>NC_141697.1:1131787887-1132987887 GCF_964263255.1 Lissotriton vulgaris
TAATTTATCTATTCTCAAAACCAACACATAAATAAAAAATGTGTCATTTACAATACCAATAGCTCAAACTTTCCTAATGCGAGACCTATTGCATTACAAATGCTTGTTTTGTCTATCTACTCAATTTTTAGCATTTTATCATTGCATTCACTCACTCGTTGCTTGTCCATGCTCTAAGTCATTGAGTCATTCACTCAGTCATCCTTCATCTGCTCTCATGCTCACATTTACTCTCTATGTAATCAACATGAACTCATACATAGCTCTGGAAGTAGCACTTTCACATATAAAATATCCAGCCCTACTGCTTTCCCAAACCATGTGTTTCATTGTGAATTGTTGTACATTGTGTCAGAGTTGTGCCTTCCTACACTATTGCCCAATGAGTCTCTTTCCATTGACCTCACAAGAAAGAGTTGACATTGCTATATGTAACTCTAACTTCAACCAAAGGAGACACTGCAAAAAAACATTGAAGCATTACTGCTCTAGACCCCTGCATAAGAAAGGAACCCTTTAAAAGAAGCTGGCAGTCATCTCGCCATAGGGCCCTAGTCTTTGACACTGTAAATGTGACCCTTGGAATTACTCTTACGTGTGGAGTGAATGGAGCATTCTGTGCAGGGTTTATGAGCCTATTGTCACATTGGCGATCCCTACTTCGGGGCGTGGTGTAACTGACAACCCGGAAATAAAGAGAGGGACTGAGGCAGGGGACGCCGTCCAGTCTTTTCGCACTTCCCTGCGTCTGTGTGTCTCCCGGAAGCTGCACTAGTCATGGTCTGGCTTCTGAGTGCAGCGGCATAAAAGTAGGGTGACCAGGCGTCAGAGATTTGCCTGGATGGTCCAGGTTTTTCACCTGCTGTCCGGGAAGATTTCAGGAAATTTAGCTCCTGTCCTGGTTTTTAGAGAGGGGCGACTGAATACTGTGGGGGGTGCTTTTTTATGTTTTACAAAGCAGGGATAGTTAGCAGTTGTTTCAAGAAAGCAATTTAATTAACAGGCAAGCTTCTGGGTTTAAAAATTGCATTTTTTGTGTGTACTAGCTGCCTGTTCTGTAATTCCCTGCTGAAGAGCGATGTCCTGTGCGCTCGCTTGAAATAAAACAATGTAGTCCTTCTTCTATTTTCGTGAAATATCCCGGGTTTTGGCTTTAAAATTCTGGTCACCCTACATAAAAAAGTCACAGTCTGGAACCCATTGGTGCCTGTAATTGTTTTTCTGACACCACACTACCTTGTTTCTTTGACGGCCTTGCTTCAGCTAACTTCCTTTCTGCTTTGGTCACGTTGCTGTGTGGCCTGCGACCCTTGGTTCATTTGTCATCTTCGCTACCTTTTGCTGTGCTGTTTTGTGGTACTGGGTGTCTGCAATGTTTGGGAGGTTTTTCTCACTAAATATGCCTGTGGAGACAAGGACATAAACGCATTTAACAACAGCTGACTGATCTTCCAATTTGGTAAAATGCATGCCTACAAATAATTCTGGATATTCACTCACCTTTCTGCATTTGGAATCCCACGACTTTAATGGATGTGGCCATTTCGATTCTACAAAAGACTGTTAATGGATATTGACATTTACAGTCAGCAAAAGAAGGAAAAGACAGCTAATGGATATTTTTTCTGCTGAACACCATGATTAAGAGTGAAAGTTAAATATTTATTTTCAAGGACTTTTTCTTTGAGCCATCTCTGAGCCCATTCTTAATCACTGGATTTATTAAGGATTATTTTTGAGAGGCTTTGAAGGAATGAAGTAATTCCAGTCCTTTGTCACTCCATTAAAAATCCCTAATTTACATTCTTGGGTATTACCCAGCAATATTGTGGGTTCATAGAATTAGAATATTTGGTATTCGTATTAATTTAGTATCCTGTATTACTTCCTTCCCTTAGGATTACACTGCATTTATTGGGTTCCTGCCGCTAAATACAAGTGAGTAAGTGGAAGGTTTTAGGTAAGACACACACACTACCAGTCATTATGCTATTCTGAGTTATTCATGCATTAGAGGTGAAGGCCATAAACATTTGTTAAACGTTTTTAGACACATGACGAACCTAGAACCCTGAAGGTTATAAAAATTGTAAATTGATACTTGTATAGCGCACTACTCACCCGCAAGGGTCTCAAGGCGCTTGTACAAATACCGCTGTGGAACCCATCCTGGCTTTCCCTGTGAGGCGTCCACTCCTGGGCACCCCCAAGGTGGAGGCCAGGCATCCTTAGCATTGTGGGGGCCGTTGTGGAGATTAAGCAAGCTATTGCCCAGAGTTGCAGAGTGGGACTCCATGATTGGAATAGGCACCGAGGCGAGAATTATCAGGTCCGTGGAATTTTTGAGCCCAAGACCCACCAAGGCGGGGAATTGAACCCTGGTCCCGGGCTAGACATCTGCATCAAGGTCTGCCGCTCTAACCATTGAGCCACACTTCTCCACTTTCCAAGGTTCCTCTAGTGTCATGGTTTGATGCAGTTATCTTGAAGGGTCCTTGGTCTGCAGTCCTTGTGTTTTCTCCACTTCCTCCTTCCCCTGGGTGCCGTTGTCACTTGGAGGATTTTTCCCAATTTGCCGGTGGTTGCAGGGCTCCACATGGTATAGAGAATCAGCTTCTGGAATTCACGTCTCGCTCCCACGAGATTGCGCAGCCAGTGTCTGCACTAGTGGTGGTCAGACATTACACCTACTGCATGCCTCATTCACAAAATGTCATACAGATGACTACAAATAGTTGGGGTCATAATTTCGAAACCCTGACTTGAGCAGTGTTGATTTTCGACAGGCATATTTATAGTTAGGTGTAGGTACATTAGTGTTTCTAGGAAAAGGTAAGAGATGGTAATTGCGAATGTGGTGAGCAGCCACAAATTCACATACCACCTTTATGCCTGAAAAAGTTTACGAAGTGTAAAACTAGGATGAAAAAGGGCCCTGAACTCTCATATTTGTAGTTGAAATGTAAGAAGAAAAATATGTTAAATAAATGTGGAAATTAACTTTTCCTGTATACTTTCTGTAGTATCCTCCTTGGAAAACTGTACTACCTGGAAAATGATGTAATGTATGCCACTCAGAAGGCA
Source organism: Lissotriton vulgaris (assembly GCF_964263255.1). Lineage (NCBI taxonomy): Eukaryota > Metazoa > Chordata > Amphibia > Caudata > Salamandridae > Lissotriton > Lissotriton vulgaris. The sequence goes on from NC_141697.1 coordinate 1,131,790,972, forward strand.
GAAATCTATGATGTGAAGATTTTTTTTTTAATCTCTGAATCGGGCATTTTATTCTCTTGTTTCTTTGTATTTTTTTAAGTTTATTCTCAGATGTTCACTTTACTGTTTATAAGAGGTGAGGCTCACAAAATATGCAGAAGTAAAATACATGAAATGTTATGTAACTGAAATTGCTCCAGTGTGTGGAAAGAGATCAGTAAACTTTATTACAGAGATTGAGGTGCTGAAAACATCATTTAACCTTGGACTAGCAACATAATTACGCCGTTTATCTATTTTACTGGTAAGTTGTATAAGGTAATATGGAACTATGAGGAAGCTGAACTACTCTACATGGGCTCAGAATTGTTTTGCATTTCTAGGTATGGTATTTATATGTGGTTTCTATACATCTTATGTCATCTGCTGTTGAAAAAATCATTTGTAGCACTGGGTATGTCTGGCACATGGATTCAGTGCGCACCTGACAGGGCTACATTGCATTGAGTTTCAATATTTATTTAACTGCCTTAAAGATCTCTGCCAATCTATTTCAGATTTTTTTTTTTTAAAGATGTTTTAGTTAGGCACTACCCAGTCATGCATACAGGGGGCGGAGGTGGTTGTGGAGTTGTGCAGAAAAGTAAACCACTGATAGTTCTTGGGCAAGTGAGAGTGTGCCTACTCCTGTTTGAAAGCTGCCCTCCCATGAGACCAGATGGTTGATGTTTGTACATGCATAATGGATGTTTGGCACAATAAATGTCCTGGGATGCCGTAATTCCCCTTCCAGCCCATTTCATCTCAGAATCCTTGATTCTTGGCTGCTCTGCTCGTATTGATCTATCTGTCCTGCTTTAGTGCTTTGGCACCTGCGGTTTTTAGTGCATTTTTAGAACATTTTATCCTATTCTATCTATGGGTCAACCATTGGTTGCAGAGGTGGATCAGTAAGCAGCAGGTGTGGCTGGTGCAGCAACTCGCTGGCATAAATTCTTCTCCTTCTTTTCACAGGCTTTATTGTTTTGATTCAAGTTTTCCTCTTGCATTGAAATGGAGTGATAGAATACAGAGTGATCTGGTCCCAGCAGCACTGGGCTTGCCTGGTCCTATTTACTCATCCCAAATTGTTCTCTTGTCCCAGAACAAGATTGGACCCCACAGTAGACAATACCCAAAGTCAACAAGCATGCAAAATAAACTCTTGGGTGTAAACGTTCTGCAGCAGGTGTCTGCCAAGGTAAATGAGGGCGTAAAGGAAGGGATTTTTTAATAGTAACTATGGTAGTATTCTTAATTTGTGCATTTTTGATACACCGGATTTACAAGTCCTGACATGCGGAAGGATCTCCCACTCCTTCCCTCCGTGCCCGCGAGCGTATCATACCAACCAGTGGTGCATTTCTATGAGAGCCGGGCTGCCTTCGTCTTTTTCCTTTAATCCACCTTTCCACCCATTCTTGTGAAAGCAGTGGGTGGAATTAACATTCCACCATGAGGCCTGCCAGCATTTGTGGCCTGTAGCTGCTCTTTGGGTTTATTACCTCCGTTTTCCATCCCGTGTTTTCTTGCTTTGTTGCCTGTTATCCTCATTCATTGAAGATGAAGGAAAGTTTGTCCTGAATCACCTGTACTCCACAGTGGCACTGCTAGCATTGCAGCCCAGCCTCCATGCCCTGATATTCTCCCCTATTATAGAGTGAGGTTTAACACCCCCAGTGGATAATAACTAGCATTGTCTGCTGGTGGGAGGGCAGAATTCATGTACTTTTAGATCTTGACCAGGGGTTGGGAGGATCGGGTCTCCACCCCAAATACTGTAGTATGTTGCCCCGGTGTGAGTATGCAAATGAATTGAGACTCCCCTTCCCCACTCACTTGGAGCTGCTCGTAGAGCAAATACATTTGCAAGTGTAAGATACCAGATAAGGAATACGCAGCCCTTGAGTTAGTGCTTTACTTGAGCAGGTACTGATAGGTTCTGCTCTTCTTCGCTACTTTGAAAGCGAGAACACCAACACTTCTCAGCTGGGGTGTAATACTTTTAATGAGAGAGTAGCAGCACTTCACAGCAGCAAACAGGCACTTGAGATAGTGACTACCTGCACTTTTACATTACCATTTCAAAACTGCCCAAAATCATTGTGAATGGATATGCCAATGTCGTTGAATATACTGTCACGATAAAACCAAATGATGAAGCAACATAGCACATAAAATAAGGACACATGCAAAGAAGCCCCAAGTTACAGTTCAGTGTTTGATTATTGGGATCTGTATGTACTATTCATACGAATTTTAAGTAAAACAAGTTAAGTGGTGCATTGTACATTTCCTGTGAAATCTGGCAAAATGAAAAACCAATGAAGATATATTTAAAAAAAAACGAGAATTTGCAAAAACAATAAGTCTGGCTTTAATGTAACAACCAATGTAAACAAAGGCAATCACAAATGATGTTTGGATACATTTTATGCACAATTTGTGTTTATCACATTAAAGCCTGTCATACTGCCTTTGGCAATTATGGGAAAAAGTAGCAAAAAAGTGAATTTATTGCCTGTTAGTACCAGACCATATAAACATGCTGGTCCTAATTTTAGACCAATAACTGTGGGAAAAGAGACGGAAACAGTGCTTGCATATTTATCTCTAAATCTGCAGTTATGTCATGATTACTGGTTGTGGTAACAGTATTTCCGAATTGTAGTGGGAAACATAATTTACCACGCATGTGAAACAACGCATGCCATTACAGAGCGGTCATTACAATGACTGCGTTGTTACATCGCATGCCATTACAACGCTAGCCGTTACAACACTGTGCAGTAGGGAGCAGAATGTGTTGGATTTTAAATCCAACGTTTTCCCTACTGTTGCACAGACTGGAGTTGGAATAGTAATTTATACTATTCCAACATACAGCGCCCCCCTACAGCAAGCCGTTGTAATGACTTGCGTTGTAATGCTATGAGATGTAACAATGCAGTCATTGTAATAACCACATTGTAATGATATGCGTTAAAAACGCATGCGTTATAACATGGTCTATTCAATTGTAGTATAACAGCAAAACATCCAGAATTCTGTAGATTGCTCCATTAGTGGAGCAGTGCTAATGTCTATGCAGCACAGCTCCGGGGCTCCGTTCACGCCCCCTCCTGTCCCCCACGACTCCCCGAGCCTTCCTTGAGGCTTCACCACCGTCCCAACCTCCTCCTTTGTCCTCCATCCCATTTTCCCAACCCACAAGTGCTTTATATCTTCAATTCCCCTGGACCTCGCCTTTTTCCCCTTGGACCCTCCCCCACCAGTACGGGGCTCCATATCTGGACTTGAATGCCCACTCACTTCCTTTACTCGGCAACCCAGTCCTGATGAAGATCCTAAATCAATAGGATCGAAACGCCGTCGACCCGCACTGCAGCGCAACTCATGGCGCATCTCCTACTTTTGGTTCTAAAGCTAACTACGATAATCTACTCGCCAAGAAAGAACCGATAATTTGTATATACTGTGATCCAATTTACCTGCCTGCGTCGATTCGCTGTTTTTCACCTTTGTCACTTGCGCCGTCACCGTTTGTTTCACTATCACGTAGTGCACAAAGCCCCCTTGGGTTGCCACCACATTACTTGCCACAAGTGCTGTTTTATTGTATTTCCCCTGATTGTTTTTGCCTGTAAATATATGATGCTATATGCACTTTTTGAAAATCAAAAATTGGAAGTCTCTCTTTCCTTGCTCAGGTGTTTTGTAATGTATTGTACATGCAAATATATCTGCTTTCGAATTGAATCCGATTGAGATATTGTTGCCTCATACTTATGAGGCATAAGTGGGCATACCTCATTACACCTTTTTTTGCCGCTGCTGTTCAGCATCAGCAAGAAGTATTTCATTTTTTATTTTTAACAGATGCTGAACATCATTGGCTAGAAACATTGCAGATCCAGTAGGTCTGCATTAGCAAAGGCGAGACTGATTGACTTTGCTAGTGGTTGTGAATATAGGTGATTTGCACAATTGAAAAAAAGTCTGATGCTGATTTAAATGACACAAGGTCATGATTACTGACTTGGACTTCTTCTTTCCTAGATCAGCCTTACTATGATAGACTGGTACAAGATGCTCCCTTTTTAACAAGCAACGGCAGGCTGGACGAGCAGCTGGTGGATAAAATCATCCTGCAGCTGAACAGAGTTTACCCCCAGATTCTCTCCAACAAGGAAGCAGAGAAGGTATTTCACTATGTGTGTTTTATAATACATGCAAGCTATTGTTGTAAGTACTACTTGATTATGTAATAGTAACTTTTAAACCCAATAACCCTGCATTCTTGTACATCACTAACAGTATGGGGCATAGTGCCTGCTGTTTCAGTCAGTTAATCACACACACCATTGCTCTAGGTTTATATGCAGTTTTATTCCCAATGTTTTTTTTTTAAGCATTCATTGTTCCAAACTGATTAGACACACGGATTGTAGGCCAACAAAAAAGTATGTAAAGTAAATTAGAACTGTGTTATGCTGGGCTGTCCATTAAAAACAAGGGAGCAGCACCGGGCTATAAACACTGGTATAGGCCTGCTGCTGTCAATGTTCCAATGTCCTAATACACTCCCTCTGTCTCTCCAGGCGCATTGTGGTTTGGTCAGGGGAATGAGAGTGCTAGTGGTGGTAGAGGAAGGCACAAAGCGAGCCTAACTCTTTCATTCTTCCCATTGTGTTCAGTGTCACGGGAGCCTCAGAAGCAGGGAGGGGGAATTCTCAGCTCCTGTTTTCTTGGTGCAGCCAAATAAAGAAAAAATGTAAATTGATACTTGTATAGCGCACTACTCACCTGCAAGGGTCTCAAGGCGCTTGTACGAATACCGCTGTGGAACCCATCCTGACTTTCCCTGTGAGGCGTCCACTCCTGGGCACCCCCACAGTGGAGGCCAGGCATCCTTAGCGTTGTGGGGGCCGTTGTGGAGATTAAGCAAGCTATTGCCCAGAGTTGCAGAGTGAGACTCCATGATTGGAATAGGCACCGAGGCGAGAATTATCAGGTCCGTGGAATTTTTGAGCCCAAGACCTGCCGAGGCGCGGAATTGAACCCTGGTCCCAGGCTAGACCTCTGCATCAGGGTCTGCCGCTCTAATCATTGAGCCACACTTCTCCACTCGGAGGTGGCCAAGGAGATTCAGGGATTGGCTGTTGACCACAATAACAGACCCTGCTATGCGGTTATGTTAGCAACTGTCATCCGCACACAGCAAGAGCAGCGAAAGCTACTCAGGCTTCAGATGCGTGATAGGGTCTAAACCCCCTACGTCTCCCGGAAGAGTGCTATTTGTAATTGGGACATTCTGACCGTATAGGGTGGAATGTTCTACCAGCCATGTAGCCCATCATAGCGGGCTGTACGAGCCCTTTAATGCTCCATCCCTTCTTATAAACACTGAAGAAGGCTTTTAATCGCTTTTAGGAAAGTAAGGGGAGTTATTTTGAATGTTATTTACTGAGTTGGCGGTATGCCATTGGGACCTGGAGCGCCTTCTTTTCGCAAGGGCAGGACAGAAGGCGCTCCAGGTCCCAATGGCATACCGCCAGCTTTATTCAAGGAAAAGAGCACAGAATGGGCCACTATCATGCAACCGCTATTCTGTGAAATTAGACTTCTAAATAAAATCCCCGAATCCTGGAGAGGGTCGACAATCGTCCCCATATATAAAAAAGGCGATAAAACTGATCCAAACAACTATCGTCTAGTAGCCCTTCTTGACAACGAGGCAAAATACTTTGCGGGTACAATCTTGGAGGAGATTGTCTCATGGGCGGACTCCAATGAGATTATACCTTTGAACCAGACCGGCTTCCGTAAAAACACTGGAACATCCACAAATATTCTGGCCATCTCACTAATGATCGACGCAGCGAAAACACGGAAATTGCCGCTGCACATGTGCTACATTGATTTCAGTGCGGCATTCAATAACATCGATAGAGACAGACTCTGTAGGAAACTGGCACAATGGGGAATACCGCATTCCACGTTAAGCATGCTGAAGCTTCTCCATTCCGACACCTGGGTGCAGGTGAAGCGAGGAGGCGGCACACATTTATCATCTAAAGTCCGCACCACCAAAGGCCTTAAGCAAGGGTGTGTGCTCGCCCCAACACTGTTTAATCTGTATATGGCGGATCTACCAGGCGTATTAAACACTTGCAATTCCCATCCCCCGAGGCTGGGAGGGAAACCCCTGAGCAACCTTCTGTACGCAGACGATGTTGTGCTACTGAGCCATACCTACATCGGCCTCAAGCAACTACTAATTCAAATGCATAGTTATGCCATGGAAAACAAACTAAAAATAAATTTAAGCAAAACTCGCACTATGTCAATAAACATACACAAAAAGCCGCAGAAGATATGGACACTGGGCGGCCAAAATATTGAGCCAGCTTCGGACTATAAATACTTGGGAGTCATCTTCGACCAAGATGGTTCATTCTCACAGCAAATGCTGGAAGCAAAAAGGAGAGCGTCTTGTATTGCCACCACATTAAAAAGCATAGCTAACCAACTAATAGGACCAATTTTGACTCCTTACTTGAAAATCATCCAGGCTAAGCTACTACCATCTATCTGCTACGGCAGCGAGGCTCTACGTGGGAGAGATGCCAAGAATCTGGACGTAATCCAGACAAAAGCCTACCGAACAATGTTTTCGCTCCCATCCTATACATCGCCCGCCCAACTCAGGCTGGAATTTGGACTACAAAAACAAGCTCTTGCAAGACAGGGAGCTTACATCATCTGTTGCCACAAACTTCGTTCTGCTATTACTAACACTTTAAATGAGCTGTTATGGCAAGACATTCAAAGCAGGGACGCATCTCAGGCAAGATCTTACCTGAAGACAGCCTTGGGGACTACCAAACTAACTGCGATCTGGGATTTGCAACTCGGCCACAAAGCATTTAAAAAACCGGTCTGGAAAACTGTCAAAACTCTTTCACTACTAGAGGATAAAGAGTCATTCGCTAAAAGAAACCATGCATGGATGACCATAAACACATATAAATCCCTGACACCTCAACCATACTTCAGCCAGGGTTATCCCAAGACAATAAAACTGAAGTTTCTGAAATACAGACTAGGGGTCTTGCCTACCAGAGAGCATTTGCCACCATGGCTAAGGAGCAATGGCCACGAACCCTGCACCTTCTGCAATACAGAGAAGGGCAACATACTTCCTATGACTTGCCTCTGCCAAGAGTTCAGGCCAGCACGCCAGCTTTTCCTAAAGGACCAACTTAGACAGATAGGAACTCGCACTAGAAGGCAAGCAGTACTGGCTTGTCTTAACCCTGCAAACACAAAACTGAACTGCAGGTATGTAAAGTTCCTTGCGCTAATTGAGCAGAAACTGCCAAAAAACATTACACAGCATATAGACACTAATTTGAACTTAATGACACCTGCTCTTACCCAAAAGTAACGCATCTGGAAATTTATATTGGGCGTTTTACTGTTTGCTCTTTTAATGACGTTTTAAAGACACAACTTCTTTTATGATATTTAATCTGTTTTGTAAAATGTTTGCACTGGTTTTAATTAACTATGCATAATAAAATTACCTTACCTTACCCTCTGACTCTCCAGGCGCATTGTGGATTGGTCAGGGGAATGCGAGTGCTAGTGGTGGTAGAGGAAGGCACAAAGGGATCCTAACTCTTTCGTTCTTCCCATTGTGTTCAGTGTCACGGGAGCCTCAGAAGCAGGGAGGGGGAATTCTCAGCTCCTGTTTTCTTGGTGCAGCCAAATAAAGAAAAAATGTAAATTGATACTTGTATAGCGCACTACTCACCTGCAAGGGTCTCAAGGCGCTTGTACGAATACCGCTGTGGAACCCATCCTGACTTTCCCTGTGAGGCGTCCACTCCTGGGCACCCCCACAGTGGAGGCCAGGCATTCTTAGCGTTGTGGGGGCCGTTGTGGAGATTAAGCAAGCTATTGCCCAGAGTTGCAGAGTGAGACTCCATGATTGGAATAGGCACCGAGGCAAGAATTATCAGGTCTGTGGAATTTTTGAGCCCAAGACCTGCCGAGGCGCGGAATTGAACCCTGGTCCCAGGCTAGACCTCTGCATCAGGGTCTGCCGCTCTAATCATTGAGCCACACTTCTCCACTCGGAGGTGGCCAAGGAGATTCAGGGATTGGCTGTTGACCACAATAACAGATCCTGCTATGCGGTTATGTTAGCAACTGTCATCTGCACACAGCAAGAGCAGCGAAAGCTACTCAGGCTTCAGATGCGTGATAGGGTCTAAACCCCCTACGTCTCCCGGAAGAGTGCTTTTTGTAATTGGGACATTCTGACCGTATAGGGTGGAATGTTCTACCAGCCATGTAGCCCATCATAACGGGCTGTACGAGCCCTTTAATGCTCCATCCCATCTTATAAACACTGAAGAAGGCTTTTAATCGCTTTTAAGAAAGTAAGGGGAGTTATTTTGAATGTTATTTACTGAGTAATTCAGAGGTGAAGACAAACTTTTCTAGGTGCCTACTGAAGTTCAAAAATACACTCTGATTTATTGTCAAGTGGCATGGTGTGTCAGTCTCAAAGGGAAAGAATGTGGTATCAGAGATGGTGCACTTTGCTGTGAGGCCAGCAAAAGAAAGTGATTCAGTGATAGGGCATTTCAGATGTAAGGAATCTGTTGCTATATCATGTTTAGCCGCAGATAAGGTTTTACCGAAGGTAAGTAACTTGTTCATCTCCATTTGGCAGTAGTGGCTGGGGTGCCAGTGGAGTGACGGGAGGCATGACGGTGGGGTAGGCAGGGAGGGACGGACAAAGAAAACACAAAAGGTAAAAAATAAAAACCAGAACTTACTTGCCGCCCGCTGATACGCCGCTCTTTGACTTCTTCCTCGCTGCAGCACAGGTTTCCAGCCTCCCCTATGGCCAATCCCGACACTGCTTTCCCGCATGAGAGCAGTGTCAGGATTGGCCTGAACACCTTCAGTTTGCACTCCCAGGGAGACTGGGAGCCTGTGCTTTGCTGTCTCCTACCCAGCAATGCAGCTGGGTTGAAAACAGCTCACTGTTCATGGTGCTGCCCACCACTCCCTCTCCTGACTGCCGCCGTGATGACCCCGCCCCTAAGAAGTATTTAATGGAAGAAAAATACAACACAAATAAACACGTTTTATTAACGTTTTATTTTTCAAATGGTGAGGCTGGCGGGGGAGGGGGTGACGCTCCTCCTCCATAGCGGAGGAGCCAACGCTGCCATTAGGCAATCCAAATTACAGTCCTAGGTGTTGGAGGTAGGGATTGGAGAGATAAAAAGGTTTGATTAACATCAGTGTGGAGGTGGTTTCTTTAGTGGTGTTTGGACGATTATGGTTTTGAAACATGAGGGGTGCATGCAGAGAGAATGGAATTATTAAACAGAGCTGACGAAAAAATTAGAAGTGTCTGATGCTGCCTTTATTTGGGGCTGAAAAGGGCCTTTCTGGATAGTGGATTGGACTATAATGCCATTGAGTGCCAATGTATTGTTGGTTTCGTCTAGGGTCTTGTAATCTTATATCCACGTCTACGGTGGCTGAATCAAAGTAAACATATAGAGGTAAAGTAATACGAAGATCAAAATTCAAAGGGCGTACACTATTGTTTGCAATTGTGTCTCATTTTAGCGTTACTACATGCTGGCCATCCACAAAATGATTCAGAGAAGTTGTGTCGCCAAAAAACAATTATATAACAACCAACCATCAAGACAATACTTTGAATACAGTTAATAATTTAAAAGACCACTATTCTTCACTGAGCTTAATGGCACTGAGACCCCTGGGTTTAAAATCCATTATCACCTCCCACTGCCAAAGAATATTGTCCCATCATCTGGGTTGCTTAATCAGTGCCGTTTGAAAATATAGGGCTGAAGGGAATAGGATAAAAAACATTGTAATTGGTAGGGCCCGCGAATATTCCATTTCCAGAAAATTAATCCATTAGCCAAAAGACATCTGTGCGTGATTACTTTAGACTACACACAAATGGTTGTCGGCAGTCAGTCACTGTGCTCTCTGTTAGACGCCTTCAGTGCTGTGGCAAGGAAAGAAGATGTTTGAATTCAGGTTGGTACGGTGTACAAGTGGCACCACCACACCCTTGCACTTTGAACTATGCTTGAGCCTGCTGCATCTTCGGGGACATTCCCCACCATTTGTGGGTGTGTCCTCGTGCAACACAGCATTAACCAGTGATTACATTTAGGAACTTGACTCATGAGGAGCTGTCTGGAAGACATTTTGCACTGTGCCAGATTCTTGCATTCAATAAGCATTATGATAATAATATTAATAACAGCATCTTTGTAAGCACCACTTTGAGGCATAGTCTGCTTCCCTCTTAGCCGTTTCATAAAACTGTTGCTCACATCACCCTACTAGATGCTACTTATTTTTTTTTTCACCTAAGCTGGAAGGGGAGGCTGTTTGGATCGAACAGTACATTATATCCTCAAGTTACACAGGTCTTTGCAGCTGATGCCTTAGGGCTGCCATCAACTTAAGAATGTGGGAGCCACATGTACTAGACGTCAAAAGCAGTCGCAACTTGCTTACCAAGATTTTGTGGTCACAAAATTATTTTGCAAACTTAACCTATGTACTACTAGGTCAGTTCATAAAATAACAATTCAAAGGGATTTGCAGAATGACTTCCTAATTAACATTTATTAGGCAAGTCACAAATTTTGCCCCCCTCCGATTGGCTGCAAAGATAGGGATGGTGGCCGGCAAGGAGAAGCAGACCACTATGACTGCTTTGCATTTTAAAACGTATTTTTTTAAGCAGCCTTATTTCCTCAAAGAAAAGGGAACTGCCTTAAACAAAATCTGTTTTTAAAAGCTTCAGTAAGAGTCGGCAATGGTCCCCTGGACCACTGCCTACTCCTCCTGGCGCTACCATGCCAATTCGCAATGAGTAAGGGATCTGTTGGGAGTCTTTCCTTTTACGAATAAGTTACCACCACAACTTGGATGTTAGTAACCCATTCATGGTTTTAATGTTTGCAAACCATTGATATGTATAGTAAGGTTTAGGTATTTGGAAGTGAGGCCCAAACACACACCTCTTCCAAATACTGAATCAGTGCAATTTCTAAACACCTAGTGCAATTCAGAAAAAGGTTTTCTGAATGGTAAAAGATATTTAACCTATTTAAAAAAATGCTTTTTACCAGTCACTAATCCTGTGATTGTAGCAATTTAGAGGGTTTGCTACTCGTATCACGTTTAGTTCATCTGACCTCTAGTCTGGTGTGGTGTAGTGTAGGAACCTGATGTGCCCTTAAGTTTTCTTTTCTGGTATATAGATAGTATAGACCTAGCTCCGGGGCTGCAGTGGAGCTCTGTACATCAGACTTTAATGGAAGAACTCGGAGAGCTTCCTTAGGACCTAAACATCATGCCAATAAGCAGGTATAGGCTGCATGCTATTGTGCCCTGGACATGTGAAGCCCTAAAGAAGCATATAATGTGAATTGTGAAAAGTTTTGGAAGGTAGCGCTTGATATTTTCTAACTGTTGAAAAGCTTTTTTAGAAGTCAACACAAAAGAATGGCATAAAAATATATTTATTTTTGCAAAGATGTGTGAAGCCAAACCTTTTGGAAGCAGTATTGTGGTTGTCTGGACCTTGAGGAAGGGGTGGGGGAGGAATTTATAACTACATTAAAATCCCTAAAATGAAAACTGTACAAGAGTAAAACTGCTTTATTGGTCACAATGTGATACTGGAGTTAAGGCGCCATTGAGGAATAAAACCCTGGCATGACATGGCCCTCACTATGTGACACATGTTCTCACTGACCAATGAAGCACTTGATGTGAATCCTCTGTTCTAAGCAGCTAACTTGTAAGACTGAAAAACTGTATATGAATGCCTTGTTCCAAACCTTAGCACAACCATTGCGAGTCATGAGATTTTTAGTTGGGTCTGTGCACGTTGAATAGGTCATCAGACCCACCCTCAATGTGAGCAACTGCAAGCTCTGGGTTTGAATCACAGGGAGACTTGGGGCTGAGACACAGTGTGAAAAGTTGAAACTTAGGGCAAAATTAGGATGACGGTCAGATCGCCACCGACAGGCCGTCGGTGGCGGTCTGCCCGACATCCAGAGTATCTGTCTGGCCACCGGATTACAATGCCGGCGGTCAGAGCGATTAAGGCTGGAGGAAACACTGCCGCCCCAGCAGTCTCAAGGAGTCCGCCGAGGCATCGATCAAAGCCTAATCACCACAATGATGGCGGTAGGGATTATGGATGCCCTTTTCCCTCTGACTTTACATTGCTGTCCGACCACCATATGAAGGCAGACGGAAAAGTGCTTTAGGGGCCCATAGCAGGGCCCCATGGGCCTCCACTACGGGGCAAAGGGGGTACATGTGGTGCCCCCCCAAGAATCCATGCACCGTGTGCCTGGCACCGCATGGTGGCTGGCATGCAGTGCATGGATGTTTGAAAACATGCCCTTTCCTATTGCGGCTTGTGCTGCAGACCTTTTCTGGGCTGTAGTACAAGCTGCAATAGGAAAAGCCTTGTTTATGACGCCTGCACAGTGGTCATATCATAATTGGGCTGTCTGGACCGCCGATTCCTGGTTGGGCTGTCCCATTGCAGAAACAATGGCGTTCAGACGCTTGTCCAACCGAAATCGTAATGAGGCCCTTATTGTCTAAAGTCTGGTACAGTGCCATGCAAGAATATGTGCAGCTTGATTTTCTGGGTCCTAGCCATGCTCCCAAAACACAGTGTCACGACATTGGTGCTGGGGGAAATCTTGACAACAATAATAGGATTACAGCCTTCAAAGTGGTTTATAACTCATGTTATGGAAAGGAATGCCGAGAAACAAGAATACCCTTAGGCCTGTCTGCATTTTGGTCTGACCTCTAACCTGTCCCCTCTCCTCTCTTTTGCCTTACACGCATGGTGACTGATACTTTCCATTACCAGTGCCACAAGATGTGCCTCAAAAACCTGTTCTGAACTATTTTCAGTGATGGCTTGCAGCCTAGAAATGATGGCTTTGAGTCTGATCACTGACAAGGCATATGAGCTTGTGTTACTGGAGTGCCTTAAGTAACAATAACTGATTGATTGCTGTATGACTCATGGGATGGATTTATTTTCTGCAGGGATGTCCTGTCACATCTGTGCCAGCCTCTTGCACACTGCCTTATCGACCTCCAGGTCTGCATCATCATTGAGTTCTTCAGCAGATACCTCCAGCAAGGCATCCCAAGATCTGGGTCCTTGTGGCTGCGTGGATGGGTGGGATGTGGTGGCGCTTCATCCTGATATGGGGTCTACAACTTCATGAGTACCTGCCACTGCTAGACTAGGTGATGCATGTTCTTCCTTCCAGGCTGTTTCATTCCCATGAGACAGCTGCCCAGCTCCCTATGCTTGAACTGGAATGTATAGTAAGGTTCCTAATCAGTTTGTACAACTTCTACAGTGTGCTAGCCACCATGGCAATTGTAAGACATTCCACTACCATGGCCTCTGTAACAATTTTGGCTCTGTGCCCCCTCTGGGTGGCAATGCCTAGGTTTCATATGGATTTCGTATATGGATAGCGCAAACTCTGCCAAAGTGCTTCTGACCACAGTAAAGGTTTCAGTTTTGTCACCTTACGCCATTTTAGATTGAGTTCATTTCATTATCTTTTTATACTGTCCATGCTATTGAGGTAAGAGGAGACCGCCTTAACCACAGACCTCACAGTCTCTTACCATGCGCCTCTTGATCAGTGGATTTTTTTTGTCCCGAGTTACAAAAGGCTGTCCTTCTCCTCATAAGTTCACCTTCCAGCACATAGAGAATGTCATTCTGTAATTTTCCCTACTTTTTCCATGTATTTAGGGTCCCAGTAGCAAGGGAATGAGGGTCTATCAGCCAGTCGTCCTCCTGGTTGTTCGAGCTGGTTTTCAGAAGTAGGAACTGGGGTAGAAGGAATTCAGTCGCAGCCTGTTCAGGGGTTGCAAATGGTGCTGAGAGGTACTGTTGTTGTACAGAGTACACTGAGCAGCATAGATTCCCTCATTGCCATTGGAATCATTAGTGCTGTCTGGGTACACTTAGTAAAATTGTGTAATTTTTAAATCATTTGCTATATGTGTGAATGGAAGGGGTTTCTAGCATCCAGATCTGTTTAGACATTTAATGTGCTCTTACGTAAAGCAATTTTTAATTTGATCTCTACAAGTTCTGACAAGCGTGGCTCCCCAGTAAAGCAAATTCATGGACAGTTTCAATGTTCTGTTAATGAGATAGTTCCTATTTTTCATGGGATTTTTCATAGGTAGCACAATAATACACTTTATCTGCAAAGATAAGATAAGAAAGTCGCAATTTAAATATTTGTTATCTCGCGACAGTACAAAACAAAGAGACTAAGGCCCAGATTTACTAAGGACGTGCATTGTCCTTGCTTGAAGCAAGTCATTGCAAGGCAACGCAAGCCCTTAACTGGGATTCAGTAAGCCACTCAAGCGGGAATTTGTGCCGCCTTGAGTGGCGTAGCAAAGAAAACGTAAAACAAGTCAGCCTCGTGTGCTGCTTTGCAGTACGCTGTTTTTGAGAGGTGCTCCTTGGGTGGAACCTGGGAGTCCTAATGCATGCACCCATGGATGTTGGCGCGATACCAGATTTACTAAAGTTAGTAAATCTGGGATTGCATCAAAATGGTACTCCTTCCTGAGTGAGGCTTAAGAAGGAGAAATATCTTTTTTTCTACTTGTTACTTCCTCTTTCTTTGCGTGTGATTCATCCTCATCACACATAGATGAAGAAAAATGCATCTAAGGATTGTTTCTGTGCAGGAAGTTTTTTTCTGCACAAATAAAATATCCTGCCCATAACACCAGCACCCTTGCACTATGGCGCAATGATGCCTGCATTGACACTTGGCAGCACACAGTTCACTGCCCAAGGAGAGAGCAGGAATGCTCCATATGTTTCTCTCCCTTGCACCTGATGTAGCAACTTTTCTTGCTGCCCTGCATTGTGTGAAAAATTAGTAAATATGCCTCTAAGTGTGATCAATGTAAACGCCTGTCATGACACTGAAGGACTGGGTTATTTAAGACCCAGCGGTGCCAGGGGACAACACCTGAAACCTTCGTGGGTAACCTGTTCCGGCGTACAAATGACAGAGACACGGGACACTTCCTTCGGCGTCAAAGATTCGAGGTTTATTTACTGCAGGGAACACAGAAGTCACGTGAAGTACACAGCATGTAAGTTCGCGGGATCTGATTCAATTTGCTACTGTGGATCGCTCCTTTTTATACAGTTTTATCTCATAGATTTACATGGTACACAAAGGTTTACAACTTGGTTCCCATCATTATCCCCAAAAGGGGTCGCTTTGATGTATTCAAGGTCCGGAACATAAGTACAGAAACATTCGGTGGTTCCCAACTGTAAAAACCCATCTTCCCACCATTAGTACATTCCAATCGGCAGTAAACAGATCGAAGGAGGAACAAGGACAGGTGCAGAGGAAGACAGAAACAGTGGGGAAATCAGAAAGGGTGTAAAAGGGATGGTATCGGGAAACACGAGCTGCAGGCATCAAAGGGACGTGCCTAATGAGATGCACGGCTAAGACAATAGACCGGCACGGCAAGATGAGCCTCGAGCGGGGCATCTGCCTTACAGTATCATCCCCCTCATCATAAAGACACTTTCAAAGGAAACGTGTCTTCCGCAAGAGTCTTGGGAGTCCCAGGGTCGCGAAGCGGACAGCGTCCGTTCGCTGGCTACTTGAGGGCAAGAGACAAAATGGATGCCGCATCTGAGATGGAACCCGTGGGTACAGATGGATAAACCCACGAAGCAAACGAACGGTTTAGGCTAGTACAGCGAAACTGCGTACACCCACTAAACTCGTCATTTGCGGTTCATAGATACCAGACTCGACCATATTCGTGCGAGTCGAAAACATCACTTACGATCGCCACGGAACCTCAGACGCTCCTTTTGCCCTCATGTAGGCAAGCACTAATCAGAATCATACTCGATATTCATCAGACCATCTAGATGTTGCTGCAACATAACTCTGTCCAACCGAGCTCCTTTGGTAACAGGCGGCTGTCTTATACACGTCGTAGCACAGAGGCCACATAAGGCAGGACCACACTGCACACAAAGGCAACACGTGAACAGAAACGCCACAACAACTCCGATGATCATCAGAATCTTCCAACCCCAAGTCGACATCAGGCCCCAAAACCACCCAAGTAGCGTCCAATCCCCTACGTCCACGTGTATGGACTCAGAGATCTTATGCAACTTTGAGATGGCTTGATAGACAGTCGGAGCGTTATCTGGAATGAAAATACAGCAGCTCGAATGGATCACCTTACATACTCCACCTCGATCTGCTAAAACAACGTCTAAAACCATACGGTTTTGTAACGTCATAAGCCTATCCGCCTGAAGTTCTGTGGTGATATTACCAAGGGCACTGGCAGTGATATTAGCTGTCGATTCCACCACTCGAGTCAATTGTCTCAGGTTCCTACTATTAACCATAGGTCCCCAAAACGGAAGGAAACCCTTGAAAAAGTCTCCTGCCTCTTGACCGGCAGTGTCCTCTTCACTAATCACGCCTCTCACAACTCTAGTCTTGTGATAGTCTGCATCAACAGTGAACGTTGGAGGCAACAAATTTGCGATATAACATGAGCCCAAAAAGTCAGAGGGCAACCATGTATACGCACGATCATGGCAGACAAAGTATGTACCCTTGGCAGCCAGAAACACCGGAGAAGAGAGCATCGGCAGGATATAAGTCTCGGAGCAAGCACTCTCTCCAAGACGAGCTCTCGATCTTCGGCCACGACCTAGTAGACAGAAATTACCAAGGTGGGGTACGACCCATATCGGGGGCGAGCTTCTAAGCTGTTTTTCACCCGTGAGCGCACTATACTCAACCTTACTCAGGACCCTATAGGCTTGTACCTCTTCCTCTGGGATGAGTGACGGCTCATAGATATCCCTATCTAAATCAGCAATCGCTATAGCCAAAGGCTTGTGGTACGAACCAGGGCCAAAGTGGGAAGGATGTGGCTCTCGATTGGGGTAGGAATCTAGTGCGCTTCGAAACATTGTTTGAAATGCTCGAGCTGAACCCTGGGAACTATAAGGAAGGACCAGATATGGAATTCCCTTATCCGTGGTATGTGGCATTAACCCACACACCCAACAATTAGTAGTGTTAACCACTAACTGGTGCTGATGAAGGAGCTGAATAAAGGAATTATTTCTGAATTCCGCACGTCTAGCCTGTTCGTGTTCGGGTAAGATATGGAAAGAATGAGGGGATGCAGTGGAGGTATGTTTAGGTTCAGAAGTAGGAGTAGGTATTGCAGAAGGTAGGAAGTACGGTATCATGTAATACACCCCACCCGCCAACAGCGAAGAAACAACCAGAAACAGAAGGAACACTTGAAACATAAAACATTTGGTACGAGTGATCTGTTGCAGTTTAAATCTTTGCGCCTGAGCTTCTTCCAAATCCATCAGCTTCGAAAACGCCATCCCCTAAGACCGTCCACAACGTTTCTTGACGCACTTCGTTCTGTGTAGCAGTAGTCAATCCCTAGGAGTTCCCAGGAACCGACGGTCTTTGACCTAGTGCCAAGACCTACTAACCAGAAGGAAGTACACGCGCGGCCCTACGGTACACCTGGATGCAAGGTATCCTATTCACAAATATGTACAAAGTCTCTTAGCTGTGGAAGCAAAAACACATATGTGGAACGAAACTCAATATTTACAAAAATAATCAGCAGTTATACGGGTGTTCAGACTGTTTGTGGCAAATGGGATAATGTAGATGTCAAGGGACAGAAACGAAAATTTTATTAGTCTTTGGTGCTGGATCGCAAAAAGTATCGAGTTTTCCCAGGACGTGTCTGTTCGTCAAACAATGGATCCGATGAGGGAACAGAGTTCTGTCGATCAGTCGATTGTTCAGATCTTGAGTCTTGTGATGACAAATGTTCAACAATGTCTTTCTGCTGCACTGAGGATTCTCCGACAGGCTGTGCGTCGCTAAAGGGTACAAAGGTCTGCAATCCTTCGGTTTCAGATGAAGCAATGCCCTTCCTCACCCACGAGTCCGCCGGTAAAGGTATAGGTACCTTTTTGGTGTGGGTGGCGTGCACCCAGTTCTTGCGACCTTCCAAACGGACAGCAGTTCTCGTGGCAAGGAGGACTTGGAAAGGTCCGGTGAAACGGGGCTCAAGATTTCTATTGCGAGCGAAGTTTCGCGTAACCACCCAGTCTCCCGGTTGGAGCTGGTGGCCTGGACCCTCCGTTTGCGTCGGCAGTGCTTCGTAAACCTGTTGGTGAATCAACCTCAGTTTAGCAGTCAGATCATGAAGATAATCAATCAACATTGGGTACTCAAGATCAGAAAACACACTCGGTCTAGGGACCCCCCAAACATTCGCAGGACGGCCGAACACTATTTCATAGGGACTAAGCCCTACTCGGGAGTGTACGGTCGCCCTTGTTGACAACAAAGCTAAGGGTAAGGCGTCAGGCCACGAAAGACCAGTCGTAGCCTGAATCTTCGCTAGTTTGAGTTTAAGGGTGCCATTATACCCTTCAACCAAACCTGCTGACTGGGGATGATTGGCGCTATGGAATTTCTGATTAATTCCAAGGCCCTTACACACACTCTTCATCACACTCCCCACAAACTCACTTCCGTTATCCGACCATACGATCCGTGGCATTCCATACCGAGGAAAGTATTCCTTCAGTAGGATTTTCGCAGTAGACAGGGCAGTGTTGTCTTTGAGAGGGTAGGCTTCAATCCATCGGGAGAATGCGCAAACCACAACTAAAACGTACTTCAGGTTATTGCATCGCTCCATATGGATGAAGTCTTGTTGAATCACCTCAAAGGGACATGAAGGGGGAGCAAAATGGCCAGGAGGTGTAGGGGTTCCCTTACCAGGATTGTACAACATACATACCATACAATTCTTAACCAATCTCTCAGCACATTTCGTGATACCATCATTCTTCCACACAGGAGACAACAACTTACAGATACCTTTCGCACTAATATGTGCTAACCCATGTGCCATTGTCACAACAGCCAGCACATACACATCTGGCAACATCCATCTCTTATGCTCCGACAAATCAATCCAACAACCATTCGCATCCAACTTTCCCGTGCTCTCTTTCCACTTCGTCTTTTCAGTCTCAGTGGCCTCATTCTGTATCGCTTTCACACTCTGGATAGTATCCTCACACATACCAGTCTCTGTAGGCCACCTAACCGAACTCGTCACATACATTCTAGTGCTAAGGTTCCGGGCAGTCTCCTTAGCAGTCTCATCCGCAAACGCATTGCCACGACCAACATCATCCGTCACCTTACGATGCGCACTACATTTGACAATCGCTACCTGCTTAGGCAACGTAAGTGCATCCAAAAGATCATTCACAAGCTGTCCATGCTGAATCTTCGTGCCATGCGACGTCATGAAACCTCTCTCTCTCCACAATCGTCCAAAGCTATGGGCGACGCCAAAAACGTATTGGCTGTCGGTAAACACATTCACACGTTTCCCTTTCGCCAACACACACGCTCTAGTTAAAGCAATCAGTTCTGCAGCTTGGGCAGAGTTCTGATTCAATCTCGCAGCTTCCACAACAGTATTCAAAGTTACCACAGCATACGCAGTAGTCACATCACCATTTGGCAATTTAAAACATGAACCATCCACATACAAAGTTCCATCGGGATCTTCCAAAGGAGTGTTTTTAACGTCCACTCGACCTTTTGTTTCCTCCTCAGTCCTTAAGTAACAGTCATGAGCTGCTACTTCATCTGAATCCGTACTGATTGGCAATAAGGTCGCCGGGTTCAGGACATTACAACGTTTTATCTGAATATGACTTGCCAAAAGCGTCAACTCGTACCCAGACAACCTCGCACTCTTCAAGTGCTGGGTTTTCGTACGATTCAAAAGAGTGTCAACTGCATGCGGAACCATCACCGTAAGCATATTATCCATGACCAATCCTGCTGATTGTCGGATGGACACCGCAGCTGCCGCTGTTGCTCTCAAACAACTCGGCAATGCTCTAGCTACCGGGTCCAAGGTCGAGGAAAAATATGCACATGGACGATGCTTACCACCAAAAGGTTGCGTTAAGACACTCAACGCACAACCTTCCCTCTCGTGAACGTATAATGTAAACGGCTTACTGTAGTCAGGGGTACCTAGCACAGGAGCCGAACATAATGCGTCACGCAGTTCAGAAAAACTTTTCTGACATTCTTCCGTCCATGGTAAAGGAGTTGGAACATCCTTGCACGTAAGAGCCACCAATGGTTTCGCTAACAATGAAAAATTTGGAATCCACTGTCTGCAGTATGACGTGATACCTAGAAAGGCACGCACATCTCTTTGGGTTGTTGGCACAGTCATTCGCGCAATCGCTGCAATTCTCTCTGGGGTCAACCGTCTTCCCTCCTTTGACAATAAGTGACCTAGATAGGTTACTTCTTGACAACAATATTGAAGTTTAGAAGGTGACACCTTGTGATGTAAGTCACAGAGATGTTGCAACAACAACACCGTAGCAATTTTGCAAACGTCCTGAGTATCCGCGGCCACCAATGAGTCGTCGACGTATTGGATTAAGGCTGCACCAGCCGGCAACACAAATGCATCTAGTTGGCCCTTCAAGGCTTGACTGTATATCGATGGACTCTCACAGTAGCCCTGAGGAGCATGTTTAAACCGGAAGCTACGGCCAGCAAGAGAGAAACCGAAAAGGTCTCTGCTTTCTTCGGCAATCGGAATGCTAAAGAAAGCATTCTTCAGATCGATCACCGAAAACCAAGATGCAGAAGCTGGAATCAGAGTCAGTAGCGTCGTGATGTCAGGCACAACAGGGAACTGAGGAATCACAATTTTATTCACCTCCCGTAAATCGATAACAAAACGATAAACAGGCGGTTTCGAAGGATCGGTACGTTTCAAAATAGGCAGTACAGGGCTGTTGCACACGTTTCCCCGAGTCTCCTCAATAACATCTTTCTCGATCAGATCATAGATGATCGCCAACAGTGCTCGTTCACCGTCAAGAGAGATTCGATACTGGGGAATACGTGGCAGTCGCACATTAGATTTCAAGTGAACAACATAAGGGGAGATGTCAAGTAGGCCCACGTCATTGGGACCTGTTGCCCACAAAGATGCAGAAAGAGAACTCAATTCCGGTGGAAGCGTATCGAGAGACAAGTACATTGGAGAGACAACTCTCTCACCCAAAGTAAGCTTTACTCCCGCAGGAGAACAGTACAAATTTGCATACAAACGTTTTAGCAAATCCAGGCCCAAAAGATTTTCACCACAACCAGTGGTCAAAATCAACGGAGCTTTCAGCTCACGAGGCCCAATTGTAAGTGGCAAGGGGCACGAAACCGGATTGCTAACAGGGGCGCCAGAGAATCCAACGGAAACATTTGTTAAGCCAGACAAAGGTGCGCCAGGGAGTTTCGAATGCATTATAGAACTTTTCGCTGCACCAGTGTCCAACAGAAAAGGCTCAACGACGCCCGATGTGGCAACTGCGACGTAAGGCCCTCTCTGATCAACCGGAACTGATACTACTCCCTCTCCTTGTCTATGGCTGTCCTAGTAATTACTGTCGTCAGTTCCCTGATCGACGTAATAATCATCTACATTGTACTGCGCAGGTCGTCCTTGCGATGATCCACGTTGATCAAAACAATTATTGGAATTTGATGAATTATCTGAACGATCATTTTGAGCACCACGACCCCTACCACGTGATGTCTGCTGAGAACCACCACGACCTCCTCTAGGTGCGTTACCACTATTACGCTCGTTTAGAACGGGACAGTTGAATTTTATATGACCCTCCTGTCTACAATAGGCACACTGGTTGTACCCTAACGAAGATCTCTGCGAAGAGGAGTCATTTCGCGATTGCGACCTATTAGATTGCGACTGCGATCGGTTACGTTGTTGCGAATCATTCTGATTCGAACGCGGAGGATACGCCTGCTGCAACAACACTTTAGTTTTGAGTTCTTTCGTCTTTTTATCGGCGTGGTCATTCTCTTCTTTCTCCCTATTCTCATAATACTGTGCCGTGGCCAATATTTGAGCAGAAGTAGAGACGGCCCACGCACTCTCAGAATTTTTCAATTTGTTGCTCAAGTCAGGCAATAAGTTAGAGACAAATTTATCCACGAACAACCGCTGACCACCCTCGGTACCCATATCCTGACCACTGTGATCGATGAATGCCTCCTCAAATCTCGTAAAGAAATCAGAGACACTCTCGTCCTTCTTCTGTCTGCAAGCTGACAATTTGTCCCAGTTCACCCTCATAGCTGGCATAAGCGTTTTCATCAGGGTAATAATTCTCTGAGGGAGAGCAGTAATAAGCTGTTCAGGCTTAGCCCCACCAATTTGTCGTGTATCTGCCGCAGTAAGAGCAGCCCAATCACCACCTAATTCGTTTGCATGATCTTCCTGACGAATCTTGGCCCATACCGGTTGCGGTACGACATTGCCAAACAGCATATCGATATCGGCCAGATTCATTATCGTAGCATCTACGAGCTGCGACAATTCCTTATAATACCCTGCAGGATTTTTGCGAGGGTCAGGCAAAGATTGCTTCACCTGCAAAACCTCTGATCGTTTCCATGGGAGATGTATCCATACTCTCTGGAAATAAGGCAAGATAATAGGAACAGCATTAGCATCACCTGGCATCCACACTGGTGGAACTTCGCGCATGGGATACTGACCAGGCGCATCTAACGGTCTCTCAATGTCCTCAACGAACAATGCTTGAGGCATCATAGAGGGGCGAAGAGCTAATAATTGCTCAACAGCACGTCGAACATTAGTACCTACTATCATTCCGCTCGAAAACTGGAGCTGTAGGTTGGTCAAAGCAGTTAATACATCGTCCGATGCATCAGCCGATATTTTGTCACGCAAGGTCTTGCACATTTCTTCAAAAACATATCTTTGTGTCGGTATATTGAATTGACCAAACGTATTCACCACCGAACGTGGAGGATTCCTAAAAGGGTGCAGCATCCATGCCATCGCCATATTATACAGCGCAGCACGTTCCCTATTACCGGGAAGCTGACTACGTCTTTGTGGACCGTCCGAACCAGCGGACTCAGAAATAGGTCCAAGAGAATTAACAAAATTAGCAGCAACTAAAGGGGTACGACGTCGGGTAGATGGAGAAGTATACGATAGAGTATTAACAAGAGAAGAATCGGGAACAGAAGAAGCAGCAGGAGTAAGTAGAAAAGGAGCAGTAGCGGGAGCAGGAGTATGAGGAAGTACAAGCGGAGGGGCAGTAGGAACAGAAGTAGGCAAAGGAGCAGGAACAGTCGGAGGAGCAGGTTGAGGAGCAGGTACGAGAGCAGGTACAGGAGGAACCACAGGAACTGCGGTACCCTGTGCGTACGGAGGTGGTGACTTCATAAGATAGGACATTAAAGGATCCTCAACTAATTCCTCCTTCTTATCCGACTCTGTTGGCAAAGCGGGATAACATTTATCTATAGACATGCGCTGAAGCCTATCAAAAACTTCCTTTTCCTTTTCCTCCTTATCACGCTGGAACTGCTCTGCTTTCTTTACAATGGTAGCAACACCATCTCTCTGATTACGTTTTGTCTGTCTGATCTTTTTCTGTCTGGCTTCTTTGCGCCATAACCGAAAGGCATCAAACATGGCCAGCCTTGACTTTTTCTTGAACAATTTAGCCTCAAGATTATCTAGAATCGGGGTCTCGAAACTACCATGAGGTGGCCAACTAAGGACGCCATCCTTTTTGGTATAGCGAATCCAATATTCATTAAAGGTAATCGGACCCAACCCATGTTTGCTATACAATTCATAAGTCGGAGTCCCAACCGGAGGTATCGGACACGAATCCTCCAGTCGGGAATCCGTACCACAACGTCTGAAACAACTGAACAAAGTACTGCGACCAGGCATCTTGCACACTAGCCGAGTTTCACAAACTTCAAGGGTTACGGGATTTACCAAGTCCCTGCGAAGAGCAAAAACCCTCAGTTTTTGGCGGCTGCAGTCGTCAAATATTACAACAAAGAACCAAGTACTAAGAACCACAAATGCAATGGAACCATGCAACAACTAAGCAACCACAACCAAGGACTCTGGGAGCGACCCACAAATACTTAACTCAAAGATCGATGGCGTCACCAGGAAGGCCCGTTAATCGTCTCGCTGTACCAAGGTCTACGCCAAACGCCAAAACAGGTCTACAGTCAGGGCAGCAGTCCGTCGCAGCCATCAGGAGGCGGGAATCTTCGCGGGAAAAGTCGTCGGGCCACTTGTTTCGACAACAGGATCGATGAAGCGGGGTGCACCTTCCCTCGGAGATTTCACACGAAGTTCCTCACGATCGTCGGGCTTGGACCGGTACCACTGATGCAGCCCCACGTTGGGCGCCAACTGAAGGACTGGGTTATTTAAGACCCAGCGGTGCCAGGGGACAACACCTGAAACCTTCGTGGGTAACCTGTTCCGGCGTCCAAATGACAGAGACACGGGACACTTCCTTCGGCGTCAAAGATTCGAGGTTTATTTACTGCAGGGAACACAGAAGTCACGTGAAGTACACAGCATGTAAGTTCGCGGGATCTGATTCAATTTGCTACTGTGGATCGCTCCTTTTTATACAGTTTTCTCTCATAGATTTACATGGTACACAAAGGTTTACAACTTGGTTCCCATCATTATCCCCAAGAGGGGTCGCTTTGATGTATTCAAGGTCCGGATCATAAGTACAGAAACATTCGGTGGTTCCCAACTGTAAAAACCCATCTTCCCACCATTAGTACATTCCAATCGGCAGTAAACAGATCGAAGGAGGAACAAGGACAGGTGCAGAGGAAGACAGAAACAGTGGGGAAATCAGAAAGGGTGTAAAAGGGATGGTATCTGGAAACACGAGCTGCAGGCATCAAAGGGACGTGCCTAATGAGATGCACGGCTAAGACAATAGACCGGCACGGCAAGATGAGCCTCGAGCGGTGCCATCTGCCTTACAGTATCATCCCCCTCATCATAAAGACACTTTCAAAGGAAACGTGTCTTCCGCAAGAGTCTTGGGAGTCCCAGGGTCGCGAAGCGGACAGCGTCCGTTCGCTGGCTACTTGAGGGCAAGAGACAAAATGGATGCCGCATCTGAGATGGAACCCAAGGGTACAGATGGATAAGCAAACGAACGGTTTAGGCTAGTACAGCGAAACTGCGTACACCCACTAAACTCGTCATTTGCGGTTCATAGATACCAGACTCGACCATATTCGTGCGAGTCGAAAACATCACTTACGATCGTCACGGAACCTCAACACGGCCACAGTTACATCTTGTAGCAAATGTCTACAGTACTACATAACATGTGTCAACCAAGCACATCTTAGTATACTCAAGGTGTAACTATATTCTAAATCAAATCAGCATTTGGACTAAGGCAGGTGGCAGTTGTGTTTGACGGAGAGCTTGAACTCTAGCAAAGTGTTTCCCACCCTTGTGATAAGATGCACTTGTGCAGTCCGCAAACCTCTTCTCTCCTGAATGCCTTGCTCTCAACTTCACCCACTTCAACAGCTCTCCACCCCTGTCGAGGAAACTAGATGGATTGTTGGTCTTCCAATAGCTTATGATGACCCTTTTTGCAAGTAAAAGAGCCAGATCGAGAAATTGTGCTGTGAGTTTATGTCTTTCAGGGCAATGGTAGTTCCCCGATGCGCATGCTTCCTAGGTGTTTAGAGTAGGTCATCCTATAATATGTGCAAGCCGCAACGTGGTCAGACCAGTAATGGGGGCAAGACCACACCATATGCATCATATTTGCCTCAATGATTCCACAGGCGCGACAGCAGACATTTGCTCCTGAAAATATTTGGTATAATTTTGCAGGTGATAAGTAGGCCCTGTAAAGGATGTTCAATTGTATAAATTTAAACCAGGTGTTCATGGCTATGACTGAATGTTAGGCCAATATATTCTCCCAATCCATACCATACTTCTGTTTCCCACCTGTCACAGTGTCTGGTTATGGGAGTGTCATTGTGCTCGCCTAAGGCTTTGGATAGCTAACTAATGAGCCTGCATTCCATGCATCCCTTGGTGTGTAATACTATATGAAATTGTGTGTTTAAGGTTCTTGGGTAACTATGTGCCAGTGATTCCGTAAGGTTAACTATTAATGCAGCGAAAGCTAAGAATTGTCCCCTGTGCATACCAGATTCTCCCATGTGGTCTTCGAATGACAGAAATTGACCCTAGTGAAATAGGTTACCTATAGTTTGAATGCAGCTACTGCATTCCAGTGTGGTAGAGCTAGAGGTGCTAGGGAGTCTTTGCTCCCAGGAATGCCCAGTATGGGTATGGCTGGAGTGTTTACAGTAGTCTTTACCTTAATATGCAAATCATTTTGAAAATACAGGAGTGCTGTGTGCACCAGGTGGCAATTTGGGGGAGTCACTCTTGCTGGTGGGAAGAGCATTCAGAGCATTCAGAGTATCTACACCAGACGCCGAGGAGCCTCTGTTGTGGCCTTGACAGTGAGTTGTCCACCACCCAATGGCAAATCCATTTTAGTTAGGCTGCAAGATGATAGTGTTCAAAATTTGGGGCTCCTAAGCCTCCTTTATCACTGGGAGCTGAAATGTCAGCAGTGCTTCTGTACAGCATACATTACCCCAGATACGTTTTCTGGTTAGGACAATCAGGGTGCCAAGAACTAGTGCTGGAAGGTTTAGTGAGACATTAGCAAAAAAAGAAAAAGAATAAGGGAAGCCTGACCATTTTGGAAAGTGCAATGCGGCCCATTCAAAATAGAGGTAAAGTTACCCAAACGGCCACTCTGCTATGGAGTGCAGTCGCTGCTCTTGTAACATTAACATCCAGTCAGTCTTGCTTTCTGTGGTAGATGTTGATCCCCAAATAATGAAATTGTCTACCCTGCCTTTCTAACATTACATTATTAATACTCAAGTGTATCTCTGGGGTAGTATGTAGTAAGGGGAAGAAACATGGCTTACACCAGTTTCTGAGGGTTCCTAAGTGTGACACCTCCTCAAAAGCACATGTTGCTGCTATGGTCTCAGGCACTGAAGTAACATCCCTAAGATATATAAGCATGTCATCAGCATAAAGAGATACCGCATGTGCAGTGTAATAGGTAGCGACTCCACCGATAGCCGAAAAGGAGCAGAGAGAATGGGCAGCCCTCCATAATGCCTCTAATTATTGCTATTCAATCTGATATTAGTTTATTTGTTTTGACCCTAACCATAGGTGCCATGTAAAGCAGTTTGATCATATGTAGCATATGTCTGCCCATTCCATATCTCTTAAATACTTCAAAAGGTAATTCTATTCCAGGGAATCAAATGCCTTTTCATCAGAGCCATGCAAGCTGGTCATAGCCAGGAGATGGAGGCTAATTCTTGTATCCTGAAGAACCACCTGAGTTTGAGGGATGTGCTTCTTCCTGGCAGGAAGCCACTTTGGTCAGTATGAATGACCGATGAGAGCCACCACACATACCAGTCACCATGCTCTTGCTAAAGACTTTGTAATCAGAGTTAAAGATCATAAGCGATCTGTAGGAGGCCACATCGCCGGCATCCTTCCCAGGTTTAGGGATCAATAATAGAAGGTGTCTCTCAGAGAAGGGGGAAGTGTCCTAGGTGGGACTGCTGTTTGGTGCAGACATTCAAGTCAGGGAACTAATAAATCAGGATACTTTTTTAGAGCTCTATAGGAAACCCATCAGGGCCATGCATTTTACATGAGGCAAGGGAGTATATAGCTTCCCAGATCTCAAATCACAATATGTGCACATCTAAAACTAGGCACTGTTCATGTGTAACTTGCTAAAGTTGAAGATCTCCTAAAAGATCTGCTACAGCGGCATGTGAGCAGTCACAAGCTAAGGCATATAACAAAGGTATTGTAAATCTCATGTTGTGTGTATACTATAGTGTTTGGGCCTGTTTGAATGTGTGTTGTAGGTGAGGATGCTTGTTCTTGACGTATCAGCCAGGCCAGTATTGTATTGTATTGTAATTGCATTTATATAGCGCTTACTACCCCTGACGAGGCGTCGAAGCGCTTTTTCGGCGGGTAGCACGCTACTCCGGGACCCACAGAGAAATTAGTGTTGAATTAGTATAGTGAAACATGCAAGTACATTTTAAGTGGTGGCTAGGTTAATCAGTTATTTGGATTTGGAATGATAGCAGAAGGATAGAGTAGGACAAAGGTTTGTATTTATTTATCGCTCGCTTGTTGACGCATGCTATTCAGGGAGCCTATAGAGGATTAGTGGTGAATTAATATGGTGAAATATGAGGTAATTTCAGTGGTGGATATTAGTCTGTTACTTGGAGTGAGAAGGATAGCGGATGGATAAAAGGGGAAGAAAGATTTGCATTCATATAGCACTTGTTACCCCTGATGGGCATTGAAGCGCTTTGCTGGCGAGTAGCACGCCACTCCGGAACCCTTAAAGGGTTAGTGTTGAAAATTAGTATAGTATAAATATGAAGTAATTTGAGTAGTAGATATGTTATTCAGTTATTTGGGCAGTATATTAGTATAGTTGAATATGGAATATGGAATTTGAGAAGTGAAACATGTTAGTCTGTTAATTTTTATTGAAAAAGAATAGTGGAGGGATAAAAGAGTGAAGGATTTTTTTTTTTTTAAGTCTTAGCAGTAGGAAGAAGCTTTTGGATGAGTAAAAAGGAGTTTTGGAGGGAAGGAGTCAGAGGGGAGAGTTTGTAAAAAGAGGTGTCAGATGATACAAGGAGGGGTAGAGCAGGAGAGAGTCTAGAAAAGGTTATTTTGGCGATCATAGTAGTGGTGTGGGGGTTGGGATGAATGAGAGAGTGGATGTAGAGGATATGTTGATAGATCTATAGGATGAGAGATAGGGTATTGCATTAGAAGGAGTAGTAGAAAGAAGTTTGAGAGGAGTCAGAAGGTTGGGGTAGAAGATATATTGAGTGAGGTATAGGCTGAGAAATAGGCTAGTGCATTGGAAATGCTAAAATTAGAAGAAAGAGATAAGTATATACATCCATAAGTACATTAAAAGTATATAGATACA
Source organism: Lissotriton vulgaris (assembly GCF_964263255.1). Taxonomy (NCBI): domain Eukaryota; kingdom Metazoa; phylum Chordata; class Amphibia; order Caudata; family Salamandridae; genus Lissotriton; species Lissotriton vulgaris. Next base: position 1,131,820,229 of record NC_141697.1, read on the forward strand.
TAAAAAAGTAAGAATATTTAGATTAAATATATTGATAGAGGCACAGGATGAAAGATAGGGTAGTGCATTGGATATGCTTTTTCAGGAGAAAAGTAACAGACACACTGAGCCACGTACATGGAAGGTACATAGATGTACAATGGCAGTATGTACATGTAGACCAAAAATGATTTTTCTTTATTGATGATGATTATTATTATTATTATTATTTTCTTCTATTAACAACATAATTGTTTTACATGTTTTATAAAGTAATACACAAAGATAGGTACATATCTATAGTGAAAACAAATGCTTATATACAGAGGGATATGCTGTGGCTACTCACTGCATAGTCAATGAAGTTCAAACACCGAAGGAGCTCAGTATGTTTAGTGTATTCTTCAATGAGAGTTGGCCTGTGTTGCATCTGCTAACGCCTGTTGCTCCAGCCAATGGAGGACGTCTGCTTTTGCTTCAATCTTAAGGTCTAATGTCCTGGCTCCTACCAATGAGCGTATACAGTGACCACAGAGTGTGACCTAAAATGCTTCCCATTCCACTGCTGAGGAGGAAGCAGTATTCTGGTTGAGTTTGAAATATGAGTCATTATTTTTATGCAACATTCCAAGAAATGCTTAGTCCTCTAATGTGGCAAGTTGCAGGCATCAAGTCGGAATCAGGGGTACGCCTCCCGGGGCACAACCGTATCCTTAATGGTAGACTATGGTCTGGCATTACCCTCACTAGGTATTCTACGGATTGTACAGGGGGACTAAGTGACGCAGAACCGACTATGCGGTCAAGTATTACATGAATATCACGTTACGGGGAAACAAAAGGAGTAAACCATATCCTAAGATTATGTTGCCACCAAACATCTTGTAACGTCCACTGGTTTAACCAGTATGCAAAGTGTCTGGCATTGTGTGTATTAGGTGCCTGCGAAAAGGGAGGGAAATTATCTGTCCAAAACCACATCTAATACACAGTTAAAATCCCCCCTTACCAGCCAGAGGGACATGCCCATTTTGCCAGTTTGAATGAGTCAGGTTAAGAAAGGCAGCTTGGTCGAATTTGGTGCATATGCTTCCGATTATTAAGGGGTTGCCATGTAAGCTCCCCTTGAGGAGCACATACCTTTCCTCTATATCAATAATGGAGGCTTGAGTTTGAAATAGAATTCCAGCCTTGATCCAAATGAATGCACCACAGGAGAGTACGCTGAGAAGTTAGTGGAAAATAGTCAACGCTTTTGAATGAGCATTTGAAGGAGCACTGCTTCTAGATCTCTGAGGTGTCTTTCCTGTAGAATTGCAATTTGAGTTCCCCAGTGCTTAAGGTAGGATAATATTGCATAGCGTTTGTTGGAATTCCAAATACCTTTTATATTCTATGCAATAAAGTAAAAATCACCTGTTGCTTGCCTTTCACACAGTAATCAAGTTTAGCATCAATGCATTTCTCTTCTACACCCTCTTTGTAACTCTCCTTAGACAATACTAGGGATAAGGTATCGGATACATAAACTTGGGGATTAAAAACCTTTTAACACTGAGTGCAAGGGGCAAAGGGCCCTACGTCCATACTCGATAATGTAACAATTAATTGTGTAAAGGGGAGTTACTAATCGGCAGTGCACTGCAAAGCACCGCTGCCAGCCACACTAGCTCTCTGTGTTAAGCATGGGTTTGTGACACGATGGACAAGGGACTTTGTTGGATGACCCATATCATGTTATCAACAAGTAACTGGATGGTATTAGGTCCATGTAACAGACTTTCCACAATGGTGCAAAGCAATATCCTTACGAAACAGATATAGAATGTCATATTCACGTAACTGAAGGACGAGTAGTATTACCATACCAACCATAGTATATATTTTCATAACAATAACTTGTCCAACCCTAGTGCTGTATAGAATGTCATCATCTGTCTGTAGGAAGGGGGTCACATCTGGTGGTATAGCCAAATGAGTTGTTCCTCGTTCAAGGAAAAATGATGGCCAGGGTCTGATGGACCTTTAACTTCCCGAAACGATGCAGCTATTTCAAGCGCAGCAGTGGTCCTCATCTCAGCTTGTTCAACTTTTGGAATCACTTCCAGAGATACTCACTCCAGTGGTTTGTGGTACCCCTGCACCAGCATCTACTGGTCGCCCTAGACCAGCAGGCGATAATGTTCAATGGTTGGTATGGCAAACATCGCTCAATCCAATCTCATGCTTCTGCTGGGTCATCAAAGAAGATACATTTATGTTCAATAGCTATTCTGAGCTTTGCTATGAATATGAGACTATTGCAAACCAAGCTTGTGCAACTTGCATTTTACATTATTAAAGAGAGTGGATGTTGTACCACTGTAGCGCAATATGGGATCAGCAGCTTCTTCTTATTGTCAATTGTCAGAGAGTTGAGTCTGGGGGTTTCTCGTAGTATTTCAGCCACCACTAGTCATGGGGTGGATCTAGGAGGTGGCTGCCGAGTCGGTACTCTGTGCGCTCTCGCAATAGAGAAAAAAAGTTGCCAGTTTATGAGCAGGCATGAAGGTTTTTGATACAATACTTCAGGTAAGCTATCAGGTCTTGCCTCACCATACCATCCATCAGCCCGACTATCCACATGTTACTTCCACGTGCCCTTCCCTTGGCATCTTCAGCTTGTTCTTCAAGGGTACATAAATGGTCAGTCAAGCTTAGAAGTTGTTTTTGTTCATCTGATGCTTGTGGTTGTTTTAAGGTTTCTATTGCGCGCACCATAATGGAGACTCTCTACCATTTCCTGTGATTGTCTCCCAGTAAATTCAGTTGAATAGCTACAGCATTGATTTTGGTTTGTAGGGGTGACCTTGAGTGTTCTATGGCAGCCAGTATTGTGTCCAGCCTGTCGCTGTTGTCTGCAGCCAATGGCTGTGGGCTGAGCTGAAAGACTAAGAATGTCTCAGAGTGCAAGTCGCCTGCACATCTAATGAGGACTGCAGCTTCCTCATGGTATTCAGATATTAAATTAGTCAACTTTGCATATTGTAGTGGATGACCTTGATGCACAGTACTTGTTGATAGTCACTAGTACAAGGTGCCAAACAATTGTGTTTGAGGAGCACCCGCAGCATGAGCTGCCTCAGTATGCGATCTGTCAAGGTGGTGAGGAGGGGCAACCTGGTTTAGGAATGCTCCGTTCTAGAAAAGTTTGGGCTGGACGGTTCGATTGGAGCAGAGTCAAGACCGATTTGCATATAGCTGGGTCCAACCTGAGGTGACATGGTGTGCAATATTGCAATGGATTTTGTTGCAACCCTGAGTAATTAATAGTGGCTGTGATTAATTCAAGCATTCCAACCATCACTTTTTTGTATATTTTATTGTGTTGCCCCAAGTGGGACTGGTACACTGAAATGTGGGTCCCGTGAACACTGTGTCACTGGAGCCAATCTGTGCCCTGCTGATGAGCCGATAACTAGGACGAAATCAGCCCTGGGTTGCTGGTGTTCCTTATCTAGGAGGACCTGGCCTGGCAGTTTGGGCTGGGATGTTCAGTTGAAGCATGGTCAAGACTGATTAACATATAGCTGGGTCCAAACTGAGATGACATTTGTGCAGAATAACAATGATTTGGGATGCTACCCAAGTAATTACCAAAGGCTGATATTAATTCAAGCATTCCATCCATCACTTTATTGTATCCTTTATTCCGTCATTGGGGATACGCACTGGTGGTATGCAGGAGATTAAGCAGAGGGTACAGCCCGTTCCAGTCACTCTTGTAACTTAAGTGGCATCACCAGATCTCTATTTGCGATTTACTCCCTGTTGGTGCAGTTCTGTGGGATCCCACCTGCCCTCTGGCATGCTTTCCATGTCCAACAGTGCTCTGTCACTTCCCAGCCTTGCTTGGGCCTGCAATGATTTCTCTGATCTCTTCTGTCAAGCATTCAGCCAGTACCTGCAGTGTGTCAATTTAGAGGCGCAGTTTAACTGCGGGAGCTTCTCAAGTGTTGCGTTCATGCTGTATGTTTAGCGCAGAGTCAGGAAGGAGAGGAGCAATTTTCGCTGTTAGAGATACTCACAAACCAGGCTCTTGTCCACAGGTACAGCGTAACCCACAATGGGAGCTTGCACACCCACATTGTATATGTCCCTAGGGTTCAGTGTACTCTGCTTTGCTCTGTCGCAAGTGTAGAGGACGAACCCCGCAGCCCAGTCTCTGGATCCATGGATTGGGCTTGCTCCCACCGCAGCTCCTAGCCACTTCACGATCCTGGTGCAAACAGGCATCAGCCACATCCCCCAGAGTCTGTACTCCCAGGAACAGGATCAAAGCGTCTCAGCTCAGCTGGCCATAAGTATCTTAAGGGCAGATGGTATCCACGCATTAGGAGAATTGTCTGATTTTCTTGGTGTAGCAGTGGAGCCAAGAGTTCAAGAAGCCGCCATATTAACCAATGTAACAACACCCCGCTTTCTGCAATAAATCTTGTCACCAATTTGTTTGAAGAAGCATATAGTGGGTGTCCTCTATATTCAGAGGAGTATTACTTTCTCACATAATGCTGTTGGCTATTTGGTGTATCATTACGCCTTCCAGAAAGTACTTCCATTGGAATGTTTGACAGACTATTTTAAATTTGCACGGTACACTTCTGTCACATTCAATTCTATCTCTCCTATATGCATTATATAAAAAACAGTCTTATTTCAATTTTTTTCTGCATTGGCAAAGGCATTAGGGCAGGTTTTAACGTGATAAACTGCATTTGTGCACGCAACATGTGTAAACAGCATTTGTGAATTGTTATGTTTTCATGCATTGCTGTGTGTGTGTGTGTGTGTGAGAGAGAGAAAAAGCTATGCACACATACATCAATCCTTCATGGTAGACTTTTGTCAATTTTGTGTAAATTGCAAGGCTTTTTGTTCATAAGTTTATTTTACTGGGCTACTCCTTGGGAAAGCTTCTTGAATTGTCTCCTTGTTACTGCAAGAAAATATAAGCTATTTTTAACTTTATGGATTCTCAGCGCAGGTGAATTGCTAGTAAGAGCCGAGGTGGAAGGTGTGCTTTGTGTACATATTTTCTTTATTCTGAATGCCATGCTCCCTTGCAAGCTTGTTTCGTGTGGTAACATGACAACATTATAGGACACCATTTTGTAATGTGGGTCAATGCCGAATACAAACAAAAGTGTCCGGGGTTTATTTCCTTTCTAAGCAATAAAACAATGCATGCATAAACACTATTACATTTGGAGAATGTCTAGGAGCACATAGGTCATTTCTAGTATCCATTTGCTCTTCAAATGTTACTTAACCGTGCACAGATTTTGAATTCCAATACCTTCGCAATTATCCATTTAAGCGTGAACCATGCAGGACGTATACTGTCAGTAGTATTCACTGGCGGTCCCATTTATGTATGTGTGTATGTATGTACTGGTGATTTATAGAGCATGAGCTTAGCTATGAATCGAGGGTGCACTTTATGTTAAGTGGGGGTAGATGGAGAGGATGAAGATAGTGTACATCAAGTGAGAGTTACTTTACACAAATTTACATTTCAGTAAATAACACAGAATGAAAACCTCTTTTTAAAAAACCTTTAGAAAGTTAACTAGGAGACCAAAAATTGATTTTTTGTTACATATTGGTTTGTTTTATTATAGCATAATAGCTCACTGCTGAGGGCTATACCAGTTGTTCAACGCCTGGGACCTGAGTTATAGGTCCAAACCGCAAGCTATTAGAACATTCCATCCACTAAGGTTAGAATTTTCTAAATTAAAAAGTGAGAAACATGAAGACAAACATTGAAAGGTTGGGGATCCGTGTTTATAGCAGCCATTTTAAGCCCAGAGCCACTCCATTGACCTCAATGGAGCTCTCAACATTCCAACGTTCTATTTACAATTTCAGTATCTCCTAAGTGTTCGTGTTTGGGAACTCGCACCAGAAAGTAAATATATCTCCCTCAGCAGTTTACCACTGTTACAATGCACAGCAAGCTTATGTTATCCCACTGATAACACTCAACTCTGATCAGATAGGAGAAAAGCAGAACTTTTTGTGTCTGGTCCAGAAAGGGAAAGCCTGTTCGCGGATGCCTAGAATACACAAAATAGTAGTTATTTCATTGAGATTACACCGTGAGTTAACCACTCATCATTCACAAGGCCAAATCATCCTTTCCTTGTTGTCTTAGTGATAAATGAGAACAATTAAGTTGGGTATTGGTAATTCCTATTATTTACAGTGCTTAGAAATGGAAAAACTCCAATATTATGCGCTATAAAAATAAAAGCTACTATCATAGGTAAACTGTACCCGATTTTCAAAAGTATTTAAAAGAGAATTACATATGTAAAAGTAAATTAAACACGCATAGATTATACTTAAATTACAAACAAGTAGGTGATCCAAGAAGCACATGCAGGAAGTAGACAAAATCTGTTAAGAAAATTAATGGTGTATGCCCATGATATACGAAATTCCAAAGCAGTTTTATGATTTACAAAACAGAGGCTCAAGATTTACTCATGTTTATCTTTTTTTAGAAAAGTACTCATGTTTCCAAACGGTGTACACCAGGACTTAATAATAATAATAATAATAATCTACATTTGTAAAGCGCAAACAGTCACCCGCAAGGGTCTTAGGCACTGGGGGCCGTCAGGAAAATTAAGCAAGCTATTGCCCAGAGTCAAATTAACAAAACTCTTCAGGGCTTCCACTCCAAATCCAAAGTATGGTCGGAGTAAGTCTGGGTCTTTAAAGCTCAGTTCTGGCTGGGTTTCTCTATGGTGTAAGGCGGAAAGCCGGGAGGGGATTCTAATGATGTGCCAAAATGAGGAAACGGGTGCGTCACCTCTACGGCGGTGTGCCGCTGCAGGCAATCCCTCCTCTGTAGTTTCCCGGCGGTCGTCTCTCGTGTTCGTACACATCATTAGAATCCCCTCCCGGCTTTCCGCCTTACACCATAGAGAAACCCAGCCAGAACTGAGCTTTAAAGACCCAGACTTACTCCGACCATACTTTGGATTTGGAGTGGAAGCCCTGAAGAGTCGTGTTGACTCAACCGTACACGACGAAACACGTGTCGGCGATTGTCATTATTCTTAAGTCTGGAGAAAATAAACATCTTGCTGTGACAAGAAGATTTACACCAAAGAACCTGCTTCTGCGCATCTTTTACCGTTTGGTCATTGTACCTTGTTTTGAAAACACAAATGTAGTTGCGAGAGCCTAGTTTTGTTAATTTGCCTTGTCTCTTGACTTGTTTGGACGGTTAAGGGTGTTTGCCGTCTGCTCTTTACGCACTACACATTGATATTTCATGTTCCTTGTACACACTGTAACGTTCTAACCTAGGCAGCGCGCCCTCAAAGTCCTACTTTTCTAAAAACCCCTTGCACAGTATTATTGCCCAGAGTCACATGGTGCTGGGCTAACCTGCCGCCAGCGCCGGGGATCGAACCGTGATCCCCAGATTCCAACGTCAGTCACCCTGGCCGCAGCGCCACACCTCTCCCTGAGGATGGTGAAGTCAGAAAAAAAACAGTTATGTTTATTTAGAGTATGTTTCCATAGGGTTGAAATCTCTGTTAACCCCTCCCACGCTCATGACAAGCTCAGCTCGTCATGAGCCACGGTTCTCGTGTGCCCATGACGAGCTGAGCTTGTCATGACCGTTAGAACGCTCACACGCTGGGCTAATTCCCCTGCTGTGCTGGGCGTTCTAAGGAACGGGAGTGGTCATGACGAGCTCAGCTCGTCATGAGCACACGAGAACCGTGGCTCATGACGAGCTGAGCTCGTCATGAGCACTAGGGCGCTGTGCGTGTCCCCCTCCCCCCCAGCACAGCGGGGGAATCGGCCCCGCAGCGAAGGGGTTAATTTATAGCACTTGCACAAAAAATGTAAACTGCTTTTCACATTCAACTAACTGCTCATGACTTGGCCAGGAGGCAAAACGCCTCACTTGTTTCCTTAAATCATTTGAGTGAGTAAACATGTATTGATTAATGTTGAGCAAAGAAATGTTTGTAACTTAGCAAACATGAGTTATATATTCTTAGATTTTAAGCATACATTTAATCTGGACTAAATTAGTAATATGCTCATGAATCTTTGTAACTGGATGGTCTGCCACTCAAGTAGTCATCAAGGCCATATGGTAATCTAGAAAATTCTTATTCCAGCATCAAGATATTGAATTTTAATTTGCAAACCAATTAAACTTACCAAATTCATGGCCAGACTGGCGGATCAGGCATTTCCCGGAGAAGGCTTGAGTGGTGAGACCCCGCTTTTGTTACTAGGGGCAGGTTTTGAAGCAGTGCATCAGTTTTACGAGTACTGCATAGTTCCTTGTATATCCAACTGTTTTCAGGCAGCAATAAACGTGCAAAGATAACTCTGGACACTAATGTACTAGTTGTAGAGAGATCGGAGTTTTGTCTAGTGCCAGTTTTGACTCAACTAAGGTAGCGCAGAGGGATCATATGCCTGTTGCAAAGAGCGTATACTATGCAAATCACAGAATGATATATTTATGTCCCTATCTTGATGTTTTACCGCTTTTGTCACAGAGATCCGTTTGTTACTGTGCAGTTCATAAGTTACAATAGTAATCTAAGTTAGAAAGTTACATTTGTTGCCCAATTTTTCATTATCCTAATTTTGCTAAAAAAGATTTGTGTGGGTAGACATAAATTCTTATTACTAAAGTCAACCGTAACCACTGTGTTATATTCTAAATCCTGAGCTTGTTCTTTTCCAGATCAAGCACTCTTAGAAAATGCCTACCAGTATGGATGACATGTGAATCCTCCACCTTGTAGTTCCTCTGTTTTATGTAACATTTTCTATATACTGATTTACACATCTATGATCCATTGTCTATGTATGTGTGAGTGATGTCAAATGCTCCAACACCCTACACTGGTATGAATGGTGCTATAAAGCAAATGAAATACATGTGAGAGAGGGGTTACGGAGAGATGAAGGCAACTGTTGGATGGTGATAGTGAGGGAATCATTGAACAGCCCCAATAAAGATTGCCATAACCTGATGCACTGTAAGGCCACAATGTACTATGCTTTAAAAACAAACACAATAAAATATATAATGAAAAATGTTTTGTAGAATGCACAATTTCCCCCATTTTTCCCCAAAATCTTCTTACGGGAGAACCCCCCCAAACTCCCTTGCAGTGGTAAGGCTCGCTCGCTGCGCTCTCCAGCGGCAGTTTCTTTATGAGGGTGTCGGGCCCCCACTCGCTGCAGCTGCGCTGACAATGAAAAATATTTGACATTGAAATGATTTCATTGGTATTTTATTTTTCACGTTTATGGCGCAGCAGCCTCCAGCCAGGATAAGTGTGGGGGGGGGTGTCCTCTGCTGCTACAAATTGGTAGCATAGAGGACTGGAGGAGCAAGATGGACCCTCCAAAGTACGCACGTCAGTTGGCCAGCTCTCTTAAGCAAGCCAAATTGACATGCACACTTTGCATCTCTCCACTCAGCTGTATAAGACAGCTGGGTGGAGTCCAAACACAGGCCTAAAGGGCCCGAAGAAGCGTCCAGCCAGGAGTAGATGGAATGCCCTACTTCTGGCGCTGCTCTCATACTGGTGAGAGTAGCAGCAGGATTGGTTAGTGGAATTTCCTGGAGGCTGGAGCCCGCGAAGCCCACAGAGGAGGGTTCGAGGAAGCGGGCGGACGTGTAGCGGGCAAGGTAAGTGACTTTATTTTTTATTATTTGCTACTTGCTTTGCCTGCATGCATGCACCCACCCACCCACCACTGAGTTGCCCGTCCGCCCCCCTCCCATATATGTGCCAGCCGCCCCGGCGCTTGCTCACATGCACCATATAAGGGCTAGTCTGAAAACATTTCCCAGGGCTCCTTTGGGTTCCCAGTCTGACCCTGACCAAATTCACAAATATGATATTGCTCTTATTAGTAAATCTAAAAAGGTATTAATTTTTTTTCCAATTAAAGTGCACCTTGTCAATGCGACAGGAATTAAATCACTTCTTATATATGGCTCAAATATAATCAGAATCTTAAATAAACTTTTCTAAGAGTGGTGATTCACTGCTTGGACTTCATATCAGTAATCAGCTGAGATGTTTTTACTGCTGTGTTGTCACAGTAGCCCCAAGTCCTTTGTCCTTGGCTTCATGTTGCCTCACTGCTCTTCAGTTCCCTCAGTCTGTAGAGCAAGGAATTATTAGAGAACACCCCACTTCAAAGAAGTGAATAGCTGATCAACTCTGTTCCGAAGAACCCCAATGTTCATTGAGGCGACACTCAGGCCGACAGTCATCTCACAGCATTTATGACCTATCACATATTTCCTGCTGCTTGTGACAAACTCTTAATGAGATTCCAGTGAAGCTTAGAAAATATGTGCTAAAAACAAGCATTGGCAAAGCCATTTAGTCTCGCTTTGCCAATGGTTGGTCGCTGCAGATATTGCCTTTTCTAGTTCTTATAGAATTGTGGTGCAGGCAGTTTCTAATCCAGTAATGTCACATGGCCGGCCATCTTGAAATGTTATTTTGTGTATTTCCTAGTTGGACGTTTGTTTGGGTGTGTACGTCATTTGAAAAAATATTGTTATAGCATTTAAAGATGGCTGTCACTGTGCACCTAGACACAATGTGACAGCCATCTTAGAAATATTCTAAATACATTTCTAAATTGCTTCCTGTTACTAGTGTCTTTCACAGTGATCGCAGCACAATTCTGCAAGAACTAGAAAAGCACCAGCGGAAGAAGAGGTTCAGCAGGGACGTCATAGAGAGAGAGAGAGAGAGAGAGAGAATGAGAAAGAGAGAGACGCACCATGCACCAGCAGTACTTGCTGTTGCTATACTAGGAGGAAGGAGACTGAGTGAGGGGGAGAGTGATAGATAGGCTGAGTGTCCAAGACTACAGAAGGCTGGAGTGCGGAGACAAAGAGAAAGAGATAGAAAGAAAAGCAGGACATGCACTCCCAACCAAGCTCAAAGGTAGCTGTAATCTGCAGAAAAACATAGGTCATTGGTGACTGCGCTGTTCAAAAGCAGGGAGAATCTTAAATGGTCCTAGGATGCACATTGAATCAGGAGCAAGGAATTGAAGATGACAAGAAAGCCAGTGTTGGACTTTCCTTTCGGGCACTCTGTCACTGCCAGATGTGCAGGACTGAAAGAGCTAGTCCATAGTTTGCTTTCTTGGTCCCATGGGCTGTGACAGAACTTTAGAGAAAATAGCTCACACTGGATTTGCCCTTTCAAGCCAGCTCATCCGGCAGTATAACAGTGACAAAGTGCTTTTCAGGCCAGTCCAACAGAGAAGATATCTATCCAGTCATAAGCAAGGGGCAGACCCAAAGTCCACTCTTAAAATATTTGACATTATTACTTACAATGACTACGACATATAAGGCCGGACTGGCCAGACCGGCATTCAGGCGTTTCCCCGTGAGGCTGGAAGGGGGGTGGGGGGGGTTGTGGGGGCCAGTTTTGTAACACTGCAAAGTTCCTTTTAAATCCAGCAGTTTTTGGGCAACCATACAACCATAAAAGTGCCAAGAGAACTCTAGTGATTAATGTACCTGCTGGAGAGAGATGGAAGTTTTGTATAGTGGCAGTTTTGACTCATCAAAGGTAGCAAAGATAGTTATTATGTCTGCTATAAAGAACGTTTACAGTTCATGTCAAAGAACAGTATTTTATGTGCATAGCTCAATGGGTTACTGCTTTTGTCACAGAGTTCATAAGTCACAATGTTAATCTAGCACAGTGAGCTATGAACTGCTATCAAAGAGCTGCATGCAAACTGCACGGTACAGGTTAGAAAGTTATGTTCTTTTCCCAGTCTTTACTTATTCTGATGTTGCTAAAAAGGTTTTGTTTGGGTAGAAATACACTATTTTTATTAAAATCAACCCTAATCACTGTGTTATGTTCTGACTTCTGAGTTTGGGCTTCTCCAGACCCCAAAAATGCCTACTAGTGTGGATGACATGTGAATCCTGCACCTGGTAGTACCCTTTGCCTCATGTAACATTTTCTATACACTGATTTACACACATATGATTCATTGTCTCTGTATGTGTGTGTGTGTGTGTGATGTAAAGTGTTCTGACACTACACTGGTATGAGAGGTGCTATGAAACAGATGAAATGCATGTGAGAGAGGTGTTATGGTTATGGAGCGATGAGAGGCCCTGTTGGAGGGTGATAGTGATGGAATCATTTGAGAGCCCCAACAAAGATTGCCATATCCCGGTGCACAGTAAGGTCAACATTTACTATGCTTTAAAAGCTAATACAATTGAATATATAATGGCAAATTTGTTGTAGAATGCACCATTTTCTCCACATTTTCTCGGGGAGACAATTCCCCAAAGGCTTCCTTTGTAGTGGTCAGACTCGCTGGCTGCACTCGCTATGCACCGTACGGGGCTAAATAGAAACTGTTACGACATCAATTGTTCAGGTCCAAAACGATATGAACAATGTAAAATGCAGTATAACTTGCAACAACTGTGTTTAATATGTTGATCTCACTAGGGATATGTAACTGCGTTGAGTGTTATTTTTCTGAAGCATCATATAAATGCTAATAAAAAAGATTTTTTTTTTTAAATGCACCGTACGGGGCTGGTCTGACAAAATGTGCCATTGCTGCTTTGGGTTACCAGTCTGGGCCTGACGACAGACAGCTTTAGCTTTCTATTGCTAGATCACACACATTTGGGGGAAACAGTGCACTGGCAGCCTCACACATCCTGCATAAATACCTTTCAGTTCAAAACAGAGCAAGCTTGATCATGCAAGGAAAGGGTCAAACCCGTAAGAGGAAAACGTGTTCCCATATAAAACTCCAGAAAAAAAAATACCCTGATGTGTGGATCAAAAACCTACAGTGATAGCATATGGTTGTGGAACACGTACACAAGATAACATAATAGATGGAGAGCTGTGAACAAGGTGAATGTTTTCCAAGATCTGGTTTCCTAGTGACATGACAGATAATTGCAGGTACAATTATCTTGTCTGGGAAGTCGAGTAGAATCTCAGTGAATGATATCCCTTTTGTTTGTGGCTAATGCATAGATTCACTTTTGGGCAGATACCAACTTCGAAAACCAACTGGTAGAGGGTCATCGGGTCACACAGGTGTGCACAGATGTGTGTACTGTTTCTTGTGATACTTTATCAACCCAGTTGTATAGTGCTTCAAACTAGCGAGTTAGATCATATGTAAATAAATAGCTCACACATGGCAGTAGTGGGGATGCAGAGATTTGGTTAAGGATATCAGGCCTCCAGAGCCAACACATGGCTCCACACAACTACACCTCCCTAGAGCTGCCATTAATTGACTATTAGCACTGCACTGTAGCAAAGATTATTGTGCAACAGCAGAATATGTATTGTTTTCTCCAAAGTAATGCTTACATGTACAAGTGAATACCAGTGATCGAAACAGCTCGGCAAAAAGTTACCCATGTTGCCTACAAGTTTCCTGTAAGGTATTTGGTTTTGAATGCATTTTATGTTCGGTATATTTGTAAACGCACCATCACCTGCAAGGTTATCTTGGTGCTGAGCCAGTGTGTGCCTAGCCCTGCCTATGGTAGGTTGGTTAATTGAAAAGTCAGGTTTTCAGCTTCTTGCAGAATTCTTGGAGAGGAAGAGAAAGGCGAGGAAGAGGCTCTGAAGTAGAGAGGGAGGTTGTTCCACTCTTTAGGAGCGATGCAAGAGATCTCTCGTCCTCCTGAACTGGTTCTGCATTAACATTAAATGCAGCCAACTAAACACATATATTGGGCCTGCTCACACAAATCAAGCTGATTTACTAGAGTTAGGATCCAACATAAATGTTACGGTGTACTACAACTGGGTGTGTGGAAGCTCGAGTCTTGCATCGCACAATATATTGGAAAGTTGCTCTTTGACACAATGCATGCCTAGAAGGTTTGATGATGTGTCACTGCTGCGGATGACATGGCCTTGGACTGTTATAACATAGGACGCAAAACTGTGATGTATGTGTGGCGGGCTGTTGATACATTGATAATGTTCAATATTCTCGTGCGATGTGGAGTTTAAGGATTTACTAATTGACCATAATGATTTTTTGCTTATGGCTCTGGAATTTAAAGATCTGAGAAGGCACCATAATGATCAGTTTCCTTCTACAGAGAAACCACAAAGCACTAATTGAAGGTGTCCATGTTTTCCCCCAGATATTTTGACTTTCCTGTAGCGACTAAGTTCTTAAGGTCAAACATAGTGGTATGTTTTATGTGACTGTCAATAGTGTTTATTTGATTATTATTAACCACTAATGATCTAATCTAATGATTTTTGGGTTCCAGAGTAGCGTGCGACTCACCGAAAAGCACCTTGACGCCTCGTCAGGGCTAGTAGGAGCTATATAGATGCAATTACAATTATAGTACATACCAATGAATAAGGCAAGTGTGCGTGTACAGTGCAGCTCAAAGATTTACATGAGGTTCTATTTTTAGTTTAGGAACCCCAAAACCCGACTGAAGACCAGATTGTCGGACCTGCTGAAGCACCTGCAGAAGAAGGGGGACAAGGACTGCCAGGAGTTCTACCGAGCACTACAGAACAACGCCGACTGGCTGTACGTCATCCTACCGAGCAGGAGCACCATGAGTAAGTGCAAGCATCTCCCTGTTTCCAGCAGTTCTCCGATTGTCCTCTAGATGGCACCATGACTATGTGCTTGAAATGGTCCTCAGCAAGCTAAGCATAGCCAGCATTAAGTATTCGTTTTCAGAACAGGACACATAACATTACCTCTGGCAGTACAAAAATAGAAGCAAACCACTTCGTCGTGTATCCTCACATACCTTTATTTTTCAGAATTACTCTTTGCCATGTGAATATGCAGTTGTAAAGTGGCCTAAGTTAGATCTTGAGTGTAAATTATAGAAAACCTAGGTTTTTCTGCAGCATTTTGGCAGGAAATCTGTATACACCGAATACGTCGTCGAAGTTGAACCCTGCTATGGCGTCCTTTCACGTTCAGATTAATGACAGCAACCTCTTCAAAATTCAAAGGCTTGTACCTGAAGTCTATTACAGTCATCAACAGGAGACATAAAATTGTGCAAACACCATTCTGTGATTCTTGTAATGGCTTGACAAAGGTCTCTGTATTCACGTAAGACTTCTGACTGCACACATCGTCATTTAGGGGTCGCTGCGACCCCTGGCTTGCCATCTGCTACCCCTAGCACTGCCTTTGCAACCGCTGGCGTCAGAGGTGGCAAATTCAGTGCTAGTAATACACGGGCAGCTGGGGCTCCACTCTTTATTTCTGTCAATTTTTTATTACACTAATAGTGAATACATAAAATACATTATTCACTAACAGTTTAACAAAAATGGAGTACAATAAGCTGGAATATGCCCTTCCATGGCAGCTGAGGTAAGTAAATAATGCTTTTAAATGTGTGTTGTGTGCATGCTTGCGGGTGAGTATGTGGTTATGTGTGAGAGAGTGTATATGTGTGAATGTGTGTGTGCGTCAAAGTGGAGGTCAAAGGGTGTGTGATGTCACTTCCGCTACCCATGGCATTTCGGTGTATTGACGTCCATGATTGCACGTCATAGCATGGCAGCAGGGCTCTAAACAAATGCATGGATGGCCTTGATAGGGGACCTGGATGTCCTACTCAGCCGGTCAAGTGTAACCCTTGCCCCATGAAGGAGAACAGGGGCAGCTGCTGTAAGAAGGCCTGTCGCTCCCACGTTGCATCTATTGAATCTTCCTCTGCCAAACAAGATGCTTTTAAAACATGACTTCATGTTTCTCATCTCCCTTTACAGCGACTTTATGTAAGGCTCAAAACAGAGCTGGAGGGGACAGTGAACAAGATCTGAAACCATTTGCAACAGGGCGGAGAGTTACTTGTGAAAAATACAAACTGTACTTAAGTCAGTTATTCTGATGTTGTGATATTTCTAGAAGAAGAGTAGCATGATAAGGCATAGCCAATTAAGTTAAGGTTGTCAGAAGTACTATCTGTTAGATTCTCTTTTTTGTATGTACTAATTAACTTAAGCCCTTTTACATAAGTGGAAATGTGTCTGTAAAATATCATGAATACAGGGATCACAAATTGTTCTATGTCGCAGTGACATATTGCTTAACTGAGGTTTTCGCTCACATACTACCCCCCACACCCCCTCCCCACCGTATGGTTTGAGTGTGAGGGAAAATAAAATAACTCTGGGATTGTATTTCCTTTGGTGAAATATTATATTTCAATCAATATAATAGCTATTTGGAAGTTTACTCTTGTTTTAGACATGACATTGTCTTAATTTGTCTTGACTTGAAGTTGGGAAAGATTTAGAGATATGATTTAAAACCCAAAAGCTAATCCCACTTTATTTGTCCTTGGGGTGGTTATTTTTTCGAATGTTGTATGTAAGGGAGTAAAGGCAGATATATTGTAACTAGATTCCCTATCATATTTTAATTACATTAGCCATCAAAATATGTTTCAGTGACTAACCAGTTCCTATTTTGCCATTTGCATGGCTTCGTTTTATTTTTAAAATGTCATCTTTATTTCCACTTTTTATATTTTGTGGGCAGTGCATACTGTGCTTCTTTAAATTCACCCTACTGCTTCTTGTCTCTCACCTCTATTCTTCCAATATAGCCATGCCTAGTTTTGTATTATGTCTCAACATCGCCGTTTTCCTTTCATCACCAGTCCTATCTTTAAGCTGTTGCTCTTTTTCTTACCAACACCACTCATTCCCCCAATTCTCAGCTTTTTACCTTGCAGCCTTGATCCATGTTCGGTATCCAACATTGTCCTTCTTCTACTCCATCTACGATCACGTGCCTTTAACCCCTTGCATGCTTGTGACGGAACCGTTCCGTCACAAGCCTCGGGTGAGCTGTGCTTGTGACGGAACGGTTCCGTCACGGCCTGCCCCCCGCGCCTGCGCAGTGCGAATTCCGCGCCTGCGCTGACGAATTAATGGGCGGGCGGGTTTGTGACGGAACCGTTCTGTCACAAGCACAGCTCACCCGCGAGCCGTGACGGAGCGGTTCCGTCACAAGCAAGGAACCGCCGCGCGGCCGCCTCACCCCCTTAGCGCTGCGGCGGAATAGCCGCCGCAGCGAAGGGGTTAACTACCAACACTCAACACTCCTTCTGGTTTTCCCCTCTACCCATTTGCTTTACATCTCTCTCTTCCAGCTTTTACTTCAATCTAATCCCTCTACCTCTTCCCCACACTCCTGCCTCTGACGTCTCCTCAGACTAATGAATCTTACTCTCAAACATATTGCTTGCTTGTAATTCCCATCACACAATCTATCTTGTAGTTCTCAATTACACCCTTTACGTGTCACTCCCACGGACAGAGTCGAGCAAAAATAAGAGAAAAAGAACATTTACTAAACATTCAGATACAATACACAATTCAGAAAAAGTTATGAAAATAACAATAAAAGAAAAGGGATGGAAAGATTGGGAGCAAAATGAAGAAAACAGAAAGGTACAAGGAAAAGGAAAAAAAAGAAAATATGAATCAGGGAATTCTTAATAAAAAGAACTCTGCAGATTTGGTGGAGGAAAAAGAGTAAATTGCGACCCCAAGTTTGCCCTGGCTGAAAAACGAATGCCCATTAGGGTTCCTCCTAGGCTAACAGTGAAAATGAGAATTAAACAGACAAAAGCCCGAACTCTTCTATATGTTACATGAATTGCCCATTATCACACAGTATAGCTGCAGACCATTAGAATGGCCCTTGGCCCAGAATTCTACCACAGGAAATAGCAAGCAGCCAGATCCAATCGTTATTTAGCTTATATTTTCATAGTCTGCAATAGTGACATTGTAATTAGGGATAAGTCAGCATTTCCATTAAAAAGGCACTTGTTGTTTTCTTAATAAGTTTGAACTGTTCAACGAATTTCGATGACATTTCCCCAAAAAAGGTTCATCCAATTTGGGTTCACCATGACAAGTTTTGTGTCGATGTGTCAAGGGAGAGGAAGGGTCCAAAAGTAATTTTCCCATTTTAACTCCCATTGGATTCTGTCTTCTCCTCTACAGAAAAAACAGCTGAATGGAATTACACCAGATTTGACAAGAAAGTAAAACTCTGCTCTAGGAAGTGCCCAGTATGATATAAAGCCAGTCAGAACTTTTAGAGCAATTATCCTAGAGAAAAAAGGCTTCATGGTGGGCTTGAATGGCTTAAAATTTTTTAGAGCCTTCTATTTGTTTTTTTTAAAAAACATTGTTTTTGTAAATAACATCAAACAAGAAATTACATTAATCAACACTAGTATATCGTGGCATCCTCTGGAACTCCTCTGGTTCAAAAAATGTCCCATTCAAAACAGGCAACAATCACAATGCTGACCCAGCCCCTCCCCCATCCACCCTAGCCGCATCTCACGGCGGTATTTCCATGGAGATTTTCTCCTCTCATCCGGTCAACTTGTTCACCTTATTCCATGCTTGGATCACCACTGCCATGGAGGCCATACTCTCCTGCCTCGCTGGGTGGCTGTCAAGCGCCCTCAGAGAGCCCTGTCGAGGTAGAGCCCTTCTGTCCGCCATAAAGGCTGGACCATGCTGGTCTGCAAATGTAGTGGAGCTTCAGATTGGGCAAAGCAATGCCCCCATCATAAACTCTCTCATGAAGGTATCCAGCACTATCTTAGGGCAGCCCCATCCCATAGCAATGTCCTAGTAATCAATTGCACTGCCCAAAAAAACCCTCACGAGAAAGTGAATGGTGTATTCTGTTGTACATAGAAGAATTTAGGTAAATATATCATTTTGTAGTGCGCCACTCTAGCCATCTGGGACAGCAGCAGCTTCCTCCATCGGTCCACATCCTCTCTGTAGGGACCAAGTAAGCTCCCCAGATTCCTGCTTAAAAGACGCAAGGGTCAATAGTAATATAGAAGCCCAGGTATTGATACCAGGACCCGGACCACTGCAGGGGGCAATCCCAATGCTCTGGCAGATGCCAACCCGAAGACGCGAACACCACCGACTTGTGCCAGAGTCCGTCACAAAGACATTGAAGATTCCCAACACCCGGGGAATGGACGGAACAAACCAGCCAAGTACAACTTGCGTCAGCCACACCAGGAATTTTTCTGCCTTATTACCAACCCTGTATAGTCTATGTTACGTAGTCCTAAGCTGTTTCAGTGCCTCTTCATCCTTAATCTGCCAGTTCTTCTCCCTCAGGATTTCACAGCGATGCACCAGTGCTGTAGTCGGACTGGCCGGATAGCCCTCCTCTGTTAGCAAAAGCCCTTGCTCCATGTCACCCAGTTTTTGAGTCACCTTCTTCCTAATCCCTGAGATCCTAGAGATCAGGTACCCTGTGCCACTAGTTTATATGCCTCTCACAGTGTTACCGCCAACGCCATGGAGCCCCTGTTATCAGTGAAATAGTTCTCTGCAGCCGTCCCTAGGCCCTATCTCATGTCCCGATCCTTGAGTTACAAGGAATCCAAGCACCAGGGAGGATGGTAGAACCTGGTCTGCATCATGAGCTGGTTGTAAAGCGGTGCATGATCTGAAACCCCGTTGGCAAGAAAGTGGTGTCTCGATATCTGTGTGCCTGAATCTGTGGGACCAGGAAGTAGTCTAACCAAGAGCCTGCCCAAGACCTGGAGGAATCTTAGGAAAACTGCCTTTAGATAGGATACCTAGCTCTCCAGAGGTCCTGTAGCCTCTGTACCCGGGTAAAATTACTTAGTCTCTGATTGTCCCTCCCCATAGCACACGCAGCACTTTGTCTATCTAGTTCTTAATGCATAGTCAGATTGAGGTCACCCCCAATAATCAGCAATGCTGTTGGGGCCTGAAAGATCCACAGTTCCATCTGCTCCAGAGCTCAGGACTGTCAACCCTGTGGGGACATACCTGGACACCAACACACTGTCTCCCCATTCAACTTCCCCAGAATTGCTGCATAGCATCCCTCCAAGTCCATCCATATCTGTGTCACCATCAGGGTAAAAGACCTATGTACCAGGATGCCCATCCCCCTGGTGCCAGATGTGAATCCATAGTTTGCCACCATCATGTACTGACCATGACCCAGTAAAACCCAATTGTTACCCTTCTGGTGTGTTTCTTGTCGGAGCAGTATGTCCAGGTTATGTTTATTCAAAAATCTACACACCGTACCTCGTTTGACCCTGTGGACCAACCTATTCACTCTCCAGAATATAAAGGACAAATCAGGTGGTCCAAACTCACTCTCTGGCCTTTCTGGCCTACCTGTCATGTCTGTCATCCCACTTGAGCCAACCTACCTGCACACATCCCAGCCTCGATCATCCCCTAGATATCATTACAAACCCCTAATCCCATCCAACTCCCCCCTCCCTACTACCTCATGTGGTGGGGTCCAAACTAATCACCGCCTAGTGCTCGAGATGTCTGTTGTCACTTCTCCATGAACTACTACTCACAAAACAAAAGCAAAGTTCACAATCTGAGACCTTGCATGTGTTAGTGGGCTGGGTCTGTGTGTCATCCATAGAGAGTCCCCTACCTTCGCTGAACCCCCCTGCCTGTCTCCTACCTTGGGAGGAGTCTTACGTGCTCGCCTCCAGGGCATTGGTCTGGGTCTCTCCATTCTCTGACTGCATCTGCCAGTCTTCACTGTCCAAGGCTTGTGACTGGATCCAGCTGATCTGGTCTCACCTGGATGTCTCCGTTCCTCTCTGTCCCCTGACTACTGGTCTCCAGCCCACCAGCCAATCCCACACTTGACTTGCAGTATGGAAAAACAGGATTTCCCTTCCACCAGGGGTTACAACTTTACGGTGAAGAGAATAATGTATTGTAGACTCTATGTCTGCAGTTCCTCTTTAACCTTGTCAAATGTTCTGTGCTGTGCCTGTCCCTCCTGTGTAAAATCTGGAAAGATCATGACCATGTTGTTCTCAACCCTGAGGGGCCCATGCAGTCAGGTAGCACACAGTACCGCCTCCCTGTCCCTATAGTTCAAAAGTCTAGCAATGATGAGTCAAGTCCATGCCCCTGGCTGATGGAGAACCCCAGGAACTCGAGGGGCCCATTCTACTTCAAACTGGGAAAAGAGCTGTTGTGGTCGTGAAAAGGAACATAGGAGGATTTCAACAAATTCTTCCATGTTCCTGCTGTTCCCTTTCTCGGGCATGCCGACCTGACATACTTTATTCCTTCTCAAGCTCCCTTCAGCATTTTCCACCCGAGTATGCGGTGGCTAGTGGTCCCTCTGATGTGCTGTACATCCTCCTGCAGCTGCCAGATGGCTCCACCACGGCCTCCACTGCCCCCGCATTCACATCATTTGCATGTCCGCCCACAGGAGAGCAAGGACCACCGCTACCATGTCTATCTTCTATTCCAAAGTTGACTTGGTGTCCCGCACGGCCAACAAGAAGTCTCACGGAGAGCTCCCAGTGCTCACAGCCAAAGTTTACAATCTGTAAATTATCCATAAATATGTATATATTTGGTATTTTTAGGCTTTTCCAAAATATCTACACCTGAAATAAAAAGGTTCATCTAATCAAAATGTGTGTGTATTTAAATGTGTCATTTCAAATGTGAAAATGTGTTGGTCAACGCTAGTGCAATGTGTATGACAAGTTGACAGGCTTAGACGAAGGAACACATTCCACGTGTATTTGCATATCAGGAGGTTCACTTCTGGGTAGTGAACACTGAATCATAGTTTTAATGTTTGGTCTTCAGATATGCGAGTGCCTTTGATGAACATTAACTTATCAGTCTTTCTTTTCTTCCAAGATACCTCAGAGTCTCCAAAGATATGCACAGATCAGGAAAAATATATCTTAAACGAAAGAGGTAAGTAAAGTATCATTTAGTAAGACAGTAGAACTAGTAATCGTCACATTAGTTAGGTTCATCTGATTACAAATATTATTTCTATTAAAAAGGTGCATACTATTTGTGTGCAATAGACATCTTAGTGGGCAAATTGTTCATGATATTAACTGGTGGACAAGACTTTGCCCAGAACATCTGGAGAAGAAACCTGCAACTCTTTAGTGATTGTAGACGCTGTCAGGCTAAAGAACTACCAGAAAGACACTTAACGGAGGGGCAAGCAGCCATGTGCTATTAGACCACAGAAAACTATCCTATGGTCAGTTATCCTATGAGCAGATCATGCATGCTTGCGCAACACTTGAAATTGCTGAAGAACATCTCGGTGTTGCACCTGATGTGACTCTGCACGTCCTCCCTTTGTTTTTTGTGTTATCACTATACCTAGACACATCTGGAAGCCCCATCCTGTGGTGCTGGTGGCTCTGTACATCCCTTGCTGCTGCACAACACTTGCAAGGCAGCTTCACATAGACGAGGCCCTGTAACTTTGGTCCCACTGGGCCACCATCCTGTTGCTGCTTCCTGCCTGTGGCTGTTTCTCCACAAGGCCTTTAGCTGGCCACAACCAAAAAAGGCACAAGGGTGCAGATGGCATACATTTTGGGACTGCTTCCTGTTGTTTTAGGACTTTAAATGATTTCGTATTGCATAAATATCCCCTGGAGCCCATGTCCAAATTGATGAGGTGCTTCTAGCCATTGAATTATGTATGTTGACCATAAAGCATAGCTTTTATTTCTTTTTGGCTTCCTTCATATATGACTATTCTAATAACTGATTCATACTTTACATGTTGTGCTTTGCATTATACTGCCTGCATCATATATTGAGCAGATTCCATTTGTTGATTGTTAAGGGAATAGGTTTACAGATATTCATATCTGGAGAATTCATTTAGCATGTGTACGTTTTGTACTGAGAATGATGCTCGCATGCAACAGCAGAGACCCTGTGGCCTCCTGCATCCTATCAATTTGCTGGGTACCTCTGGCAAGAGAGGGAACAACATAGCCCTCAAGAGACACTTTGATTGACAGCTGGATAACGGTTATTTGGCTCCATCTTCTGCCTTTTTTGTGGAGGTGATGCATACCCCAATGCGAAATTCAGTGGAGTTCAGCTGGCAGCATTGCACCAGGGCTTCAGACCCTAGTAAAACAAAATAAATATTTTATGCCTCTACTACTCTTGTGGCCGTCTTAGTAGGTCGTAAAAAAATACATGTATCCAATGTAATCCTCAGTGATCTATGTATCTAAAGGTATTATACACTGAAGAGCATTTTTGAGTGTTCACACCCGGAAGACATTACTTTGCTTTGAGAGAGTCCTTTCGAGTACAGTGAGGGCTGACAACTTACCTCACAGATCTGTGGAATTCTATGACAGCTCTTGAGGGCACTGGGTTGAAGGTTGAGGTTGACATGTGCTGAGAGGGCTGACATATTGATAACTGTGTTGAGTCGATAGGTCAGTTTTTGAAACAATCGTGTTGCTGCTTGCATTGAATATGCCAGATGCAGAGTGATGATGTGGTATGGAGAATGTGGAAAGGTTAGGTGGCCTGGTGTGTCTTTTCTAAGTGCATTAGAGGGTAGAATTTGAGAACTAGCCTACAGGAGGATCCAGTGAGTTGCCATTGGCATCAATCAGAAGTGTGATGTTGACATTGTGCAAGATTTCGAAGACTGCTTCTTTTAAGGTCTCAAGCATCTCCTGGAAGTTTGATGTCACTGAGGAAGACGTTCTAATATTTAATAAAAGTTTTGAGGATGAGGTTGAATACTTTTGTATGAAAAAATTAGTGGGCACCAGGAGGCATTGTATTGAGGTTTAATGTGACTTTGAGGCCTGCAGAAAGCAGGTTGGAGTGTAAGTTTTTGAAAAGCTTGAGTGAGGGCAGTTTGTAGAGCCTGCAAGGCCATGCAGCTCTATGCATGATTGAAAGATCACTTGTCTTTTGGAGAAGTCCGTTGTGTGGAAAGCAGCATCTTGAAGGAACAAGAAGAAGTATATGTTCTGGGATGAACAAGACGGTCACACCTCTCTGACGAAGATTGTATCCCAGTCGCGTGTTGTTATTGTATCTGCACTGTCTGCTGCATGCGTCACTGTGGAATGGGCTTTGAGGAGCAGTGCATAGTGTGTCCCATATACCCTTTAAGAATGTTGGGTTGGCTGTCTGTTCTTGGATGTTTTTTTCAGATGGTTTGTGTCCAGGTGGTTGGAATTCTGTTGATGGTGCACGGGTAGAGAACACATGGTTATTGCTAATGTGCGGAAATAGGAACCAGATTCAGTGAGTCCTTCTAGGCCTTTCCAATCCCAAGCAGAGGCTGTCCTTGTGTCCTTCTACCCCTTTCTTTTGACACAAGCTGGTAGCACAATTGCGTCAGAGTAACCTACCCAGAACTGACAAACATTCCATTAACAAGCTAACACATTATACGGTAATGCACGTTATGACCCTTATCACATTGAAACTATCCAGTGCTAAGGTACAATGCTGTGTACTGTGGCATTATTTGGTACTATGATAACCAGTATAATTGAAATGCCACACCATAGCCGGTCTAGTGAAAACCAGAGAATCAGCTCACCAGTCTCACATATTGCCACTTCATAAAACTCTTTTTAGCCCTATGATGAAAGGCAATGATGCACTATAAATCTTTCAGTAGACTCAAGAGGCTTAAGGGCGGATTTACAGGCCCCATGTGCCACTTTTGCATCATTGTTTACATGTTAAAAATGACACAAAAGGCACGCAAGGGGCTTGTAAATCTGCCCCTTAGTTTGCAAAACACAATACCGAGGCCCGTCCCAACCAGTCAGTGTTCATCTTTGTTATGTTCTAAGAGTTGAACAATTAAGGCACCCTCAAAACACTCCCTTCTTGCACCATGAAGACCTAAGTGAGGAGGAATCTGACCTCAACAGATTTGACCTACACTTCTACCAACCGCGTTTACTCAGACCTTGTCATTTACAGGGGCTGCTGGTGACATTTGAAAGTGGTGGGGCGCAAACTGATTTGCATACTGCACCGTAGCGAGCGAGTGCAGCGAGCATGCCCGAACCTCATAAGGGGGGTTTGGGGGGGTTACCCCCTCCATGAAAATCTTGAAAAAAAAGAAGAAGAATCGTGCATTTTCAAGCAAATTTGAGAAAGCAGGAAGGTTAATAAAGCAATTGTGAAAGTGCAGTTATTACATTAATAGATGGCATAACATAGGTAGCTGCTTATTCAGTATAACCACAGAGATTCATACATTCTGTCCTATTACGCTCAGGTGCTGAATTCAGACTATAAGGCTTTCATGAAAATCTCAACTCTAAGAGTAGAAGAAGTTGCACAGCAGTTGGGAAACAGCCTTCACAAAGCATTGGGAACCACGCCTTTACCATGTTTCATTAGAACGCATGTTCTGCACATTGCTGCACGCTGTAGCTGACTCTGGCGACTGGGCCTCCTAAACAAGTCTGTGGGGAAATTCAGGGAAGGATCATACCATTTCCTCATAAATACACGCTCTGCTTAACGCAGGTGGCAAACAAAGCTCCTTGGCAAACTCTAGAGGGGTTCAAACAGCGTTGTTTGTTGTGAAATTCAAAGAGTGACTGACTTGATGCTGCTTGACACAATTTTGCATGACATGGAAAATGTCGTATTAAGGCCCCTTAATTACTGAACTATGAAGTGGTAGCTTTTTTGAAATGTGTTCATCAGATCCATGATGAATATGTCCACTCCCTTATTGCGTCAAATGACTGAGAAGCCTTAATCTATTGCCACACACTTACACTTTAGAACATATATTTCAATGTGGTATACATCCGTTTAGGGTCAATCATGCGATAGTGCCATCAGTGATTGCAGCATAAGTTACTTGAAAATCTCACTACTGGGCCTATTTGAACATTTCCTGGATGGCACGCGCCACTTCACGTCCCTGTAGGCATTTTCTGCCGTTCAACATAATTCCTCAAGAATACAATATACAAGACAACATGTTTCACATTAGCCAATGCTATTTACCCCCGCGCACCTAGCATAAATGTATTTATGTAAACTGGCACCTTCACCGTGATTAATTAAAACAATGTTTCATCTTCGTTATTTAATGTAATTCTTTTAATTGAAGTTTAATCGTACCCAATATTTGGAAGAATTTTAATTGACATTTGCAGTAATTAATTCGCCAGCATTGCCACTTTGTCTGAGGAATTTAAAAAAATAATTTTGATGTTATAGATTGTCCAACCTCTGCTGTGAAGTGCCTGCTGGGAGCATTTCATCATCCTACCGAACCCTCCTGCTGATCAGAGCTCTGCCTTGTGAGGCGCGGGAGTAGGGGGGGTTGCGAGGACTTGTTCTTACAGTCGTGAATCGCATTCCTAATGTATTCCATTATCAAATTTACCACCGAGCAAATGGGGCACCACAGACCCCTTCTGATACCACCCACCACAGTCCACAGACCAATGATTGAGACCATCCCCTCCTACAAGGCCAAAGAAGAAAGGCTATTGCAGTTGCCACAGACATACTATACTTAACTTAAGTTAACTTGAATGAAAAGGTTAACCACCTGAAGGCTCTGCGTACTGAGTGAATCATTCATTGATACTATACTAATGTCATGTCTGAGTATACCCTGCCACACCTATAGTGGCCAAAAACGATTCAGAAAAGGGGGTGGTGATGAACAGAGTGTCTGAATTAAGCAGACCACTCTTACCCAGTCCAAAGATCAGGGCTTGATCCATCACCGTTTTTTAGCTCACTGCACCATCCCAGCTCAGAACCTGGCTATATGCAAATCAGTCTGTCCCTAGCCCAGTGCATCTTGGGAACAGGGCAGACTAAACTACCAAGCCAATTCTTCACCAGAAAGGAGACAAGCTTCCGGGGACCGGTTTCTGGCATTTCAGCCGTCGTCGGCCCGGCTTGCTTGAATCCTGATGGTGCAGTGAGCAAGGGACTCATGTCTGAGTATACCCTGCCACACCTATAGTGGCCAAAAACGATTCAGAAAAGGGGGTGGTGATGAACAGAGTGTCTGAATTAAGCAGACCACTCTTACCCAGTCCAAAGATCAGGGCTTGATCCATCACCGTTATTTAGCTCACTGCACCATCCCAGCTCAGAACCTGGCTATATGCAAATCAGTCTGTCCCTGGCCCAGTGCATCATGGGAACAGGGCAGACTAAACTACCAAGCCAATTCTTCACCAGAAAGGAGACAAGCTTCCGGGGACCGGTTTCTGGCATTTCAGCCGTCGTCGGCCGGGCTTGCTTGAATCCTGATGGTGCAGTGAGCAAGGGACTAAACCAGCACCCCCCTGGTCACTCTGTATGGGGGGAACCGAAATGCGCATGCTCGGGCTAGTTTCAGCCCCAAGCTTCACTTGCGCGCTAGGGGTACCTGTCTTTGCTGCTGCAGCCCTTCTGTCACTCAAGCTGCGCAGGACAGCCCCCCTGCGCGCAGCGCACTCCCGCAAAACTCGGGTGCTGCCCGGATTCCAGGCGGTGCTCCGGCTCGGCGCTTAAATAAATTACTCATGGCGAATATTTTTCAAGTACAACAGTATTTATTATTTGCCTTGCAGCCGCGGGTCCATGTAGGCTAGTGGGGCTATGCCCCTACGCCCCAATGGACGCACCGCGGCTGGTCATTTAACCCCGAGTGCTCTGGAGTGACCATAGCATTAATGTAGTGCTTCATGAAACTCCAAAATAGTTTTTAAAAAAACAACAGCTTTGTCACTCATTGTACTAATATTCACCATAGAAACCCTCAATCTAGTATAAACAGACACCTCCACCCCAGGAGCACAACACCACATCATCATCACCTTGCATGATTGTGATTCATAGAGTACAACCTACTCCAGCCAAAGAGTGGGCAACACTCTGTACAATACAAGAAAAACATGAAAGTCCTGAGGCGCACCCACCTACACACATAAGGACAGATTTATGTTTCCTCCCGCATCCCTCCAAATCAGCAGGAATGCGCCAGGAAAGATGTGTGACGTAAGTTTACCCTTGCGCCACCACAGATGCGCCGCATTTACAATGCGGTGCATCATGGTGCAAGGAAAAACAGATGCGTGTCGCATCTGCTGGTTTAAGGTTGGCTCAGTGCTGGAGTTGTGTCGCAGGCGTGACGCAACTCCAGCACTGTTCCAACCTGGCCTATCCTCAACATGGTGCGTCACGCCTTACGCCTGCTTCGAGCAGGCGCAAGGTTGTGACACAGCTGCGTTGGAAAAGTGCCTGAGTGAAATCTTGTAGATTTCACTCAGGCACTTTTCCAAGGCGTTCCTGCGCCGGAACGCTCGCCCCCCCACCCCCTGCGCCAGAACGCCCTCATGAAACCTGACGCAGGTTTCATGTGGCGCAGGGCTTTACAACGTGACCCATCTCCCTAGATGCGTCACGTTGGAAATAAAGTGCAACATGACGCATGGTTTACGCCGCTGCTGCATCTCAGAAGTGACGCAACGGCGGCGCAAATGTGGCGCAGGGGGTCGTAAATCTGCCCTATAAAACGTACAATGAACTGCTAAGGTGAAATGCAACTTAGCATCGCACTAATCTACTCAGCCAATTCTAAACCAACCATCGAGCGTGCTCACTAGTACCTTCACACAAACACCAACAAACATCAGACACAGCCCATTAATGCTCTTCCTAGTTCAGCAACAAAGAATGCCCACGTCTAGAATGTGCTACGATTCCACGGTTGTTAGCGCTCTACAAATGCAAACAGTATTATAAAACAAGCATTTACAATGCAACGGTCTCGCCTTTGCAAAAGTTAGTGCTTTTGGCATTGTAAATGACAAATGTTTTATTTATGTGTTGGTTTTGGAAACAGATAAATAAATGGCATTGTCATGAGTAGTAGAGAGTGAGTAGTAGAGAGAGTAGTAGAGAGAGTAGTAGTGAGTAGTAGAGAGAGTAGTAGTGAGTAGTAGAGAGTGAGTAGAGAGTAGTAAGTGAGTAGTAGAGTGTGTAGTAGAGAGTAGTGAGTGTGTAGTAGAGAGTAGTGAGTGTGTAGTAGAGAGTAGTGAGTGTGTAGTAGAGAGTAGTGAGTGTGTAGTAGAGTGTGTAGTAGAGTGTGTAGTAGAGAGTGTGTAGTAGAGAGTGTGTAGTAGAGAGTGTGTAGTAGAGAGTGTGTAGTAGAGTGAGCAGTAGAGACTAGTGAGTGTGTAGTAAAGTGGTGAGTGTGTAGTAGAGTGGTGAGTGTGTAGTAGAGTGGTGAGTGTAGTAGAGTGTGTAGTAGAGTGTGTAGGAGAATGTGTAGTAGGGAGTGTAGTAGAGTGTGTAGTAGAGAGTGTGTAGTAGAGAGTAGTGAGTGTGTAGTAGAGAGTGTGTAATACAGAATGTGAAGTAGAGAGATTGAAGTAGAGAGATTGAAGTAGAGAGATTGAAGTAGAGAGATTGAGGTAGAGAGATTGAATTAGAGAGATTGAGGTAGAGAGATTGAAGAAGAGAGTGTGGAGTAGAGAGTGTGGAGTAGAGAGTGGAGAGTCTGTAGTAGAGTGTAGTAGAAAGTAGTGAGTGTGTAGTAGAGTAGTAGAGAATGTGTAGTAGAGTAGTAGAGAGTAGTAGAGGGTGTGTAGTAGAGTGTGTAGTAGAGCGTGTGTGTAGCAGAGTGTGTAGTAGAGTGTAGTAGAGTGTGTAGTAGAGAGTGTGTAGTAGAGAGTGTGTAGTAGAGAGTGTGTAATGTAGAGTGTGTAATGTAGAGTGTGTAGTAGAGTGTGTAGTAGAGTGTGTAGTAGAGTGTGTAGTAGAGTGTGTAGTAAGTAGTGACTGTAGTAGATAGTGTGTAGTAGAGAGTGTCTAGTATAGAGTGTGTCGAAGAGAGTAGTGGCTGTAGTAGTGAGTGTGTAGTGAGTGTGTAGTAGAGAGTAGTGACTGTAGTAGAGAGTGTGTAGTAGTGTGTAGTAGAGAGTAGTGACTGTAGTAGAGTGTGTAGTACAGTGTGTAGTAGAGAGTAGCGACTGTAGTAGAGAGTGTGTAGTAGAGTGTGTAGTAGAGTGTGTAGTAGAGAGTAGAGTGCGTAGCAGAGAGTAGTGACTGTAGTAGAGAGTGTGTAGTAGAGTGTGTAGTAAAGAGTGTGTAGTAGAGTGTAGTAGAGAGTAGAGTGCGTAGCAGAGAGTAGTGACTGTAGTAGAGAGTGTGTAGCAGAATGTGTAGTAGAGAGTAGTGACTGTAGTAGAGAGTGTGTAGTAGAGAGTGTGTAGTAGAGAGTGTGCAGTGATTTGAGTTTTACATCAAATTAAAAACGGGAACGGAACAAACTCATCCTATACATTATTGTGGTAGGTGCCCACGCATATAGGGTTAAATGATGCGTTAGATGCCACAGGTCCCACCAACACGCTTCCTTTATGATAGGAGAATGCCCAACATCGCGGAGATTTGCTCTCTGTTCTTCCCGGATATTTGTATTTTCAAATGTATAATGTTATCCTGCTAAACGAAGACGATGCTCAAACTATAAAAGAAGAGGGTTTCACAGATATGTTAGTCCTTCCGGGCAAACGAAATGACCCAAAGAAAGATCAAGTGACAGTTTAGAGCTCCAAGTGAGTCTTAATAAAATCAGTGTCTGGAACGCATAGCATCAAAAAACGAGCGGGGCATCAAACTGCAGTGTCATTCAATCAAAGCTTCAAGGCTTCTGAGCGCTAGCCGAGAATTATTTTTTGTGAAGCACTAATCACTGTGGAAGGTGCCCCTGCTATCCCAGATGTGAGAAGTCAGTCTGATATGAAAATAAGCAGTATTTGGAATGAATGTATTTGGCAGGGGGAAGGTGGGGCGGCGCAAGACCGTACTGACGAGTGAACAGGAGCCATTTTGTACTGAGTGATTCTGCCTGTGTGCATGTAGACAAACCAGGCAGCAGCATGAGCATGTGATTCGGTAAAATAACAAGCATTTACAATGCAATGGTTTTGCCTTTGTTAAAGTTAGAGCTATTGGCATTGCTCTTGACACTCTGAAGCTCCACTCTGCATTCTGAAGCTCCACTCTGCACTCTGAAGCTCCACTCTGCACTCTGAAGCTCCACTCTGCACTCTGAAGCTCCACTCTGCACTCTGAAGCTCCACTCTGAAGCTCCACTCTGAAGCTCCACTCTGAAGCTCCACTCTGAAGCTCCACTCTGAAGCTCCACTCTGAAGCTCCACTCTGAAGCTGCACTCTGAAGCTCTACTCTGCACTCTGAAGCTCCACTCTGCACTCTGAAGCTCCACTCTGAAGCTCCACTCTGCACTCTGAAGCTCCACTCTGAAGCTCCACTCTGCACTCTGAAGCTCCACTCTGAAGCTCCACTCTGAAGCTCCACTCTGAAGCTCCACTCTGAAGCTCCACTCTGAAGCTCCACTCTGAAGCTCCACTCTGAAGCTCCACTCTGAAGCTCCACTCTGCACTCTGAAGCTCCACTCTGAATCTGCACTCTGAAGCTCCACTCTGAAGCTCCACTCTGAAGCTCCACTCTGAAGCTCCACTCTGAAGCTCCACTCTGAAGCTCCACTCTGAAGCTCCACGCTGCACTCTGAAGCTCCACTCTGCACTCTGAAGCTCCACTCTGAAGCTCCACTCTGCACTCTGAAGCTCCACTCTGAAGCTCCACTCTGAATCTGCACTCTGACGCTCCACTCTGAAGCTCCACTCTGAAGCTCCACTCTGAAGCTCCACTCTGAAGCTCCACTCTGAAGCTCCACTCTGAAGCTCCACTCTGCACTCTGAAGCTCCACTCTGAATCTGCACTCTGAAGCTCCACTCTGAAGCTCCACTCTGAAGCTCCACTCTGAAGCTCCACTCGGAAGCTCCACTCGGAAGCTCCACTCGGAAGCTCCACTCGGAAGCTCCACTCGGAAGCTCCACTCTGCACTCTGAAGCTCCACTCTGAAGCTCCACTCTGAAGCTCCACTCTGAAGCTCCACTCTGAAGCTCCACTCTGCACTCTGAAGCTCCACTCTGAAGCTCCACTCTGAAGCTCCACTCTGAAGCTCCATTCTGAAGCTCCACTCTGAAGCTCCACTCTGAAGCTCCACTCTGCACTCTGAAGCTCCACTCTGAAGCTCCACTCTGAAGCTCCACTCTGAAGCTCCACTCTGAAGCTCCACTCTGAAGCTCCACTCTGAAGCTCCACTCTGCACTCTGAAGCTCCACTCTGAAGCTCCACTCTGAAGCTCCACTCTGAAGCTCCACTCTGCACTCTGAAGCTCCACTCTGAAGCTCCACTCTGAAGCTCCACTCTGAAGCTCCACTCTGCACTCTGAAGCTCCACTCTGCACTCTGAAGCTCCACTCTGAAGCTCTACTCTGAAGCTCCACTCTGCACTCTGAAGCTCCACTCTGAAGCTCCACTCTGAAGCTCCACTCTGCACTCTGAAGCTCCACTCTGAAGCTCCACTCGGAAGCTCCACTCGGAAGCTCCACTCGGAAGCTCCACTCGGAAGCTCCACTCGGAAGCTCCACTCTGAAGCTCCACTCGGAAGCTCCACTCGGAAGCTCCACTCTGCACTCTGAAGCTCCACTCGGAAGCTCCACTCTGCACTCTGAAGCTCCACTCTGAAGCTCCACTCTGCACTCTGAAGCTCCACTCTGAAGCTCCACTCTGAAGCTCCACTCTGAAGCTCCACTCTGAAGCTCCACTCTGCACTCTGAAGCTCCACTCTAAAGCTCCACTCTGCACTCTGAAGCTCCACTCTGAAGCTCCACTCTGAAGCTCCACTCTGAAGCTCCACTCTGAAGCTCCACTCTGAAGCTCCACTCTGCAGCTCCACTCTGAAGCTCCACTCTGCAGCTCCACTCTGAAGCTCCACTCTGAAGCTCCACTCTGCACTCTGAAGCTCCACTCTGAAGCTCCACTCTGCACTCTGAAGCTCCACTCTGAAGCTCCACTCTGAAGCTCCACTCTGAAGCTCCACTCTGAAGCTCCACTCTGAAGCTCCACTCTGCACTCTGAAGCTCCACTCTGAAGCTCCACTCTGAAGCTCCACTCTGAAGCTCCACTCTGAAGCTCCACTCTGCACTCTGAAGCTCCACTCTGCACTCTGAAGCTCCACTCTGAAGCTCAACTCTGAAGCTCCACTCTGCACTCTGAAGCTCCACTCTGAAGCTCCACTCTGCACTCTGAAGCTCCACTCTGAATCTGCACTCTGAAGCTCCACTCTGAAGCTCCACTCTGCACTCTGAAGCTCCACTCTGAAGCTCCACTCTGCACTCTGAAGCTCCACTCTGAAGCTCCACTCTGCACTCTGAAGCTCCACTCTGAAGCTCCACTCTGAAGCTCCACTCTGCACTCTGAAGCTCCACTCTGAAGCTCCACTCTGAAGCTCCACTCTGAAGCTCCACTCTGAAGCTCCACTCTGAAGCTCCACTCTGCACTCTGAAGCTCCACTCTGAAGCTCCACTCTGAAGCTCCACTCTGAAGCTCCACTCTGCAGCTCCACTCTGAAGCTCCACTCTGAAGCTCCACTCTGAAGCTCCACTCTGAAGCTCCACTCTGCACTCTGAAGCTCCACTCTGAAGCTCCACTCTGAAGCTCCACTCTGAAGCTCCACTCTGCAGCTCCACTCTGAAGCTCCACTCGGAAGCTCCACTCTGAAGCTCCACTCTGAAGCTCCACTCTGAAGCTCCACTCTGAAGCTCCACTCTGAAGCTCTACTCTGCACTCTGAAGCTCCACTCTGAAGCTCCACTCTGAAGCTCCACTCTGAAGCTCCACTCTGAAGCTCCACTCTGAAGCTCCACTCTGCACTCTGAAGCTCCACTCTGCACTCTGAAGCTCCACTCTGAAGCTCTACTCTGAAGCTCCACTCTGCACTCTGAAGCTCCACTCTGAAGCTCCACTCTGCACTCTGAAGCTCCACTCTGAAGCTCCACTCTGAAGCTCCACTCTGAAGCTCCACTCTGAAGCTCCACTCTGAAGCTCCACTCTGCACTCTGAAGCTCCACTCTGAAGCTCCACTCTGCACTCTGAAGCTCCACTCTGAAGCTCCACTCTGCACTCTGAAGCTCCACTCTGAAGCTCCACTCTGAAGCTCCACTCTGAAGCTCCACTCTGAAGCTCCACTCTGAAGCTCCACTCTGCACTCTGAAGCTCCACTCTGAAGCTCCACTCTGAAGCTCCACTCTGAAGCTCCACTCTGCAGCTCCACTCTGAAGCTCCACTCTGAAGCTCCACTCTGAAGCTCCCCTCTGAAGCTCCACTCTGCACTCTGAAGCTCCACTCTGAAGCTCCACTCTGAAGCTCCACTCTGAAGCTCCACTCTGCAGCTCCACTCTGAAGCTCCACTCGGAAGCTCCACTCTGAAGCTCCACTCTGAAGCTCCACTCTGAAGCTCCACTCTGAAGCTCCACTCTGAAGCTCTACTCTGCACTCTGAAGCTCCACTCTGAAGCTCCACTCTGAAGCTCCACTCTGAAGCTCCACTCTGAAGCTCCACTCTGAAGCTCCACTCTGCACTCTGAAGCTCCACTCTGCACTCTGAAGCTCCACTCTGAAGCTCTACTCTGAAGCTCCACTCTGCACTCTGAAGCTCCACTCTGAAGCTCCACTCTGCACTCTGAAGCTCCACTCTGAAGCTCCACTCTGAAGCTCCACTCTGAAGCTCCACTCTGAAGCTCCACTCTGCACTCTGAAGCTCCACTCTGAAGCTCCACTCTGCACTCTGAAGCTCCACTCTGAAGCTCCACTCTGCACTCTGAAGCTCCACTCTGAAGCTCCACTCTGAAGCTCCACTCTGCACTCTGAAGCTCCACTCTGAAGCTCCACTCTGAAGCTCCACTCTGCACTCTGAAGCTCCACTCTGCACTCTGAAGCTCCACTCTGAAGCTCCACTCTGAAGCTCCACTCTGAAGCTCCACTCTGCACTCTGAAGCTCCACTCTGAAGCTCCACTCTGAAGCTCCACTCTGAAGCTCCACTCTGAAGCTCCACTCTGAAGCTCCACTCTGAAGCTCCACTCTGCACTCTGAAGCTCCACTCTGAAGCTCCACTCTGAAGCTCCACTCTGAAGCTCCACTCTGAAGCTCCACTCTGCACTCTGAACGGTCAGACTCCAAAAATCGGCCCTAATCACAATAGTATTATTTCACCTGCGTGAATATAAGTCTTTGAAATTCTGGCCAGTGGTAATACACACAAGTAATATAAAATTGTTGTTCCAAAGAGCATTAAATGGAAATAAAACAAGTACCAGACCCATTGACGCCTGCACCTTAAAAGTGAAACTGACTGAAGCAAGCGCCAGGGCCACGTTGAAAAAAAAAGCCACACACATTAGATGCAGTCAAGGCGCGCTCACGAGGTCAGAAGGCACTCCACAGGAACAACTACCAGACACATTGTTTCATTTCACTCTGAAAGTGCAGGCGTCAAAGTGAAACTGACTAAAGGAAGCGCACAGCCAATTAGATGCAGTCAAGGCGCGCTCACGAGGTCAAATCTCCAAAGGAGAAGCTCGTGACAGCCTGACTACAGCAGAAAAAGCTCGTAACAGTCTGATGTCCACAATATTCCCAGAAAAGTGGCAACATAAGTTGTCTTGCATAGACAGCAAAAGCTTCGCTTTTGCTTTCGTCTAGGCGAGACCTAAAAAAAAATAACTCGTAAACTCACTACTCGGAAACTAAAGACTTGAAACAACGTCATAAGATGATTCAGTTTTACCCTGTTTTCTTCGCTAGTAGCATGGAATTGGCGTTACTTTCATAGTCCACCTACTACCGGTAACCTCTTGACGTACAAGAAAATACTGTAAATGGGAAAATGCAAGATTTACGAACCTCGACATGTGCAATTACAGCTGGCGCTTGGGGGTGCGCGTTGTGTGTGATTGCACTGCCCTGACATAAAATGACCTACCCTACAATAAATCTGGAAACACGTGCAATCATCATGACTTTAATTGGATGCGTATTCAAAAGAAAATGGAAAGTAAATGGGGCTAGCCCTAATGTATTCATGTTTAATATCGCGGTATGTTCATGTAGTTTAACTCATATTTTATTTCAGATGCATTACGTTTTTCGGATGAACTAAATTGGATATGTATTTGGCCTAAAAATAGGCAGGCAAGATAAAATAAATCTCTTTTTAAATCTCATATGTTTTTACTTAAATTATGAATTATGGAGCACCTAAAATGTACAAAATTGACAAGTGTTGAATGTGTTTCTTTTCTAGGGCCAGTGTTCTTTCTCGCCTGCTTTAGTGTTGCCGCAGGACTTGCGTTTTTGATGTATTATTGCAATCCAGGTAGGTCATGTTTTGCTCTTTTAAACGGATGCAGAGAATGAAGCTCATGAGTCTGTGCATATAAACTTGTTTATAGATGCGCCCCAAAAAAGACAATAGATCGAGGTGTCCATGTATCATTGTCCTGGTCACTTCGGGTTTCTGTTTTCGTGAAGCATTTGCAATGTGAAGTATCCATTTCTTTGAGCTGTGAGGGATGTATCTATCCAGCACAGCCCAAACAGGCAGGTCCCAAGGATTCACAGAAGCCCTGCCTTGTCAGCATGCATTAGACATGGTTCCTTCTGCAAATCTATGAAACCATTTGTATTGCAAAGTGCAATTATTACATGGTACGCCCCTTTAAGAGACAGGGTTGCCATACAAATAAAGCATGGCAAGATACTAAAGGGATATGAATGAATGAGCATGTCGCAGCCCATGGGGACTTTGTCTGTCACCTCTCAGTTGCTCACAGCAGTCATTCTTCAGCGGAAGCTGTCACACAGGGACTGCTTCCGCTGTAAGACTATTTTTTTTTTTTTTTTTGGTAAACCTTTATTATTTCAATAGGCAAGTACAGGTATGGGCCTACAACCATCACGGCTGGCCGCTAGTACGAATAGATCAAAGCAAGACAAGCAAATCGTAGAAAACAGTAGTCCGCCACCCGCCAGCACAATTCTGAAAATAAGTTACATCATCCCACCGACTGCCACATATAGAACAGGATTAGGAAAGGTTTCTTTTTAAATGTTAAAGAAAAGCAGGATCCGGAACCGTATATTCAGTCAATAAAAAAGTACGGGATTGCAATATTACAGGATATTCCTAGACAGGATGACTGTAGTCAAAGTAGTAGCGCTGGTACGTTTTAAACAAGATAAGCAGTAAAATCTAAACACATTGCATCATCATAGCAAACCGGCCATCGCGCCTCGGGACGTCCCAGGAACATCTTCCCTAATAGCACAGACTATAAAGGTATAGGAATACACTACCCAGATCCCAGAAAAGAAGAAAAGGGGAAGAAAAAGGGCCATAGAAACAATAAAAGGACAATAATAAGAGGACCCATCCCCCCAACCCCCCACCCTGCACTCCTGTAGATGGCTACGGCCTACCCCCCCTAGCAGTGTGCCTGTCGCCCTAAGGAACTGAAACCCCCGAAAAGAAACTAGTTCATAGAAAAAGGAAAAGAAAAAAGTTACGAATAAAGTGGAGGAGGATCTCCAGGCCAGCACCCGGCCCCACCCCACCTCGCGCCAACCCTCTGCATAGTAAACAATGTTAAAGCAGATGTAGTCAAACCACACAAGGGTGAAAGGATACATTGTTAGCCCGCAAAGTTACATAGTCTCAACAGTCCCAGGTCTCGAATACATCCATCAGCCCGTTAGCCATCCCTGCGTGGTAAAATCATCTCTAGCCCTGGCCCACCCTATCAAGCTCACCCACGTGTAGCAACCAGCTAGCGTCCGAAGAAAGTGTGCCAAGAGACTCAGGCAACCCGAGTGGGGAGAACAAGCGGACATGCAGAGGAGAGTCAACGCGGGGATCAAGCCACACCAATATGTTCACCAGACGTCGCGGCCAAGTTGTGCATGAGGTCCCTTGCAATTGAGGAAAAATAGTAGTTCCATTCCCCCTTTGAGAGCTCGTCGGAGCATTCAAAGGCGCTGCGTGGTCAACCAACCCCTTCGGCGTCCCAGGTCCAGTGGTTCCCGATGCAGGAGAGACTCCCGGTGGCCAGCTAGGAGTTATATGGGTCGGGTCCCCCAAAGTATCTCCAATCTGTAGGGTATCAAAAGCGCAGCCCACTGGTGTGAAAACAGACAAGGTTGCAGTCGCACAGGATACGACTGGCGTCTCCGTCCTCGGAGTGGCAGTAATGGCGTCCAGTTTCTCCCCCAGGATTCGTGCGTCTCGTTGTAGAGCTTCGCGGAAGGCGCCAAGGGCCAGAACTAGGTCTCCAACCATCGGCCCTTCACAATGCACCCCGATGTCAGCACACCTCCCGGCCCCGATCATTCCATCGCCGTGGGGCAGCCGAGGCCGGGTATAGCCTTCACGAGCCGCCCCTCGATCGGCAGCCATCACTGTGGAGGACCGGGAGTGTGCCCCAAACAAAGGAGAGGGGGAGGGCACGGCGCCTCAAACAGGCCAGGAAGACCGGGTGCAGCAATCAGGGCCACCAACACCTCCCTATGGGCCCGGTCAGAAGTGAAAACACTCTCCTGCTCAATCCGGAGGGTTCCAACTGATATCAGGAAAGGCTGGATCCCACGTCTAATGTCCTACGCAGTGCCCGTTCTGGGGGCTGCAGCCCGTATGGCGGTGGGTCGGGACCTCTCCGTGGCACCGCAGAGTGAGCTGAAGCACAGCCAAAAGATCGGAGCAAGGTTTACTCCCGGTCGGGCGATCAGGCAGGATTGCAACTGGTGGCCGCCATTTTCGCTCCGGCGGTCAGCGTTGCAGCCTACTCCAAGCCCCGGCTCCGACGTCCCCACAGGCCGCAATAGAAGACCGGACGTATCTCCGGCATTAAGGCAGGTAGGGATCCGGGAGACGCGTAATCGTCGGCCACGTACTTTCCCCCGCACGAAACCGTGATGCGGGCACAGGATTGCGGCCAGGATAGAGGCGCGAGGATAAAAGGGTTACGGAGCCGGGCGCCTATGCGGCCATCGCGGTCGCCGGCCTGGCTCCTTCCCCTGTAAGACTATTCTTGTCTTTCTATACTATTCTTGGCATTGCTAAAGGCCTGGCTACCCAAAGGGCCTCCCAGTGCTAACAAATTATACCAATACCTGCATCCTCACAGAGTTAAATAAACAACAAAGGGGCATAGTATCAAGAACGGCGTTAAAATTATCGCCGGTTTAGCGGAAGAAAACTGCCGCTAAAGCGGCGATAATGGGCTTGATAATATACCCTGGAGAATTCCAATAGCAGCCCATGTTCACACCAGAACATGGACTTCTATTGGAATTCTCAAGGGCATATTATCAAGCCCATTATCGCCGCTTTAGCTGCAGTTTTCTGCCGCTAAACCAGGGATAATTTATAATGCCGTTCTTGATAATATGCACCAAAGTCTTTAGCTGCTTCCTGAAGCTTAACTCATCTTTAGAACTCCACCTTGCTGCTTCCTTGTGTTGAAATTTGCAGCTAGTTCTGTTATTGGCTGTGAAAGGACAAAGGCCGGAGTTACCCCTAACGAGGGATGTTTGCCTCATTACAAAACACAGCACCAGTTTATGCTCCTACAGTCTCACCCTGGCGGTGCTGTGCTGAAATTAGCACTGCCTGTCTTGATAGACCCGGAAAGGGCCCAGGCTTGCCACAGCACACAAGGGGTGGAGCACTGTGACCTGGATCAGCATCAATACCCATCATTTGCACTGTGCTTCCCTCGACTGGGAGAGTTCCACACTAGAACCACCCGAATGGGGTCCTCTGCTACCCTTCACGTTCTAACATAAATTACACTCTCTTGCAAAGTCCCATTCAAACAGGTGCTGAGATGCAGAAGAATCCTTAAGACCGCTTTTCCGTAAGCATGTTTCCATAATGGGGGCTTCTACAAATGCCAAGGAGATCTCCACATTTTCATGGGATATGCCCCAGGCAAATTAGAAAGCAGTACCTTTAGAATGGTGCACTCAAATTTAGCAATTAGGCGATGCACCGTGGTCTCTATTGGAGTCAAATGTTTTGTACTGTATTTTGTTTGAGGAATACAGTCATTTATAGATTTGTATTACATGCTCATAGCTTGGCAACTGTCATAAAGTAATTGCATATATTACCCTGAACTTTCTTCTGCCACACCCAGAGAAGTACTTTCTTACCTGCACTAATTTCAAAAGGTTTCCTATAAATGCTATCCCATATTATACCAAAAAGGTTTTGGTAGTATATGATCTGAGCTCTGAAGTTGCAATGCTTCTCCACAAAACGTTGTCACCAGGTGGCCCTTTCTATTTAAAGGTTCAATGACAACTTCTTTATGTGCGATGTATTTTTTTCTAACATTTAGATCCTTGTTTTTGCTTTTTCTCTTGCTGTCAATGATACCAGGGCTCCTCTAAAATAGGCTTTGAATGCATCCCAAGTCATACCTGTGGATGCCGTCCATACATTATTCTGAAAAATTATTTAATGGAATATGACTGTGTAAGCTGTTTAGATTTGAGCAGTAAAAATAGATCCCCCCTCCAATTGGAAGGCTTTACCCGACCAATTGGGCAGTAGTGCTAGGTTTTTCCAATCAGGGTGATAGGCGGATGATCAATATTACAGGAGATAGCAGCCTTTCTAGTAAAGATTCACACATGAAATCAATATATCATAAACTCAAAATGATATTTATTGCCTAAAGGGAGTATTAGTTATTAAAGATCAACATTTTTTCACTGTATTCTGTTTTATTCATAACATAGCAATGTACGGTGTACTTCCGGGACTATCTGCCATCTCATGCTGACAATTGCTCTTTTTTTCTGCAGAAGATAAAAGTGCAACAGGGGTGAAGAAAGTTGTGGGATTTTCTGCCATTGGCTTTGGAAGACATGTTAGAAATGTTTTGATATCGTACGTGGAGGACACATCAAAGAAAAAATCGTAACCAGAGGAAAAGTTTTTCACACCAGACAAATAACTCTGAAGCAGAAATCAATGATGCTCAATAACCTGTGTTAACTGCACTACTTTTATACCAAAGATTTTGCAAAAAAGCTTTAACAGTTTCGTTATTGCTACATTTTTACAAATGTCATGCTACAAATACATACATATATATTTTTTTTCTAAAGGAATGGGTGGTCGTTGAAATTGCTTATTTTAAAATATTTATCACTTTATAATATGTTTTTATATAGCCAGAAAATTGTAAAATATTTTATGGAAAGTGCTTGTCAAAATAGTAATACAAGATTTAGGTTTTAAATATAAGGAAACATAGGATCTTCAGAAAAATTCTGTGTCTTTTAAACAGTTTATTTCAAATGGGGTGTATTTCATCAATGATTACCCAATATGAATAGGAAAGTTGTATAATTCATGTTATACCGGCCAGTTTTATAACAGTACTGTATGTGAATTACCCAAAATAAGATGCACTGACCCCAGTGGGCAGAGTAGCTAATACCATCCGTACCTTCAAGGAAGGGAAGATGTCTCTCCAGACCATACACCGCCAAGGCCATATTATACAGTACCACCTTCATTACAACTGTAATGAAGAAGCATACATCCTACCAGGTGATGCAAAATGGCTCAGAAAGATGGGTGCTCATGGCTGACATTTATGTGACCTGCAAGTCACTAGTTCAAATTCCAGAATGATCTGCTCAGCCTTTCATCCTTCTAAAGATGAAACATTGAATATCAATAAATTGTGTAATAGTAACACCTGTTATTTGCAGTTCTTCCTAGGGCATAAACTGTGGTATTAAACATTGTATAAAACAATGTATTATTGTGTGGGTGTCAAAATGGTTGCTAGCAATGTTAAGCTTAAATTTACCAGGAAAGAAAACACATTTGGCCTGGGTGGTTTTTCCTTCGCAGTAAAGTGGAAATAGAGCTATGCTGAACCCAGGCTTCTGTAACCAAAGGCATCTTTGAATTTTGCAACTGGTGACAAGTGTGTCAAAAATCACTCAGTGTACTTTACATTGGAGAAGTCTTGTTCATATTTGATGTTCCTCATAATATGATATTAAAGTGTATATATTTTCATTTTGTATCAGCATTAGTGTCGTTTTGTGGCTCTGGGACAAAACACTGTATAGTAAGTATATGATTGGCTGTGCAAAAGCCTGATAGGCTAACTGGCAAATAAATGTATGGACACAATACAAAAGAAACTGAAATCTGAGATATGAGATACAAAATTTAAAAGCAAACATTTTGGAGAGGAACGCTTGGATATTATGCTGGGTCACGTATTTAAACAAGCATTGACAAACCCAAGAGACTGTGCCTTTGTGCAGTTTCAGTTTAATTTCTTCTTTCCTAAACAGCAGACCATTTCTTATCAAATCCTTACTGAAGAAAAACAGTAGTTCCCAAATTTCTGTCACCTCGACTGTACCTTTTTCCATATACAGTTTCAAACTTATCTGCTACAACTATGCAGAAGGCCGATATGTGCTTAAGAATATAAGTTTTATGATTTTCATAATCAAAGAAACAAGCAAGAAATCATTTCACTTTAAGCATTTTCAATATCATATTTTCTAAAAATCTACTTGTAAGTTACTATTGCATTATATTCTTTAGAACATTTTAATAAGTTTTCCTCTTGTAACATAAACATCTCTCAACCCTTCTGCATGTTTTTTATTGCAATTGTTTTTAACACTAAATGTGCTGTTTTACTCTTGCACATTTTCACGTTGCACTATTTTACAACTCTCACATGTTCTGGAAACCACTACACTGTTAGTATTCTATAAGATACATTTAGTACACACTTAATGAGAAGACTTGATCAAGCAAGATTATTCTCAAATATTCATGCTCCATCACTACTGAGGACGGACATGGAGACAATCCGAGCCAGAAGTGCAGCCAGCAATCTTCAGTGAGAAAGGCATACATGGTACAGCATGCTGAGGGGATGCTGCCCCCCCAGAGACCCACCCGCCCAGTGCAGGAGGGTTGTGACCTGGAGAACAATTCCCATGTACAGCATACCTGCTCTACTGCAGCTGTTTCTTTATTGCTCTTACATGAGACCTCTACACAAATAAAGTAGCAATCAAGATCCTGACGCTGATGTAAGGGGGAGATGGGGAACCCAGGACTTGATTAGGTTTCAAGATAGCCACTCATCATGCACACGCATTTCACAGCAGCCATCGTGTAATGCATAGCAAGATGTCCACCATGCATGCATGGTGTATCTGGTGGCCATCTAGTGATAGAGTTTTATAAAAACATAAGCAACTCCATAACAAGATGGCACCAGTGAGTCTGAACTGGGGCGGTGAGGTGTTTCCCAGGAACCGGTCCCTGAATGCCTGTTTATGGTCCAGGGAAGACCAGACTTGGCAGTTCAGGCAGGACTGTTCCCATGAGGAACAGCATCCAGACTGATTTGCATATATATGTGTCTGAACTGGGTAGCAAAGTGAGCTAAAGAAAGATGATGGATTTAACCCAGATCTGTGACTGGGGGTAAGTGTCTGAAATGTTTCAGCGCTCTATCCATCATCTCATTGTGTTTGATTTGTTTGCCCTAAGTTGGCAGGGTATGCCAAGACGGGGGTCCCTTTCTCACTTTGCCACTGGATTCAAGCTAGCCTGGGTGATAAGATGTGTTTCCCCGAAACCGGTCCCAGAATGGTTGATTCTGGTCCAGGGAAGACCTGGCTTGGCAGTTCGGGCTGGACTGTTCCCATGAGGGACAAGGTCATGACTGATTTGCATATGGCTGTGTCTGAACTGGGTAGCGAAGTGAACTAAAGAAAGATGATGGATTCAACCCAGATCTGTGACTGGGGGTGAGTGTCTGAAAAGTTTCAGCGCTCTGTCCATCATCTCTTTGTGTTTGATTTGTTTGCCCTAAGTTGGCAGGGTATGTAAAAGACGTAGGCCCTTGCTCACTTTGCCAAGTGATTCAAGCTAGCCTGGCTGATGAGTGGTGTTTCCCCGAAACCGGTCCCAGGATGCTTGTTTATGGTCCAGGGATGACCTGGCTTGGCAGATCGGGCTGGACTGTTCCCATGAAGAACAAGGTCTAGACTGATCTGCATATGGCTGTGTCTGAACTGGGTAGCGAAGTGAGCTAAAGAAAGATGATGGATTGAACCCAGATCTGTGACTTGGGGTGAGTGTCTGAAATGTTTTAGCGCTCTTTCCATCATCTCCTTGTGTTTGATTTGTTTGCCCTAAGTTGGCAGGGTATGTACAGATGTAGGCCCTTTCTCACTTTGCCACTGGATTCAAGCTAGCCTGCCTGATAAGGGGTGTTTCCCCAAAACCGGTCTCAAGATGGTGGTTTCTGGTCCAGGGAAGACCTGGCTTGGCAGTTTGGGATGGACTGTTCCCATGAAGAACATGGTCAAGACTGATTTACATATGGCTGGGTCTGAACTAGGGTCTAAAAGTGAGCTAAAGAACAATGATGGATTCAACCCAGATCTGTGACTGGGGATGAGTGTCTGAAAGGTTTCAGTGCTTCTTCCATCCTCTACTTGTGTTTGCTTTGTTCACCCTAAGTTGGCGTCCCTTGCTCACTTTGCAACTGGATTCAAGCTAGCCAGGCT
Organism: Lissotriton vulgaris; assembly: GCF_964263255.1. NCBI lineage: Eukaryota > Metazoa > Chordata > Amphibia > Caudata > Salamandridae > Lissotriton > Lissotriton vulgaris. The sequence continues at coordinate 1,131,864,693 of NC_141697.1, forward strand.
GATGAGTGGTGTTTCCCCAAAACCGGTCCCTGATTGCCTGTTTACGGTCCAGGGAAGACCAGACTTGGCAGTTCAGGCAGGACTGTTCCCATGAGGAACCGGGTCCGGACTGATTTGCATATGGATGTGTCTGAACTGGGTAGCAAAGTGAGCTAAATAAAGATGATGGATTTAACCCAAATCTGTGTCGGGGGTGAGTGTCTGAAATGTTTCAGTGCTCTATCCATCATCTCCTTGTGTTTGATTTGTTTGCCCTAAGTTGGCAGGGAATGCCCAGACGTAGGCCCTTGCTCACTTTGCCACTGGATTCAAGCTAGCCTGGCTGATAATAAGGAGTGTTTTCCCAAAACCGGTCTCAAGATGGTTGTTTCTGATCTAGGGAAGACCTGGCTTGGCAGTTCAGGATGGACTGTTCCCATGAGGAACAGGGTCAAGACTGATTTGCATATGGCTGGGTCTGAACTTGGTTCTCGAAGTGAGCTAAAGAATGAGGATGGATTCAACCCAGATCTGTGACTGGGGGTGAGTGTCTGAAAAGTTTCAGCCCTCCATCCATCATCTCAGTGTGTTTGCTTTGTTTACCCTCAGTGGTGAGAAGCAGCATGATCAAGTGGAGATCTTACCAATTGCAGGAGTTCGCTGCAGTCCTTGCAGTGCAGCCTGACATTAGCTACATCAGTGCTACTCCACCATTCCTCCTCTGCCACCATTCTCCTTCAATGCCTCCTCTATGGCTATACCACAGGCAGTGTGCACATGCCACCAACTTGGAAATTGGAAATAGTACTGGGCTGCAATATTGATGATGTTTCATCCTTTCATATTGGTGCTTTAAAGCACATGGAGGCACTAAGGTAAAAGAAGACATTCTAAAAACAATCCAGTTGATCTCAGGAGAGGGAAGAACTCTAAAAAAATATTGAGGACTTGAGTTTCGAAACTGCACCAGATATCGTAAATTGGGTGGGATTGCCCATAAATAGAGAGGCATCATAAAGAGCACCCTGAGGTCACGCTATGAGATTAGTGTTTAGGAAGGCAGAGGATATCAAGCCACTAGTGAGCTGATGCTTGGTAAGCTGTGTACTGGGGTGTGGGGCAGAGCTCTTGGATGGAGGTTGTCTTAACACGAAACAGAAGTAAATGAAGGGTCAAATATATACCTTGAATGGTCCTAAAGCACTGTGAAAGAGCAGATCGCGGAGTTGGGTAGGGAAGAGATACCACAAACCTGAAGAATTTGAACAGGGTATAGACATGCACAGTCAACGAAGCACAAATAGGAGCAATTATGCAGAAAGCAGGGGCCTGCGAGGCTAGGCTGCTCTAGTCTATGTAACAGGAGAGCTACACTTTTAGTACATTGATGAGACCTTGTACAAGCATTCCTGGAGCCATCTAGACAATAGTTGTAAAATAGCAAAAATAACTAGGGTGAATGTAGAGTAGACCTGCCGCAGAGTACAATTGTACAAGATGTTAGGCCATCAGAAACAGCCTCTTCTCTATCAACATACTCTTTCTACCAAGTCAGTACACTAGCTTATTCATTCTCTCTCTCTCTCTTTCTCTTTCTGTTTCTCTCTCTGTTTCTCTCTCTCTTTCTCTTGCTCTCTCTTTCTCTTTCTCGCTATCTCTCTTTCTCTCTCTCTCTCTTTCTCATTCTCTTTCTCTGTCTCTCTCTCTTTCTTTTTCTCTTGCTCTCTCTTTCTCTTTTTCTTTCTCTCTCTCTTTCTTTCTCTTGCTCTCTCTATTTCTCTTTTTCGTTATCTTTCTCTCTCTCTCTCCCTACTTCAGTAGCTTGGGTTTAACGTGAGAAAACTGCACTCTTCTAAACTAGGCGCAAGGAAAGAGAAATGCTTTCATTTCTCCTTCCTTTTCCGGCTTCCATGTGTGCTGTACTGTGCAGCACGTATGCAAAGTGGGAAAAGCTTTCCCTCGTGTCTGGCATAGTATTTTGTACAGGAAGGGTACCCTTCCTGTACAAAAGCTATGCTAGACTCACATGCACACGCTAGGGCTATGGCACTAAGGTGTGCCTGGGGCACAGCAGCTGAAATCAGTGTCAGGGCAAGGAAAAGGGGAGGAGAGAGCCATATCTCTGAAGATATGGCGCTCTCCTACTCCCTCTCTGTCACGCAACGCAGCCCAGCCGCGTGGGGGGCTTTGCTGCATTGCGTGGAGATTTTTAAACCTCCCCCACAGTATTCCAGATTTGAATTGCCCCCAGTATGCCACTCTACTCTAATATAACATCACAGTGCTCCAGACTGCAATTGCCACAGTAGACATGTCTACTCTGATATAATTTCACAGTATGCCAGACTCGAATTGCCCCCGAACACAGCTCTACTCTGATATAACTTGACTGCATTCAAGGCTCCTAATGGCCCTGGTACACACCAGTCTATTCTCGAGTAACATCACAGTATTCCGGACTCTAGTTGCCCCCGGTGCACTACTCTAGACTGTTATAACATTAAAGTACTCCAGGCTCAAATTGCCCCAGTACACCACTTTTCTCTGATATAACATCACAATATTCCAGACTCCAATGGCCCCCTGTACACAGCTGTACTCCAATATAACATTACAGTATTCCAGAGTCCAATTGGCCCTGCTTCACCACTCTACTTTGATATACCTGCACAGTATTCCTGACTCAAATTGCCCCCGGTAAGCCACTCTACTCTGATATAACATCACAGCATTCCAGACTCCAATTGGCCCTGCTTCACCACTCTACTTTGATATAACAGCACAGTATCCCTGACTCAAAATGCCACTGGTACGCCACTCTACTCTGATATAACATCACAGTATTCCAGACTCCAATGGCCTTAGTGTACCCCCTACTCTGATATAACAGGACAGTATTCCAAACGCGAATTGCCCTGAGTGTACCTCTCTACTCTGATATAACAGCACAGTATTCCAGACTCGAATTGCCCTCAGTGTACCTCTCTACTCTGATATAACAGCACAGTATTCCAGACTCAAATTGCCCTCAGTGTACCTCTCTACTCTGAAATACCAGCACAGTATTCCAGATTCGAATTGCCTTTAGTGTACCTCTCTACTGTGATATAACAGCACAGTATTCCAGACTCGAATTACCCTCAGTCTACCTCTCTACTCCGATATAACAGCACAGTATTCCAGACTCAAATTGCCCTCAGTGTACCTCTCTACTCTGATATAACAGCACAGTATGCCAGACTCGAGTTGCCCTCAGTCTACCTCTCTACTCCGATATAACAGCACAGTATTCCAGACTTGAATTGCCCTCAGTGTACCTCTCTACTCCGATATAACAGCACAGTATTCCAGACTCGAATTGCCCTCAGTGTTGAGGTACTGGGTTTTCTCGGAACCAATACTAATACAAAAACCCAGCGGTGTCAGGGCAACACCCAAAGACCCCGGATTCCCCTGTCTTGGCAAACAGAGACACAGGATACTTCTCGATGACGTCAAAGACCAAAGTTTAATGGTTGCAACCAGGGACAGAGGTCTACGAAGTACACACGGGTAGTTCGACAGAGACTGCACCATCTCAATGAACAAAGCTTGGTCTTTTATGCCGAAAATGACGCTTCTGGCAACATCACAATTTACATTCGGTGCATACAAAACAAACCAATGAGCAAGTAGCATTTCAAAAAGTAGCGAATCACGACAGTCAAAGTTAATCCCACTTTCCGTTGTCCAGCCCACTAAAACGATCGCACATATGCTAGTTTCCTGTACGATCAGGCCGGACAAACGCATCATAAAACCTTCAACTAGATCGATGAACATGTCGTAAAGGAAAGGCAGAAACAGATGGAAAGGAGATAGAGGAGTGGGAACGGTGGGCCATAAAAACAAGGCACGTCCTGTTCTTTGATCTTTATCAGTGCAGCTGCTAACCAAGGACCTGGCTCAGCAGGATTCGCCCCAGGCGAGGAGTCAGTTCGGCCAGGTCAACCAGAAGTCAGCTAAGGCGTACGTGTCAAGGACTCGTTCAGCCACAATCGCAAGGCCTATGTTAGGGCAACAATACAAGATGGCTGCCACATTACAAAATGGAACCCGAGGGTTCGAACTAAATCCTCAAATACAGAGTGTTCTCCTATATCGATTCATATGAAAACACTCAGACACGCTACACTCGCCATTTGCGGTCTGCTGACACCAAGATCGTCCATTTCCGACAGTCATTATAAATCGGGTTTCGGAACTATCGAACCCAATTCGGAATCACGGAACCACAGACCCTCCTTTTGCCCTATCATAGGCAATAAACCCAAACTCAATTTAATCTGAATCCGGATCTATATTCATCAGGTCATCGATATGCTGTTGTAGCATCATCTTATTACTATGTATCTCGCTCCGGACAGGCTTCCGTACGCACAAAGTAGCACAAAGGCCACAAATAGCCGGAGCACACTGTACACAAAGACAGAACATGAACAGAATCGCTATGACCATCCCAATGACCATCAAAATCTTCCAACCCCAAGTGGATATCAATCCCCATAACCATCCCATCAAAGACCAATCCCCTTTGTCCAGATGGACAGAATCGGAGATCTTATGCAATTTGGAAATGGCCTGAAGGACTGACGGAGCGTTGTCAGGAATAAAAACGCAGCAGCTCGATTGAATCAATCTACAAACTCCCCCTCGATCTGCTAGAATAACGTCTAGGGCAACTCTATTCTGAAGTGTCATAAGTCTATCCGACTGGAGCTCAGCAGTCAGATTACCAAGGGCACCGGCAGTCTCAACTATGATGGACTCAATCACTCTCGTAAGCTGACGAATATTCCTACTGTTAGCCATAGGTCCCCAAAACAGCAGAAAACCCTTAAAGAAATCACCCAATTCTTGTCCTGCAGTGTCTTCTTGGCTAAAGACACCTCTAGCAATTCTCATCTTGTGATAATCTGCCGCTGCTGTAAAAGTGGGGGGTAACAGAAAGGAAACAAAACATGTGCCTGAAAAATCATGTGGCAACCATGTGTATGCTTTGTCGTAGCAAACAAAGTAAGTACCCTTGGCAGCTAAGAAGGCTGGGGAAGACTGAGACGGAAACACGTAAGTCTCAGCGCACACGCTCTTCCCTAACTGAGCTCTCGGATTCTTACCGTTGCCCTGCAAACAATAGTAACCCTTATGGGGCACTATCCAGATCGGTAGAGGACTTTTCGCACGCTGGTTAATACTCAGACTTACTCCATATCCATTTACGCTCCAATCACTATACGGTTGCCTCTCGTCTTTAGGAATAGTCTCTACTGCATTAGTCCCTTGAATCATATCGACTATGCCTCTAGCTATAGGACTATTCTTCGGATTATCTCTCGGTGAACGTAAAGGGTCAACACTATGGGCATATATAAACATGGTTCTGTAAGCTCGGATCGAACCATTCAAACTAAAAGGTAGAACTAAATAAGGAATTCCTTTATCGGCTGTATGAGGCATTAAACCACAAATCCAGCAGTTTGTCGTATTGATCACTAACTGGTGCTGGTGTAAAAGCTGTATGAAGGAATTGTTAGCGAACTCCTTACGTCTGACTACCTCATATTCAGGCAAAGGGTGGAAAGAATGAGAGGAAATAGTAGGTGAAGGTGTAGTTTTCACAGTGGAATCGGGCGTCATTTTAAAAACAAATGCTACATAACCAATTATGAAAATCACAAAACTCAGTAGTAAAAGTATGCACGGAATCAAGAAACATTTCTTCGACATTATTTTGCAAATGTGTTTTCTAAAAGTCAGTGTCTGCACAGGTCTCTCCAACTCAAAGAAATCCATCCTAAACTAAAGTTGCTGCCCGCGGTGGTTGGTTGATTCTGCTTGAGAGGGCCTCCGCTGAACCCAGGAAGACTGCCTCGGACCAACAGAACCGAAGACCTAGTGTCTCAGGCTTGCACTCCCAAGACTGGTAGCAACCGCGACCCTAGCAGCAAGAACCGGATGGCAGTTCAGAAAAACAAAAATACGTAGATCCTTGGTGGAGAGTTAACCTGCAAACAGTAAAAAAAATCAACTTTATTAAGCTTTTTATTTGTCCTTAGTTCTCGATCTCAAATTATATCTGTCTCTTCCAGGTACTTCTTGATCAGTAAACAAAAGATGTGGCTCAGAAGTGTCCAACCGCTTTGCAGGAGGTATTGCTGCTTGCAAAAGACGATCGCTCTCCAGTTCTGAATTAGTACAAATAAAAACGGGCATCACTGAATGCAACAAATTTCGGAATTGTCTCCGTTTCTGAATCTGCAAGACCGTCTTGAACCCACTTATCGTATGGTAAAGGTAAGGGTGCTTTCTTCGTGTGGCACCCGTGAATCCAGTGACGCTTTCCACGAACTCGCACCGCAGATCTCGTCGACAGGAGGAACTGATAGTGTCCGATCCAACGGGGCTGTTCGTTTTTGGTGCGTTGAAAATTCCTCACGAAAATCCAGGAGCCAGGTTCAATAATGTGACCTGGATCTTCGGCAGCTTGTGGAAGAGAGTCGTGCACCTGTTGGCGTAAAACACTCATTTTAGTTGTCTATTCACGCAAGTAATCAAGCAAAACAGGATACTCAAGGTCACTGAATTTCGCTGGTCTTGGTACGCCCCAAATATTCGCCGGGTGAGCAAACACAACCTCATACGGACTCAAACCCATTCGCGAGTGCACAGTCATTCGGGTGGACAAAAGTGCTAATGGCAAAGCATCTGGCCATTGTAAACCAGTGCTCTCTTGAATTTTGGCCAATTTGAGTTTCAGAGTGCCATTATAGCACTCGACTAAACCAGCTGATTGGGGATGATTTGCAGCATGAAATTTCTGCCTAATTCCGAGACCATCACATACTCTCTTCATCACTCGTCCCACAAACTCACTTCCGTTATCACTCCAAATGATTCTCAGCAATCCAAACCTAGGGAAGAATTCTTTTATCAAAGCTTTGGCAGTGGACAAGGCAGTGTTGTCTTTAAGGGGGTAAGCTTCTACCCATCTAGAAAAAGAGCAAACAACCACTAACACATACTTTAAGTTGTTGCCTCTTTCCATATGGATAAAATCTAGCTGCAAAGCCTCGAACGGATACGTAGGAGGAGCAAAATGACCAGCTGGTGTTGGAGTTCCCTTGCCAGGATTATGCATCAAACACACCATACAATTCTTGACCAAGTTCTCTGCACATTTGGGTATTCCTACATTGTGCCAAACCGAAGCCAACAACTTACAAATCCTTTCACGCTAATGTGTGCCAAACCATGCGCCATTGTAACAACTGGAAGCACATACGCATTTGGCAGCAACCATCTCTGATGTTCAGACAAATCAGTCCAACAACCACTCGAATGCAACCTACCCTTACTCTCTCTCCATTCATCCAACTCTTTCTCAGTGGCCTCACTCTGAATAATTTTCACGCTCTCAATGGTGTCTTCACACATGCCCTTCTCTGGAACCCATCTCGCCGGACCCACAACATACATTCGACTCGCCACATTCTTAGCAGTTTCTTTCGCAACTTCATCCGCAAACGCATTACCACGACCTACATCATCTGTGATCTTTTTATGGGCACTGCATTTTACGATCGCTATCTGCAAAGGTAACGTAAGAGATTCAGGAAGCTCATTCACCAGTTGCCCATGCTGGATTTTCGTCCCATGCGATGTCAAGAATCCACGTTCACGCCACAATCGTCCAAAACTATGGGCCACTACAAACGCATACTGGCTATCAGTATACACATTCACTCTTTTCCCTTTCGCCAACACACATGCTCTCGTAAGTGCTATCAATTCTGCCGCTTGAGCAGAATTGTACGGTATGCGTGCAGTTTCGATAACTGTATGTAAAGTCGTCACGGCATATGCTGCAGTGGTATCGCCATTTGGAAATTTAAAACACGAGCCATCAACCCACAAGGCATCATTGCAATCAGGAAGAGGAGTATCTTTCAGATCTATCCTGCCTTTCGTCTCTTCTTCAGTTCTCAAAAACAATCGTGTTGCTCTTCGCTATCATCGTCTGTCTCAAGCGAAATCGGCAACAATGTAGCCGGGTTTAGGGTATTGCACCTCTTAATGTGCACATGGCTCGCTAACAACGTAAGCTCATACCCTGACAACCGAGCACTAGTCAAGTGCTGTGTCTTTGTCCGATTCAACAAGGTATCCACTGCATGTGGAACCATAACCACTAGCGTATTATCCATAACCAAACCAGCAGATTGTCAAATCGAAACAGTGCTGCTGCAGTTGCTCTCAAGCAACTCGGCAACGCTCTAGCCACAGGATCTAAAGTTGACGAAAAGTACGCACATGGGCGTTGCTTCCCGCCAAATTGTTGAGTCAAAACCGACAAAGCACATCCTTCCCTTTCATGGACATACAATGTGAAAGGCTTGCTGTAGTCGGGAGTACCCAACACAGGAGCCGAACACAACGCATTTCGTAGTTCAGAGAAGCTCTTTTGGCAATCCTCAGTCCAGGGAATTGGATTTGGAGTATCCTTAACCGTAAGAGCTATCAAAGGTTTCGCTAGAAGGGAAAAATTTGGGATCCACTGTCTACAGTACGACGTAATACCCAAAAACGCACGTACTTCTCTCTGTGTCGTAGGGACACTCATTTTCGCAATGGTCTGGATTCTTTCTGGGGTCAGTTTCCTTCCCTCCTTCGATAAGAGGTGACCTAAGTAGGTAACTTCTTGGGGACAGAATTGTAATTTGGAAAGAGAAACTTTATGATGACATTCAGACAAATGAGACAACAAGGACACAGTGGCATCCTTACATATCTCTTCGGTATCGGCAGCGACCAACAAATCGTCAACATACTGGATAAGGGCCGCACCTTCAGGCAAGGCCAACAAGTCAAGTTGTGTCTTCAGAGCTTGACTGTAAATAGATGGACTCTCACAATAACCTTGAGGAGCGCGCTTAAAGCGGAAACTTCGTCCTCCTAAAGAGAATCCAAAGATATCTCTACTCTCTATGGCAATCGGGATGCTGAAGAAAGCATTCTTCAAATCAATCACCGAAAACCAAGTAGCAGAAGCCGGAATCAAAGTCAGTAACGCAGTAATGTCAGGTACAACAGGGAATTGCGGAACAACGATCTTGTTCACTTCACGGAGATCGATAACAAACCTATATACAGGAGGCTGTGAAGAATCAGTTCTCTTCAGAACAGGCAAAACCGGACTATTGCACACATTACCTCGAGTCTCTTCAATAACATCTTTGTCAATCAGATCATAAATGATCGCTAAAAGCGCTCGTTCACCATCACTTGAAATACGATATTGCGGAATGCGTGGTAACTGAGCATTCGCTTTCAACGTCACAACATATGGAGGTATGTCTAACAGGCCCACATCATTTGGACCCATAGCCCATAACGAGTCTGGTAGAGAAGACAATTCAGATGGAAGACAATCTTTTGAAACATATATCGGAGAAATCACATTCTCGCCCAAAGTAAGATGTACTCCTGACGGAGAACAGTACAAAGTCGCATACAATCTCTTCAACAAATCAAGGCCTAGTAAATTCTCATTACAACCCGTTGTCAAAAGAAGGGGTGCTTCAAGTCTACGAGGACCAACAGAAATAGGCAATGGAACGGAAATCGGATTCATAACGGGGGCGCCAGAAAAACCTATAGAAACATTATTTAAGCCAGACAAAGGTGCTCCAGGGAGTTTCGAATGCATAATAGAACTCTTCGTAGCACCAGTGTCTAGCAGAAAAGGCTCTGACACACCTGATGCAATTACTTCCACATAAGGTCCACTCTGATCTACCGGAACTGAAAGAACTCCCTCTCTTTGTCCATGGCTGTCCTAATAATCATTACCTTGCTCTCCATCGCCTTCAACATAGTAATCATCTACGTAGTACTGTGTAGACCTACCAGAAGAATTCCGCTGTTGATCAAAACTATTCATTGAATTTTGCGGAGGCAAAGGGCGCGCGTTTTGTCCGCGACCTCTACCTCTAGGCGCTTGTTGAGCACCTCTACCTCTAACACCAGGAGCACTATTTGCACGTTGCAGCAGAACGGGACAACTATTCTTATAATGACCCTCTTCTTTACAATATGCACACTGATTAGGCCCATACAGAATACGCCGTTGGTAAGGAGTCTCGTTTCTTTGCGAGTTCCTCGAATATTGTGGTGATTGCTGATAATCACGCTGATTATTAACACGAGGTGGATAAGCTTATTGTAGAAGAACTTTAGTCTTCAATTCCTTAGTCTTCTTATCCGCTTTCTCTAACTCATCCTTACGCCTATTCTCGTAGTACTGAGCCGTAACAAGTAGAAACAAGCCAAGAACTCTCAGAATCCTTCAACTTAGTACACAACTCAGGAAGAAGATTGTGCACGAATTTATCAACAAACAATCTCTGGCCACCTTCAGTAGCCATATCCTGACCACTATGATCTACAAACGTTTCCTCGAAACGCGAGAAAAAGTCTGAAACAGACTCTTCTTTCTTCTGCTTACAGGCTGACAATTTAGCCCAATTAACACAGACTTCAGGCATTAAAGTCTTCATGAAAGTAATAATCCTACCAGGAAGTTCAGTAATAGAATCTTCAGGCTTAGCACCTCCAACTTGTCTGTCATTTGCTGCAGTGAGATTCACCCATGTATCGCCCAATTCATTATCATGATCTGTATGACGAATGACATTCCAAATGGACTGTGGAACAACATTCCCAAACAGCATATCTATATCCGCCAAATTCATGACGCACGAACTCACAGTTTGTGTAAGTTCTTTATAATACCCCGCAGGTTTCTTTCGCGGATCTGGTAAAGTCTGCTTAAGCGCCAGAACTTCTGCTCGCTTCCATGGCACATGAACCCACACTCGCTGGAAGTGCGCTAAAACAGGTGGATTAGCAGCAGCATCAGCAGGTCTCCATACTGGAGGAACCTCTCGCATCGGATACTGACGCGCTTTTCTCCCAACTGACGAATCTGGCTCAAACAACTGTTCAACAGGAACGTCGCTTCGCAGCAACAGTAACGTTGAACCCGCTTTCTTAACATCGGGTAGACTCGCAATCGTTCCTTTGGCAAACTCCGAACGCAATCGGGACAACTGTACAGGAACTCTACCCACTTCATCCATCCATTGTTCATGGAGGAATGCACACATAAGTTCGAAATCATAACGCTGTTTTGGTGCTCCCCATTGTCGGAAAACATCCATAATACCTTCCAGATCATACTGGGACTTATACGTCACCCATCTACGTGTCATATGGTCTAGACCACTCGCTCATCTGCATCGGGCAATTGACTACGCAATTGTCTACGTTCATTCATAGGAGACATACCCATTTGTCCCAAAATAGGAGTTAAGAAATTAGAAAAGGCAGCGGTCATCCGCTGTCTAGGAGAAGGAACAGTCGGAAGGACAAGAGGAGACGAAACAGTAGTAGTAGGATCCATAGTCGGAACTGGCATAGAAACAGCAGTAGTAGAAGAAGGCAAAGTGGGCAACCCTTGAGAAGGCTGCGCATTAGGAACAGCAACCAAAGGAAGAGCTGACTGTGGAGTATTAACAGGAGGCAAAGCAATAGGAGCTTGCACGGCCACAATAGGCTGTGGTGGTGCCGTAGCATTCTGCATATAGGGTGGTGGTGAATTTAACAAATGCGACATCAAAGGGTCTTTCACAAGATCCTTTTCGTCTTTCTGCTCTTTAGCTGGCAAAACTGGGTAGCATCTGTCTACCGCTAACTTCCTCACTCTAAGCATCTGCTCACTGTCTCTTTCTTCTTCATCGTTCCTGTATGCAACGGCGGCTTGCACCATTGACATACCCTTTCTATTCTTCTTTGCTAACTTAATTTCTTTCTGTTTGGCTTCCTTGCGCCATATACGGAAAGAGTCAAACATCGCCGGCCGGGCTTTCTTCTTGAACAACTTCACTTCGAGATTATCTAAAACTTCTGTCTCGAAACTACCATAACGGGGCCACTGTAGAACACCGTCGTTCTTCGTATATTTTACCCAAATCTCATTATAGCTAATAGGACCTACTCCATGCTTCACATATAACTCATACGTAGGAGTTCCGATCGGAGGAACCGGACACGAATCCTCTAACCGGGAATCCCTCATAATACCACAACTAAACAAATTCCTAAGACTGCTAAAACCAGGCATCTTGCTCACTAGTCTAGCTTCAAACAACAAGGGTAATCTAAAATCGATAAGATCGTGAATACACGAATCCCTTGGCTTTGGGGCCTGCAGGTACCAAATCAAAGCTATCCACTAAAGGATACAAACCAAACTAAGAACTAGGAGACGCTCCCTTTATACTTAACTGAATTGTCGATGGCGTCACCAGAAGACCCGTCAAACGTCTCGCTCTACAAACGTCTAAGGCTCCAAAACAGGGCGACAGTCAGGGCAGCAGTCCTTCGTAGCCGTCGGGACGCGGGAAGCCTCGCAGCAAAGACCTTCAGAACCACGTCGACATACAGGGATCGCTGAAGTGGCTGGCCAACCTCCGGAATTTTCACACGACGCTCCTCACGAACCTCTGGCTTGGACCGGTACCGCTGAAGTCGAGCCCAACGTTGGGCGCCAAATGAGGTACTGGATTTTCTCGGAACCAATACTAATACAAAAACTCAGCGGTGTCAGGGCAACACCCAAAGACCCCGGATTCCCCTGTCTTGGCAAACAGAGACACGGGATACTTCTCGATGATGTCAAAGACCAAAGTTTAATGGTTGCAACCAGGGACAGAGGTCTATGAAGTACACACGGGTAGTTCGACAGAGACTGCACCATCTCAATGAACAAAGCTCGGTCTTTTTTGCCAAAAATTACGCTTCTGGCAACATCACAATTTACATTCGGTGCATACAAAACGAACCAATGAGCAAGTAGCATTTCAAAAAGTAGCGAATCACGACAGTCAAAGTTAATCCCACGTTCCGTTGTCCAGCCCACTAAAACGATCGCACATATGCTAGTTTCCTGTTCGATCAGGCCGGACAAACCCATCATAAAACCTTCAACTAGATCGATGAACATGTCATAAAGGAAAGGTAGAAACAGATGGAAAGGAGATAGAGGAGTGGGAACGGTGGGCCATAAAATCAAGGCACGTCCTGTTCTTTGATCTTTATCAGTGCAGCTGCTAACCAAGGAACTGGCTCAGCAGGATTCGCCCCAGGCGAGGAGTCAGTTCGGCCAGGTCAACCAGAAGTCAGCTAAGGCGTACGTGTCAAGGACTCGTTCGGCCACAATCGCAAGGCCTATGTTAGGGCAACCATACAAGATGGCTGCCACATTACAAAATGGAACCCGAGGGTTCGAACTAAATCCTCAAATACAGAGTGTTCTCCTATATCGATTCATATGAAAACACTCAGACACGCTACACTCGCCATTTGCGGTCTGCTGACACCAAGATGGTCCATTTCCGACAATCTTTATAAATCGGGTTTCGGAACTATCGAACCCAATTCGGAATCACGGAACCACAGTGTACCTCTCTTCTCCGATATAACAGCACAGTATTCCAGACTCGAACTGCCCTCAGTGTACCTCTCTACTCCGATATAACAGCACAGTATTCCAGACTCCAATTGCCCTCAGTGTAACTCTCTTCTCCGAAATAACAGCACAGTGTTCCAGACTCGAATTGCCCTCAGTGTACCTTTCTATTCCCATATAACAGCACAGTATTCCAGACTCGAATTGCCCTCAGTGTACCTCTCTTCTCCGATATAACAGCACAGTATTCCAGACTCGAATTACCCTCAGTGTACCTCTCTACTCCGATAGAACAGCACAGCATTCCAGACTCCAATTGCCGCTGGTGCATCATTCTAACCTGATATAACAGCACAGTATTCCAGACTCGAATTGCCCTCAGTGTACTCTCTACTCCGATATAACAGCACAGTATTCCAGACTCGAATTGCCCTCAGTGTACCTCTCTTCTCCGATATAACAGCACAGTATTCCAGACTCGAATTGCCCTCAGTGTACCTCTCTACTCCGATATAACAGCACAGTATTCCAGACTCCAATTGTCCTCAGTGTACCTCTCTTCTTCGATATACCAGCACAGTATTCCAGACTCGAATTGCCCTCAGTGTACCTCTCTACTCCGATATAACAGCACAGCATTCCAGACTCAAATTGCCCTCAGTGTACCGCTCTACTCCGATATAACAGCACAGTATTCCAGACTCGAATTGCCGCTAGTGCATCATTCTAATCTGATATAACAGCATAGTAACCTCTGCATAGGTCTCACCAGAATACTCAGTCATTTGTAAAAATCTTCAAAATGTATGTGACCTACACTTAGGCTCTCCTTTAGACAACCCAGGAAATGTAAAAAGTAGCGTTAAATGTATAGGAGGAAGATTACTGCTCATTTAACACTTCTTACGTTCAAAGTTATGCCACCATAAGACTTCTATAGAAAAAATATTCCCAGGGTTCGATGGACAGATTCATCCAGGGCTTGTGTTGCCTTTGCATCATATAAGGTGATGCAAGGGTAACTCAAACACTTCCCAGGGATTTACTTTGCCAATGCAGAGCTACCTTGCATAGCTCTGCGTTGTATAGTAAATCTGGAGTAATGCAGTGCAAGTTGCTGCCTTGCGTTACTGTCTTACTCTGCACCAGGGAGGCGTTCCATGGGTGGAGCGTGGGTGTTCGCACGTCTCCACACATGGTGTTCGGCTCATTCCCAGATTTACTAACACAAGTAATCCAGGGAAAGAGTCATAATGGTATGCCTTCCCAGCATTCTGCAGCACACATAGAAAGAGGAAAAAGCCTGAGACAATTGGTTTTATGCAGGAAGGTGCCCCTTTCTGCACAAAAACAATCCTGTTTCTCATGCAGGAACCCTTGCCCGATAGTGCAAGGGCGCCTGCATTGGTGCTTGGCAGCCACAAGTGCACCTCTGCAGAAGGAGAGCCAGAATGCACCATATCTTAGAAGAACATTCCTGCCCTCTCCATGTGATGCAGTGCACCAAGTTGTCTCGCTGCGTTGCACCATATATTCATACATTTCCCCCCAACTCTCCTACTGACTTACACGGATGTCATTCTTTACCCTTCTCTCTCTTTGTAATTGAAGTTTGGTTTCCTCCTATCACGTTTTTACTTTTATTGTAAAGTTATTTGATCACACCATCTAGGACATGTATGGAGATGAATAAATAAGTAATCCATGTTTGGCATTCTCCCTAGAGTGCAAATTATTCCTATTAGTGCTGAAAGAGATTGTCTCCAGTGATGACGCTGACACTGTAAAGTAGTCTCAGTGTGTCAGATGTTTGCTTCTGGTCTTAGTAGGTAATGCCCATAAGGTGGCAGTCTCTTCATATTTAATCATCAGTGGCAAATAATAAAAACAGATGAAGCTTTTTGCTAGTTCCGGCTTTAAACGTCATGCCAGTCTCATGTTTTCCAAAAATCATAATATCATAATAAAAATGCATACTTATATAGGGCATTTATTAATCTTTCTTTATCTCTTGGGGAGTCAAATTGTACGCCCTTCCCCCACTACACACAGTATAGAATGATTGGTCAGCCAGTGGATACTTTGAGTAACTGCATTTTGCTTGTACACCTGTATACATCCCAAAAAACATCCCCCAGGGTTATGTAGCTTTTACTTGTGACTGCTAATACCTATGTGCAGTAAGGTGTTATCACACACTTCAATACAAATCAAGAAATGTAAGGATTTCTGAACTATTGACTCATCAGAATAAACTATCTTTGGCATATTTGTTTTTTATGTATCTGGTAGAAAACAAGCACATATCATTAAAATTAGAAAAGAGTGTATGCAAATTTACACAAGTGGGACTCTGTAGTATAAGTACACATACTTTTAAATTTCCTTGAGAACAGGGGCGAAGCTTGGTCAGTAAGACTAGGGGGGGGGGGGCGAGTATATAATTTCCAATAATTATGCCAGCAAATAATATTAAAATATATAATAGTCCAAACAGGGTGCATGAGAGGGGCTAAAGGGGCAGTGGAAAAGGGAGACAAATGTGGATTGGTAGGGGTACGAAGTGAGAGAAAAAACAATATTTTGTAAAATAACCAATATTAATGAAGACTTTTAGAACAGAAAGGGAGAGAGTATGTGTGGAACAATTCCCAGTGAAATTCGACAGAAACTTCACCATACCTGACTGAAAGCACCTGGACACAACTATTTACCATAAAATAAATGTACTATGTTGAAGGTCATTTATAGCACTTGCATCTAATTCGAGAGCAACACCTAGTAACCACTTGAGGTGCCGTAGTGCTGTGAAAGAATTTCATGCTTTTGCATCAGACTTGGGAATGATCTCTAGCAATGAACTGAGGTACATCTTGTTTATGGCGACTTTAGTTTGATCTCACTTGAGAAAGACCTCTTAACAACTTGATGTTCTTCAGTTTTGTGCAATACCTCATCTTCAAGAAAAATCCCTACTAAATGTATATATTACCTACAGGTAGTCGCTAATAGGTAGTGATAGTTATGATCATGTGTTCCTAGATTTTTTTTTTACTTGCCTAGATCTTTGGTGCAGTTTGATGAATCTTCACAAAAGTTCCCCCAAAAAGTGAGCTGTGATTCCAGTAGTGCATGGAAAGTTATGGGGCTTGCGTCAAGCGGGGACCAAGAAAAAGGGGGGTGAGAGTGTGTTTCCCATGTTAATTCCCATAGGAGCATTAGACACGATTGCAGCCCAAACCCCCGGACGGAATTACACCATATTTGGCAAAAAGCTAGCATTTGGTATGCAGATTGTGCTTTTTGTTATTTGGTGTAAATCATTTCAGCGGCTATTGAGAAAGTTCAAAAAATCCAAATAAGAATATATGCCATTGTGACGACTTTGCAAATAATAACAAGTTTGTGCAGGGAAATTGAAAGCGCTGAAAGGCTGACAACACTTCAGCCAGGAAGTATTGGCAGCCATCTTAGGACTCAGCTTCAGCCGAGTCCCACAAAAAACGTGAAATAAGTAAAAAGGGTCAGGGTAGGAATATCCTGACAGCCAAGTCTTGGGGTTCTCCTGGAACCCCACCATGGCACAAAAGCATTTTTGTTTTTAATTCAATGTGAGTTTTGTGAAATATTCGCGTATATTGCTGTAAATTTTAAAAAAATCAAGTCGGGCCCCCGCGCTTGTTTTAATTGTATGGGTGGGCCAGATCACAGGGGCATTCGGGATTAATAAAAAATAGTAAGTGGGGCGCATGAGGTCCCCCTTCCATTTTTGAAAATGCCCTGGGGACCACCACCTCCCCTGAACTAATTATATGAAGATCCGGGTGGGGGGGCAGAGCCCCCTCCCCCCTGGGGACCACCAACTCTCTGGGACTACATATTAAATGCTTCGAGAGGCCTCACTGCCTCCCTCAATCCTAGGGACCACCATCTCCTCGGGGCTACATTAAATATGGAGTGGGGGCCGTCTGGGCCCCTCAACGCCCTGGGGAACACCAACCCACAGGGCTTTCTTTATTTTTAAAGAAGAAGGGGAGCAATGTGCCCACCTTCATAGGTCTGTTCTTGGCCCAGGGGACCACCACCTTCCAGTGACACGCCAGTGAAAGTAAAAGGAGACGGGCCGTGCAACCCCCTCCTGGACCCAATATTGGCCTTGGGGACCTCATCCGCACAGGGCAGGCTCCTGAAATGTCCCAGGGTACCCACCCCCAGGATATAGCTGTTTTGATGTGACTTGGCAGGAGCTTTGACAGCTCCTTCCAAGCCAGAGCACACTCTCTGCTTCCAGAAAGTGGGAGCTGACAAAATGCTCTTGCTTGCTGGAGCAGAGGTTTTGTCTTTTTCCCTGCTCACTGTCAAGCGGGCAGGGAAACAGATGGAACAATTGCTCGAAGACAGGGAGATGAATGTGAGAGTGCGCAAAACTGAGTTAGAATTTGTAGGGGTGCACCATATTCGTGAGTAATCAGCACCCGCATATATAAAGGATTATAATCATGCTAAATGTGATGTAGGGCTATGAAATAATGTGCTAGAATTTACATAGCTGTAACGTCAAGTGTTTTGAAAGTACTAATGCCACGTTAATCTAGAAATATTGTTGCAGTGAAATATTAAGGGATGCTCAATAAGTCATTAATGTATTTAAATGCTTATTTAGAAGTTCATTATTGTACTCATATAACGACATAGAAGTGTTTAAGTTAGAAAATGTATTCTTTGTTATAATGATGAAGGCCTAACGAACGAAAATGTATTTGCTCATGTTAGAATATGATACCCAGAAACGTGCAGAGGCCCAGGTGGGGAGAAAGGCTGTGTAGGCCGAACTGAGAATGTTTTTCTTGACATTAAATCATGGAAATGTCTTCTCTAGAAGGTTGCTTTAGAAAATTAATTGCAAGTAGCATGGAACTGTGAATCGATTTATGTGCGTTCCTTTGCAGGTGCAAGGTTAACTAGAGATTGTAGAAGGAGGGCCCATTGTGTATGAGCGTTAGGATGATAGTATCAGACATGGAGGAGTGACTGTGGAATTTAGGGAAGCAACTTCAAGAGAAGAGAACGCTGGGACCCAAGGATGTTTTCAACGGACAAGGATGAAGATGTCGTAATTGAAATTTCTGAAAGTTAATACCTTTGAGAGGGGCGTACCCTAGGGCATGTCGCCCATATTGTGGGGTGTGTATTAGGGACAACACTCCGTAGGAGAGCAGAGCAGATGCGCATGAGCGCGAAGGAAGATGTTGGTCAGGCAGAGAGCTTTGCTATGCAAGATGGGTTCGTAGGCTAAGTCCGAACAAAGTGAGTGCGCTTCTTTGGAAGCCACCACGGCTGACACCTTTGGTAGGAGGGAACTTTGTTAAGTAGGGATGTCCCTTAGTTTAGTGTAGGGACAGACTAATCTGGATGTATTCCTTTCTTGTCCGATGCCTACTAAAACCCAGGTTTTAGCAATACTTGTTAGTCTGATGATTTTGGAACTGATACTGGTATTGTTTCTTAGCCGATTAAGACTTTTTCCGTAGAATCATGTTTGTATTAGTGCCTGTTTACCTCCTGAATCTTTTACTGAGGTGTTTATATACACAACTGTTTTTGGCTTTACAATAAATCTTTAAACCTGATCTTATGTCAGTGGTTCTTTTGGGAAAGCAATGGGGATCGTCCAAGTTGATGGTACACCATTAAGATAGATTGCCCTCTACACTCTATGACAGGTAAAAAGGTCTAGTCGACCTGTGACGGGATTCTAGAAAATGATATTCTGATTCTAGAGAGAAAAATCCCACCTTTCCAGTTGGTAGCAGAGTAGGATGGTTTATCTTCTGGAGTGAGGGTAATCTAGGTTAGGTTAAGATTTCCCCAAGTCCCATAGAGATCTGGAGATGTGCGTCCATAGAACAGCGGATGGAGGATGGCGTTCCACGGAAAATGACGGAGAGTGACGGTGCGGCAGAAAGCAGCAGGTCGTAAGAGAGTGAGTATGAAAAGGGTCATGCGTGTTAGATTGCGGTGTGCATTGTGTTGTTGAATTGTATTGTCTAGCGGAGTTGAATGCCTGTAGTGTGAAAGGAGTTCAGGTTGTGAGCGCGAGCAACCGGTGAAAATCTTAAGCTCAAGGAGAGTTTAAGTGGTTCGGGTGTATCGAACACCTACAGTAATTGTCAACCATCGAGAGGGGGTCATGAGGTACCATTGATCACCCGCAGGACCGAGATAGGGGATCGAATGTGTGAATGCGTGGGTAACGGACGCTGGTCGGAAGTTGCCGTGTGTATGTAACCTATCAGAGAGGCGATTGTCGGGTCGTTAAGTGGACAGACATTTGCCAGTTCGGTGACAATTACAGTTAGACTGTGGACGTGCAGTCAAGGAAGTGGTTGCTTGGTCGGAACTGATCATTTCAAGTGTATGATTGGGACGCATGCATGACCGAGAGATGAGCGGAGGAAGGAGGGGAACTGCTGCGAAGCGGAGGCGAGTGACGTCAGAAAGAGCCGTGCTGGGATAGAACAGTTAGAGTGAAGCCGCGCTGAGATTGGGCGGTTAGCGAGAAGCAAGTGACGTCAGAAAGAGCCGCGCTGGGATAGGATGGTTAGAGCGAAGCCGCGCTGGGATTGGTGGATTGTCATCGGGAAGTAAACGAGCATAGTAAACAAAGAAACGTTGTGGGTTTCATCATGAAATGTCTAAAAGGATTGCGAAGCTGTTTTAAGGGAGAAAAGAAGCTAGAACCTCGGGGTGGGGAGGAGGCTCCACACGAGGATACGCCAGCTCATTATATGGCTACGAATGTTGGGTTACATACTATATTGTGGCTTGAGAATTGGTGTAAGATGACTGACGGAAGTGAGGAATTGACTTTTCCTAGGTACAGGACATTCAGATTAGAGGTGTTGTACCAGTTAAAGGCGACTATGTCTTCTTTGCGACCTTTACCTAGACCAACACAGTTTGAAGCATTAAATGCATGGATCAGGGTAGCCTACGAGAAAAACAGAGATAGAAGACAGGAAAGAGTGAAGAGATCAGTTAGGGCGGTACAGGACGTGAGGTGGGATGCACTGGCCAAGAGGTGGAGAGTGCAGACCATCGAAGGAGACAGGTTATACCCATTGCTGGAGAATGTAGGAGATGCCCAAAGAAAGAACACAGAGGATGACGACAGCGAGACAGACGACAGTCTGATAGAGAGACTGTTGTCAGAGAGGCCACCTCCATATAATCCGGATGTAGAAGGGAGGCCCACATCACCGATGGGAAGAGAGGCATCTGTGGTAGACGGTGGAGTCTTAAGAGAGAGCGACTTGGGCCCAGTAGGGGACAGGTCCGGCTCAGTAGAAGGAGAGGGGTTATTTCAGCAGTCCCCAGAAGCGAGAGTAATAGGAAGATTTACGGTGCAGAAACTGCACTGCGAAGAGGGAGTCAGTGCCCAGAGGCTACCAGATGCTCTCACGGTGCCCGTCACCATAGGTCCCATAGTATCCGTGTACAACCCAGAACAGACACAAAACGAGAGTCTGCCACAAATAGACAGAGAGAGAAGTACAAGCGAAGGTAGAAGTAATGTGGGGGACGAATGGAACCAATGGGCCAGACCTATAGAAAGGAGTACCCCTTTGGCAGCATCAGCAGAATCTTCCAGAGAACAGGGGGGTTTAAGAGGACCGATGGACTTGAGAGGGCCACGGCCAAGGTCAATTAGAGAATTGAGGCCAGATTTGCGAGCTTGGGAGACGATCGTGGATACCCAGAGTGACAGGTCAAGGGAAGGCTATGGCAATGGAAGTCAGGACAATAGGGGGGTGTCTCACTGTACGTCTAATGGAAGCGGACATGAATGGGACCGTGGGGGGGAAGAAAATAGGGGAGCGTCCCCCCCTGCATCTACAGATAGAAGACAAGACTGGGACCGTGAAAGATGGGAGCGAGGAAGTGTTCCCCATAACACACCAGAGGAAGACAGACGAGTGAGTCAGGAATGTAAGGGGAGAGACTCGAGCGAAACCTCTAGTCAAGGCACATTGAGGGCAGCAATAAAAGCAAGGAGAATAGATGTGCTGAGACTTAAATCAGAGGTGGAGGAGATGGTGGAAGGTACAATACCTCTGGAAAGAATAGAACTCTACGAACCAGATGAACTGTTGTTTGTAGCGAAAGATGTTACTCGCAGAGCTAGGACAGCTCACGAGAAGCTAACTGAACTAGCAAACAAATACTCAGTGGATCTGACCAGGACAAAGGCATTGCAGGGTGGCCATAGGCTGCAGTACTCAGATCAAGATCTAGACGAGAAAAGAGTGATCAGATTAAAAACCCACATCACAGAATTAATAGTGGGAATCCGAACATGGGTCCAACTGGATAAATGGGAAGAAAGGTGGTCAAAAAAGAAGAGTGTTAGGCGAAGTACTATAGAGACATCTCCAGGAGCGGGGCTGATGCATGCAGAAGCATACCCCTTGAGGGAGGTAGCTCACGGAGGATACGTGCATGTACCCTGGAGCAGGGGAGATTTGGCTGCCTTTACGAACACTTTTCCTAAATTAAGAGAGAGCCCAGTAGAATGGTACAAGCAGGTAGAGAGGTTTGTCAAGATCTCGAAGGTACTGTGGGTTGATTTGAACACATTGTTTGACATTGTGGTTCCGGGAGACCTGTGGGTAGCATGTAAAGTCAGCGTTGAATGGCCCACGGAGGCACCAGAACGAGATGCACTCACAAATGGACCCTCACCTAGGGTGGTGGTAAAGTACGAACAGGTGATTACATGGTTAAAGACTAAGGTACCACCACAGGACATAGATTGGGTAAAAATAGATCGAACTAGACAAGAACCGAAGGAGACAGTCCACGAGTACTATGAGAGAGTATTGCAGATTTTCAAACAGTGCAGTGGATTGGATGTGATGGATCCAAAGGACATGGGACAGTTTGTGTCCAAGTTTGTTCTGGGACTGAGACCCGAGATCTATCTCATGATACAGCAACATTTGATTTGTTGGCAGAACAAACCTCTAGACGAGATCCTGAGATACGCAAGGTACTGCAGTGATGAGATAGACTCTAAGACTAAGAAGCTTAAGGATAAACTGATGCTAGTCCAGATGCAATCGGGAGGACAGGGTCAGTCTGGAAATGGAACATTAGGGAGGAAATCGAGCGGTCAGAAAAGGGACAATGAGGATGGCCCAAGGCCAAGAGTGGACCTGGCGACTCTGAAAAAGACAACTAGGTGTCATCAGTGTCATGAGATCGGACATTGGAGATGCGAGTGTCCACATAACCCAGAAAATCAGGTACAGGAGGAGGAAGAGGAGAGTCAGACCCCTCAAGTACCGAGAACAACAGTAGTTAAGTTCAAGGCGGCAAAAGGGGGGACTTCCGCTCCTAGAGCTCCAGTTCCCCAGCCACCGAAGATTGCGGCAGGGAACAAGGCTTATCAACAGATGCCTCTCCTGGTAGACGGAGACGGGTACCATCACTTTGACCCAGTGACAGGACGGTGCCTGAGTGAAGAGGAGAATTGTACCTTAGGAGCAGTACTAGAGATAGATCAGAGGGGACCCTTTGTAGAAGCTGAAGTAGCTGGACACCCCACCACTTTCCTGGTGGATACGGGTGCTACTCGTTCTACTGTACGGTCCGCAGTAGTTCCTAACTTACCACTTTCCCGACAAACTATCCAAGTTGTAGGGGTCGCAAATAGGAGAATGACAAACCCACTGACAGAGCCAGTCCCAGTAAAAATAGGAAATTTTAGGGACAAACACCAATTCGTGGTATGCGATTCTAGTCCTGTGTGTCTGCTAGGGAGGGATCTATTATGTTAACTTAACTGCACCATCTACTGTACACCTAAGGGAGAAGAGTTAGAGACAAATGATGATGATGCTGCCTTTAAGGTTGCAAACACACGTGTGTGCATAGAATTGTATCCTGCACTAACGGTGGAAGAGCTCCCCTCGGACTTGAGAGAGACAGTCAGACAGGAAGTTTGAGATTTTACAGGAGAAGAGATTGGATTGATCAAAGGAGTGGAGCCAGTTAAGATTCAAGTGAGACCAAATGCAGAGTTTCCAAGAACACCCCAGTACAAGTTGACTCCAGAAACAATTGCGGGAATAAAACCTGTGATTGAATCCATGATCCGACACGGAATTCTGAAGGAAGTAATGGGCAGCCCATGTAACTCTCCGATCATGGGCTTGCAGAAGCCTAGCGGGAAGTTCAGGATTGTGCAGGATTTACAAAAAGTGAACGACATAGTTGTTCCATGCTGTCCAGTGGTACCGAATCCATCAGTGATATTGTTTCAGATTCCAGCACAGGCTGAGTGGTTCACAGTGATTGATTTGTGTCAGGCTTTCTTCTCAATACCATTACACGAGGAGAGCCAATTTCTTTTCGCTTTTAAGCTGGAAGATCGAGTGTTAACGTGGTGTCGTATCCCTCAAGGGTATACAGAGAGCCCATCGATTTTTAATCAATTGTTGAAAAGAAATCTTGAGAGTCTAGTACTGCCCCAGAATTCGGTTCTCGTACAGTACATAGACAACCTCCTTGTTGCGTCAGAGACAGAAGATGCCTGTAGAATAGACACCACACCATTGCTTTGTTGAACCATCTGGCAGAAAATGGTCACAAGGTATCTCCCAGTAAGCTACAGTACTGTCTGTCTGAAGTCCAGTATCTGGGACACAGAATAGAAAAGGGAAAACGAAAGGTATCTCCAGATAGGATAGAGGCCATAATGAAAATGATGGTGCCCTCGACGCAGAGAGAAGTTAGAATGTTTTTGGGAATGGTTGGCTACTGTCGCCAGTGGATTGCTAACTTTTCCCTGAAGGTGAAGCCTTTGCAGAAACTGACGCTCAAGGGCGTGAGTGATCCGGTACCATGGGACACAGACTGCATGATGGCTTTTCTTGAGTTGAGAGAGGACTTATGCTGTGCTCCGGCTCTGGGAATGCCTGATTACACCAAATAGTTTTCATTATTTTGCTGCGAGCGAGAGGGTTGCGCGTTGGCAGTTTTAACCCAAGATCATGGAGGTGTCCGTAGACCAGTTGCTTATTTCTCGGCTACCTTAGACCCAGTAGCCGCAGCGTTGCCCGGATGTCTCAAATCCATTGCTGCAACAGGTGTCAGCATTGAGAGATGTGAGAGCATTGTGATGGGACATCCATTGGTGGTACATGTTCCACATTCAGTAGAACTGTTAATGACCAGGACCAAAACGCAACACCTGACCAACAATAGGCTCACACGCTACGAGCAAGTTATACTTGCCACGGAGAATGTGACCCTTAAGAGGTGCTTGCTTTTGAACCCTGCTGCGTTGATGCCATTGCCAAATGTCTTAGATGATGATTGTGAAGACCACGACTGCCTTGAGGTGACTGAACTGTGCACCAAACCCAGACCAGACATTGTCGATGAGCCATTGGAAGACCCTGATGAAATTTTCTTTGTAGATGGCTCATGCATAAGAGACAGTGCTGGACAGTTAAGAGCGGCTTTTGCTGTTTGTACGATTCATGGGATAGTCGAAGCTGCCTGCCTAGAAGGAGTACACTCCGCTCAGGTGGCTGAGATAGTTGCGTTGACACGTGCCTGTTTGGCAGCCAACAAAATTTGAGTCAACATATACACTGACAGCCGATATGGGTTTGGTGTGGTTCATGACTTCGGTCAGTTGTGGTCTCAAAGGGGTTACATGACATCGTTAGGTTCCCCTATCAAGAATGGAGAATTTGTCAGGTTACTGCTGGAGGCTCTGCAGGGTCCAGCAGAAATCGCTGTGGTGATATGTACAGCACATAGCAAAGGTGCTGATTTTGTGTCCCTGGGTAATCGTTATGCTGATGAAGTTGCACGTTATTGTGCAGAACAAGCTTACTCATTCACTGACCAAGTTATCGAGGGGATGCATAGAGGGACCGAGCTAAACATGATACTTGAAGTGGCAGATACTTGGGATGAATTGAGGAAGATGCAAGAACAAGCGTCAGATTTCGAGAAAAGAGTGTGGGTGACCTCTGGTTGTATCAAAGGGGAACTGGACTTGTGGATTTCAGCTGATGGGAGAGCTGTGTTGCCAAATGAACTAGTGAGCCCGATGGCTTGACAGATACATGGTCCTGTGCATTTGGGAAGGGATGCAATGATACGAGTGTTCAGGCAGACTTGGTACAATCCCAAGTTTAGAACGGCTGCTGAAGCGGTGTGTCAGAGGTGTGTTACATGTCAACCAATGAACTTTGGGAAAAGGACACCAGTCACACTGAGTCACGTTGGAAGGTCTGGTGGGCCTTTCAACAGAATGCAACTGGATTTCATTGAGATGCCGAGGTGTAATTGCCTCAGATATGTCCTGGTGATTGTATGTGTGTTTTCCAGATGGGTTGAACTTATGACCCATCTTGAAGCCCAAAGTGCCTTTCATACATCACAATCGGGTTTTAGATCGAGCTTCTCCACAGAGACAGCACTCCTAAGAGCAACTGAAACTCTGCGGGAAGGAGCCGACGAGGGCAAAACCATGGCCTTGATCATGCTGGACCTCAGTGCCGCGTTTGACACTGTAGCACATTCCATCTTGCTACAGTGTCTAAAGAGAGCGGGGGTCACTAAAGAGGCACTGGGATGGCTGAAAGCTTTCCTTACCAACAGGAGCTTTCAGGTCCAAAGAGGGACTTTTCTCTCAGACAGCATGACACAAGAACAGGGGGTACCCCAGGGCTCTGCCCTGAGTCCCACCCTGTTCAACTTATATATGGCTCCATTGGCAGAGGTGGTCCAATCGTTCGGCGTAGAGCTTGTCTCTTACGCCGACGATACTCAACTCTTGATCTCCCTGTCTCAAGCTCCCTCCTCCGAGGCCGACAATTTCAAATCTTGCATGTGCAAGTTGGCTGTATGGATGACCGAGCACTGCCTCAAATTAAATGGAACAAAAACCGAGGTGCTCATAATAGGTGGGAACAACACAAATGGACCAAAGACTGGCGGCCTACATGTCTGGGACCCGTACCTACTCCCAGCCAGGAAGCTAAGAATTTGGGTGTCTGGATAGACAACAAGCTCTCCTATGACAGCCACGTCAAAAAAACAGTTGGTAAGTGCTTTGGAGTCATGAAAACTCTTAACCGCACCCTAGATCTCCTTCCATTGAATTCTAGGCGTACCATGACTCAGGCACTTATTACTTCCCGTATAGATTATGGGAATGTGCTGTTGCTGGGCACTTCCGAAAAAAACATTAGGAAATTACAAGTCCTGCAAAATTCAGCGGCACGTCTTGTGCTAAGACTCCCCCGCAGAGCTCCCTCTAAACCTTCTCTGGATACCCTGCACTGGCTGCCTATCAGCAAGAGGATATTATTCAAGGCACTCCTCTAGTGCCACAGGATCATTCATTATAAAGCCCCCTCCTACATGTCTGATTTAGCTTCACTCTACGAACCCAATAGATCCTTACGTTCCAAGGGAACAGGTCTGCTCAAAACAACGTTCCCTAAAAAAGCTAGAATGGGAGGCAGGTCCTTTCGCACTCTTGCAGCTAAAAAGTGGAATACCCTCCCCATGAATATCAGACAAGATAAAAATGAGGCATCCTTCAGAAAACTGTTAAAAACTTATCTTTTTACTCTTTAAATTGCTTGTTTTGGCTCCACCCTTCTAAATACTCTCTCTCCACAGCGCGGGGACACGCCGGGAGGCGTCACCAGGCGCTTTACAAACCCCTATAATAATAATAATAATTGAGGCATACCCAACTCGTAAGTGTGATACACTCACAGTAGCAAAATTATTGTTGAGGGAGTTAGTGCCAAGATTCGGGGTCCCGACCTCTTTGGAATCGGACAGAGGGACGCATTTTAACAGTGAAGTTGTGAAAATGCTCTGCTCTGCACTGAACATTGACCAGCGACTGCATTGTAGCTATCGACCAGAGGCTTCTGGCATAGTAGAGCAAATAAATGGAACACTCAAGGCTCGAATGGCGAAAGTGTGCTCATCCACGTCCCTGAAATGGCCAGATGCTTTACCGTTGGTGCTAATGAGCATGTGTAGTACACCAGACAGAAGGACAGGACTCTCGCCACATGAGGTGTTGATGGGGAGGGCTATGAGATTGCCGTCCGTCCCTTCAGCAGCCTTGTTAAATATCACAGATGATCTGATTCTAGACTACTGCAAGGGACTATCTGATGTCATCCATTCTGTGTCCCTTCAGGTGCAGACTGCTGAAATCCCGGCTTCTAGAGACCTTTGTCACGACCTGTGTCCAGGTGACTGGGTCCTGGTGCGGAGGCACGTGAGGAAGAGCTGTTTGGATGTGCGCTGGCGAGGCTGGTTTCAAGTTATCCTGGTGACGAACACTGCCGTGAAGTGTGGTGGATTGCCGAACTGGATACATGCTTCTCACACCCGAAGAGTTCCAGCACCCCTGGAAGAAACAGCTCCTCTCGTGGAAGAAAATCCAGCTGTGGAGGAAGATCCCCTAGAGGGGACAAGTCAAGCTGTGGGGGTGTCTGAAGAGGCTGGTAACTCATCTGACCGAGCTGAAAGAGATCACGACAACAGTGACACGGAATCCGCCTCTGAATGGGGAAGCTGCTGTGAAGGTGATCTCAACCCTGAAAAAGCTGAAGGCAGTGATGAGCAGGTTGTGCCAACGAGAAGCAGAGGAGTGAACAGCACTGAGGCAAGTTGGCCTGAGAGGCGAAGAAGGCTGAACGTGAGGCGGACCTCTGAAAGAGATCTCGCACCTGTATCTGAAGAATAAGACCCGGAAGGGGAAAACAAAGAGTCAGAGGAAAAAGGTCCGAGGAGATCAAGAAGGGTGAGAGTACCTTGTCGAAGATACGCCACTCCGGAGTGGACCTACCCTTTGACAAATGCCAGGTGTACTGAGATCCGGGAGGGTGAGGTCAGTGCTTGTGGCCAGTACGACCCCCAATGTTAAGTTGGAAGTGATACTGTTGGTACCTCGACTGGAAATTGAAGGTATACTGACAATCACGATTCCTAATCCCCCTTACCTAAGCAAGATAAATGACTTAATCCTGAATAGACTGGTCTTTCCTACATTTGGCCCTGAGATACCTGCTTATGAATCAATAGTCCTTCGAATGGAACTCTTGGATTACGTGCTATGTGCAGTTGGAGAAAATATTATCATTGACCAGTAAAGACTTTGTAAATAGCTGCTAAAATTTACTTAGAGCCGAGTGGAAGAAGAAGAAATTTAGGGACATCCCTTAGAGGACGGAGAAGGGTCAGGGTCGCCTGAATGCAAATGGAAATGAAGAATTGAAGAGAGATTTTTGCTTCCAGGTGTGGTTCGGGAATTTCATAAAGCCAAGAAAAGACTTTCTTTTGCTGCTAGAAACAAATCGCACCGTCTAAGACCATGGAGGCTGGGAACCCGACTCGTAGGGCAAAATGTATTATAGGCACACTTATAGGGGTAGTGATATTCTTTATATTTTTAGTAGTTTTAGTTTCTTATTTAGCACCACAAGAGCAGGAAGCGGAGGTCGAGGGAACGCCTACACCTACCACTCCTAGCCAGAAAGAGGTTAACATAGGAGCCGAGAAAGCTTTGCTAGCAGAAGAAAGCCGTAGATTACATGCAGATTTGTCTAAAGGAAACTTTGGAAAGACTGCGTATGCCAAGTTGTTGTATGAGTACATTGATGCGATGGATGCGAAAGATTGTTATGTGTGTATGCAGTTGCCTGCTTCAGTAGACGAGGGTATTAGATATCATCACTTGCCATTGACATATGGTATTTCATGTAGTTTGCTGCTTAGCATATTTTATGGGCGTAATCATTTTGAATATTTCTTTTCGAATTATGACGCTGTGCTACCGGAAGTCCCAAATTATAAGCACTTGAACAAATGGGATTATTATAAGTCAGAGGATAGACTTAGATACTTTTTCCTTCCCACACGAGAAATAGACACCTCATATGCTCATCGACACAATTTGACCTGCTCATTGACAGAGGTAGAGAAGAAGTTTATAGAACAGGTAGAGGATAGGTACCAAAAACAGAAGCAGTTGCAGGCGTCAGGGCAAGGTAAAGTGGACTGGACGGATAAAGAGAAGTTGCATAAGACAAGGGGAAGCTATGGCCCAATAGCATTGGACGAGGTACAGAAAGGGAAGTTATGCCTGCACAGACCAAAGACGTATTATGAAAATGTGTATGTGGGCCAGGCAAGTTGTGAACACACTTTCACCTTAGAATATTACACCAAGGATTTCCTGAAGAGTGTGGCACAAGTGATCCCTACGGTGTACTTTGTCTGTGGGAAAAATGCGTACATGAGGTTGCCGGATAAGTGGTATGGGACATGTTACCTGGCGATTATTTTTCCTAAAATATACCACACTGAGGACTTTGCTCTGGTGGAAGGTGGACACTTGACAAGGGTAAAGCGAGGAGAGAGTGCTGGTGCAATAGTGGGAGTCGTGTTTGGAGCTGCAATACCAATGTTGGGAGTGATCTTGAATGACGTAAAGATACGGCGGTTGGCAACGGTGGTGGATGAATTGTCAATGAGTACAGCTAAGTCATTGGTGTTGATTGAGGGTGAGATGTTGTCGATAAGGACAATGGTTTTGCAGAACCGTCTTGCTCTAGACGTCCTTCTGGCGAAAGAGGGCGGAGTCTGTAAACTTTTGAACGTTCAGAAATGTTGCACGTATATTTCAGATAATTCCAAGGATCTGAAGAAATATATACGTAACATTACTGCAATTCATCACGAAATTGAGGATTTGACGCAAGAGAATGCGTGGGAAACAGTCAGCAAGGGACTGGGAAGTGTTGGAAACTGGTTTGCAAGCCTGGGAAGGAGTTTTCTTGGATATATATTAAAACCCCTTGTCATCATAGTGGCATGTGTGATCGGATTATGGGGCTTGCTGGGATTGTACAGATGGTATAGGTCAAATAGGCTGACAAGATCGATGAGAGTACACGAGCAGAGAATGGAGAACCTGCAAGACAATCAATATCGAAGTCTAAGGGCATTAGAGATGCTCAAGCGAGGGAAACTTGCGACAAGTGCTGTGTAGCTCGGTTCCTACCCTAAGGAATGTTGGGTTGGTGGTGATGACACAGGTCATCAAAGGGGGGACTGAGAGAGTGCAAATCTGAGTTCGAATTTGTAGGGGTGCACCATATTCGTGAGTAATCAGCACCCGCATATGTAAAGGATTATAATCATGCTAAATGTGATGTAGGGCTATGAAATAATGTGCTAGAATGTACCTAGCTGTAACGTCAAGTGTTTTGAAAGTACTAATGCCACGTTAATTTAGAAATATTGTTGCAGTGAAATATTAAGGGATGCTCAATAAGTCATTAATGTATTTAAATGCTTATTTAGAAGTTCATTATTGTACTCATATAACGACATAGAAGTGTTTAAGTTAGAAAATGTATTCTTTGTTATAATGATGAAGGCCTAACGAACGAAAATGTATTTGCTCATGTTAGAATGTGATACCCAGAAACGTGCAGAGGCCCAGGTGGGGAGAAAGGCTGTGTAGGCCAAACTGAGAATGTTTTTCTTGACATTAAATCATGGAAATGTCTTCTCTAGAAGGTTGCTTTAGAAAATTAATTGCAAGTAGCATGGAACTGTGAATCGATTTATGTGCGTTCCTTTGCAGGTGCAAGGTTAACTAGAGATTGTAGAAGGAGGGCCCATTGTGTATGAGCGTTAGGATGGTAGTATCAGACATGGAGGAGTGACTGCGGAATTTAGGGAAGCAACTTCAAGAGAAGAGATCGCTGGGACCCAAGGACATTTTCAACGGACTAGGATGAAGATGTCGTAATTGAAATTTCTGAAAGTTAATACCTTGAGAGGGTCGTACCCTAGGGCGTGTCGCCCATATTGTGGGGTTTGTATTAGGGACAGCACCCAGTAGGAGAGCAGAGCAGATGCGCATGAGGGCGAAGGAAGATGTTGGTCAGGCAGAGAGCTTTGCTATGCAAGATGGGTTCATAGGCTAAGTCCGAACAAAGTGAGTGTGCTTCTTTGGAAGCCACCACGGCTGACACCTTTGGTAGGAGGGAACTTTGTTAAGTAGGGATGTCCCTTAGTTTAGTGTAGGGTCAGGCTAATCTGGATTTATTCCTTTCTTGTCCGATGCCTACTAAAACCCAGGTTTTAGCAATTCTTGTTAGTCTGATGATTTTGGAACTGATACTGGTATTGTTTCTTAGCCGATTAAGAGTTTTCCGTAGAATCATGTTTGTATTAGTGCCTGTTTACCTCCTGAATCTTTTACTGAGGTGTTTATATACACAACTGTTTTTGGCTTTATAATAAATCTTTAAACCCCATCTTATGTCAGTGGTTCTTTTGGGAAAGCAATGGGGATCGTCCAAGTTGATGGTACACCATTAAGATAGATTGCCCTCTACACTCTATGACAGGTAAAAAGGTCTAGTCGACCTGTGACAGGATTCTAGAAAATGATATTCTGATTCTAGAGAGAAAAATTCCACCTGTCCAAATGTTTATCAGCTCTCAGTCGGTGAGAGCAATGCCAGCTCCTGTAGGAGGCAGGGAGCTGGCAGAGATCACAGAGGCCTTGAGGCCCCCCCCGTGGCCCCAGGGAAAAGACCAGAAAGAGGCAAAACAAAGGTGAAAAACACACAAAAAGAGGCAGAATAATGGTCAGCAACAAGCACAAAGAGGCACGATAAAGTTGAGAAAAGAGCAGATAGAGGCAGAATAAAGGTCAGAAGCGAGCAGAAAGGGGTGAAATAAAGGTCAGAAAAACAAGCAGAAAGGCAGAATAAAGGTCAAAAACAAGCAGAAAAGATCAGAATAATGGTCAGCAACAAGCAGAAAGAGGCAAAATAAAGGTGAGAAATGAGCAGAAAGAGGCAGAATAAAGATCCGAAATGAGCAGAAAGAGGCAAAAAAGGTAAACAATTCACAGAAAGAGGCATAATAAAGGTCAGCAATGAGCAGAAAGAGACAAAAAAAGGTGAGAAACAAGCAGAAAAGGGTTGAATAATGGTCAGAAACTAGCAGAAAGCACCAAAATAGAGGTAAAAAATGAGCGACAAGAGGCAGAATAAAGGTCAGAAACGAGCAGAAAGAGGCAGAATAAAGGTCAACAGCAAGCAGGCAGAGGCAAGTTAAAGGTGAGAAATGTGAATAAAGCAGAGGAAAAGGTCAGAAACTAGCAGAAAGAGGCAAAATAACGATAGGAAACAAGTAGAAATAGGCAAAAAAAGGCCAGAAATAAGTAGAAAGTATTAAAATAGGGTTCAGAAGCAAGCAGAAAGAGGCAAAATAGAGGTTAGCAATGAGCAGAAAGAGTCAAAATAAAGGCCAGCAACGAGCAGAAGGAAGCAAAATTGAGTTCCGAAATTAGCAGAAAGGCAAAATAAAGCTCGGAAACAAGGAGAAAGAGGTCAAATCAAGGACAGCGACGAGCAGAAAGAGGCAAAATAGAGTTCCAATAATGAGCAGAAAGGCAAAATAAAGCTCAGAAATGAGGAGAAAGAGGCAAAATAGAGGTCAGAAACTAGCAGAAAGAGGCATAATAGAAGTCAGAATTGAGCAGAAAGAGGCTAAATAAAGGCCAGCATCAGGCAGAAAGAGGCAAAATAGAGATCAGAAACTAGCACAAAGAGGCAACATAAAGGTCGGAAACAAGCAGAATGAGGCAAAATAGAAGTCAGAAATGAGCAAAAAGAGGCAAAATAAAGTTTGTAAACGGGCATAAAAAAGCAAAATAGAGGTCAGAAACTAGGAGAAAGAGGCAAAATAGAGATCAGAAGTGATCAGAAAAACAGAAGAAAATGAGCAGAGAATGAGCAGAATCCACTCATGCACCCCATCACAGAACAACACAATTGCACAGCCACTCATAGACTCATACATCCACTCACAGACAAACTCAAACATGTAAGCCCACTCACAGACAGTCAAACAGCCCAGTCAGACACACATGCACCCACTTACAGAATCACTCATAAGCTCACAGACCTACTCAGAGAGGCATGCAATGAATCACAGACCCGATCAGAGACATCCACTCGCAGACCCACTTGGAGACTAATTCGCCCACTCAAAAACCTACTCAGACACTCATGCACTCACTCATGCTTACTGGCACAATCATGGAGGCACTCAGAAACCCACTCAGACACTGTCACCCCCACTCACAGACCCACTTAGATAACCACCCAAAACTTCTGCTAAGTCCAATTAGTGGCAGTTTTCCAACATCAAGACTTACCTCGTCTTAAAAATGGTGCAAACACACCTGTACATAATGAAGACAATCCTAGACCCTCATTGGCAACCTCAACTACGCCAGGCAGCTACTACTATTGCAACTTGTAGCCCCGAGAAGGGTACCACCACCACCACAGAGGCAGCACCTCAGAAGAGAACGGGTCTACCACCAAAGGATCACCCTCATATCTCCGGCCAGAGGATGTAATAGCCCACTACAGGCTAAAAAGGTCCTCCATCCCACGCCTACTCAACCAGATAGCACCATGGCTGCAGGCCACATCCCAGTGCAGCATTAACATCCCTCCACAGACCACGCTACTTGCTGTGCTGCACATGTTGGCCTCAGGCACCCCCTCCAACCCACCACTGCCAGAGTGTCTGGAGTCTCCTAGGCATCCTTCTCCAGGTTTCTCGCCACTGTCTTGGATGCCATCATCAGTATGATGCCATGGCATATACTCTATCCCAACACTGCACAAGAACAACTCGCCAACACGCAAGGCCTATATGCCATTGCTGGTTTTCTGCATTTGTTGGGGGCAATTGACTGCATCCATGTGTAACTTGTGCCTCCTGCCGACACTGCACACATATACCACAACAGGATGCACACATACTCGATAAATATGCAAGCAATTGTTGACCATCTTGGAGTGTTTATGAATGTCATCGCCAAGTGTCCAGGCAGTGTGCATGTTTCCTAGATCATCCGTCATCAACCAGCGGTTCCAGAATGGCATCTATGGAAATGGACTGCTTGTTGTTCAGTACAAACTGTACACACCACACACCTCAAGTCACCCAATCATGTAGCTCAACTATGTGAGAACACATAGGATACTGCATACATTGTAACTGGGCCAACTACTATACACAAACACCTAATGCCAAAGAACAACATATGTAAGTAGTCCCAACAAGGGAGTAGGCTAGGAAGACTTCCACCAACCACTAAGTCACTCAAGGAATACAGATCTTGCAGAACTCATCAGACAACAATTGCAAGGAATCAATGCAGCAGATGCCACAAGACATATGCTTGTGGCACCTGCCATGTGTCATATGTACAACAAGATGGCAGATCACTCTGTTATCCCCTGTGTTGGCGCACAATTAGCTGACATGCCACATTCCTGAAATGCATTGTCCATGCACTGTAGTGTTGTAGGCATATCTCCGCTGCTCACTGTATTACATCACATTTTGCCTCAAGTCTGCTGATTGTGTGCATTGTGGGATATGCACCTTTTAGCCAGTAGGCTACATGATCACTTTGTTGTGACAATGCATTTGTTTATGGTAGGCAGAATCATTAGATGCTTTCTCACTTGGTATACACAGGACTGCATCTCCTGAACGAGCAAGCAGGAACATTAATTTGAGATGCGGCAGGATGTCTACATGGCTCCTTGGCTCAACCCCATGCATATACGACTGGTCTGCACCAGCCCGCATCTCTCTGATACCAAAATGAGGATGCAGCGTGTATGTGACTGATCATGTGAATGAGTGGGCATGCCGCCAGCAATGTCAGCACACAAGCACCATCGTGCCCATGTGTCTGTGTTCTGTGCAAGATTTTGTATGTGCAGTAGTGTCACCCTGGATGCACATGCACAATCTTGCACACGACTCAGACATATGGGCACATGTATATGTGTAGTGTTGAGGCATGGGGCCATTTAGGCACCCTGCCTCTTCTCAAATCAATGTGGCCCTTTGCTCTTTCATGTGGCCCTTATTTTGTGGTCTGATATGATACTTGGACTATATTTGATAGACTTTAATGTGCACATTTCCTGGTCTGTGAGCCCACCAATATGTGTCTTGCATTGTATTGGGTGAGTAGGGTGATATGGGCCAAGGGTATCCAAGACATGATCCACAGTCATTGTGGTGTGCACTGCAATATATTTAATTGTGCATGGGTGACATTAGGCCCATCTCCCCCGTCCCTCCAGTCCCTGGTTGTTACTCACCTTGTTGGTGTTGTGTCTGGTCATGTTGAGCAGTATCCTGTCCCAGAACTCCAAGCACTGTCTCCTCACTGATTACTTGGGACACCTGTTCCTCCAACGGATTCAGCTCCTCCTGTGGCGCTGGACTCCCACCTACAGTCTGAATTGCCGCTTTCAGATTGACTGCAAGTGCCTGCTTGGTCTTGCGCTTAGCATCATGCCAGCACTTCTTGCAGTCATCCACTGTCCTCCTCACCTCTCCAACAGCATTCACCTTGGCAGCAATGGACTGCCATATTGCATTTTTTGTGCCCAATGACACTGTAGAGCTGACAAAAAGCTGTTGTTGGTTTCTGTCACCTCCGCAATCAGGACCTGGTTTTCCTGCGGACTGAACCGGGTCTTCTGCTTCCTCTTCTCCTTGCCCTTCCCCTGCGTCTCTGGCTGGTCCTCATGGGTGTTTGGGGGTTATGTTGGCTTCTGTACTGGGTCAGCTTCTTTCATGGCTCTTCTCAATTGGTTCTCTTTTTTTGTGTGTTTGGCTGCTTGGTGGCCATTTAATAGTGTTTTTTTCCCAGCTAACGTAAAAGATGTGCTGACGCTAATTTGCATGCCTTTCCTAGTCGCTAATTGGCCCATCGCCACTTTTTTCATGTTGGCGCGGCGATTTTTATCGCTGTAACGCTAATGTTATCACCGGACATTTTACCCTGTAGGGGAAACTATTGCCTGTTAGCCGCATGTTGTGAATACGCCACTAACACGGCGATAGTTCCCTTTGGTACACGTCGATAAAAAAACGCACGCTAACTGAGATTAGCGATAGTTTTCGCCATTTCCTGTGAATATCCCCCTATGTGTTCAAGTTTGGCAAGTCACATTGACACAGGTCAATCCCATTAATGGATGTTGATGCGCAAGGAGGACACCTTCATCTTCATTGACAATCATTCCCTCTACCATGACACCTTTGGAATTGGATACATTGCCAATGTTTAAATTATGCAAGCAAGAGGACATATGACTTAGAGGCAGGCTTCTAAGATTGGTGCATTATTGCACTGCAGACCTTTCATGGACCTCACAGGGGTGGGCACGTGGATGATACATACTGTTGTGCTCAGGGAAATTGGATGCATTTGTTACTGGAAGGATGTTTATAGACATCAATAGCTATCCATTTGTTCACTACTACTGTTAGCTTTACCTAAAGGCCAGTTTCCATGCATGTGTCAATGTGTCTTGGACCTCCAAATCCAGGAACATGATGACAATGACAGACTGCTAACTGAACAACACAAGAAGATACTTTAATGTGGATGACTGCATTTTGAGGAATATCAAGGCAACTTATAGCCAAATGCCATGCATTAATGCCACATTGTGAATGATGCCCATTCTCAAACTTGACTTACCATGCGTGTAACAGTGAATGTATGGTTCTAGGAGCATAGCAAACAGAACAGGCATGTTGTGATATTAGGGTACACATTCCTAGATTGCTGAGCCCTTACACTGTACTTTGAAATGCATATCCCTTTCACTCAAAGGTAAACAGCACATTGACCCTCCAGTGTGTCAATTTTTGACAATATGGAATGTGCACATCATTGACACAAGGTGCTTGCAAGATCAGTGCAGATTTTGATGTTGGAAACAAAGGTAAGTCTACTTTATTAAGTGCTCTCAAAGATTTTTAGATGTGGTTATGTGTGCTTCATTCAGCTGAACACATAAAAGCAGCAGTTAATCCTTTACAATTGCTAGTGGCATATTTCCAAGGCACTATTGCAAGAGGACCATCAACTTTTTTTTTGCTTACCATGCGTGTAACAGTGAATGTATGGTTCTAGGACCATAGCAAGCAGAACAGGCATGTTGTGATATTAGGGTACACATTCCTACGTTGCTGAGGCCTTACACTGTACTTTGAAATGCATCTCCTTTTCACTCAAAGGTAAACAGCACATTGACCCTCCAGTGTGTCAATTTTTGACAATATGGAATGTGCACAGCATTGACACAAGGTGCTTGCAAGAGCAGTGCAGATTTTGATGTGGGCAACAAGGGTAAGTCTACTTTAATATGTGCTCTCAAACATTTTTAGATGTGGTTATGTGTGCTTCATTCAGCTGAACACATAAAAACAGCAGTTAATTCATTGGAATTGCTTGTGGCATATTTCCAAGCCTCCATTGCAACATGACCATCAATGTTTTTTTTTGCTTACCATGCGTGTAACAGTGAATGTATGGTTCTAGGAGCATAGCAAACAGAACAGGCATGTTGTGATATTAGGGTACACATTCCTAGATTGCTGAGGCCTTACACTGTACTTTGAAATGCATATCCCTTTCACTCAAAGGTAAACAGCACATTGACCCTCCAGTGTGTCAATTTTTGACAATATGGAATGTGCACATCATTGACACAAGGTGCTTGCAAGATCAGTGCAGATTTTGATGTGGGCAACAAAGGTAGGTCTACTTTATTAAGTGCTCTCAAACATTTTTAGATGTGGTTATGTGTGCTTCATTCAGCTGAACACATAAAAGCAGCAGTTAATCCTTTACAATTGCTAGTGGCATATTTCCAAGGCACTATTGCAACAGGACCATCAACGTTTTTTTTTTTGCTTACCATGCGTGTAACAGTGAATGTATGGTTCTAGGACCATAGCAAACAGAACAGGCCTGTTGTGATATTAGGGTACACATTCCTACGTTGCTGAGGCCTTACACTGTACTTTGAAATGCATATCCTTTTCACTCAAAGGTAAACAGCACATTGACCCTCCAGTGTGTCAATTTTTGACAATATGGAATGTGCACATCATTGACACAAGGTGCTTGCAAGAGCAGTGCAGATTTTGATGTGGGCAACAAGGGTAAGTCTACTTTAATATGTGCTCTCAAACATTTTTAGATGTGGTTATGTGTGCTTCATTCAGCTGAACACATAAAAACAGCAGTTAATTCATTGGAATTGCTTGTGGCATATTTCCAAGCCTCCATTGCAACATGACCATGAATGTTTTGGTTTACTGAGGGAAAGCATGCTTCACAATATGTATAAGGCAGTGTTGACCCACTTGATGTGGATTGGCAAGACATTGTAAGGGAGGCACGCTTTTTTTAGGCACCTGGGTCATTTGTGCAAACTTGTTACATAAAGCAGTGTTAATCTTTTTGGCTTGACACAGCACTCAGCCACTTCTGTGAAGTGGTGTTCAGACATATTCACTACATTACATTGAGGCATGGAATTTTGGCATGCCCATGCAATAAATATAGCTGGCTAGGCCCCAAGCAGACATTCTTGCACCATTGTGCATGAGTGCTTGCTTTTGCGGTAGGCGGCTATATTGATCATCAGTGCACACAAGGGACTGAGCCATATTGTTATACATACAGTGCAGTGCTGTGTTTCAAAAGAGGACTGACCCAATCCTTTTTTTTTTTAATATTTATTAATTTTCCGTGTTGCACACACTTTAAACATTGTACATTGTTCAGCTTTAATACTTCATGCTTCATAGCTATATAAGCTCCATTACAAGATATACAAACATTTCTTTATGCATTTCCTCAAACCTTATTTATATTTCTTACTTTACCACTCTATTGCAATTATACAAACATTTTGCTGCGCATTTCTACAAACATTATTTATGTTTCTTACTTTACCACCATCAAACATTAAGCCCTTCTTGGATCTACCTGCAGCCCAAATCCTTCCTTCCACCTACTTATGGGTTGCCATATTCTTAGACCTAATGTCCTTCCCCTTTTCCCTTTTCGTGCATAAATATTCTTCTCCATATTATAGGCATTCAACAGATTAGCCAGCCAGGTTTGTATTGCCGGTGGATTTTTGTCGAGCCATGCCATTGCTCCCGGTTCAGCTTTTGAAGATGTATAGGCATTTATATAGCGCACTACTTACCCGGAGGGTCCCAAGGCGCTTCGACCGCTGCGAAACCCTTCCTGGCTTCCCTGAGAGATGGCCCCTTAATGGGTATCTCCAGGGTGAGACCAGGCATCCCCGGCGGTCTGGTGGGGCCGTTACTGAAGATGAGGCAAGCTAATGCCCAGAGTTGCCGAGTGTGAACGCTGATCAGAGTGGGCACCGAGGCGAGAGAATTATCGAGTCCGCTGACCCTGGTCCAGAAACCTGCCGCGCCGGGAATCGAACCCTGGTCCCGGGCCGTCCTCTGCTCTCGGGTCTGCCGCCTCTAACCAGTGAGCCACACTACTAAGATGCGGATGGACCCGGGGAGATTGTTGATTGTTCCCCGCCTTCGGATCGAGGTAGCGATGTTACGATGCACGAGAGAGTGGAACCGCTGGTGTTCATGGACACTGGTGTGCACGGCTGCTGTGAACAGTTTCTGCACTGCCCTCGGAAGATTCAGACTGAGGATTGTAGCGAGAGGAGATGCAAGCAAAGAAATAGATTAAAGAAAACTGCACGAGTATTGAATTACAAGAAGGATCAAAGATACCATCTAAAGCGTGAGAAGAATCGCGAAACACGTGAGAAGAGTGGTTCCGTGTAACCGTAACTAAGATAGAAGGAAAATAACAAACAATATTGACCCTTCAGGACACATTCAGAAAGAAGCACGCACACAGCTTTAATCCAAAGATTCAAGTGTGACCTTTACCTCTACAACTCAGAGGATAAGGATTGGAAAAAGATTCATTCAGCCCTGATGAGAGTGTGGGCACAGGATACCCACACTTGAAACGCGTCGGCATAAAGGACTAAAACCCGGGACTAAACCCCATAAGTTTGATATAAAGGATTAAATCCTAAATTGCTGAGGAAGTCTGCTGTTGACAAAGGGGACTGAACCTTATCGATTTAAAATATCTGTTGGCATTTTAGTATTTTTGAAATGATTGCATGTATGCATTGATGTCTATTGAATAATAAGTTTGACATCGTATTTGATTTCACTATTCCTTTTTCCACCTGTTTGTTTTAAACTCACGTCATATCATGAAATGAAATGTATTGACTGTTTGTTTTTCTATGTTTGCACATATGTTTTTGTAGAAATCACTTACTAAAACGTGTGGCTAGGTTTGTGGAGAACTCCTTTTTCTCTTTCTAAAAAATATCGCTTTTTTGTAAAAATAACGAATAAAAGGCATAAATAATTGCCGAGATGAACATGATAAAGTTGGTTCATTTCTTGCTCTAAATAAGTTGAGATTAAAACAATTGGAAGTGTGGGTACTTTCTTCTTTTTATTGTTAATCCAGCAACTTTTCCGAGGCCTTTTCTCATCACCACGTCTTGTGTCCACTGAATCTACGTACATTGAGACTTTGGCTAAGAAGGGACTAGGATGAACCCGGTTCTTGTTTTCGGAGGACTACGGATCGGTGAATGGAGCTAAGGATTGCATTAAATTGTGATAATTGTTGATTCCTTCGTCTTTACGCATTATCAGACACTTGCTAGTTTCGTTTTGGGCCACGCTCATGGCGTGTATGGGCAGGGGGCGGGGGATGTACCACTTGCTATGGTTCCTCTCCCCAGACTCTTCTCCTTTCTCTCCTTCTTTTTCCATTTCTCTATATTTTCTATTTCTATATTTCGGGTTCATAATTAGGGCGACAGGCACGCTGCTGGGGGGGGGTAGGCCGTAGCCTTCAGCAGGGTTGCAGGGTGGGGCGGGTGGAGTGGGGTCTATTAGGACGTTCTTTGTTTCTATGGCTCTTTTGTGTCCTTTTCTTGGGTCTCCACGGATGTGCGTAACCCCGCTGGGTGCC
Organism: Lissotriton vulgaris; assembly: GCF_964263255.1. NCBI lineage: Eukaryota > Metazoa > Chordata > Amphibia > Caudata > Salamandridae > Lissotriton > Lissotriton vulgaris. The sequence goes on from NC_141697.1 coordinate 1,131,906,284, forward strand.
TTACTGTGAGGGGAGGAATAGGTACATACAATGAGTTATCCATGACATTGTCTCTCCTGAACTAACCGACCTGCTCCCAAGCACAGGCGCTATTTGTATTATTGTTCGTCATACCGATGAGGGGCGGGTGCAGTAACGTGGAGTTTCCCCCACTTCTTTTTCTTTTTAGGTTTCTTTTTGTTTCTTATTTCTTGGGTTGGGACGTATAGTGATTGCAACTGATATGTTTCTCTAATGGTCTCCCTTTTTCATCACTACGGAATTGCTGTTCAGTTTGTTTCTGGGTACATGTGGTCGGGCGTGGATACTACCAATGCGGAACCGTAAATGAACCTACGTCTCGTACGCTGTGGATTTCCTGATTATTGCTTTTTGGTTGTACTGTAATGACATAGTTGAATTACTCTCCGCCACGTACACCGAGTTGCTACCTATATTACTGACCCCTTATTCTATCATATATAAAATTAACCTCCTTTAATCCTATGTCGAGTGGTTCTATTAAGTTAACAACACTGCCTTATAGCTTCAAGTAATATCATTCAACCACTCTGTGCCTTTAATTGATGATGGTGCTTTCCAGTTTGTTCCGTGGCCGGCCTCCGGGTTGTAGGCCTGTATTTGTATGCATCCATTTATCCAAATAAAGGATTTCAAATTTTTTTTTAAAAAAAAGACATTGCAACGAACAGAAATTCCTGCTGTGTGTCGGCTCCTTCCATACCCAGACCTAAGATTATCCGAGCTGGACTAAGTTTAATTTGAATCCCCAACGATCCGTCTAGAAAACCCTCGATGTCTCTGACTAGCGTATGTAGTTGAGGGCAGGTAGCAAATATGTGAATACTATCAACTTCGCTAGCGTTGCATCAGGGGCAGTTTGTACCCATGATCCCGCCCCATTTAGCTATCTTGGCAGGGGTATGATATAGTGAATACAGAGTTTTATAATGAATACAACTTTGAGTTTTTTTTAGGCTAATCCAGAATTACTGGGCGCACTATCCTATTCTCCGCTATGTTTGAAGGGTGAAAGTCAATAGGTTGGGCAAAGAGGCGAGCGGAAATTACCTCCTAACCACTCAATGTAGACTAGTAAACTAGCCTATTGTACAAGAGCAAACTACAATGCCTCTGCACTACAACACTTAGTATCTCAAGTATAGTCAAGTTTACAATCAAATATCTTATGTAACAATTACAGCAGATGAAGACTCTTTGAGAAAGGTAAAAAGCACGTTGTATACATATGTTGAAAAAAAGTCTTTTTGTTTGTGTTTTCACGTTCGTTTATTCGTTCCAAATGACAGCCGACACGTGTTTCATCGCAGGGAACACATATACTGCGATTCTTCAGGGCTGAATAGAAGAATAAGGTATATATATGGAACATATTGTTTGTAGTGGAAACACATTTATACAATACTTTTATAGGTGATTTTTGAGAGTGATTCATTATTGTGAAATAAGGTGGCATGCCCAGCACACTTTATTTATGACATCGAAAGAGGGATGTCTGTGACCGTGCCAAACTTAATGAGAAAAAATATATAAATATAGTGAAAAAGTCGTGAAAAAGTAGTGAAAGATCTCCCTACCGGAACACTTATCTGTTCATAAGCCAGGTTGATCGGCTCATTACTTAACATGCGACCGAAATAAGGTTGCTATATTCATTTGTGTGGTGACTTGTTCTTATACAGACTCTCGCAATATTAAAAGCAATTATTATATTGGTGGCTGAATATCACTAAACAAGTATCATGTATCCTAGTATCAACGGTGACACAGTTCCTATCACCTTATATCCCTCATGCACGAGGATGTCCTCAAAGGTAATGCAGTTCGTACCTTGATCCGTGTAGTTTGCCCACAGAGTTTTATAATGTTGTGACTGCATGGAGGATGAACACAATATAGTACGGCCTAGGTCCAGTGATTTCTTAAACCAGCCTACTTCCACGTTAAGTTTTTCCGCCCATTTATTACCCACTTTTCCTAAGTCATCCATTTTCCCTTTAACCAAACAGGCATAAAAGGACCTAATGGTGCGATCCCCCAAAAGTCTGATTTTTTCCAGTATTTCATTCCTACTCACTCCAACTGACCCCCCTAATTTATTATTCAAAAAACTCCTGACCTGGAGATACTTGAAAAAGCCTCTGTTATTGATACCATGCTTAGTTCTTAGATCTGCAAACTGTACCATCCCCTCTGCATCAAATAAGTCCCCAATCTGGACAATACCGTTGTTTAGCCATTCTAACATTACTTCGTCTGCGAAGATTGCTTGAGGAAATGACCTGTTTTTATAGAGTCTAATATATCTATTGTATTTCCCCAATTTACTTATTTTCAAGAAGGCAATCCAAATCTTAACAGCAGCGGAAAGTGTCTTGAACCTGGTTCTTTTAAAGTAGCCAAAATCGATACAGTTTAAAAAGCAGTTTCCCGCATCTGTCCCTAACACTGTAGCATATACTTTCGTAGACAGGTTATTAACTCTTTGATCCAGATCTGATCCTCCTATTAACCCTTGCATATATTGTAGAGCAGCTGCCATGTAATATAACCTGAAGTCCGGTGCTCCCCATTCCCCCCTTTCTCTTGGGAGCGTGATATATCTATATGCCCTACGCGTCTTCCCATGTGCCCAGATGAATCTGTTACATATTGCCTCTAGTGCATTAAACCAGCTGTTCTCAAAGAATAAAGGAATCGATCTAAAGAAATAAAGAAATTTGGGGAGAATCAGCATCTTAATAACGTTGGTGCAGCCCATCAGCGATAGGTGTAAGTTATTCAACCTTATTAAATCCTTTTTTACTCTTGTCATCAGTGGAGCCATGTTTATCTCTACCACCATGTCGAGATTTGCTGATATTGCCACCCCCAAGTACATGGCTGTACCAACTACTCTAGCATCGTGACATACTGAATATCTATTTTCAACAATCTGTGTCTTAGATTTGTTCAGTTTGTATCCCGAGATTTGACCGAAACATTCCGCCTCTACTTCAATCTCCCTAATGGCGGCGGAGGGGTTAGGTGTCAAAATGGCAACGTCATCCGCATACGCAAGAGTTTTTATTGCACAGCCGTTTATATTCATCGGAGCAATCTGTAGATTCTGTTCCAGCCTGCGCAGATAGGGATCCAAGTATAATGCAAACAGGAGGGGGGATGACGGGCAGCTCTGCCTAGTCCCTCTACAGATCTTGACTGCTGCCGAGTAATTTCCCTATTGACCCTAATCTTAGCCATTGGGTTGATATACAGGGTTTGTATGGCCTTGATGAAGCCCTCCCCAATTCCATTCCACTTCATGGCTGACCATAGGTATCCCCAGGAGACCCTATCAAATGCCTTCTCTGCATCTAGAAACAGCGCTGCCATGGGGTCTCCTAGGATACCTGCTGCATCAAACATGGTAATGACCTGCCTGACGTGCTGTGTTTTTCCTTTTCCTGGGATAAACCCATGCTGGAAGGGACTAACCAAACCCTCAACCACCCCTGCTAATCTTTTAGCTAGTATCTTTGAGTAGACCTTAATGTCAGCGTTCATCAACGTAATTGGGCTGTAGGAACCTGGTTCGGTTATGGGTTTACCTTTCTTTGGTATTACGATGATGTTGGCTGCACCCCAGGACTCAGGGACGGATTCACCCTTTTGTGCCATTGCCATGATATTAAACATGTCCCCTATGATCACTGTTTGGAATATTTTAAAAAATTACTCCGGGATCTGGTCCGGCCCTGCTGCCTTCCCCGAGGGAAGACTGCCAAGAGCAGTGACCAGTTCCTCTACCCGGAGTCCAACATCTAACTCCTCCTTTTCAGTTGCGGAGAGCACCGAAGGAGGCGCCTCGCTCAGATATTTTTCTATCTCTTCCGTGCTGGCTGGTATATCTGAGGCGTAGAGATCTGTATAGAATTGTTTAAAGACCTCCCTTACCTGTCCTTGATCTGTTACCATATTTCCTTGGATATCAGCAATTTCTTTAATATCTGCTGCTGCTACTCTCTGCCTAGTCCGCACAGCTAGAATATGGCCCACCCTTTCACTGAGCTCATATACGTTCTCCCTATTAGCCATATATTTCTCGGCCGTCTTTTGAGCAACTCCTTCTAAGGCATCTGCTCTAAGCGATATTAGCTTAAGGATGTTTTGTTCTATCGGGACCTGTTGTTGTATAGCTACTGCTAGTTCTTCTTCGGCCCTCAATAGATTTTGTCGTATTTCTTCTGTCTTCCGTATCTCTTTGTTTGTGCGGACAATACAAAGCTTAGCGTCTCCCCTCTAACACCAGCCTTAAAGGCATCCCACACTATCCCTGGGGGCGCTGTCCCTCTATTTATATCCCAGTAGTCCTTGATCCATTTTGTCATATACACCCGATATCCATTATCTTGCAGCAGCGCCCTTTCAAAAGTCCATTGCACCTCTTTTTTATGGGAATGCCCTAGCCTTATCGTCAGCACCAATGGGCTATGATCAGATATAATTCGTGGTTGTTTTTCGATTTTTGATTCAGCAATTAGACTATTTGAAATTAGGAAGTGATCGAGTCTGACCAGCACCTGGCGAGGAGCGGAAAAAAAGTGCTACCATCTAAGTTCGGATGCCATTTTACCCAAGGATCTTCCAATGAGTTATGGGTTACCATATCCGACATTGCCCTAAACAGTTTCCTTTTTCTGCCTAGATATTGTGAGCCTGGCTGCAAGAATGAACTAATTGGGTCATGTAGATTAAAATCACCACAACATACAATTGGCTCAGGCCATTGTGCCAATTCCACATCCAGGTATTGAAATATGTCCGGGTCATCCTCTGTGGACCCATATATTGTAGCTAAGGTGAGCGTCTCCCCCTTAAAGGCTATCTCGATGAGCGCCCACCTCCCCCATTGATCTTCTTTTTTTCTCTTTATAATTATGTCACTCCTCCTGCCCAGCACCGCCACCACTCTAGTTTTGGTCCCTTGATTTGATTTTGCCATGACTTCGAACCCTAATTGGCCCAACAGGTGTGCATTAGTACCCTCTATGTGGGTCTCTTGCAGACAAACCAAATCAACGTGTAATGTTCTGAGTAGTGCAGCTACCTTGAACCTCTTTTTTTGCTCATTGAGCCCGCATACATTTATCGAGGCTATTCTACATGCCATATAGTTTTAGTACTTTCGACCCTATGCTGATAGTTGTCTGTTTTATCTTTACTTTGCTGTATATCTTGTGTTCTTTTCCCTACCCAAACTTGTAATGCCAATAACAAAACATCATATCCTTGTGCAACATTTCTGCCCTTTCCCCTCCCTTCCCCTCCCACCCCTACTGTCCCCCCTTTTCTTGCACCCGGTGCCCTACCCTCTCTGTGCTCCCCCCACCCACCTCCCCATTGAGACGCCCTGGGTACAAAGTTCCCAGGTGTGGTTGTCAGTTAGGGCAGTAGGTGTCAGACGTGCCCCGTGGCCCGAAATCAAAGAGATGTATTCCCTACATCTCTTTGGTACATAAATAGAAACCTCTGCCTTACAATATAAATAAAGCCTCTGCCTTACAATATAAATCCTGCTCAATAGCTACTTATTTTGCTGTCATGTGGGAATTATGTCCTGCGTTTTAAGTTGTTGTTTATTTAATCATTCGGAAGGCCTTCAGGACTCTTGCTATTTGCCAGTTTTTTGGTTAGTATTCCCCCCAATTTCGTTCAGATAGGATTCTGCTTGCACTTCACTGGTAAAGGTTTTAGTGGTGCCTTTATAGATTATTTTTAGTCTTGCTGGGTTTTGAAGAAATATCTTTGCACCCTTTTGTTCGAATGGGGTAATCAGCTGCCTCATCCTCCACCGACGTTCTACAGTCACATGAGCAAAATTTGGGCGCACGAAAAAGGAGAAGTCGTTGAATTCCTTCTTCCTTGAGGGCCTCGCAATGTCATAAATGGCTTCTCTTAGCCTAAAGTTTCCTATGTTGACCAGCATAGCTCTAGGATACTGTGCTGGCTTCTGGCTATGTTTTGGGAGTCCCAGGGGGAAGCGATGTGCCTGTTGAAGTTCAGTGTTCATATCCCAGCTTTCAAGCTCCGGAAAGGCTGTCTTTACCAGGTTGATCATATACCCCCTCGGGTCATTTCCCTCAACTCCTTCGGGAATACCTAGAAAACGAAGATTGTTCCTCCTGCCTCTGTTCTCTAAGTCTTCGACTTTTTGCATCAAATCCCTGATAGCTCCTTCATGTTCTGCCCCTTGCTTCTGGAGTTTATTGAAGTCAGACTCTAAGTTTTCGGTGCGAGACTCCACAGAGGCCATTCTGTTCGAAATTTCTGAACATGTTTGGTCTACTTTTTCAACGGCTCCTCGCAGTTCCTGGATAGCAGCATGATTCCTGTTACTATCGTTCTTAACGTCTCTGTGAAAGTGCTTGATTGAGTTTAGAACTTCGCTTAAGGAGGGCTTCCTCATATTTTGCATATCACAACCCTCTTCATTTGGCAATGGACTGCTTTTCTGTGGTTCTTGCCAATGTTGGCTGTGTAATTGTTGTTCTCTTGATTCCCTTGGGCGGCTACTCCTGTGTTTGCCATGTTTGCCATGCTCCGTGTTGCCTCCGGGATCTGTGGTTTCTTCGCCGGTTGATTGACGGTGCCTTCTATGTCTTGTTTTTCTTTTTTCCCATTCTTCTTTTTTTCCTTTAGGGATAGTATCTTTGTTGGATGCGCATGGCGCGCCCAAGACTGTGATGTTCGAAGCCTCCAAGATTGTTGTCGATAATTCTTATGTTGCGCTCATCTCTCCAACCTCGGCACCCTCTCCTTCCTCTTCTTTCTCTTCCTCCTCATTTGAGCTGCTTGTTGCACTAGAGATAGACACACCAGTCTCGTAAATATCTGAGCCAGAGTCTCCACTTGATATTTCAGATTCTAGAGGCAGCTCGTTTTTTGGGGAGGATGTCTATGCTTCCAGTGGAAGACGTTTGGTCCTCGGGTTTTGATTTAATGGTGGGGGCGAAGATTCTCTCCTTGTAGCAACACTTAAGTTTACGCAAGGCTTTTCAAGCACTTTTTCTTTCACTAGTTCAGTGCCAACTCCCGCATTTTTTTGAGCGCTGTTTGTGTCGGGAATAAAACCGATACTATGCCTTCGCGCTTCCTGGTGGTCATTCTGGTGTTCATTCTGATTCCTTTTTTCTTCTGGAATCGCCAGGTTGTGATATTGTTTTTTAATTATTTTCTCTTGATTGTCTTTAGCCCCTTCCCTGCTCATGACGAGCTCAGCTCGTCATGAGGCACAGTGGAGCTGTGCTGATGACGAGCTGAGCTCGTCATGAATAAAGGAAAATAGCAATTTCCAGCACAGGCTGAAAATTGCCTTAGCAGCCAAGGTGTTAGGGATCGGGCCAAATATAATTGATATCCTCGGCTGCGAATCTGGCTGCTGCCCAGTGCCCTTAGCAGTTGCTTTCAAGTTCTTTATCGTCTGCAATCTCCTTGCTTTCTTTTCCAACAGATTCTCACTGTCTTTATCCAACTCATCATCATCCCCCTTGTTTTTTTCCTGGTGTTTACTTTTCCCTTTCTCCTTTACCTTATCGGATTCCTTTTCCGGCTTCTGTTCCAAAATTTTGTCAGTTTTTTTTCCTTTAATGTTGTTGGAATCCTTGCCCAACGGCCTTTCAGTGCTACTCCTGTCGCTTTTTTCCCCACTGCACTCTTTGGCTTTACTTGCTCTAGTTTCTGGCCTTCGATTAGGTCCCTTTGTTGCCTTAGGGGGTTTATTTGTAGTTTGTTCCTCTATAGCATCCCCTGTAGTTTCTTGTCCATCTTGAGTATCTGGATGGCCTTGATATTTCTCTTGGACCAAATCTAGGTCTTTGTCCAGTTCTTTATCCTGCTCCATATCTGCTGGGCAATTGTGTAGGTGGTCAACTATTTTTCTGATCACACCGGGCATAGCGGGCATAGCGGGCATTCCAGGTGGCCCCTCTACTCCCATTACTGTTGCCATTTTATTTGGGTCGTTCTCTAAGGGTCGAGGATGGGCCAGCTGTAGATGTATACCTACTCTGACGTGTATTTTCAGATCCCGCTGTTTCGCCTTCTGAGTTGCTGGGAACAAAGTTTTTACACCAGATTTTAATTTAGTAGTGCAGGCAGTGTAGGCAGTACTGTCAAAGCAGGCTGTATGAAGTTCGAGATTTTTAAAAGTTTTGAGGGATTTGAGAGCTTTGAGGACATTGAAGGCTGCTCTGGTCTCTTCCCCTCTGCTGCCGCTAACTCTCTCCAGGTAGACGCTGTTGAAATTCTGAGGGATCGTCTCCGTTGTTGTTGCAGCCCTTTGCTCAGCAATTATCGATACATATCCAATTCGCCTTATCTCAAAAAGCTTGCATTTTTCTCCACCATAAAATAGTGTGTATTTTAAAATGAAAACAAATGCAACTTTTTTCCTCTGAAAATGTATTTCCGTTGTACATTTTTTGTGGGGTGAAGGGTGGAGGGGTGAGAAGAAAGACAAACAAACTGTCAGCGCAGACATATCTCCTGATCTCGGCGCCCCCTGTTTTGTCCTACACTGCACGCACAGCCCCTGTGCCGCCCTACCTGCCTGCACAGCTGCCCCTATTCCCTATGGTCCGCACAGACCCCTGTCATGCTCTGCCTGCACCCCGTCCTGTTCTGCTCTACATTATATGCACAACCTGTTCACACAACCTGTTCTGCCCTACATTACCTGCACAGCTGGCCCCTGTCCTACGCTGTCCAAATGCTGTCCTGTACTACATTGTCTGCACATCTCCCAGTCCAATACGGTCCGCATAACCACCTATTCTGCCCTATTTTGTCTGCACATCTGCCGGCATCATACACTGTCCGCACAGACCCCTGTGCCAGGGCTGACTTTAGCGCTGGTGGCGCCCAGTGCGACAATCATTTTTGGTGCCCCCAAACCCCATTACCGCTTCCTCGATTCTCTCACTACCACCCGGCAAAAGTGCCCCTCATCTCTCCAATCATAAGTTATTGTTAAACACAGCACCCCCTCCGAGGCCAGGGCCCCCTCTACAGGTCAGCGTCCAGTGCAGCTGCACCAGTCGCACTTCCCTAAAGGCGGCCATGCCATGTCAACACTGCAGGAAAAAAAACCTCTTCTACACTGTCCGCACAGCCTGTCCAGTCCGGCATTGTCTGCGCAAATCCCTTTCCTATCCTGTCCGCGCTGCACCCTGTCCTGCCATGCACTGCCTGCACAGCAGTCACATGCCCTTCACTGCCAGCACAGCCTGATTACTCTGTTAGGTTTGCTCCCATTTAAAGACTAATTCTGACCCGTACATATTTCATTTGTCCCTTTCTCTTCAACAGAATTCTGCCTCTCCCTTGAATTGCAAATTTTTCAACCTCCCTTGTACTATTGTCCTTTACCTTTGTGACCATTGATCTAGAGCCAGGGAACTAACCCTTCAGGCTGAGGAAATTAGCACATTACCATGTCCCTTTTAATTCCAATCAGGCAGGTAAAGCAGTTAGCAGCCCTGCCAGAATTATGAGATTTGGCACTGCAACTCTTTTATTTCACCCAGCTATTTTGGTTGATGAAATCTGAGTGATATGGCGGGGCAACTAGAGGAATTACCAGCAGAATCAGACCTAGAATGACTGTTTCTTCAGTAGTTCCTTATTTTTAAGGGACCACTTAGAGTCCCACTAGTAACCCTCAGTAACTCTACTCTCTGAAGTCACTGATACCCAGTGCCAGACCGGGAACTCAAAGCAGCCCTGGAAATGTTGTGGGACAAGCCCCTGGAGGTGGGGGGCAGTAATTGTGAAGCACTGCTGCTTTTGTTGCTGAGGCCTGATATTACAGCCCCGCTCCAAAACTAGCCCCCAGTAACAAAACCACCCCCTACTGCTGCAAAACCGGCCCCACCATTCAAGCCTCCCAGGAAATGCCCAGTGACGGTATGGCCAGTGCAGCCCTGCTGATTCCCCTGATATCTGTAACTCCTGGGGTCTGAGTGTCCAAGTGGATGCGGGGCCACAGTAATTTCAATGTAAATCTTCATTTAAATCTAGAAATTTGCACCAAGAGAGTCAGATTATCGAACTACCTACATAAGAACTATCGAAAAAGAACTTTGTTTTTGCATTCGTTCCTCTGACAAAGTGACTGCTCTGGATTTAGTGGGGTTGATCTTTAAACTACAGTCCCTCCATCTTCTGCAAAGCATTTTCTTTCTTGCTAGGGTTCTATGAACATTCCCTGCTGCATCTCATAGTCTCTTGATGTTCCTAGGTCTGGTGTTTGTCGACCTAGCCACGACTAGGATGGGTGCCATGTTTTTTTATGAGAATTTATTTTATATGCCTCATTTTTGTCATTAGTGCACATACTAATCCTAAAAGGATTGATTCCTGAGTATATTTAGCCTTGTTTATACCAGTTTGTCTTCACAATCCCTTTTTAGAAACGAAACACGGTAGGCTTATGTACGAGGACACTACTAATTACTCCAGTAATCCTTCAGTTTGATCTGCAGCCCAGTGCTCATCACACAAGAATCCGTTGTTCATGGTCTTCAGTGTTTCGCATTAGGCTCTCAAAAACGCCTCATCCCTTGAACCCATAAAATATATACTGGGCCACTTTTTTGACGTTCCGTGGTGCAATGTGCCCCGACATATTTACAAGGCCACGTAAATATGTGCCCCTTTCACACAGAACACTGCGTTAAAGGGGCGTTCCATCGGTGTCGATGCAAGTGTTCCCGCACAACACCCATGGAATCTGACACATCACCAGATTTACGATAAATTGTAAACCTGGGAATGCATGAATCTAACGCCACCGCAGGGCCTGACTGGGAATGCGAACTGGCCCTGGCAATTGTGTTGGACCGCCCGCGGGGGTGGGAGCAGAGGGGGGTTAGTGCGTGTGGAACACTGCAGCTGCTTTTGTTGCAGGGGGCCAATGCTATGCTGCATAACCGGCCCCTGGTAAGAAAAACAGCTGCCCAGGTTCCAAAACTGCCCCCCACCCTGGCAGCCCAGTAGGGAATTGCCCAGTGCCCGCTCCGGCTAGCCCTGACCCAGGGATGGCATTAGGGAGGCGCAACGAGGAGACATCTTTTCATTTCTCCTAGTTTTTTAAAACGTATGCTATGTGTGCTGCAGCACACATAGAAAGAGGAAATGAATGTATTGATTTTGTGTAGGAAGGTGTCCCTTCCTGCACAAAATCAATCACCCTTACAACACAGGCACCCATGGTGCAAGGGTGCCTACTCTGGCGCATGGCAGTCCATTATGCACCGGCGCTGGGGAAAAGGACAGGAATGCTCCGTATGACATAGATACAGCGAATTCCTGCACTTTTGTTGTAGACAGAGCAGCAAGAATCTTTGCGGTGCTGTCATACCCAAAACCTCATAAATGAGGCCAACTATATTTTGTATTTTCAGCCTAAGTTTATCCTTCTATTAAACACTTGCATTTGTTTAAATTGTGGTTTCCAAATTGCACTTTTGACTTAATTAACAATGTTTAAATCCAAAAATTGCATTTTTCTCATTCAGAAGGACTGAAGGACTTTTCCACCCCTTTCAAGATGGCTCACATCCACTTGAAGTGAATTAACAGTTATCAGGCTGATCGCAAGGTGGAGGAGATTGAAAACCCTCACCAGTCAATAACATTTCTAAAAAATAAAAAGTTGCAATTTAAAATATTTGAAATATCAATGGTCTTACCTTACTTGAGCTCTATGTTTTTGCCCTTTTTACAGAAACCCAAGGGCAGATTTTCACAGAATTAAATGTACTTTTGGGATCCTCTATAGCATTTGCCCTTCCTGGCATTAAGTGAAATTCATGTTAAGTTTTCTAGAGCAGTGGTTCTTAAACTTTTGACTTCTGTGGACCCCTACTTAACCATTACTAAACTCCAGGGACCTTAGATACATCAACACAAATATTTGACAGATCTTTGTGGCCAATCAAATATTTGCCCTTTACAGTACTTACATAGCAATTAATTACGAGTGAGTAGTCACCTCCCCATATCAACCTCCTCATTGCTCTTGTGAGAAGAACTAAGAGTAAGGAATATAATTAAGTACAACGGGGCATATTATCAAGAACGGTGTTAAAATGATCGCGGGTTTAGCAGCAGAAAACTGCTGCTAAAGCGGCGATAATGAGCTTGATAATATGCCTTGGAGAATTCCAATTGAAGCCCTTCTTCACACCAGAACATGGACTTCTATTGGAATTCGCAAGAGCATATTATCAAGCCCATTATCGCCTCTTTAGCGGCAGTTTTCTGCCGCTAAACCGGCGATAATTGTTAACGCCTTTCTTGATAATATGCCCCTATGTTAGCCAAAATTCATGTTTAGGTTCAAATGTATTCAGATTAAAAACACCCCAGATAGCGAGATTTATTTACATTCCCCAAATTATAGGTATTCTTTGTCAAATTAAGGATCTCGTATTAAATGCACTTACTTCTAACTAGAAGCAGGGTAATTCTGTCACCTGTATCCATAAAACGACGAGAAGATGAGTTCAATTTATTTTTAAATATAATTTTTGTTTTGATTTTTTGCCCCCTTTATAGACCAGACATACATGAAATCATATTGTGATTCTCTAAAATTTAGCAAAGATTATTGTTTGTATCACCGAGTATTTCTTTGTTATAAATTACTTAAGTAATAATTGTAAGTGAAGATCACAACTGATGATGTTCGCTCACTCATTTTTAAGAAAGAGACGGACTGAATTGGAATATTTCCAATTGAGATAGGATGCAACACAGCAACTAAAATGAGTGAGATTAATTTTGCAGCCAACATATGATGTTAATGGCTTGATTTAAAATATTGTATTTAGTTTGCGTAATGAGAGACACAAATGATTACAAGTGGGTTTAAGCTCCATGAATATTGAGTGCAATAAGGATTTAGGGACTTTGAATAGTCAATAATATTATATGCAAATTTTAATCTTTATGTGTAGTTTTAAGAAAAGCCATATCTGTATGACAATATGCATTGTATGGAATGTATTTTAATGTGAATGTTTTTATGCAATAATTTGAAATAAAATCATTCTGATGATGATGATGATTAAACTTGCATTTCATAGGTCTCAATGCTCGCTGCACTTTGGTGTTTGCACAGAAAATTGATGACAAACATTTTGTGGTGATGAGCATAGATTTCTATACATTTTAATTGTTCTTTCTGTTATACACACAATAGCCTTGGCTATTACAATTCTGCTTTGACGCCTTGCTTCTTAAGACAATAATTCAGCAAAGCAATTAATGATTCAGCTGCAGAGTAGTTTTTGAATCTTTGCTTGTTTGAAACGAATCATGTGAAACACATTCCTTAAATCCTAATACTACTGATACGAAATGGGGCATTTAAGGTATGCTGCACTCAGTTTAGTGCATAACTTGCATGTGGTATTTAACTAGAAGCATTTAATCAAGTGGGTTTGCCTGTAGTTTACCATCTCTTTAACAAAGCGATGGCCCTCTGTGATCTAACAGCTGTACTGCCAAAGTTCATGAGATGCTTCAGGGGTATGATAAAATCTTAGAAGCCCTAATGCCGTGTCTGATTTTCTGTAGGTTCTCTTGTGCTCCCTTCCTAAGTTGTCTGCATGTCCCTCATAAGACTTGGAAATAGTAAAACCCCCTCTTCACCTAAACATCTCCATCTCCAGGGCCCTAGAGGAGCATACAGGTTAGATCCCACGTCGTTCATTTCTACCAAGTCCCCCTCCTCGGTTATATGCTCTGTGCATTCTGCCTATGCAGTGACGTAGCATGGGGGCATCCACATGGGTGGTTACCCCTGGCGCAAAGTTCTTAGATACGCAAAATTTTAAAAGATGGTATTGCGCCCCATAACCCATGGACTTCCTGAGCTAACAGACCACGGGTAAGGGGGCGCAATACTTTCTTTGAAAATATTTGCCCCGGGCGCTGGCAACTCACGCTCTGCCGCTGTGCTTATGCTACAGTTTTTTCAAAACGTAGAAATTATAACTGCACTAACAATAAGAATCCAAGCGCAGACAATAATGGCTCATTTTGTTACATTATTAATGACATTCATGATATCTAGTTTGGGGTTTTGCCAGGAGGGAGGATCATTTTCTTCCTGGGATTGACTGAAAGGGTCTTGTCAGAGAGAGAGCAGCTGCGGCTAGAGAGCCATTAGGCTATTCTTTAAGACATCATCTTACTATAATTTTAAAAGGACATATTATTTTACAAACTTCACATATTGTACCCCTTCTCATCATCATTGTCAGGGAGCAATCAATGGAGAGCCTTAACAAAAATGCCCCCCCCCCTATAAAATGTGTAGCCAAACCTTCATCCTCACCCCCTAAAACCGGTTATAGTACATTAGCACTAAAGGAGAACGTCTACAGAGGTTCTATAATGTGTTCTTTAGGACCTGAATGTCTTTTCCTCTAGATCGAATCTGCAGTGACTGAGATGTTTATGTTTACTACAGAAATAATCAGAGTTACTGCAATTACACAGCAATGGAGAACAAGATTATGCGACATGTTGGCTAGACTGCCCCACAAGAGTTAGGAACTTTTTTTGTTGGAATCCCAAATTCTGCAGCAGATGGATTATGTGGCAAATACTCGAAACGTATAATTCTGCAGAAAATGCAATAGCCACAGAAGAATATAATTCCAGTGGCCCTGGAAAAAGTGTAATTAATGTGTTTTCCAAATCCATAGTGGATAGTAAGACATTACTACAAAATCATCATTCTCAGTTAATTGGGGAGAACTTTATTGATAGCACATCCCTTTTAAAGAGGCATCTCTTACTTTGTAATCTCTAGAACAAACAGTCAGGAGTGAAAGACAAATTGTTTGGGTGAGGATAGCTTCTAGAAGTCTAGCCTTGCACTCAAGATTCTGCTTCCGTGGATGTATCCACGTATGAATTTACTGCTTCGTATATAGCACAATATATAGTGCGTAAGTAATAGAGCACAGAGCATAAAAAAGGGCTGGACTAAACCAAGGAAGTGGGGTAATTCAAGAATTCATACAATAGAAAGGAAGGGAGGATGAGGAGCTATGTTAATGGGTCTGAATTCAGAACAGCTGGTGGTCCCTTACTGATGTGTTGTTCAGGTTATCTTGATCAGGTGTGTTCTCTGCTCCTTTCTGGGCTGCTGGTGTGGAGGTGCAAGCCTGACACGAATGAGAATGCAATTCTACATCCTCAGTGAGTTGAGGAAGTATCCCTACCTACTTGCACATTTTGAACAAAAGCATTGAGATGTCCTGGGTTTTAAGATGCATTAAGAGCCTGACCCTTCCACTTCCCTCAGCTTGTGTCAATCAATCAATCAATCAAGGCATTTATAGAGCGCACTACTTACCCGGAGGGTCTCAAGGCACTTGGGGGGGCGGGGGGGGGGGGGGGGGGGGTGCCGCTACTGCTCGAACATCCAGGTCTTGAGTTTCTTCCTGAAGGAGAGGTGGTCTTGGGTCAGGCGAAGGGAGGGAGGGAGGGTGTTCCAGGTCTTGGCGGGCGGGTAGGAGAAGGACCTTCCTCCTGTTGTCTCTCTTAGGATGCGGGGGACGGCGGCGAGGGCGTGGTTGGTCGATCAGAGGTGGCGTTTGGGAGCGTAGAAGTTGAGGCGGTTGTTGAGGTAGCTCGGGCCTTGGTCGTGTAGGGCTTTGTGTGCGTGGGTGAGGAGACGGAAGGTGATTCTCTTGTTGACGGGTAGCCAGTGCAGGTCTCTCAGATGTCCGGAGATGTGGCTGCACCGGGGGATGTCGAGGATGAGTCTGGCTGAGGCGTTCTGGATCCGTTGGAGTCTCTTCTGGAGCTTGGCGGTGGTTCCGGCGTAGAGGGCGTTGCCGTAGTCCAGTCGGCTGGTGACGAGGGCCTGGGTGACCGTCTTCCTGGTCTCGGTGGGGATCCACCGGAAGATCTTCCGTAGCATGCGCAGGATGTTGAAGCACGACGAGGAGACGGCGTTTACTTGTCTGGTCATGGAGAGGGAGGAGTCCAGGATGAAGCCCAGGTTGCGTGCGTGGTCTGTCGGTTTGGGTGCGGTGCCCAGGGCAGGGGGCCACCAGGAGTTGTCCCAGGCGGAGGGCGAGGATCCCAGGATGAGGACTTCCGTCTTGTCTGAGTTCAGTTTCAGGCGGCTGGTCATCATCCACTCGGCTACGTCTTTCATCCCTTCGTGGAGGTTGGTTCTGGCGGCGGTGGGGTCGTTGGTCAGGGAGAGGATCAGCTGGGTGTCGTCGGCGTAGGAGATGATGTTGAGGTTGTGTTGGCGTGCGATGGCCGCAAGGGGGCTCATGCAGACGTTGAAGAGGGTGGGGCTGAGCGAGGAGCCCTGAGGAACGCCGCAGATGACTTCCGTGGCTGCAGATCTGAACGGTGGTAGGCGGACTCTCTGTGTCCTTCCAGCGAGGAAAGAGATGATCCACTCCAGTGCCTTCTCCTGGATTCCGGTGTTGCTGAGGCGCTGCACTAGGGTGCGGTGGCAGACAGTGTCGAACGCCGCGGAGAGGTCTAGGAGGATGAGGGCCGCTGTTTCACCGTTGTCCAGCAGGGCTCGGATGTCATCGGTGGCAGCGATGAGGGCGGTCTCGGTGCTGTGGTTGGCTCGGAAGCCAGACTGCGAGGGGTCGAGGGATCCATTCGTCTCGAGGAAGGCGGCCAGCTGCTTGTTGACGGTCTTCTCGATGACTTTGGCTGGGAACGGGAGGAGCGAGATGGGGCGGTAATTCTTGAGTTCGGTGGGGTCCGCTGTTGGTTTCTTTAGTAGAGCGCTGAGTTCGGCGTGCTTCCAGCTCTCAAGGAAGGTGGCGGTGTCGAAGGAGGAGTTGATGATGTCCCGCAGGTGGGGTGCGATGACAGCGTCGGCCTTGTTGAAGACGTGGTGGGGGCACGGGTCGGTCGGGGATCCGGAGTGGATAGAGTTCATCGTGCGGATGGTGTCTTCTGTGTTGATCTGCGTCCAGGCGCTGAGGGTGGTGGTGGGGGGCGTTGGTGCGGTCGTTGGGAGCGGTGTTTGTGGGCTGAAGCTGTTGTGTATGTCCGCGATCTTGTTGTGGAACTAGGAGGCGAGGGAGTTGCAGAGGTCTTGCGACAGGGTGATGTCGTTGTTTCCGGCATTGGGGTTGGATAGCTCTTTCACAATGTTGAAAAGTTCCTTGCAGTTGTGTGCGTTGTTGTCCAGCCGGTCCTTGAATGCTGTTTTCTTGGTGGCGCAGATCAGTTGATGGTGCTTCCGGGTGGCGAGCTTGAGGGTGGTCATGGTGTCCTCACGTGCGTACTCCATACATGCCAATGGACACAATGCAGGCAAAATGGCGTCCTTTTGTCTGCCTCCTGCCTGAAATTGCTTTTCTTCAATAGAACTCAATGAGGAAAATACATTCCCCTGATTTTATTTTTAAAACCTTCCACTTTCCTTTTCTAAAATGTTTGCATGTTATTTCCTCCCACCCTTTTCACTTCCCTCTGTTTGTTGCTCCTCCTTCCCCTCGCCCACCCTTTCTTCCACACACATTCCTATTGGTACCAGGAACAGGGTATTGTTTCCTTTTTTAAGTGTATGGATATAAAATGTTTACTAAAGAAAACTCCCTTACCGTCCCTTATTTCTATTGCTTATAACTGAATGCGGTCTGCATTGACGGGTACTGTCCTCCCTGTTTTTTTCTATGGGAAATTAGTCAGGGCAGGAAGGGACATTTTATTATAATACTTTGTTTCTTTCTATTCCTAGAATTCTTAGATACAACAGATGAACAATAATGAAGGCCCCCTTTCAATTCATCAGCCCTGCCAAATGTGGGACACTGATCAGGGATGTACAAGAAGAGGTGCAAGCAGAGGTGGTTAATGTATAAAGAGCTTTGGTCGTGCCTCTTAGTATCAAGGCCTGATCCTGTTTTCTGCTGCAGTAGCAGTGATGATGGAGACGAGGTGACACTACTGCTGGATACCTCACCTACCCCTCACAGGAATTCAGTATAAGATGATTTTCATTTCAAAGTGAAGACCCCGAAAGCAGATTGTCCTGTTACAAGGCAATTGGGACCTGATTCCCAAAGATATACTTACAGTTTTGTGTAAATTTGCTCTTGTTTTGGTATTCACAAACTACGAGTTAATAATAAATTTACAACTGCAGAGAATCCGCAGTTGGGGTGGAGAGCTCCACACCTAAAAATATAGGAAAGGCCTATCTTTTTATGTGCAGAGTGCCCGATTCACAGAACTAACTTAAGACAAAATCCTAAACTTACTACTTTTGGTATTCACAGTAGCTAGGATTTTGTCTTAAGACAGACTTAAGACAAAATCCTAACTTAAGTCTGTCTTAAGTCTGTCTTGAGTCTGTCTTAAGAAAAACTTAAGACAAAATCCTAACTTCTGTGAATACCAAAAGTAGTAAGTTTAGGATTTTGTCTTAAGTTAGTTCTGTGAATCGGGCCCAGAGTTCTCTGTCCCTCTTAAAATTACAATTAACTCCTAGTTTGTGAATACCAAAACAAGATAAAACCTCCACAAAAGTGCAAATCTACCTTTGTGAATCAGGCCCCAAAAGTGTAGCTAGTTAGTGACTGTATTGTGGACGACACCAAGACATCCCACAATGCAAAAGTTAAATCCTGACTCGCAATTAAAGTGCGACAGCATGGTCACTGTGGACTCTTGTTTTCCGGGTGGCTGCAGCACTGCACCTAGGAACTGCTGTGCAGCTGCTGAAAAATGAATATATGACGTTACAACCCAAACATTTACAATGCATGCTTTTACAATGCGGTTTTTACATTGCAACTACTATTACATCGCATGATTTTACAATGCGTGCCATTACAACGCATTCCGTTACAACTCATACCATTACAATTCATACCATTACAAAGCATAATACTTTTAGGGCAACAGTAGGGTAAATGTTGAATAGTGTAGGGGTAAAAATTACTATTCCCACTCCAGTGAGCGCAACAGTAGGGTAAGTGTTGGAAAGTATAGGGTAAAAATTGCTATTCCAACTCCAGTAATTGCAACAGGAGGGAAAATGTTGGATACCCACACTAAAACTAAAAAATCTCCATTACTTACCTTATAATGCGTTGTAATCGCATGCGTTGTAATGGCATGTGTAGTAGTGATATGCATTGTAATGGCATGCGATGTAAAGGCAATTGCGTTCTAAAAGCAGTGCAATGCAAACCAATCCTGTGCTGCTCTCATGCTGGGTAATAGGATGAGAGCAGCGCCTGGATGGGGTGGGGAATCTGGGAGCCTGTGCTGGCCCATGGACGTTCGGGAACAGATGCGCACCAATGTGGCCAGCAGCGGTAGCGGTTGGTGTCTTTTTTAAAATTATTAATATTTACCCCTGTGCTGCCTCACCATTTTGTGTTGGCAGCAGCCTCTCCTGGTTACTACATCTCAATTTTTGCTTTGTTAAATTACTGGATTTACTTTCTTTAATGTTCAAATGAGTTCAATTTCTAAATCACTTAATTCTCCCATCCATACCTTCACCATGCCCCAGTTCCTAAGTCACTCACCAGGATTCTGTAAAGCTTTAACCACAGTGGTGAGAAGCTAAGCAACTCCATTGTTTCATAGACTACTACCTCGAATAATAATTTGAGTCCATAAAACATGTGTAAGATAATTCAATCTCAAATTACGAAATTCCTTTAGGTCAAAGCTAGCAAAGAGTGCAGCAAAACATATTTTGTGAGTTTACCAAGAATATAGAGGGGCTTCTAACCCACCCATTGCTTAGCATTGGGTGTCTTTACTGCAGTATCACTCGCCTGCTTCGTATTCAATGGCTTGCTTGAGCATATTGGGTCTTTCCCTCCCCTGGAGCATACCAATTTACAAATATCCTTCCACTGCTCCCTTTTAGGGAACTGCTTTTTTTCATTGTCTTAAACACTTCACAGGAAGGCTTGTGTTTTCAAGCTGTCTCCCTAGTGTGCTTTTCTTCAACTTTTGTCACTCTTTGCTGCTCTCCCCTGCCCCTCCGTGTGATGTGCTCACCCTTGTGTGCTTTTCCTGCCCATGGTACTTACTTGCCTGTGTGCTTCTCCCTCCTTCTCCACATTGCTCTCTCTCTGCCTGTTTGCTTTTCTTCCCTGTGCTCCACATTGCTCTCTCTCATCCATTTGCTTTTCTCTGCCCCAAATGCACGCCGATCTGTGTTGCTTATCCCTCCTGCGTCCGCCATGTTGCTTTCTCCCACCCGCAACCCTATTTTGCTTCACCCCCACGCCATGTGTTGCTTTCAAGCACTGTGTTGCTAGCACCCCCACCCATATTGTGACCCCCACCACTTTCTTTTTTTTAAAGTTTGTGTTTATTGAGATAAAAAAAAAACAGGGACAGAAATGAAGAAAACAGGTGAATGATACAGTCTTACAAAATATATGATAAAAACATAATTAGCAAAAAACTGTGTGAGGTATAAGTAACACAGAAGGCAATCAGTCAAAATATGCAAGTATAAAGCTACATCGTAAGCGTAACCATAGCAAAGGATAGAAAATAAATCAACTGTAACACAAAGGATAAAAAATATCAAATAATGAAATTAGTCATGAAAAAGGCAATGGGAGGGAATTTAAGGTGGTTTGCAGACATCATCAGAAAGAGAAGTAGATGAGGAGGGCGGGGAAGTAATGAGTGTTAAATAATTAGTTAAAGGTAACCACAGGAGATCCCTTTTGATTGCTAAGGAGATAGGAGTGACATAATTGGTGTCTAATCGCTGATGAAAAGAAACTGCGTTCCACCAGTAGCGAAAAGTCACACTCTTCGCATCTTTCCAATTAGAGGTGATAAGGTGAAATTCAATAGCAATTAAGAGATCAAGGAGTTTATTTTGTGGTGAGAAAAGAGGCCATAAAGGGGAAAGAGTACCCAGAAATGCAAGGGAGATGGAAAAGGGTGTTTGGACATGGAAAATTAATTGAATTTGGGACCAAACGCGTTTCCAAAATTGGGAAATGGGAGGACACTCAAAAAGCATGTGCTTCAAATCAGCAGAAGGGTGTGTGCAAGACCAACAGGTGGAAGGGGCATCTGATGAGAAGGTAGATAGAATTTGTAGTAGAGTAAATAAAAGTTGGTTATAAATGAATAAGAGGGTTTGCGTGGCAGCTCTCGAGGTCTTATGAATCTTAAACCAGATTTTATCCCATAGAGGAACTGACCAGTTTTCAGAAAGATCTTTTTTCCAGGTTAATTCAGTTTTAGTTTTAGGTCTATCGAGGAGAAATTGAAGGGATTTATAAAGAAAAGAAGCAGAGGGAGATTGATCTAATGTAGAGGAAAAGGAATGAGAATCAATGGGAATAGCAGTGATTGTGGGTAATGAATGGATATATTGAACTAGGACAGGACAAAGCAAGTCATATTGTGGACGCGAAGACATGGGAAGGGAGAACTGAGATCGAAGAGCCGAGAAGGGAAGAGGTTGATTATGAGAAAGAAGTTAAGAAATCCACCGTATTCCTCTGGAATGCCAGGACTTCCAAAAGATTGTACGATTACGAATTTGAATATGTTTTTTGTGCCAGATAGGTTATAAATTAATGGTAGCAGAAGAGGGATAGGAGGAGGGTAAAAAGGGTAGAAATAGATTACGAGAATGTGAAATAACAGGGTGTCGAAGAGAAATTAATTTGAAAGAAAAAGAAAGGATTTCCTGTAAGTCAAAAGGAGAGAAAAAGGAAGAATCTATTTTTAGCCAAAGAGGGGGATAAAAAGAGAGATCAGTGGAAATCCAACGGGTAGCCTTTTTCAGTGAGAAAGCACGATGATAAGTTTTAAAATCAGAGAAACGAAGACCGCCATGCGATTTATCCTTCTTCAAAGTTACAAGAGCTAGTCGAGAACGCTTGCCTTTCCACAGAAATTTTTGCAGGACAGTGTCAATTCTCTTAAAATAATAACTAGGAATAAGGACAGGAATCATAGAGATAGTATATAAAATAATCAGAGATAACATCATTTTAATAGAATCAAGGCGGCCCCACCAGGAAAGGAAGAGAGGATTCCAGCGAGAAATAGCTGAATCAAATTTTTTAAGTATAAAGTCAAAGTTTATTTTCAGAGTATCCGACAAAAGAGGGGCAAACCAAATTCCCAGATAGTTAATATTAGAGGGTTGCCAGGAAAAGCCAGATTGTTCAAAAAGATGTTTTTGGCATAAATTATTTAAGGGAAGAATTTCACATTTATCGACATTAAGTCGATAACCAGAGACTTGAGAAAAAGTGGAAACCTGTTGAAGGAAGAAGGGAAGAGAAGTCTGAGGTTCAGAACAATATAAAAGAATATCGTCAGCATAGACGGAAAGCTTAACTTGTTGAGAGTCAAAATGAAAACCAGAAATGTGATTGTCAAGTCGAATTTTGGTCAAAAAAGGCTTCAGAGCTAAAACAAATAATAAAGGAGACAGTGGGAAACCTTGCCTAACACATCTATGTAAGGGGACGTAATCAGAGACCATCCCATTAGCAGAAATAGAAGCTCGGGGACCAGAATAAAGTACAGAAATAAGAGTGATACATTTAGGTGGGAAACCAGCCCATTGCAAAGCATGAAACATAAAGTCCCATCTAACCCTATCAAAAGCTTTTTCCGCATCCTATGAGATGGCGGCTAAAGAATAGTTAAGTGAAGAGGCTTTACTTAGGACATTAAAGAAGACTCGAGAATTGTCAGAAGAAAGTCTACCCTTAACAAAACCTGATTGTTCCGGACCAATCAAATCAGGTAGCAATGGATCTATTCTGAGAGCTAAAATCTTAGCAAAAATGTTATAATCAGTATTAACCAAAGAAATAGGGCGATAGTTCTTGCAAAGAGTATGATCCTTACCCTCTTTAGGAATTAGACAAAGATAGCCTCCTGAAACGAGCCACAAGAGGAACCGGCTTCCAGGAAAGATTGAAACAAAAGAAGTAATTTTGGTAGAAGAAGTAAAGCAAAATGACTATAGAAATTCAATGGTAAAACCATCGGGCCAGGGGCTTTACCCCGACGTAAAATTGAGACAGCATGAGAAATCTCCTTGAGTGAGATGTCTAAATCTAAGGAATTAAAGTCAACGTGGGTAGAGAGAGGAGAAGGGATAGATTGAAAATAGGAGAGGAGATCGTCCGAATTCGGGGTAGATTCAGGACTGTAAAGATTTTGATAAAAGTTGATGAATTCATGGAGAATGTCCTTGTCTTTAAATAGAGCATCACTAGTAGGACTTTGAACAGAATCAATTTTAGTTCTTTCTTTTCGTACCTTCAAGTAATTGGCAAGTAATTTCCCCATTGTATTTTGCCCTGCATAATAACGTGAGTTGCATTTCAATAAAAAGTTCGAAGCCGCATCTGTGGTAATTTTATTAAAGGTAATTTTAGCATCAATAAGTTCTTTGAGAGAAACTTCTGTGTTAGAATGATAATATGTGTATTCAAGGAGTTTAATTTGATTAAGAAGTTGGGTCGATTTGGCTTCCAAGAATTTCTTCCTTTGTGAGCCAAAATTAATAATAAAACCTCGAGCAGTTGCCTTAAAAGAATCCCACACCATGACAAAAGAAGAATCTGGGGTGTGGTTAATCAGAAAAAATTCAGCAGCACAGTCAGTGAATTTAGTGCAAAAATTGGAATCAAGGAGTAGGGAGTTATTAAATCTCCATCGGCCAGGATGAGGAGAGAAAGGAATGAGGTCAATATCCACATGAACCGGTGCATGGTCTGAAATTAAAATGGACCCAATGTCAGAGGAAGTGGCATGTTGGGCTAGTGATTTACTAAGAAAAAGGTAATCAATACGAGATTGGGAGTGGTGGGAAGGGGAATAGAAACTATATTCTCTGAGGTCCAGGTGACATAGTCTCCAAATATCCACCAGAGCCTTATGAAGTATGGAAGCAGTAAAATGAGTGTGCATTTTGGATGTACAAAATTTAACTTTGGAATTTCGATCAAGGATAGGGTCAAGAACTTGATTACAATCTCCGCCAAAAATAAGGGTAATCATCATTAAGCGAATACAATTTTTCAGAAATGCTAGGCCAGAAAGACTTATCAACACCAGTAGGGGCGTAAACGTTGAAAATAACAAAAGGAATCTTATCTATAAGTAATGTAACTAACACCCAACGGCAATTATCATCATATTCATGAGAAATAAGAGAAAGATTCAATTTTTTATGGCATAAAATCACAACAGCATTTTTCTTGCCCATAGCTGGGGAGTTAAAGACCTGACCCACTCAACATCTTTTAAGGTTAGAGGCTTCATCATCTGAGAGGTGGGATTCCTGAATCAGGGCAACATCAGTATTAAGCTTAGCAAGACGAGACAACACCCATTGTCTTTTAATCGGGTTATTCAAACCCTTAACATTCCATGTAGTAACTCGGAATTCAAAACAATAAGAGTATATGAACAAGTAACTTAAGCTCGCAAGAGCACCTAAGAAAGAAAATAAAAGAAAAAATGACGAGGAGAACAATGGAGTAAAAGGAAAGAGAAGAGAAGTGTAAAAAGAAGAAGAAAGAGAGAAAAGCGATGAGCTACAGTAATAAAAAAAAGGATTAGGAGTAAGAAGACAGTACAAGTCAAATATAGACTGAAAAACATACTTACAGAAACAATCGAAAAGACAAGGGTGACGGCGTCAAAAGACGACGACCACCACTTCCTTTTTATTCACCGATCTAACTTTGATCAATAAATATAAACGAAAAAGAGTGCCTAGGTCATTTTGTAACCACACACATGTGAGATGCGTGGACTAATAAATGGTCTGAGCAGCTGCGTCACAGGCTTTTGCATGAAAAAATGTTTAGCCATTCTTCACAGCATCAGGGATGTTGTAGAGCATTAGTAAAATTCTTTGGTAAAGCCAATAGGTCCAAATGCCTAGACCTACTGACTTTGCAAATGATTGTTGATCTTTGTCATTCATGCACTTTTGGTTCACTCTTGACTGGTCTCAAATAATTATTAAAGCAAGGGGGCCATACCGATTTTGAGCAAGGTACCATAATTGTATCCCTGTTGTTTATTAGACCCGTAGTTTATTAGAGGGGGGAATTGGGGAACATTTTTGTATCCAACATTTAGAATTCAAGAGCAAAAATCAGTAATCCTTTATTTTATCTGGCTTATTTGTAAGTGTGAACCTAGTCTCTGATGCCAGGGGGGCACTGCAAATAGCAACAGGATTCATGGCCAACATCTTAGGACTTGCAGGTATATTAACCCCTTCACTGCGGAGGCTATCCAAACGGAGGAGTCGCCCCTGAAAGGATATAATGGGATTTATTTTTCGGCAGACTGGATATCCATCACAGTTTTGACGGAGTAACCCCACTGCAAAGATCTAAGTCAGGTCCAAAATGACTAACTTGTCAAAGGCAGACGGACAGAGAAGCAGAGTGAGGTGAGAGGTGGTGGGTGGAGTCAAAGATAATTATCCTTTCTAAATGGACATGGTGGAGGTTTACCACTTCTAGTTACCATTCCCTTAACAATATTGCTTTACCATACTCTTGAAGGGGTTAAATTCTTACCTGAGTCTCAAGGTCTGAGGCAGGGAGTTTCAGAGTTGTCCTCTTTTGTAACAGAAAGTGTTTCCCAGGTCTTAACATCTTTTATTAGGAATTGAAGTTAGGGCTGTCTGGTAGGTCAGTGGGGGAGGGGGGGGGGGGGGTTAAGTGCACAGGACCAGATATCTAGAATGTTTCATGAAAGAGACCTACTAGTTTTTCCTTCAGTCTGTTTACAATCTAGCAAGGCATTTAATGTTTCTGGTGATTAAATTGACATGCATTGTGCTTATTCTGAGGTGCCTGACTTTAGCTTAAGCTATTTGAGGAACAATAGTCCTTTGTCGAATCAGAAAGAATGTTTGGGTTATGTTAAAGTCCATCGGACAATAGTCACTTTGGATACATTGAGACAAAGGCTCTTTTGCTTCATCCAGGATTACATCTAAGATTGAGACACTGAAATGCTGAATAAGTTTCTGTTCCGCAAGCCTCTGGTGGCACTGAGTATTAATTCCAAATATTTGACTGGAGATGTTGCAACATCTCATGACTCTGGGTGAGGGAGAGTATATGTGAAAATGGCGGGAAGCATGGTCGGAAGCGATCGAAAACTTAAGACAAGCTGGAGCTCCGGATCTGGCATTTAGCCCCACAAATAATAACTGAAAGGACCGCCAAAAATAAATGTGCAGCTGAGACAGGAAGAAGGTTTGCGAAGGGGACTGATATCATTGATGGAAAGGTCTTCACCATCTCTAGAGCAGACGAATGAGGTCAGCAACCTGCTAGCGCAACGCAGAAGACGCGATACAGCTGGAAATGGGTCAAGCATGGGGAGTGGTGCAGGCAGAAAATGAAAACGAAAGCAGAAGAAGGTAGGCAGCCCAACTCAGGCCCAATTTTTCCCACCCAGCAATAGCAAATTGAAGGCACAATGGGGCTACTCAGTCCTTTGGCGATGAAAAGGGCACACTACAGATGTTTTGATCGAGGTTAATACTGCCCCTCCACCAAATAGTGGTCAGAAACGATGCTACATGTCATGGCGATTGAGGTGCTAGTGTGGATGGAATGCCACTGGTGGTGTTGGAGGATGATACGAGGTGCCTCCTCAACTGCATGGACATGGGGGTCAGGAACATCATGGGTACAGCATGTTTGCCTCATCCACATGGGGCCCGATTCACAATGGGGCTTTCAACGCGTAAAGTTAAGAGTGCAGAGTCCACGTATTGGGGTGGAATCTCCACACTCAGGGCGGGAGATTACACCCGAGTGCTGTGATTCCACACTGAGTGTGGAGACTCCACACTCGTAATGTTAAGAGTCGTAAGTACCTCTTTGAATTGGGCCCAGAAGTCTGATGGAACACAGTAACACAGACAAAGATGCAGGAATGCCAAAGATCATAGAGGGACGAGCTGAGAAGGTAACAAGGATCACCCTAGGACATAACACAGTGTACATGTCAGCACTGGAACACCAGTTACTACACAGGGGAGAGAGGGAAGGAGATAGCCATGGGAGAACCTTCACCAATACATTGGGCACTCCTAAGTAGGCTGTGAGGAATACTCATCCTCACACATGCAGTGCACTAATCCGGGTACAAAGCTCTAAAAGGTGCAACAAGCACTGTAGTACCCAGAGGCTAGCCCCTGGACAGACAGAGGGACAACTACATAGACACATGGCCAGATATGGGTCGCAAGACGGGTGTGACAGTAGCACAACATCAAAATGGATATATATGCAATTCTCCACAACAAAACATCTGATACCACCCACACATCATCAGGTATAAACACAGATGAAAAAGCACCATACCCAATCATCAATTTGGAGCCCACACAGAAGGTGCTAGAGGCGTTGTTTTGAGAAATATGAAGAGGACTCTCAAATGCAAGATCTATACAGTAACCGTTGATGTCAATCTATTGCAAGCCACCTGCAAATACACATCTATGACAGAGTCGACCGCAGCAAATAGAGTCTCAGCAAGCATTTGGAAATGCATTAGGTTTTGCCTATGTGATTAATAATAAGCTGTTTTTGTTTAAGTTGTAGCTTGATGAGTAGTTCTACAATATAAGTTACAGAAAGTCTGTTAATGTGTTATGATTTGTTTATGTACAAAAAGGCAATATATTGTGCTGTTACTACTGGTATAATGAAGGCCAGTAATAGCAAAATATCGAAAAATTAAATGAAAGTGGGAAATTGTAGAATTAATTGAAGTTATAGCAATATTTTGTGTTTAAAGGAGTTTTGACAACTTCTGGACCCGGTGCCACTGCACCTGCTGCACCATTTAAATCATTCCCCTAGTGCCTGCAAGATAACTGCATTTGTGACTGCCTCCTTAGTAGCAAAATATAACAATATTTAGTGTTTAGAAGAGTGGAATAACTTTTGGCCCAGGTGCCACGGCACCTGCTCCACCATTCAAATCAAGACCCCATTGTCTGTAAGGTAACTGCACATGTGACTGCCTGTTGAGTAGTAAAATATTGCAATATTTGGTGTTTAGAGGGGTTCCTAGAGTTTTGGGCACTGGTGTCACTGCACGTGCTGCACCATTGAAATCATGACACTTGTGCCTTCAAGGTAACTGCACTTGTGACTGCTTATTTAGTAGTTCAATATAGCAATAGTTGGTGTTTAGTGGGATCCCTAGAGCTTTTTGCCCCAATGTCACTGCACCTGCTGCACCATTCAAATCAAGCCCCTTTTGACTGCAAGATGACTGCAACTGTGTCTGCCTGTATAGTAGTAAAATATAGCAATATTAGGTGATTAGAGGAGTTCTGACAATTTTTAGGCCCTGTGCCACGGCACCTGCTGCACCATTTAAATCATGACCCTAGTGCCTGCAAGGTAACTGTATTTGTGACTGCCCGTTTAGTAGTAAAATAGAGCATAGCTCTTGTATGTTAACTTTATTTTTAACATGCAATGTTTATTACAACATTTAGAATTTGATCATAATGTCCAAATAGATTAAGGTGAAAGAAGCAATCCGGTAATACCTACAAAGTGCAAAGAAAAGTACTGAGGCATGAATAGGAAATGCCACAAACCTTCTAAGGCTAAAGCATCTGCTTTATACAACTAAGTAATAAAAATCAAGCATCTCAGCATACTGTTAGAAGCTATTTGCCTTTTCCGTGGGAAACGATCTTATCTTGTCAGTGAATGGGACTTAAACAGTGTGAGCATCTTTTGTAGAAGTATCATAAATGTCTGCAGCCAGGGAAAGTTAAAAACGAAAAAAGTTCCACACAAAAGTGAATGAATACAGGAATTTGGGTATGGGAACTGATAAGAGACCCATTTAGACTTATTAAATACAAGAGATTTCAAAAGCACTGCGCAAGCGGTGTGCAGGCGAAACCTAAAAAGAAAACAACTGTAATCAAAGACTTTACACAAAGCCATGCAAATATAAAAATAAGGCTAACTTTGCATTGCAGGCACAACCTGAAAATGTGGAGAGTAGGTAAAGACGAAATAATATAGAATAATGGGAATGGAAGAATGAGCGAACGGCCTGAGCATGGAACTATTTGTTGAAGTTTGGCAGCTCAACACAACACCATGCAACCTAATTATAGTAGTATAGGAGCTGAGAGTACCAGTGCCACCATTGAAACCAGAGACACTCCCCTCAGCGCCCTACCCCAGGGCAGTTACAGTCTGAAGCTTCAACCACATAGATGGGGATGCAATCCTTGAGACTGCCAAGCAAAAGTGACAGCTGCGTATGAATGCATCTTTATTGTTCAGTTAATTAAAACTTACAATTAAAGCACAAGTTAAAACAGAGAAACACAAAGCACCTATTCTTTGAGACTGCAATAAAAGTTCAGCTGAGGACAATTCTTTCCGATGTCTTAGTGACACGCTAGATAACAGTGCTCAATGAGAACTTTGGTATTTGAGCATAAGAGGCCAGATGCAGGCAAATGTATAAGTGTTCCTAATAACTCGCTAAATCGAAGTGCTTAGTGTAGTTGGAAACAGCTGTGCTAAGATTTTATGATTTTAGTACAACCTCACAGATCAAAGTTCTAAATGCATTAGTGGGCGGTGGGGGGTGGGGGGGGGGGGGGGGTAACAGACCTGACTCTCCTGAGGCGAAATAGCCGGGAGACGCTCCATTTTTAAAATTGTATATTTGTATACTTGTGTTCACCTGTATGTGTTTGAGCTCCGGTTTTAACAAACACTTCACTCGCGTTTCACCCAGCACCTCGCACAGCTGATTGGAAGCTGTCGCGGAGGGAGACACGCCCATCCTACAGGCCACGCCCCTTCGACCTTTACAAAAGCGCGCGCTGAACGAAAGCGGCGCTTAGACAGACCTGACTCTCCTGAGGCGAAATAGCCGGGAGACGCTCCATTTTTAAAATTGTATATTTGTATACTTGTGTTCACCTGTATGTGTTTGAGCTCCGGTTTTAACAAACACTTCACTCGCGTTTCACCCAGCACCTCGCACAGCTGATTGGAAGCTGTCGCGGAGGGAGACACGCCCATCCTACAGGCCACGCCCCTTCGACCTTTACAAAAGCGCGCGCTGAACGAAAGCGGCGCTTAGACAGACCTGACTCTCCTGAGGCGAAATAGCCGGGAGACGCTCCATTTTTAAAATTGTATATTTGTATACTTGTGTTCACCTGTATGTGTTTGAGCTCCGGTTTTAACAAACACTTCACTCGCGTTTCACCCAGCACCTCGCACAGCTGATTGGAAGCTGTCGCGGAGGGAGACACGCCCATCCTACAGGCCACGCCCCTTCGACCTTTACAAAAGCGCGCGCTGAACGAAAGCGGCGCTTAGACAGACCTGACTCTCCTGAGGCGAAATAGCCGAGAGACGCTCAATTTTTAAAATTGTATATTTGTATACTTGTGTTCACCTGTATGTGTTTGAGCTCCGGTTTTAACAAACACTTCACTCGCGTTTCACCCAGCACCTCGCACAGCTGATTGGAAGCTGTCGCGGAGGGAGACACGCCCATCCTACAGGCCACGCCCCTTCGACCTTTACAAAAGCGCGCGCTGAACGAAAGCGGCGCTTAGACAGACCTGACTCTCCTGAGGCGAAATAGCCGGGAGACGCTCCATTTTTAAAATTGTATATTTGTATACTTGTGTTCACCTGTATGTGTTTGAGCTCCGGTTTTAACAAACACTTCACTCGCGTTTCACCCAGCACCTCGCACAGCTGATTGGAAGCTGTCGCGGAGGGAGACACGCCCATCCTACAGGCCACGCCCCTTCGACCTTTACAAAAGCGCGCGCTGAACGAAAGCGGCGCTTAGACAGACCTGACTCTCCTGAGGCGAAATAGCCGGGAGACGCTCCATTTTTAAAATTGTATATTTGTATACTTGTGTTCACCTGTATGTGTTTGAGCTCCGGTTTTAACAAACACTTCACTCGCGTTTCACCCAGCACCTCGCACAGCTGATTTGAAGCTGTCGCGGAGGGAGACACGCCCATCCTACAGGCCACGCCCCCTTCGACTCCTCTTCTCCTCTATAGACATGTGCAACCATAGGACGCGCAGCGGACGAGCTCAGCGGGCGCGCCGATTGCGCGCCGAAGGCGCGCTTAAGGCAAGCTCGTCTGCGCTCGTCCGCGCCCGGCCGGGCCCAGGGGCCACGCCTTCTGCCTCCCCCAGAGCCGACAGACTGGTATATAGCCGAGACCTCTTATGCCAGCTACGGCCACCTATCTCTCCTAAATGCGCTATCCCGTTACACCCCCTGGAGATTCCTCGTCGCTGTAAGTACTGCAATTTACACCTATGCATCCCAACCACTAAACTATCAGGTGAGCTAATGACCTACTCCATGTTTCTTCTAAACTGTAGGTCCCTCGTAAAACACTCTCTAGAGATCTCCCTATTACTAGAGGAATACTCCCCAGATGCCATGTTTCTGACTGAGACCTGGCTGAACCAAGACTCTCAGCCAGACCTAGCACAAGCTATCATCCCAGGGTACCAGATAGCACGCGCAGACCGACCTAAGGGCAGAGGTGGCGGCCTTGCAATCATACATAAAGAAAGCTTCCTCTGTCGTCACTTATCGGAAGATATTGAGGACTGCGAGAACCTTTCCTTTTCCATCGAATTCTCTCCCAATGCCTGCTTTACCGGCATTCTCATCTACCGCCCTCCCGGTCCTATAGGACAATTTAATACTTCTTTGCTCTCTGTGACCTCTCAGTCGGTTGTCTCCCCGTCCAACTTCTCCCTACTTGGAGATTTTAATATTCACTTTGACAACCCACTAGACCGGTCGGCGCAAGAGACCAAGTCAAGCCTGGCTGCATATCAACTCGAACAACGAGTCCCAGCTGCCACACATGAAAAAGGACATCTGTTGGACCCTATTTTCAGCAACTGTGACCAGCTTGAAGTGGGAAACATCACCAGACTCCCCTGGTCAGACCACTTCCTAATAGCCTTCAACTGGACCACAAACAAATCACCCTCCTCCTCATTTACTACTAGGAAAACCCGTAACTGGTTCAAACTCCCTATTGACAACTGGGTACAAGCTCTAGGCACCATGAGACCTTCCCTTTCCCAAGACCCAACCGCTAATAACAAAAAATATGAAGAATGGATAATCACCTCTCTGGACCAGGTCCTCCCAGAACACGCACCCAAATCTAAGAGACATAGTAAAACAGCTCCCTGGTACACAGAAGAACTCAGGAACCACAAACGTCTCTGCAAAAAACAAGAGAGGAAGTGGCGCACCTCATACAACCCTGAAGAAAAGGCCACGTACAGGGAACTGATCAGGAACTATAAACTGGCTATCAAATCTTCGCAAGCTGCCTTCTACAACCTTAAAATAACCACGGCAAAATCTAAATCCAAAGAAATCTACTGCATAGTTAACTCCCTGATCAAACCCCCGCCCCCAGTCACAGATAACAATAACTCACCAACCAAATGCAATGATCTGGCGGAATTCTTCTTCCAAAAAATTAATAAAATCTATCTCTCCTTTCCCAATCCCCCCTCTGATTCCCCTGGCCAGAACCCGCACCTGATTTCCAACTCAACCAAATGCCTAGAGTCTTTCCCCCTGATAACTTTGGAAACCGCACAGATACTGGCACAAAAAATAAAATCCGGCTCCCCGTGCGACCCTGCCCCCCCAGGTTCGCTGAACCTTGCCAGCACTGCTATTCTCCCCACGCTCTTGTAGCTCATGAACTCCTCCATAATCAGTGGGACAGTCCCCCCAACATGGAAGCATGCTATGGTGCGGGCCCTGTTGAAAAAGCCTTCTCTAGACCCGACTAACTCTAGTAATTATCGTCCGATCTCGCTACTCCCCTGGGCATCGAAAATTCTGGAGAAACATGTCAATACCACTCTGACAATGTTTTTTGAGGAAAACCATCTCCTCGACTCCTCCCAAACAGGTTTCCGTACCAAACATGGGACCGAGACGGCCTTACTGGCTGTGACTGAGGAGGCAAGACGGCTCCTGGATCGAGGAGGATCAGTGGCAGTGATCCTCCTCGATCTAAGTGCCGCATTTGATACGGTGCATCACAAAATCTTGCTAACCCGTCTTGCCAACTTAGGAGTGACCGGAGATGCCCTGACATGGTTCAATTCTTTTTTGTCCAACAGAACCTTTCAGGTCTTCGATGGCACATCACGCTCATCCATTCGTCCCTTGGGATGTGGAGTTCCCCAGGGCTCTTCCTTAAGCCCTACGCTCTTCAACGCTTACATGAGGCCACTGGCTGAGGTTGTCCGTCCGCATGGTGTAAAGATCATCTCCTATGCGGACGACACCCAGCTGGTGGTCTCCCTGGCAGAGAAGAGCGGCCTCCAGGCACCACCAGACCTAGCGGCTTGTCTGGAGGATGTAAAGAAGTGGATGATGAGCTCCTGCCTAAAGTTGAATGACGATAAAACTGAGCTGATGATCCTGGGCACAGCCTCCCCCGTCTCCATAGAGGCGAGTTGGCCACCAAGCATGGGAGCGGCTCCACCCCCCAGAGACAACATCAAAAGCTTAGGGGTCTGGCTCGACAAGTCTCTGAGCTTTAACACACAGGCCACTAAGATCTCAGCTACCTGTTTTGGCCTCCTCAGAGTGATTAAGAAAGTCCTTCCCCTCCTCTGCTTCGAGGCCAAACAGATAATTATACAGGGCCTTATCCAATCCCGCTTGGATTTTAATAACGCCCTATACCTGGGAGCCCCGGACTACACCCTACAGAAACTTCAACGCACCCAAAACTGTGCTGCTAGAGCATTGCTGGGCATCCCCCGGAGGACCTCAGTGAGAACCAGCTTGAGGACCTTGCACTGGTTACCTATTAGGGACAGAGTAAGATTCAAATCGCTCTGCATTGCCCACCAGACTTTCTGGGAAACGGGCCCAGATATTAATCGACCCCTGATCTCTCCCTACAGGCCGAATAAATCCCTCCGCTCTTCTACAGCATTCCTGGCCGAGATCCCCAGAACTCGCAGAGTCAGAGCAGGAGGTCGCTCCTTCTCGTATAACGTTTCCAAACTCTGGAACTCACTCCCTTTGCAGCTAAGGAACAACCCCAACCTGACCACTTTCCGTAAACAGCTAAAAACCTTGCTGTTTAATGCATAGCAAAGTAACCTCAAGAGGGCCCCATCTGTTTTTCAGCGCCTGGACGCCTCAGGGCAACTGCAGCGCTTTTATAAATCTCATTTTCATTTCATTTCATTCATTTCACTGTGTTGTTTACTAATCTGTGATAGGCAGGCTGTGCGGATAAACAGTACAATGGGGATTTAAGACATGCACTTTTTAATTTCCATTTACTCAATTATCTTAGAGGCACCCTGGTACACTGAGTCGGTGGGACTGACTCCATGCTTCAGTGAAGGTAGAGAGAGACTGGGGCATGGTTTTAGGGGCATCATCAAATTACACTGCACATTTGCAGAATAAAGTGAGTAGCGCTTTGGATGAGGTGCTAGGTGCTAGATCAAACAGAAAGGGACAGTTTGAAAGCACACATTACTGTGCAAATTTGCACGATAAAATATTTAGCGATTCAGCTAAGGTGGTAGGAGCTACACCAGGTCAATAGTAAACAGACATGGACAATCTGGAAGCACAGAGAGATCAATGGTAAATCATGACCATCCACGTTGAAGCAAGCAAGGAGCAAGCCCAGTTACAATTGACTCCTTCATTCAAATGGCGTGCTTGCAAAGCAGGGCCACTGGGCAGCAATATTGTAATCTAGGTGCAAGTTTTCGGCCAAAGGCGCTGAGTAGAAGCGCTTGGAGAGAAACAAGTGGCTGTGCAAAAAACAGAGTAAATTGAAAGCAAGCAGGAGTCAAGTAGGTTCTGACCATGTAGTAAGTGGAGCACCACGCAGCAAACTTTAGATTACAATTTAGATGGGCAAAGGGCCATATGTATCATTCCAAATTGCGATTGCAAATGCCAAAATTCGCAGAAATTCGGTGTTTGAGATGGCAATTGGACTCAGTGGTATGTATGAAAGAAAAACTGCCTTGCAAAATAAGGAATCACAAAATTTGCGATTCCCTATTTTGAAATTGCATTTAAGGAATCGCAAATTGCAATTCCTTTAATTTAATGTAAGAAGCACAGAAAAAGTGCAATTTGGCCTTAAGGAATCGCAAATTACCACCAACTTCAACTTGGTGGTAATTTGCGATTTCTCCGAAAAATCCACTTTTTTGCATTTTTCAAAGTGCCATGTGGCGCACATACGTGCCCGTAGGGCATGTATGTGTGCGACTTCTGCACACATGCACATTTCAAGGATGCAAATGGGTGTCCTTTTGACACCCTGGCATCCTTGAAATGAAATGAAAATGAAATTTGTTAAGCGCTACAGCTGCCCTCAGGCATCCCGACGCTACGACTAAAAGAGGTGCTCTCAGACAGAAACAAGGGGTTCTAAATTACTGAAACAGAAAAGTTTTAAGCTGTTTACGGAATCCTTGAAATTGCATTCTCAATTTGCGATTCTTTAATTGAGAATCGCAAATTGAGAATGTCTTCCTATTCATTCCGATGGCCTTCTAGGCCCATAGGAATGAATGGGGAGGTATTCCATAATTGCAAATGGTAATTTGCAAGTCACAATTAAGGAATATGTAGGATGCGCAAAATGATTTGCAAATCCTACATACATAGCGTTTTGCGATTCTCAAATAGCGATTCGCAAAAAAACGCAATTTGAGAATAGCAAAAACAGAGTTTGATACATATGGCCTAAAGTGAAAACAGAGAAATAGTGTTAAATTGCACCCTCCCACTACAGATTGCGCTTGGCCAGATGTAATTCCACCAGTCTCATGAATTTAAAAAATGTCCTGCAGAGCATTAGGTCCTCTCCTTGTAGGCAGGCAAGGTGTCACGTGAGGGTCCCATTCCTTACGGAATTATATTCAAGCAGGCTCTTCCTCTCTACTGTTAATGCAGGCCAGATGCAAACAATATGGGAGATATCTTCCTTTGTATATTGGCACAGCTGGCATGCAGACACAGTGGTTTTTCTCAGCTGTACAGGAGAGTTGCATAGAGTGGGAAAATTGCCAACCGAAAACTCAGCTTTGCACGTAACACAAACAGTTCTCCTTGATATGGTTGTGGCTTCAAGAGACCATATGTGCCTGTTGTCATCCAAGCATGTGATCTCTGTGACAGCAGGGCTTTGTCATTTAGTGATGAGAGCTTCTTAGCTACTGAATTAATTGCTCTATTAAAAGCAGGTTGAGTGAGTGTTAGGAGCCAAATTGGATCTACCTGGGAAGCCCTTAAGCCAAGTTCAAGTAATATTATGCCTGAGTCAGAAATACCCTTCCGCACGCCTACTAATGGTGTTACTTGGCTCCATTTTTTAGCTTTTAGCAGGTTTGTAGATAGGAGGCCAAGGCCTCCGTAGGCCAAATTCAAGTCATATTTAGGCGGGTGAAGTGTGGCATTGAAGATTGAACACCCGTCGGTAAGTTCAGTTATAGCATTGTCAATTACTTTATCTGCTCTCCCCCGGAGAGACTCTACTCCATCCGCTACAGAGGGAACATGTTTTGCAGCAATTACTTATAGTAATAGTGTGAGAGACAAGCCTTTCAAGGTGTTCATTGAGGTGCAAAAAGCAGATGTTATGGTATTATTTTTCCTTTGATCGAACAGCACTGCTTATTGTATGCACCTCTTGAATCAAAAATTACCCCTAGGTAGTTGTATTCTGTTACGGATTGCAGGATTGAGCCTTCAAGGTGGACCACTGGCGGCTAGTTTCTTCTTTTACTGAATATTTTTAGACTTTGTTTTGTCTACGTTTACTTGAAGCCAATGCTTTGCCATGGAACTTGCCATTGTATTTATTAGCCTTTGAAGGCCAACCTTGGTGCAGCTGATCAATGTGACATTGTCGGCATACAGCATATACGAGGCTTTTAAAACCAGACAATGTAGGGGCATGCAAATTTACATTGTTATGTATAGTTGACAGGTCTGCAGATAGAAATGAAAAAAGACCTGGGCTAGGACACATTCTTGTTTGAGTCCATAACGTGTGTATATTTTTTGGGAAACAGATGCACCTGTGTTCATCCTTACCCTTCCCACGTGTTGGTATAAAGTAGTTTCTTGCCTCTGAAGAGTGATGGAGAGATTCCTCAGTTCAGTGATCCTTCCGCTGCCCAATTGATAAGCATAGTCAGCAAAAGCCTGGCAAATTATTTTGCCCCTCTGTCTAACAAAGCAATTAGGCATGGTAAATATTTCTTCCCATCAGGATTATGATTGACTCATGCCAGTTGTCAGGGCTAGCCTGGTAGAAAAGAGTGTAATTCTAAAGGCGGCACAGCTGTTAGGCCCTGTATTGGGGGTTCTCTTTGAAAATGGGCTGCAAAAGACTGTTAGGCCCCGGGGTCACTCTCATAACACCCTGAGGCAATCATTTTTTTCACATCATCCAGTAGAAGGGCATCCTGGGGATGTTAAATCTCCAAGTTTGGGGTCTTTCTTTCATGATATACCTGAACACTGTTGGTGCCCTCAAACATTTCCTAGAGAGATAAGCAATCCAGGAGGCTTCCGAGATGTTAGAAGATGCTGGGGTAACTGGGGACCTGCAGCGTGATTCACCACCCTTCAGCATTCTTTGCCATCCTTTCTTCTAGTGGCTGTGGGAGGTTTGTGCCAATACCAGTCTGTGTCTAACTTAGCTGACTCCCATATCGCTCTTTTATGTAACTATCTTACCTTTGGAAGGGCAAACATCCATACTGGGGAACTTGAGTTGTTTCAGAGTAACCGCAGAGCATAATTCAGCTTCTTTTTTGTTATAATAAGTTGGGCTGTAGGCCCCCTAGGACAATCCCAGGAAGAAGTCTTTAGTTTCCTGCAGGGTTGTCCTCGATCGGACAAAAGAAGAGTTTGAAGCTGGGCCCATTATTCTGGTGTATCAAAGGTTGAATTAAGTTTGAGCTCCCATTTGTTCTTTGCTTTGAGTTCGACGACCTGGGCAATGGATCATGTTGGCCAATATAGCCTCCTGTAGTTGATTGTGAAGACTGTTCCAATATCCAATTGCACTTTATAGTATAACTTACAGTGTAAGCGGAGCAGAATCCTTTGAGGTTGATCATATGGAAGAGGGGGAGGGACACAAATGTGTAGTCAATGATTGAGTTGACCATTGCTAAGTGAAATGTAGACTGTGCAGGGACATCAGGCTTAGAGCGGCCATTTAAAAATCTTAGGGGCACATGCATCAAGGTATGATTTTGTGAGTTCTTAATTGCGATTATTAGGGAATCGCAATTAAGGACTCGCAAAAGCCTATGCATGTAGGAGTCGCTATAAAAATAGCGATTCCTAAACATTCCTTAATTGCTTCCCATTCATTCCTATGGGCCTACAGGCCTGTAGGAATGAATGGGAAATTGCAAGTACAATTTGCGAGCACCAATTGGTACTCGCAAATTGTGCCTGCAATTTCAAGGGGGCAAGGGTGTCAAAAGAATACCCTGTTGCACCCCTGAAATTGTGGTATTCACTCATGTTGCACACACACATGCCCAAGGGCATGTGTGTGTGTAACCTGCAACTTTGAAAAATACACTTTAGTGCATTTTTCAAAGTTTTTGCAAATTACCGACCAGTTTACTTGCTCGGTAGTTTGCAGCCCCACATAGCTAAATCGCTATCTCAAAGTGCTTCTTGCATTGCATTTAAGGAATCACAAATTGCGATTCCTTAAATGCAATCGCAATTTAGGAAGTTGCAAGAAATTGCGATTATCTAAATTGCGCGTCCCCAACCCTTTCATGCATCACAAAAGGCCATTTTGCGAGCGCAAACGGCCGATTTTTGCGAATCGCACAGTTTGCGCTTGCAAAAATCTTTGAGACATGTGCCCCTTAGTCCCAAATGCTCTAGGTCATTAGCAAGGGTACTTCCCCAATTTTCCCTCATTTGTGACTTGAAATGAAAGATTTTGCCAGATTTGATCTTGGATTTCCAAGAATTTGGTCATGCACTGTTACCTTCAGCATGGTTCATGTTACAATCAGCGGGCATAAGAATGAGTGATGTAGGATTTGCAGCTATGTAGTCAATGATGAATGGCAACAAAATATTATTTGTTTCCCTTTTTTTGGCAGGCATAGGGAGGATGTAAATGTTTATGATCAGCAAGGGAAGTTCACAGTCGAGATAACATTGTGAAAGCTTCACATCTTGCAAATTATGATCACCTATGTGAATCTCTTCTAGTTTAGAGTTGATTTCAGTAGCTATATAGATGGCAAGGCCCCTACCGGATGGCCTAGCATATAAGATTGTACAACCGGCTTGCTGATTTCAAGGAAAAGCAGGAGGTCCAAAGAGGCTAAGGTCCAAGTATACCTGCTTTAGCCATTGGTTGTTACATGTGGTTGTTTGCTCGAAAGGAGCTTTGAGATTCTTCATGCTGCCATTATCTTTATTGGCAGAATGAGTTTCAATGGGCACGGTCTGGTCGAGTCCATGTGCAGCCTCCTCCACTGGCAGTTCATTAACTGTGGCTATGAGCTTAGGACAAGAGCGGCCGGCATGATTCGCGGGGGTGGAAAGGGGCATGCACGCGGTGGGTCACTTGGGGGGGGGTATGGGTTGGCGGACGCATATAATAAGAATTTTTTTTTTTATTTGCTTACCTTGCCGCCAGGACCCGCGTCACTGCTCCTGCTCTCCTCAAGGAACAGGAAACACAGCCAGGCCCCACTGAAACGCAGCATTGTGATTGGTAGGCGCCCAGGCTCCCCTGACAAATCGCAATGCTACAATGCTGGTTTTGAGCATCCTGGTTAGACGCTCAACCAGGGAATGGGGGCCTGGGCATGTTCTTCAAGCAGGCTGTAATGCGAAAGTTGGCCGACCAAACAGGCATGCGCAATTAGGAGTTGGCAAACCACTCCTACCCTGCATTGCTCCAAGAGCAGAGCAGCCCCTCCCACCTGTCTGCTGACAAAGCAGCACAAACATAAAAAGATAATAACTGAAAGATATTATCATTTTATGTATCCCCTTCTCAATCCCTCACTACTTGAAAGCAGTAGGTGACGCTTCTCTGCCACCGCGTAGGAGCCAGCACTGGCTTAGGGGCTGGTCTAAAGATACAGCACATTTGCTTCTGTTGTGTAGTTGAGACTCCATTTCACTGCTGCTTATTGTGAGCCTTTGCCTCTTGTGCAGTTTTTTTTGTTGGTAGCATTTTCTCGAATTGGAAATTGATAACCAGACCAGGAATAAAAGAATTCGCCCTTAACTGGTTCCGTGCTCAGGACGGCTCCCGGCCATCATGAGTCACGGTAGTCATGTGCTCATGAGGGCCGGGAGCGGTCCTAAATTTGCCGCTCCGCCCACGCGTGATTAATTCCCCGCCTGTGCGGGCAAATTAATCAGTGGGCGAAGTTTGTATGACTCGCGGCCGTCAAGAGCACATGACTACAGTGACTCATGACGGCCGGGAGCCGTCCTGAGCACCGCAGCACTGCGTCCACCCCCCCTCGCCCCTGCACCGTGGAAAAATTAACCTCGCAGCCAAGGGGTTAAGGAGAGCTGTGTGTTTATTTTGCTTTGCTGACAGGCATTGATTGTTCCCTCCATTTGTTTCTCCCTATTAGGCATACTATCATTGGTTCTTGAAGC
Source organism: Lissotriton vulgaris (assembly GCF_964263255.1). Taxonomy (NCBI): domain Eukaryota; kingdom Metazoa; phylum Chordata; class Amphibia; order Caudata; family Salamandridae; genus Lissotriton; species Lissotriton vulgaris. Next base: position 1,131,947,120 of record NC_141697.1, read on the forward strand.
TAGTGAGTGATGGACTGCCAGAGGACCTGAATTTAGGAGGAGCCTAATTTCTGTTTTGTGCCCTGTATCTAGATAGGATACTAACCTTAAAGTTTTGAGTTGCTGGGGTTCTTGTATATCTATGCTTTTCCCCTGCCCCTGGAACTCCTAAATATAGCAGTGTGTCCAATTTTTCTTACAATAAAAAGAATAAGACCTACATGAGCCACCTAGGTTAAGGTAGATATTCACTGAAACACGCCCTGATGCAGATTCCCAAGGGAAAGTAGGGGAACTGGAGGAATCACAACTGGAGATCAGATTGCTCAGTACCAGATTGTAGAGAAAGGCAATATTTCATATGCACAGCATTTTTTCTTATTTTTTAAAAAAAGTTTTATATAGTGCGAATGTTACCCAGGTAGGTATCAGAGCGCTTTACAGATAGTATAGGTGGGATAAGGACGATATAGATTGAAGTGCCTTGAAACCAAAGGGAAGAAGACATAGGCCAAATGAAAGATGGCGACTGGATAGGAGCAGCGGATTCAAAGGAGGTTTCATTCAAGGCAGGCCTCTGATTCGTACAATTATAGGTCCTTTACCGGGTGTTCTACACTAGGGTCCTACCTGCTTGATGACAATTGGAAGGGCAAGAGATGATAAATGCCTGCAGAGTTGCGAGCAGAGAGGAACTTTCTTCCATATGATTTGGAGTTGCCCTATTATTAAGATGTATTGTGGGTGGGTAAGAAGAGGAGAAAGGGGTTGGTGTTGGGATTATCCCTGGATCCAAGGGCAACCCCGGTGCTTCTTGGCATATGGGAAGACAGAGATGCCACCTGATACCAGAAGCTATTTATAAATCAAGGTTTAATCTTGTCCAAATATCACAGAAATGGGGTACTTGCACCGAGGATAGATGAAGGGTTCAACACAGGAACTGGTGTATGGCAGTAGAAAAGATGGTATACAGAGGTAGAGAATACCCAGAGTAGACCAAAAAGTTATGGAATTATGGGCAGAACAGAGCGGGATTGAAGAAACCTAAATCACAATGAACAAAACCAGCAGACACTCCTAACACAGAGCCAGGGGGGGTCATTGCTGCCTTAATACCATAAGTAGAAGCAAAGAGAAGAAAATCTGAAAACAAGCAAACATATGGTACCCGCAATTATTATCAATGTTGACAGACAGCATACTCCCAATATGTGGACCTGCTAAACTGATGCTAAACGTTGGAAGACACATGGTGTTGTGCGCAATTCCGCTTTTGATGATGGAACATTTGAATTCATGAATTTCACCCAGGTCAATGTTGTGACAGTGATGCCCATGTTGTTAAAGATTACAAATAAGAGAGTACCATATCAAACATGTGCAAAAAAAGATGACAAGGGTAAATGGAATGTTATCCAGGGTCGTGAGCACTCCTTCACGCACATTGTGCACAACTGTTCCAATCTGAGGACAGGAGGACCACTTAGAGGCATATTATCAAGAAACGGCGTTAAAATTATCGCCGCTTTAACGACAGGAAACTGCAGCTAAAGCAGCGATAATGGGCTTGATAATAAGCCCTTGTGAATTCCCATAGAAACCCATGTTCTGGTGTGAACATGGGCTTCTATTGCAAATCTCCAGGGCATATTATCAAGCCCATTATAGCCACTTTAGCGTCAGTTTCCTGCCGCTAAAGCGGCAATAAATTTAACTCTGTTCTTGATAATATGCCCCTTAATTCGTTCACTCAAAGAGGTTGTTTAAAGTTGAAGGGTTTCCTGGAGTAGTATGGAGAGGAGGCCTTGCAAGTGTAAATAAGGCTGTAGTAGGAGTCGAGCCTACACTTAGCTGTTTCTTTTCAGGCTACTAATCTATTCTAGAATGTTTGCAGGACGCTGGAGCTGGGCCATGGTGGGGATATGCAGTGAACATCATTGTCAAGCTGCTAATGAAGAATCAGTTTCGCATTTTTATTTTGGCAAAAGTGCTTGGAACATCAGGATCTGAGCTGCACTTCAGTGTGTTGACTATTTAATTATATCTCTGCTGGGATGGGCGGGGGGTGACTAAAATGGCAATGGCTGATTCTTTAGGTTACCAAACCATTTTCATTTAAAGGATTTACAGGAGTTTGTTTTTTTACTGTTGAAGTTGTTCGGTGGGGATTTTCAGTGCTCCAGCCAGGGCCCTGGCCGGAACAAAATGTAATCTTTAATTTGTTAAGAGATGTGATGAATATTTCACATGTATTGGTTCCAACAACATTGCTACATACATACTACATAAGTGTAGTAATTATTTGACTTAAACAATGCCTCACTGCAACTCCCTGTGCCTTTTCTGCAGAGACATTTGCCTTTTGCCTTCCTGATTTAATGAGTTAAGTTGTAGGTCACTAGTGAAAATCTTTGTTGTTTCTAGAATTACTTTTTGTGTGGGAGATCTACTAGCGGCTAGCGTCTGGCAGGGAATGAGGGTGGAGGGGCAGACAAAATAAAACATTTAAAAATTAAAAACCACTTAACTCTTCCGCCTGCCGCGTCTCTCCTCCGCTTTTCCGGCAGTTCCAGAACCAATCTCAACACAGCAGTGCAGTTTTGTGATTGACCTGAGCACTGTGGATCGGCGCTCAGATGGGGACTGGGGGCCTAGGCATGTTCCCCCAGAGGCTGTGTAAAGCAGCCTAGTGGGGAAAATGCAAAGTGCGCATGAATATTTGGCCGGGCCAAGACGGCCGGCCGGCCAAGCAGACATGTGCACTTGGAGTGTGCTAACTGCTCTTCCCCCAGTGCCTCCAGCCCCGCACCGCCCTGACCCAGCCCTGAACCTGAGGAAAAGAAATTGATAATAACTTCTTTATTATCATTTTAGTTTGACTGTTCAAATCACAGTGTGGGGACGCTCCTCCACCTTAGCGGGGAAGCTGCCCCTGGGGACAGCACTCCCCAACATAAAATGGAACTTTTGTAGAATAGATCTATTGCTTTGTCCATTTTGTTTAACTGCCAGGCAAATGAAGATGATAAAGAATACGTTTACTGAAAAGGTTTGATGGGATGGTCAAGTTTCAATATATTATGGAGTCGCTAGTGATTCACCTTGACCTCTCACACAAGACAAAGTCTCTCAGATGATACTATAGGTACATATCAGCCCAGGTAAATATGTTGACTTCAAGTTTGAATGTGGAAACCTGCACCTTTTCCCCCTCTGCTGGGGACCGGAAGCCTCTGAACCCTCAACCCAGTAGCGATGGATCTATCATCCATCATCATAGTGAACACTGGGTGGGGAAGTGAGAGCAGTCTGCAGCAGGACAGATTGGGATTGGTCAGCCACCAATACCTTGGGAGCTTTCTCCTTCAAGAGCTGAATGGAGTCGAAGAGGCACCCTGGGGGCTGGGGTGCTGGAATTTCAGGTTCCATTGCGGGCCCATATGTGCCAGCTGGCATTGCTGATAAGGAGGCGGCATCACGCTAAAAGCCTCAGAACCATCACAACTGAGATCTAGGGCTGAACCTGAAACATTGGGATCATAGCCTGAATATCTCAGACTCACTGAGGTGGAAGAAAAAAGCATTTAACCTCACCGTTTCCAGTATAGTTTCCATGTATGGGAGCCTCTGTGTGGGAATCAGAGAGGACTTCAGCACATTTATGGAGATGTTTAGCGTCCCACTCTTGTCTGTTGGAGGTCTATGACTCACTGCGATGAGCCTGCCTTTGGCAACCAGTCATTGACGTATGGGATTACATGAACTCTTGACCTCTACAGATTGGCAATGAACACCCTCATCGCTTTCTTGAACACCAGAGCGATAGAGGTGAGGCCAAAGGGGAGCAGGGCAAATTGAAATTGTTCCTGGTCCACTTTGAACCGCAGGTAATATCTGTGGGACGGCAGGACGGGTTTTATGAAAATACACATCCAGGTCCAGGGAGGGCCTGTCTTGGCAGTTCGGACTGGACTGTTCCAATAAGGAACAGAGTCAAGACTGATTTGCGTATGGCTGGGTCCAATCTGAGGTGGCATGGTGAGCAAAAGAACAATGGATTTAATACAGATCTCTTGACTGGGGGAGAATGTTTGATTTGCTCTGCATTCCATCCATCGTCTGTGTGTCTTTAGCTTTCTCACCCTAAGTGTGCTGGGTATGCCCAGATGTAGGCCCCAGGCTCACTGTGTCACTGGAATCAAGCTAGCCTACTGATGAGAGGTGATGCCCCAAAACTGGTCCCAGGATGCTTGTTTCCGGTCCAGGGAGGACTTGGCTTGGTAGTTTGGGCTGGACGGTTTCCATAAGGAACAGGGTCAAGACTCATTTGCACATGGCTGGGTCCAAACTGGGGTGGTATGGTGAGCAAAAGAACAATGGATTTAACCCAGATCTCTTGACTGGGGGTGAATATTTGATTTGCTCTGCATTCCATCCATCATCTGTGTGTCTTTGGCTATTGAGGACCACCACTGTCAACAACTCTCACCAGCCTTTTTAGGTAATGAGTCCCTCTTTTGGAGATGCCCATCATCACATAGCAATCATACTCTATTTAGTGTGACAAATATTTGTTATTGCAGTTTCTTGTGAAATTGCACACACTCATCTTTGCATACACCATAAATATTCTGGTAGAATTGGGCTTTCTCTATTCCCAGAGATTGCCATGGGTTTTCATGTTTTAATATACACACATTGATCAAAACATGACTGCAGTCTTTCTCCAAGAATCTATAAAGAGCAACTAGCCACTATGCAGGTGCGCAGCCTTTCTGCTACTGACTTCACATGCTATCATTCATTCACACTCTTTGAAGACCCTTTTTTTAAGATCAGCAACTTCTCCAGTCTTCATCTCTGGGGGTCCTGGTGCTGATAAGTGAGTGAGACTCTTAAGCTACGATATGGTCTCAATTACTATATTTACTCATTCTCCTGTTCCAATGTGTACATTATCTCCAACTTTATAGCTCTGCCCTGGGCAACAGCAATCGTTATCCCACGTAGCAGCATTGAGCACTAGGTTGGGAATGTTTCACCCACAATATTTGCCTTACCTATACCACGATTTTCATTTCACTTCACATGTGTTCATATTAGTGAGGGCTGGTGTTTTGGAGTAAACAACTCAAAAACGTTTCTCACACACAAAAATTCTTTGAAAAACCTTATTCTTGTTAAAATTACAACCTACTTATTACAAAAAAATGATTGTGTCCATTTAATAAAAAAAGAGAATAAAACCTCACTTACCATAGTTAACATTCGCCTAAAGAGTAATATTTTGTTCATACTTTTTGACGTGATTAAACGCATAACCCGGCATTGGTATATACTTCAAAAAATGTATTTATTTACTAAAGTAACAAGAAGTTTTGCATTGAAAACAATTAATAAAAACAATTATTGAAATGTATTTTTTTAATAAATGTAATATTAAAATAATGGACACCAGTACAAAAAACAATATAAATGAAGAATAAACTATACATTTTCCATGATTTGCATTCATAACCTGGTGTGTCAAATTGAAGGAACAGGCACACATTTTTTCCAGGACAAATATTGCTTCCCCATTCAATATTTATGATTATCTGAACATTTTGTTCAGGTAACCAATCATTGAGATTACCTATTGTTCAGTTTGTAAATAAATGTGCTTAGGTTTATGACCACAATGGAAGACTTAAATAGGTAATAAGATTACCAACAATAAAATTGCCAATTAATTTACAAACAAGAATTGAGGGAATAAGCTTTTTCATTAACAACCCCTGGCTGTCTTCTGCACACATCATCAGTCTAATAGTGATGCTGGATGCTAATGCAAACTTCGGTTTAAACTGGGATCAGCTTAGGAATGGTAACCAAAATCATCCTGGCAAAAAGGTTCAAACACGCCCTACTTTTTTTTTCACTGTCATCCTTCCTTGCCCTTGCTTTGCCTGATGCCATAAGAAGTGGCAAGCTCAAGATAGTGAGAGAAGCTGTGGCTTGGCTTGACTGTATTCTACACTGTTGGGCACTGGAGTTTAGGGTTCGCATCTAGCAAATAAAAAAAAAGAAATACTGGAACCAGAAATGTAAGTAGTCAGGTAAATGTTAAAATATAGCGACTGCTTTTGCTCTATCACTGTATAGACAACTGAATGTTCTCCTCAAAAAGTCAGGACTTGGAACAGGGACTTTGTGAATGAGGGTTCTGCATTCCAGCATTTTTCAATTGTTGATATCCACTAAGTTTACCATTACTGTCTTAATGATTATAGACTAAAAATATTTTATGGATGTAGATCACAGTATCTTCTCGCCAAAGCTAAATCATTTTCTTGCAGCAGCAAAACACTACTGTGGAATAAACTCATTGGTTTTAATTTTCAGTGCCCAGTGAGTGATGGGTTTGTTGTCATAGGCTGAAAAAAGTATGCAGGAAATCCATTAGACATTTAATTTAATGGTACGGATTTCAGACCTGGTTGAGATTAAGATTTGTGCACATTTAGAGTTTGAATTGATTCAGAAGACCACTGGTGCTCAAGATACATTCATTGTTTTGGCAAGACAAATGTTTAAAGCTTCTAATTCTGGGTCTATATGTGCACCACTCACTCAGGGCAACACCTCTCTATAGCCAGAAAATGTCACTAATAGAATTTAAATGTATTGCCAGGAGTAGTTCCATTCGAATTGACATGCTGTCACGGCCAAAAAAGATGCGCATGATATGATTAGCTCTGGGACAAACGCTAGTCGACTTACATCAGTGTAAAACTATTTCAACATCAGTTTGTATTGCAACTAATGTACTTAGAAACAGGTACATTGAAAACTGCTGTTTGAGACATCAGAAAATATGCCCCTAGGACATTTGTACATATGAAGTAGTTGTTAAATGAAAACATAGGGCCCGATTAGTAGTTTGGCGGTTCAGGAGCAGCCCGCCTTGCCACCGCCCAGCTCCAGGGCCGTCAAACAGGGCCGCCGCACTCCCACCAGATTACCAGTTTTTCATAATCGTGGCACGGTGTTCCTGCGACAGTGTCTTACAAAGGCACCTATGTATGCCTTAGAAAGGCTCTACAGCAGTACCGCCACAGAATTTTCCAGCATGGCATGGACTAAGAAGGAAATGCTGTGCTGGATTTATGGGGTGCATGAACACAGAGGGGCACAACATGTGTCCCCCTGCATGCACCCCATACATAGGGCATGAGGAGGCCCTGTAGTGCCGCCTTTGTTTCATGTCCGCCAGCAGTTTCATGGAGGAAGCACCGTCATGACAACGTTCACTGTCCTGAAACTTGTAATATTCATGACGATGCCACTGCGGCACCGTCAGCATATTATGAGCCCCTGACCACCTCAGGACTGCCAGGGAATGCGATTCCTTGGCTGTTGCAGCCGTGGAATGATGGTCCAGCTGCCAAAGTTGTAATAGGGCAGTCGGTACGCCGGTGTGATGGTGGCTGGACCGCCATGCCCTCGCGAGCCTGGTGGTCCTTGGACTGGCAGACTCATAATCAGACCCATAGATTTAATGAGGAAAGGAAGACATTGGATTGCTCTCTCATAGGATGTGCCCATAAAGTGCATAGATAATTATATATAAAAAAGTTTAAGTCCTACACATAATTTTTATAAAATAATTGCCTGTGTAAAATATATATTTCAGTTCTATTATACATAGAGGAATGTTTGTATACATGCTGCTTTTGCTTTCAATGAATGATATCTGGTGATTTTTGAAAAGTGAAACAAAATAAACATTTGAAAATCTCAAGCCTTGGTTCTTTTGGGAAATATCTATGATGGCTTAAGGTAGGTTTTGTAAATTGTGTTTGGGACTCCTGGAAACTCACACATAACTCCCAAGAGTCACGGACAATATTATTTTAAAATGTTCCGGCATACTGAGTTTAACAAAGTATTATGGTTAGTAAAGTATATTTCATTCGAACATATGTCTTTTAAAATGTTTGGATCTTGAACAAATTTAACAGGGTGTCATTAAAACTGTCCGAGAAACCAACAAATAAAGCGCAGATGAAGGTTTCGAAGTTCCCTTGTTTGATTCCACTTCTAATGCCAAGTTTCACTACAAATAATAACGTGCTATCTCTGATATCAGTGTTACAGTACATAGAAAGTGTAAAATTGCAACAAAAATAGAAATGTCTTTAATTGAAATATTGACCATTGAGTTCTGCATAGATTGTTTTTGTGTAGAGTATTTTCTGCAGATTTTTCTTTTCTTAGATTTGAAGTACTCACTATGTAGTACTTGCTCAAATTCCAGAAATGTAGCTCTTTAAAATTCCTTGATTATATCTTACACTTACTGTGGATTTGGATATTAGTTTTAGTTGGAGAAACATTTATCAAAAACACTGCATTCTTCTGCCATTTAAGCAGCATACAGCTACGCTTCTGAACTATTCAGCCGGTGTCCTAAGCAAGGTATGTTGTCCTTTTCAATTTGGAAGCAGAGTTGGTAGTAGTGAGGTGTAAGGTGTCAAAATTTGAAATTCCATATTTTCCTGCTGCTCAGAAAGCATTAGTTAAAAGAGGTGCACACATAAAAGATGCAGAAGATTTTTCAACACTCCTGCTATATTGAATCAACTAATCCTAAAATATGGTTGACTCATTCCTGATAAGGTGGAGATGAGGGTTCATTCCTTTTTCATCCGTGGGCAGTTTAGCAAGGAACATGAGGTATTAATTTCCAATTATCTTCCGCCAGCCATGCAGGTTTTTCTGGTCACTGAGTATCTTGATATTAATTGTTGTATATGTTGAGTAAGTGAAGGTCAGATGAGGCTCTACATATGAAACCCCACTGCTTGACGTTTTTATCACTTTTAAAAATGAATGTATTTGGTGAAGACAGCTGAAAAGGATCCACATTCTGGTTGCAACAGCAATACACAGAGAACTTCCGAAAATGAGATAGCAGAATAAGGTAGAAGTTGCAGTCCTTCATTGTTGCTCATTCATACTGGCAATCTACAGTTATCTTCCTTCAGTAAGTGAGCCCGAATACCTGAAATAGAGTAAATGTAAAACAGTACTGTTATAAATTAGTTATAAATTAAAATACAATTTAAATGTAATATTAATTTACTTGAATACTGTATTTCTGTCAACGCATGTGCTACAGTTATGCTTGCTGCATGAACCAAGCCACAAAGGCCAGCACATTGTTTTACTAGCCTTAACAACCTTAGAGGGGTGAGAAGGATGGAGGAAGCAAGAAGAACAACCATTATTTGAACCAACATATTAAAAGAAGAACACTGCAGGTAACCAAAAATAGGCATTTACCTTAGGCTTATGGTAACAAAATATGTGTGTGAACCGACCGTGAAACGTGCATACTAAAACCTCATCTCTTGACTTTACTCAAAGACAGCTCTTCTCTCTTAAATATTGTTGCAATGTAATTTAAAATGGGACTTCATCGCAAACTTTAGTACAATTGTTTCCTATGAGGTAATCACCCATGCACATTAAGAGAGTGTTCTCATTAACAAATCCAGTTATAGCAGAGTCAACTACCTGTCAATACTTCACATTAAAGCAATATTATGTATACCTATGAAACACTTGCAACGTGAAAGAACACTGCACATAACCCAAAATAGGTATTTACCATACCTCTCATTTTAAATTAGGCTCATGGTACCAAAATATGTGTGTGAGCCGACAGGGAAACGTGCATACTAAAACCGTTTCCTGACTTGGATGGCAAGTACATGAAGGCTTATATTTTCGAGTTTTCATTTTATTTTAAAGCCAAGCAGTGGCTAGTTTGTGTAATGAGTTGACCTTCCAAATGCCGTTGAGCTTTACTGTGTGTAGACACATGTAAGTAACACCATGAAGGATGCATAACACAATCGCCTTTGCACTATAATTTTAACCGTGTGATAGCAAAGTTAGGATTACAATACTGACTTTATTAAACTGGACAGAACTCGTTTTACCTCTCTCACAGATCAAATGAGTGAATTAAATCCTCAGGGGTTGAGTATTAACAAGGGAGCGGGATTTTATTAGCCGGTATAGCCCAGCTATGAAGGGCTATAAGGCTATTAGAACATTCTGCCACTAGAGGGCAGAATATTCTAACAAATTAAACAGAGGCCTCTCGGAACCTGAGGGAATTGAAATACCCTTGGGCTCTGAGAGGCCTTTGTTTGAACAGCATTGGAATGTTGCTCTGCAGGCCTTTACCAGCCCATTGAAGCATGGAGCACTCCATTGTCGGAAATTGAGTGCTCCACATCGCAATGTTCTAATTACCTTGCAGCCACTTCCAATTTGTCCATCACTGATCAAGAGGACTGACTGTAATACCTCTCTCACAGATCAAATGAGTGAATTAATACCTGAGGGGTTGAGTATTACATATCAACCAAAACTAACTGTGAAGAGGGCCAATTAGAGCGCACAACAGACCAATGACTAAGTCATGGTCTAGAGGAACCCAACGATGAATCATGGCACTTGTAGCGGGGAAGGGTTAGCATACTTTTATGGAAATGCTAGACAAGACGTTCACTGGCTAGCAAGTTCACTCTTCCCTCAAAAAAGGGCCACTTATTACATCAGGCTAATGCCCTATTACTGATCTTTCTGTATATATGTCTCTTATCATTTAGGAAACAATTAAAGACACTACTCTTCCCTAAACCAGAATAATCAGTAATCAATGCGGTTACCGTACCCCTCAGCACCAAACCTCAGCGCCGTGATATCCTACCTAGGATGATTGTTAGCGCTTTATAAATAAATTAAATACAAATACAAATTAAATATATTTGGGCTTTGCTTTGGAGGACTAAATACAGAGATGAAATTTGCATCCTCGGTTTGGCAAGTGTTTCGTTCAACCGGGATAATATTTTACCTTGAGGAATGCAACAGGAATTGAAGAGGCACATTTAGTCACTACTTTGAACTGCAGCACAGGCAGAATGTTGTTGTATAATATGACAACAATATTATAAATAGTTCTCTACAGATGGAGGAAAGGCAGAGAAAGATATGGGTTAGTGTTGTATATTTATACGTACTTCAATATGACTACTTGGTGTCTGTAGCCCTTTCTTAGTGTTCTTATCTTACCAGTCTCCCATACTACCTATGAGTGTTCTATCTGTGATGTGAAGATTCCAGCCTTGGCAGTTGATGGTCTGGTCAGCTGTGAGGTTTACTGCTCTGCTGTCTTCTGCTGTGTATCTTAATAAATCTATCTTAATACCTTGAAGACCTGTCCTGCTGCCTACCTATGTTATTTACAACAGTTAGAAAGAGGGTTGGGTGAAATAAGCATGATAATCTCTGTTACTTGGAAGTCGCCAGCTATTTTAAAAACAATTGAATGTGATTTAAGAGCATATGAACTCTTGCTCAATTTATAAAGCTTGCAGCACATTCAATAAGACAGTAAAGGCCTTAATATTAACAAGATGATAAGATGATTGAAAAACCATGAAGAAGACTGCGGATAACAACAATACAAAAAATTCCCTCGTGGCCTCAACCTTATTTATCAATCGACAATGTTCAAGTATTTTCAAAAGATCATTTCTAATTAACACGGGTACGCTAATTTATTCAAAATATACTTGATATTTTATTCATTTTTTTCCCACAACATATCAAAATTACTTTTCATATTTTTTATATATATTTCTTTTTAACATTTTCATTACATTATTCTTTTCAGTTGCATTAGCTAAAAATCTATTCTTCAAATACATATATAACAAATTTGATGTACAAAAAAACATTTTTGGGGTGTTTTTCCTCTCATAAAAAAATCAAAGATACCCTTGTAACCACACACCTATGTTCAAACATACATTACACATTCATTCATCTACAAGCACTTCACTAAACAGTCAGGAAAATCTCTTTTCTCTGTATCTGAGGTTGTACAGGTAAAAGTTGGTTACTCTTCACGCCAGGTCGACATGCATTTCGGAGGGCTTGTACCACCTTCCTCAGGACCAAACAGACATAAGTATGCCTCCTTAAAGTGTGGATACATGGTATCCTCTAAGCACTCTCAAAGCGTATAGCATGAGATGTCAGTAGCTAAACTTCCGCAATCTCGTGGCGAGATGCCTTAACAAAGAGCACCGCAGGTTTCCGACATGTGTCGCTTGAATGGTGTGTTCAAATAATCAATAGCGTAGGTTCCATTAACACTTTGCTTTCAGCTTAACAAATATGTCTTCATCGGTATTATCCTGTAGATTAGTTTTCCTGAATCATCATCGCTGAGTTCTCAACATCAACCGTGTATTTCTTCCGAGTTCTCTCATGCCGCCATCAGACTGCGGATAAGCATTATGGAAGATGGGCCTATAGCTAAAAAGAAGTCCACATGGTGTGGCAAGGGGATTCTTAGCCTACTAATAGCAATCTAGCAGAGAAGCATACATCTGCCATTCTCTGTCATTTACTCACCATTCTAAACAACATATAAAAAAAGTTAGTTCCCATGAGTAACGATCTTCCAGTTGGTTCTTCACCTGCTGAATAATTTTAAGCGCCAGACTGTATCCAAAAATATGCAACACCTCCCCTTTCTGGTAGGAGGTGAAAACTCACCACAATAAGGTACTGTTCTGGACTGCCTTGCTCTTCTAGTTGTATGCATACCCCATAGGAGCTGGTAATCAGACCCAATCCCCATCTGTATGGTCAATTTAAGAGTTAACAACTCTGAGGTTCCAGCCAATGAAGTCACTCCTCCACCAATGGAGAATGTGGTGGAGAGTAACAGGTAGGAAGGGTGAGGGACTGCCCTACATGGGACGGGGTCATCAATCTGCAGAGGCAAGTCGCTAAATCCCAAGGACTAACTTGTCCGGGAGGAAGCATGTGAAAGGCGGTATGATGCTAATCTTTTGCAACTCACTGATGTACCTCAATAATACAACTGCTACAGGGAAAACTGTTTTAAAATGTAAGAGATTCACATGGCAACTGTGAAGGGGCTAAAAAAGTAGCACCAATTAAAAAAAAATCAGAACAAGATTCAAATCTCATTTGGTCATCACACATGGAGTAAGAGGAAATACATGTAAGTCCCTTCAGAATTCAAATAATGATTAGAGATATAAAAGGCAGCTCTGTATCATTTGACAGAGCCCAATGCACACCCCATCTTCACCAGCGATAGGGCGAAACACGAAACAAGCAACCACAGGAAGACAGATATTCAAAGGATCTACATTCTGCTTGGCGCACTAGTGGCAAATCTGTTTCACCTTCCAGATTAGACCGATTAAGTGGGGGGCAACAAGCTGGCATTATGAGATTGACCACTCTGGTGGTAGCTGGAAGGTGCTCAGTTGTCACCACTGAATCTCCAGGCATGAAGGTGGAGGCTCTGGAGGTTGGGGTGCAATATCAAACACTACTGGGAGTGAAGACCTTCTATGAGAAGTATATGGAATGGGGGAGCAGAAATTCTGCGAAGCACAGCCTTCTCAGCCAGTCTGGGGCAATGCAGATGGCTAGGGCCCAATCCTGACAACCATCCCCAGAAGTAGAGGAACCAAGGGTATGAAAAAACACATACTGGTTTGCAAAATTCCACCTCAAACGAAATGCATCCTCTAATGCTCCCTGCAACCAATCATGGAAAGCACAATACTGCAGGCAATAGGCTTTGCCATGAGAGGCAAAGAGGTTTACCTGAGGTGCTCCAAACAGGGTAAAGATATTATGAACTACCACCATGTGGATATGCCACTCGTGATCGGCAAAATGACACTAACTGAGACTGTCAAGCCTGATATTCATTGATATGGATGGATGGCTGGTGACAAGCCAGATCTCATGCTGAATGTCCAATCCCATAGCTTCAAGGCTTATCAACAGAGAAGATGAGACTCCATTCCTCCTTGCTTGCTGATGTATCACATGGCAGTCATATTGTATGTTGACAGGAGAGCCCAAGTCGAAAAGCATACAATAGGTTGCCTATAGGAGATCTGACACCATGTGTAGTGAACTGACTTTGAATAGCCAGTCACCTAAGTGCACGATACAGAAATATTTACGGTTCTCAGATTTTCTGCCACCACTGCCATGACTTTGATGAAGGCTTGCGGTGCAAATGTCAATCCAAACAAGAGGACCTCAATCTGGTAGTGGGTAGACCCTAACACAAACAGCAAGTACCTCCTGTGAGACTACAGGACTAGTATGTGGAAGTAAGTGTTCTGCAAGCTCCAAGACACCATCCAGTTTTAAGCTTTGAGTGTCAAAAGGACCTGAGCTAGGGACAGAATCTTGAATTCTTCCTTGCACTGTAACAAGTTCAAGACTCCAACACCTAACATAGGACAAAGCCACGGCTGTCCTTCTTGGGAACCAGGTAGTACAGAGAGTAGCACTCCTGCTCATCTTCCAGGTCTGAACTAGCTCTGCAGCTCCTTTCTGCAGCAGGGTTGCCACATCCCACTGCAGGATCAGAAAATGGCCTTCCATCTGAGGGGACCAGGAATGGGGAATCTGGGGTGGAGCCTACTGGAAGGGTAGGGCTTACTGTGGCATAGTGGCTTATGTTAACATGTCACACAGTATGTTTGTTATCATGAGGGGAATGTGGAATGTTGGGGATGGACGGAAGGGAGACAGCGGTTGGCGGCTGAGGTCCTTTAATAAAGAAATACTTTACGTTGCTCCAGTATATGTCTTTTCGATTATGCTATACTTCACACCTACCCCTTTCTACTATCTAAAGGACCCACTGGTCCAAAGTAATGGTCTTCTAAACCTGTAGAAAGGTTAATACCCATCCTCTCAACGGCTGCACATGCACCTTCAAGGGGAAGTTACAGTGGCTTTACAGTTAGTGAAGGGGAAGATGAGGAGGAGGGGGAAACAACCGTTACAACGCAACTCTTACAACGCACTACCATTACAACGCAGTCATTACAGCGCAACATCCCTTACAACGCATGCCATTACAATGCAACCATTACCACGCATGACACTACAACGCTTACAATTACAACTCATGTCATTACAACGCAGTCATTACAACACATACCATTACAACGCATATCATTACAACGCATAGTACCCTTACACTATCCAACACTTACCCTAGTGTTGCACCCTCTGTAGTTAGAATAGTAATTTTTACCTCTACACTATCCAACACTTACCCTACTGTTGCACCCCCTGGAGTTAGAATACACATTTTTACCCCTACACTATCCAACACTTTCCCTACTGTTGCACCCCCCCCCCCCCTCGGAGTTAGAATAGTAATTTTTACCCCTACATTATCCAATACTTACCATACATGCAATGTAATGGTATGCGTTGTAATGGTATGCGTTGTAAAGATAATATGCGTTGTAATGGAATGCGTTGTAAAGGTAGTTTTTAAATATTCGTTGTAATGGCATGCGTTGCAATGGAATGCGTTGTAATGGATGTTGTGTTGTAAAAAATGCGTTGTAAAGGTATGCGTTGTAAAAGTATGCGTTGTAACATTAAACATCCGGAGGAGGGGGGGATACTGGAGCTCTTGGCCTCTTTCTTTTCCTCTCCGTCTATACTGATGGAGAAGCTGGTTTTGCTGCAGGGGAGGTTGAAAGTAAGCATGGGCGGAAAATCCGTTTCGCTCGCGGATTTTGCGGATTTTCGGTAAATTCGCAGTCCGCGAGATTTGCGAATCTCCCGCAAAATCCGCAAATCCGCGAGCAGCGGATTTTGCTCGCACTGTTCGCGTGAGTTCGCGGCTTCCCAGTACAACTTCGCGCCCCGCGAATAAGTGCAAAATTGCAGAAATACGAGCAAAACTGAAACTACTTACCAGGTTCAAAAGTTCAGGCTCATCATTAGTAGCCATTTCCTGTAGTGCTTCCTGAGGGGCCCCTCCAGAGTTCAGTTGCCAGTTGCAACTATTATGTGACCCTGCTCTGAACCTCAGAATAGTTACACATATGCCACAAAGGTCCTGAATTACAGCTAAGGGAGACAAGCAGGAGCCAGGCTGGAAGTTCAAATCCATTAATCAGCCCCTAATTCATTATTGTCAGTTGGGGCAGGGCAGGTGTTGTAACTAATTTTGCAACAATGAAAGCACTTAGCAAGTGCAAAAGATCACTAATCAGGAAGCACTAAGGAAGCAGGTGCCAGCTAAAAAAATATTCTGTGACACATTAATCAGCCCCAAATTAATTCAGGTCACTTGAGGCAGGGAAGGTGTGCTTGTGTTGCCCCAATAATGTACACTGACTGGACAACCAGAGGGTGCTGTGATGAAACAGAGGGTGGCATGGGTGGGCCAGAGGGTGGCATGAGTAGTCAGAGAGTGGCAGTGGTGACAGAGAGTGGCAGTGATGAAGAAGAGTGTCCCAAACAGGCTGGACACGTAGAAACAGCAAGTTCGCGAAACTTGCGACCCGACAGGTAAGTTCGCAATTTGCGACATTGTACAAAACCCTCGCGAACTGGCAGAAACCCGCGCAAACACCAAAAAAACAATTCGCGAGAATTCGCGGATTTTGCGGATTGCGAGTTCGCAAATCCGCAAAATTTGCGAACGCGAGATTCGCAAAATTCGCCCATGCTTAGTTGAAAGCGCAGATGTTGGTGAAAGCTGAAGCCTCATGAAAAGCCTAAAGAATTTACAAAATTTCCTATAATCTCTGCATGTGGTTCAAGGCCCAAATATAAGGTCATTGCTCTCCCTGCCTTAAATCTTTCAAGGGCATCATCAGCCTTGTCCCTGAAGAGATGAGCTCCTTTGAAAGACATATCCATTAATGCCCCTTAATATCTTATGAGACCCCAGTCGGGTTGAGGCAAGCATGCCTTTGCAAGGTCACTGAAGAACCCATGGCCCTGTCCACTGAATTTCAGTATCTAATGCAGATTTAATAATATGCTTGGTAGCATCCTGCCCATCTCTGACTATCTCCATAAACTCGTCCTTGTAGTGGCCTGGGAATTTAGGCACCACTAAGGCTGCCAAGTCCCACAAGGTATGGATGTAACTACCAAGCAGGAGTGCGTCATTGACAGATTCAAGAGCTATGCTACCCTCAGAGAAAAGATTCTTTCCAACAATCTTCAATCTTTTGTATTTCCTATCTTGCAAAGCTGCCGGGAACACATCAGGAATTGGCTTCAAACAAGCATAAAACTGAACCACTAGGCTTTAAGATGACGGGTGAATCAGCAGAAAGCTTTATGCTACTTACCCAGTAAGCATCTGTTCTTGGCATGTAGAGCTCTAGATTCACATGCTTTGCGAACTCTTGTCATCTAGTGTTGGGTCCGGATGTTTGCAAGTTGTTTTGCTTCGAAGAAGTCTTTCCCAGTCATGAGGTAAGGCGACTCCTCCTTTCGGTGATAGTGCGCATGGGCATCAAGTCCATTGTTAGATTGTTTTCTCGCAAGAGGGTGAGAATGGAGTGAATGTAGTACAGACTTGTCCATGCATGTGTAATGTAAATAATTAAAACTGTCACAACTACAGGTGCCGGAGAGGTGGGAGGGAGCATGTGAATCTACAGATCTACAAGTCAAGGACAGATACTTACTGGGTAAGTAGCATAATCCGTTTGAGGCATGTGTGCTGTAGATACACATGCTTTGCATAGATTATATACCACTATTCTCCCAAAGCGGTGGCTAACCTGTAGATGTTACAGTTGTCTGAAATAGTGTTTTAAGTACTGCTTGACCTACATTAGCTTGTTGTCGTGCTAACACATCTTACACAATAGTGTTTGATAAATGTGTGTGGTGTGGACCATGCTGCTGCCTTACATATGTTATCTATAGGGATGTTACCTAAAAAGTCCATAGACGCTCCTATTTTACAAGTGTAATGTGCTCTAGGAGGTATAGATAAAGTTGTTCTAGCTTTAGCATAGTAGGTTGGAATGCATTTAACAATCAATCTTGCAATACCTGATTTAGAGATCGGATTGCCTTTGTGAGGTATAGCAAATGCAACAAACAGTTGTTTTGTTTTGTGAAAATCTTTTGTTTATGTAGTACAATAAAGCTCTTTTAACGTCAATCGTGGGAAGAGCACGTTCTGCTACAGAATCAGGTTAATGAAAAAATACTGGTAACTCAACTGATTGGTTTATATGAAAAGCAGAAATCACTTTGGATACGACTTAAGGGATGGTGCGAGAAATACCCTATCTCTGTGTAGATGAAAGAAGGGTTCTTCTAAGGTTAATTCCTGTAGCTCACTAACTCTCCTCAGTGTTGTGATCACAATGAGAAAAGCAACTTTCTGTGAGAGAAATTGTAAGAGGCACTTATGTAATGGTTCAATAGGTGGACCCATGAGCCTTGTGAGAATAATGTTGAGATTCCAAACTGTGGCACAAGGAACCCTAGGTGGTATTACTCTCTTCAACCCCTCCATGAAAGCTTTGATTACTGGAACTCTGAATAGTGACTGATGTTGCCTGTTCTGAAAATACGCAGCAACTGCTGCAAGGTGCAAACAAATAGATGTGTAAGCTAGTGCAGATTGCTGTAAGTGTAACAGGTAACAGATATTGTTTTGTATAGAAGCATCTAAAGGATTGATTTTGTTGTTATTGCTGAATACAAGAAATCTTTTTCACTTTGCTGCATAGCAAGCTCTGGTAGTATGCCTTCTTGCTTCTTTTAGAATATTCATACTATCTGGTGGTAAATTTAAATAACCAAACTTTATGACTGTAGGAGCCAGATCACTAGGTTCAGTTCTTTGGGATTTGGATGTTTGATTTCTTCATGGTTCTGTGTGAGGTGAAGCTTTTGATGTGGAACTAGTGACAGCTCCAACAGGGTAGTGTACTATGGCTGACGGGCTGTGAGGGATGTTTGTCTGAGCTTCCGAACTAGACATGGAATAAGCAGGAGAGGCGGAAAAGCGTAGGCAAACATGCCTGACCAGTTAATCCATAGGGCATTACCCTTTGAGCGTGAGTGTGGAAACCTAGAGTCAAAGCTTGGGGCATTTTGCATTTTCTGCTGTGGCGAACAAGTCTATTTGTGGGAATCTCCATTGTTGAAAGTAGGGAAGGAGAACTTGGGGATGAAGTTCCCACTTGTGAATTTGCTGTCTCCTTCTGCTGAGAAGGTCGGCAATTTGATTGTTTACTCCTCAGATGTGTTCTGCCAGAAGATAAATCCTGTGATGGATTGCCCAATTCCAAATGGCCTGAGCAAGTCTTAACAGTTAGAGAGAGTGTGTCTCCCCCTGCTTTTGATACCTTCGGGTCTAGCCAGCGCGATATAAAACTCTTTAAATAAATAAACATAATACATTGCTGTCATGTTGTTTGTTTGGACTAAGACAGTTTTGCCAATGAGTTGAGTTTGAAAGGCTTTGAGTGCTACAAGCTCTAGATAGTTGATGTGCAGGTTTTTGTGTTTGTTGCTCCACTGGCCTTGCATTGTGTAATTTTGGAGATGGGCCCCCCAACCTGTCGGAGATGTGTCTGCTGTGAGCACAATCTGTGGAGCAAGGTCGATGAAAGGCCATCTTTTTGATACATTTTGTAGGTTCCACCGCTGCAGAGACTGATGGATACGGCCATCTACCAACACTAGCTAGGTTAATTGACCCGGCGACTGATTCCACTGATGTGCTAAGCACTCCTGCAGTAGACGCATGTGAAGTCTTGCATGGGGTACAATTGCGATGCAAGATGCAATCATTGCTCGCAGTTGCATGAACACTCTGGCTGGTAAGGCTTGGTTGGAATGAAATTGTAGTATAGTAGCCTGAATATTGTGAATTCTGGCTACATTGGGAGAGGCTAGTGCTTTGACTGTGTCTAGAGTGGCTCCTAGGTAAGACTGCATCTATGACAGATGTAGGTGAGATTTTCGGGCACTGACCGTGAAGCTTAGTTGATGAAGAAGGGCTATTGTGATTTTTGTGTGTTGGTAAGTATTCGCTTTGATGAGCCGGTCATCTAGATAGAGGAAGACGTGAATATGTTATCTTCTGAGATGAGCCGCGACTACTGCCAGACATTTTGTAAATACTCTGGGCGCCGTAGTCACTCCGAAGAGAAGTACAGTGAATTGGTAATGCTTGCCTGCTATAACAAATCTGAGGTATTTGCGATGAGCCAGATGAATTGGAACATGAAAATATGTGTCTAGAGTAGACATACAATCTGCCTTCTGCAAAAGTAGAAGTACCTGTTGAAGGGTCACCATCTAAAAGTGTTCTGAGTATATAATGGTTTAACTCTCTGAGATCCAGAATAGGTCATAGGGAACGGTCCTTTTTGGGAATGAGAAAATACAGAGAGTAAACCCCTGAGTCCTGGTACTGTTCTAGATCTGGCTCTATAGCTCATTTCAGTAAGAGAGATTGCACTTCCTGTTTGGGCAATTGTATGTGTTCTGGAGACAATTTGTGAGGTCGAGGTAGAATGTTTTGTTTGAAGGATTGCTGGTAAGCTCCAGGCAATAACCATGTTGTATACTTCCAATCACATATTTGTCTGTTGTTATAGATTGACAAATAGGGAGAAATTGTTGAAGTCTTCCCCCGACAGGTGTGGTATGGTCGGGGAAAAGCGTGGGCAAGTCACTGCTTATTAGGGGATGGGGAGTTATGGGGTGTGTTGCCCTTACCCATACCTTTTAAGTTGTTCCCTCTATAACCTCCTAAAAAAAACCTCTTGAGGGAGAGGACTGGTTGTTACCTTTGTAGATGGAGGTATTCTGGTCTTAGCATGTGTTTTTGGACTCCCCTTGGTAAAAGAAATGGCGAAAGAAGCCTCTGTTTGAAGGAGACTGGAGCGCTCCCATGGACTTGGCCACTTCAGTGTCCTTTTTAATTTTTTTCAATGCCTGATCTACTTCAGGACCAAACAGATGTTTCTTGGTGTGTTAAGAATGGATTGTTGGACCTCAGGTTTAAACCCAGAGATCCTTAACCAAACATGTCTCCTAAACAAAATGCTAGTGTTGACCTCTCTAGCTGCAGTATCAGCAGCATCTAGAGTACACCTTATGGAAGAATTTGAAATTAGCTTACCCTCATTTACTAAATCCTTAAAACACCGACTGTTCTCATTAACGAACTCATTAAGTAGAATGTTGCCCCAACTACAACAACAACCCCGTTATCTTCTCGGGGTCGCAAATACTGTAGCTGGGCGTGTCGAATGAATGCATTGAGGCATGTGTGTTTGTGTGAAAAATTTTGGAGGGTTACCACATACCTGAGACTGAATAAGCAATGGAGAAAAATATATCACTGTTTTTCCCGAAATGATGATAAATTAACGATGATGTTACAAAAGATAACATATGCTTTGTCACAATGTGACCAACGCTAATATGAAAACATTGAGAACTGTGAGCTGAAATACTTGTGCTTTTTCTTTCTCTCCTTTTCTTACAGAGACCACAACAGGTCCATTATTTTTCCCGCTTCACCGTGGGCCAACTCAAGCCCAGAAGCAAAACGAAGTAGCCGATTTTTGCTACTCTGTTTTAGGACTTTAGGCATACCACATAGTTTATAAAAAACTGAGTATAATTAGTAGGGACCAGTAGAGGTCCTGAGGAGTAAGCAGGAGGGGATTGCTTACGAAACATGTCATGTCGACCAAGTAGATAGCGTAATACGCTCTACTAAACCCCATTTTTATGTTCCCAGCCAGAGAAGTTAATAAATCATTTTTTTCTACTAGCCAGGGAACTTTTGAATTTGTTATCACATATTTAGGTCCCTACACTTTTCACTGTCCTCACACGACACATAGCCTATCGTCACAATACAAAGTGCTCCCGCGTAGCTCGTAGGTCGCAGCACCCCCCGCCCCGTAGAGGGATGGGAAGACCCCTATGATGAAGCATGACACTAAGGGGCTCTTAGTGTGTGAGGGGTATTTTAGAAGCACATAGTGCTCCTCGTTTGCCATCAGCAAAGAGAGCCACTCTCACAAACCCTAGAGAGATAATCACAACAAAAATTTAAGGTTATTCACTTTTTGCACATTGATGGTATTCTGGTCTTAGCATGTGTTTTTGGACCCCCCTTGGTAAAAGAAATGGCGAAAGAAGCTTCTGTTTGAAGGAGACTGGAGCGCTCCCATGGACTTGGCCACTTCAGTGTCCTTTTCTATTTTTTTCAATGCCTGATCTACTTCAGGACCAAACAGATGTTTCTTGGTGTGTTAAGAATGGATTGTTGGACCTCAGGATTAAACCCAGAGATCCTTAACCAAACATGTCTCCTAAACAAAATGCTAGTGTTGACCTCTCTAGCTGCAGTATCAGCAGCATCTAGAGCACACCTTATGGAGGAATTTGAAATTAGCTTACCCTCATTTACTAAATCCTGCGCTTTAGCTTTATGCTTGTCTGGGAGATATTGAAGCATTTGATCCATTTCAATCCAGTGTGGCCTGTCATACCTGGCTAGAAGGCCTTGTGTATTTGCAATGTGCCATTGTTTGCAGCTTGAGCAGCTATGCGCTTGCCAGAAGCGTCTATTAACTTGGACTCCTTATCTGGTGGAGGAGCATCCCCTAATGTTTGGGAATTAGCACGCTTATGAGCATTAGACACAACAAGTGAATCTAGTGGCACCTGGCCCTAGATAAATACTGAGTCTGTTCGGGAGGCTTTATAGTTTTTGTCAACCATAGGATCAAGATACATGCTCGTACTGGGTCCTTAGAAATGTCATCAGTGTGTTTCATCATGCCCTTAAGCATAGGAAATGTTTGGCACGACCTATGAGTGGATGCTAAGGTCTCAAACAAAAAATCTTCTTCAAATGATTCTTTGTGCAGTGCTACCCCATGATATTGTGCAGCCCTGCCAATGAGTTTCTGGTGGGATACATTGTCGTCTGGAGGAGATGGCTTGGCTGGGTAAAGGTCTGCGTCATTATCTGCTGAAGGATCAATTGCATAACCCGTCCAGGGATCTAACAGTAAATGTGTCCCTGCATCATCAACATCATCGTCATCATGGTGAGATTGTGGAGAATCCTGAAGAGTAATTTGCAGAGGATTCGAAGGTGGAGAATGAGGTAGTGGAGGGGATGATGGTGGTGGATGAAAAGGACTGGCAGCAATAGACTTTTTCTTTAAAGGGATCTTTTAAGGAGTGTCCTCATCAGGAAGCTTGAGTTTCTGAGGTAGTTTTGTTTGAATATGCCAGTTTCAAGGTTAATATACAGCCTCTTTTGCTTGGGATACGTTTTTGGTGGAACATTGTCTAAATTCAGATTCAAAAGTAACATCTTTGGGTTCAGTGCCGGCGTTTTCGGCTCAGAAGGCTGCTTGACTTTCGCCATGAAGGATTTTGGCTCTGAGCCAGATTTGTGTTTGGAACCGGAGGGCTTCGGTTCCGACGAGGATTTTTGCAGAATCTGTACCGAGCCCGAAGGCTTGACTGGCTGTTTCAGAGCCGGGCCTCGAGGCGGGGCGTAGGAATTATTGTCTCGGTGCCAACCTTGGCCAGGAGGCAGAAGTGGTGCCCAACCCTTGTGCTTTTTGTGAATGATTTGGAGGGGCAAGGGGTCTTTCTTACTCACGTCGCCTTGTCACCGCGGCAGTTCTTCAGCGTCAAGGTCTATCTCAAGCTCCATGTCAGAGTCCTGCACGGAGAATGTTTCTTCCACCTCTGCTGCTGATGCCTCAAAATCTTCTTGACCGGAATCTTCACCGAAGATGTCTGGCATGTCTTCAATGCTCTGACGCTGCATCTCTTGACGTCGTGCCCAATAATCACGAAGAGGTTTCTTCAGACAAAACGATCTGCAAGCGTAGCAGTCTTCTTCCTTGTGCTCCGGAGACAAGCACAAGTTACACACCTTGTGTGAGTCAGTGTGCAGATAGATACTTCGCGTAGCACTGAGGGCAGAATTTGAACGTGTCCGTTCCATTGATGGAGAGCTGAACCAACGCGGTTAGGCCCGAAGGCCGTCCATTAAGCTTTCTGATTGAACAGTAGATTCCGTTGACTGAAACAATGTGCAGAGAATTGGAAAACACGTACAAAACAATACAGTTGAGGATAGAGAGAGGATTGTGTGTCGAGCGGAACCCGAAGAACAGTTTCAAACCAGAGCGTAGCAATACATGTCCGAACCCAATAGCGAAAAAAACAATCTAACAATGGAGACGATGACCATGCGCACTATCACCGAAAGGAGTAGTGACCTTACCTCAGGACTAGGAAAGACTTCTTCAAAGAAAAACAACTTGCAAACATCCGGACCCAACACTAGATGGCAGGAGTATGCAAAGCATGTGTATCTACAGCACACATGCCTCGAACAATACTTTTCGTGGTGCCCTTGACTTGAAGAATAACATATAAGCACCATATTGACAATAACACTGTATGCTAGAGAGGTGATACCAGGTTTTTAGTGGCACATAAAATGCAAAGCTAACACACACATATATCCTTTGCTGGCCACTCACACAAGATATACGCTCTATGTTCAAAACACTGGAGGGTTCTGGGAGATACACCTTAGGGTGGGACTATGGTGATCCCCTTACAAGAAACAGGGAGCCCTTTTAGAAAAATAGTGTGCATTTTGGGAAATTTTTAAGCATATGTGGGAACAGAAAAATCCCAAAGGCAGAGAAGAGGCACAGGGATAAATAGAGAACAGACCAAGCGTTCTTGGCTTTATTGTGCTTGTTGCATGCAGACATATTTGTTGCAGATGTGTAGAAAAATAAAAAAATAATTTACTCCAACACAAAATTTGTCACCCTGGATCACTAAGGAACAACATCCTCTTTGGTCAATATCTCCACATCAGAAGAAACTGCAAATGGTGTACTGGCTACTTTAACCCTTTCGATGCTGATGACGAGCTCAGCTCGTCATCACCCAAAGGTGTTGTGTGCTGATGACGAGCTGAGCTCGTCATGGTGCCACTAAAATGGCATTTTCCAGCACAGGGGGGGAAAACGCCCAGCAGCCATGTGGTTAAGGGGGCTAGTAACCTAACACAAACTAGGTAATAGAGGTTACTCTAGTACACTTCTCAAGAGAGTACTAAAACGATCCCTGGAATTATCTTAGAAAATAATTGCTACATCATAAAGAGATGAAGAATACAGATAGATTGATTTATGTAACCACACTCTGTCCTTCTCTTCCAAAAATTGCCAAACACATTAAAAAAGACTGTCCAGTGTTGAGCAATTTAGGACTTATACATGTTGCCCCTATGTTTTCCTTTAAACGTGGGAGAACCCTAAAGGATCACATAGTACGCACCAGTGATTAGAATCCCTATGAAAAACGTCCATCAACAATAGCTGGGGTTTGCAACCAATAAGAGGACACCATGTTGTGGTAGTTGCACTTTCTGTGGTCTCAATATTTTCACAAAAAATTCTTCTGCATATTATACAAGAAGTGCACAACATTTCCAGTTGTACTAGCACGACAGTGGAGTATGCTATTGGGTGCCCTTGTGGGTTCATTTACATTGTGCAGACCTCCTAAAAGATGAGAAATACAATCGGACAAAATATAAGTAGAATATGATGCACAGTCCTAACTGACTCCCACCTTATCAGTCACATTAATGAACTTAACCCATGTGCCCATCAATTGTAGAGGTGCTTCAAGTATGACACAGAGGCAGAGATTGATCAGGGATGCTGTAAAGATGTAACTGCATATGGATACAGTGATGCAACTCCATCCACAATGAGCTGGACACAATTGATGATCCTTCTCATTTACTGAGAAGGATATAATGGACTATTCTGTGGATAGATCCAAATGACTCAGAAAGGCACAAGGGGGCCGATTACGATGCAGTCGGAAAATGCTCCGACCATTGGTCAGAGCCTTTCCGACCGCATCGTAATATGCCGGTCGGATTCCTTTCCGACCGCATCGTAATATGCCAGTCGGATTCCTTTCTGACCTCCTCATTATGATGGAGGCTGTTTGAAAGGAATCTCAACGGTCATTCTAACTAGCTTCTGATGGGTTCGGAGAACCCATCCGCCTGTTAGAATGCAGCCAGTAATCCCTAGGGTGGCTCTTCCCACCCTAGGGATTACGATGTCGGGTTTCTCAGCCTTTCTGTGCTGGTCTTTCTGACACAGAAAGGCTGTCGGAGCTCGACTTTGGGAACCCCAAGCAGGTCCCCCTTGGGTGCATGGCCTCCGATGGGAGGCCGAGGGGGCACCTATGGTGCTCCCCTGTTGATCCCTGCACCCTGTGGTAGGCACCTTGAGGTGCCTGTCACGGGGTGCAGGAATGAACTGCACGGCCTATTTTACAATGGGAGCATGTATTCCGGCCAGAATACATGCTTCCATTGTAAAGTATAGGAATGAGACGGAATAGTGTTCGGTCGCATCCTAAATAGTCAATCGGGACCGCCAACCGGGTGTTGGTTTGTCCAATGACTGAAACAATGTCGGGCGCAGGAAACTCCGTCTGACATCGTAATAGGCTCGTATTTATTTTTTGGTGTGAATTTGGGCCTCCTTTACTGTGACTCACACATAATATATGTACCCATTTTCTCATATGTGTTTATATGTGTTCTAAGTTTCAAAATGTTTAAAAAAATGTTTGTCATTTTTCCACATAACTGCTTAAATTAATCTAACTCAAAATGTAATTGTACTCTTTTCTTGTTCATAATTTCTTAGCTAGAATCTCAGTTTCAGTCTTCTATTATTTAATCCTTTTGGACAGTCCATACTCTCTTTTGTATTTAGCACTTGCCCCTTTGTTTCTCTCCTGCACAATAGTTCTACTTCCCTCCTTGTCCTTTTAGACTGCACCGGTAATTTCTTTACTTTCTATTTGTGCACTGACCGTGCTTTTGCTTTTTATGTTATCTTTCACCAAGTAGACTAAAAGTAATACGCAAATTGATGTTTATGACCCTGTAGAACGCCATCCTTCATTGGTTATGATCCTTAGTCTCAGTCAGGTACGCCTGACCCAGTTGAATGAGCCCTGGACTTCCTGTTTCATGCATTTTTAATACTGTGCTTATTTATTGCTTCATGGGGTGTGTTCTGGACAGCTTCACTGGCAACAACCTTTGGAGCCCTTTTCAACATTTTAATGCATGTATTAATTTCTGTTGCAGTATAAATTGCTGTTGCACATGGATCATTCTTGAATGTTCTTCAACTGTATTACAACCCTATATAGCTATCAGAATCCAGGTCAGTGGCTCATTACTGCATTCTACTGGCCAACACCATATGCTTTATGGTTAGTCTCATTTTAGTTCAAGCTTTGGCCCTTTATAGCATCCCTTATGCCCTTATTTGTAAAAAAAAGTTGTTCCTTAATCAAGTGTAAGGCTTACCTTTGCACTAGCTCTCAGACTTTAAATATCCCTGCCAGATGTTTGCACTTACATAGCACGTGTGTTGTACCTGGGTCACACTTGGAGGTGGTACCTTAATCAATACTCCTACTTTTTTGACCAATTCTTGATTCCTTTTCTTCAGAC
This sequence comes from Lissotriton vulgaris, assembly GCF_964263255.1. Classification (NCBI taxonomy): domain Eukaryota; kingdom Metazoa; phylum Chordata; class Amphibia; order Caudata; family Salamandridae; genus Lissotriton; species Lissotriton vulgaris. The sequence continues at coordinate 1,131,974,610 of NC_141697.1, forward strand.
TTCTGGTGCTAAGACCCTCTTTTATGTCGATCCCATTACTCATCCAGTGATCAAAAACTTAACACTAAGGTTTATTGGATGTAAAAGAAATACAGTGTCACATGACAATGATGTATTTGTTATTGAGGTTCTAACAGCTTTTATCCATCTCTAAACCGTTTGTGTTGATACACACATGTGTTTCACTGCACTTTTTGTACACTGTGCGACCACTAGAGCACTAAGGACCTCCACTTTTAATACTATGGATGTTTTATTCTTTTGAATTTGTATACAAATGCTTGAATTTTCCATTAGATGGAGTGCTTTGTGATTTAATCATGTGTTTGTGATAACTTTTGTGTCTTACAACTTAAGTAATTACTTCCATATAACTATACAACTTGTATCCTGTTGTATTTTTATATATTTGACCCACATGTTTTGTTGGTTTACAGAGCATCTCCTTTTAAGTTTATATGATAACCCTCAGCATGTGTGACACAAGAAATCAACATTAAAAGTACTAAAAGTACAAAAATTTAAATTATCAATTGGAAGATATTTTGGTCTCCCTAGCAGCATGAAAATAGCGAGAGGACACTGTCAGGCCCATAGTATCTCACCATGTTAACCACTTCCAGGGATGCCAGGGAGATGTGGGCTGCTAGGGAGGGAGGGAAAACAATGAGTTTGTAACCACACATGGTCATTGACAAACACTGTGGTCAAAACACATAACAATGTCAGTGCAGAATAATTATGATGATGTTTTATTTTAAGAAGCTAATTGATATGCACAGTACCACACATAATATACAACATTTATATATATATATATATTTTTTTTAAAAATCATACTTCGATTGTACATTAACTTACAATGCAGAACTTGTCGCTTTTGAGGATCTAACTTCTTTCCAAAAAAGCCTCCGCGAAGCAGTTCCTGCAACTGACTGAAAAAATGGAACATATATGCTGCTTTGGAGGCTTTCCAAATGAGGGAAATGATATACCAAACAGCCAATAGTATGTAATGAAGAAGTAATAGGCCTCTGAAATCTACTCTCTATATTTTTAGATTACTGTCAAAAGCTATGTGACACAGCTGCGCTGTTGTAACAGACGTAATAAAGTCCATGTCATGAATCTCAAACACTTCTCTAAATGCAGAGTTGATGGCAATAACTTAAATATGTATATGTATAGGTTAAAATGTTCTATTACAAACAAGATAGCAAATTATTTCGTTTTTTCCAATTTAAAATATATATATGTATATTATTGTTCAGAAAACATTTGGGAGAGCTCAAGGACTTGTGTCAATATCTGATTGTATATAAAAAATTATGAAAAGATTGCAAGATCCAACTATTTTAGCCAAAGTTTTTAAAACTTTCTATATTTGAGGTATCTGTAAACTGAAACAAAGTTCCAGAATGGAGCCAATCATGGTTTTGATGGGTCTCCCTAGTGGTGAGCATTCTGGTTTGTGACTCTGGCAGAATTTAAGTACAGACTCTTAGGGTCAGGGGTAATAAGAAATTCTGCCTCTTTGCAAGTAATTCACTGTGACTCATATGTCATATTTCTAGAAAAAATGCTAGAGTTCTAAATCTTCATTATGATGACTCTAATCATTTCAACCTATGTGATTCTCGCCAAAATGCATTGTTTTTGTACATCATCCTAACTGCTAAAACATGACTCACCTGATTTTTCTTGTTAACCTGTATGTATATAATCACAGCCAGAGCCCTGTCTTTTGCTCTGACCTGACGATTTGAGTTGAAGCACTTGACCCAACCAGAGTGGGTAAGCAAGGCCTTAGGGAAAGCGATTAAGGGAGGTATTCCACTTAAAGTACGTGAAACAAGAGCACTCTATAAGGAAACAACTTAAGGCTAAGAAAACCTGGGAAGACCAAAGATAGCAAGATCTGAGGGTGGCGTGTGCTTCTAAGGACCCTAAGCTGTTTTGGAACACCTACAATTGGGCCACTAGGGGTCAGGCTGAGCGCCCCCAGAATCATGTGCCAGTTACAGTCTAGGTTAATCATTTTAAAACCCAATACTCCGCTACCACCCCGGAGAAGGAAGTCGAAGTTGTGAATGTGATGTACCAAAGGGAAACCTTTACCCTGAGGGAAGTCGAGATAGCTCTAAGCTCTATCCTACCTGGGAAAGCACCGGGGCCTGATGACATACCGGGCGACACCTTGTTACATGATGAACCTAGTTGGTGCCGCTATATCTTTCTGCTTTCCAATGCAATTGCACAAGGGGCATCGATCCCCACTTCTTGGAAAAATGCAGAAATCATCACTGTCTTCAAAAAAGGGGACAAAGACCACCCGGGGAACTATAGGCCAATTAGCCTGATTGACTGCTCCCAGAAACTAGTTGGAAGGATGGTGCTCAATAGACTCCAGGAGTGGATCGAGGAGTTTGGAATCTTGTCACCTTTACAAGCCGGATTCAGAGCAGCTACAAGCACCATCGACCAAGTTTTTCGATTCATCTTAATTTACTGGAAGCTAGTTACATTGGGCAAAGGCAGCCTTTATGCCACCTTCGTAGATCTTAGGGCGTCATTTTATCTAGTCCCCCGTTGGAAATTATGGCTTGTCCTCAAAGAACTAGGCCTACCTCTGGATCTTTTATCCCTGATCAGTAGACTTCATGAAGATAACAAGGCCCAAATGGTATACAGCGGTTAGCACGCATTTTTTACAACGCGGTGCTGTTACCACGCTACTTTTACCACGCAAGTCGTTACAACGACTTGCGCTGGAGGGCGCTCCAGGATAGTAAATAGTTTAATTTACTATCCAACTCCATCCCTAGAGTCCACGGGGACTGGAGTTGGAATAGTAAATTAAAAAATTTACTATCCAGCGCCCCTCCACGCAAGTCGTTGTAACGACTTGCGTGGTAAAAGTAGCGTTGTAGCGATACACGTTGTAAAAGTACGCGTGGTACCGTCATATATCCAGCCCAAATTAGATGGGGTGGGCAGGGGGAAATCACTGAACCATTTCCAGTGGAACGTGGTGTTAGGCAGGGCTGTGGAATGGCCCCCAAGCTGTTCACGCTTTATATTAATGGAATTGCTGATTGTATTAGCAGAATTCCGGCTGATGCCCCCATACTTGCTGGTGAAAAGGTACCCATCCTGATGTTTGGCGATGACACGCTGATCCTTTCCCAGACCCCAAGCGGACTAAAGAAAGCACTTCAAATTTTTGAGAATTTCTGCTGTGAGAGGGGATTGGAGGTCAACGTGTCAAAACTAAGTTAATGACGTTTAATGCAGGCAAGGCAAATACAAGAGGATTTGTAATGGAAGAGGGCCCTCTTGAAATAGTCAATGAGTTCACCTATCTGGGAGTTAACTTCCAAGGTAGTATGAAGTGGGGCCGGCAAATCGACATAGCCTCTCTCAAACTCAGACAGATATCTGGGGCGCTCTGTCAGGAGTACAATCGCACCCTTTCCAAGCCTATCAGTCCCGTCCTTGAAATCTATAATCTGAAGGCTGTTAGTGCAGCATTGTATGGTTCAGAGGTGTGGGGCTGTGAGAACCTTGTAGCTCTTACCTCAAATATAACCAGACTTCCCCAGAGCTCTCCTATGTGTCCATTGTTGTTAGATCTAGGTAAGAAACCCATTGCAGCTATAGCCAAATTGCGTCCACTCCTCTATTGGAGGAGATTGTGGACCACTCCCGAACTTGTTGGCTATGCCCAGGGTTTCCTAGATATCATTAAGTCAGACACATTACATCAAATTAAATGGCTCAGGGCAGTCCGACTTCTTTTAGGGGAGCTAGGACTGACTGTATTGTGGACCGATCCTGCAAACTCCATTTTTCAATCTAAATCTTTGTTAAAGGCTAAGTACTGGGAACTGTTTTCACTGAATAATGCAAGACAACAAGAGTCTTCTTCCCTTACTAGCCCCTTTATGGACCATAACTGGTCCCTAGGATGGAATTATATTGGGATGCAATCACGAAACCTATGGATCGCAAATTGTACTTCCAGTTCAGGGTGGGGTCCCTCCCTGTAAGATCTTTCACCTTGAAATGGTCACCACATACCCCAGCTGGGTACCCAGGATGCACTGCCAATAATGAGACAAAGGCACATATTCTCTGGGTTTGTGATGTCTATGCTGCCCCACGGCGGGCTTGGTTGTTACCTATCTGCAAGCTTCTGGGTACCAGGGCAGTGGCGGAGGCTGATTGAATTTTGCGCACAGATACATCGCTACCGATTGAACTGGCTATGGCGAAATTCCTAGGCTGGGCATGGATCTTGAGGGCGCGCCAAATTGCACTTTGTCCTTGATTTGATTTAACTATTTTTACATTGTACATATATAATGTCGATAAATCCAATGTTTAAACTTTTTACTTGTGGTTTTATTGATCTAAAATCTTCTCTTATTTTTGGGTTTTATATGAATTCATGGCAGACATTTGTTTTAACCTTTAATCCTGATGTATTGCTGGTTGTATATGCTTTTATGATTGTAAAAAATCGAATAAAGCTTTTTTTTGAGGTTTTTTTTTGGGTAAGCATATGTATTGTATCAGGCATTTAACTGACCACATTTGCTTTGCAGTAATCACTTTGCTCACGCAAACCGTATATTTTTTCATTGAATATGTAATGGTTAGACTTTACGAATCACATATTTTAGCAAGGCACCATATTTGGACATCTCAGGAGGTTTGATTTATCACTTTGTACTGTTTTTGAAAAATATTAAAAGTGGCAGCAGTGAAGAATACAACGTACTTCGTGCACCAAGGGTCGTACTTAATATTCCTTCTCTTTCACCACCACATAAACGACAGAGAGACAAAAAAAGGTAGGGAATTAGTTAGACCAAGTACTTGTACGCAGGTGCGCTGCGCACAATTCACTGAAGGCAACCTTCCTTGTTTGAAACACTCTTTTATAGAAACATAATTGTCAATTTTCAATGTACTTCACAATTGAGAACACAAAGATAAACATGTTCTATACATTGTTATAGTTTTAAAAATTATACAAAAGGCATATGCATTTTTACAATCATATAAAGCGATTCATCATGGCATTGAATGTGTGATGTTTACAAATATGCAAGATATCAACGTCTGTTTGTGATGGAGCCCATTGCATTTTGGGACTTGCCAATAGGTAGGAACATGTTGACTTTCTTCCTACAATTGGATGAATTCCCCCCTCCCAGGTACAACTCTATCCCTTGGGGAGATTAATAAACTATTTTAGACCCACGAAGACCTAGGGGCCGAATACAATGCGGCCCGGAAAGGCTCTAACCGATGGTCGGAGCCTTTCTGGACCGCAGCTCGGTTTATTTTCTGACTGCCGAATTATAATGCTGGCGGACAGAAACTAAACTGGCCCGTAATCCCAAAGGGCGGTCTTTCCGCCCTTGAGATTACGATGCACGGTGTCTGGAAGGGTTTCCATGCCGGCCTTTCCGAAATGGAAACCCTGTCTGGAAGCGTGTTTTGGGGCCCCTAGCAGAGCCCCCTTGTGGGTGAGGACTCCAGGTGGGGGCCGAGGGGGCACCCATGGTGACCCCCTGTTAATCTCTGCACCCTGTGGCAGGCACCTTGAGGTGCCTGCCACAGGGTGCAGGTGTTAACACCACCTCCCATTTCCCTATGGGAGCATGTACTACGGCCGGAACACATGCTCCCATAGGGAAATGTCCATTTGCGACCAAACAGTGTTCACAGGAGTTCAGGACTGAGAAGGTTTCGGGTGGACGAAAGTCCACCTGACGCTGTAATTAGCCCCCTAATCTTTACCTTACTCTATAACCACAGTGCACTCTGCACCTCACTCCCACACCTTGCTGCTCAAATAAGACCCTTACACATATCATCCTATCCTAGTAAGTGCTGTCAAATGCATTGCGGAGAGGGGTAGCCCACAATGCGTGTTTCCACTTGGGGTCTGAGGCGAAACCTTGTGATGAAGCATGTCACCTGAGGGTGGGGGAGGCTTTTCCTCCGTAAAATATAAGGAATTTTTGTCCTGGACAGTGAGACTCCAATGGGCTCTTCTTTTGGAGCTGCCCCACTAAGAATTTCTGTGTTGTTTTTTATTATTAGGAGACTATCCTTGTAGGCGTTTAGTGCGCCTGGATTATTATCGTCTTAGAACTTTGCTGCACAAAAAGTTATGTTCTTCACTTACACCTTTTCAGAAAAAACACCTGCTTCTTTTTTGTATTACAATGTACTTACTCTAGAAATCTCAGTGGGTATAAACAAAGTCAGAACACAAATATATAAAAATATAATAAACATGAACAATTTCCTTGCCATGGTCTTTAAAGTTCGAACAAAACAAATGAAACTCACCTTTCAAAGTACTACTGCTTTGTGGAACTCTCCAAAGCTGGTTTCTGAACACCAAATGCTGTAACAAAGACGTTCACTACCACAATAATGAACACCAAACCTGTTGCAATGTTGTTGAGTAAGTCTAGCTTGGCATGTTTAGCTGGGTTGTTTAGGTCATATTTGACTAGGAACAAAAAAAGGAAGAGAAACAGTTTGTCAGCTTATTTTCAAAAGTGCTGAGACTTAATTCAGATAAAAAGAGGAAGGGGGACGTGGTGTAAGAATACTGCTTTGGCAATATACTGACATGAGCAGAATACAATTTGGGTGCCAATAATCTATTGACTAGCCTCTTAGTGAACTCAATGAATGTTGATAGTTCACAATCCATCAAACCACCCCCATTAGTATGTTTATTCAGATAATGTCATTAGATACAGGCTACAGCACTCATTTAACACATGAAACAAGCAGATTACTTTTAAAGTGCATTCTGAATTGAAAAGTGACAGCTAAAATGTACTATATTTAACAAAATAAAGAATTATTTATTGCATATACATACAATACTACAGTTATAGTTAACTTTAAAATACATAACTAGACTCACTAAAAGTTTAGTTGTCATTGAACAGCAGACGCTAGACGATCACCTCAAACTAAACTCCTCAAAAACTGAAATACCAAAAATACTCACCTGTGGATACATGACAACATCATAACCCTATGTTTATGTGGCCTATGTTAATGGGGCGACCTCCGAAGACATTGAGTGAATTTAAGAACCTTGGCATGATCCTTGCTTGAAAATCTCACTTCAATCCCAAATCAAAAATGTGACAAGAGACTCATTCTAAAAAATGATAATACTTAAGAGTTTACTTCCCAGACCTAGGTCTTTGAAGAAGCATGCAGGCATCACTGGCCCTAGTAATTTCCTGTTTAAACTAGGCAAAAGAGCTGCAAATGGACTCTCTTAAAAATGAATCCGCAAGCCACAAAGATTCCAGAAAGTGGCTGCCAGATCAGTCCTCAACTTAAATAGGGGGGGACCACATCGCCCGCTCTCAAAGCTTGCTAATGGCAAGCAGTGGCATGAAGAATATCCTTTAAAGACCTTTGCATTGCACACCTGGAGATCCATTGGTTGGGGTCTCTACTATTATTCTAACTGGTGAAGCTCTTTCTGAGTGCATACATGCTAGCTTTGAAATAAACTTGGGAAAAAAGGATAAGGACTCAGGAATAATAAATAATTTTAAAGTGGAATAAAGAACTGCGACTTCGCAATATAGGACCCAAATGACTCTGGCCACTACCATGAGTGATTTGTATGTTTCTCACATTGCTTTGCTAACAAAGCTTGCTTACGATGTGCATACATGCCTCTGTGCTAGGTCAGAAGCACACTCTGCAGGCTTTACACACACACACCATCAAATCTCAACTTTACTAAGTATCACTTCAAACAACAGACTTCTGTCGCCCATACACTGGTGAAGCCATACATTGGTCAAGTGACATCTGGAAAGCACTGTGCTGCCTTAACAAGAGGGAAGTGCTATAGAAATTGTGCAATGTAATGTACAATGAAATAGAGTCTAGAGGCCTAGGTCTATATGAGTAGGGCTCCCGGTTTTATGGTATTTATTATTTTATATTAGTTTTCCTATGCCGTCCATATGCTCAGATGCTGGCTCATAATTCATCAAAGAATGCATGTAGAGTCACTTTAAAGGAGCACAATTTTCAGTATTTATCCACTTTTAAAAATACATGCAGACAGAAAACACATAGTTTTCTGTCTTTATTTATCTGCAAAAATCCGTAAAAACGGAAAACAGGGAGCCTTATATATGGTTAACAATGCAGTTAAACAGCCCCACCTTCATTTTATAATCCTTCAATTTTGATTTTAAGGAGATATCAGATCTAAATCAAGCCTGAGGAACTAAAACTGTACTAAGCTTAACAGAAGAGTAAAGATTTACATCTTTAAAATGACCTAAGATGTGCTAATGTTCGACTGTACATCTTATTTTGGAAACAACTGCTTCAGCTGTGCAACTGTAAGGTATTACAATGCCAGAGAGCAAGGGCCCCATGGGGAGGAAAAGTGAAGTGAGACTGGTCAGAAATCGAATTATGCACTTACCTGGCAGATTCACACATTCATTAGCATTCAAAAGGGCGAGAGATGTCTTTCTTCCAGTTACTTGTTTTAAACCAATGGAAACAGGACCAATACAATGGCAGAAAGTCGTTTATGATGAGGGTGAACTGGGAATAGGCTCTAGATGATTATACCTTAATCAATGCAAGAATGAAAGTATTTGCTATGCACAGCCAATCTGCTGAAAATGAAAGAATGAAGCCCCCTGCCCTTCCTTGTTATACCAAACACATAAAACACCCCTCTATAAGCTATTGGAGTTCGTTTTGACCCAGTTACCAAATTTACTCTTCACATCAGTCAATCTGTATAATCATCAACTTTGAACTATCTGTTAAAGTACTCTTGTGCTTCATCTATTGCCATCTTGGACTAATTGTTCTACAATTAACACTAGATTCATAAATACAAGAAACTCTTCACTTTGGTTTCCCTTTAAAAAGCTTGCTGATCCTTGACACTCCTGACAACATCTTCAAAGGGAGGCTCTAGGACCTTCCCACATGAGACACTGTGCCAAGGCAGATGGGCTCTTACGTAGAGGACAGGATGTAGACAGAGGCTCTTCCCCTTTACCAACCATCCTCACTCACATTGCTGTGCGGTGTGCCACAGCGTTCAAGTGACGATGAATGGCTTCACGAGTGCAAAGCATGAACAAAGAGCCTTCTGTTGCCTATGCACCATCATCAAGCTCTTCTGACAATCCACCCCCTCCCCCCATGGCGGACCTGCAATGGTGAGTCCAGTCTTGCACCTTCGGACTTTCACCACCCCTTGTACTTGACAGAGAAGTGTAGTCCGCAGCTCCATCTTTTGCAGTACCAACATGCTCCACTGGATGCTTTTACCCCAGTCCTAAAGGCAAACCCTGTGGCCGCTACTTTTTCAGATCAGAGACAGCAAGTATAAATTGCTCTCCCTGGACAGTGGTGGCTCCAGAGCGTCGCCCCACTGCTTTCAAGCAGTGCGAAAATAGGAAACATAACATGATAATACATTTCACTCTGCTTTGCTTACGAAGCAGGGCAGGGACGGAGTGGTTTGCCCACTCAAGTGCAAAATGACTGTTTGGTCAGCCCTCTCGGGCCGCCCAAAGCAGTCATGCACACTTCCCTGTTCTACATGGAGGCTGCATTACGGCCTGAATGGAGAACATGCCCACACCTACAGCCCCTGCGGGCCTCAAGCCGATCACAACACTTTTCTGCAACGACGTGCAACACCCCCCGCAACCCACCACGACCACCGCAGCCCCCGCAGCGATGAGCCACGCCGGCCAGACCTGTCCTTGGAGATTGTGCAGCCAAACAAAAATTTCATACTGTATGAAAATATGCAATCATAAATTGAAAACACACCACCAGGTATTCAAGACCGCTGCACAAGATGGAGTGTGATTCCTTGTGTAAAGCTTAGTTGTGAAATTTCTTGATATGCTCTGCTATTTAGCAGCAACACAGCATTAAATGATTAAAATAACACCGATTGTAGCCTAGATTTTAATACACGAATGCTTACAAAATGTATTACAATTCTGTTATGTATCATTTATTGTATATCTGTTGCTCATAATAAATGCATATGTCTCTGGTTTTACTTAGATGCCTTACTGAGGCGTTTACACCCGATCATCCACCAAGGCACAACCTGTTACAGCAAAGGAAACTGGAGCCAAGATTCTTGTATGACACATGTTTTAAATCTCATATGATACTCTACAGGTATGCCAAATAGCAGAGCAGTTAGAATTGATACACTGATAACCACACAAGGAAGGCACACGTAAGGTCTCCCTTGATTGAGGCATTTGGTGTCGTAGCACGCCTCAACCCGCAGCGGTTTGGGATGGCCCCAATGATGAAGCATGTCACCTTGAGGAAACTCCGGTGAGTTAGGGGACTCAAGAAAAAGGGTATCCCCCCTTTTTTTCCCCTTAAAGTCACATCCATCTATGATAGTGATTCTCAACCACAGGTAGGTTCTCTATCCGATATCTCAGATTTTTTGACACATATATTGGCTTAGGAGGGCGAACCTAGCTACAATCCCTCTGCCTCCCCCTTGTTGTTGTAAATGGCATGACAGTCAAGAGGATGCATGTAAGTAATTGTATCTTGTGTACGAAAACAATTGGCTGACTGCATAGAACAATGTAGGATTCCTGCGGACATATGGGGACACATATATGGTTATCTCCTCTATTCAGTGGAAAACCTTATTTTACTGGAAACGTGACTGTTAACACCAGGGGTGCTGCAAGGCTATCTGACCTTCAGAAAACTTGCAAGTCAAGCAAAGGGAAGGGAGTCGAGCAGCATGTAGATTTCATGGTGGGCCCCACACACATAGTGGGGTCCCTTAACTCTACTTCACCCTCAACATCGCTTTCCCTAGATCCTGGATAACACGGTATAAAGATCCTGGATAACACTGTATAAAAGAAGTCCTATGATGGGAGTGAATTCTTTCGCACATACAAGTCTGGTTGATATGGACTGTAGGATCCTCTCCCCAGGATCTTCAAAGATCCGAACTGGTGGATATGTAATGACTTGATCTTGCCCCTTATTCTGAGGGTTTTTTGTCTAAGTCAGACTAGGGTGCAAGCATAGTTGCTTGTTGGTCCCATCCCATTTAGCCTGTACAACTAAATTCGTATTTGATGCCTCCTTAAATTAACAGAGTACTCATACACTAGCTGATTACGGACAACTCTTTTATTTTTCTACTACCCTCTACGGCACTCCAAACTCCACAAAATACTGTGGGCGCATACTACAAGCAAAGCCAGCTGCCAATCAACACAGCAAAAAGTAATCTATACTACTATTATAAAGAGAGAACACACACACACACCTTTGAGCCAGATAAACTCGGGAACCACAGCGCCAATCCACACACCCGATACATTGTAGAAAATGTCAGGGTGTGCAGATGGACATAGGCGATAAAAAAATTTCAAAAACGTCAATTTAAAAATATAACTTTAAAAAAAAAGTAGTGCCCTGAAAGTAGCGCCGGCCGCGATGCTGTGCTGGCCGCGACGTAGCGCTGGCCGCGACGTGCGTGATGATGAGCGGCGGACATGGAGCTGCAGTGAAGTGAGGAGCGCGGGAAGGAAGCGGCAGCTCAGGTAAGGTAAATGCACATTGGAGTCAGGGAGGGAGGGAGTCAGGGCGAGAGGGGATCGGATCGGGAGGGGGTCGGAGCGGGTGTGCACAGAGGGACGGGCGGGAGGAGTTGTGCGGGAGGGAGTCGAGGAGGGAGGGGGTCGGGAGCTGGTGTGCACAGAGGGACGGGCACGCAAGCATAAAATGCTGCCCCCAGCCCCTTTCTGCCCCAGGCATCGCTGGGGCGGGCTGCTAGTATGATGATATTTGGAAAGCAATAAACCCATGCAAAACGAGCAAAGAAAGCTATTCCTACATCAGCAACCACTTTTAAAAATTCAGAGCTGAAGACAGCTTATCCAAGCTTATCCTTATGCAACAGTAAAGGCCAGCCCAGTAGGGAATGCCATCTCTTGCTTCATCAGGCTTCGTTATCTCTCCAAAGATGCATAAGGTTTTTGTGGGGGAAGTATCAAGGCCTATAGAGCCCACTGGTGCTAACTAAATAAAAGAATTACAAAGACCAGAATGAGTCAGTGTCTCTTCGCTGTCAAAGAGTTTCTGTCAGCATTCTCAACACCTGATTTCTTCGCCTTTCATTAAAAATGAGAGCACATCCAGAAGGGCTGCTGTAAAACATCATGTCCCAGAATGGAAATTTACAGGATAAATCTTGGCAGAACTTATGCGCCTGGAAAAGACTTTAAGCAGCCAGTTGGCATTAGATGATTTGCACAAATTGTAGCTGGGTAGGTGCCAGGAGTGGACACTAACGAGCAGGTTTGACATGCTAAATCGGCTGAAAAACAACAGCCGCCTGGCTTTAAAAGGACAGTTTTAGCCGAGAAGGAGTATTTGCCTTAATGTGCACACATAGCCAAGACTTCAACAACCAGGCCTAAGAATTTCAGTAATTTGCAAGAATCTTGGGGAAAGCTGAATTCAGGTACTCCCACAATCATCTGAAAAGCTTCTATAGTTTCCTCCTGATTGGTCACTGCAATGCACGATAATGGAGGAAATATTGCTCCCTGCATACAGAATAAAGTGATTAAAGACAACAACAGATATTCTTATCTTTCTGCTAAATGACACTCACAAAGATGTTCACCCACCTTTTAGCAGTGGCTTCTAAAATCTGAACTAAAGGGCATTGGCTCCCTGCCTAGAAGACGCCAATAAGGGGGATCAAAAAAACCAGCATGGAACAAGCATTGTTTTGAGAGGGTGCAGGAAAGGTTTTATGTAGGGTAAGGGACTTGCATGACTAGGAATAGTTGGTCCCTGCAGCAGGTTGGACAAACAATGTTTACTGTGATCTCGGCAAGTGTCCATTTTGGGTCAGCTTCTCTTCTCTCCCCATCGCTAATACTTGATACTACTTTTCTCCTTTTCAACTCTTATCGCTTTTCCTTCTAGTTTTTGGTTGGTTCTCATTCCTTCTCTTCAAATTGTGAATAATTGTGTACTGCGGTAAGAATTTGTGCGTTGCCCCCTTCATAAATATATTTTTGTCTTCTTAAGTAACGTATTTGTTTATATTCATAATTTTCTGTACTAGGAATCTTACAATTTTATGTATCGAAGAACGACTTTAACCAAAAAGCTTTTAATAAATCCTAATTGCAACTAAATGTTTACTTACTTGTCTCGCCATCATATTTTCATCCCAAATGAAAAGAATCAATAGCTTTGTCGGAACTGAATATTATAGCTACTGTGCTACTCATTTACTTAATAATTAAAGAAATATATTTCTACATCATTTGTTTTACTGTACGACGACAAAAATTGCATAGCCTAACACAGAGCATAAAGGTTGTATAATGTGATATACTATAAACAACTACATTATTTGCACCTTTGTTATCATTCTCAGTCTGCCACCTTAATTTGTTGACTTTAGAGTATAAAATGTTGTATGTGATTTAAGGCCATTTACTTGTATGTCGACGACTACTGCGCAGAATGTAATGTTTTGCTATATTTACATCTGCCAAGCAGAGAACAACTGCAGTGGGGGTGGTTTCAGACATTTAAGACATGTCTTCAGTTTATGATAAGCAACACATTCCTGGTGAAAATTATATAGAATCAATATGCTGGTGTCAGAGGTGAATCCGTTTTGAGACTTTCTGTGAAACCCTAGTTATTGGTGCACAGACACAGATGACCTGACTTCACAAACTTTTACAGCATGTGATGCATGGGTGTAAGCTAGGCACAAGCTTGACCCAGTTTCACTGTGTATACGTGAGGCAGATAGCTTAAGTAAAATGTAAGGGTCCCTCACAACATAGTGTCTACATTCACATCATATTGCTTAACTCCACAGATGCGACTGTAAGCAACAACAGATGCATCTTGCCTACACGCTTCCCTATTTGAAAGTGCAGAGCTGTAGGTCAGCAGGTTGATGAATGCACAGGAAAAGGACTTTGAAAGTTAACACAGACTAAAATCCATCACCACCATTGAACTTTCCTTGAACCTCTCAACAATGTTGACAACAGTATGTTTCAGAATATGTGAACAGCAAACCAAGACATGAATTGTTAAATCTTCCATTGGAGAAAAACTCCAATGCAGCACACGATTAGCACTTGGCATTGTAGTATGGAGAAGCTGCCAAGCACGCGGCATGTGATCACTGCTCACTTGAAGCGAGGTTCTGCTCAGTTTCAAAGTTCAGAACTTTCTCATCCTTTACATCCTGTGTTGAGAGCACAAACATTTCAACAGTTTAATCTGATCATTTACGTAACAAAATGTCTCTTTATGACTACAGCACGTTTGCTTTGGGTCTCAAAATCCCAGGTTAGGATTCTCAAGATTTTCAGTCCTGGTCTCTGCTTCAATTACCAATATTAGACTTATCGCTATGGGTCTAGGAAGCATGGTCAAACTAGACTTCATGGTGCTCAAGCAGTGTGAACTTTCCTGTTAGATTACTTACTTACATTTGTGAGCGTAACTCTTATTATTATTATTATGAGTTTATTAAGCGCACGGCTACCCCCACCGGGGGTGTCCCAGCGCTGTGGACAGTAACGGTAGTGACCAAGATGGCTAGTAGCTTGAGAACAGGTATGTTTTCAATTTGGACCTAAATAGGGGTTCTGAATCAGTAAGTCTGAGGCTAAGCGGAAGGGAGGTCCATAGCTTAGCTGTGACCACCGCAAAAGCTCTACCTCCTCTTCTGGAGCGATGGAAACGGGGAGGGAGTAAGAGACGGAGGTGGTTAGATCTAAGGGAACGAACTGATTGGACCTGCTTCAATCTGTTCCTGAGATAGCCTGGTCCATACCCATTTAGTGCTCTAAAGGCCAGGACCAGGGCTTTGAACTGGATACAATGAGATATCTGAAGCCAATGCAAGTTCTTTAAGTACGGGGAAATGGAGTGGCGGTAGGGAACGTGGCAGATCAGTCTTGCTGCTGCATTCTGGACGATCTGTAGTCGATGACGTAGATATGCAGGCGCCCCTACATATAGACTATTAGAGTAGTCCAGATGTGAAGTGATGAGGGCGTGCACGACAGTCCTCATCGAGTCCCTGGATAGATAGGGGGAAATTATTTTAATAATTTTTAATTTTCCAAAACAAGCAGAGGTGACCTTTTGGATTTACGTTTTGCATGACAGTTCGTTGTTAATATAAAACCCAAGGTTCCGGGCCGAATTGGCCGGGATAGGGGGTGGGTTCAACTCAGGCGGCCACCATGTGGAAGACAGCAGAGGGGATTTCAAATTAAAAAATAGCACCTCGGTTTTATCGGTGTTCAATTTTAACGTATTAGATGTCATCCATTGAACAATGTTAGTGAGGCAGGATTTAAAATGTTCTAGTCCTTTGTCAGAGTGGTCTCTAAAAGAAAAGATCAGCTGAGTATCATCAGCGTAAGAGACCACTCTGACACCACAGGCCTCGATAACCTTTGCCAACGGGGACATGTAAACATTAAAAAAGAGAGGGCTGAGGGCGACCCCTGAGGGACTCCACAGCCAAGGGGCATCTTATCTTTTGATAGATAGAGAAGACACCACACCTGTTGCGTTCTGCCAGACAGGAAAGATTTTATCCATGTCAGTGGTGTGCCCTGTATCCCTATGTCA
The DNA here is from genome assembly GCF_964263255.1 of Lissotriton vulgaris. Lineage (NCBI taxonomy): Eukaryota > Metazoa > Chordata > Amphibia > Caudata > Salamandridae > Lissotriton > Lissotriton vulgaris. The sequence continues at coordinate 1,131,990,363 of NC_141697.1, forward strand.
CGGAGTCTGTCCAGTAGTATGGAGTGGGACACAGTGTCGAAGGCCGCGGACAGATCGAGGAGCACCAGCATGGCCACCTCAACTCTGTCCATGGTCTCTCTTATGGTCTCTGATACCTCCAGGAGGGCCGTCTCTGTGATATATCCGGATCTAAATCCGGATTGGGTATCATGCAAGAGAGTGTTAGATTCCAGGTAGTCAGCCAACTGCTCCTGTACTACTTTTTCCAAAATTTTGGCAAGTTTGGGGAGGAGTGAGATAGGCCGGTAATTGCTAAGTACCGTATGGTCAGCATCCACTTTCTTTAATATGGGGATTAGCATTGCCTGTTTCCATTCTGACGGGAATTGGCCAGAGGAGTGGGAGGTATTCCAGATAGAGATTAGGGGGGCGGCGATAAGTGGCACCAGCATTGTGAATACTTCAGCCGGAACGGGGTCTAGGGGAGAGCTAGATCTACATTTTTGCATTATATGTGGGACAGAATCCCTTGAGATGGGTTTGAACGCTTCAAATGTGGTTGCACAGGACAGTAGAGGGGGTTGGACTGATATCACCTCACCATGCCCCCTCGACGATGTGAAAGAGGAGAAAATATCCACAATTTTGTTATGAAAAAAGTGCTAATTTGTGAAACCTTTTTAACGCAGCTCTATAGATAGTTTTTGCGATAGGGTCATAAGTGCGTCGCCAATGGCGCTCAAGTTTTTTTTTTACATTTGCTTCTTTCCGTGCGTAGATCCGGGGAGAACCATGGGGCTTAGGGCTTCAAACGGGCAGAGGAGAGGGGCATTAAGGGGGCGATCGCATCTATCGCTGTAGTGAGAGTGGAGTTGAGTTTTTTCACATCAGCGTCTAAATCCTCTGACGGAAGCCACTCCTTATTTGAAAGTACTGGTTCAAGAGCGTCGCAAGTGACTTTGTACCATTTTCTACCCAAATTTGGTATTACACTCATCGTGATTAGTCGGGGGGGGATAGTCAGGGTGAAAGGAATGAGCGAGTGGTCGGACCAGGCCAGGGGACATGGTGCCAGAGTAGAAAGGGCAGACAGGTTCGTAAAAATCAGATCTAGGGTGTGGCCTGCTATGTGGGTGGGGCTATGAACTCTCAGGTCCAAGTTTATTCCAGCTAGCGTTTCTACCAGGGACCTCGCTTTTGGGCAGGAAGCATCATCCACATGTAGGTTGAAGTCATCTAAGATGGTAAAATGTGGTGTTTTAGGGATAGGTCGGCAAGGGTGGTTAATAATTCAGTGAGATGAGAGGGCTGTGAGCCTGGGGGGTTGTAGATTAGGGCACCCGCCAGGATCAGGTGAATGGGATCCGTGATACTGAAGTACATTATCTCGATAGGGCCTGAGCTAGGCACTTTCCTGGAGGTTATTTTCCACTGGGACCGAGAAATAATGGCGATCCCCCCTCCCACTTTTGTCCCTGGCCGATTAATCCCTACAAAGTGGTAATCTGGTGGGATTGCCAGCGATATGTCTGGGTTAGACGACTCTTTGACCCACGTTTCGGTGAGAAACATCAGGTCCCATGAGTGGGTGGTAAGAGATAGCCAGATATCGCCTGCATGTCGCAGGAGGGAACGACAGTTGAGGAGACACGCCTTGACCTCTCTGGGCAACTCAGGGTCTGGTGTTTTATAGCTTTTTTTACTAGGGCAAATAGTAAGTGCCTCAAGAGGGAAGCAGCAGTCTTTGCACACAAAGTGATCGACGAGTAGCTGAGAGGGGTTGCACTTGGAGCTGCAGCTATTGGTCTGAGGCCTCATGGCCAGCAATTGAGCCCTAGACCAGCGTGTTTGCCTAGTTATGGGTCTTCCGGCAGCCTGCCTGGCGCTGGTCGCGGCACAGGCGTGGACGGGCGCAGGCGGGCTTGCCTTCGGCGTGCCAGCGGAGCGCCCGCTGCGCGCGTCGGCTGCGCATCCTAAAGTGCATCTCATTAAATGGTTGGTGCACTGACCCCAGACTCCACCCTCCCAGCGTCCAAAGATTGCGATTGGCCACCCTGCCTACCCTCCACAGCAATCGGGCAAGCCCGTGGTGGACCAGGGTAAGGGGCGTAAATAGCTGGTAGTTCGAGCGAGTGCCGGGGAGTCAGCCACACACACAAGGTAAAAATTCAAATGTCTTTAAAATAACCGGGAAAGGTTGAAACACAGCGTGACCTGAAGCCGCTAGCACGTTAAAGACTAGTGCGCGTCCACAGCGTCCAGGTGAAAGCTTTGCCTTAAATGGCTGGTGCACTGACCCCAGACTCCACCCTCCCAGCGTCCAAAGATTGCAATTGGCCGCCCCGCCTACCCTCCACAGCAATCGGGCAAGCCCGTTGTGGACCGGGGTAGGGGGCGGAAATAGCTGGTGGTTCGAGCGAGTGCCGGAGAGTCAGCCACACACACAAGGTCTCTTCAAGATATATTCAGGATAACCTGCGTTGCAAGTGGAATTGCAGAATTTGAGACTGGTTGATCTGGGACCATCAGGCTTTAGGAAAGGAGTTTAGGTTCTACAGGAGATGGTTCCTGTGGCCTCTGGTGTTCTCAAAGGTGCATCACTAGAACGAAATCTGGTCTTCACTGAAATCACCTGAGTCAGGCAGTGCATTGCATGAACTAGGTTCAGTGAGTCCCTTGCTCTTCGCACGTTATGATTTAGGGCTTGGGACGCTTCATGCCTGCACTGTAATGTAAACAGTAAGGATGAAACCATTTGAGAGGAGTAGGCCAAATGGTAATAAATAGCCACTTAAGACCCCTTGTTGATCAGACTATGGGACAATGAAAAATCAGACCACACCAAAGAAGCAAACCTAAAGCAAGGTGTGCTATCTTTATTTTTTCATCATTTCATCTATGTGCGTAGCTATTAAGTACCCTTGTGAGAAACCTCCTACTAGATGCTTTGACGTAAAGCACTCTATCCTGGGACTTGTAGTTCTTCTTTACCAAGAAGAGGGTTAAAAATCCCAGCACGCCAAATGCTGGTGGCCAGAAATCTAAGACTGGCTGAAGATATCACACAAAGCATGAGCACATCTATGAGCTATGCAGGTATGTCTGTTCGTGAGTTTTGACACATGTAGGTATATCCATGTATGTTATCTGTGTACATGGGTGCCTGTACAAAACAGGTCACTTTAAATATCTTCCTGTACCCTCTATTTAAATCAATTAAAATAGAAAGAAAACTGTAAAATTCCCCCTCTTTTTAGGTCTCGCCTAGACATAAGCAAAGCGAAGCTTTGCTGTCTAGGGAGACAACTAATGTCGCCGCTTTTCTGGGAATGGTGTGGACATCAGACTGTGACGAGCCTGTCCTGGAGATTGCAGCTCGTGAGCGCGCACGTTGCGTCACCCTGCCTGATATTCGCATTCACACAAAGGCTCCCGCACGCATGCGCACATACACACACTGCATACACACACACGCACCCCCTTTAACAGACACACGCGCACACCCCACCCCCACTCACCCCTCCTCCTCCGCAACACACTCACCTGTTCGGGCGGACCGGGACTCGATCAGGAGCCCGAGGGCTCCTCGGACAGTGGCTTCTCTCTCGTCTCGCGCCGCGATGGGGGCGGGACTCCCGGTTGGGGCCGCGCTGCGATTGGCCGGCTGCCCAACCGCTTCCGGGTCGCCGCAGGCAGCGCGGCGGCCCGGCGGGAACTTGATGAAACTCCCTGGGCTGCAGTGGTGAATATTTCATTGCGGGAGCACAACTCGCATTTTTTTTTTAACGATCATTATTGGATTAAACCATAGCTCACTCTCATCGCCCGGGTCTCTACTCAGAGCTGCTCTCCTTCCCTGCCTTTATTCCAGTACAGAAACCAGCCTTTCACACCTGTCCGAAACACTGTCGTAATTCTACCTGTGACTAACTCACATTATCTGTAGCACTAGCTAAACCCCGCTGTCTCCAACCTGGCACTACTGAACCGGACAAATTTAAAGAGAACAGTTTCAACAGCGGAACGAGCGCGAGCACCGCAACTAATAAGTATATCTGAATTCTAAATGGCGCCTGTGAATTTGTTGCTACATTCACAATGCTCCAAAAATAGGCCTTCTAACACTTTTTTTTTTTGCTTTCCTCCGTATACTTCCTCTCTGCAACCATGACGGTGTGCAAGGACTCCGGGGAACTCTTCTCTTCTCTTCTCAGATTAAAGGTCTTCCTACACCCACCGACTTGTTCGACAGAGCAAGCACTGCTCCACTTCTGTCAAAGTTAACAGTTGCATTTTGACATAGACGTACTGGTACAGCCTAACATTTGAATAGTGGTGAAAAAGACTGTTGGATCGCTTTTTGTCACAATTGTTTACTTTTTTGTAAAATACTAGTGTCCGACCCCTTTTTCTAATTAAACGTACTTTTGCTACTTTTTCAACTAATGTTATTTTGTTGCTGGTAGCTCATGTACTCCAGCCTCCGTGGGTTGTGCCTTTAGCAGATAGTGTTAGTGGTTGCTTTACATATTCTGTTACCGCATTTTCATTTTGCACTATACTGAGCTTCAAACATCGCTCTTAACCAACCTCTTTCGTTCGTGGTGTTAAAACTTTTTGTACAATCCCACAGAGCTGCCGGTGTTCTACTCTGACCATCCAAAATAAATAACTTGCCCACATTTACCAATGGGGTACTCAGGCCAGATTCATGTTGTTTTGTATGATACGATCCATTCCAAACACTTGGCAGTACATAGTTAATTAGCAGCTCTGTTTATCTCGGAGATACACTCTATTGAAATGTCTAGAGTGGGATAAGAAGAAAAATTAATTAACAATGTAGGTCGATTTTAGGGACTGCCCCTCATGAAGGGCATTCTAAAGTATAAAAGTATGCACCTCTTTGACCTGACTCTATCTATCTATCGCCCTGACTCTATCTTTCGCCCTGACTCTATCTATCGCCCTGACTCTATCTATCACCCTCGCTCTCTATCGCCCTCGCTCTCTATCGCCCTCGCTCTCTATCGCCCTTGCTCTCTATCGCCCTCGCTCTCTATCGCCCTCACACTCTATCACCCTCACACTCTATCGCCCTCACACTCTATCGCCCTCGCAATCTATCGCCCTCGCAATCTATCGCCCTCGCACTCTATCGCCCTCACTCTAGCTATCTATCGCCCTCACTCTCTATCGCCCTCGCTCTCTATCGCCCTTGCTCTCTATCGCCCTCACACTCTATCGCCCTCACACTCTATCGCCCTCACACTCTATCGCCCTCGCACTCTATCGCCCTCGCACTCTATCGCCCTCGCAATCTATCGCCCTCACTCTAGCTATCTATCGCCCTCACTCTAGCTATCCATCGCCCTCACTCTAGCTATCTATCGCCCTCAATCTAGCTATCTATCGCCCTCACTCTAGCATCACCACAGCATCACTATGCGCCACCACAGTATCAATCTGTGCAACGATTCAACAACAACTGGTTCGAATATGTTCTCTCAATGTTTCAAGCTTTATTACAAATGTCACAAAAAGATGTTAGTATTTCACTTCTGTTCTTGGATTTTCGTCACAAAAAAATACACTGAACATAATCTTCACAAACGTTTAAGCTATTGCCATTATAAATTACAATAACTTTTATTTAAGTAATAATTATTTAAAAGAATTAAAAGCCATTGTTATTTCTAATATCAATACATCTAAGTCACGTAAATACAAAACATGTTGCATTACAAATGCTATAGGTGTCAGATTTGTAAAAGATAAAAGTATTGCCATTGTAAATGACAAAGCTATTCATTTCGCTATTTTCAAAACCAACACATAAATAACAAATGTGTCATTTACAAGACCAATAGCTGAAACTTTCCTAATGCGAGACCTATTGCATTGCAAATGCTTGTTTTACTGACGTTTCTGACATGAGTAACAATCAACATGATTGTTTTCTTTCTATTCTGGTAGTCCTAGTCCTGTATTTATCATGCAACAATGTTACAAGCACCACTGTGCAAAGACAAAACACACGTGGACTGGATCAATTACTCATGCCTTACAGGGAATAACTTGAGATCCTGTGACATCACCCTGTGCCATCTTCTTCAGACTGACATAAGCCTCCTATTGTACATCAACACATAATGCATACAGATCTGTGCCTCAGGACTGACAATCACCCAGTGCTCTCCTGGGACTCCTTACCCTGTATCCAGAAAATACAATAACCAGTGCTTTCCTGAGTAGCATCACTCCTAATCCACATCACTATATTCCCCATTCTGCACATCATCCGCGTACACCTGCAGCACAGGAAAGTGCATCACTGTTGGTTAGTACTTTGAGCCCCATGCAGCTCATCATCCCTTGCCTCCAGCAGCACAGCACTATGCATCACTGCTAATTTGTGGACATTGATGCCCGCATGTTTGTTGATCTGTGTGAATGTGAGCCTGTATGCCAACTGGTCCTTGTGATAAATGAATACCTTTTTGATAATGAATGGTGTATTGATTTGTTTGCATTCCTCACATGTGCACATGTGGCCAGATGAGATGTACCTGTGTGAAAAAGCACCATGCATAAAAAACTATTATCTTTGTCATCACTTCTTTTATGGCCAGGTTCAAATGCATAAATACATGACCCACAAGACTTCACAGGCAGCAATAAAAGCAAAAGGTGATTTAACTAATGTTACCACTAGTACATTCTGCGCCCTAGTTCTGCATTTACAAGTAATGCTACTATAATAAATAATATGTCCAAAGAACACATAGGAACAAGTAATTTTAAATGCAAATACATTTTAAGAGACAGCACAGTAATGTCTTCTTCGGGTAAACCTAAGCGTCGCTGTACAATGTAGGCAGGAGTTAAGCTGGCTGCACCTTAGGTCTTCTCAATGATATTGTCGCTGTTGGGTCTTATCAGAAATTTGTGACTATGGGAGCTTCATTTTGCCTGGGGAAGTATGACATTTGAGGACTTCAGCAGGAACATCCTAGTGTAGGCTAAGCAATCAAACAACCTTATTGTGGGTCAGTGCTTGTGACGTCAGAGAGACATCAGTTGGAAATAGGGAAGAAGCTAGCTGCAAGGGACATTTGTTTCTGCCACTTGTCTTGAGGACACCTTCCTTCAGGCAAGATTCTGGGATATTTCCTGCCTTATTGTTCTATCCAGGACTTCTTTCACTATAGTGAGGAGAGTTGGCCCATACCTGTGGTATAAGGTCAGAACCAGTACAGCCTCTCATTAGGAAAGAGAATCACCAAGGTGAGAGGTCAACTTTAATAGATGAGGATTTTAAGTACATTTCCAGGATCCATGTAACGCATACTACTGTATTAAGCACCTCTATGGCACAAATGATTGACAGGAGGTAGCATAGCATACTGAATGAAGGAAATGTGTCTGAGTGCTTCCTGGAGGGACAGGGAGTATCAAGCCAACGAATTCCCTCAATCAATTCCTGCATGGTTTTATGTCAGAATGTCAATGTCACACATAGTGACCTACAAAAATATTGACTACAGAACATTGACACCCCACTATATCATTAACCACTTGGATGCTAAGGACCTTAGTGCCATTATAATGAGATTTTCATTGAAGTCAATGGGCAGTGCATGACGAGCCCAGCTCGTCATCAGCGTCGAAGGGGTTAAAATATATACATAGGTAAGTACAGACTTACTATTCTTAACTACCTTATGTATCATCAGGTACACTGATGTGGAGTTAGAAATAGTAAATCTACACTTGTACATATATATATACTTACTTTGACAAGAGAGTGATAGTCTATTGTGAAGTCAATATTTTTAAAGATCGATCTAAAAAAACTTCATACTGGTACTACGCCTTACTGCACTCCGGAGAAGGTCTGTCATAGAAATAGTGGTGTGTACCAGAATGGGACGATGCAGTTTAATGATTTTGAGAAGAAATACTTCCACTTCAATATCGATGGTATTTAATAGGAAGCTACACAGGGAATTGAATCTTGTGGTTCAATGAGAACTGACTTATCTATACTACTATAATAAAGGAGAAAGTTTCAGGCTTTGAGGCGGGTAAACTACGGAACCACTGCGCCAATCTACACACCCGATACACCGTAGAAATCGTCAGGGTGTGTAGATGGTTATAGGCTATATAAAGTTTCAAAATAAACCTTATTTAAAAAATGTATATTTAAAAAAAAGTAGTCCTCCCCAAAGTAGCGCCGGCCGCGACGTGTGTGCTCACGTCGAGGAGCGGCGTCAGAGCGGCGCCAGAGGAGCTCCGGCCATGGCAAGGGGGAGGAGCGGTCACGTGAGGAGCAGTACGGAGAGGCAGACAGGGCGCGGGGGAGGAGCGGCGGTGGACAAGCGGTGAGGAGCTGTGACCTCAGGAGCGGCGGAAAAGGTAAGAAGGCGGGTGTTGGGCCAGGCGGGGGACGGCCAAAAGGCAATGTCGGGGCAGGGGGGGGTCGGGGAAGGTGTGGGACGGGGATTGGGATTGACTCAGGCCACGCGAGGGTCGGGCCAGGCGGCAGGCGGGGGACGGGGCGGGCGGGGGCCTGGTCTGCAGGCGGGGGAATGGACAAAAGGCAATGTCGGGGCCGGCGGGGGTCGGGGAAGGAGGGGGACGGGGACAGGGATTGACTCAGGCCACGCGAGGGTCGGGCCAGGCGGCAGGCGGGGGCCGGGGAGGGCGGGGGCACGGGCTGCTGGGCAATGTCGGGGCAGGCGGGGGTAGGGGGAAGCCTGAAAGCTCCCGGACAAGGTCGGGACGGGCTGCTAGTCAAAATATATGTGTATGTGGCTCCCGTGAAACACATGTTGGCCACAATTTATCTACTGGAAATTTGAATTAAAAAATTATCTGGATTTTCTTTCGTTGTTCTGCCCCTCGGGTTTTCATGTTATAAATAGTGAGGTGTGTTTCTGGAATGTATTCCACCAAGAAAGATACCCTACTAACCAAATGCAGTAAAGTTGACTTACTCTGTTAAGTAATTGGAACCCAAAACTATGTACCAAGATAAGCTACACACCCCACTCTAAGATTAAACACAAAAATATAACTTCGCATACATCCAACACAACCCGAATATGGAACTAACTGGTAACTTGAGAACCCACCAGCAGATGATTTCACTCGCTACCTACCACACATAGGCATTTGTATGGTTATTGGTACAGTTATTCAACCTCATCCTGAAAAACCACACCCTACTAATTCCCTCATTATATGTGCTCGAAAATCCACACCTAGAGGTTTTTCTCAGGACGATTTTTGCTTTGTAAAATCAGTCAGAATTTACGCTGGAAAAATGACATGCTGATATCAGTTTAATAACACAGATTTCTGAGACTGTTGCCTTTTCCTAAATCAGTGTAATAGCAATTGTGCGACCTTCACTACCAGGATCTTTGGATGCATCGCAATTATATCTGGAGTCCTATCAAATCTATATTGAAAACTTAAGTATGATACATTCACCTAACAGATCATTTTACCACATATTCACAAACCTGCTTTGACTCTTGTCAGCGATGGGAAACTCACAACCTTTGGAAAGTCATTCCCGGTTCCAGAAAGTCCTGCAGTGGCATAATAATGGCCACCTGCTGACTATATGAGTGACACACATCCATAGTGTGCCTAATTGAGGGGAGCATTGTCCCACCAGGGCAAGGAGGCTTAACACCTGCTGGCCTAAGAAAAGAAATGTTAGGAAGCTAAAGGTAATGTAACCTACATGGAAGTAGAAACTGTTACTTCATCTTCTGAGTAAAACCTCTACAACATTTTAGAGCTTTTCAATTTTTATACAATACTATTGGTCAGAACTCTATGTCAGCTTTACAGGTGCTTACGTTACCTTTAAAATGAAATGTTCATTAGATACCCCTAAGAATAGAACGCACAGCAGAGGTAAACATGTGGAGACTGGAGATGTGGTTAAAAGTAAAGCATCTACATCAGTTGCAATGATCTATCCCTGTACCTTCTGAAGGTTTATGGGTCCTCAGCCCTTTTTCAGAGTCTCTGAAATGAAACTGAGTAGGGAAGGAGTAATATAAAAGCACTGTGTAATGTTTGAACTGTGCATAGTAAATGTTTGTAAAATTAACAAATAATGATCACTGAAGCAAAATGTGTGGAAGTCCTCTATTACTGTCCAGTTGTGAATAATCAGTATCAGACTACAGGAGGTAGCCCATATACCCTAAGGTGACTAGGGCAAACATCCGTAACATAATGTCTCAAAGGGGTATTATTTGGAGGTCAAATTCATGTATCACAATTAATTGATGAGAGGTAAATCAAAAAAGGGGAGAAAAGCAGAGAGACATTTCTTTTATGATATAAATTGTATTTTAGTGAATATACATATTTGTAATATTCAGCTTCATACGTACATGCATATGTAACGGTAGCACTGCGTTACATTGAATGGCATGTAACCTGACAGATACTGTGCACAGGTGCTCGTGAAGGATTGTGACGGCGCAAGTGACACATGAGAAGGCATGTGCAGCGATAGACTGTTATCTTTCATTCTCTGGATCTATTCTTCAAAGAAGAATGAAAATTCCTTATTCTTTTCATTTTCGTGGCGAGCATTGAGACAAATTATTACGTGATTGTATGTTTATCTTCACCAAGAAACCACACACGCCATTTATATCTGCATTTTATGAATGGCGCTCTGTTTGGATGCCATCAATGTCGCCATATACTATATTTATCTATCCGTTTGGACCCTTTTCAGTTTAATAGGTAACTTTGGTATACTGGTTTATATGGGGTTATTTCTCCTCCTTATCGGGTTTTTTCCGTTTCAAGTATTTCTAGTAGTACCGTTCCAGACACACTCATTATTTTTAATCTGACATAACTATTGCACATTCTATTATTCTCGGGACTTCAAATAGAAGCTTAATATGTCATGTATATTCACTAAAATACAATTTATATCATAAAAGAAATGTCTTCCTGGTTTTCTCCCCTTTTTTTATTTAACTCTCAGCAATTAATTGTGCTACGTGTATTTTACCTCCAAATAACACCCTTTTCAGTTGTGAATAATGACATATTCAGAGAGTCTCTGCCGGGGGCGTGGTCTCGGCGCCAGCCTAGTTGGCGGTGTAGCGGCGGAGCTCCCGTGGCGGACTTCACGCCTTTCGCTTTTTCGCCGCACCAACGGGCTGCTTCCAGTCTGTAGACTTCTCCAGCACTGCCGCATGATGCCGGGAGCCTGATGGTGTGTTCATTCACGGAAACTCTCTCTGCCTCGCCGGTCACTAGTTGAAGAATCGGCACCTCACGGCTCCGCCCGCCATTTTGTCATCTGAGGCGGAGCTCCGTGATTTTCACTCGGCGAGGTGCGCTGCTTCTATTTCAACGTTGCTGACATGTCGGCCCTGCTGCACAACGCTGTAATTTGAGGGGAGCCCTCTTGCTCCTTATCTGCTGGCCACTCCACGCACTTTTTGGCTTTCCTCGTCCTGCGTCCCTGCTCTTCAGCCTACGGCCGCCATTTCCTGTTTGAGATAGCGATCCTCCTGTCGTACCTTATTGCGCCAGCTCTCTCATTTCATGTAAGACTCTCCATGGTGCATTTAATATGCTTATTTTACCCCTTTTTAAAGCCTACCATGTTTGAACCAGTATTTTTCTCACGTTGAGGCTCATGCTATTCCATCACCGGCCCTCTCACACTACATCCTGCATTCTTTGGTCATGGTCTTCTGGCGGTGGTGTCTCTCTCTGACTTTTCTTATGAATATCCTTCACCCTCATGGCTGTGCTATATCTATGACTGTATTATGAGCGCTCTCCACCGCGACCACTTCCTCCTCCAGTGATTTCTTCTTCTGGTGCCTCCCTTGCTTACCTGGTGACTTTATTTGTGAATTTCTCTCCACTCCTTCCGTGGGAGGTCACTGTGGCTATATCAATTTTCCATTTTTTGTTACTTCTACATGGGGAAGCTTCGCAATTTGAAACTAGCCACTTCTATCAAAGGTCCTGCCAACTCGGACTCTGACTCGCTCTCGCAGGATATGGATGAGGGTGCAATGTCTAAGCCTGAGTCACATCTGGGAGCGATTTCGAAATCTCTCAACGGCAGCAAACTTCCGACCACTCTGGCCTCTTTCAAATGGCTTAAAAAGGGTCCCCCTTCTCCTGACAATGGCTCTTCTTCCTCTTCACTGGATCTTATTCTGGAGGAGCTTCGGGCTCTCAGACCCTTCATGGAATCAACTGCGCAATCGCTGCAATCCATGCAAGACAAGTGGGAGACCCTGGACTCTCGTGTCTCACTTCTTGAACAATCCACTGAGTCTGTCCAGAGCTCTGCTTCTCGTATTCCGACTATGGAAGCTGAAATCCGGCAACTCAAGAGGCAGACGGAGGATTTGGAAAATAGAAATCACAGGAACAACCTTCGCCTTTATGGCCTTCCGGAGCTAACGGAGGGGTCTAACCCTACTGCGTTCTTCCAATCCTTCCTGCCAAAACTCTTGGATGCCCCTTCCCTGGCTTCGGTAAACATCCAACGTGCACATCGTCTGGGCCCTGGAGTTTCATCTAAACCCGAGGTGTTATAATGTTGTTCCTTCAATACACGGATCTTCTACAAGTCCTCTCTGCTGCCAAAGCCAAGAAACAAATCATCTGGGAAGGCCACCGTCTCTACTTGTCTCAGGATGTTGCTAAAGTCACAGCTGATCGACGTAAACAGTTCCTGGACATGCGTCCACAATTGAGAGCGCTCAATGCTAGGTATGGCCTGCTACACCCGTGTCTTTTCAAAGTTACGTATCAGGAGAGAACGACTACCTTCGAGGACCCGAAAGCCCTGCAAGATTTTCTCCACCGCCATGGACCTGCCTCATCCGCCATGGACACTTCTAAAGTCACCTGATTTATCTTTGACTTAAATGATATTTGATTCTAGTGATTTATGTCTCTTCACAATGTGATGCCATCTCCTCCTCTTGTCCTTACCTTTTATATTTGCCCTGTGTTTTATTCCTTTTACCACTTTCTTTTCCCTAGGCGTTTTTACCTTGTTGTCTCAATTGGTACTCTTGTTGGTTACTCATCTCACTTTTTCCTTTTTTTTATGTAGGTGGAAGTCTGATCACGGTTTCTGTCTTCGCTGTTGTTACCGTTATCTCTGACGTCGTCACCCCCTTCTCCATTTTTTGTTTCGTAAGTACGTCTTTCAGTCATCTGTTCCAGACTGTACTGTCTTCATGTTCTTTGTTTCTTATTACTCCTTCTTTTCTCTAGCTTTGTTTTTCTTTTTCTCTTCTTCCTTACTCCTCTCTCCTTTACATCTACATTACTCCTTCTCAACCTTTTCTACTTTGCTTCTGTCATCTTTTTTCTATTCAGTTATTTCTTGTTACTTTTCTAATCCTTTATTTCATTTCTCTTCCTTTTCAATTTTTGCTGACTTAGCAAGCGAGATTTTGGCTTGCTCTATATATTTTTCCTCGTTTTTCATTCCGCGTTATTACCTGGAATGTTAAGGGTTTGAATAACCCTATTAAAAGACAACGAGTTCTGTCACATCTAGCTAGGCTAAAGGCTGATGTTGCTTTCATTCAAGAGTCCCATCTCTCAGAATCTGAGGCTTTAAAAATTAAACGTTGTTGGGTGGGTCATGTTTTCTTTTCCCCTACAGACAATAAAAAGGGTGGTACTTTGATTTTGTTGCATAAAAAGTTGAATGTTTCTGTTGTCTCTCAGGAATGTGATGATCAGGGTCGTTGGACTCTAGTTCGATTACTTATAGATAAAATTCCTATTGTATTGTTTAATGTTTATGCACCCACTGGAGTTGATAAACTGTTTTGGCCTTCTATTTGTGTTAAGCTTTCTGCTCTCTCTGAGGACTATATCATTTTTGGGGGGGATTGTAATTTAGTTTTTGACCCCTTTTTAGATCGTCGCTCTAAAGTTCGTTTTTCTCCCCCCAAAATGCATTCCCAATTTACAAATGCTATTCACAACAATGCTTTAGTGGACATTTGGAGACTTTTCAATCCAGATCTTAGGGAATTTAGTTTTTACTCCCCTGCACACAATTCACAATCTCGTATTGACTATCTTTTCCTCAGCAAATCTCTCACACAGCACGCTATTCATTCTGACATCGGTTCTATTCTAATTTCTGACCATGCCCCGGTACTTGTTGACATTGACCTTCTCCCTTTTTCTCCACATTCTGGAAGATGGAGATTCAATAATTCTGTGCTCCTAGACCCTACTTTTTGTACAGAATTCTCTAACTTTACAACAGAATTCTTTTTACATAATCATACCCCTACCTCCCCCTATGTTATGGTTTGGGACTCTTATAAAGCGGCCTCTAGAGGGTTTATTATTAATTTTGTCTCTCGTAAGAAAAAGGCCAACGAGGCTAAATCCTCATCCCTACTCGCAAATATTAAGACACTGGAACTGGCTTATCACTCTACAAACTCTGAATCTTCCTTTAAAAATCTCATAGAAGCCAAAGTTTCTTTTAACAAATTTACCACTGAGGCGGCCTCTAATTCACTATTGAAGTATAACGCACGCTATTATGGGCGTCAAAACAAGATGGGAAAGTTACTTGCTAACTATCTTAAGATTCGAAAAGAGCGCACTAAGATTGCACAGATTACCTCTTCTTCGGGCGTCAGCTTATTCAAGGATAAGGATATTCTTTCTGAATTTATGCTTTTCTATAAGAATCTTTATACACCTGAGGTCGTTCCTTCCTCATCTGACATCCTTTCTTATTTTCAATCTCTCTCTCCTCCTCCCGCAGCTCATGTGAATTTCGAACCTTTAAATGCCGACATCACGCTCTCTGAAATTTCTCATGCCGTTTCTAAACTTCGGCATGGCAAGGCCCCTGGTCCTGATGGATTTACCATTGAATTTTACAATCACTTCTCCTCCCTTCTCTTACCGAAACTTTTATCTCTTTATCACTCCTTTCTAACTTCTGGCCTTTCCAGTGGTACCTTCCAACAAGCTTTACTTTGTTTAATTCCCAAAGATGATAAAGACCATACCCTATGTAAAAACTACCGCCCTATCTCACTCGTCAACACCGATTATAAAATTTTAGCCAAAATCCTAGCCCTCCGTCTAGATCCCATTCTTCCTGATCTGATTGGTCCCGAACAATCTGGTTTCGTAAAGGGACGACTCTCTTCAGACAACTCCAGAGTCTTTTTCAACATACTCAGTAGAGCACCTTCTCTAGTTCTACCACTTGCTGCCATTTCTCTCGACGCGGAGAAAGCTTTTGATAGGATTGGCTGGGACTTCATGTTTCAAGCTCTCTCTTGGTCCGGTATCCCCTCTAAATTCATCTCTCTTATTTCTCTACTTTATTCCAACCCTCAGGCGTCAATCTTTGTTAATGGTGCTGTTTCCGAATATTTCACTCTTCAAAGAGGGGTCCGGCAGGGCTGCCCTCTTTCCCCTTTACTTTTTGTCTTGGCTTTAGAACCTTTCCTTACCAAAATCTGTCAAGATAATTCGATCTCTGGTTTTCCTTTTACCTCCCAACAAGTTAAACTCTCTGTCTATGCTGACGATATTCTTTTCTATTGTTCAGATCCACTATCTTCTCTTCCCTCTTTTTTGCATCAAGTCTCCTCTTTTTCAGCGGTCTCAGGCTATCGCCTTAATGTTGATAAATGCGAAATTCTCCCTTTAAATACACACTGTCACAAACATCTTTTTGATTTATCTGGTTTCTCATGGCAACCGACTAAAATCAAATACTTAGGTGTTTGGTTCGCTTCTCATTTATCAGAAACCCTGAAGTTTAATTTCGATTATATCTTGAAAAAATTAGAATCCGCCATTACTCGCTGGAATCCACTTTTCCTGTCCTAGTGGGGACGCCTGAGTTCGATCAAAATGATGCTCTCTCCTCTTCAGTTATATACTATCTCCATGATACCGATTCATATTCCTGACTACTACTTTAAGAGGATTGATTCCATCTTGTTGAAATTTCTTTGGAAGGGTAAAAAATCTTGCATCGCATTATCCTCCCTACGTAAGGACAAATCTCAATCTGGTGTCCGTTTTCCTGATTTCAAAATCTATCATCGTGCTTTTTCTCTCAAACAATCTGCTCGCTGGTTGTCCACGGACCTTCCTTTCCATCCTCCCCTATTGTTAACGATCGAGTCTTCTTTCCTTTCTCCTTTCACATTTAGTGAGTTTTTATCATTCCCTTCCTCTCTCCATAGTCTCCACAATCCTGTTCTCTCTCATTCCCGTAAATTGATTTCTCCATATCTCGCTTCATCTTATCCTTGTACTTCTTCGACACATGAACAACCTATCTGGCATAACAGAAAGCTTATGATACAAAATCGTACTTTCTTTTGGAAGTCCTGGCATTCTCGTGGCATCCGATGGATTTCTCAACTTCTTTCCCACAATCTTCCTCTTTCTTTTTCAGATCTTCGATCTCAGTTTTCATTGCCACTTAATGCGCGGTCTCAATATGACTCACTCTATCCTAACCTTTTATCTTATCTAGCATCACTGCCATCTTCTAATACCATTCCTCTCTCTCATCATACTACAGCCTCGATTATAGATTCGTCTCCTTCTACTTCCTCTTTGTACAATTCACTCCGTTTCTCTGATGACAGATCCAAAACAAAGGTTGAACTAGCTTGGGAGCAGGATTTTTCTTCAAATTGGTCGGTTGCTTTGTGGGACAAAATTTGGCTCAAAGTACACAAGACTTCTAGGGCTGCCAATACGACCCAAACTCTTTACTTTATTTACAACCGCACCCTTTTTACTCCAACTATCTTATCCTCCTTTTCAACAGAGTCTCTCCCTACTTGCTGGACCTGTCCTTGTACATCTGCAAACTTACAACACATGCTTTTTGATTGCCCGCCTATTTCTCGCTTCTGGAACTTGGTTTGGTCCCAGCTCCAGAAAATCTTTCATTTCACTATTCTCTTTTCTCCCTCGCACATATTTTTGGGTTCTCTTTCCCCTGCACTCCCCCAATCACATACCCACTATCTCCTATTGGATCTCTTTATTGCCATTGCCTTTCACCACATTACTTCCAATTGGAAACAAGCCACTAATGTTTCTTTCCGATCCTGGTGGAATGCAATATGCTTTCATCATAGATTGGATACTAATTTTGTCTCCCCTATCTCCCTGGCAATTAAGCGGGATCTCCTTTGGCTCCCGTTAGTGCACTATCTCTCCTCCTCTGCCCCTTCCTCCTCCACTCATGATGTTCACTCTACTGAGGTTCGCAAACCGCCTTGACTTATCTTTTCTCATTTTTAGAGTCCATATCCATTATTATAAGTTCTTAACGCTTGCTTTGTCACTATTTACAATATTGTCATTATCTCATGTATTGTTTTCATTACAAGTATTTGATTATTGATGTTTTTGACTATTGTTTTATCAGATTGTTTCCCTCCTCCCTTTCCCCATTTCCTGTATAACTTTTTTGATTTCCATATTTTGACTGTTTTTTCACTGCCTGCTTGCTTTTCTCTGTATTTCTTTCCTGTTTAATAAACTCAAACTTAAAAAAAAGAGAGTCTCTGTCCATTGTTGGCATGTAACAGAGGCACAAAGGAGGCTAAAAATGTATAATATACAAATGTATCATGCCTCGACATAATGGTCTGGTATTCCATATGCACAAAAGAAAACGTAATCACGGTACTAAATTACTTTAGCCCTAAGATTTGTAGACTTCCAGAGAACTCAGGTAGCTGAGCATCACTTTTGCAGGAAAACAGGGACACCTCTCCTGATCAGCATATTGCATTTCATTCCCAGAGCATAGAAGGTGAAAACAGTGCTAAACACCAGTGCTAACCACAGCACTCTTCAAGGCACTGATGAAATGGCATCCACTGCAGGATGGCATCTCTACTTTGGGTCTGAAAAACGGTGGCTGATGTAAGGCTGAAAAATGTACAATAAATAGAGAGCATCATAATATTTAGGGAGAAGGGGCTGAGGATGGGTGAAATAGGACAATTCCTCTGACTGAAAGGGGATGTTTCAAATAGTACTACAATTACATCAATAGTACTTCCAGAGGAGCTATTAGAAAAACAGTTTCATTCCAGGGATTGCACATGCTTGACTGGTGGAGTGACTGGAATTGTTGGAATGGTCTAGTTACCCGCACATTTTTAACTGTCAAGGATTTGTTTTTTATTTTTTGAGGTCCGTGCATTTTGAAATTGAGTACTGGATGTACATGGTTGGTTTAGCTGTTGTCCTATATGCTGTTGTATATGAAGTTTTAATTGGGCAAGAACAACTGAAGAGCGTCTTTGTGGCTAGGTATTCTTAGTGGTCTCCTGTTGGATAGCCAAGCCTCTTGTAGGTGAATTTGTTGCCTCTAATGTAGCTGGAGGGATATCATATCCAGGTGTAATCTGTATCATCCAGGTGTTTGTCCTCAGCATAATGGGAACCAAGAATCCTGAGAAATCAACAAAACTGGCAGGTCTGGGTTAACTAAATTGAACTGGATATCCGCAGTCTCAATTTCAGGCTTTCTGTTTCCAAATATTATTTCATATTGTATGTTTTATTAGTATAAATTGAGGTTGTTGGTTGTTTGTTATGTTTCTCTGTCTTCTCTGTCTTTGATCAGCTTAGTAAAGTAAATGAATACGTATTTTTGTATAAGATGATATGAGCATCCCCTTTTATTAATGTATGATTTACCGAACATTGACAAACGGCTGCTATTATCTTTGATTGGTCTGGGAAAAGTTAGTTGTAACTGGGTGTGACACACACACACACCCCTCTTTTGCGCTCTTCTTTCTCCCTTGTGGAAAAAAAACTTATAAACTGAGTTATAGTTGTGGCTAAAATGGAACAAACCACCGAAATCCACATTATGTTTACCAGTGCCTACACAATAACTTGCACCACTCTCCTTGTTCCTTTCATTATAATTCTTTTTTTTTCTGTGCCATTTGCAAGTTAGTGTTTTGAGCATGGCGGGTGGCATAAGTTACGGCACATGTTTAGTGCATTTATAATCATAACTGGCGAATGTCTGTCATTAGTCACATTTGAGCCAGAACTTTAATAATAACTCCGTTTTTACTCTGCTCTTTCAGTAAATGTAATTGTGTTTTTTTTTAAATATCGTACATAATGGAAAATTGAAGAGAAGTTTAGAAATAAATGGGAAAAACATATGTGATAAGAAAAATAATTGCATGTGAGAGCATATGTTATCTATAGTCTAGTTTGCCCATGTCACACACACACGCGCACACACACACACACACGCACACACACACGCTCTCTCTCTCTCTCTCTCTCTCTCTCTCTCTCTCTCTCTCTCTCTCTCTAAAACGTACCTACAAAGTGACTCCTGATGAAGGGGCAGTGAGTGATAGTGACTTCAGATCCCAAGACAAACAACCCAATAGCGTAAACTAGATGAATACTTTTTCTAATTTTCTGAATTTCTAGTCTTGGCCATTAATCTACAAGCTTAGCCTGGAAGCGCCAGGATACAACAGTACGGCTTTCACACACAGTGCCAGAGCATAATGTGGCGCTAAAAAATGCTGTGACACCCAGAACCTGCAGCAACTGAGTGTACCATTGACTAAGCAATGCCAAACACCACTCTCTCTACACGTACTGCCAAAATGTGTTGCCAAAAGTGCTTATGTGGAGTGTTATCAAGATGCAGGTAAATTAGGAACAATACATAGAAACAAGCATTGGCAAAGCCAATAGGTCTCACCTATGCAAGCTCTGTTAGCTTTGTCAATATTTTTTTACCATTTTGAACAGCGGTGCAGATGCTGTGTAGCATGGCTAGAAGTTGAAAATAAAAGTGCTATTATGCGACCGTGTCATAGAGCTATTTGTTTCTTTACTTTCAGGCAAATTGCACAGCAGACACACTACAACATGTCTTATCGAAAATTGACAAAGCCAATAGATCCTACAAAGGCAAGACCTACTGGCTTCTTCAGTGCTTGTTTTATATTGCGGGGAGAAGGCAAAAACAGGAGGGAGGGTGAGTCAGGGAAGCCTACACAAACCACGGAGGGTGGGAGGGCGTGTGAGCAGGCAACAACAAGGGAAGGAAGTACGTTGATGAGACAAGAAACAACACAACTAGGGAGAGGAAGGAGGGAGGTATATTAAGTGACACACTCGGCCGAGGGTGAGGGTGCCCTAATGGTGTTTGTTGGATAAAAATATGATTTTAAAAAGCACCATTAACAATTCAATGCTGGCCGCTTCTTAGTGGTTTTCAGGTCAAAATTGAAGAGAAGCAGGTAGGAGAGAAAGAAGAAACAGGGATGGGATGAGAAGAAACAGGGAAAAGGTGGAAATAAGTTAAATACAACAGGGGGGTCATCTTTTAGCAGTGCGCTCAATAAAAACTACAACATTAATGGTAACAGATATAATCCAGACATACCTGTAGCAATATGCAATGAAAGTAATATCACTGTTAATCAATAAGCCACACTATAAGAAGGAAACAATTTATTTCTGCACATATGGGAAAGCGTTTCAGGCAATTAATTATGAAATAGAAACGCTAATTTAAAACGTGCAAATTCTAAAGATAAAGTTAAGTAGAAGGAAATGTTTCCGAGTAAACATGAAGCATGCTCTAAAAATCAGCTAAATTGCAGCGCTCTCCAAAGTAATTACATTTGGAGTTCTGGGTGTGAAAATTGGTGTTGGCAGACTACAAAATCCTAGATTGCTTTTTTCGACTGATGTTGTTTACAATGAATGGGAGGGCTGGTTAGAGCTTGTTAAAATTGGAGCACGACAAAAAAGGGGTTTGGCCTTTGTATAATGGCCCACACAATTCCTTGGAACTATATGTAAGAGACGATCACATATTGAGGCTTTTCCAAAATGCTTGTGGGATTTCTCTGGAAAAATCAAGATACGCCATGTTTAGCACTGCATCAATTGTTTGGAGTAGAACCTTAGGGTGCCGCCAGTACCAGGCTCAGGATGCTGCTTGCTTCTGTATATTAGAAACAGTGCGATATTGCAAAGGATTCTGATAATAAGAGATTTTCGAGAGGAAATCCATTTTACTTACAAAAATCTCGTGTTAATGTGGAGTTCTGGCAGAAGGGCATTCGCAGCTGTGTGCCGCCGCCATGCAGCTGCTGACAAATTAGGCAGATTCTTTTTTACGGTTTCATGAGCCTCATTATGTATGATGGTGCATAACGAAAATAGATGTCTTAAATGCATGTCAAATTTTAAAATGGACTTGACCTCCAGGAAAACAAGTATGAAGGAGGAGCTCCAAATTTAACTTAAGTGCTGGGTGAACTTGTATAAAATGCTGTTTGGGGAAAAACACAGTCAGCTAAGGGATTATGTCAGATATTCAGGACGCTATTTCCGTCAGACTGTTATTAGGCGTGTCAACAACACAGCTTTAGTTTTGTGACATCATGTACTTAGTTCTTCGAAAACAGAAAAGAAGAGAGTGGGCGTTTGGTCAGAACACTTCACGCCTTCAAGTATTTTCATAATGCGACATTGCTTTGATGGGCTGTCCATCAAAGACATGTCATTTTTTCGATGGCTCCATTGTCCAATGTGTGTTCCCTCAAGGTTTTGGTGATGACCATGAAGTAGTCCTTTTGTTAAACTAAGGTTGTGACATGTAGTGTGAAATCCAGGCTGTTTTCACATTTTAATTGCAGATGTATGCCTTTCTGTTTAGGACGCACTGCTGTTTGGGCACCTTAGCATCTAAATAAGACACAGATCTTTGCAATAATTAGTCTTGTGCTTTCGTTTTACTTTGCTGTCATGATATGTTGAATATATAGATTTTTTTGTTGTTGACAAATTCAAGATGTATTCACATACAGGCTTTCCTAAATGCCACAAAAATAATAGCTCTTTATCAAAAGTATATACTATGCAATATTTTGCTGTGTGTGCCTTTTAAGTTCAGCACTCGCGATGCAAAGATCATCTTCTGACTCTTTCGTATAATACCCTTCTTTGAGGGTTCATCTTAAGTCTTCTAATGAAGTGAGTTCAGCAAAGGGACCCTACCACAGCTTCCATCTTGCTATAACTCAGAAACATGCTACATTAAGGGATTTTCTTTCTGGACACAAAGTGATCCAGCAATTAGCAAACAATTCTCTTGACAAAAAACCAGCTCTACTGCCTTTACCAATGTTTGTTTACCTATTGCTGTGTAGTGGTAGCACCACAGAAGGAAACACATGTAAATGTAACGTAAAAAGTGGATGTATAAAAGTGAAAAGTAAACTGCATCTGCCACTTCCATTCCTCCTTTAAAAATGTGCAGTCACGTCCCTGGTTCTGATTATGCATTTCACAGAAGGCCTTTGGTAAAAACTGGACCATTCTCTGATGCACAGAATGGCTTAATTTCAGCATAACCGCACAGAAAAGAGAAGAATGGAAAGAGTGAATTATGAATCCAGAGATGGAAGGTCACAACATAGGCTTGTTGTTTGCTGTGGCCACCTACCTAACCTACATACAAGTCGCAAACATCAAAAGGCAGCAATGACAACTTGAGACTCAGAGGCAGTTCATTTTGTTGCCAGGGTGAGAGAGGCCTTTCATGTCTACCCTTTTCTCAACCACATATCCCCACTAAGCATTGTACTTCACAATCACATTGCAGATTCCAAGAGTTCTCTCCATAGGCATTGTTCACACAAATGCACTACACACTTTTGTGAAGATTGCTCTCTCAGCGAAGTGATGATACAGTTTTCACAGGAACATATTCCATATTTGTGAATACATTTTGGATCTTACCTTCATATCAGCAAACCACTCCTAGACCACACTCTACCTTTACGCTATCTATTTTTTTTTACCTGAGGACCACATTTAGTTCCCCTCTTATCACCTTTGGAACACTGGTTAACACAAGGTTTCACAGGACATTACTGACAGCCTTCGTTGCAATTACCTGTCATTAGTGGTATTTCCTTTTTAAGGTGAAACTTGGTGGCGTCTTCAACGCGGGTATAAAATGTTGCACCGATTTCTGGGGCCCAAGCATTCACCAGCTGAATATTTTCTAGTTGTAGTTATACTGAAGAATAAGGCTACATTAAATCCTCTTTGAGAGGCTCTAGTTCTTGCCTACCTTCACCCGTCATCACCTGAATGCACCTTTTCCTTTCCTTGACTACCTCCTCAAGACATTCCAGAGACACAGGTGCACAGACACCGAGGAGAGAGGGAAATGCAACATCCTTTCTTTCCTTGATTTCATCATTCATTGAAGAAACTATATACATCTCCCCAGGCTTTACAACATCTCCTAGCTTTCACCAATGCATTAACGGGCATCTTTGGCAAACAAGTCATTGGATGAGGAATTCAAAGGTTCTCCCTCCAGCTAAGTGGCCTTCAATAAGGAGAACTCAAACCAGTACACAACCATAAAGCATACAGTCAGACTTGACTGCAGACACTCATGGTATTCAACTACCTAAACCATCCTAAAACGTTCCTATTGTTAGTCTTGTGAAACATCAACACACTGATGGAAAACTTCATATTTAATGGAAGGCCCTCAATGATACATTCAATTGCATCTTTTTTTTACCTAGTAGCTGCATTTACTTCAGCATCCCCATCCCCATCTATCAAGTTCTACTCATCTAAGTAAGCTCCCTAAGTGGAGGCGAAATGCCCAGATGTTAGTTTCCAGCTTCCCATGTTTGGCAAATCCAGCTGCACACCAATTTAGGCTGGACTATTCCTTTGGAAGCGATTTACATATGACATGCCCACTTCTGTTACTACACAAACTAAAAACAGTGAAATTGAATCTTACCAACAAAAGTTTCAATTTGTAAAGAAGTATTTCATAAGCCTTTCCATCCATCACTTTTTGTTATCAGTTATCAGTGTCCCATCACATCACATCACATCTGTTGTCCATTAAGAGGCACATTTTGGTCCTGATGTACTAAGAACTTGTCACAAAATGATGGTCACAATTTGCAACCCACATTTTTGTGATGAATGTGGTAATTTGCAAACAGACCTATGTACTAATAGGTCGGTTCACAAATTACAGCATCTTAGTGGATCACAATTCGACCTACCTCATAAATATTAATGAGGCTGGTCGCAAACTGCGACACACTAGGAATCATTCTCATCACAGGGAGGGTGGATGCTGGCGGCAGCAGACCACTATGACTGTGATTGCTTTTTAATATAGCAATAATTTTTTTAGATGCATCTCTTTCCCCTAAAGGTAACAGGACTGTGCTCAAAAAGGAAATTTTCTTCGCTTTTTTGTTTAACAAGACACAGTGGTCCCATGGACCACTGCGTCCTCTTACATTTTTTTTTGTTACTATCACAAAGGAGTATGGGTCCCAAGGGAATCCCTTCCTGTTTGCAAATGTGTTACCACTACGTGTTTGTAGTTGGTAAATTATTAATATTTTGCATCTGGAATTCGGTCTCAAAACATTAACACATATCATTCCGATTTGGCATTCAGAAAGGACGCCCTAAACAAACCCATTCTAAGTACCAAATTGGTATCTGGTCACAAACCCACATAATGATTTTTTATGAATCACAGTTTGAGTTTCATACATACCACAATACCTTTTTGCGAATAGGCCTGTTTGCTAGCGCTAAAACCCTTAGTCCATCTGGCCCTTAGTCTTCAAATGTATGCAGAGCACCAAATAATTGATTCTCCAAACAGAGACACCAGAGTGTCAGCATTTACGCCATCAATATACAACAATGTGCAGCACAAGTTCAAATACAGATGCATACAATGGCTGATGAATAATTAAAAAATACCTACCAATGAATATTAGGAGAACTCCTACTATTACTTGAAGCACAAGTGATATTGTGATAAGGACAATAAGTGGGATGTAAAATGAGAATGAAGGTCCTTGCTCAATAACTGCTTTCAGCTGGGATGCATTAGCCATCAGCAGTGCAATGTCCAGCATGCTTTCTGCTGCACTCTTCTTGTTAGCGTAGTGGTTCATATTCAGATTTCGACGTAGCCTCGGAGGTGGATTCTGCAAGTAAAGAATATCACATATCATTTTTATGGAACTTTTAATGCTTTTGCTAATGCATGTTGCAGACTTTGAATTACTATGAATCAATGCTACATGCGTAATGTTTTTACTCCGTGCTCCACTGATTCAAATACATTTACTTTTTGCAAGAGTGGCACTTCAAATTTCAGAAGGAGTGTCTGGGTTATACAATTGAGAGTGGTGCTGGTGCTACCTGTACTTAGTGAAGTCCAGCAGTAGACTTCAGATTGGTACAGAGTTCCCAGCTATAAGTCATGGCAGGAATCTTTTAACTCTTTCCTATAACAAACTGGACAATTCAACCTTGTGATAATACGTGTATATGTCTGCTGTTAATCAGGACTAGATATGTGGCACTCAGAACTTGCCACTTGCATTCTAAAAGTCGGATCTCACTTTCATCAAAATATTTCAATACCAAAATCTAAAATCCTTACATGTCATGTATTTGTGAGTTTGATTTATGGGTAATGATTTGGAATCACAATAATAAGCTGGCTGTGGCAAAAATGTTCTAAGATTATAGCTAAGCAGATAGTAAAGAGACTGTCTGCACACCGGATCACTTGAAAGTGTCATCAAGGCCCCTAAAGAGTTCAGAGTTTTTCAGAAGAAAGAAAATAAGAGTTCATGCAAATCGGAGACGGAAATACTTAGGACATATGGTTCAGGTCTTAAATACCACAAGCCTGGACCATAGTGAATTCCAACTGTGTTATGTTATCAGGAATTATGTAACACCTATATGCCAATAGTATTGCTTGTGACGCTTTCAGAGATCCCAAGGGTTTTGGGATTTCTCTCTGACCACCATCAATACATAAGTCACCTTTTTCTGAACACAAGAATTGAGATCAAGTCGCAGAATAATGGAACCATTTGGTGTAAGTTTCCAATCTGACAGATACTTATTGGAATGCAAACATTGCACATGGAGGGGGTAGTGAAAGAAAAAGGCCATAAAAGAAATTCTGTCAAACCCCTAATGCGAAAGAAAAACCTTGTTGGAAGAAAAGGGTAAGTGTAAAATCAATTATTCAAGGTTAAGAAACTCAGATAATCAGTCCCTTGAATCAAAAAATATTTTTTGTATAATTGCGACAGAGTATACTAGACTACCTGCTAACTCCAGAACGGATTTCATCTCTCTTTGCAAAAAGCATCACAGACTTTTGCCTACACATTCTTCCAACTGGATCAACGTTCAACACCTTGCAGAGGAGAGAGGATGTAGGGCTGGAGGACGTAGGGCTTGTAATAGTTTCTACTTAGTTGCAGCTTTTACAGACATTATTTTTACACACTAACCAGATCCGAATCAAAATAGAGAAAGATCCGTGAGCCACATCTGCTAGACCATTTCTCTTTCTGTAGAAGGTAAACACCAGATGTCACAAAAAGCACTGAACGTCACTGCCAGCAAAACAAAGATCTTTTGATTATAGTCCTGCATCACAGTGCCAGTGGTTTATATTCTTGGCATTCTCTTTTTTGAAGTTTAAGGAAATCCTGCGGTTTGGGCCTGTTTTTGATTGAGATGCCAATGCAGTAGTCTTCTCTATTTGACCTCTCTGCATTACGTATCTTTTATCAAAGCCTTTTACTAAAGCAATGTGATTGATATCAGTAGAAATCTAGAATACTGCATCTTTCCCACCGATAAATCTATAAAGAACGACCATATAATTGATATGGCATAACGGATAAAGCAGCCAACTTGGAAGCTGGGGTACCAGGTTCGAGTCCGGTGGGAGTCTCAATTGTCCTGTGATTCTGGGCAAATCACTTAATCTCCTTGTGCCTAAAAATGAAAGGGTCAGTCTGTAATACAACTGGTGCTCATGCAAAGAGTTTGCACTATATAAAAAAAATTGTCTTATTTTTCTAAACTTGTTTCCCTTTTTTAACAAGATGAAAATTAAAGAATGTGCCCTGTCCTGGAGGCATGTTAGGCTCCCCGTCTATCTTTTTAGCAGGTAAATTACTCATTAACATCCTGGTCTAGTTAATCGAGGAGCCAATCGCCCTCTTCTAATAATCCAAAGAGCCAGACAAGGCATAATTTCCTTTTTAGGTCTCGCCTAGGCAGCACTTGCGCTGTCTCTTTGAGAAATGCTGTATTCAGGTTATGTAGTAACTAACTTCAGGAGGATAGCCATACACCCAGTTGAGAACTGGGTGGATAGTATATACCATACAACAATGTCAATGTCTCAACAGGTATTATTTCAGTTGACAATTATAAATGGTATTACATATACCGTGTCACAGGGAAGGGAGAAACAAAAAGCCAGAAAGCAATGAATGCGAAAAAATCTTTTATTTGACCAAAGAATTTGCCCTTTGTTACATTATATGGCATGTACCCTGTACAGAACTGTGCACAAGGGCTCATGAGGAAAGTGAACAGCGCAAGTGACTAGTGAAGAGATATATACAGTGGGAAACGGCTCAGAATACAGAATAGAAAAATTATATATGCAGTGATATGTGGGGCCTGCATATAAATTCTACAAATGAGAGTTGTGCTGATGCCACCTGTACTTTGTGTAGCCCAGCATATAAGGCTGGGTCCAGACTGGGATGACATGGAGACGAAAATAACAATGGATTAATCCCAGTTGAAGCATATGGAAACATAGGCAAACCTATCCTATCGTCATCCCTCATATGGAAGAAGGAAAAGCCTTTTGAAGCGTTGGCTTCGGATCTAGCTTTAAAATTAGCCAAAAAAATGAATTGCCCCACAGAAACAGATGACTGAACCAACAATTTCCCTTTCCACAAAAGAGGCTATAATCCCTGGTTCCAGCATTGGTGGAAGTAAAGGATTACTGGCCGAAAGAAGTGGGGGCGAATACAAAACCTCATGCCCAGCTCTCCAAGAGAGCTTACTCCATACCCAGAGCATGCAACGCATAGCATAAATCTCTACTGAGGGCCTGAGCCCGTTTAAGCCTAAAACGGTTTGCAGCGAGGTCATGCCAGCCTTACACTGTCTATGGTGCACAAAATGGGGCAGACGCTATATGTTCTGCAGCAAACCTCACGTGAGCCACCAGGTGGGACCCCTGAAAAACCAGGACACCAAAATCCCCTTCACCAAGGTTTCCATAAGAACATCCAACGCTAGCTTGGACTGTTTACCCACCCAGATCAATCTACTAAGCGAGGTCTGGACGGGTAGTTAAAAATCCCTGACTCAGTGGGATAGGTATGTTTAGAAACAGGTAAAGGAACCTCAGTAACACCACCATCCTAATAATAGCAGTACTCCCGCCATTTATAATGGCAACCTAATCCATCTGTCCACCTAGGACTTTAGCCTGTCCACCACTGGGCCATAGTTATAATGAACCAGGTCATCTACCTCTCAGTAAATCTCAATACCTAGTCATATCAAATAGGTGGGACACCACCTCAGTGGATATTCCATTAGCAGGTGAACCAGCTATTTGCAAGTTAATAGCAGTTTATAACCAGCTCAGAGTTCCCTCCTGAACTTCATCATTTCAAATATCAAGCTCCCCAGGATATTTACCAAATAAAAGGATATTTTCTGCTTATAATAAAAGTATCCTGGAAGGGAATACCTCTGGAAGAACGGCCCTGCTACAACTTGCATGCCAGGGGTTCTCTAGTCAATGCAAAAAAAAAGGTGACAAAGGCCACCCCTGCCTCAAACTCCAGAATTATTAAACAGCATATTGTTCACAAGTGCCCTAACCCTACGATGAGAGTACAGCAGTTGCACAAATCTGCCAATAAACCCACCTAGTCGCACCCCTGCTAGGACTGTCTTGAAGAAAGGCACTTGCCTGGAATCAAAGGCATACTTTGCATCCATGAAAGCCACAACAGCGTCCACCTCCAGGTGCATTGCGGAATCATCGCAGAAAACATTCTCAGATCATGTGACGTGGCCCTCTCAGGGATAATATTGACTGATCCGGGAGCACTGACCAATTCATGTAGGGGGACAATTTAGTAGCACTACGCTTAGAGAGAATTTTATTATTCGTGCTAAGTAGGGTTAAGGGATGACGTCTGACACATCATCATCCTTATCTGGCTTTAATAGAACAATAATTATCGTTTTTTTGGGTAGCAGTAGGTGGCTGGACAGCTTCTAGTGCTTCATTATAGGGGTCAATAAATGGGGAGCAAGAATGTCCTTGTAATTTTTATAGAATTCAGGAGTTAGGTCATCGGCCGCACACACTTGCCCACCCACAAAACGCTTAATGGCCAGGATTATTTCACCAATGCTGAGAGCGACCTCAAGTGGTTCTCTACGCTCAACCCCACCCAGGCCAGTGCGACATCATTTATGAATGAATGTATATGAGTATGAGTCATGGCAACTTTTTTGAAGTTTAAAGATCAGAGTAATATTTCACAAAAATGATATTTAACCTCTGGATGTATTACTTTCACCCTCACAAGAGCACACAGCAGTAACCAATGGCGGGCGATAGTCTGCCGACCTGAGCTGCTGTACTAAAGTCTTACAGGGACATTCAGCCATACTTTCCCAGGAATTTCAACTCCCTCTCAGCTCAATCCTTATGCTCAACTAAAATCTTATCAATCAGGCTCATGATATATGTTTACGAGTGATCCACAAGTTGCTGTTCAAATGCCACCAACTTGACCTTGCACATATGTATTTTTTTGCCTTATGTCTTTCAGCCAATTGGACTGCTTAGCTATAGCCACCCCCATATGTACATCATGAAAGTCTCCCAGACTGTGGAGAATGCCGGGTCAGAACCAAAGTTTTTTTCAAAGAACTCCACTATCAGCTTTCACAATTCTTCGTTAAATATTCAGACATGGAGCACCAGAGATGGAAACCTCCAGTTGACATTATACAGCAATGGCAGAGCAATATCAAGACTCAATACTGCCACTGAATGGTCCAAAAGTGTATGTGGCAAGTATGTAGCCCCCTATACCCATTGTGCAATTACATCACAAATAAGCCAATAGCCCAGCCTATAATGGCTATTGTGCACAGAAGAATACAATGAAAATATCCTTTCTGGGCCCTTTTTAATCGTCCATGCATCCAAAAAGCCATGGTAGAGCTGAGTGAGAAGAGTACTGACTTCCTTATCAATATCCCACCTCATCTTGAATAAGAGCTGAATGGAGAGAAATGGGGATAAGGACATAGTATTTAGCAAAAGAGGAGTTGAGAGGTGTGGTGCAGCGGCCAGGGCAGCTGACTTCAGAGCACAGGGTTCACTGTTTGATCCTTGGCTCCAGCGGCAGCTCAGCTGAGCACCATGTGACTCTGGGCAATAGCTCATTTAATTTCCACTATGGTCCCCAGCACCTTGAGACCCGTAAGGGTGAGTAGTTCACGCTTTACGGATTTATTTATTTATTATTTAATATGTGCCTCTTGGAGGAGGGCCACATTCATCTTGTGTCCATCCCACTAGCTGAACACTAAGTGCCCTTTCCTGAGGTTATTCAATCCCTGAGCATTCCAGATAAAACATCTGATTTAATGTGATCCCAATCTCCTCATACATCAAACATCTCTTCAACCAGAAAAGCAAAGCAGTTTCTAGCATACCATTTGATATAGGTGGCCACACTGCATTCAAAGGCATAACATCAACAATGTAACATACATTCCAATTCCAATTCCAAAAATTCTTTATTTCGGCCACATAGGCCATAAAAGATGCAATAAAATACAATACATATATTTAAAACACAATATTTACATATAAAAAATTCTACTGGACCCACATGGGGTAGGGAATGCAAGGTGGTACCAGTTCAGGGGGACATTTTCTTCCTTATTATCCATGCTGCCATTAAGAATTTTGAAACAGCAAAGACAATATGGCCCAGAGTGTTAGTTTTCATGACCCTGTAGGCCTGCAAGTACTTCCTGAAGCCCAGGTTCCGACACAACGGCGCTATCCAGCGCTTCCTGGGACTCTGATAAGCGTGGCAAACAAACATTATGTGTAGGTCATCTTCATCGTGGGCTTTACAGCATGGGCAAAGCTTGTCACCCCCTGAGGACCATTTGAAGGTGAATACTTTGGTGGGGAGTGTACCAAGCCTCCATTGCAGGAACAGTTTCCTTGCCAAAAGAGGGAAAATAAAATCCATAAAGGGTTCAAAAACGTAAGAATTTTTGGATTCCATAAAACGTCCCGTCAAGGTGCCACTATTATGAGCGTTGTCCATGTCGGCGAGGTTTTTGTTTTTATACAGCTGGGCAAGAGTTTTACGCGTAATCCTTTGACAGCCCTGGGCTGGATCACCCCATAAGTCTGGCAAGTTCAGGCTAAACAGTTCCGCCTTGATAAAAGCCAGCCAGGGAATTTTGCTGTTAGCATTCAGCCTCATTACATGAATAAGGTCCTGTCTATAGTGATGCAGTTCCTCGGTGGTCCATATCCGATGCCAAAACTTCACGGGTTTCGACAGGAGATCTTCAGCAATAGAGGGAAGGCCCAAGTCGAGTCTTAAGGGGAGGAGTGGCGTACCTTGCGGGAGAGCAAGTAAGCGTCTCAGAAAACTATTTTCCACACCTGCCAGAACCTTCCCTGCTTTGTGTCCCCACAACTCACTACCATACATGGCTGCTGCCTTCGCTTGGGACCTGTATGTTTCCAGGGCCGGGCTTACAGGCTTAAAGGTGGACTTATTAGCCACCTTCAGGAGTGCGCCCGATAGCTGGGATAGTTTCAGCCTGGATCTCTCTATCTGGCAGTCCCATGATAAGTTTTCTTGGAGTGTTACCCCCAAGTATATAAAGGTTGAGACCCTCTCAAGACTAACTTCCCCCAGTTTAGGATTGGGTCTAGTTTTGGTAGGGGGGTTGAAGATCATAAACTTATTTTTTTCCGTGTTCACCTCCAGCCCATGATTGCGACAGAAAAGGCCAAAACCATCCACAATCCTCTGAATCCCCATGGGGGATTTGGAAAGCAGGAGGGTATCGTCAGCAAACATTATTGCCGGGACCCTCCTGCCTGCCAAAAGCGGAGCATCATTGTCCTTAACAGTGCCAAGATGTTGAATGACACTGTTAATGAAAAGACAGAACAGGGTCGGCGCCAAAACACAGCCCTGTCTGACTCCTCGACGGACCGGGAATTTGCCCGAGAGCTTACCATCCCTCCCACACCTCCCTTGTGCATAGTTGTTCTCATGCAACCTGATGATAATACTAAGGAGGTGGGGAGGTACTCCTAGCTTTTGCAAGACCTCCCATAGTTTTCCTCTAGGGACTAGGTCAAAGGCTGACCTCAGATCCACGAAGACCATGTACAGCCTTCCTCCCTCTAACGTTACCGTCTTCCAATATAGGAGAAGGAGGCGGAAGATCTGGTCCATGGTCGACGTGTTCTTTCTGAAGCCAGCCTGGAGGGGGCTCATGATGTCATTGTCCTCCACCCAGTCCAGGAGATGGTTAAGGATAAGGCGCGCAAAGAGCTTTTGGGGTACATCTATTAGGCTAATTGGCCTGTAATTGGCGGGGAGCAGAGTGGATCCTTTCTTGTGGATCGGAACAATCTCTGCCCCCAGCCAGGACCCGGGGATTGCCATACCTCCTAGAATGGCATTAAAAAGGATGAGAAGGTATGGGCCCCAGATGTCCGGGTGGTGCCTGAAAAGATCCCCGGGTAACCTATCCAGACCTGGCGCCTTCCCCAGCGATAAAAGCTCTAGGGCCGCCTCCACTTCCCCCAGGGATAGTTCCATGCGAGAGTCATGGGAGCCTAAGGGCGCTAGCAAGGCTGTATCAGGGCAGGAGTTAGTGTCTTGGTAAAGTACCCCAAAGTGGGCCTCCCAAACCACGGGGGCGATGTTGGGTTCAATTGCTTTTTTGAGTTCCCCTATCCCGTTGTTTACAAGGGCCCAAAATTTCCGGGAGTCCCTGACTTTTAGGGCATCATGAAGGTCCTGCCAATGGTTCCAGTCCCACTCGGTCCTAGCAATCGCCATCACTGATTTGTAATGCTTCCTAAGGTCACGTACCTTGACCTTATTTGACCCCTCTTTTATTGCAGCAATAAGCTCAGATTTTGCTGCCCTACAAGAGGAGGTGTACCAGGTGGGAACATGGGTCTTTTTCTTTCGAGTTGGCACCACCGGGTGAAATACCTCAGCCAAATCCCTCACTAGATCCTGATGTATGTTACCCAGTTTCTTATTATATTCTGGGGTTCTTGGTTCATTTAGAAGTACGTCCACCTCCATGAATCTGGGAAGTGCCAACTCATATAGCTTGCTGATGGCCTCTTCTGAACTCGCAAGCTTTCCCCACTTAACCCGGCGCCTGTTTGTTGTAAGGAGCAATTCCCCCGTGTCTTCTCCTCCACTTTCTACGGGTGTGCCCGCTGGAGGCAAAGGCCACTGGATGTTTAAACAAAGGGCATTGTGGTCACTATCTGACCTATTTATTACCCTAAAGTCGAGGACTTTTGGCCAGAGTGTAATATCTAACAAGATATAATCTAGCCTCGACTCATGGCCCCTTCTGTTAAAAGTACACACTGAGGGTGTATCGGAAGGGGTGCGGCCATTACAAGCCCTCAGTGCGTAATTCAGGGTAAGGGACATGAGTTGTATTACTAAGGGGGACCAGGCTTTGGGGTGAGGGGAAGACGAGGGTGGGACCCCCCAGTAGTCATCCTCGGCCGTAAGGGCACCCTCCAATAGGCCTTCCAGGGGTTCAAAGTGGCAATTGAAGTCTCCTCCAAGCACCACCTTGAAGTCTCCCGGAAGTTGACCCAAGAAGGAGGATAGATCGTTTAGGGTCGGTGATTCATTTGGCGCGGCAACTGGTCGCGAGTAGACATTAACAATAGCCCACGGTGGTTTGCCAGGCCATGTGAGCCGAACACACTGAATGTCCTGCGAGAACGTATGCACCTGTTCCGCCTGGCACCCAGTGTGACTCGCAATCCAGATTGCTAAGCCACCTGACGGCCTCCCCCTCCCACTCCATTTGGCAGGGATTTCAAATATTTCAAACCCTCTCCTAATTTGGGTGTCCCTCGCCCATGTTTCCTGGAAAAGGAGGATGTCACTGCTACCTACTAGCTGATCCCACTCCGGTGAGCCTTCCTTATTTGCAATTCCTGCCACATTCCAGGAGAGAATTCTCAACCCCGGATCTGGTGGTAGGGTACCTTGACCTCCAGTAGGAGGTTGCACAACGGCTATGGATGGGTAAGTGTCTGACGAAGCAGTGTTGCAAACCGCGATGGCGGATGGCCCAACCAACTCCGCCACCCCAGGTTGCAAGATATGGTCAGACCCTATGTTAGATGGGGGCCCCTGCTGACCCAGACTATCATCCGTGATAACCGTTCGATCTTTAGCGGTATCCTGCGGACCGTGTTCAGTTACAGGGGCTGTACTCAATCCCACCCGACTTTGCACGTCGTCCACCATCTTCCTAGGGCTAAAAGAAGTCTCCCCGGTTTGTGGTCAGTCGACCTGATCTAAACAGGAAAATCTATTGTGATGTATAAAATTGGCCTGGACAGGTGGTAAGTAATGCCTTGGTCTATAACGTGAGCCATCTACAGCAAAGCCTACTCTAGTCCACCCCTTCTCCCTCCCTACCTCTGTGTTACTAACATTAGGGTAGAAGTGTGAAAGGGGTACTAATTCAATATTGGACTTGTCAGGCCTTACAAGCCAATTGCAAATGTAGTTGGCAACGTGTGGGCTTTTGAAACTTACAATGATACAATCCCCTGCCCTATTCTTTGGGGTAAGGCCAATCCATGGGATCCTCCTAACCATCAAAACTTCACCTTTCAGGTTTGGTGGCAGCGGCCTATTAATACTAAGCCAGCTTATAACCTTATTGCGTAAAGAGTCTTGAGGCTCCCTTGTATCACCAGTTAACTCAGGTACTCCCACCATGATTGCCGTGTATGGGACTGCTTCTGGGGGCAGATTGACCACCCTGCGCCTATCAAGGGGGGGAGTGATATCACCAGTGGGGCCATTGGTAGAGTTCACTACTCCCCCTGGTTGTGGTGCAGGAGGTTGCTTAGATCTCCTAGGGGCCGGGACAGGGGGCCTAGACGCTGAAGGTGGCAGAGGGTGCGTCAGAGAAGCAGACGCACCGTTTGTGCTCGGCAGTACCGTATTAGGGACTTGGGACAGTGCAGAAGACAACGGTCTATTCCCAGAAGGATCCCGGGGAGCTACAGGAGCATTTGTAGCTGACCCAGGGCTTTTCCTTATATGACTGTTTTCCAAAGCCTTGAGTCTACTCTCTATGGCGTCCAATTTAGCTGAGATGGGGGTTAGCAAATTCTTAATGGTTACTGTGAGTGAATTAATTATTGTATCAGTGCTATTAGAAGTTGCCCCGCCAAAGATAAATGGGCCCGAGTTCAATGGTAGGGCCGCAGGTGCTGGAGAGCCCGTGTGATCTGACCTAAACCCTGATAGGATAAGCTCAGGGGAGGCCGAAATGTCTGTACTGTCATCCTGGTTTGGCTCAATTATATCAACTTTGGCCCTTTTTGCCTTCTTTGGTTTCCTGGACCTTTTCCTTTTTGGGGGTTGTTCCATTCCGCTGCCTGCAGGCTCTGCGAGCAGGACAGCCTGTCCCGCTTCCTGCGAGACTGTTCCCATATTATCCGGAATGGCAGAGTGGTCAGAAGTCCCAGATGGCCGGGAGGAGTCCCTATCCCTCTGCGTTAAAGGAGTTCTTAACTGCTGAAGGACCGACTCAATAGTCTGATCAATACTGTCCATTAGTGACATATGAGTGGCGTCCAATGGAATGGGTGTGCTAACATCTGTTGAAAAGGTATCCCCATGATCCAGAAACACGCTTTCGGGACCCATCTCGAGGTGCGTTTCTATGACTGATTGACATTTGCTAGCTTGAATACTCGCCTTTGGGAAGAATTTTTCCAAAGTACTTAAACCTTGTTGGGCAGACTTACTCCGTGCAGTTCTGGTCGCCATTATGAAGTAAGTGAAGAGGGGCTGAGGGGCAGGGAGCGTCAGAGGGGTGGCCCGGTCCGGTCTCTGCCGGCCTCTAACGGCCTAAAACGGCCCGCTCTTTGCCCGGTCTTCGCCCCGGGGATCGCCCCGCGCGCGTCCCGCGATGCGCGTACCCAAGTGCTCCTAAGTATATCAGGGGGGTGTGGCACTGGGAGGGGGCGCGGCGCGGCGGGAAGAGGAACCAGCTGACGATGTTGTAAGGGATGCTGGACCTCGCAGTCCCGCTCGCCGCGCCTCTCACCTCCACTGCGGCCGGATTCACCAGGAAGAATGCCCCCAAACAGCGCGTTGGCTCCCAGCTACTCCAGTAGCGAGCTTGACTTCACCAGGGACACTGACAGACTCGAGCGGCATACATTCTCCCCCCACCCACTCACACTGCATTCTGGAAATAGAATTGAAGACATCCCATACTTTCTCACCCAATATACCAAAAATGTGGAAGGCGCTAACAAGCGTGCTCAGCCCTGGCATGAATCCGCTTAACTAAATAACCAGTGGGGAGCCATCCCTTACATAGTTACATTATTCAGACCCCCACACTCACAATGAATGTATGCACAAATATGCAATATGAAATTGACTATAATGACATCCAGTACTCATAACACACCCACCCCTGTATCAAACAATTTCATCAACCTTAATAATTCCACATCGCTTAATGGCGCTCTAAAACTACTTGGAGAGCATGAAAGATGTTTTTAAATATCTTCAGTGACAACTTCTTCCAACACTTTAGTGCATTTTCGAGAACAAATAAAGAGCGACCCCCGGATGTCACTTGAAGTCTAGCTGGGTAGAGCATAGAGTAGACCAGCCCCACCTCTCTCAGCACCCCTCTGCAAATGAGCATTTCGCCTCCTGACCTGCAGCTGTAACGTCTGGATAGAACGAAATCTTTGTGCCCCGATATTCCACTGTGCCATGCTCCCTGGCCAGCAGCAGAACCTTATCCCTGCCCCTACAATTTAGAAATCAATCGATTATAGGGTGCACTTGGGCATCCTGCCGTGGCCAAAGTGCCAGGGAGATATGCACTTGCTCCACCACAAAAATGTATGAAAATGTCTCACTGCCAAACAACCCAGTTATCAATTTCTCTACAAAGGACGCCATTGTTTCAAAGTTGGGTAGTGTCCAGTATGTGCATGTTATTGCACCATGCACTTGCTTCCTTATCTTTACATCGCGCCTTGGTGGTAGCTGCCATTTTCTTTCCCGGTCTGGGACACAGCACCAAAAGAAGACTTAGGGCTTCATTTGGATGTCGGTGGGACTGCCATTGACAGGCCGTCGGTGGTGGTCCCACTGGCATCCAGGCCATCGCTCCGACCGCCGTATTACGATGCAGATGGTCGGACCGCAGCGGTCTGGACGACAGGATCAAGCATCCTCACGGCAGAGGTCAGACTCCTATCCCTACCAGGACGGCGGTGCTTGCACAGGCACTGCCATAGGGATTAGGATGTCCCGTTCAGACTGCCTTTTCATGGCAGTCCTACCGTCATGGAAAGGCAGCCAGAAAGAGATCTTGGAGGCCCCAAGCAAGACCCCTGTCCCCCGTAGGTCACTGCTAAGTGGCCTGGGGGGCACATGTAGTACCCCCACACATCCGTGAACCATGTGACAGGCATTACATGGTGCCTGGCACACAGTGCATGGATGCTCAAAAGTGCCATTTACTACTGCGGCTTGTGCTGCGGTTCTTTTCCTCGGCCATAGAGCAAGAACAGTAGAAAAAGGTCTTTGCGACCACCTGCACGGTGATCTCATCATGATACTGCGGGTGGGACTGCCGACTCATTGTCAGACGGTCTCCTGCTCGTGGTAATTGCAGTCCGATGCTTGTCCGACCGCCATCATAATCAGGTCCTTACTGTCATCATTCAGGGCTGACTTTGCCAAGTTGAACATCCAGTGTAGTCAATCTCTCTTTCAATTGGTCAAAGCATTATGTGACCATATCCAAACTATGATCAACTGCCTTAAGTGCTTTTCAAATCCAACAGAAAAAATTTCATGTCGATCCTGGATGTGGCAGAGGGTTCAGTCTGCGCAGTATCACCACCAGTCAAATCATATATGTCTGCACTTGTGAACATTTCCTGTCTGACAAGGGAGATCTGATTGCCGACATCCATTTTTCCCATGACCCACCCCAATGGAAGCTAGGAAGGAACACATATATGATCAAGTAGATCGACTGATAGCAGGATGGACCCCAACCTAGCAAGGTCAAAACTAGCAACAACCACACATCATGCAACTTTCCAGTTGCAGTGGTGCCTAGACAGCAGTTGTCTATTCAGGGCTGCACTGCTTTCACATATACTACAGTGTCCCTATTAAATGTGTGATGAGCAGGCAGAAATGACATGCTGCTATCCAGCCAGCCTGGCAGGGCCCCAAGGCACTCACAGAACAAAAACATATCCGGGCCTCAGAGGACCGCTCAGCCACAGTGGCTCCTCAAGGATAGTGTTGAGTCCAATTTTTCAACGTGCAGCAAAGAAAGGATACTTTCCAATAATGGCATGTGATGCAGGGCACAGTCTCAACAAACGGAGTGCACAATTGCTCTGCGCAGCTAAAAATGGCATGCGGCCGCCAGGCCCAATGCATCAACCGCACGAGAGGGATGCTGACACCTCATGCCTTGCTTCTGGCCCACTCCGAAATCCGTTCAATCTTACAGAGCAAGGTTGCAATTCCACATATGCCTGCTCTCAACTGGATACCACAGCTGTATCAGGGAGTTTTATTTGCAGGTGGTTCCTTACACAACAGAACCACAGGGGGATTGTTCAAAAGGGTGGGGGCAACTGGCTCAGTGGCCATCTTGATGGACAGTTGCCCATGCCCCCTGTACCTGTCTTGTTTTGAGACAATACACCTGGATGCCTGTAGAAGTAGTGCTTGGTAGGTAAGGGGCTGTGCCTCTCTCCTTCTGCGATGATGGACCCGAAAAGTTGCTAAAAAGACCAGAAGGCCGGTCAGGGAAATAAACAGAAATGTCCCCTTATAGGTAACATTAATTTGACCTTGCATTACTATAGTCTTTCTTTCCCTTGGAAGGAAGGAAAGTCCACAGTCTTTCTTTCCCTTACAAGGGAGGATGGACCACTGGTTTTAGAACTTGCTACAGGGCATTTTACAATACTCCATTCAATGAACCCATCAGTAGTGTCAGGGATGGAAACACTAATGACCTCTTCTCTTTTGATTTCCTCAGTGATAGAGAAGAGGAACTGCTGTGTATTTTTAGGTGTGGTGTTAGCCAAGACCATTTATTTTCATTAACATGATAAGTATAATGTGCTTATAGGGGTGGGCTGCCAGACAGTTCTCTTCATCAGTGGTCTGATGCTGTGTCATTCAAATGTTCTCAGTACAGTACAGCACACAACATGGGGCACAGAGTGAGCTTCACTGTTGTGATGGCATTCTGTCCTTTTGCAGAGCCTACTATGGCAGTGTCTGCTTTTTAAAAACAAAACATATTTTAACTTCTTTCTAATTTTATTGTATTATTGCAAGGGCCAGGTAGCTCCCACAACAATGTTTTATTTTTAAATAAACATCACAAAATGAAGCAAGCATTGACAAACCCAAAAGTCTAGCAGACTGATTGGTTTAGCCAGTGATTGTTTTCTTTTCTTATTCGATAGGTCAAATGTAAATACAAGTGTGAGAAAAATCAACCTCTGAGTCAACCACTAGTTAAATGCTCATAAAGATTATGATCAGTAATTACAGTGATCAGATACTGATTACACTCCAAATGATAGTGCCACTGTTTCTATAAATACAGGGTAGTTCCATTGTGCTAGAAGCGATGTCAGAGAACGAAATGCTGTGAGGAAATCGATCCAATACAGTCCATGTAATGCAGGAGGACTCACAAATGGCATAATAGGAGCCTTATAATTCCAACTACAAAGGCAGGGTGATATTGCTATTAAAGAATGCACGAGGAGACATATGGGGGAACAATGAAGGGTCATAGGACTACTGTATCCTAAACACCCCTTGTTAATTTGTTCTATCATTTCCAACCACACTGCGAATAAAGGGAACACCTTGGAGCGATTGAGGGATTTTTTAATCTGTAGTTAAGCCCCCTAGTACTTTTTTTAATAGCTCCCTGAAACATGATTGAGCCCACCCTGACCTTTTTACGAGTCAGGGTGAACCTGATGATGAAGCATGACACTACTAGAGCATGTGAGGGTTATTAAAAGAAAAATCATTATTTCCTTTCCCGTGCCTGGTGACGCGGAGTCTGGTTAGGGCGAGCACTCCCCCATCACGCCAGGTTGCTGTGACACTAGGTGGGATACCTGCGGGTCTATTGGAGACATATAACCCCCTTACATCTCTAAGTATACAAAGAAATATTTAAAATGTTATTAATTCTATTAATTGTACTCTTCCATTTCATTTTATAAGAGATACTAATAATGAGCACATTATCTCTGAAAAACATAACACATATGTAATATAAATCCAAAATTTCATCACAACCCCACGAACCGTTAAAAAGGGCAGCCTTGATTCAACTCCCCACTTTGAAAGGGAATTTACAAAAGTCCTTGTCACCTAGAATCCGTTCCAATAGGTGGTCCAGTCATGCTCAGAGATTTATACAATGTGAGCAGGCTGGAGCCAAACAGAAGAACATTTAACCGCACCCCGCACAGATGTTTCCTGATTTCGCATCAGCGAATAATTGAAGTATATTTTTCTCTCTCATTCTCTCAGAGTCTTTGTGCAGCAGATAGGTGGACAATGAGGAAAGTCTGCCAAAGGTATCAAAACCCACTGACATGTCCAATGTTTACATGCTACATCTAATAATGGATTTGAATTGTCAGAAGATCTGTGCCTAAACTAGCAGTAGTTGTGGGCAACCCAGGTAAACAATGAGAGAAGTTTAATGTAGTTCGAGCCACCCATTCAATAATGCATTGCATAGATTACCTTTATTTGCATGCTTAAACTATCTAAAAATCGCCGTTGAATTTTTTACTTTGACTCAAATTTAGAAGGGAAAAAAGTTTGCACATTAAAACAGGTTTAATAACAAGTTTCCATATTTGTGTGCATGGGAGAGAAAAAAAAGAAGAAAAACATGACCAGTGTCTTTTAGCGCCATCATAAGCAACACATTCTCACTTCAGGTAGTTACTATTCCCCAAGTATAGCTCATGAAGTTTATTTTACCAGTCTGTCAGAGTAGATAAAAAAAAGCGGTCGGTGTAAATAATCCGTACCTGCGAGGAAACATTGTTTTTTATTAGTTCTCCTTTCCTAAATTCTGAAGCATGGTTGTTAGTTCCTGGATTCACACATAGCTTTTTTAAAATAACGACCTCAATATTATGATTCGTATTACACAAGGACTTTCCAAATATACATAGAAAGAGCTTATACACACTTCTACTAATTCCTTTCGGAGAAGTGTGGCTCAATGGTTAGAGCGGCAGACCCTGATGCAGAGGTCTAGCCTGGGACCAGGATTCAATTTCCGCCTCGGCGGGTCTTGGGCTCAATTTCCTCGGACCTGATCAGTCTCGCCTCGGTGCCTATTCTAATCATGGGTCCAACTCTGGGCAATAGCTTGCTTAATCTCCACAAAGGCCCCAACAGCGCTGGGATGCCTGTCTTCCCCTTGGGGGTGCCAAGGAGCGGGCATTTCACAGGGAAAAGCCAAGAAGGGTTCCACAGTGGTATGCGTATAGCGCCAAGACGCCTCAGGGTATAAGTGCGCTATACAAGTACAAATTCATTTCATTTCATTTATACTGGAGGAAGAGCCCTTCAATTAATTCCTTCTTATGGCAGCTGGTTGCAATTGCATTTCAAAATATATCAGATTCGTAAAGACATGCAAACAGTATTGTAGATCATCAACACGTCCCTCCAAGATGTTAAGACATACTTCATAATGATGCACCAACATGACAGAGTGCTTCTAGTACTTCTTAACATATCAATAGCTTTAAATGGATCGCAATAGATCTCTCTACAGACTAACCAAAGCCGCAAATACATTTACATTCAGCAGAGTACAGCATCCTCCATCTTTGCCATCACTTCCTGCATGTTCAAAGATGCCTCCAACATCTAGCCTCTCGCTACCCAGGTATGGAATCCCAGGAGAACATGTACTATCACCCATTACAGTTAACATGTCTCTAAGCCCTCTGTAAGATCCACCAATAGGACCAGGAGTTTACATCAAAACCTGAGCTAAAGCTGCTCAACTCTTCTTTAAGATCATCAATGAACCAGTTATTGACACCAAATTCTCCACCGCAAAAAGTTGTGTGATGGAAAACTAGGCAAGTCAGGTTGATCCAACAACGGAAGTCACGCTACCAAATTAAACAAATCCAATTCTGACACCATGATGAGAAAAACAAGAACTCATTCAAAACGTAGCTCTATTTTTCCACTTTCTCCATCATGACATAGGTTTTGTATGTTTCATGCTGGCTGGTCTCAGTGATGTCTCTGGGTCTCAGTGTTTCACACAAAAGAAATTCAATACAACAATTTAACAAATACATATGGTTTTGGCTCACTTCTAACGAATGGAGTGTTTGAAGAGTTACCTTTATTGAACAATTAGGACTTTTACAGTGAACTTCAATTTGCTGAAGGCTTTGGTATGCAAATGCACTTTACATGTACTCTAACAGCAAAGCAGTGATATGTTATACAGCTCAATTTGCCAGAAGGCCTCTTCCCTCTGGATTATACGAGGGCTCTTTCTCTGTTTTTTTCAATCAGTGTCTCTGCAGCTGGTGTATTGACAAAGTCACTGAGGCTCAGACCATTGAAAAAAAGCACAAAAGCACATTTTTAAAGTTGAGTAGAAGCCAACCAGAAAATAACAGGATTACTGGAAATTCTACTCAGACAGCATCTAATCTTAAGAACAAACAATGCTAGGAGATGTTTATCTTATGGAAGTTGCTGCCTCTACGCTTAAAAAAGCAACACTTCATGTTACAGAAAAAAATAGGTCACCGAGCCCTGACGTCCAGAAGAACATATTCCAGTACTCCACAGCCTGTAAATATGTTTAACTACTTCAAGATCTAGCTGGGTCATCTCAAACTAATTTGTCAAAACTCCCTTGAGAGGGGGGGATACACACAGTGCGCTCTTATACCCCCTAGAATGCTGCAAATAAACAACAAAAGAGTGCAAAAATGGGGTGAATGGTTTGATTTGGCAGACTCACCCCACAAAACAAAAAATCCCGTCCACTGAAGTCAGGCGTTGTAGCACACCAGGGAGGCATTCGGCCTCCCTGGTGGGAACCCAATGATGAAGCATGTCACCAACTAGGTTGGTGAGTGAGGGTTCTTTTAACCAAGAGTGACTTCTCCTCCTACCTCCCTTTTCCCTATTTTTGCACTCTTTTGTTGTTCATCTCAAATGAATACAGGCAAAACAAAATGTATGCTTTATCTTGTCTTGGAATCTTTAAAAATATACTTGAAAAACATCCTTAAAGGAAAAGGAAGAGGGCCTTGTGGGCAGCTAGCTGCCATATAGTAGCATTTACTTAAACCTGGATGGAAGGATGGCAGCGTCTAGAACTAGGACCTGGTTCTGGAGTTTTAATTCAAGGGATATTTGTGGCTTGCTAGTTGAGCAAAGTCGAAATAACATTTTGAGCAGGATGCACTCTATTTTGTATAACCACACTTTGGGGCCCATTAGGATGGCGGGCAGATTGCCCCCGCCAGGCTGGCGGTAGCCACCGCCGGCCTGGCGGGGGCAACCCGCCTGCCATCCTATCGTAAATGCCCCCGCCATATTAGTATGGCGGGGGAACCGCTGTGGATGGAAAGACCGTCCGCCGCTTTTCCACCCCGGTCGCCTTGCGGCCGGGGCGGAAAAGGTTTAATATGGTGGCGGTGTCTATTAAACACCGCCAGCCATATTTGTATGTGCCAAAACAGATGCCTTTCCGTGGTGGATTCACTCTGGGGACCCCCTGTGGGCCCCCAGAGTGAAGGAGAGGTGGGGAGTGCACACGGGGGGTACCTGTTGTACCCCCCTGCATTTGCATAAACAAAGCGGCAGGCACCGCGCGGCACCTGCCGCTTTGTTTATGCAAATGCATTAATGCATTTTTAGCATTGTGGTGGGCGGTGCTGAGAGCACCGCCCGCCACAATGCTAAAAATGCTGGATGCGCCTGCCACTGTAGCGGGCACATCCTAATACCCCCCGGTACCCCCACCCTTATGGCGGGCGGTCCCAATCCCCGGTAGGATGACGGGTGGACAAAGTCCGCCCGTCATCCTAATAGGCCGCTATATGTTCACCCAGGAAAGCTTTAACACCATGGTTCAGTTTTGGCAAAACTGTGAACTAATTACATCTAAACGTGTTTTAGAGTCAGTCCTAATAAGGTATCAGATTAATAAATGTAGTTGTTGGAGGAGCAATGATTGCTTCGAGAGTAGTGAGATATACCAAAAGTGTGCTCCCAGATTGAACCAAGACCTCTAGATACTTGTAGGACATGATATATCGTAGATCCAAATCACGCAGATTTCAACACACCATGTTTTTGGGCGTTGTACAAAGGTGAGTCATTATCTTTTGAGTGGGCAAGCTCTCGGCCTTTTTCAAGCAAGACCGATGCAAGCGATGTACAAGTTAAACAATATAGTTGCAAATATAGAGCCTTTTTAGGCCCTACTCGATTTGAATTTTGATTGTTACAAGTGGAGTTGTAGCCAGTGTTTACCAGTATGCAGTTATACAACTCAAAATGCTTGTACTAAAGT
This sequence comes from Lissotriton vulgaris, assembly GCF_964263255.1. Taxonomy (NCBI): domain Eukaryota; kingdom Metazoa; phylum Chordata; class Amphibia; order Caudata; family Salamandridae; genus Lissotriton; species Lissotriton vulgaris. The sequence continues at coordinate 1,132,035,321 of NC_141697.1, forward strand.
TGGGGAGATATGACTCTTTTTCAATTTTTGCTGCAGCAACCCTCTATTGATTTTGTCAAGGGGCACAACATTAATATTGTCTCAAAAATATTGTCAAATGTTCACATGGAACTCATGTTGGAAACACAATATAGTAAGACAGGAAATACCTGTCAAAAATCAATCTAATTCAAACCATTTAAGGTGAGTCAGCATATATCTGTCAAGAATCAATCTTAGTTACAACATATGCGTAACACCAGTATATTATTGCAATAATCAACTTGACCGCATTGAAATGTAATGAAATATGAATTCTAAAAATTCATAAACAACATCACGCGGTTAGCTGAGCGATGAAGTAATATTCAGAGAAACTGTCATGTTCACTCAGCAGGGGTCGGTGGCCTCTGCTCATGGGGTTTCCCTCCCCTGTGTGCATGTGGCTGTGTCTGATGTGAAACTGGCGCCGCCAGCAAGCAGTTGGCGTCTGAGAAACTCAGTCCCAGAATCCCTTGGGACACATGGCCGGTATGAGGATCAGGAATCACCTGGAAGTCTGGTGCTATAAAGCCCCTCCCCTTCCTGGGGTCGAGGCTCGACAATCTCACCAACAACCTTGCTAATCTCTATGCTGGGGTTCCTGTTCGTGAAACCTTTGGTTTCTAGCAGCTTCCAGAGTTCCAGAAAGTGGCAGTGTGTTCCCCGCTAGATCGTGTATACGCACACAGAGTTTATTCCTGCTGGAGTGTTCTGCTGTAAGTGGAGACCTCGAGGCTCCTTCGGTCTCCCATGCTCCCGACTGTGATTCTTAGCATCCCGGAGTTCCGAGAAAGGCGGGGGCCGTCATCGGCCCCGCCGCAAGTATGGCGGGGCACCGCGCCCCCCTCCCCCTCGCCTGCTCTCCATGGTGGGGCGCGCCCCACCGCGACATCATGACACGGTGAGCGCGCCTCATCATGGATTGGCCCAAAGGGGCTCCCCAGTGACCCGGAAGTGATTGAATCGCTTCTGGGTCAAGGGGGAGCTGAGGTCAGGCCAGTTAGAACCGGCCTGGCCAGGATGGGGTTTAAAAGGCCGGGGAGCGCGGGAGTCGGTCTCTTTTTCCCGCGCTCCCAGGTCTGCCCCCTCCCAGCCTCTAGGAAGCTGTTAATCTTTTTCCCCACCCACCATCCCCTGAAGCAGATATTGGTTATTGTATTATAAGGTTGTTAATATGTTCTTTTCCCAATGTACATAGATGCCAGGTGTGTCGTATGATGAATTTGGTTCCTTAGAACCTTTTCCCGTTTTTAGGTCATCAATCGTCTTATTTATTGCTATTCCTTAGTCAGGCTGTACGGTCATGATTGGTGAGCAGTAAATTTAAGGTCCTTAGGGGGCGGGGCCATTTTTAAATGGGGTCGCCCAGGGGGAGGGAAAAGTGGTCTCTCCTAGAACTCCAGGGGTGGTACATCTGGTTGACTGGATGGGTGCGGGAGAGGGGGGAGTCACGCTTTCTTTAGGCTGGTTGGCCACCCCGCACGGGCACAATGACGTCACTAAACGGAGCAGAGTGCAAAGGCCCCCTTTTAATGGAGTTCATGGAGCGTACAGGGGTAACCCGGGGGGGGGGGGGGGCCCTCTGCGAATGCGCACTCTTATGGGAGGGCGTGGCTAATTGATAAGGATCTGACACCAGTTAGCGACCTTGCTGTAGGCCCAAATAGGATACGCAGAAAAGTAATAAATGTGTGATTATGGTTCAGATGTTAGACTCGGATAGGAAATACTTTGTATTAGAAGAATGTTAATGTTAGTCATCTGATATCTGCCCATATGAATTGTAATCAAATGTCATGCTAGGTTTTCTGCGTAAAAATGTGTAAATATTGTTTTATTTCCAATTTTAATTTGGTTTAATGTTTTAGTAAATACGGCCTGGAGTTGTACGACCCCCGCCTCTATAGAAATTCTCTCTCATGTCCATCTTTAATAAATGTTCATTAAACACAAGGCGGTGGAGGGGGATGTTCGGTAGTCCCTGGCCATATTGTTCTTCGCCGCACTGTCTACGGCTATCACCAGGTATCGTTAATTTAAAGTCAGGAGTGAAGCGCAGGAGCGCTCCTCCCGAATTCACACTCTGTGACATTTATTTGTTTTCTTTCAGCTGCAATTCCGTAATGAGTGGGAGTGTGAGGGCAGTGGAAAGGCACTATTAACGCTGTGTTTGCAACAGCAGACGGGTGTAATTTACTGCTGTTCTAGTAGCGGACTTTGTGTATGTTTATACTGTTCTTGGCCTAGATGAGCATTGGAGCATTGCTGTGGCTCATGTTTCTAGGTGCTAAAACAGTACCTTTATTTGATCTGGACATTTTGCTTGGTCTTCACAGTGCCTTTTGAGTACTAATCCACCAGATGTTGATAGTCTCCCAAAACAGGATTATTGTTTCATGCTCCATTATCAGATTGATGCTGCATAAATGTTTGTGAGTACAGCAAGGCATTGAGTGTTTTGTTACTTATGTATGTGTGCAAATCCCTGTTCTACCTCTCACGCCTCTCTCTTTTCTCTCATATCCAGCATTCACCTTCTGATGACGTACCAAACTCCTAAACCAGACTTGGGTACAAAGAAGACACTATCCTAGCAGCAGTGTTTTTTGTTTGATCCACTTCTCTTTTCCCCGGGATGTTCCACTGCATAGTGGTGTGTCATTACTCTGTGAGGGGTTACACTCAGGGGAGTAGGGGAGCTTCTCTATGTTCCTTCATTCCTGCTGGTGGTTGCACAGGTTAGTGGCATTACTGGTTTTGCGCTGCTGACAGATCACGACAGAAACCCCCAAGTGAAAGAACCATAAACCAAAAGAGAAAAGTGGTGACAAAAATGAGTGAACATAATAGACAGCCTACTTTGTTAAATACATAAAATGGTAGTGTGCAATTTCCACAGTGTATAGTTTAGAACAAGAGGTCTGTCTAAGATGGTGTCGACGGTGTTTCGACCCTACACAAGGTTTGAAGGTCTCATTAGGACTAATGACATAGGCAAAATTAGCACATGGGCTAAGTAAGAATAACAGGGAACTATAATGTAGAATATAAGGAATACATACTGGTTAAACCAGTATGTATAACATATGTTCAATGTTCACCTACCTTTATAATTTTATTTATGCATGTTTACAGTTAAAATACATTTTAATTCAGACAAATTGGACATTGCACTGACATACTGGTTGTTACTCATATGTTGTGACTAAGATTGATTCTTAACAGATTTCTCTTGTCTCATCTTAAATGTTTTGAACTAGATTGATTCTTGACAGGTATTTCCTGTCTTACTATATCTTGTTTCCGACATGAGTTCCATGTGAACACATGAACCAAGTTTATGCTTGATACCCAAGTTCACATGGACATTGGGTCATCTTGTGTTACAAAATTCAGAAATATTATCAGGCACAATTATCATCAAAAATGTTTGTGGTGACAAGAATATCGTGGTACAGAATATCACTAGTAGGAAATTCATTTTATAATACACATTTAATATTGTTTGTTTAATACATTGTAAATAAGATCGATTAAGTATTATTTTGTAATGTTTTATGATTATAGGTTTTAAATTAATATATTATTTTAGCTGTTTGTAATTTTAGTAGGTGCTGTATTGTTATGGTAATATTTTAAAGCTTTATTTTTTTAGTTTAGTTAAGAAAAAATGATTGGCAGTTTATTGAGTTTGTAGGGGAGTAGGGTGGGAAAATATGTAGAAAAATATTTACATTTTGTATTCTTTTTTACAGTTTGTAAGATATAATTGGTTCATTAGATTACATATTATGTAAGTTATTACATTGCTACATATTTACATGTTTTTTAAATGATTATTTATATTAATAAATGTGTAAAATGTTTTAATTCATTAATTATTTAATCTTGTTTAGATTGTTACATTATTTTAATTGGGCAACTATGTTATTAGTCAGGTAGAATATTCATTAATAATTTTTTGTTTTAATGTGTTGTTTTTGCTTTTTTAAAGATTATGGGGATGATTCTGAGTTTGGCGGTCCGTGGAACACCAAACCCAGGATTGTGCAGCGGTGACGGTGCACTTTGGCGGTCTGACCGCTGTACTGACTTTTTGTGGTTCGACAGCCATTGGACCGCCGCATCCGCAGGAACCCATGGTCCCTTGCCTGTGGGGTAGCGGTCAGAGGCCATCATATGCTGGTGGTGCAACTGGTGCACCGCCAAGCATATTATGAGTTTCTTCACCGACACAGTTTTCATGGCGGTGGGCGGTGAAAAAACTAAAAGGGTCCTACAAGGCCCCCTGGTGCCTCAGGGCCATGGGGATGCATGGTGTGCCCCCTGTCTGCATGTACACTCAGTTCCTGCATGGCATGGGCTTAATAGTCCATCCCATGCAGGAACTTGCTTTTGGCATTCGCATTGTGGTGCCTTTTCTATAGGCACCACCTTGGGAACGCCTGTAATCTTGCAGGCAGCCAGCAGTGAGCTTTGGCGGTGTGGGAGAGCAGCGCGGCCCCATTTAAATTGGTAGTTTTTTCAATTTAAAGAATGTAAATAATTTGGTTGAGTTTTTGGTTCTTTATAGAAAATGTTTTGGTTTTTTAAAATAATGATTTGTTGATATTTTTAATTTGTAAAATTGGGATTTGTTTGAGAATATATTTTATAATAATTATTATACATTTGTTCAATATTTTCCCGACTGTTAGTTAGGTTGGAGCAGAAGTATCACATTTGGCTCCCCAAAGTCCAACCCTTTCTTCACTGTTGCTTAGATTGGAGTTGCAATAGCAAATCTGACCACCCCCCTAAAGAGTCCAACTCTTTTCCTACTATTACTCAGAATAGAGTGGGAATAATAAATCTAGCCTGTCTAATGTACAACACTTACCCCAATGTGGTTACGTGAATAGTAAATTAGACAATCCCCCAAGTGCAACATGTTCCCCAATGTGGTTAAGTATTCAGTGGGTATGGTAAATTTTACCTCCCCCAAGCCAAGCACTTTCCATACTGTTGCTTAGTTTAGAGTGGGAGTAGTAAATCTAACAGCACAAAACTGCAAAGCTTTACCTACTACTGTTTTACTTATGAATGAATAGTATATCTGCCCCAACAAAGTTGAAAACTTTTACTACTATTGGGTACAATGAAGTGAGAATAATAAATCTGACCCCTCCGGACTCTAGAGCTTTCCCTTTTCAAGCTTAGGTTGGAGTGGGAATAATAACTTTTTGAAGTTTAATTAATACCTATGTGATGAATTTGGAACAGTATTTTTTATTGATATTTTTAGTTTAATTTTAATGAAGTTTGACATTATTGTAATCTGTTTATGTTTATTAATTTGGATGTAGCATTTAAAATAGTTTTCCATTTTTGTAGGCGATATATTTATTTTGATTAATTGTAGTTTTTGTATTTTCATATTTTAGAATGTTATGTTTTTATTTTTATTGTTTTAATTTCATTTTGTATTACATTTTTGTATTTTTACAGTTCACTTTTATTGTATTTTAATATTTCTAGTTTATTTAATAACCATTCTTTAGTAATAATCATTTTAATAATGTTTTTGAAAGGCACTTTTCTATTATTAATAATGCTATTGTATCATTAATTTCATTGTTTTCTATGATTATAAATGTATATTATAGAAATGTTCTACTCTAATATTTTTGTTATTATTACTTACTATATATTCTTTCTTTGTTTCAAAGTATTTTTACTATATATATATATATATATATATATATATATATATATATATATACATATATTTTTTTTTTTAACTGGGAAATCATAGCAGAATAGTAAACTGAACAAAAGAACATCTCTGCTTCCCAAACTACCATTCTTTGCCTATCATTTCTTTTTCTGTCTTGCACTGCATAACGATTGCCCATCCAGGGCTTAATAATGAACTGAAAATGAGCTAATGTAAATACCTCATTTGTTCGCTTATTAATTTTGCGTACTGTGAATATGTAAATGTTGAAAAAAATATGAAATGTGTAACAACGTTACTTGTTTTTAATGAGCACTATGCACTTTCACGTTATCACCCTTAGAGTCGTTGTATTACTGGTATTTGCACGTTATAAGATGGCGCCCAAAACATTGTGGAGGAAATGTCCCTCTTCCATATCAACTGAATGTGTAATGAACCAATGGCTTTAAAATGGTGATTTGAACTTAACACTAACGTTGCACTGACGAAGCCTGCTAAGGCGAAACGCGTCTGCTTGGGGTGAGAGGGGTTTTGGTGATTAAATCTTGAAAATCGGACACCAGGGTGCCAGCCTTTTCTTTTCTGGAAACCGTATGGATGCAGAAAACGTGTAGCAATATATATATATATATATATATATATATATATATGCATATATATATATATATATATATATATATATATATCCTCAAAGCAACTCGGTGAGGTCCCCCACCTATAGTCTCCACGGCACAGAGGGATTGCACAGCGTGGCAAGTTTCTTTCAGGTACTTTTTATTTTTTCTCTGACACCATGTGCAAACAAAAAGGACGGTTGACGCGTTTCGGCAAAAGCCTTCAGCTGGACCATAGAGTCCCGCCATATAGACTGTCTATTTAAAGTGCAAAGGTCCCTCATTGATTTCCATTTAAAAAATGGACTGGACTGTTAACCCACATTAACCTTGTTTTGATAGGCAAAAAATAACAGCCATTTTCTTCAGATTTTCCTTGTTACATTTTCATAATTAAACTATATTGGCAGTATTTACTGTAACATACTTTTTACAAATTTCTAAAGGAATAAGGCCTGGCAGCATGTGACATGAATTACTATTTTCTAAAATCGTGTATCTAAAATCAATTTGGCAAAGGAGGAGAAAAAGGGGGGTAATAGTAAAAGTAGTGAAAGATAGTGAGTGAGCAAAAGCATTTAAGTAAAGGGGGATGTTAAAAAGAATTTTTCGAGGGATGTTAACCCATGAGTGTGGCGATACGCGAGGGAGATGTATGTCAGGTCATCACCTACTAAGTAAAGTACTTTTATGTATGTGGCCCCAATCCTCCGATTTCTATACCAATTCTGGGACAGATTGAAAACAATTTAAGGTTGCATTAAAATTGAATTTGAACTGGAGACGAACTGGAACTAGAACAACTAAAACCGTTCATAAGAATATGCAGTAAACTAAATTTCCCTTGTGCGGTTCATTTTTCCAAGTGTGCTAAGTGCAAATTACGTTCATCTAGGCAGTAAATTCAATCAGTTCTCAATTCTCAATTCGCAAGACATGTCTTCGAGGATAAGGCAAAGAAGTATTAATAAATACATAAGTAAAGTACTTTGTGCAAAACAGAACTTCAGATGCCTATGTTATAAAAATTGACAACCTCCCGAGACTGTCATAGAACCAAAAGATTAAAGTGACACGTGCATTGTGCAAATATATTGTGCAAATTCGCAAATTTCAAAACATTGTCTTTCTCCAGGAGATTTTTTTCTTTCTTTGTCTTTCACAGGTTTGAGATAAAGTCGGGAAATATCCATGATGTTCATTTGGGCTGTTTTACAGTTTTAATATTCAACTTGGGTGGCTCTGTTACTAGTTCTAGAGGCGGTCTTGTCCCTTATGGCATAATTCCTGCTTAATTTGCCTATCATTGAAAGCCCAGCTGCAGCTATTTTTTTGCCCCTTAACTCACTTTTCATTCTCTACAGGTTTTATTGAAATTGATGTTTTTCTTCAAATTCAGTGATTGTCCGATCATTCAGTTGGGCAACATCATGGAGAATAGATATTCATCTTTTTACTTATTTCTATTTCCTTTGTATTTTTCTTTTTTTCCTTTTTTTTTCTTTTTTCTTACTTATTTCTCCTCACTCTTTCTTCGCACTCCTTTTACTAGATCTTTTCTGAGCAATTTGGTTCCAAACTTTAAATTCCATGATTTTTATAGGTGAACTTGCAATTCAGCATCTAACTTATGGTCAAAAGGTTTTTCTGTTCCAAGAGCTAATATGAACTTGGACTTCCAGGGTCTTGTCCCCCCTCGTTCATTTTGTTTGATCACTTTAGCTCCGAAGTATCGTAGTCCTTGAATGTTCCCTTGATGTTTTTCGGAAAAGTGCTTGGCCATAGGGTTTGCTAAATCCTTATTTTGAATTGCTCGGAGATGCTGTAGAATGCATAATTTATGTTTATTGATGGTGCTCCCAACATACAGTTATTTGCAGGGACATTCTAAAACGTATACCACATATTTTGTTTCACACGTGATATGTGCCGTGATCCACCCTTTTTTCCATTCGACATAAGATACGATTTTGTATTTATTCCATGTTCACATGCTTTGCATTTGGAACACTTCCAAAATACAGGAGTTGTCAGCCATGTTCCTTTTTCCTTTTCGGGTTTGTCCAAATGGCTCTGATCAGGATATCGCCCAGCGAGGCAGACTTTCTATATGTTATTTTGGGGAGGAGATGGTAACTTCCTCCTCAGTGAGTCTTCAAGCAGTAATATATTCCAATGCTTTTTTATGATCCTTCTCAGGCACTTGTTTTCTACGTTGAAATCTAGGATGATCCGAGTTGTATCATCATCTTCCTTATGCTCCTGCTCATTCAATAATTCTACTCTTGGCTTCTCCTTTACTCTAGCTTGAGCATCTTCTATGACTTTGAGAGGGTAATCTCTTGCCAGAAATCTAGCGCGTTTCTTCTACATTTTTCTCAATCTCAATGGTTTCTGAACAGTTCCTCTTGATGTGGAGCATCTCACCATATGGAAGGCTCCATTTCCGATGTTGTGGATGTCCACTGTTGGCATGAAGGACACTGTTAGTAGCCGTGGGTTTCCGATTAATTCTAGTACAGAGCATCTGATTTTTTGCGAACACCTCAACGTCCAAGTAAGTTACTTGTGTCTTGCTCCAAGCAGACATGAAGGATAAGTTATAGTTGTTTTGATTCAAGCTCAGGATGAATTCTCCTAGTATCGACTCATCTCCTTCCCACACAGAAATAAATTGTCGATATATTGCATCCACGATTTAATGTTGTGCTTGTACTCACTCTGTAGAATGCCTTCCTCCCAGACCACCATGAATAGATTGGCCTACGTTGGGGCAAAAGAAGTCCCCATTGCCGTGCCTTGCCTCTGGAGAAATGCTTCACCATTAAAGAGAAAGACATTATGTGATAAGCAATGGTTCAACATGTCCACCATCATTTGTGAGTGTTCCAAATGGCTCAATGATCTTGTTTCTAGGAATTTACTCACTGCTTCATATGTATATATATATATAGCTGGATGCTTCGTTCCCGTGGTCTACAGAGGTTGCCCTGCAGGGCCATGAGTACCAGCGAAATACGAAGTGCTGTTAGTGGAATATCGAGGTCGGAAGACTGGCCCGCTCTGAATCCAGGATTTCCACATTAAAGTCGCTTGACCATAAGGAATGGAGCAAGGTAACCGAGAGGGATATTGCATCACCTCTTGCGATGTAGATAAAGGACATTGCCTAAGGTATTGCGGCAACACTAACTAAGCAGTGATGGATTTTAAACTTGCACCGTGTAAATATTATATGCACTTTGCCTAGACTGGTACTAGCAGTGTTGCTGCATTGTGGGACATTGTCACTTTGACAAAGCTGCGAATGTTTGTCTATGATTAAAAGCATTGAGTTGAAACGCGTCAGACTGAAAACACGTGCTGCCGCCCACAGGCATAAGAAATGCTCTTATCTACTGTACAGGTGCCTCTGCAATTTCTTCATTTTTGCTGGTTGTAATGCAGCGGGATGCTTCGTACTCGTGGTCTACCGAGGCTGCCCTGCAGGGCCATGAGCTCCCGCGGAATACGGAGTGCTGTTAGTGGGATAAATATATATATATATATATATATATATATATATATATATATATATATATATACACACACGGACACAAATATATATATTCAATTCAGTGAAAATGTATCCGAAAGTCAAAATCATAAAAGTGCACAATAAATACAGCTACATTAAGATAAAATTATTAGTCATTAGAAAAGCATTTGATTGCGACAACGAATAGCTGTTTCTAAAAAGCATCCCATACCAAAACAGACATACTCATCATTTAACAATTGTTAGAAACAAAGAGCCACTGTGTACTGTACAAACTTATATTTCCTTAGAATAGCCAATAAAAGCCTCATATAATTTGCAAAAAATACAAGATACAAGTGCAAAAGAGTTTGGTCAGAGGCCTCATTACAAGAACTTCACAGACAGTAGAGTTGCAGTACTGGGTCAATGGAAAACAGAAATGGTGACTAATCACGCCAGATCTGTATCTCAATAGCAAAGCCCTCTCTCAGCTACCATGTACAACTGTCAAATATGGTTCCAAAGGATTACAGGATTTCAAGGGAACATACAACCTCACAGAAGGTTTACTCAACTCAACACCCTCCCTTTCAGATTGCCTTCTCTCCAGAAAGACATGCTTATTGAGCAGCTTATCTGCTTTACATATAGATATCTTCTTTACATATAGATAGAGACCGCCGCCCAGCTGTTCCAAATTCTGCTTCTCGTATACCAGCCGAGGTATTTTTAACCCTTTATCACACAATAGACAACTTATAAGTATGGCATGGTTTAGTACAGCATGGGAATTATTACAGATTGAAAGCTACAGTAATATAAGGTCAAATGTAACGTAATCTTCTATGTGGAGTAAATTAAGTTTTTCATGGCAAATAAGGTGTGGTGCAGAGTGCAGGAGGGAAAGAAGGCATCTGCTGAATCGATTTTCTTCAACCTCTATGGCAGAACAATCAGTGTAACCCGATATGCCTGCCCCGTATGTAGCCATATGCACACTCTGAGCTGTATAGATATTCAAAAGATTTGAAAATCAGTTTGCCACCCAACAATCTCGACAAATTAAAAATGGCATCACACAGGGTGATCAATGGCTTAATGTCTATGGTTCATAGATATTAAGCCACCCTTTGATAGTGCTTCTATAACATATCAATGTCAAACATATTGTGATAAAAAGGTTGTGGTACTAAATATCCATTTACATTCTTCCAATGTTCTTTTAAAAAACAAATGAAATATCTTCCTGCCCCCGCCCTCCCCCCACACTGCTCTCTTTGTCGCGAGGGGTGGGTTATTGCATTCTTTTTTTTTAAAGTGCATTCTTAGAATGTAAATGGATATTTAGTACCAAAATATTTTACCACAATATTTGTGATCACAATATTTATGACATTGATATGTTATAGAAACACTATCAAAGGGTGGCTTAATGTCTATGAAACAGGCAAACAACCCCATCGATATAAGCTTTTGTGGTTCATGAGTGAAAAAACTATAACGTTTTGAACTGTCCCACAGTTAAATAATAAAGTTCACCTGATTTTCAAAATAGCTGCCCAGGCAAAAAGGTGTTGGAGTAAGCATGATGCTGCCGCCTCTAACACTGTTCCCCCTTTAGGGATATCCTGCTAACTAAAGAGTGACACTTACAGATGAGTTAAACCAGCAATCTAGAAAGTCGACATGTTTCACTCACATTGTGTTTTTACACACTGGGCTATCCTTAAAATATGGAATGGAATGGAAATGCATTTATTCTGTGTGTTTTAAGAATGTAATTTTAAAGTTTATTCAACTTTCAAGACCATTTTCTGAATATTGGATGAAAGGCGCATTGACAAATATCAGAAAGGTTATTAGATGCTTCGACCAATTTAGTAAATGCTTAAAATGCTCACAAGAATAGTTTGAATCATGTAAATGTGTAATAGTAAAGTCTCCCATCACTCCCTGAGGCTATTAATGAATGTCTGCATTATGCAATGAGTTTCTGAAAAAGTGAGAATGATGAACCATTGACAACAGTCGCGAGTTCAGAATGAGAGTCAGAAAATAGTTGGGCGAGGTAAGCACAAATGATGGATGCAGTTTCCTACTTACTGCAAAGTTATGTCCATTATTTTCTGCATTTTATATACAACAAAGTACAAAAAAAATCAGATGAGGGCTTTGGCCAGATACTGCCCTGAGGGAAACCTAATACGGCATCCCCCATCTGTTGTCAGTCTGTTGGAATAATGGGAGAGTAGGAGAGAATGTGAGGGGGATAAGAGAAAGGGGAGCCATGATAAGAAAATCAAAATATGGACACGGGTACCAGTGCTTATCACACTATTCTTTGCCGCTAGATAAGAGGGAGACTGATGTTCATTTCCAGAATGTTCTATCTTATCTCAACAAACGTCTTTGCAGAATCCAAAGCAGCCCTGGAAATTTTGTCAGACTGGCCCCCACCCGTGGGGGAGGCAAGTGTGAAGAACTGCTGCTTAACAAAAGCGGCCCCCAGCACTGCTGCTTTTGTTACTGGGGCCGATATTGCAGCATCAGCCTTTGGTACATGCAGGGCAACAGCTCCGCTGCTCCAAGGGAGTTCCTGAGTCTTTGGGGAAGAGATGGCAGTCCTCCCAGGCTTTGCAGGATCAGCAGCTTGCAGGGCAAGATAACGTTGCCACAATTGTCGAGAACAAACAAACAGGGCAGCAGGGCTGGTGCCAAGTCGGTTGCTTCTTCTGCAGTTCTTGCTTTTATGGCTCTTCAGCCCACCTTCTTCTTTTGGTCAGCAAGATCTGATTCACTGGTGTCAAGGTACCCCCTAAATGCTGAATTTAGTGGCATTAGGGGAGTGTAGGTTAGTGGCCAATGGGCTACCTACCCTTGGGGTCACCATGCCCTCTATATGACCACTTACTGTGGGAAGTGGGCAGAACTCTGTCCCAGAATTCCTTAGTTTGCCATCACCAAGATGCTAACTTTGAAAATTCTCGTCCACTTCAGTCAGCCCACCTTAAGGATGGCACTAGCCGGCAGGATGGGCACGTCTATCTGACTAGCTAATTTTCCTGCCTTTCCAGGTGCCAAATGGCCCTGGACAAAGGGGGCTCTTTGAAGCCTCCCAGCATTGAAATGATAATCTGCAGGTCATTGTGTGGGAGGGGGTGAAAACACTCTCTGCCCGAGCAGGCTTGGTTTCTGGCCTCCTGGAAGCAAAGGCTCTCACCCTTGGAGGTAAGAAATGTGTCTTTGGTTGCAGGCTGGCAGAAACCAGTCAGTCAGCACACAGTATCTAGTAGGTTCTCCAGGGGCACCGCTTATGTGCCCTCTGTGGGTGTATATTACTAAATCCAACACTGGCATCAGTGTGGGCATATTAATACGAGATTTTGTATATCAAACATCCTACTTTCAATGAAGCCATCATGTAGCTGTTGAACTAATTTTCCCTGATGTCCAGCACATGCTTTAAAATGGCTTCCATGATCACCTGTACTGGCAGTAATAGAACTGACCAGCACAGGGGCATACCTGCTCATGCAGTTATGCCATCACATGTAGTATAGTGCACCCTTCCTTTGGGCGGTAAGGCCTGCCATTGGGGTGATTTAATTATTCTGCATGCAGTGTCAGCAGGCATGGCACGTAGGCTGTGTGCCATGTCCTGCTTTCATTTTTGTCTTCACCAAGACATGCAGCCTGCAGTGGCAGTTTGCATGAGCTTGGTGAGGTGTCCCTTAGGGTGGCACAAATCATGCTACAACCCTTGAGGACTCTCTTTAGTACCTCAGGCCCTAGGCACTAAGGGTACCATTTACTAGGGGCTTGCAAAAGGTGCTAAAGGTATTGTCAATTGGGGAAAACAATTGCATAGTTTTGGCAAAGAGATATGGCACTGGGGACCTGGTTTGCAGGATCCCAGTGCACTGCCAGTCGAAATTGCATCAAATACCAGACAAAAAGTGGGATGGACTATGTCAGAAAGGGCATTTTCCTACACCATGTATTTGTTCAAGGTCATAGGGTGCAATCCGATGAGAATATAAAAGAAACAGGCCATACATAAAAGTCTTAAAGGTAGTCTTCCATGCAACTCCCAGTTATGTAAGCATCTAAGACAGGGGTCTCCAAACCGGTCCTGGAGGGCCGGATCCATGCCAGATTTTTGGGGTATCCCCATTGAGATACATGTAGTAATTTTAAAAATCTGGCATGGATCCGGCCCTCCAAGACAAGACATACTACTACAGCGTTGTGTGAATCCGGATCAATAATGTGAGAGTTAGTGAGCGAACTCAGAAGAATGTGCACAAGAGTTTTCCACAAAGACACAGAGAGCAGCCACAAACATTTGACCAAAACAAACTGAGCACATACCTGGAAGGGAGTACGGTGAACCTCTGTTACAGTATGCAAAGTAGACTAAAAAACTGAATATTACTGGTGTGAGACATGAAATTATACCTTAGGAGAGGGTTGGAGGTTTTTATATTTTTTATTTTTAGTATTGATAGCACATGATTTGTCTATTTCCGGGGTAAGATCTCACTTAAAGGGAGAATTGTGACAAAAAAGACAAACCAGTGAAATGGCTCCTGAAACTTTGGACGCAAATACCCACCTTCTCAGTTCAGTATGAAAACTGGGTCTGATAGGTAAGTGGACTAATGTGTCCACTGTAAGGGGTATGTGTTTGATCTCATGGGCACAGATTCAAATCCTGGCAGGTCCACTCAGCCTTCCATCCTTCTGAGGCTGATAAAATGAGTAGGCATGAGTGGAAAATCCGTTCCGCTCGCGGATTTCGCGGATTTATCGGTAAATTTGCGATCCGCGAACTCCCGCGAATTTACTGAAAATCCGCGAGATCCGCGAGCGGCAGATTTCGGGGGCAAAAGTTGAAGCCTGTTGAACTTTTAACTATTTTAGGATGGCGCCGGCAAGCTGCCAGCGCCATCCTAAAATACTTACTAAGTTAGATTCAACAGGAAGCACTAATAGATAAAATAAAGCAGGTGCTCGAGCACCTGCTTTATTTTATCTATTAGTGCTTCCTGATGAAGCTAATTTAGTAACTATTTTAGGATGGTGCTGGCAGCTTGCCGGCACCATCCTAAAATAGTTAGTTAGGATGATGTGTGTTTTGTCGAGGCTGGGTAGGTGTGGGTTCTCCCCATATCTATCGTCGAAAATTAGCTATGATGCTTGATGGAGGCCTTTGCATAATTGACTTTCACTAGCTCAATCCCTGTGCAGTTCCTGTGACCACGAGCTTCTCTGATCCGTGCCTGTCCTTTTATACACACAAGAGGCATGTGAACTCACATATAAGCCCCGTCCGTTTGGCCCCTCCCCACACACTAGTGGTGTGTGCACCGTCTTCGCGCCCTTTACCCACTTGATGGACAGCTCACTCGAGGGACCCCGGCGCTCTTTGGTGTGATGGCAAAGTTAATCAGCCCCCCCAAAAATGTGAGTTTTGTCGAGGCTGGGAAGGTGTGCGTTCTCCCCATATCTAGCGTCGAAAAATAGCTATGATGCTTGATGGAGGCCTTTGCATTATTGACTTTCACGAGCTCAATCCCTGTGCAGTTCCTGTGACCACGAGCTTCTCTGATCCGTGCCTGTCCTTTTATGCACACAAGAGGCATGTGAACTCGCATATAAGCCTCGCCCGTTTGGCCCTGCCCCTCACACTAGCGATGTGCACCGTTTTCCCGCCCGGCCATTCCCCACACAATCTGCAAAATCCGCGAATCCGCAAATTCACGGATTTTGCGTATTGCGAATTCGCAAAATTTGCACATCTGCGAATTGCGAATTTGCAAAATTTGCCCATGCCTAGAAATTAGTACTATTGAGCTGGGTAACAATACACATCTATCATTCAGTGCCAAGATACCCTTCTGGGTGAACAAATACACATGTTATGAAAGAACACTAAGGGGAATCTTCATGAAAAGTAGAAATTAATGCATGTTGAAAGTACGACTTAGCCACACCCGAATGAGTTGTCGCCCCAAGTTAAAATAGAACAGGAATCACCATTTTCAATGATTTTTAAGTGAAATGTATTTTTCCAGAACGATAAATATTTGCGGAATAGGACTGTTCAGACATATACACGATCTCTAGTCAAAGCAAACTTATTAAACATTCTACAGTAGCACGCAGTCACTGCCTACTGATGTCATACTTTTAAGGAGCAGCTGGGGAGGAAAACTAACCACACCCGACATCACGTCTTTGCCTCAATCCAAAAGAATATTTAAAATCTAAATATAACCTGCAAAGCTAGGAACAGGATAGGGTAAAATGTTGAAGTTACACCTTCTGTCTGCCTTGAAACACCTCCAGCAAACTGCAGCATCCACCCACTCTCACTTTCTTGTACCTTCTGCTATAATCTGCAATGTCCCATCAATATGACAAAGGCGTCATAGCTACTCACTTGCTCTTTATGTGTGCAGAAAAACTACTCTTACACCGTGTCAAATGGCCCCTGACAAAGGAAAGTATGCATCTCCCGCTATTCCATGTCACCTGGGTCGGTGTGACACTGATGTATGACTGAGAATGTGTGAATTGACTCTGTGTGTGAGTGATATTAACTGGGTGTGACATCACAGCCAGCAGAGAGGAAACTCGTAATATGCTTGGCGGGACCGTGGCAGCCTACTGAGCGCTGCAAGACCGCCAGGGAATGGCGGTTCCCTGGCAGTTGCGGTGGGCCTGTGGCGGTCCCACCACCCAAGTCATAACGCTCCCCCGTGAGTCTGGCAGTCCGTGGCCCACCAGACTCCTAATCGGAGCCTAAGTGTGTGAATTGGCTTTATTCCTATTGGGCCTCAGTAACAAACTGAATTGTTTTGATGTGCTACACAGACTCTCGATTGCTCCGGATGAGTTAATCCAGTAATGTGAACATTGGCAGCTCTTGGATAAAAAAAAAGGAAGCAGGTGGTAAATACTAGTTTCTTTTGCACTGAAGCGAAGATTTTGCAAAGTAGAGCCTACAATTTGAGCGAATTTGATATCCAGGAAATGCTTCAGGTCAGGAAGACAGATCCGGATTTCTGTGGCCTTTTGCTTTCAGTACAGTCGGGTCATATTTAACCTCGGTTCTTCTTTTTTCTACTTTTATAAGAACATTGTCTACAAACAAAGAGCACAAGGATTACAATCAAGGACACTGGCAGACAAAGTGAGAGCAGATCTAATCAAGAAAACCGGAGGGGGTGAAAGTGCTCGTGGTGTGAAAGGCTCGAAGATTACAAGGGACATCTCACTCCGACATTCAAGGCCAGATCTGCACATTTTTTCTTGCAGACGCAAGTGGCATTTGCATCTATAAAAGCACAAAGTACACGAGTCACAAAGAACAAAAAATAAAGGGGGCACGTAAGAATGATCTAGGCAAGTGGAATGTGCACTGAAGATGCACGACCGAATGACAGTACTTATAAAGCGTTATAGACACAGCATTTCTGAATGGTTGTGTGATGCACCACTAAGAACAGCTAAGTAAATAATGGAACATTGTAGGTTTGCATAAATGTTGGGGAATGCGCTCCTTCACTTACCTGAGTACCTAACATACTTTCAGGAGTACTTAGCTAAGCAGTCCATAGAGTGCAGTCAAGTGGATCAATTCGTGCAGAAACTGAGTAGGAATAGGGGAAGGTGTGGTTAATTGTGGGAAAGTAATAACCTATGAGGCATTAAATGAGACATTAAACTAATTGCTGCATTTTCAGAACCCCACAAATGCGTTCTGCGCATTTAGCATATGTTACAAGAAGTTTAGGAAAATAAGGGTGTCATTAAAGTATACATATGTAACATCCTGTGAGGTTACAAATGTGGAGTATTTACTTGCCTGGGCAAAAACAATGCTCATTTATTTTAAAGCATAAGGCTTAACTTAAGCACTGATAAAACAACACATTTTCCCCAAAACATTTATTCATTGACCCTTATTCTTTTTGACCAGTGGATAAATATTTGAATGCACGCTACTCTCGTTTTTCCACTTCAAGAAAGTAAATGAGTGTTGGTCAATATGAGAGCTCTAGTGATTACCCATACTAATCAATATGGCAGGAGCATTTGAAAAACTAATTCCAAAATACTTCTCCCTGGCATCTTCACAGATGACCAGAGACGCAACACTACGGGTTCTGCGGAATCTGCTAGTCAACAGAACTCAATGAAACCGCATACAAGTCCCTCAAGCTGTAGTTGAGCTGTAGATACACAAGGAAGGACTCTTTTGGTTTTAAAGGACCACATCAACTGATAACAGCTGCAGTTTAGCACAAGTATCCAAAATTTGGGAACATCCAAGGTAGAGATTTTGCAGCAGAAACACATGGAATTTTAATTACTCACTGACTTGCATTCGAGTGAAGGGTATTCTACAGGAACAAAATAAATGAAAGTTTACAAGTGGAAGGAATTGCTATTCCTTAGAAAGGGTGAGAGTTAGCAAGTAGGTGCTCTAAACTAGCAGGATAGAAGATCAAATTGTGCTTTTTAGTTAGAGCTGAAACTAGGAGTAGGGAGAGTGTATGTTCTTACATCGTGGGCGAAGGTCCACCTTCCCAGGTGGCACAGGCTTGTACGATAACACGTACAGTGGGATGGCACATGGCGGTGTCTACTTCCTGCTGCCACCGTCACTCAAGCACTAAACGGACCCGACAAAGAAGGCGGAGCGAAGATGTCTGGACAACCAAGGATTTTTTACTACCACAAAAATATTTTTAAATCATTACACCATCGATAATGCTATGATATAATCACTGTCAGCATAAGAAGGCTGTTCAAGGCAATAATTACACCCGCTGAGGACAGAATGTTCTCTGAATAAACTATGATCCCGGGGAGTTCCAGAAAGTGTAAAACTTTCCTGAACCTCCCTGTGGTGCTGAACATCCTCTCGCCATGACATCCGCCTCTAAAGCACAAGCTATGGGCGGGAATGGGCGAAGCCTTCTCTCCACAGCACCTACCTACCTCACCCTATCCATTGAGAGACTCCTCTGCCCCGTAGTTCCAGCGCCTACGTGGAGGAGGGGGTATTTAAGATGTTTCAGGGAGCTGCAGGTTTATGTCAAGGAGTAAACCAGTGTTTATTGCAAGTTAGCGCTCTGCTGTTCACAGTGTTGTAAAATAGACTTATGGTTCACCACATCTGCCCTTAATTGACATTAAATGCTTCTCACAAATTCTTGACCTGATTCGAAGTAGATGGTTAATTAGGAAAGGAAGCACATTCAATGCCTTGCAGAATCTACTGAGATGGGGTAAAATGTATGTCTTTTAAAACAATCCCCTGGTGAAAGGTACAATATTGTAATAAACCCTCCCCTTCCCTGGAGCATCTGTGGGAGTAAATAATCCATGTTTCTTACCCATTCCTCTACCTTCAGAACCTATTCATGAAAAATGAATTACTGCTGAACTGCACATCACTGTGTGAAGCCCACGCTATAAATGCAATACATGTATTTACACACTAGCATAGAATTGGATAACTGCTCTCCCTTTCCCTATAAGCCTAAATGATAGATTTGGAATCCAACACTGGAGTAGTACCCGCCACTGTGCCACAGCCAAAAACATAAAAAAACGTATAATTTTGTGCCTACTTCACTACAGTAGTTTGATTTCACTTCTGTGGCACATCGAGGGCCTTTTGCCACCTAAGTGATTCCTACGATGCACCCGGCTGATAAGCCTATAACAAGGGCAAAACCAGTCCTGGGTTGTTGCATTCCAGTTGAGGGAGGACCTAGCTTGTCAGCTCGTGCTGGAGTGTTCCCTTAAGGAGCAGGGTCAAGATTGATATACATGTGCCTGGGTCCAAACTCAGGTTGCATTGTGAGCGAAAGAATTGTGGGTTGGGATGCCACCCTGAGCAATTGCCAGTGGCTAGGCAAATTGCAAGCATTTCTCCCATCACCTTTTGTGTGTTTTATTCCTACATAGACAGGAAGGAACATACTGTACATAGCAAGATGGTAAGGTCCCCTTAGTAGCAAAGACCATGATTCTACAGCTGCTGACTTGCCTACCTCAACCACCGCCTCAACTTCCACCAACCCACTACACTCGGTTTCACTCCAACTCATGCAAATACCCTGCATCCCCAGGAGCAAATGAGGAGGATGCTCCTTTACCTACATCACCGCCAGATCTGGAATGACCTTCCACACCACATCAGGAGCTCCTCATTCCTACTCGTGTTCTGCAAGTAGTTGAAGACCTGGCTATTCAACTAGGAGCTCGACTGGCCTACTCATCTGCTCCGGCATCTGGATACCCTTCGGGTGAAAAGCGTGCTATACAAATCACCATAACATAACAACATATAGTCGGGGGACAAATCCCCATAACATAACAACATATAGTCGGGACACATGTTACAGGGTGTAGTTTGGCCATGTACAGGTGCCTCCTTCACCCTTCACCTGGTCTGTCCACGTCACTAGAGAATTATTTAGTACATCATCTAGGGTACCCCTCCAGAGTTGCATCCATATAGGCCCTCCAGGAGCTTTCACGATGCCTCTGCGATAGGATAGATGGAGGCAAAACCTGTAGAATCTTTGTGCTTTACACTAGCACAAGACTAACGGGGAGCTGCAACACCCAGGTTACCTGGATGCTTGGGGAGAAATGAGCATACTTAGGGCACCCACAAATGGTTAATACATGTGTCATCTACTTATTCGTTTGAATTTCAGTTTCTTGGACTCAAGCTAGTCGAGTTACTGAGCAGTACCTACAGCATGATGGAAACATACACTAGAAAAGCTTCAGTATATATTTATTTGATTAGGACCGAAGAACTGGGGACTGTAATGAGGGTGAGGCGGGTGTGTTGTGACTGAGAAGCGTTAGGTAGCCTAGGGCAGATGGTCACAGGTACTGGGCGGAGGATTGAGTTGAAAGTTTGTGTAAAGGGTAGGTTTTCAAAAAATTTCCGAATGCTAATGAGCTTGAAGTGGCTATGTGTGTGGTGAGAGTTAAACAAAGTAGCTTTTTTGGCCATCACAATTAACAGTGCTTGTGAGCATACATTGAAAAAAGTACAGCTAAATAGGCAGACTATATTTTCAAAGAGTTGCACAACTGTCGTAAAGTGCAATAACTTAGGTTCAGGCCTACACAGTTTTCTGAAATAGATAATCAGAAGAGAAATGGGATTACAAAAAAACAAGTGCGGTGGTGTTAATTAGATCTCTATGACAATGTCGCCTAGTAACAACTGCTTTCCATGAAGCCACATATCACTAGAATTGAGGCTCTCAGAAGGACAATTATTCCGGTATAGGCCAACACCACTGCCAACGGGCCATATTTCCAAGCACTTGACCACCACCAACAACGCCCGGTCACACAGAAGATGCTTTGCCTTCTGCGGGTTGGCGCGGAAGTTGGCTCCTCACATTATCACAGAATTTTGGATGGTGTCAAAAGTTGGGTCTGCTCTCACAGTCCCCTTCCGAGCTGCTACGGGCTTACTACACGGCATAGCGGGCAGCCGCAGGTACTTAACAGGGTACCGGCAAATGTGGGCACATGGGCAGAAGATCTACTGTCAGGCTATTATTAGCTGCCAGGCTGGAAACCCATACAGAAATGTTAACCCCTTCACTGCGGCAGGAATTCCGCCGCAGTGCTAGGGGGTGGGGGGGGGGGTCGCACAGCTCACCTGCGCTTGTGACGGAACCGCTCCGTCACGCGCCTCGGGTGAGCTGTGCTAGTGACGAACGGTTCCGTCACGAACGCGCCCGCTCAATAGAACGCGCCGCGCAGGCGTGAAATCAGCGCCGCGCAGGCGCGTCGAGCGGGCCGTGACGGAACCGTTCCGTCACTAGCACAGCTCACCGAGGCGCGTGACGGAACGGTTCGGTCACAAGCGCCGAACGGGTTAAGTTGCTGTTTTGGAATATTGTTAGAAATAATGTAGTGCTTCTTTTGATTTTATGTATCTTTGTATTTTAATAGTTTGAGTCAACACGTTTATGAATATGGTATATAAGGTCATATTTTTAAACAACCCCTTTTGTTTTTTATATATCTATCTCTATATGTATGGTCTATTAAAACCTCTACCAAAACATAAAATTAACTATCACATACAAATAGTTTGTAATCAAAGGTAATTTTGCAGGCAAAATGAAATAGCGCCATTTCAGAGGTATCAGAGTTTTTGTAATCTTGTTTAGTAAAGTTAAATCCACACACTTGTCTAAACAACAAACACATGAAAATACTGCGAGAGAAACGTGCTCTAAACACATGTCGGTACATGAGACTACATTATGTTAATTTACACAATGTTTGACCACAGATTAGTAATTGCAGGAAATCCTGCAAACATTCTCAAGTTTCAGTAGCTTGACCAGGAGTGAGGTCAGCCTCATCTGTTGCGCGTTAATAATTTATCCACACTTTGCTCTAATGTGTAAACCTTTAACTAGTAACTCCAGTTCTACATGGTTCTACATGATACATGTTACCTTTCTTCTACTCTAAGTTTCACTTGGTCCATATGTTGAAGAAACAATGTTGTTTGTGATAAACGTCATAGAATGCAGTCAGGGAATCGAAGCTCACGTCACTCAGGCCTAAGGTCACCTACGCAAGGCTGGAGCGCGCGCCCAGTCCTTGGGGCTTTGGAAACATTGGGATTATTCCCTCGGAACACATCATAGGAAACTTAAACACAGAACTTGGAGGGAGTAAACAGACAATAACCTATGACTCATCTCATGGAAGGTATGTAGTCGAATCCACAACTTAGAGTTGAGCGAACCAACAAATTAACAGGGCGAAACAAGACAGAGCCGACCCAAGGGTCTGGATGGTTCTTGTAGCTCGTGCACGAGCCGAATCATTAAAATGTTCACCACGTATATCATACAACAGACATCACCTAAAATATGATCACGTCTCTTCAAAATTCAAAAAAAGTGTACTTCTTAAACAAATGAGTCCTGTGACTTTATAAATCACATTGTAGCACTGTCTGAGACATACTTGTCAAAAGTGATAGTTTGTAACTTGAATTTATAACCATTTCTGCCCCGACCCCACCCTGGAAATAGTGCTATTAATGAACTAGGAGGCACAACAATGGTCACGTTTTTGAAGGTGCTTTCATATGCAATAGTGAAGAAAAAGCAGGTAAAAATAAATATTTGCCTAAGATCACACAATTTAGTTATGGGGGAAGCCGCAATGAATCCAAGTGTTATGGTTCCACCTTGTGCAAACCATTCACTGAATGGGTATCTGTTTGTCTCTCCTTTTCATCTCAAATGTTAATGTTCTGTTTTCACCTCTTTGTCCATAAGGGTAGAGTGAGGGTGGCAGGTAGAAGCCACATGAAGGCTCGGCTTGTTATGGACTCAAGATTCCAATGGGACCTCGAGTTCAGCCAGGTCCAAGCGACACGTTCGATCCTGGCTCGAGCTTTCAATGGCTTGCCCAACTCTATCACAGATCACGACATACCTCTGCACCACTTTAGTACTCCTTTTGAAGTTACCTGCAGTTTCACACTGCCTCAAGTATTACTATTTCAGTTGTGAAATGTACATTGCATATGTTTCACCAACCTAAATGACAGTAGCGGCTGCTACCAGACCCGGGTGTTGGGGGGGGGGCAGGGTGGATGAAAAAGGTTTTTAAAAAAACACACTTGTGACTGCCGCCCGCCACATCTACTCTGTCCTCTTCTTCCTGACTCTGGTTTTGCAGCAGAATGCATGAAGCAGCAGGATGCCCCCGGCTCTCAGTCTCCCGATTGCCAATCACAATGCTACAATGCAACGTTGTGATTGGTCTGAGGGCCGTGGATCTGCGCTCAGCAAGGGAATGGGAGCCTGGGCATGCTTTCCACGCAGGCTGTAATTCAACCTGCTGTGAGAAGATGCGAAGTGCGCATGAATGTTTGGCTGGCCTGCGGACAGCCAAACAGTCATGTTCACTTAGGAGAGGGCAAAACACTCCCCCGCTGCTCCTCTGTCATCAGATCAGCCCCATCCCAAACTCAAAGCTGCAGCAGAAGGAAACATAAAATGATAATAATGCAGGTTATTATTACTTTATGTTTCCTTCACTTCACTGCTGCGAAGCAGTGGGGCGACGCTCCTCTGCCTTAGCGGAGGAGCCGCCACTGCTAAATGATTCGATTTAAACACCATCACTTTGTTGTAGGCATAGTATACGGCAATAGAACCCTTAAAGGAAGATGAACAGGCAAAATAACGTTCAATAATTCATAACCATGATGATGAAAAACATTACAAAGAGCACAATGAAAGGGTACATACCATTTAAAAGTATTAATTTACCAGGAATAACACAGCACAGGCAGTGTACGGACAACAGTAACGTACGGATGGATGGCAATTTAAAACAGGATTTTTTATGGTTTTAAGATTTAACTGTGTGTCGGAGCTTAAATGATCAAGAAAAACAAAAAGCAAAATACATACTTCCACATCCTCTATCCCTCTCGCAAGCTATCAATACCTGGGATACCAGTAACTCTCTGTACAGAGGTGTTAGGGGGTTACGAGGGACATTTAAATTGTCCCTTAGAAACTTGCAATAGTAGAATCATAGGGCTCAAGCCCCGGCTTGAGTTAAATACTAACTACAGTTCTCTGAAAAGCATGCATGCTGTCAATATTTCTCAGCTATGCTGCAAAACTGATCAATGAAAAGCTTTCCAAGTGATGGTTTAAATCCATGCATATAATAGAATTTGAGCAATGGTGGAAATACGGCCATGAAATTGACATTTCTAAATTGCTGTGAAAACATCAGCATGTGCTGATTACTACTGGGCGATTGGTGAAATGTCTGGGTATGCAGTTAGGATTACTGAGTGAAACATGCAACTCTGAGCTCGCATTAAGGATTATTGAGGGATGTGCATATTCAAACATATACTAATATGAATAAATTGTGGGACAAATCTAATTATGCAAAATGAAGGTCATTTTGAACATGATGTGGAAATACTTGGCACAATGGTGTCCTCCGTAATGCTTGATGTGGCATATTGGAAGGAAATCTTAACATATTATAAGCACTCTTGGCCCAATGGTGCCCACTGGGACAATGGTTCAGCCACCTACAGTAACTGGTTAGCTGGAAATGTCATTCACAGCTCAATGGACAGTCAATTGGTGGCTGGATTATCTGTTGCCATGATTCATGGCATGTGGGTACTTTATATCAGACCCTGCATCAGGAATGGGCAAACTCCAGGACGCAATGTAGTCCCTCTCCATCAGTACCATCACCGGCCACAAACTACGAAGGCTGTCCATCCAACAGTGCTGGGGTTCCATTGCCACCTTACATGGAGGAAGCATGGCTAACTTATCACGCCACTCTAGAAGATACTCTTTGATGTGTGCTGGAGCCAAACGGTGGACAGTCCAAATAAGTATCTCAGATGTTCTTTCTAGGCTCTGCTTCTACAGGCTGCTGAGCAGGGCATGCAGGACATTACACTGACACCGAAACTTCAAACAAATTTCAGATTCAGAGTATTGACAGTCTTTGGCCAGATGCACTTGGACCATTGCCGGTTTCCAAGTCGAAAGTGAAGAACCTAGGCATATTGTGTGATGAAATCTATCATTTGACAGGCAGATAGCCAGCCTCATTGGCAAATGTTTTGGCAACCTAAAAACGCTGAACAAGATCATGGGCCTTCTTCCTGAAGCCACCAGGAAAACAGTAGTCCAGGCACTGATCATGTCCAGACTGTACTAATGTAATGTGTTACATCTCAGAGCCAAACTAGGGAGGTTGGGAAAGCTTCAGAGGATGCAGAATGCAGCAGCACGTTTGCTGCTGACCATCCTTAGGAGCTCCTCTATGGGAACAGCCCTTGCTACACTACACTGGATCCCGCCGAGCAAAAAAGTGTCTTTTAAAGCCATGTGCTTCTGCCATAAAATCTTGAATGATAAAGGACCTAGTTACCTACATTCTCTGGTGAAGCCTTATCGACCCATCAGAAGCAGGGCTGGCTTTAGCGCTGATGGCGCGACAATCACTTTTGGCGCCCCCATGTCCCATGACCGCCTTATCGGATTCTCTCCGTACCACCTGCAAGAGTGCCCCTCATCTCTCCTATCATAAGATATTGCTAAAAACAGCGCCCTCCTTAGATCACAGTGCCTCCCACAACAGGTCAGCGCCCAGTGCAGCCGCACCAGTCGCACTGCCCTTAAGCCGGCCCTGAGCAGAAGTCTAAGGTCTGCAGGAGCCGCATACACTGTGAATCCCATCATGAAAAAAGCATGTATGGGAGGATGTTCCTTTAGTTTTCTGGCTTTCAAAATGTGGAACAGCCTGCCTCCGGATCTGAGACAGGAATGCTCAATATTAGTCTTTGGTAAGAAACTTGAGACTTGGCTTATTAGTAAATTTAGGGCTGGTAGATTGTGCTTTTTGGCTCTATACCGGAGACTTCATTCCTAGCACGGGGACACTCCGAGTGGAGCAATCAGGCGCTTTTTAAATTTCCTATTATTATCATTTCTTTTGCAAAAAAAAATTAGTGTGTGTCATCCCAAAAAAGATAAACCTTTGAAAGGTAGAGTGATTTATTTTACATATAAATGAAACACTTGGAATATGTTGCAATGTAAGGAAAAGTCAGTCTAATTATGGAAAATCCCATTTAACGATTGCAGCAATAGTAGAAAGAATTGTGGGAATGTAGATGTGACAAAAAGGTTTGTAGATATTTAAATATCCTACTCAACTACCTTCTCTACGGAGAACGTCTGGATCTTCATTCACTCTGGATCAGATGCTTCTGAGCAGGGAAAAAGGGACTCTGCACAATACTTTTATTAGTAACTCAGATCAATGTTGACTGCCTAGACACCGTCGGGTAGTAGTGCTCTGTCCAAATTTTCATTTCATTTTATTTCACTGGGTATGGAGTTGGAGTCAAGTATAGCAGTCTTAGGGGTTAGTGCTCAGCCGAGAGAGGAAGCTAAAGCTGCAAGGGCGGAGCAGCATTGTCTGGGGAATAATGTGCATAGGCTGCGGCTCCAGTGTCAGCCGCTAGCGATGCCTTTGGTGATGGCCTGTCTAATAACATGCACAATTGTGGTTAAGTGTTGTTTGCTTTGTTTAGGATGTGCATATTTTTGGGAGGTGCTTTACTTGATAATACCAGTTTGGTTACTCTGAGCAATCTGATAGGCTGCTTCCTTATGATGATCCTGTTTTTGTTTAACAGCAAAGACTTGAAATAAGCCAATGCCAGCAATGCAATGGCTCCAGGGCTAAATTAATACATTCTGAAAGTAACAAATCAACTACCTTGGCAGGATGTTGAAGGTCAGGTGATGGAGTTTTAATGCATTGCTGCCAAACATTAACCAGGGTGTAAGTGTCTGACTGCTAAGGCAGCCAAGAAGAAGAAGAATCAAGGAGAGTCAAGTTAGATGTAACCGGTAGGAATGCTTTCAGCTCATGTGCACTTTTTTTTATGGCGATTACTTGCAACGAGGCAGAAAATACACAAAAGTTTGGGATCCGAAATATTAAAAGGGTAAACAATACTCAAGTTAGGACGGCACCGCTCAAGCCAACGTTTCTTAGATTTTTACTTTTAAACCTGTAACAGCAACACTCTACATTCCCAGTTGTATAACATTTGCCGCATCCCTTCAGTAAGCTAAAATCTGGGACATAGCTATTATTAGAGCAGCAGGAATAGTGGCACCAGGACCCAGGGACATAAGGGGTTACTGTACACCGATTAGGGCTTTCTTTTACTATCCAAACTATACGTTTTCTAGATAACTCGAGAATACGGAGTTCAGTTTTCTAGAAACCCTGGCAATAAGCAGTGGCGAAATGATAGCCCCTGCAGCCTCCACGGTGGGGTGGGGGGCAGGGTGGGCGGGCTCCAAGGGGCCCCTTTAGCACTTTGTACGGGCGGAGGGCTCCAGGCCTGCAGGCTCCTGACTAAGTCCGGAGAGTGATGGCCACCCTCCATGTACTTTGCAGGTGGCCCCCTCATGTTTTGTTACGGACTCAGTCAATGTATCAACTCGAGACAGAAAACCACTTGGACTGCAACCACCACGCAAACCAATGAGCATCGAGTGAGAGATGATAGATCTCGTGAAACATTATTGGGATAGTTGGAGCTCCAAAACCTTTTTTATTAAGGAAAAACTTCCTAAAGAATACTAGCAAACAAAGGGTTCATTTTAAATATTTGTTTATAAACCCCAACCCCAATAGTAGTGTGCACGATAAGAATTGTAACCACAATAAAGACAAATCGAATGGCAGCAGCGTTTGCTAAAAAACATAAATTACAGGAAATATCCCAGCATATTTGCTGCATACCAACGGAAATCCGAGTAAGCGAATTCTTGCACAACAGAAAGCCTAATTTGAGTTTCAACGATGGTTCACAACCTCATAGGAGTCTGGACAGTATGGCTTGTATTCAATACAAAGCAGAGCCGTCTATTCCTGTCATGTGGGGTGAGCCGTGCTGATAAGCTTAGCCAGTAAAGTCTGAATGCCTCCCTTCCCGGCAGCCTTCAGTTAGAATGGGTGATACCATTCTGCACCGCCTGTCGCGCGGTCACCCGGCGTTGAGGTGACAGCCTCTCACCTCTTGTGCTCAGCTTTGATAACCTTATTGTGTCACTATTGAATCTCTCAGAATAAGCAGCTAATAGAATCTGCGTTCTTTTTAGTAATAACAATAAAGAAGACACAGAGTTTTCAACCTTCGAGAAACTTCTCGGACATCAATAACAACTGATGTAGAAAATAACAGTCACCTTTTAGATAAAATAACGTGGATATATTCAAGTAAACCTGATTGTCTTATGACATAGAGAAATAACATAAGCTACATGCTTATTCTACAATGTTTGATTGATTAACATATGTTACTCAAAAGAGGGACACTTAGAAAAGTCTTAATAGTCATGACACAATGAGTTGCCCTATTGGTACATTTCCCTTCTTGTGTTGGGGCATGGCACCCTTGCAGCTCCACTGAGCTTTCAATATTTGAGGGTAAAACAAAAGAGCTGGCATCTACTGACGGGAGGGGGCCAGGCAAACAAAATAAAAAAGAAAGATACTTACCCAATCATGTCCGGTGACGTCCTACTCACTCCTAACTTTTCTCCTGGAGCTGCAGTGCATGCCCCAGTAAACCACGCCTGCTCACGTGCTGTTAACCAGCATATTAACAGGGCCCTGATTGGTGGGCGCAGCCTCTACCGGCCCTCCTGAGGGCATTGGATACCTGCACTTGCTCTCAACCTAGCTGTCTTAAGACGGCTGGGTTGAGAGGTTTAAAGTGTGCATGTGAGGCTGGCCATCTCACGACGGCTGGCCAAAGAGACATGCGCACTTTAAACAGTGCAAAGGCAGCCCTCTGCCCACCACTCCTCCCTGCTGTCACTCAGAAGGCCCCGCCATCCGGACGCTTGGTCCAGAGCTGGAGAGTGAAAAATAAAACGGTAATGAATTACCATTGTATTTTTCATCTCTGGGAGGCACTTAGGGGCGGGTGGGGGGGGGGGGGACGGGGGGGGGAGATGCTCCTATGCTCCAATGTAGTCACCCCTGGCAGAGCCCAATCTTGGTGCGCACAAATGCTACAAAACATTTTTGCAGCATTTGTGCACACCAAAATGTTTTGTATTGTTTTGGGGGGAGTCCAACCATGCTTGTGAATGAAAAAAAAGATTTTTTGCTTAGCTGTTTTAAGCAAAGAAACAGATAATTACACTGAAGTTTCGTTTCATACAGTTTT
Source organism: Lissotriton vulgaris (assembly GCF_964263255.1). Taxonomy (NCBI): domain Eukaryota; kingdom Metazoa; phylum Chordata; class Amphibia; order Caudata; family Salamandridae; genus Lissotriton; species Lissotriton vulgaris. The sequence continues at coordinate 1,132,065,044 of NC_141697.1, forward strand.
GCAATTAAGGCACTGTTTTGCTGTTGCTCGAGACAGACGGTGGATTTTGATACAGAGCTGGTGGAGTAATAGAAAATCCTCCGACATTTGGAGGAGTTGTCAAATCTACAGGAGAATTCACTTGCAGAACATCCTCTTGAATATGTAGAGGGTATGCAGATGTAGGATGTCTGGTGGTGATATCTCCTCCAGATGTAGTGGAGGAGTGTGGCTCAATGGTAAGAGCGGCAGACCCTGATGCAGGAGTCTGGCCGGGACCAGGGTTCAATTCCCGCCTCGGCGGGTCTTGGGCTCTATTTCCTCGGACCTGATAATTCTCGCCTCGGTGCTTATTCTAATCATGAGCCCCACGCTGCAACTCTGGGCAATAGCTTGCTTAACCTCCACACCGGCCCCAACAGCGCTGGGATGCCTGGTTTCACACTGGGGGTGCCCAGGAGTGGACACTTCACAGGGAAAGCCAGGATGGGTTCCTCAGCGGTATGAGTAATAGCGCCAGGAAACCGCTTGGTGACAGTGCGCTCTACAAATACCTTGACATTTACATTTACATTTACATGTAGTACCTTTACACTATTTGACACATTTTTCATTACCACCCAATCCTAGAAGTGTTGCAGAGCCTTTTTAGGTCTGTTGGAAACAGGTTCAGCTGACTCACAGAGTTCATGTAGCATATACAGAGACTCGCATCCTGTTATTGATAGTGCGTGGCCATTAATGTATGGGGATTAGCCATTGCACAGTTGCCATCAAATATTTCCCCATGCAATAATGTGTCCATATACAGATGGCTCGCGGTCTAGTCTCGGCTTTGTGCCACAATTTCTTTTCTTCTTTCCTGATTTGGGAAAACGTTTTCAAAAACTCAATGTTTTTTTTTACTGTGACCAGACATCACGACAAAATGTGCTTTTAAAATCTACCATTTTCTTTAATTAAAAACAAAGTACAGGCAGTACCTTTTAAATCTGGCAAAGATAGATGCCTCTCTCAGTTGGATCAACAGGTCCGCTATTATGTGCTTAATTCACATTCCTCACGAGTACTTAGGGATTAAAAAGTAGCCCAGAAGACTAGCCTCTGGGTGAGGGAAGTGGTTCCTACAAACTAGTGCTTCAGATCCAACATGCTGTGGCAGCCAGACAGACGTAGGCATCACTTTGACAAGACCAAAAGGATGGGCAGAACAGCTCACATGCCATGTGCATCTCTGTACTGAACAAAAGTGGCGGCGGAGAGCACCAGTCGAGGCGCACTTCTGGCAATGCGGCTGAGTTAGACAAACGGGAGTGCACATGTGACAAGCATGTTACTGGGATAATGCTGGTCATATTTTTGGCATATATGTGAAAGGTCAATTAGGCTAGGACAGCATTTATCACATAACAGGCGCCTTTGTGAAAGGTAGATGGAGCTGGTATAGTCAATCCAAATAAATGGAGAGACACCCTCAACTGGCAAAAGGGGCAGGGTAGTGTACAACTAAACAATACAAGTTCTCTTCTGTGCACCCTCTTTGTGAAGCAACCTCTAGTAGCTAATCTGAAACAAATGGGCATGCACCACAGGTCTTACATAGACGTGTATGAATAATCTATGTCACACTGTAATTTCATTTAAGCATTATATTTCGTTTTATTCTCAACCGTAATATTCATTCATATTATACACATGATTAAATCACAATCAACAGTTAAAAGAATAACTATTCCAAGTCCAACATCTCTATTTCAACTAAAAAGATATATATTTTAAAAATATCTTAATCCTAGCAACGCAAAATGAGTAAAAAATTACATTGAAATAAATAAAATCACACCACTACACAATGAATTAAAAATAAATCTTTTTAGGTGGAATGTGACAAAGCGAGCAGTTAGTATAAAATCAGTGGCTAGCAGAGACGGTCATTCATGCAGACAGACAACATATGTACTAAGACGTATCTCTGCGTGTGAGGAAATCTTGCCCTACTGATCGCCATGGGGTCCCTGCTCATGGTGGGAAGCTTGCACTGCTTTAGCCTACAATATACGTGTCCTGTGTGTGCAAGAGCAAACGGAGGGCCCGATTCACAGAACTAACTTAAGACAAAATCCTAAACTTACTACTTTTGGTATTCACAAAAGTTAGGATTTTGTCTTAAGTTTGTCTTAAGACTGACTTAAGACAGACTTAAGACAAAATCCTAACCTAAGTCTGTCTTAAGTCTGTCTTAAGTCTGTCTTAAGACAAACTTAAGACAAAATCCTAACTTCTGTGAATATCAAAAGTAGTAAATTTAGGATTTTGTCTTAAGTTAGTTCTGTGAATCGGGCCCAAAGCCCTTATTGCTAATGATCACGTGGTAAGAGTTGGAGGGTGGGGAAGGAGGCTGCTGTTAGTCAATTAGACAAACACTTCGGCAGTATTGGCGTGGCCCTTTGAAATGCAAATTTCAAAGACCTTCTTCTTTTAGACTTTGACTTTCAGGATGTAGCGGATTGTTCAAGAGTAAATGTCTGAGTGTGTTAAGTGGTACAACGTCTACGTCAGAGAGCACATGTATTATTTACACTAAATATAATGTCCAGGCACTTTTATTATTTTAAGTAAAAGTCTTAAGATTAAGATAATAAGCTCAGTAACTTTAAGAAGCAATAAGTAACCAAGCTGTATGCACTTTAACAACTGCTGACAGTCATACGCTAAGTGACCATTAAAGCATGCTTACATATGTCATGAAGATTAGATGATCAGTTCAATACCTCATTTATCCTCCGTGATATACAGCTTCATTCAGTCATGCACAGGGATCCTATTTGACAGCACTGCCAGACAAGTATTAGTTGCACGTTATTTCAGCTACTGCCTGTAAGTAGGGCGTAGTGGCAATGCAGGGTTGCAAGTGGTGTAGATTTGTACCTAACACGGGCATCACCACCATTCGAAGAGGTGCACAGCAATGCATGGTGTAGAAACATGGGGCTCACAAACAAATCAGCATCATGTGATGGTAGAGTGCACAGCGTATCCACAGGGCACATGGGCCTCACGTGGACATCAGCATCCCTTGATGAGAAGGCACAAGGCAATGCAGGACAGAGACCTTACATGGACTCCAGTGCTGCCATAGGGATACAAATGGGGGTCTCAGCATTGGCGTAGTAGACCTGACCTATTTTTATCCAAGGCCTGCTGTAATCCCCATTTGTCCATATCCTGGTAGGGGTTGGAATAGTGGTCCATCTCATCTTGGTAATCTAGTGGGCCCCCAGTTCCACCCATGTGCTACATGGTCTGGATTAGAATGGAGCCCTCCTGGATATTGAACCGACGCCCACAATGGGGAGGCTACCCGGGCTGAGAGTATGGGTATAGTTGGTGCAGCCCTTAAAGCATCAGCAGCGGACAACATTATGGTCAACAGCCCAATGCCAACCATTATTGTACTTGGAGATAACATGTCCCATGGGAGATTAAGCAGGGGCAGCGAAACAGCGAAACAGAAAGACAGGTCCAGCTGGAAGGTGGAGATGGCCCTGTATCCCGCGGCGAGAGAACTGTGACGGATCCAGTCCTTAGGATTTGCAGCTGGAACGTCGCGGGTATTGATAGGAAGTTGGGCCTGCCGGATTGGAATACCCTCGTGGAGGGTTATTCCATCTGTATTTTCCAGGAAACCTGGTGCAGGGAGCCTTGTCACAAGGTGGGATATTCAACCCACTTTGTCCCAGCTGTTCCCCCGGTGGCAGGGAAGGGACACCCTTCGTGTGGTCTCCTTATCTGGGTTGGAACTTCCTTAGAGTGTAAGGTGGAGGAGCACCCAACTAACTCTCCCGATCTCCTTAACATCACCCTAAAGGACTCTAGGGGTGCCCTGCTTTTGGATATCTTCAATATCTACGCTAGAGGTACAAAGGGTGGTACATAATCGCCCACCATTGCCCTTCTGGAGGATCTGCTTAGGCAGCGCGCCCCTAAATCTCACATCTTGGTGGCGGGTAACCTTAATTGTACGTTTGAGCCCCTCGATAAGGATGATGTATTGGGAAACGGCTTTTACAACGAAGCCGTTTCCACGAAATCTTTAACCACGCATGCAGTACAACGCATGCGTGGTTACAACTAATGCCTTTACCACGCATGCCTTTACTACGATGTTTGTAGTAAAGGCATATGTGGTAAAAGTAAAAAAAAAAAAGAGGGGGCTTGGGGGGGTCTCCCCCCCAAATAAAACAACTCACCATAAGTCACGTCGGCATCAGAGACGATTAAGAGAAATCGGTAAAAAAAATGCAGTTTTTTTTAACGACGTATGACGTCCCCATGCAAATAGTCGGTGAAAGGTTTATGCGTGCTAAACGAATTCCGTTGTAACGCATGCGTGGTAAAGGCATGCGTTGCAACGGAATTCGTTGTATCATCATATATTCGATGTATTAGGCACAGAAGAGGAGGAGTCAAGGCGGGGGATTCCCGCTTTGACTCTGCCCCCCATTAAGAGGTGGACCCAAGTGGCTCTACAGATTAACTCCCTTAATATGGAATTTGACTTGAGGGCAGTTAATGGGAGGTCTAAATCAGATTTGAAAGGGGCCCATACCTATAACAGGCCAAACCATACATCTAGAATAGATTATATCCTTCTTGATGTACGTTTATGGGCTGACCTAAGGGATATGGAGATCATTTCGACCATTGAGAGTGACCACAATCTCCTCTCTCTTGTTCTTTCCCCCCAGTGGCTTAAGGGAAGGAAAAAACACTCCCCCATATGGCCCCCAACCCGCAGCCAGTCACTGTCTCTAACTGCGGCCGGCGGTTGAAGTGGGATAAATTTACTTTATCCCCAGAGAAAGTGGCAGCCGTAGGGTGTCTCCTGCTTGCAGCTTCAAACAAACTAGACCTGTCTTCCCAAGTATCTGAAGAGGTCTCGTCGACCTTCTGCAACCTAACTAGGGAATTAAGTAATCTATTTATTCGTTCTGGTGGGTACAAGGGTGCTCATAATAGGGAGCGACCGCCTACCAAGCAGGGTTGGTATACAAAGAAATGTAGGGCTATGAAAAAAGCCTTGGTGGGAGCAGTTAAATCTAAATCCCAAGTAGCTACCAGGCTTGCAAGAAAGGATTACTATCGGACATTGAAGGCAGCGAAAAAGGAGTGGGAGGAAAAGTTCTGGGCGGACCTCTTGGCAGCTAGTATAGAAAGGGATGCCAGGGGTTTCTGGAGTCTGGTCAGGAATAGGGGTAGGCCGTTAGCCATGTTGGTCACATGTAACATCCCAGCCCAGAGTTGGTATAACCACTTTGAGGCCTTGTATTCCTTACATGGAGGGGACAACAATGATACTTTATCTACGGTGGTCGAGGCAATGGTTGACCTCCCCGATGCCTTCACCGCTAGGGAGGTCGAAACCGTAATAAAGACCCTGGTTCCACTAAAAGCTGCAGGACCAGATGGGATTCCTGGCGACCTGATACGAGCCTTCCCCAAGGAATGGGGCAAGTTGGTTGCCTCCCTACTAAACGCAATTTTGGGGGGAGGTCTTGTACCCGACTCCTGGAAAGGGGCGGAGGTTGTCCTGATATTCAAAAAGGGGTGCCGGGACAGCCCTGCCAACTACAGGCCCATAAGCCTCATAGACTCCTCCCAGAAGGTGGCAGGGAAGGCGATCCTGGGGAGGCTTCTCCAATGGGTAGATGATAATAAGATCTTGTCAGACCTTCAGGCGGGCTTCCGGTCGGGAACTGGAACTATCGAACAGGCCTTCAGATTAATGCTCCTGCACTGGAAGGGGGTGGTGCTGGGCAAGGGCAGTCTTTACCTGGCCTTTATAGACCTGAAGACTGCCATTGACCTGGTACCTAGGGAGGAGTTGTGGAGGGTCCTGCAGAACATGGGGTTGCTCCCCTACCTTTTGTTGCTCTTAACCAAACTACACTCAGGGAACTATGCACAGGTGCGGTGGGGCACCGGGGGGGAAAAGACTGATAGGATCCTGGTGTGTAGGGGAGTCCGCCAGGGATGTGTGCTAGCCCCCACCCTATTCTCTTTGTATGTGAATGGGGTGGTGAAGTATCTGCAACAAGAACCGGACGATGCACCCTCTCTGGTGGGCAACTGGATCCCTACTCTGCTCTTTGCGGATGATACCCTCCTCATCTCAAAGACCCCCCAAGGTCTGCAAAAGCTTCTAGATCGCTTCCAGGAGTTCTGTTCCCTGAGGGGACTGGTGATCAATATCGATAAAACCAAATATTTGGTCATGAATCCCCCCAGGAAACTAGGTCGTCCACCGGTGCTGAATAACTGTCCATTGGAGAAGCAGAGTTTGACTACCTGGGAATCCGGCTTATAGATTCCATGAGCTAGTCCCCGCATATTAATAAAATGTTACTTAGTCACAAAAGGGTATGTGGTGCGCTACTTAGGGAACACTGTTCTTCCCCTAAACATTGTATGGCCCCTGTTATTGACATATATAAAGCAAGAGGGGTCACTGCTGCACTATATGGGGCTGAGTTGTGGGGCACATGTAATTTGGAGGTACTAGCCAAAGTGGAGAGCAAATTTTTGAAAGATCTAATGGCTCTCCCTTTGAGCACACCTACCGTCCCTGTATTACTAGGCTTGGGATGTAGATCGATTGTAGATCAGGCACGACTACGGCCCCTGTTGTTATGGGCTCGATTGTGGAGGGTCCCAGAACTCGCCTCATATGCTGAGGGCCTGTCCAAGGTGATGGCCATGGGGGGTTGGCATAGAATAAAGTGGTTGAGGGATGTTAAAAACCTTTTGGGGGAGCTGGGATTGGCCGAAGCATGGGTTACTCGCTCCGCCCCACCCAAAGCCACCTTGAAGAAACTGTACTGGGACTGGGTCTCTTCTAAACTTATTAGTAACCCACGACACTGTAATTCCACTGCAGTTTTCTTACGAATCAAAGACGTGGTGGCTTACGAACCCTATCTTGATTTGATTTCCATCCCATTTGATAGGGCTCTGTATTTTAGGTTTAGGGTGGGTATTCTGCCAGTAGGCTATTTGATATCGAGATGGAAATCTACCTCCCAGCACTCCCCCTATTGTGCCCTATGTCCCTCGAGGGTGGAGACGGTTGCCCACATCCTTTTTGAATGTCCAGACTATTGTAACCCAAGAAAGCGCTGGCTCAAACCTGTGTGCAGATCATTTGGCACTCCCAATTATTCAGTGGCCCTACGCATTTTACTAACAGATACTTCCCCTCTTGTAGTTTGTGGCGTCTCAAAATTTTTAAAATGGTCTTGGTTGATCCGATCAAATAGGCTTTCCGTATCCATTTAATTGTTTTTCAACTGTACATATTAATTCAATTCTTTTTAATTGTACATATCCTATGTTTTATTGTCTTTTTATCTTATGGATGCATTGAGATGTATATTTGCTGTATATCTTTTTTAATATACCTATTGTATGTACTGCTTTTAAGATATTCTTATGTATCGAAATAAGGCATATCAACCAACTAAATATAATGTCCAGGCACATGTATTATTTTAAGTAAAAGCCTTAAGATTAAGATAATATGCTCAGTAACTTTAAGAAGCAATAGGTAACCAAGCTGTATACACTTTAACAACTGCTGACGGTCATACGCTAAGTGGCCATTAAAGCCTGCTTACATATATCATGAAGATTAGATGATCAGTTCAATACCTCATTTATCCTCCGTGATATACAGCTTCATTCAGTCATGCACAGGGATCCTATTTGACAGCACTGCCAGACAAGTATTAGTTGCACGTTATTTCAGCTACTGCCTGTAAGTAGGGCGTAGTGGCAATGCAGGGCTGCAAGTGATGTAGATTTGTACCTAACACGGGCATCACCACCATTCGAAGAGGTGCACAGCAATGCATGGTGTAGAAACATGGGGCTCACAAACAAATCAGCATCATGTGATGGTAGAGTGCACAGCATATCCACAGGGCACATGGGCCTCACGTGGACATCAGCATCCCTTGATGAGAAGGCACAAGGCAATGCAGGACAGAGACCTTCCATGGACTCCAGTGCTGCCTTAATAGGCTCTCATGAGGTAGGCACAAGGTAAAGGAACAGGATTTTGGACCGATAACAATGGATACTGCAAATCCTTCACAGTAGCAATTGCAGGCTACTGATCTCACCAGGCTCAGGATCTGAGGCCTTCGCTATGCATGATTATGGAATGCTAGACGTGTGATCCGGGCTGATAAGGCAGGTCCTATACTTGCAAGACCAGCCACCTCTTTGTCTCGGTCACACCGCAGCAGCAGAAACGTGCTTTCCACAGTTCTAGAGAATAGCCCTTACCCTTAAAATGGGGACAACCAAAGAAATACATCTGGTCCTCTCTTTCCCTTACAAAGGCTGGCAGAGATTCTTGAAGTAAAAAGTGAACACTAGATAAGCCAAATGCGCCAGATTTGGGGGAGTTGGCCAGAACCCAGCTCTAAACTTGGATTCAAAGTTAGCCCCAATAATTAGGGAGGGACCCATTTTAACAATATGTGTTTCCTTTTCAGGTGTGCCCAGCTCCATGGCAACCATCCACGAGGAGCTGTCACTCTCACTTTTGTATTGGCATCAAAACTACCTTTTGACCAATCAGATGCTGTTGCTGGGGTATTTTATTTCTCTTAAAACAGAACACAGAGTGCATAGGAGGGGCAGGTAGCCCATCTTTTTAGAAGGAGGTGTATACCCGGCATCGGTCTTTGTTCACAACATGTGTCAGATTGCAGGCTGATCTGTGGAAGCACCTGCTTGGTCAACGGTAAGTTGGCAATATTATATATTTCATGCTCATTTCATGTGGATCCAAATTTGAAGCAGACAGTTCACTTGGTTATGCATCTAATTCTATATTGAGAGTAGAACCAAGAAGGGATCTCTGGAGTGTGGAGGGATGGAAAAGGGGAAGAGCTGCAATGATTACCACTAAATCCAGCAAAGCATTCTATGTCCCTATAAGATACACAGACAAGGAGCAGCCATGCCTCTATGCATTCTAGCGCTACCATGCACACTGTGGTTGTGCTGGTTTAAGCCTCAGTTATGCTCACTGTGTACTTGCTTTCAGATTCTTTGATCTCTTTTTTAGAAGGTTGATATTTGTAGACACACAAAGAAATGTTGATCTCAAATCTGCCTCTCATCTAGGCTGAAATACTTTATTGTTTTCAGTTACGGATGCTGCCATGACATCATGGATGCTCATTATATTAGCAGACATGTTGTTATTGTTTTTAGTTATAAAAGGATACAATAAAGTATGTGAAGCGAGATAGCGCATTCATCACAATGTGTGTTTAGTATTGCTGATGCTCTAGTATCTGCATGTGCTGTTTTGTTTTATAAATATAAGATAACATTGGTGATTGGATGCTATAAAAACTCTGGTATATGATAATAAGACAGAGGGGCATCGCACTAGGACTGTTACGCCAGTGGTCATGCCAGTTGGTAGCTCCAACCAATCTCAGCAGGAGGTGACAAAGGAAATAGTGCAGAGACGAGGCCTTCAATCTTGCACTGTTTTTCATTCCCAGGCAAAGCTGTTATAGAGAATAGTCGAGTTGCTATTTTCTTACTATTTTCTTACCAAAAACAGGTATGCTGTGTTAGCCATCTTAAGAAACTTGAAAAACAGGTTTGCTATTTACTGCTTCGACTAGAATTTTGCTTAGCATCTAAAAACAACTTAAGGGTGTTAGGAAGTCAAGAACTCACTAACCATGTTAGAAATGTTCTTGCTGGTTACGCTGGCCATGTCATACATTGCTGCATTCCCATTTGCATTCGGTGTAGCTACCGTGCGCATTAGATGCACTACACTAGGATTTGTAATCAACATTTCAAAGACTCTCTTTTATTTATTAGTGCAATTTTGAATGCATTATTAATTGATGTAAGAAGCTTTGGTGCTCCACTGTGGCCTTGAACTCATTTTGTGTGACAGATCATTACTAAAAACACTTACCGCACAGTATTTCCACAGCTTGTGTATGGGTTGCAGTCCAATTGGATTTCTAATTTGCACTGGTGCACACACATGGTCCTTGCTCCAAGGGGTTAGCAATCCAACTCCTACTGGAGATCCAAGGGGAGATCAAAGCACCCAGTCATGACATATTGCACAAACTTACCAGGGAGAACCAATATGTAATCTCCCCAAGAGTCTGCAGGTAAAAAGGCGTTTGCCTCCCTAGTATTGGCTCAACCAACTATTAGTTGTGTTATGGCCTGGTCAAGAGGATGGTAGCCCCCGTGTTAATAAGTCAGTGTAGCACTATCATTCAGCAAAGTCTAGCAAAACATTGAGCATCATCAGAATCATTATAGCAGGACATTCAACCCTACAAACTTCAGCACCACCAAGGGTAAAAAATGAAAGAGAATGAACATCACTAGTTTATAACAGAAGACTCATTGCATTTCTATGGCAATGCCAGTGTGATGGATGAAGAAAAACTTATCAACACCCAAAAATAAAAAGAAGGATCACAAGAGTGAATAATACAAGTCAGGAGAAGCACAAGGACAATGATAAAGATCTTATGTCTTCGAACAAGGAAGTTACCAGGAATACAAAGGATGCCTGCTGCCACATAATGACTCAGATATACACAAACTACAAAAGGCTGTTCTCCTGTATGTGAGAAGTGCTTTATACATCATTTCCCGGGACTGGAATGTACAACTGCAATCCTCAGCAATGGACAAACTGAATGCATCAGAAGTACAAAAAATCTGCATTCTGGCTTCTTTGATTGCATAAAAATCACAAATACCAACAATACAAAAGAACACCAAGCATGTACCATCGCTGCATGAAGTATCACACGACATATCTTTCACCTCAAAAGGAAGGACTCACTGCATTGAAATCGGCAATCACATACTGGGTAGCGAGCTACTAATAAAGATGCCCAACATTGGTTATAAAGTTAGGTGTAAAGCGAGTTTATTTTTTGCATGTATTTAAAGTATTTATATAATGCAGTGAAATCATGAGAACAGCTGCACACACTACTAAATGTAACAAGCATTGGCAATGCCAATAGGTCAAGCTTATGAATAAACAGTCAAGCCAGACCTAAAAATCCCTTGATTTAAATGACTGCCCTACTCCAGTCTGTACTGTTGTCAGAGAAGAATGCAGTAAGTTATCTAGTTATCTAATTCACCTTAACAGCAGTGCAACAGAATGCTTGTGTCCCTGTAAGTTCAAGCTCTGGTAGCTCCATAAATAAACAAAATGATCATAGCTGTGTGGAGGGCAAACACTTTTTTGGTGGAAGCCCACAACTTCTGCCTAATCAAAACATGTACTCCTAGGCTCCAACATGCAGGTGGAGCCAAAGTCCCTCTCCTGGTGATTACCTCATTATTTTCTGGCAAAAGCAGTTCTGTCAAGCCAGAACATAAAAATCCTAAAGGACAACACAAGAGGCAGGTACAATGAAAGACAAGAATTGTCAAAGCCAATAGGCCAGGCTTTTTGGACCTGTTATTGGCTGTTGCAATGCTTTTGGCAATGTTACACAGCATTAGCAAAAAAAGAATAAAGGTGTGATGGCAAGGCCATTATTGTCATTTGCATCTTTCTGTAGGTATACATGCAGTATGATGTTTGCAGGCTTCATTTTTTTATGACTGATGTACAATTGCAGTCACCTCTTAGAGGTGCTGGTGAGGGGAACAACGGGGAACGGTGTGGCAGAATAAAATAAAAAATAAAGCAGGGTGTGGGATGAGGCGGAAACCAGTGTATAAAAGAGACAGCAACTTGAAGTGCAGAGGAGAGCAAAAAAAAAATTTCTCACTAAAAGAAAGCAATGGATGGATACAATGCAGCCAGTTGAAAGGCTGGTAAAGAGGTTAGGCTCCAAGGGCGGGAGGAAAGGAAGAGGAAGGAAAGCCATTGAATATGAAGCAAGCAAATGAGAGTAACAACAAAGCCAATCAAAAGAAGCAGTGGGTGGGCTCTCACGTTACTGTAAGTTCTTGCTATAGCCCAAAAAAGGCCTCTCACAACCAGTCTGTGTGGGTGAGATGTCAAAATTAGATGATTTCATCAAACAGCTCAACAAAATTAATCTACGTTTACAGCTATACAAGACATCCTCCTGAATAGATGCATTTTTTACTTATTACATATTTTAGTAGAGCTACACGGACACCACATACTGTCTTAGGAAGGCTACGCATACTGGAAGATTTGAAAACCTCAACAAGAGTATTCTCCAGTTACCAACTTCTTTGTTGTACTTAAATACCAGTCCAACCCATTGAGGATCACTGGCAGCTAGCCTCTGCCCTCACAACAGGCTTGCAATCATTACAGATTTACGGTCTGAATATTAACAGAAATTTGCCTATGGGTTTTAGTCTTTCGAACCCTTGTTGATGCTTTAGGTTAAAGATGATTGATCAGGGAGCTTTGGCTGGGTGTATTCTAGGCTATTGATTTCTGTAAGGACACAGTCTATTAACCAGTACAAATTATGTACTGTGCACAAAACATTGATTTTAATGTTGGAACTCAGTGGGTACCATTAGAGTGATTTCCAGTCATAGTCTGTTTTTTTCTAGAAACGAATCTAGCTGCATTATCAGCACAGTCTGCAATCTGTCATTCAGACTCTCTGGTAATCTGTTGTAGAAGATGCTCTATTGCCAAGTCTCTAGTTAGCTCCACTGGGCACTGAATTTGAAGGAGCAGTAAGAAGGATATTAGGACAAATTAAAACAAATAATGTGGAAGCCTTTTACCACTCTGCTGATCTGAGGAACAAAAGTGTGACCAGCAACAAAGATGATCCTCAGGTTGTTTGATAACGTGGTCCTTCAATTCCAGGCTTATAGGGCATTGAGACACGTAGGTAACTGGTGGAGGTGCAACCAGAACCAAGATCTCAATGTCTTCTGGTTTAACAGATACGTAGGCCTTATTCAGCCACTAACAAATATGTTGAGGGAAATTGTTAAGTTTTATTAACTCACCATACGTCAATCACAGCTGCAGGTAAATGCAATACAGATATTTACACCCCACTCGAAAAATCTGGGAGCCCAGTAGGAGCTTTCTCTTACCTGAAGAGAAAGAAAAATACAGCTCCACTCTTCTACCGTGCCTCTTCAGAAGCACATTCATTATGCAGGGATGCCTGGGCTCCTCCTTCTCCTGGTTTTGTTGAGAGGCAAGCCCAATCAGCTTACAAAATATGAGCTTCCCTCTGCAAAATCGAAGACAGGTACCCAAACAAGTGTGTATGTATATATGCACATGGTGAATTACTTTTCAGGCGGATGTTCCCAAGTCTACTCTTCATTGGCAACACAGCCAATAAGGAAATGGACTGACTCATTGCCCCATACTGTTTGTTGTTGTGGGCGGGAAAGAAAATGTGAATGACACTAGAACAGACCAATGACTAAAGATGGATGACCCAAAGCCCTTATAGATATGTATTTGCAGTTACATATTTTGTAATGTTTTATTGCCAAAGCCTGGCAACAATCAAAGCTGTAAAGGGAGGCCTAAGCTATGCACATACCTCTGAGACGTATGCAGTTTATATGTGGGAAAGGATGTGACTGCTAAGCTGTGCATAAACCTTTTAATCCATGTCTATTGATCTGCAGTAGTAATGTTACTCCAGGTAACACCTATTGCCTCAATACTTTGCAGAGGTCTACGCAAAAAGGAAATCTATTCTGCAAAATACTGCACCATCTGAATGACTTAAACATTGAAATTGGGCAATAAAAAAAAGACCAGAGGGGGTTCATGTTTTACTTCCCCTTGTAAAAGAAGCAGAAGTGCTCTATTTCTGTCTGCTGGTGCTTACTTCATCACTTCCTATCTTTTCGTCCTGTTACCTACAAAAAAACAGGGCTTTCATGGAATGCCTGATCACCACGCCTGGCTGAAAAGCCACCACTGACAGGTACAAGGCAGGTCATGAATAAGTGATAGTCAGTGTCGCCAGACACGCGCTAATCAGGTAACAGGTAACAATGCTGCTTGCTCCACTGTGCAGTGTTTTACAATGACACCGACATGTAAGCAGATCCCTGGAACGGCACGTGAGGCCAGTGACACCACTGCAGAGCTTGCCCACCACTGACCAGTCAAGCATCAGTGACGAAAGAACGAACCACCCGACACTTGCTGGTATCTCTGTAGGGCTCTTAATTTACCTTCGTCTTTCCTGTGTGACTAAAAGGGTGTTATTAGCAAAAAGGTTAACCAGAGGGTTCTCGATTACTTCTTTTTTTTCTATTATCTTAATTTTTGAAAGATGTAAATAACAAATAGTTTGTGGACTTCATTTGTCCTTATTTGCTTGTCTAATAATAAAGAGAGAGATTGAGTGAGGGAGTGCGAGAGAGAGAGAGTGTGATTCAAATCCTTACTAACCAATCAATGTACGTGCAATATACAATATTTATATGTAATGCACTCATTTTGAAGTATGCTTCAGTACTAAGGGCCTGAATTAGAACTCGGCAGACGGGTTACTCCATCAGAAAAATTGACAGATATCCCGTCCGTCAAAATTTAAATCCCAGGGGATGTATTGGAATTTCCATTTTGGTGGAGAGATATCTGTCATTGTTGTGACAGAGTAACCCATCCACCAAGTTCTAAATGGGGCCTGAAGGGCATCATTATGATGCCAGAAAGGTCGGACCACCACCCGCCATCACGGCAGTCCAATACCACCCGACAGGCAGGCAGCGGCATTCCGACCGCCCAATTACAATTAGACCAACTTTGTGGCGGTCGAAAAATGCTTTTTAGGTTTGGCCTGCACAGTGCTTGTGCTATGCTTGTGAATTCTATTGTATTCAATATATCCTAAAAGGGGTTTACATCCCACATTCTTTTCTAATTTGTGTGCTTGTCACTTTAGTTTTCCTTTGTTTCTTTTGGTTGAATGTTGTATTTCCTTTACCAATGCTTGTTTTTTTAAATGTGCTTCTCTTATCAATTTTCAGAGGCATGATTACTCATTCTCATCCACCTCGATGGCTGGAATTACTTTCGGTGATGCATCTGAAGAATTCTTTCACGGCTGCATGCCTGCCTACATTTCTCCCACATTTTCATTTTTTGCTTAACTTTCTCTGGCTTGCACACTCATCTTTCCCTGGGTCCGACGCCCGAGACTCCTTTCCGCTTTTTTTTCACAATTCATTCACCAATGCTTGAAAAAATGATTGAATTTAGCAATGCTTGTTTCTACTGTAAAAGGGCTGAAGCATAAGTAAGCCACAGTAGAAAAAAGCACTTTGTGCACAACCATGCACTGTGCGGCATACAAAATGTGGTGCCTGGCCCACGGTGCATGGATGTGTGGGGGGCACTGCAAATGTCCCCAGGGCCACTTTACAGTGGCCTACATAGTGCGGGAGCCATGCTTGGGGCCCCCAAAGTCCCTTTCTGGCTACCTTTACATGTCAGTGGGACCGCCATGAAAAGGCAGTTGGAAAGTGACATTGTAAGCCTGCACGGGCACCACCCCCATGGTAGGGATACAATTCCAACCACCGCCAAGACAGGATCTTAGATCCTGTCTGAGGCAGCGGTCGGACCCCCAGACCTCTACGGTTCGGACGCCTGCATTGTAATGCGTGGTTGGACTGATGGCCTGTAGGTCGGTGGGACTGACATCGTAATGAGGCCCTAAATGCTCCCTGAAAAAACCTGTTGGGGCTATTTCACAAAAAGGAATATTATAAACTGGGTAGGAAGAGAAGAACAGGCTCTCTTCAAACATGCATGGGTTATACATCTGCAGCCCGCAGCAAAAGAAGTGCCTTACAGATCCACAGCCATATTCCATCAGTATGCAGCATAATAATTGTTGAGATATAAGCATGGCTGGTGCAGTGAGCTATGATACCGCTGGAGAACATATGGCACCTGGCATGCAGAAACTATGTATACACTGTACATGAGAAGACTGAGGGGTGCTAGTAGTGTGCTTAGATGCATTCCCCTGCGCACTAATAGAAATTCTGGTGTACTTCAGTCTTGAGGCTGATGCTCTAGTATGTCCTGGAATGGAGTGACTGCACCATCAAGCAGACACAGGGGTCAGGTGAGGGTGAGGACATGGCACTGTGCTGGGCCGTACGGCTGGCGTGAAAAGGGGCTGTTTTTAGTTCGAGAGTGACTGAGGTGCTTGGTGACTCAGAGAGAACTTGGCAAGTCGGAAGGGTGGAAAGTACCATAATGGAGGGGGAGTGGACAGTGACAGAGGAGCAGGAGAGGCTAAGCGGGAATAGCAGGGGGAGTACGGTTGGCGGACGGGCAAGAGATGATTACTGGAGAGACAGCCAGGAATGAGGTGAGGCACAGAAGTAGAAATATGGAAGCAGCAAAGATCTGGAAATAAAGACTGCCAAGAGGGGATGGTGGGCCATGTGCAGAAAAATTAAGCGGGTTCTTGAGAGGTCTCCCTTGTGATTTTTCATGAGACAAGCAAGAATTATGATTGAAATTTGTACTGCGGATTATGAAGAGGTACAGCAGATCATAGTCTATGGATACACGATTATTCACCACAGCCATTTGAAGGTGTCTCAGTTCGCCGCAGTCAACACAGTGCATGATGCACCATTCTGCTGCACACATCTATGCCTTGTAGTCTAGTGTCAGTAGAAACACAAGGGAATACTCGTGTGATCCCATATTCACAATTCACCATTAAAACTGGGTTACCACGATTACAACTTGCCAACCTCCAAACAGTTATACACACTCCCCAAACTGCAAAAGATTCCCTTACTAAATTGTTGCATTTACTCGCCATGTAAAGTGCATTTATACTCTTGAATCACTCTTAGACCCTGTAAGAAGGCTGTTGCTAATGATGGGCCAATCCACATAGATGTTTTAGAATGAGACAGTGGTCCTGAGCAAACCTGCTAATACCCTTTCTGATGCTCGAGTCTTCATACACATTCGGATCATGCTGAATTACACGTAATTATGTGGTACTTGAGCCTCACACACTTATACTGCATCAAACAAGAGATACATTGGTTTGACAAATGGCAGTTTGCTTTTGTTGTGTGACGCGTGACTCATAACTACTACATTAACCACCAGAACTATCATTTACAAATGAAACAACAACCAGTTGTCACATTTGCCTCATTTATAAGAAGCACAATTATAACAGTGATTTAAGTGAATGAGCATATGGATTGATGGGACTGGAAAGGAATGCAAATTCCCTTATTCACTGTGAGGGACCACATATGGATTTAAGTTGAGACCACTTTCCACCAGAGTTGAGGTAGCTTTGCTTGCTTGGCAACGTAAATATCATTCTCCAGAAGAAACATGGGTTTTGACATCTAGTATTGCTCATCACATCATCAACATCTAGAAATTCATGCAAATGTAATATTTTATGTAGATTATTAATTTGATTTAGGCTTGTGGCTCCAGAATATACGCCAACCTAACAATGGAGGGTTCCCCATCAAAGATGACTGTTCTGCCAAGGGAGCAGCGACTTTGGTGTCAAATAACCTGGCCCAAATTCTACCACTCCCAGTGGCAGATGGTGGAAATTATGCTACCAATGTGCTGCTAAAATGGAGGTACTTCATCCGGTTCCCACTGGCAGAGGTCAAAAGGCATGCTCTTGATATCATAATTCCAGGCAAGAAACATACATCGCTTTAAACTGCAATAGCAACAAACTACATGGTAGTAAATAATGCCACAGAATATGCAGCATAAACCAACTTTCATTAATCATATAATATGTATTTTTTGCTGAAAGATTCTACCAAACCAGTATTCTCAAGTTATTGCACTGGCCATAAGAACAATTCAGAGGAAAAAAAGAGTTCAGATTTTCAGAATAATAGAACAAAAAGTTACATAGTGAAGTATTTCAACTTTAGGCCTACGATTAAACCTTTGCATTGCTGTAGTAACACCCCTGCCCGATGACAAAACAAAGCATAGACTATCTGTGATTATCCAAATCCAAATGCAGTAGAACATTGGTCAACCCTGAAGAATAATGGTAACATATGCTCATTATCAATAGCCAAATAAATGAAGATTTGCATCTTGCAGAGGTGTCCAACACATCTCAAAGAAGGCTGTAGCAATGTCACATTTTCAAGAGGACTAGGCAATATAAAATAACATATTTCAACAAAATTGAAAAAGTTTACATAACCACTGGTTATCTCGAAAACCTAGCTTGGGGAACCGGCCCCTCTGGACTTAGATTAGACACAACCGTTGAGTAATGACATTTCATCCAACACTGTAAAATACAGAAGGGGTTGTATTAAATGCTACCTAGACTGAATGGCGTAACCAGAATCCAAATTCTAGGACTAGATTCCAAGGGGTCGATTAGGATGTCGTCTTGAAAGGCTCCGAACGTATTTGATTCATCTGAATCCGATTTGAAACCCGCCTTTCTGACCGTCTCGAACACTTCTCCCAATGAGCGATAATGACGGCTGGAAAGTATCAGACTGTCTGACTCGGTTCCGGAAAGCATAGGGAGTAACTGAGTCGGTCAGAGCTGAATTGTAGCGGTCTATGGACCGCGTTTTCAGCCGAGCGATTAGGATGTCAGGTTCGGACAGCCTTTCCGAATCGGTTGTTCCGAGACAGATCGACTGCCAAAATCTGACTTTGGGGGTTCATTGCATGCCACCTTCACCTGGAGCCTTCCGAATCGGGCCCTCAGGGGTACCCATGGGTCCTCCTTCCCCATACATGCACAGTATGGCATGCACCATGGGGTGCCTGCCACAGGGTGCAAGGTTTTTCCCAACAACTCTTTTTGTCAATGGGAGCTTGTGTTTTCATTCGGAACACAGGCTTCCTTTGAAGTCAATAGGAATCAAACCAAACAATGCTGGGAAGCATCGTAATCGGTTGGTCAGACTAGCAGAACATGATTCATTCAGAAATGATTTCGAAACTGATTCGGTTGGAAGGGTTTTCTGTCGAGATAGTAATAGGCCCTAAGCTTCTTTTCAAGTGTATATAAAATAGCCACCAATTTGCTGGGTCCAAGCTGAGGAGGGTTGGTGTGCAAAATAACAACGGACCCTGCGTAAATACCAGTGGCTGAGTTTAACTCAAGCATTCCATCCATCATGTTTTGTATATAGTTCAGTGCGATACCCTAAATGCGGCTGGTGTGCACAGACGTGGGTTCTGAGCACACTGCTCCACTGGAACCAAGCTACACCCAACTGACAAGCCCCAATCAAGGCAAAACCGGTCATAGGTTGCTCGCGTTTTGGTTCAGAGTAGACATGCTTGGCAGTTAGGGCTGGACTGTTTGCATTGGAGCAGTGTCAAGACTGATTTGCTTATGGAGGTCCAAACTGAGGAGGCATGGTGTGCAAAATAACGATGACCTATGATGTGGTCCTAGTAATTACCAGTGATTGAGATTAATTAAAGCATTTCATACATCACTTTTTGTATATCTCTGTGTGCATTTGTTAACTGCATCTGTTCCCGGCCCTGCCTGAAACTTCTGAGCCAAGTATGACTGTATGACTTCCACCACTTATTAAATATAGCCTTCCACTCCCAACTGCTGAAAGGAGGCCTCTTATGAGTAATGTGTAATCTACACATCACTGATTACATTAAGAATGTGTGCAGCCCTCAGAGGAATGTGCGCCTGTTGTCAGCAGTGGCACAATGTGGCTCTGGTTCGAGCTCTCCCGCCTCACTCGCATAAAAAATTACAGACACTGAGGGTTTGTCTTCCCCATTCATGGAAGGAGGATTCTTACCAGTAACCACAAGGGGCTGTAAAGTAATAACACTACAATAGGAAGTGGTCCATGAGAATGCGGAAGTGGCACCCGGATCTTGGTCTCATTCACATTTCCGGTCAGATTCAGGAAATCTGCAAGCCCCTGAATATGTTGAAAATGCATTCTCGAATTCACAATGTGATCTGCTTTTTTGTGCACAATGCACTGTGGGTTCACGCCTCTTGCGGGATCCCTCATTTAAATATGTGGCAAGATCTGTGCCTGCTACACATCCCATTGGACGACGGCCATCTTGTTTGCGGAGGGTTACTGCAAAGCAATGCATAGGAACAGAAATATCCCAAGAGTAACGCAGGTATCCCTGCTCTGAAGCTCATAAAAGGCAAGAGCAGTGGAGTACAGAAATGCATTCCTGCCCGTTAGGAGAGGCATGCGTCTGTTTATCTCGTGCCCGAGGGCCTTTGAGGCCTGTACAGGGAAATGTCCTCCCAGGAGCCACTTGAAGGGCAAAAGATCACCCGCATCCCACGTGACTCACGGAAGCCCGTGAATGCTGCAGCAACAGGTGCATGCCTACTGCGCCACTACACCAACAGCGCCAGCCCATGAAGGAGTTCAGCAGCCACGGAGCATCGCGTCTTCACTGTAATCTGGGCTCTTGCTTGAGTCGAGATAAACACATCAGCACATTTGAGAAGAGCATTGTGTCCATCACAGGTGTGCTCCTGCTTTTTTTATTCATTTTAGGTCATCCAGTTCATATTCATGGGCCATATTTCCAAATATAATGGCTGAATACAACAAAATATGTAACCAAAAACGTAGAAAAATGTATCCAATGCACAGCTCTTCTGTCTTCCTTTGCACTTTTAAATGAAAGATTCCCCCTGACATCTGTGTGCAACGCCAAGTTCAGGATACACCTTGCTGGGGTTGCCATAGCTTTAAAATCCCCACAGGAGAAGTTTCCTCTGCAACCATAATGCTTTGCGAGTCTGCACTGTAATAATCCTGATGAAGTGTGTGGGGAAGGAGACAAGCCATGTTAGGCCAATGCATAAATCGAGGCTTCCCACACTAGCAGTGATGAGAGAATGCATCTTTTATATTTAACGAACTGTAAATCTCCTCAGAAAAGTTGGACATCGACCAAGGGTGCATTTCACACCCTTCGGAAAGAAAATATCACCTAATGCCTACATCCTTGCTTTCTGTGGCCACGCGAGTGCGTAAGTAGTATGGGCGTCTGCCTCCCTGGCTGGGGAAGATAATGGGCCCTCAGTCCCAACAGCATCAGCCTCTGTAAGCTGGTGATGCAAGAAGGCACTTCTATCAGAGTTTCCATTTTAACCTGTGTTTGCCTTTGTGGGTTTCTAGTACATTTCCACAGCTCTCCTGTACACATTTCCTTGAAGTACACTTATGCTGTACCCATTGATTCAATATACATAAATCAATATTTATTGCGGGGGAGTGAAAAGATAAAGAGAAGGGTAAAGTTGTACAGATAAGGAAACAGATCACACATCAAACACTGTATTTTTCCTGCAATTCTAAAATGAAAGCCTTGTAAAGGAGCATAAGAAAAGTCCACCAATCACATTAATGTATTCAAAATACAGTCAGTAAAACAGCAATGCATTACATTACTTTGAAAGTATAAGATATTTAAGATTACATATTACAATAGATAGTAGCTGCTTCAATTAGTACAACTAGGGCACATTCATCAGTTTGTTTGATTTGTTTCTAAATGCAGACATGCTATTCTCTCTGGTTTGGGGTATATTCCAACAAAATAAAACACACACACACACACAAACATAATATTATTTGAATATGCGCCAGTGATAATGGGTGCAATGAATAGTTGTATGAGAAAAAACACATAAGGATGTATATCTAGGTCAATGTACCCCAAAAAAGTGTTAACTCACAGACATGACAGTGGAATGTCTTTCCAACCACGAGAGGTGGACGAGCCAATATATTAACAGGGTGAGCCTAGTCAAGGGACTGGCTTGGCTCTTAGAGCCTGTGTATTAGCCGAGCCCTGAAAATGTTTGCTATGTAAATCATGCAACAAACATCACATAAAATATGATAACGTGTCTTCAAAATTAAAAAATATATATTTCTCTAACTTGTGGAAGCTGTGAAATTAATATGTCTCATTATCAATTACAGTTTTGAATTGATCATTAAGAACAAAATGAGCATAAATGATACCAAACAAATAGGGTTAAAAGGCTCCGATAAAAAGCACATGAGATAAAAAACGATAACTTCACATTTCAAGTTAAAACATAAAGATATTTAAACAAGCATTTTCAATGCAATAGGTCTTGCATTTGCGAGAGTATAAGCTATTGGCATTGTAAATGACAATGCCTTTTATTCATCTGTTTTGATAATTAACACATAAATAAAAGGCATTGTCATTTACAATGCCATTAGCTCAAACTCTTGTAAACACCAGACCTATTTCACTTCCAAGAAATGGCCGCCTTTGTCCCAGGCTTCTTGGAAAGCAAAAGCGTGCATGTCGTGTCTGCAGTAGGAGAAACTCATTAAAGAAAATAGTGCTTACAGACTAAATAACGGTACAAAAGGGGGTGGTGATGGACGGAGCATCTGAATCAATCAAACACTCACACCCAGTCAAAAGATCTAGGTTTAATCCATCACCGTTCTTTAGCCCACTCTGCCACCCCAGTTCAGACATGGCTATATGCAAATCAGTCTGACCCTGTGCCTCATGGGAACAGTCCAGCCCGAACTGCCAAGATATGTCTTCCCTGGACCGGAAACAAGCTTCCGAGGACCGGTTTCTGGCATTCCAGCCGTCTTCAGCCCGGCTTGCTTGAATCCAGTGGCAAAGTGAGCAAGGGACTCACGTCTGAGCATACCCTGCCACACTTATGGTGGCCAAAAGCGGTACAAAAGGGGGTGGTGATGGACGGAGCATCTGAATCAATCAAACACTCACACCCAGTCAAGCTTGTTTCCGGTCCAGGGAAGACATGGCTTGGCAGTTCGGGCTGGACTGTTCCCATGAGGCACAGGGTCAGACTGATTTGCATATAGCCATGTCTGAACTGGGGTGGCAGAGTGGGCTAAAGAACGGTGATGGATTAAACCCAGATCTTTTGACTGGGTGTGAGTGTTTGATTGATTCAGATGCTCCGTCCATCACCACCCCCTTTTGTACCGCTTTTGGCCACCATAAGTGTGGCAGGGTATGCTCAGACGTGAGTCCCTTGCTCACTTTGCCACTGGATTCAAGCAAGCCAGGCTGAAGACGGCTGGAATGCCAGAAACCAGTCCTCGGTAGCTTGTTTCCGGTCCAGGAAAGACATGGCTTGGCAGTTCGGGCTGGACTATTCCTATGAGGCACAGGGTCAGACTGATTTGCATATAGCCATGTCTGAACTGGGGTGGCAGAGTGGGCTAAAGAACGGTGATGGATTAAACCCAGATCTTTTGACTGGGTGTGAGTGTTTGATTGATTCAGATGCTCCGTCCATCACCACCCCCTTTTGTACTACAGACTAAATAAGGCATACTGTGTAACAACAGAAGTAAAAGGCTCATCCTCATGGGAGGTTACATATGAAGACAACATGGCGGTACTAAGGAGGGACTAACATGCCTATTAACAAATCAGAAGCCAGCATTTACAAAGGACAATGACAAAAGTCAATGAAAAATATGGGCGTAGAGTGGGCGCAGCTTCAAAGCTATACCTGAATACAGCATGCATCTCAGAGCAGCGCATGTGCAGCCCAGGCTCGACCTAAAAAGTGCAAATCAGCAACAGATGTACAAAGTAAAATAAATAGATAAGAATGCATGATTAGGTCTCAGCTTGGCAAATTGCCATCAAATGTTTCAAGAGCAAAGTATATAAACAAACATACTCCATTAAATCTCAAGATACAAAATGGCCAACAGACAATATTTTATGATTGCGAACAGCTGACTTTAAAAAACAGCCCACGTAAAAACTGATTTTTAGGGTTCGTAAATTGGTGGAGAAAATACGTAGCTGGTCTATACGGAGAAAAAACAGACAGTATAAAAATAGGTTTTTAAAACGTTTTTGTTAGGTACACGATATTTACAGAAAATACTGTTCCACGGTTTCAACTGAGCTCTTGTCACATGGACACATAAGGATGGCAGTTTTGTCAAACTAGGAAAGGGACAAAAAGCATTGATCCTAGCCGAAATTTAGCCAAGAGGGACCTTTCTCACAGGCTGGGAACCCATGACAGATATGGTTTGATGAGAGGAGTTGTTTGGAGCAGGACATAATCATACATGCAAGATTTTTTTTTTATATTCTTGTTCTCTTGCTGAGGTCATAGGTTTAGAAATAGTGCTTTGGCTTTAAGAATGTCCCCCTTGGTTAGGGTATAGGGGGAGGAGACTATCGTGTTCGAGTAGATGTCACTTGCATCAGTTTTCATGTAATTTAGCCAGACAATATAAATACCCTTCTCGCACTTCAAGAAATCTTGGATGATTTCCCGATTTTGGCCCGTGTGGCAATCTGCCCAGACTGAAATCCAAAGAGGGTACAACCTTGATGAGGTCTGATACATAGGTCAGTCATAATTCCTCATACAGGGAAAAATGGGGGAGTGAACAGCGAAGACCAAATGAGCGCCAACAAAATCTATTCTCCTCCACCTGGACCTTTGAGACTTCCCAATAGCACCGGGTCCCATGCCATACATCAGCATTATCTTGTCACATTATAGCACTGAACTGAGAAGTATTACAGTTATTAAACATAAACCATCAGTGAACTAAAATATAAGACAGTTGTCAAGTACAACCTGTACATGGCCCATATCAATATAGAGAAGGTGTCTCCAACCATCACATTATTTTACATTATTATCAGACTGCAGATAGCAGGACCTGATAATAAACAGTTCTGTAGGTCACATAGTTTCAGAACTGAAGCACTAAGGTAGTAAACTCTTTAAAAAAGTCCTTCTCAACCCAATATTGAAGTATGGGAACAAATTGATATTTTTGAATGCTTTTAAATGAGAAAAAATTCAAATGAAGAGTTAATTTAATGACTAAGCTTCCTCATCAAAGTGTCACATTAAAACACAAAGCTGGCATCTTGCTCCCAGTGGCTGGTAGTCACAGTGCCATATTTATAACTGAAAAATACAGTCATTTTCTTTTAAATGGGAGAAATTTATAGTGAAGAAAAATGTTTCTATTAAACATTGTTGTTATGTTTTTCTCTATTTTAAATTAAGCCAATTAAGTCTTAATGTTTTATGAAACATTTGTTTCACTTTATATTACTCATATTTAAACAAATATTTATATTTTCCTATTATAAATATTGCACCATTCCTACTGGCCACCGAGAGTAATAAGCCTGCTATTGGTAGAGACATGGGAGAAAATCAAAATCATGAGCTTTATGTAATGCATATAAACATAAAGTTAAACCTTCAGTTGAATTTATTCTTAATTCAAAGTGCCGCTTTTCCACACAGCAGGCATTGTGCTCCCAGTGGCTGGTAGATACAGTGGCATATAAATAACTGAAAAATACAGTCATTTTTAGGTCGAGCCTGTAGCAGCGTGCATGCGCTGTCTGGCGACACTTTTAGTAAGGGGCTTTGAAAAGCTCACCACACTCTTGTGCGTGTGTTTTGTTTTTAGTTACAGGCTATTGGGCTTTGCGTGCGTCTTTCTAAGAAAGACAGCACGCAATTGGGCAAAGGCGGGTGCATGTCCCGCCTTTGCTCCCCCCACGGCCTATTGCTTGCGGTTACCCGCACGGGCGACATCTGTTTTGAATTATCGTGCCCAGACACGGGCGAGATAATTGAAAACAGATCGCTTCCTGTGGCGTGCGCACGCGCACCACTCACAGGCTTGTTGTTTAAAATTCCAATGCAGCTACTTACAGCTCGCTCTTTCGATGCGTGCAGCCCTCCTCCCGAGCCACACTCAAGCTGTTGGGGCTTTTAGCATGAGTCCACTTGGATTGTAGCGCTAGCCCAGTTTCTGCCTCTTCTCAGCGCTTTTTACAAGTCTGTTATGGACGGCTGTACTTTGTCTCTTTATTTCACCCTGGATAAAGGGTGGCTCAGGTGACGGGACCCCAAGTCAGAGACGGACAAACCACCTTCCTTAGCGTCTACTGCAAGGACAGCAGCCCCATCTCCAAAACACCTCCTCAAGAGCTCTGTCAAACCCCCTTGCCTCAAGAAATCTTCCTCCACCCGCTCCCTCACTCACTTTGCAAAAATAAGAATAACACCAACAGGCTGCGTGGTGTATATTTGTTGCCCCAAACCACTCCTCACAGGTTTCGCGGGAAGAAAAGAAAACGTGATGTGCGAGCTGAGGAGGCTTCCGTGTGCCTCAGACGAGCACACCAGTTGTGGTTAAGGCCGGAGAGAGATGTGTCCCAAGAAGAACTGCCGAGCCCTCGACCAAGAAGAACTGCCGAGCCCTCGAGAAAGTCTGGAAAAGGGACCCGACACCGGACAACAGGACCTCCTACAAACTGGCCACCCGGAAACACCACCAGCTGATCCGCGCCGCCAAGAGAACAGCATTCAAGGACCGGTTGGACAACAACGCACACAACAGCAAGGAACTCTTCAACATCGTGAAAGAGCTTTCCAACCCCAGCGCAGGAAACAACGACATCACCCCATCGCAAGACCTCTGCAACTCCCTCGCCTCATACTTCCACAACAAGATCACGGACATACACAGCAGTTTCAACAACCAACCAACGCACACCACGACCGACCAGCCACCCCCCCCCACCACCACCCTCCACGCCTGGACCCCGATCAGCACAGAAGACACCATCCGCACGATGAACTCCATCCACTCCGGATCACCAACCGACCCCTGCCCTCACCACGTCTTCAACAAGGCCGACGCTGTCATCGCACCCCACCTGCGAGACATCATCAACACATCCTTCGACACCGCCATCTTCCCCGAAAGCTGGAAACACGCCGAACTCAGCGCCCTACTCAAGAAACCAACAGCGGACCCCACCGACCTCAAGAACTACCGCCCCATCTCGCTTCTCCCGTTTCCAGCCAAAGTCATCGAGAAGACCGTCAACAAGCAGATGGCCGCCTTCCTCGAGACGAACGGATCCCTCGACCCCTCACAGTCCGGCTTCCGAGCCAAACACAGCACCGAGACCGCCCTCATCGCCGCCACCGATGACATCCGAGCCCTGATGGACAATGGAGAAACAGCGGCCCTCATCCTCCTAGACCTCTCCGCGGCATTCGACACGGTCTGCCACCGCACCCTAGTGCAGCGCCTCAGCAACATCGGAATCCAGGACAAGGCGCTGGAATGGATCATCTCCTTCCTCGACGGAAGAACACAGCGAGTCCGCCTACCACCGTACAAATCAGAGGCCTCCGAAGTCATCTGCGGCGTCCCCCAAGGATCATCACTGAGCCCCACCCTCTTCAACGTCTACATGAGCCCCCTCGCGACCATCGTACGCAAACACCACCTCAGCATCATCTCCTACGCCGACGACACCCAGCTGATCCTCTCCCTGACCAACAACCCCGCCGCCGCCAGAGCCAACCTGCACGAATGGATGAAAGAGGTAGCCGAGTGGATGACGACCAGCCGCCTGAAACTGAACTCGGACAAGACGGAGGTCCTCATCCTGGGCTCTTCACCCTCCGCCTGGGACGACTCCTGGTGGCCTCCCGCCCTGGGCACCGCACCCAAACCAACAGACCATGCACGAAACCTGGGCTTCATCCTGGACTCCTCCCTCTCCATGACCAGGCAAGTCAACAGCGTCTCCTCAGCGTGCTTCAACATCCTACGCATGCTACGGAAGATCTTCTGGTGGATCCCCACAGAGACCAGGAAGACCGTCACCCAGGCCCTCGTCACCAGCCGACTGGACTACGGCAACGCCCTCTACGCCGGGACCACCGCCAAGCTCCAGAAGAGACTCCAGCGGATCCAAAACGCCTCAGCCAGACTCATCCTCGACATCCCACGATCCAGCCACATCTCCGGACATCTGAGAGACCTTCACTGGCTCCCCATCAACAAGAGAATCACCTTCCGCCTCCTCACCCACGCACACAAAGCCCTACACGACCAAGGCCCGAGCTACCTCAACAGCCGAGTCAACTTCTACGCTCCCAATCGCCACCTCCGATCAGCCAACCACGCCCTCGCCGCCGTCCCCCGCATCCGAAGAGCGACTACAGGAGGAAGGTCCTTCTCCTACCTGGCCGCCAAGACCTGGAACTCCCTCCCGTCCGACCTACGCCTGACCCAAGACCACCTCTCCTTCAGGAAGAAGCTGAAGACCTGGCTGTTCGAGCAGTAGCGGCACCCCCCCTCCCCAGCGCCTTGAGACCCTACGGGTATGTAGCGCGCTTTATAAGTTTCACTGATTGATTGATTGATTGTGTTAAATGACATCAGCGGTGCAGGAGCTGCAGCTCTGCCACAGGCGGGCAGCCGCGATCTGCAGGAGAAGCCCCTGCTGGCAGACAGTAGTGCGAAAGGTGGCATCCGGAAGTCCATTGGCCACGACTGAAATTTGCAAACCTACGCTGGGAAGGAAGTTGACGTGATAGTGCATCATCGTTCCTCGAAGCTCTAATTGATAACACATGGTTGCTGTATCCTCCGACAGTCGTGTTTGGACTATTTTTAGAGAGGGCTGCTGAAAATAGTTTTAAACTGCACAATTTGAACAGGCAATCACAGGCAATCTAGCACTTTGAGTCTAGGAGAACTGACGTCATGCTTTCCTAGTTGTACCTGATTTGCCCTTCACACGTTCAAAAGTAGTACCATAAAGCCTGCATTATTGTCTAGTAGATGGCCATAATTTCTATAATTGAGGGTGTCTCTAACAAGGCCTTTTAATGTCCATGATCACTGCCTAGCGCATTGAGACATTGCCTATGTGGCACTGCATATAGGTTACTGCATATGTGTCACTGCATATATAATACTGCATGTACATTCTGCGTTCACTCACTGAACAATGTTCTGTTGCTGGCCTAACAGCTCCCTAAATCGCATATCATTATTTAATCATTAGGAAATATGTATACTATTTCAATTTTCAAAGAAATAGATTGTACCTCGTAATTTGGTTACATCATGTTTAAAAGAAATTACTAACACATCATTACATTTTTTCCTGTAACATATTGTTCATATTTGATCTTTCTGAGATGGGAAATACTCTCAGTTTGGCCCTGGTAGTAAATGTGTTGCAGATGCATGCTCCTTTGTTCCTCGTGTGCGCACGTTGCTGACTCCCTGCGTGTTTTGTCCTCAAACATGAGGCCATAGATAGATACAGTGACATTTTAGTACAGTGAGCATTGGCACAGTGACCTTTTGTGTTCCTTGCTTCACAAGAGAGTACTCACATGAAGAGTGATTTAATCATGTGGGGTGCAGTTTCTGTTTTCCTGCAACCCTGGGCGAGTAACCTAATTTGGTGCGTAATTTGTGACAAAAACATATTAGCACCAGTTTATTGAAAATCAGAAATACAAAATCTGAATATCAGAATGAGTGGTAACGCATTGATGGATTCTTTATTTCCTGTAATTGAAATATGGGCAAAAAAATGACT
Source organism: Lissotriton vulgaris (assembly GCF_964263255.1). Lineage (NCBI taxonomy): Eukaryota > Metazoa > Chordata > Amphibia > Caudata > Salamandridae > Lissotriton > Lissotriton vulgaris. The sequence continues at coordinate 1,132,094,514 of NC_141697.1, forward strand.
ATGATGCCACAAATCTCTCCTTTCCCTCCACTGCTGGATTTAGAAAAATGGATCATAAGAAGGAAAACAAGCATTGGCACAGCCAATAGGTCTCGCCTTTGGGACCTTATAAGTGTTTTGCCATGCTACAGTTGATGTTGTTGCACCAAGGATATTGTGCTGGATAACTAAACACTTATAAGGTCCAAAAGGCGAGACCTATTTGAAGTGGAAATAAATGTTCGATCAAGTGCAGAAAAATGTCCCTTATTGTGAACATTAACGCAGAACATTTTTCTGCACTTCAAATTTCTCCCATTAAAAGAAAATGGTTGTATGCTTGTATTGTACATGTAACGGTGCCACATTTGGCAAAATATACATCCTGTGCCACAAGACCATATGACACAGGCTCTCATTCACCCATATACATATATCCCATCACTTCACACAGATGTTCATACATCCACACAGACCATGTACTCACAGATGCACATGACAGCCCTATCATAGTACCTCTAGTGACAGTACTTTGTTCAAACCATAGTATCGGGCTCTATGGACATTAGGTATAAAGTCAATGAAGCGGGCGAGGGGTTGTCTGATAACAATGCGCAAGTTACTTGGCATTCAGTAGCTCATGACGATTTTCACTGATCTGAAGTAGCTCTCATTACAGAAAAGGTTGGAGACCCCTGTTATATAGCAAGAGTATAGTCTATTAGATCACAATAGGTTTTGTAAAACTGTTTTCCTAACCTCACGTATTTGAAAGTGATATCATACGGGAAAACTAAGAAAAAGGATTTTTGGTGAAATACAGTATTTGCCTAAGATCACACAATTTAAGCAGGTAAGCAGTGATTTATGCAGTTTTTTTGGTTTCTGTTTGTACAAATCAGCCACTAATTGATTATCTGTCTCTTCTTTGTTAGCTGCTTTGTTGTAACCACTTTGTGCATTTTTCTGCAGTTTTAATAAAGTGTGAATTTGACCGGAAGGTAATGGAGCACAGGGAGATTAAGTGATTTGGCCAGAATCACAAGACGTTGTGCCGGTGCTGAGACACAAACCTGATTCCCCATTCCCAAAGTCGGCATAATGCCACATCTTCTGTAGAGGAAAGTTAAAAAGCAGAAGCCACTTGAAAGTGCGTTGTGGGCTTGAAGTTCCAACAGGACTTTGAGCTGATTCAGAACGAGGCTTCTGGCTCGAGCTTTCAGTGACTCGCCCACCTCTACCATCCTCTTTCACTTGTATCACGTTTGAAGTATCGCAGGTGCACTGCAAGTAACAGAGATGAACAGCCCGCTGCACAGGCTGTACTTCCAGCCATGACGAGGGTATAAGAAAACACGTCGATCACAGTGATCATCCTGTGGACACTCCATTTATGGTCATCCCACAAAATATCAAGCTTGCCGCCATATGACCTGAGACTTACTGTAAAAAACAGGCTTCTGTTCTAGTCTAAGCGTACTAAACAGAGGTGGCAGGACCAAAAGATAAGGACATGGGCAGCAATCTAGTGCCTGTGAACTCATTGAGAATACGTGGGACAGGGGCATAGTTGTCAATGGTGCAGCAGGTGCAGTAGCACTAGGGCCCAGACGACTGAAGGCCCCGCTGAACCCTGATTGTTGATTTATTTTACTACCCACCTATTGGTTGGGGAACATTTGCTTTACCTGCATTAGGACCCATGGATGGCTAGATATGCCACAGGGGCGGGAGCTCAGCTGGTTTAGCTCTGCGGCACCGTACGGGGTCAGTTCCATTTAGAATATTGGGTACATTACCTCTATGAATAAACATCTTGTACAGTGTATGCGATTTAACCAGAACGTAGCAAATCCTATCATTTATGTTTAACTGAAACGCACAGGAGCCTCCTTTATTAGTGAGAACTACAAACACAAGAGGCAATCTCAGCAAGTGTTTTGCTATATCGATTGAGCACCATATGTGCAACTGGATCGTTTCAATGTAATCTTAGATACATGCACTTTTATGATATGAAAATATCGAATAAAGTATTACAACAACAGATACATGTATGCATGTGGGTTTGCACAATGCAAACAGAGCAGCAAATCAATGAAACACAGTACAATATATATTGGTAGAGAGAGCAACAACAGAGGATGGGGTAGGGTCTACTCAAGATGCGAGATATAGAAGGAGAGGAGAAGGGTGGCTTTTAATGTGGGGCACTTCTAAAAGGACAAGAGACAAGTACAATCCCCAAAGAATGTTAACCAACAAACAAGTTAGGTACACTTCCAGGGTCCAAGGGTCCTTGCAGCTGGGTAAGTTGCACTGACAATCACAGTCAGTGCTTTCTCTAGGTTCAAAGGATCCAGCAGGTCATATGGGGTTGAAGTTTCCCTGGTAAAAGAGGAGATATGGGAAAGTTGTCTGCCCTGAAAGCAATGCATGGATCGGTACCAATAATCATAAGACCAGCCATCCAAAAAGCAGTGCTTAATGTGAGCTGGTGGTTTCCATGCTCGGCTTGGCACTTAATTGCCAACACTGGCCCTTATGACAGTCTATTGAATGGTGTCGCTATTTGTCTAATTTGGAGACTAGCACAACATGTTTTAATTCAAAATACATAAAAAATGACTAAAACCTACTGCCAAAGCCGTGCTTAGAGGTTTGGGGGCTGGAATAGTCAGAATAGTCAGACTTGTATGAGTGGGATGGTTAGTAGTTTGGTTGTTACTGTAATTGGCAGAACTGACAGCGGCAATGGGCGTTGCAAGCAGAAGTGGCCTCCTGAGTAGGGCCCTGGCACCTATACTTTTTACAAATTAAGCACTGCCTAAAGACAAAGAATGGTGGGGGAAGAAGTGATGGGAGGCGTGATACTCCTCTGTGGGAAGCATCCACCCTTCATCTAACAACCAACATTCTAAAAAATACATAAATGTGTGCAATGATCTAAGGCTAACCATAGCAAGAGATGCTAAACTGAAACCATCAAACGATTCTGGTTAAAGTGCTTCTAGTTAAAGTGCCTCTTGCTGCCTCCAAGCTCCTGATAATTATAAACTTACAAAATTCACCTAAAGAGAGTTTCAGTCCATGGTCTTCGAAAGCATAGCCCAGAGAAGGCGTGGCTCCTACCGAAAGCACTCATACATTGATAGGCGAGATGCTTCCGGCTTTGGTACTTTATTTAGGTCGACGCCCTGCTCGTGCTCTGCCCTCTGGTGCACACATTACAGTCGGCTGGTTCCCCACAAAGAACGGTCATGTGCTGTCTAGAGCTGCCTGTGCCCTTCAGCTCCCGGGTTTGAAACTGGAATCTCTCCTCCCATCCTGGAGAGGCGAGTGGTGCCCATGGCAACGGGCCGGGGGAGCAGCAATGTCGATTCTGTTTACATCCAGCCCCATACAGTGACTGAGCGATGGACAGAGGCCTGCCCAGAGAGGTGGCAGATAGCAGCGTGCAGCGAGTGATAAGAGCGGTGGGTGGGAATGGCGGCAAAGAACAGACATTTAACTGCATATCCTTTTGGCAACGAAACGGCGGCGTCACTTGTGCGTGACTAACAATAACACTAAAATGGTAATGAAGGGCCATGGGCACGGAATGCACTCACGCGGGCACATGCCTGAGGCAGAAACAGTACAATTGCTGCAAGTGACTGGGGCTTCTAGGGGTGTGTGTGGTAGCAAACATTTCTAAGTAAATCATGTCATGTACGGACACCCGTGCTGGAAATGAAAAAAAGTTCTCTGGGTTCCTATAAATTAAGGTTCAAGGTGTCACAAGGAAGGGGGGGGCCTGATAGGCAATTTACATTTATTGAAAAAAAAAAAAAAAACTCTGCCACCCAAAAATTGGCAAATGAAGACAAATGTGACAATAAATCTAAAAATATTTTAAACAATTGCTTATCGGGTTAAGGCATCAGTTTCAGCGAGTTGTGTGTGTACCCTGCTATTTCCAGGGCATAGCAACCGTATGAAACTTTGGTGGATAACTCACTTGCTGGAAAGACCTCTGCGTAGTTGTAGTACAGGTTTGACTCACCCCAAAACAGTATAAGGACAATGTGTAACGTGAAGGACACTGATTTCTATTTTATGTAGCTAGTTAAGGAGTTACTCCTCTGGTCAGAGTCCATTGTGTAACCTAGATGTTTTAATTTACTATCCTTATAATATATATATAGCACACTGAGCTATAAACAGACATCAATGTGCTAAATGGAAACTGCAAGCAAGGACTGTACTTTTGTAGAATTCTTCCATTACCCCAAGGTTGAAAAAAAGGCGGCTTTGAGTATTAATATAGATTTTAGAATAGGCCATCACAATCACTATATTCTGGAGAACCCACAGACGTTCTAAATCCTAACTTTGTGTTTCTCCAATGCATTCCCTCCTAACATGTATGAGATGAGACTCCCACATCTACACCGTAACCCTCCTTGTCTTACAGTGCATGTATACCTCTTACTACACAGAGGGGTTGGAAAAGTCAGAACCCCGGCTCCGAATCATGGTGTGTCTTTTAAGCACTTGTGACGAGACAGCAAGTTGAGTGTCTTTGCTTTCCTCCTAGACATTGGCACCAAGGCTCAAGGCACCAGCCTGCCCATAGCCTAAAGGAACAAGAGGGTTACAGATGGCCATTTAAGTGAGGCATTTGCGTTGCAGCCGGCTCAAAATGAAATATGAAAAACCTCTCATCCGCTGTAGGTTGCTGGTGTGAACCCATACTTTATGCGGTCGCTGCTGATCTGTTCCAGTGTCTTCAAGTTACACCGGGACAGAGTTAGCATTTCCCTGTGACCAGACTAATTCCCGGATCCGGATGAATAATAGCAGCTGAGCAGACAGGATTCCCTTATTTCATGCCCTCACAGCCACAGCAGAGAAGCCAAACACGGTTTACAGTGTTAAGTGAAGGTGGGGGAAGATGGGTGCGTGCCCAAATCCAACGCCTGGCAGGTGACCTGGTGGGCGCCTCATTCTCTAACTTATGAGAAAATAAGAAAAAGCGTGCCCGTCAGGCAGCGCGCGCTGAGCGGATACCAGACATCCGTGGCAAAACACCGGTGTCGTCAGGTGCCGCAGAAAAGAAAACACCGCAAGGCTGAGACAATAACAGCCATTGTTCGGCGAGACGAAGATGGTCCTGCCCGCTGGGCACGGAGAGCCCGCTGCCGCTTGAGTGACGGCGCTCGTGCAGGCGTCCCGGAGAGGGTGCAGTTTACTGGCAGCGCGGTGACAAGTGCACGGCGCTCCGGCTGTGTGTACAGACTGTCTAGCGCGCGCATCATCACACAGACAGACCATCCTCCGCCCGGAATGAGTCTGTGAGGGGGCGCTTCACCTGCGAATGTCATTACAGCTTCAAGCCAGCGCTTTCTTTCTCGCAGCCGGTGTGCCAATGTCCACCCACAAGTGTGTGTGATGCCGGAGCCCGCCTCACTGGCAAAGGGGCAGATTTTGTAAACAACAACGAAGCTACTTTGGAAATGCGATTAGAATGTCTAAAGGGAGATTAGCCGTATAAATAAATGCCTCTTCCCACGCCCTGGCTCCTGTCCCACCATGCGCTGGATCCAGTCCACCGCCACCCCCGGGCTCCCGCTCCCTCCATCCCCGCGTACCTCTTCCTCCTCCGGCGAGTCCGCGTCCTCTCGCCCCGGGTGCCTGCCGTTCAGCTCCATGGCTTCGGTGTGGGAGCCCATTCTGCCGGCGGGATCCCTTCTGCCGCTGGCTTGAGCAGGGAGTGCGAGAGGCCTGGGCAGGCGTGGGAAGCAGCGGGCTGCAGTAGGAGGGGAGGCCGCTCTGCGGGAGGGGGCGGGGGTTCAGAGCGGCTGGTGCCCGCGCGGCGCTGGCTGAGGTAAGGGCTCTTCTCTCACCAGCCAAGTCGGGAAGGTCCCCTGCCGCAGGCTGGAAACTCCCACTACTGCAAAGTGGAAGTGAGGGAGGAGGGAGGGGGTCGAAAGGGGCCTGGGACTCAGATGCCGGGCTCGCGAACTGGGCTACAATCAGACAGAGTGCCGAGCAAAATACTGCAATGTCATTCATAGTAGCTACAACCTCTCTCTTTACAGCTACAGTGACAATAATTTGTTTTTAGCCGTCTACGCGTACATATAAAGTTTTAAATAACAGGCGTTAATAGCACCTGTTGCCAGCTTGTACAATGTATGTGAGACATTCCCCAAGTCTTAATTTTAAATATTATATCTATCAACTTCTTAATTTCCCAGTTCTAAAGTAGCCCTCATTCCAAGGCAAGCCAATTCATTCTCCGCATTTTAAAGTCGCTCTTCAGTGAACCCAGATGTTTCCGTATATTGCCAGTAACAGATACAATATTTCGTGAGCCACAGCGCCATAACATATCTCCATGGGCAGCTCTGCCTGGCTTTCCGGTGGATTCCGAAAGCACATGGACCTGACAGCTATGAATAAGCTATAAAAAAAGGCTTACTCATATCATATCTGAGGCACGCGCTTCCTCTCTGCAAAGGATAGAAAGTCAGAGCGAAACAGAGAATTCCGCAAGAGGGTCTGAGCTGGCAGTCTAACTTCAACTTTCCATCAAAATGCATTTTGGCTGGCTGGCCCTTCTTTTGAATGACAAGTGCTTTGGTCATAAAACGTGAGCCCTGCTTCTCAAGTGTTCAGTTCACAACTCTGCTTGCGTGCGAGCGTGCAGAGAGGGCGGCACTGCAGGGCTCACCCGAGGCGTGCTGGCAGGCTGCCCAGGAGCCTAGCTCGGGTGCCAGGGGCCCAGGTGCAGCGAGCTCTGGTCTAATCTTCTTAATAATAAATGACAGATGCACGAAGAAGGCGGCGAGCAGGAACCTCCATTCACAATGCTTTATTTACAAGGTGCATGGAAGATCTGGAACACCGCAGGCTTCCTGTTTTAATAAAGACATATCCGCCCATATGGCTGCCCAGTGTACATATCTTAAATGATACCCTCACCAGCGTGATAAAAAGCACTGGTCAGTGTAAACACTACATCCTCTTGGCTTGAATGGGGCCTCGTGACAATCAGTACACAACAGTGCTACGTTTCTCAAAATTCAGACCGAGGTTCCCGTAGACCACGGGCTACTGGGTCTCAGTTGGGTCGATTAAGTCCATTTCGTAATGATGTCGTGGGCCATCCTCTGATTACTGAGAACCAGCACTTGACCCTAAGGGTAGCGAGGTAGACAGTCAAAGGCTTACTCAGGAAGAGGGAGTGGTGCTTGAGACTTAGGGCCATATGCATTAACACATTTTCCCATAGACACTGACTGGGCAAAACCCTTTGATGCATCTGCCCCTAGACCTCAACAAGTCAAACTATATCACTCAATAACAGATTATTGCATTTACATCTAAAGAAAAATGAGTTAATTCTACCACTACACAATACTGCACAAAGAGATCCTGTGGGGTGCACATGGTCAACATTTACAGCAATTCGGTTAACTACAGGAGTAATTTAAGACACTGGCAAATGTACACAGTTGCTATCACGGTGAGATTTAGTGATCAACTTCCTTTCTGGTCAGTGAGCCAGAGGTCGGTCTGAGTGCCTCCATGGTTCTACTGGCCCCTGAGATTGTATAGCTTAAGTTCACCTGGTCTCCTAAACTGGCCCTCGCGCTTGGCAAGAGCAGATTTACCCCATTCGTCCGCTCACCCCCTCTCCCAGCTGCTCCTCCCTCCCACCTCTCCTTTTATGGTGCCTAAGACAAGCCCGGCTGTGCCTGTCCGCGCCTGGACCGCGGCCAGCGCCAGTCCCCCTGGCCCCTGCAATCACCACAATGCCCAACAGCGCTACAATGCCAGCACCCTCCACGCACTCAACCCTGGATGAGAACACACCTGCTACCAGGCCTCCCCGAAGCGCACCCAAGGACCCTTCACCTGCCGGAACGGCAGCTTCACCAGCACACAGACCGCAAAACCACCAACCAAAGGACCCAACTACCTCAGATGCTTCCTCCTCAACACCCGCTCTGCCCGCCAAACACGCCGTCGAACTCTGGGGCCTTCTCAACTTTACCTCCCCAGACGTCGCCTTCCCGACGGAGACCTGGCTGAACCCCACCTCATCTCCGACATCGCTATAGCTATCCCGGAAGGCTACAAGATCACCTGGAGGGACCGCGCCAACAGCGTAGGAGGAGGTATCGCCATTGTCCACAGGAACACCATCAGAGTCTCGGCCAACACCTACGACACCCTCAGCACCTCCGAACACATGCACTTCCAGGTTCACACCGACCCCAACACCATCCTCAGAGGAACGCTCATCTACAGACACCCCAGACCCCGACCACAGTTCAGCGACTCCATCGCCGACTTCATCAGCACACACGCCCTCGCCTCCACGGGCTACATCCTCCTCGGGGACCTGAACATCCACCTCGAGAACAATAACGACACCAATCCCACCACCTTGATTGACAACCTCACCAACCTCGGACTCAGACAGCTCGTAACAACACCAACCCACGCCTCCGGTCACACGCTTGACCCGATCTTCTCCGCAACCCCCCAAGTCTCCTTCAACCACACCAACAAACTCCACTGGACAGATCATCGCTGCATCCACTTCACCTTCAAAAAATTTACCACGCACCACCGCACCCAACAGATGCCTTGCCGCTGCTGGAGCAAAGTCACCAAAGACCAGCTAACCACCACCCTCGCCCAGAGCCTGCCCACCGACTCAACCGACCCTGATGCCGCCGCCCGCAACTTCAGACAATTGATCAATGACTGCGCCAACACCCTCCCCCCGCTCAAGACACCCTCCAACAGCCACACCCACAAGAAAGCCACCTGGTTCACCAAAGACCTCCAAGCCTCCAAACAAACATGCCGAAAACTGGAGAAGTACTAGCTCCACGAACAAACACCGGACAGCTACGCAGCCCACAAGAACGCCACTCGCGACACCATCAACTCATCAAAGCTGCCAAGAGGGCCTTATTCAAAGACCGCCTGGATAACAATGCACACAACAGCAAAGAGCTCCTCAACATCGTGAAGGAACTCTCCAACCCCAGCTCCAACACCAACAACATCCCGCCTTCGCAAGACCTGTGCGACTTGCTGGCCACCTTCATCCACCGCAAGAACACCGACATCCATGACAGCTTCAATGCCACAATTGCCCCGACAACCACCGCCACCTGCACCAACCGCCTGCTCTCCTGGACCTGCATCAACAACAAGGAAACCAACGAGATCATGAACACCATCCACTCAGGATCACCGTTAGACCCATGCTCTCACCACAACTTCAATAAAGCCAGCACAGCCATCGCACCCCATCTGCAGAAAGTAATCAACATCTCCTTCAAAACAGCAACCTTCCCGGAAAGCTGGAAGCACACCTAGATCAACGCCTTATTCAAGAAACCCAAGGCGGACCCCAAGGACCTCAAGAACCTCCGTCCCATCTCCTTGCTCCCGTTCCCGGCGAAGGTCACCGAGAAAATTGTCAACAAACAACTGACCCGCTTCCTCGAGGAGAACAGCATCCTGGACCCGTCCCAGTCCGGGTTATGCAGCAACCACAGCACCAAAACCACCCTCATCACCGCCACCGATGACATCAGGACCCTGCTTTACAACAGAGAAACAGCAGCCTTCATACTCCAGGACCTATCAGCCGCCTTCAACACGGTCTTCCACCAAACTCTACGAGCATGCCTACATGACGCCGGAATCTAAGAGAAGGCCCTGGACTAGACCACATCCTTTCTCTCTGGCAGAACTCAGAGTATCCCCCTTCCCCCTTTCTGCTCCATTGCCCCCGAAATCATCTGCAGCGTACCCCAGGGCTCTTTCCTCAGCCCAACGCTGTTCAATGTATACATGGCACCCCTCGCCCACGTCGCCCGACAGCACGATCTCAACATCATGTTCTACGCCGACAACACCCATCTGATCATCTCCCTCACCAAAGACCCTCACACTGCCAAAACCAACCTCCACAAAGGAATGAAGGCCGGCGCCGAATGAATGAGGAACAGCCGACTGAAGCTGAACTTCGACAAGACAGAGGTTCTCATCCTCGTCTCCAACCCTTCAGCCTGGGACGACTCCTGGTGGCCGACAGCACTAGGAACAGCCCCGACACCCACCGACCACGCACACAACCTAGGGGTCATCTTCGACTCCACCCTCTCCATGACTAAGCAGGTCAACGCTGTCTCCTCATCCTGTTACAACACCCTCCGAATCCACTGCAGGATCTTCAAGTGGATTCCCACGAGACGAGAAGAACAGTCACCCAGGCCCTCGTCACCAGCCGGCTGGACTATTGAAACGCCCTCTACGCAGGAACATTGGCCAAGCTCCTGAGACGAGTGGAACGCATCCAGAACGCCTCAGGACGTCTGATCTTCGACATCCCCCCACCGCAGCCACGTCACACCCCACCTGAGAGACCTGCACTGGCTTCCCCTCAGCAAGAGGATAACCTTCAAACTCATCCACGTACACAAAGCTCTCCCCAAGACCAGCCCAGCATACCTCAACAGACGACTTAACCTCTACACTCCCACCCTTCAGCTCAGCTCCGTCAGCCTTGCCCTCGCCTCAGTCCCCCGCTTCTGAAGAACGACCGCCGGTGGCAGATCCTTCTCTCACCTCGCCGCCAAGACCTGGAACACCCTCCCCACCAACCTACGGCAGACCCAAGACCTACTGGCGTTCAGAAGACCCCTCAAGACCTGGCTGTTCGATCACTAGCAGCACCCCCCCACCCTGCTCCTCGAGACCCTCACGGGTATGTAGTGCACTTTATAAGTGTCCTGATTGATTGATTGATTGATTGATTGGGCACCAGGCAGTGGATCCTTAGTTCAGGAGCTTCCAACACCCAGTGCAGTCACAGCACTGCCTCCCCCAAGCTGCATTTCTTGGCAAACTTTAACGGGTGCTGATGGGTCGAAGTGGGGCAAGTGAGCGGTTGTGGTTCTTGGAGTCAACGTCTCAGGCCTAAACAAACTCCCTCCCCAAACAAGGAGCATTGTTTACCCACAGTTCCTTAGTGTCAGTCAGTCAGTCAGTAAGAAAACTTTATTTGGTTAATTACAACCTTAAAAGTTCCTTAGTGAAAGGTGAAAGGTGAGGCGGGTTTGCCTAGAGAGACTAGAGCTGTTTGAAGAGCGTGCACTGCAGGATCTCCAGGGTCACATCAATGGAGGTGAATTTTCATGGTGCACACTTGTTAATACCAGCCCATGGCTCAATTAACAGTAGCCACAGCTGAATTGAAGTTTAGTCGTCTTTGAATGAGTGTGCCATTGCAGCACCCCAGGGCAGATCAAGAGTGGGTCCATGGAATTAGGTCTCCAAACTGCCCATGCCAGGAAATCCACCAACCTCTACCAGATCAGGGAGGAAGGTCAAGAAAACATTAAGGCTCAGTCGGGGATGACGAGATGCATGCACCAAATGGCAGGGGTGCACCACATTCTCCTTGCAGTGGTGCTCACTCTCTTTGCTCATGGTGCAATTCTTGCTACAGTTCCTAGGATCATTCCACTTCTCAAGTCAACTTCTCTATCAGGTAGCTATGGCAGGGGTGGCTCCTCCGCTGAGGAGCGTTGCGAGCAGTAGTTAAAGGAAAACCAAAATGATAATAACCTGCGTTACTATCATTTTAGTTTTCTGTTTCCTGGTGTGGGTGGGGCTGGACTGCCAGGGCAGGGGCCTGGAGGAGGAGTGGTTGCTCCACTCTACAGTGCACATAACTGTTTGGCCGGCCCTCTCTGGCCAACCATAACAGTCATGCGCATTTTTCATGCTCAGCACCCATGTTGCATTACAGCCTGGTTGCAGAACATGCCTAGTCCTCCGTTCCCCATGTGCACACTGAACCACAGCGCTCAGACCAATCACAACGCTGCTTTGCAGCATTGTGATTTGCTAGGGGAGTCAGGAGCCTGGGTGCGAGAGGTGGCAGCGAGCGGACTGAGATGCGGCATCCGGCCAGGTGGCTGGCCTGAAGGTAAGTGTCTTTTTTAATTTTTTAAAATATTTTTAATTTACACTCCTCCCCTCGTTCCCCACTCGCAGTAAATATTGGTTTCCACTGAACTATGGCTGAGCTTCTCCTCCTCTGTGGTAGACTCCTTTTGCAGGATACCTTACCTACAACATCCCTCTCTAAGTGGGCAAGGCAGACTTTTGCCCAACGTAGACGTCCAGTGCTTCCAGAAGATCACTGCAGAATTCTTTAGGTGATAAACCTCACCAGAGTAGAAGTGGGAAGTCAAAGTCACCAGCCTTCAAACTCAAAAGGTTCCAAAACACCATGAGGAGCGCTGCCTACACTGTTCAGTGAAACGTCCTGGAACCCTAATCTGGAGATTCAGCCCGTTTCAACTAGTCTGCGGACAGAGTTCATTAATTCAATGGATGTAAATCTGGAATTCTATCAAATGAGAACTGGCACTTTGTGTATCCAGGTAAATAATCAAAGGGGGAATGGATCACTTGTACCTGTAATACCAGAGTCAGGTGTGGTAACCAACTTAAAAACCCTCCTTCACGTACAGGAGCATTATAGCGGTAGATCTTGGTTCTTTGTTTCTCAAGAAACATGAAAGCATCATCATCAGGTGTTTTTGATAAAATGCTTTCCTCCACCTGGAGGTTGAACCACTGGTTTTGACATTAGTGAACAGAAATGAGATAAACAAGCATTTGCAATGCCATAGGTCTCGCATTAGGAACGTTTGAGCTATTGGTCTTGTAAATGACAATTTTTTTATTTATGTGTTGTTTTTAAAAAAAGCTGAATTAATAGCTTTGTCATTTACAATGCCAATAGTTATAACTTTCGCAAATGTGACACCTATAGCGTTTTGTATTTACATGACTTAGATGTGTTGATATTACAAATAACAATGGCTTTAAATTTTTTAAAATAATTAATACTTAAATAAAAGTGATTGTAATTTATAATGGCAATAGCTTAACTTTTGTAAATAACTTTTTTGAAGATTATGTTCAGTGTATTTTATTGTGACGAAAATCCAAGAACAGAAGTGAAATATTAACATCTTTTTGTGACATTTGTAATAAAGCTTGAAACATTGAGAGAACATATTTGGACCAGTGATGCTGTGGTGGTGCTGAGTGAGGCTGTGGTGGTGCTGAGTGATGCTGTGGTTGTTCTGAGTGATGCTGTGGTTGTGCTGAGTGATGCTGTGGTTGCACTGAGTGATGCTGTGGTTGCGCTGAGTGATGCTGTGGTTGTGCTGAGTGGTGCTCTGGTGGTGCTGTGGTGGTGCTGAGTGGTGCTGTGGTAGTGCTGAGTGGTGCTGTGGTGGTGCCCAGGGATAATGTGGTGGTGCTGAGTGATAATGTGGTGGTGCTGAGTGATAATGTAGTGTATTTTATTGTGATGAAAATCCAAAAACAGAAGTGAATATTAACATCTTTTTGTGACATTTGTAATGAAGCTTGAAACATTGAGAGAACATATTTGAACCAGTGATGCTGTGGTGGTGCTGAGTGAGGTTGTGCTGGTGCTGAGTAATGCTGTGGTTGCGCTGAGTGATGCTGTGGTTGCGCTGAGTGGTGCTGAGTGGTGCTGTGGTGGTGCTGAGTGGTGCTGTGGTGGTGCTGAGTGATGCTGTGGTGGTGCTGAGTGATGCTGTGGTGGTGCTGAGTGATGCTGTGGTGGTGCTGAGTGGTGCTGTGGTGGTGCTGGTGGTGCTGTGGTGGTGCTGTGGTGGTGCTGAATGGTGCTGTGGTGGTGCTGAGTGGTGCTGTGGTGGTGCTGAGGGATAATGTGGTGGTGCTGAGTGATAATGTGGTGGTGCTGAGTGATAATTTGGTGGTGCTGAGTGTTGTTGTGGTGGTGCTGAGTGGTGCTGTGGTGGTGCTGAATGATGCTGTGGTAGTGCATAGTGGTGCTGTGGTGGTGCTGAGTGATAATGTGGTGGTGCTGAGCGATAATGTGGTGTGCTGAGTGATAATGTGGTGGTGCTGAGTGGTGCTGCTGAGTGATGTTGTGGTGGTGCTGAGTGGTGCTGTGGTGGTGCTGGGTAGGGCTGCGGTGGTGCTGAGTGATAATGTGGTGGTGCTGAGTGATAATGTGGTGGTGCTGAGTGTTGATGTGGTGGTGCTGAGTGATGCTTTGGTGGTGCTGAGTGATCCTGTTGTGGTGCTGAGTGATGCTGTGATGCCTAGCAGAAGATGACTGGGAATAAAAGAGATGCCGCAGGCTGGTAAGAGAGGTGTAAAAATAGCCTGGTTATGGTAGTATAGGTGCGTGAAATATAGTCAATGGAGGGCTGTGAGAGAAACATGAAAAAAACTAGACCAGTGCAGCTATAGCAAGTGCTTGCTGTAAACACTGGCAACACAAAAAGATAAGCATTTAAAACATAAAAATGCCAGGGATGGCAGCCAACGTGGAGACAGTAAACCCAGGGTGCTCAGTTGGTCCTACTCACTGCTTCTTCATTTTACCAGTTGGTTAAACCACCTCACTCCACTGCATCTTGGCTACCAAGCCTGACAACACTACTCGTGTATTAAAAAACAAATCAGGCTATCACCCAGAAATTTGCTGCAGAAAGATAAAATTCGAATACTGTAGGTACCCCTTGCAATCTGATCACAGCTTCCAATGTGAAAACTGCTGAACTGGTCTTTCATCTTCACGATGTTGACAAAATAAGCACAAATGTGACGTCGAGAACGATACTGAACAGTTAAAGTGCAACTACAAACTCGCATATTTTGCCTGCCGTTTACCGATCCCAAGATTAAGTTTCATCTAACATGCTCGTGCCACCCGTAAACTACTGGAGGCCATAATACATGGGGAGGGGTCGAAGCTTAGGTAACTGAGCAAGCAACTTAGTTATGCCCCATGGAGCAGCAGAACGGGACTTGCAGGCAGAGTTGGAGTGTCAAATTACCAAGCACACACAGTACAGGAGATGGACCTTGATGGACCACAGACATGCTTTACGAGTCAGTGAGGGAAGGCAGCTCCAATAATGCCAGTGTCTCACAAGCCTCTCAGGAAAAACCTACATACATTATTCTGCCTGCCAAATTGGCGGAAGAAAGGCAAGTGGTTTAATAGTTAGTGTCAAGTGTAACCCCACTCAACAGAACCCTGTGTGGCACACGGAGTGCTGAAGTCCGAGGAGAAGCAAGGTAGCGAAAGGCAAACGAGGATTGAGCTGCCAGGCAGCAGAAGATGCTGAGCGGGTGGCACAGATGACTGCTGGAGGGATGACTATTTTTCTGTTAATGCTCGCATATTTTGCCTGCCGTTTACCGATCCCAAGATTAACTTTAATCTAACATGCTCATGCCACCCGTAAACTATTGGAGGCCATAATTCATGGAGGGGGGGGGGGATTTGGAAGCTTAGGTAATTGAGCAAGCGCCATAGTTATGTCCCATGGAGCAGCAGAGCAGAACTCGCAGGCAGAGTTGGAGAGCCAAAGCCTAGCAGAGGAATGTTGGCTAGGTCATACCCCACAGCAGCCTCCCCACACAGGCTGGTGGTAAAAAACCAGCAGATACAATATTTAGCAAGCAGACAGTGGCAATGAGGAAACTGACAGTCTGCCACTGTGAGCAGAAGGCGGCAGAGGCAGGGAGTGGGAAATCAACACTGTAGGAGGCAGAAGCACGTGGAGAAAGCACACACGAGAGGGAGCAGTAGAAAGACGGAGGAAGAAAGGTGGAGAAAGAGGAAGGATAGGGAGAAAGATGCAGATAAAGTCAGTGAGGAAGGAAACAATGGGGAGAAAGGAATGGACCTAGAGCAAGAAACATGGAGGTAAAAGGCAGAGAGGAGGCTGAGAGCGCGTGGCTAACTGAGAACATCAAAGCGGCCGAAAGGGGAAACATGTACGGGAAATGCAAGCGGCATGAAAGTGAAAGCAATTAGGGGGGAGGTGGGATGGAGGCTGATGGGTTTGATGTGTGAAGCAGGCAATCGGCTCGGGAAGCAAATGGAAAGCGTGTGCACGGACACACATGCACTCGGCAAAATCCGCATGGTTTTAGCTTTCTGGTTTGACCCCAATAGGTCTCTCTGCGAGACGTAAAAAGTGAAGTGAACAAAAGGGCAAGTGAGCTAAAATTGCTCCGCTCTCCCTACTACTTCAACTACAGATTCATTTTCTGAACTCACCTAGAGGTAAGCAAAGGCTGCTGGTAAAACTGGTGTGGTTGTGCCAAAGTTAAGGCAAGATCATTTTTTTTATTTGTGTTCTTGTTTGTTTTTCTAGTGAGCTTTGGTCCTGATGAGAACCCCTCAAACAATGGGGTTTGAAACGCGTAGAACATTGGAGTAACCAAACATATTGCGTGGTGTAAATGGCATGATTTGCAATCAGTTTCTTTTGTAATTAATTTGGGTCATCAAATGAAAAAATTGTACAGTCATCTCTCTCTCTTTTTTTAGTATAAGAACTGTTAAAGCAATATTGTTTGTTTTTTTAGTATGTGAGTGTACTATTAATATGTGTATGGAAGGATGAATGTAGAACGAGCGGGATGGTGAGAATGGTGTGAACTATTGGATAATTGTTTCTTCTGAATTGTTGTAATATTTGTGGGTAAAGTGTGTATTGTATTGTATATGTTAAAAAACTTTTTTTGAAAAAATAAACAATGGAAATGATAAAATAAAAAAGCTACAAACGAGCTTAAAGATGAAATGATGGTTGGTCTGCACATCTTTTTCTAATATGATTTGAAATTAGCAGCAGCATTGGCATTTTCTTGTGGTTGTTGGTACTACAAGCACAGCACAGATATCAGAGATAGACAAAGCCACTCAACTGGAGTATTGTTGCTTAACATGGAATTCCGTGACGAGGTAGGACGCAAAGCATGACACCGGTAGAGCTTGGATACAACCACTTGGCATGTTACTGATAGCAGAACCACACCAGATCTCTAAATAGGAGGAATATATAAAGTATCCACGGGGCGAGCTAAATTGTACAAAAACCCTATTACCAATAGCCACCATGGCGCCAGTATAATAAGAACAAATGCAGTACACATTCTCATCACGCACTAATGAGAATACCATATCAAGAAATACCTGACAACAATTAGGACAGCATACATATGTATCGGCTGCATGTCCTCTAACACTCATACGACAAATACAGACCCGTAACAGTGGCCATGAACTACTTGTGGAAGGTATATGAAATGTAACAAACCGATATTGATCTCTATTCCCATTTGTCATTTCTAGTTGGTTCCTGCTGTGTTTTAATTTAACAATAGCTATTGTAAAGATAACAATACTGATAGGAACGTGAGTATGGCACTAATTATTGAGAAATACTCCACTGAAAAATTGATGCCATAATTTACTCTACTAGTACCACCAGATGACTTGCATGGTGGTCCCTTGTCAATGTTGTTTAAAGTTACATAAGTTGTGGTTGTAACAGAGTACCCAGTGTGTGAGCAAGGGGACTGTATTCGCCCAAACGCGTAACTGGAATAAAATTGCAGCTTGAACTGATCTCCTGAGAGAGCGTGATTACTTCGTGGATGATATATATATATATGCTAAATCAAAAAAGTGCTTTAAGTATGTCTTCTATGTTCACTAATCACGTGGAACGGGTAAAGCATTGGTGAAAAAATCACAACTAAAAATAATATCATAAAAACAGTAAGCGGACTGCGTTTGCTAGTGATCAAGGATACTCTGATATCCGAAATGCGTTTGACAAGCTGAAATAAACAAGACCTGCTGTTCCACGAAAACTTGGTGTCTGTATTTCTTTCTCTGAGCATTGCCGGCTGGAAGTGTGAGAGAAGTCAGGAAACTGGTCAATATTTATATATATATATATATATATATATATATATATATATATATATATATACATATATTGACACTCTAAGCTTGTCCACCTTTGAGTAGCACACGAGAAGCAGCTTGATTTATGTGTAGGTGAGGACGGGGATCCGCTTGTAGATGCCACTCCGTAATGGATCTGCCTGACGCGTTTCGAAGCTCCATATGCTTCTCTTCAGGGGCTTTAACGGAAGTGGTGTGCGCAACCGCTAACCCACTTCTCCATTTTCCATATGACACACCCAGCAATGGGAGGCTCAAATGAGACTGTGTATTATGGGAAGTGTGGTGCGGAAAGCACACAATCAAGTCCTGTATGGACCCCGCAAGTGAGCCCGTCCTCGATCCCGTGTACGGCTGCTGTTTCACTTCCGTGACCCCCAAGGATGACGGGGTGGTGCATACTCCGCGGCTGGACGGTCGCGTATAAATTGTCGCTCCAAGGTTGTCCACCTTTGAGTAGCACATGAGCAGCAGCTTGATTTACGTGTAGGTGAGGACGGGGATCTGCTTGCAGATGCTGCTCCGTAATGGATCTGCCCGACGTGTTTCGAAGCTCCATATACTTCTCTTCAGGGGCTTTAACGGAAGCGGTGTGCGCAACCGCTAACCCACTTCTCCATTTTCCATATGACACACCCACCAATGGGAGGCTCAAATGAGACTCTGTATTATGGGAAGTGTGGTGTGGAAAGCACACAATCAAGTCCTGTATGGACCCCGCAAGTGGGCCCGTCCTCGATCCAGTGTACGGCTGCTGTTTCACTTCAGTGACCCCCAAGGATGACGGGGAGGTGCATACTCCGCAGCTGGACGGCCGCGTATAAATTATCGCTCCAAGGTTGTCCACCTGTGAGTAGCACACAAGCAGCAGCTTGATTTATGTGTAGGTGAGGACGGGGATCCGCTTGTAGATGCAGCTCCGTAATGGATCTGCCCGGCGCGTTTCGAAGCTCCATATGCTTCTCTTCAGGGGCTTTAACGGAAGCGGTGTGCGCAACCGCTAACCAACTTCTCCATTTTCCATATGACACACCCACCAATGGGAGGCTCAAATGAGACTGTGTATTATGGGAAGTGTGGTGCAGAAAGCACACAATCAAGTCCTGTATGGACCCCGCAAGTGGGCCCCTCCTCAATCCCGTGTACGGCTGCTGTTTCACTTCTGTGACCCCCAAGGATGACGGGGTGGTGCATACTCCGCGGCTGGACGGCCGCGTATAAATTGACGCTCCAAGGTTGTCCACCCTTGAGTAGCATACGAGCAGCAGCTTGATTTATGTGTAGGTGAGGACAGGGATCCGCTTGTAGATGCCGCTCCTTAATGGATCTGCCGACGCGTTTCGAAGCTCCATATGCTTCTCTTCAGGGGCTATAACGGAAGTGGTGTGCGCAACCGCTAACCCACTTCTCCATTTTCCATATGACACACCTACCAATGGGAGGCACAAATGAGACTGTGTATTATGGGGAGTGTGGTGCGGAAAGCACACAATCAAGTCCTGTATGGACCCCGCAAGTGGGCCCGTCCTCGATCCAGTGTACGGCTGCTGTTTCACTTCAGTGACCCCCAAGGATGACGGGGTGGTGCATACTCCGCGGCTGGACGGCCGCGTATAAATTATCGATCCAAGGTTGTCCACCTGTGAGTAGCACACAAGCAGCAGCTTGATTTATGTGTAGGTGAGGACGGGGATCCGCTTGTATATGCTGCTCCGTAATGGATCTGCCCGGCGCGTTTCGAAGCTCCATATGCTTCTCTTCAGGGGCTTTAACGGAAGCGGTGTGCGCAACCGCTAACCAACTTCTCCATTTTCCATATGACACACCCACCAATGGGAGGCTCAAATGAGACTGTGTATTATGGGAAGTGTGGTGCAGAAAGCACACAATCAAGTCCTGTATGGACCCCGCAAGTGGGCCCGTCCTCGATCCCGTGCACGGCTGCTGTTTCACTTCCGTGACCCCCAAGGATGACGGGGTGGTGCATACTCTGCGGCTGGATGGCCGCGTTTAAATTGACGCTCCAAGGTTCTCCACCTTTGAGTAGCACACGAGCAGCAGCTTGATTTATTTGTAGGTGAGGACGGGGATCCGCTTGTAGATGCCGCTCCATAATGGATCTGCCGACGCTTTTCGAAGCTCCATATGCTTCGCTTCAGGGGCTTTAACGGAAGCGGAGTGCGCAATCGCTAACCCACTTTTTCATTTTCTATATGACACACCCACCAATGGGAGGCTCAAATGAGACTGTGTATTATGGGAAGTGTGGTGCGGAAAGCACACAATCAAGTCCTGTATGGACCCCGCAAGTGGGCCCGTCCTCGATCCTGTGTACGGCTGCTGTTTCACTTCTGTGAACCCCCAAGAATGACGGGGTGGTGCATACTCGTATAAATTATCGCTCCAAGACAATATTTTGATCTTCTGGCAAGAAGACAGGGGTGAATGTGACAACGTTTGTGATTGGATTAACACTCATAATCTTAGAATTCAGAAAAAAACATTTCTGATAAGGGCCTCCCCTTTATTGATTTATGCAACTCCCTCACAGAAGGCAAACTTGATGACAACTACCTACCAAAAGCCAACAAACTGTAATAGCTCTTGTATGAGAGTCTTCATCATAAATCCCTGAGGGATAACCTTCCCTATGGCCAGTTTCTGCAGCTATGTCGCAATTACAGCCCGACCATTGACTATGACCAACAGGCACAACAACTAACCTCCAGTTTAGAAGCACATCATTATCCAGCACACAGTGTCAAGTTGGCATGTAAAAGGGTAAGGAGCAATAAAGGGGCAGTCTTATTGAAACTGCACATCCGGACACAGGAGTAAACCATCATCTGTTTAACCACATTCATGCCCAATTCCAACAGAATACAAAAAGCATACAGAAACTCTGGCCAATACTGCAGACAGGCTCTCTTGTTTTTCCTGCTCCTGCCTTTAAACGCACTAACAACATCAAAGATGTGATTGTGCATACTAGGCCGTGGAAGAATACCAGGCCCCCTGCCCCTGTCAGTGGATACTATCATTGTGGGTCTTGTGGTGTATACAAACTCACTGAACCCATGAAAGGAATAATTCTTGACCAGACCAATACATGAATACAATTGATGCATACTAATTGCAATAAAAAAAATTGCATATACATGATCACATGTCCATGTAACACAAGATCCACTATAATGACCACTAGACCAGTGAAAGTGAGGATAATGAAACATCCTAGCTGTATCCGCTGTAAGAAAATCACCATTAAGATGAGTACTCACCATCTCAGTCAGAACCACACCCCTGATGATATGCATTGGACCGCCTGAGAAGCGCACCCACACATGAACGAAAACACACTGTTCCAGTGAGAACAAAACTGGATATTTCATCTGGCCATGCATAAAACAGGCTTGAACGATGATATCCCCCGGAGCAAAATGAAGAATTAACCCCCTCCTGACACTGAATATACATCTTCATTTATATTCGTTAAACTACACCATCCTGTGTCAGTGTGGGTTGGGCTACTTTTTCAGAACACATTAGACAGCATTTTGCCATCAGGTACCTTTCATGTCCTTTGCAGGTGTGTAGGTCTTGATGGCCACTGGTGTAGACACCAAGCAGCTGCTTGCACTTTGGTTTGCAACCTCCACAGAGATTCTTCACCCTAGACAGACACCACCTTCTTTTACCGTGGGGTGCCTGCCACAGGGTGCAGAGTTTACCCCCCCTCCCCCATTTCTCTATTGGAGCCAATATTACAGCTGGTTTACAGCCGTGGCATAAGCTCCCATAGAGAAAAGGGAGTATGTGACAGAACAGTGTTCGGTCGCATCCTAATCAGGCGGTCAGAACCGCCGACCTGAGGTCTGAGATGGTGTCTGCCGGAGGCAACTCCGACCGACATCACAATAAGCTCCTTAATATATATCCAGCTGTTTGAAAAAACATTTGTGCCTTTGCTTTTTAGTTGCTTAAAGTACTACTACAACATTATCATTATTAAACATTAACACATATTTTAAATGCACTGGCATCTTGTTACCCAATTTTGTACATTGCACATTTCGCCTTACTATCCAGGTAAGTGTAGGCTCATTCTGAATGTGGCATGACCAAGCTAGAACATCGGATTTAGTGAGGTCAATCTTTTATTATAACTTGCATTTTTATCTCACCGCCTTCTTACATTCTTCCCATGAGAACAGCTGTTGTTTGTTAGTGTCTGTCTGGTGGTTTTATTTAATCATATGTTTTGTCCTCCGACTATTTTAATGAAAAAAATTGCTTAAAAGTAGCAGGAAATATAAATAATTTAGCTTTATCAGGCATCAGAGTGCCAGTCTGGTAATAATGCAGATTACACTTAGAATATTTGTAACGCTTGCCAGCTATTGTTCTAATTTGCATTTTCTATTTTTGCATTATATTTGCATTAGGCCTCTACCAGCTTTCTTTGAGTGTTTAATTTCTTTCACGGTGGCTACCTTATCAACTAGGAAGTGGATATTGTTCCCACAAACATCAATACCCTGTACCAGTTCAGTGATGTCATCAATCGTAATTATCAAAATGTTGTGCATTCCACAGAGAAAGCAATGCAGCTTATTTCACAAGTGGTTTCTCTTGCATGCTGCTGTGACTGACTGGCAGGTTTCGAGGTGTATTGTTGTGACAGACGGAGGCTACTTTTGGTTGCTATCCAAGATCCGCGAATACTTCTAAAATGGCGCCTCTTTTCGCACATATAAGCTTATGAGTGAGGGTCTGCATGTGTCAGTGTCAGCTTTGCTTGAATTCCTTCCTGGCCTTTTGGACAGCTGGGCGAGCTTCCCTCACGCGACAAGTGGTCGTGTGCCTCACACTGAATGAACCGACCAAGCAACGGGCAATATATCATTCAACTGCAGATTTTTAAGCCAAAGTTTATTCTGAAAAATGGATGACTTTAAAGCCAGAACGAATGTGCAGTTTCAAAGTCTCTTCACAGTGGTGTTTGTTAAAGTCACAGTGAATAGCTAGGCCTGGGTGGAGTTCCGCTATGTGGAATTACGCGAAGTGACAGAAAAACTCTGCCAAGATACACAGAGTTCAGCGAATGGCGGAGACCATTACCTTGTGTCGCTTGCGCAGATTTTTAGCTCCGGGTGTTTGTCCTGTAAAATCAGTGCACATGGCATCACACACAGCGCAAGAGTGCACTGCTTCTTTCTGCTGCTCGAGTAGAAGTTATACTCCAGTGGCAGCTTCCTCAACTCGAACGGAAGGTTTCCTAAAGCGAGCGGTAGCGACCATCCGCGGCCGTCCACATTGATAAATCTCGCTGGAAAGCAGTCTAGCATTGGATTTTCCTTGCTCGCACTCGCCATTGGCGAGCTCAAGTGGGGAAAAAACTTCACTACACTACGCATAGCGGAGTTTTTCGGAATTCCGCATAGTGCGAAACACTCCGCAAACAATGCGGGGTTCACCGCCCAGGCCTATTTATAACGTGCTTTCAGACATGTGGTAGAAAATCAGGCTGCCTTTCAAACTCTCATGGGTGACAGTGCCCAATTAAGAGAGTTTAAAAAATATGCTTTCATTGTCAGGGTCTGCACAGTGCATGAAACAACACTTTTGCTTGATTTATCTGTGACTCCTGTGGCAGCAATGTAGACATCAACAAACCTTCGAACCCACCTCGGTCTCCGATATCTTGACTCAAGGATGTCTAACTGCAGTTGTACGCTGAGTGTAATTATAATAGATGGATAACACAATCATTAGATTTAATACTGCCTATAAACCACATTGAATCCAAACCCAGCCCAGGACGGCCCCCTGGTACTCCCAGGATCTACGAGATATGAAACGGTAATGTAAAAACCTGGAAAGAAAATGGCGTTTAGACAACTCATCCTCCCGAAAAACCGCATACCGAACTGCCATAAAAATGTACAAAAATGAAATTAGAAGCACACAAGCCATCTTCTTTGAAAATAAAATCAGTGCAGCAGCCTCAAAGCCTAAAGAAATATACCAAATCGCAAAAATGCTTCTCAAACTCCCAGAAAAAAACCCAGACCCCACAATGCCCAATCACGCTGTAATGATCTAGCCGAGTTCTTCTATAACAAAATTCACACCATCTACTCCTCCTTCCCCCACGCTCAACCCCCCTCTTCACAAGCTGAGCCCACTGAGCCAGGGTTCCAACCTTCAGTCTCCCTGGAAACCCTTCCACTGTTGGACTCCACTATCTTTCAATCCATCATGGCCCATGTCAAATCTGGCTCCCCTAACGACCCAGCACCCCCGCACTCCCTGCGGACTGTCTCCACACATATTCTCCACACCCTCCTTGA
Organism: Lissotriton vulgaris; assembly: GCF_964263255.1. Lineage (NCBI taxonomy): Eukaryota > Metazoa > Chordata > Amphibia > Caudata > Salamandridae > Lissotriton > Lissotriton vulgaris. The sequence goes on from NC_141697.1 coordinate 1,132,118,721, forward strand.
TCTGATCAACACCTCTCTTGCCACAGGCATTGTCCCCCCCGTTGGAAACGGGCAATAGTCAAGGCCCTCCTTAAAAAAACTTGATAAGCGTGGCTCAAATCCACCCGAGTGACTTACCGCACTCACCTATAGTAACTCTGTAAGAAGTCAGCCGGACAGTGGAGAAGAATAAACAGAGTATTTTATTAGGCCACAAACTCCCATATGAGAGGGCCCTGTCCGATCATCACCCCAAAGAGTGCGTCGAGAGGACTGACTCTCTTCATCACAGCAGTACATTATAATGCAACACAGTTCATTAGGGTACGCCCCTTCTGGAAAATTACTGAAACCCAGACAGGGGAACAATGTCCTCATACAGTAGGCATCTGTACCTGCAAGGGATACATCGCTATCTTTACTCAAGGCCGCGGAGCCAGGTTTCAGCGTCTCTGGGGCATGAGAATATTACTGATAAAGAGACTTGTTAGTTTCGGCCACAGTAAGCTGAGAAACGAAAACTGCTGTCTTAGTGAAATTCTCTATTCCTACGGGAGGGGCAGATGAGCGAGTGCGACTCGCAGATACAGAGAGATACACACAATGGAGGCACACAGGCTAAGCTAAGGAACTAATATCATCACACATATATTTGAATAATCAAGTAACAAGCGGGGATAATCCAAAACGTGCATATATACGTACTCCATCAGTTAGCCATATGATGCTAACTCACATATGAAAATAGGGATGGTTGGGGCATCGAAAAGTGAATTCTATCAAACTAAACTAGATTAAAAAAAAAAACAGGAAACTACCGACCCATTTCCTTACTGCCCTGGCTAAGCAAAACCACTGAGAAACATGTTAACAACACATTGACAAGAGTTTCTCGAAACAAATCACCTGCTAGACCCCTCCCAGACAGGGTTTCGACCCATGCACAGGACTGAGACCGCTCTCCTCACCATGAAAGAGGAAGCCAGGATGATTACGGATCAAGGAGGAACTTCGGCCATTATCCTCGTGGACCTCAGTGCCGCCTTTGATACCATAAACCATAACATCCTGCTGCACAGGCTTATCAATCTAGGAATATCAACAAACGCTATTAAATGGTTCGAGTACTTTCTGTCGGACCGCTCCTTTCAAGTCTTCGTGGGCGAAATCACCTCCTCCAGCAAACCACTCAACAGCGGTGTGCCACAGGGCTCCTCCCTGAGCCCTACCCTTTTCAATGTGTATATGAGCCCTCTGGCTGAGGTCGTTCGTCCATTTGGACTAAAAATCATCTCCTACGCAGATGATACTCAGCTAGTGGTGGCTCTGAACCACCCCCAATCCAGGCCCAGTGACATGAGGAGCTGTTTAGAAGCAGTTTTCTCATGGATGACTTCGTCTTGTCTCAAACTGAATGGAGACAAGACTGAGCTGATGGTGCTAGGCAACTCCCCACACCACTCTATTGACTCAATGTGGCCGCCTTGTCTTGGACCTGCCCCTATAGCCAGAATACAATTAAGAGCCTGGAAATCTGGCTGGACAAGTCACTGAACTTCAACTTCCAAGCAGTCAAACTCTCAGCTACCTGCTTCGGTATACTCAGGCTCATTCGTAAAATCCTCCCCCTCCTTCCGTTCAAGGCAAGACAGATCATGATTCAGGGCCTTATCCTCTTCCGCTTGGACTTTGGAAATGCACTCTATTTGGGGGGCCCCCCAAGAAACCCTACACAAGCTTCAAGTCACCCAGAACTGTGCTGCACAAACCCTCCTCCAGATTCCTCATCGTCTCCCCGTAAAATCTGAACTAAGAGATCTCCACTGGCTCCCAATTAGGAAAAGAATTGAATTTAAGAGCATGTGTATTGCACACTGTGCCTTCTGGAGAAAGGGGGCCATCATTAATCAGTCTCTGATTTCCCCCTACTACTCAAGCAGGCAGCTTAGATCTGCCTATGCCTTCCGTGTCACAGTACCCAAGATTCGGAGAGCCAGGTGCCGGGGCCGAACGTTCTCCTTCAATTCAGCGGGACTGTGGAATTCCCTCCCTCTTCACCTCTGATCACAGCCCAACCTGCTATCTTTTCACAAAAAGCTGAAAACCATATTATTCAATAAATGAATTCAGTTGCACCTTTCAATCACACACGCCAGTCCGCAGCGCTAGGACGCCTCAGGGTAGCTATCGCGCTAAATAAAAAAACACTTTCATTTCATTTCATTCATTAGCATCTCAAAGCACTCTGACTGGCAGCACAGGACTTCACCAGCTCCAGCTTCTCAGTGCTGGTATAAGGCAACACAGTATCAATCTTCAGCCCAAAGTCCAATACAGTGGTCAAAGTGCATAAAAAAACAAATGGGTACTGTGATGCTGTGTGCAGTGGGGACGGGGTAAATGAGCATAGGGGTGCGGTCAAAAGCGTGTCTTAAAACGAAATACTAATCAAAAGAGGAGTGGAACCCAAGACAAAACACCTGTAATTTCAGTCTCTAAAGGGTTCTATTGAGAGACCCTCATCAGCTAGTGTTTAATAGTGGCTTAACCAGTTTGACATGCTTCATCATCATTGGTCATGATTAAGCAGGACCTCACCCCCCAACATAAGAATATATAGGAAGGCTCCATTCTCATGAAGGTTGAGCCCACTCTGGTACACTAGGTATATGGAGTGATGACCCACGATGAAGTATACCTCTAATGAACACTAGTGATGCCCCTAGTGATCACAATTCTTTTGAGACTGGAACTACAGATGTTTTTTCTTGGGTTCCACTATTGTTATGATTACTGATTTGTCCTGGGACGGTGAGTGGATTTACCCCCACAGTCTTCTCTCTCTCTTTTGTGTGATTATGAATGATAACAAATAAATTATTCTGTAACTTTTTTGGGTATTTCACCTTCAGTTAACTAGTTTCACCTTCAGATAACTACAGATAAAATAACCACAGCTTAAGTGAAAATTTAATGTAAGTGATGTTAATGAGTCGGTAATGCACTATCGTATTGTGCTGGAAAATTGACCTCTCTGCAGGGTCACCCCCAAACGTTTTGCCTTCCTCCTCCTACTTTTTGTGACCTTGTTTATGTTGGCCTTAGAATCTGAATAATCTTTATTCGATTTCAAAGCATGTTAAAATTATAAAAGTCACAGTTTAAACATTCATTATTGTTAATAATTCAGTCGACATAATTGCCTAGGCAGATTATATTTTAAAACATTTCCATTAGATTTTTATCAATCTTTCTAAAGATTAAAGATGATAATACACATTATTACACAGTTATGCTCTTTCTTTTCCATATTATGCTTTTCAGGAATCCAGTCATGATGGACGTACAGTACACTTTTTACAGTAATTACAAATATAAAAAGTCCGGACGGCATTGCTTCTCCCCCATTGCTTTAGAAATGGCAAAATCCATCTAGTTCTTTCATTACAATACAATTTACAGAAAAGAATCACATGTATAGTAGATTGATTTGAAATATTATCGCATGGACCGTGACATAGATTTCTAGACCAATCATTGACAGCTGGAAAGCTGACCAAACGATGGATGCCATCAAACCTAAATCTTGTAAGAATGAGAGAGCGCAATTTGAATGAAAAGCATATCTGTACCATATTCACAAGCATATCGCATAAAACGTAGAACTTGTAACGTGAAGTAGCACTTGTAGCATAAATGTAGTAGCCGATGTAACCAAGGTAATAGGAAATGTATTTGTATTCACTTTAGATTAGAAGGCCCGTATACGTAGTGGGCTAATATAGAAATGTGTAGAAATGCTTAAGAACAGCAGAACGTGCAAAACCAGAATAGATGTACGTATGTAATTATAAAGCGGAGAAACGTTACGAAATGTAAAGTGAAGAAATGTGCAGCATATATAGCACTGTGTAAGCACGAGAGTATAATGTTGTATTCTATGTAAGATGCATTCGCTTATAATCAAGTGATTTGCTAAATTCGATTAGATATATAAATGTGTGTTAAAGGTTATACTGTGTAGAAGAGTTTGTAGGAATGTTAGAAAAGTTTGGTCATGTGTGATTTTAACCTGACTGACCAAGGGTTCGCAGGAGTGTAGTCCGCTGTATGTAATTTAGTGGGCTCACAGGAATCGTGGATAGCCTTGATCTGTACTTGCGAGCCAAGAGTCAAAGGTCTTGTTAAATTTAAGGTGACAATGCTAGACGAAGTTTATGGCCTAAAGTGAGATAAGAGACGCTTGGAATTTGGAGTCTTGTTTTAAGTGACCGTTCACAGGACCAAATGAGGTTACGAAAACAGTCGTAAAGAATAGAGTTCTGATGAAGTGATAGACTTTGCTCTGAAAGTGTCAACTGGAATGTCAATGAAGTCACCAGCACGAAGACGAAGATGGCGTCTAAGAAGCAAGGTCAACTTAACGGACGACGCGAAGAGACGAAGCTATGGAAAGACCTAGAGAATGACATCATGTGAATGTGTATGTGGTGGGCGTCAAAGGGGCGTTCCATCCATACGGTGATTGTGTATTTAGGGACAGCACCCAGGGGAGAAGTTAGCGCAGATGGCCTGAGGCAAAGGCGAAGAGAACAGAGCGCAAGAGAGCAGTAGGCCGAGGACCCTTAGAGAGCGGATGGGTAGGCAGAAAGGGTACTGCTTCTCGACATAAGTTACCATTAGAGGCTAAGAGAGTTTGAACTTCTTTGGAAGTCAAACTGCTGACACCTTTTTAGGGTAAAAGGACTTGCTAGTAGGGATGTCATCTAGCATAGAGTAGGGACAGATTTAACTTGTTTATTCTCTTTTTGTAGATGACGCAACGGAACCACTTTGTGCCTATGCTTTTCAATCTGCTGATTCTTGAATTGATATTAATTGTTTTCTTTTGTAGACTTAGGTTCTTTAGGGAATTTATGTTCCTTTTAGTTCCTGTATACTTGTTGAATCTTATCCTGAGAGGATTGTATATGCACTTAATTCTGATTTTATATTAAACTTTTAAAACTTTATCAGTCGTAAGTGGTTCTTCAGAGTTGCGTCAGTCTATGGGGTTGATCTAACCTATGTGGGGTTTGCCTTTTACTCAATGACAGAAAATAATCGATCCAAAAATAGACGAATGAGATAGGTATCTGAGTGATCAGAAAAGATATCAAAATCTCATTCCCCCCAAGAACATATCTGTCAAACCCTCCTATGCACCAGACCAGATATGGCTGTATACGGTAGGTTACTAAAGTCAAGTGGTGCTGAACCACCAAACGTTTGTTCATTTCCTGTGCAACTCTTAGGGGCTCTCAGGGTTCCATTAGGATGTCGGGCGGTGGCACCACCGCGGTGCTGGCGGGGCAAAAAAACACATTTTTCCACTTGCGAGCAGCGGGAAACACGCCTGCCACATTAGTATTGCAAAACATAGGTCAATTCCCGTCCGCCGCGGTGCGACGCGCACCACCATCAAAGTGCGCCCGCCACCGCCGTGGTGTGAGCTGATGGAGACTCACCGCCGTGTAGAACAACGTCCGCCCCACTACACAAATTAGGATGGCCCAAACAAGTAGACGCATCGCAGCGGAGACACTGTCCAACCAGAGATGGCGGAAGCTCGACAGCGGAACGCAATACCAGAGTCCCGGTCCACACCACCTGTTCACAACCGCCATGTGTTCCCGAGCTGTACCTGCTTCATCACTATCAACTCATGGGCCGCCGCGGACGCCGCCGCAGGTACGCAACTACACAAATACAACACACAACACACGGGCTGACACATGGTCCAAATCCACCCTGCTAGGGGCAGTAACACATCTACAAGGGCACCCACACGTGACCCACCTACCTCCAAGTCACCCCTCTGCATGCTGGACACACATCTACCGTGAACTTTCAGCAATGTCCCGGTCATGTCACCGCAGCGGTGAATGCATGCGCACAATGCAGAAGGCAGGGCCAGTCCAAGGCATGGGCAGGGCACAAAGACCCCAGGGACACACCTCCTCCCATCACACATCAGAACACCCCATGAAGGCACAGGCCATGTGCCCATCCTGTGCACTCCCATGCACAACAACAAGCCAGGTCAATCCACACCCTGCACCACACAACAAACAATCAGGGATACATCCACTGCAGGAGTGGCTGCACAGGAACACACAACACACAGCACAGTGCCAGGGAAACACACACACCACAACACCACCACACACATGGAAACAAACATGAGTACAAGCACCAAATTAACACAAACAAGGAACAAAGATACAAATGGACACACAGCCTGCATAGTCACACACATACCACACACTCACATGCAGACACCCAAAATGACAACAGCAATGGAGCACAACAAATCAGCAAGCCAAAGTGTGATGTACACAAATGGAAGGCCATTGAGACACACAACAAGCATGTGCACATCACATGCAAGACCAGGAACACAGAACACCCCCTTCAGACCATCAAACCACACATGGCTGGTACAGTCAGTGAAGTTAAACCACAGGCACACCGTGCAACAACACAGGTAGACAGCAAGGCATACCAGGTAAAGGCACAAGGAAGAAAGGAAGGCCTGGAAGTCTAACTGGAAACAGCCACATGTGCATACAACCACCTCACAGGAGTACACCTGCAGCACAACACACAGGGCCCAAATACATACTCCATTACTGACAAACACCAGGAGGAATTTACACACATACCCCCCTCACAACAGCAGCACACAACTGCGGTGCCACACACACTGAAGGCTGCCAATACTTGCAAGTCCATACACACACAAACACACACACAGCCTGGGTATAGCCACAAACAGCACACACACACAGGGATGCCAGAACAGATGTCTGCATAAAAGCAACACAGAAACACAAAACACAACTGAAACACACACAGAACCCCAACAGAAACAGACATACCCTGTCAGCCAAACTGTGGAAAGGCAATGGGAGCACAGACACAACAGGAGTGCACAACCTCATCACTCAGGAACAAAACACACACAATATACCACAAATCACACAAGAAGTGCACCATCACAGAACAACACAGCCATAACAAACCAACTACAGATGAATAGGCAAAATAAACTGAACAAACACTGCAGGACATCAGGCAATGAAAATGCCACATACACACAGCACTGTATGCACAACAAGCAGTGTGTGCACACCAAGCATAACAGTCACCCACAGACATGAGTGACACAACATCAACCCACACAACACAAATCAGCACAGCACCAGCACAACAGCACACCCAGGAAGTGAAGCAATACCACAGCCAACACACATACATCCAACACAACAACAGATGCACAAATCTGGGATAGAAAGGCAGAACCATCTTGACCAGAGCACTGGGCAGCACACACACAGCTGAAGGGCACATGATCAATCATGGCTGATAAACAGCACAAGAACATCATATATAACCCATTGGGACAATGTCCTGAGTGGAACATTTCTCCTGGCCCAAGAACTGCACCACAAAGCACAGAGTCACAAATGAAGTGATGGGGTGGCACACACACATGTAAACCAAGTGTACAGCTGACATCACAGTGAGGTGTCTTGCATGTCAGTAGTGTACATGTAAGGAGTGTACAATACACAAAAAGAGGGAGGGCAGACTCAAAATGATTAGGCATGAGAAGCACACATAGGTGATGGCATCACACCACACACACCATGCCATACAGGCGGATAAAAGTTACTGTGTGCCTGCAATGCATTAGAATCACAACCACAATGGCAATGTGGAGCAGCAGGTCTGCACAGTGTAAATGTAAATGTAAATGTAGGTATACTTATATAGCGCAACCTGTCACCACAAAGGGCATCCTGGCGCTTGCCTAGGGTACACAGACAGACTGTAAGAAGGAACTGGGGCTTACCAGTGAAGCGCTGGGCGGAGAAACCCGAACACGGGAACAAACGTGGAACAGGCATACAGGACTTCCACCATGCTCTGCTATTTTCACACAGGAACGCGACTGGCAGTGTGACCCGGAAGTGGATCCGACGGCAACAGGAAGCGACGGCATAGAACCAATGAAAAGGAGCAGAAGTCAAGGGGAGGAGATCTTCGGTGGCGTGGAAGAGGAGAGGAGACGCCGAGAAGACGTGGGACCCGATACTTCGAACGCCCGAACGCCTGAAGACCCGGGAGAGCGGAGGAAATATGCGGGACCCGATAGGCTGGACGCCGAAATACCAGGGAACCAGGATGGAGACGAGAGTTGGTGTGAAGACTGGTGGTGTCCGGAGGAGGCTGTGGAGCGGCCGCAACTTGGAGGAGAGTTGCGGCAGAGCCTGTGAGTACCCCTGTTCTGCGGGTTATTGTTAATAGGGAGGGAAGTGGGAGGTAGTGTTGGGTGGGACTAGAAGTGGGAAGCAAGGGCATTGATGTCATGCTTCTGTAGTGCATGTCCCACTACGATTGTTATCGACCGCCTGACTTTATATTGAACTCCTTCACTACCTGGCAAGATAACCCTAAATTGTGCCTGATACGATATTCTATCCCCAATCCCCGTTTCTCCTTCCTTTTCTTCTTGAACATTCTAAACGCTACTATTCTTGGGTTCCCAGGACTCTTAGTTCTACCTTCAACCCCCCCTCACAACTTAAACCTCATAGTGAGCACAGCGGTGTGGTGCAGGAAGACAGGAAACTTAGCTAATACACAGAATACTTATGGTTCCCTTCTTTATCTCATTATCCTCATATGAGCCTCCGGGAAGACCACAGTGGAGACAAGGAGAAGGAAAGCAAGACCACCCCTTTGCCAGTGTCATTTCCTTCCAGCTCAACAGCAGAGTCATCTGAAGAGGAGGAAACCAAGGAACCAACTAGCCATCCAACCCGACCCCTTCTGTTCTCAATAAACCACTTACTTTAAAACCACTTCTAAAGCCTCCTCGCTTGTATATCAAAACCTGCCCTCCCACACAGACTCAAGGCACATGGATGATCATACAAACACAACACTGATGTGCAAGTCACACACTCTGCATACTCACAAGTGACTAAAACAACAAGTAGGAGTCAGACAGAACAGCATGGACACACCAACACACTGCACAATGCACAACAGATAACTCACACATATGCATACAACCACATCCACAGGGCTGAACAATCAAAACAACCGGCGCACAACTCCTGGGTGACACATGTGTGTGTCTGACAATCCAGGGGCACACACACATCCACACCTCCTACAAAGTCACACCCTTCACACTGCATACCTCTTGATTACCCAAGAGCACACATCTCATGTAGGCCATGTGACCAGGATTACGGGCCATCACAAGATGACCATACACATACACAGCTGGGCACACATAAAAGAATAACACACATACATGATGACATTGCCCAGCCTGCATGCAAACCTGTGCACAGAATCACACCCTGTGCTGGCGGTGTCCCCCAACCTGACATGTGAACAATGTAGTCAACAATAGAAAACCAGGAACATGAGAACTGCATTACAGATAAAATTGACCCCACAGATATCACAAGTATCATTGTCTGAAAGAACTGAAGTCCTTGTCACCCCTGTAAAAAAATATTAGACGGGCAAAGAGCTTGGCAATGTTGAAGTGCCACATAGAGCATGGGGCACAGTCAACCATATGCACATGCCAAAATAACTTTATTCAGCAAGGACACTGACAAAACAGACAACAGGAGTAACTGTCTTTATTCACATATTGCACAGACGTGACAGTAGATCAACAATAGAGAAGAGCAAGACACTAAATGCTGAGCATATGCATGAGAATCTGCACAGGCAAGCTCAAAACAGGAAGGCCAGTGGCCAGTTCAGGCTGCACAGCAAGTACATGAGAGGCTGCACAGGGTAGAGTCCAACACAGCAGAGCAACAGTGCCAGTGTCCAGGGCAAAGTGACCTGCAAGTACATGAGAAGCTGCACAGGCAAGGCCAGAACAGGAAGGCCAGTGGGCATGGCAAAGCGCAGAGTCAGGAAATGAGAAGCTGCACAGGCAAGGCCAGAAGAGCAGTGAATGACAAGGCCAGTGGGCATGACAACGTGCAGAGTCAGGACATGAGAAGATGTACAGGCAAGGCCAGATACAGGAAGGCCAGTGGGCATGGCAAAGTGTAGAGTCAGAACATGAGAAGCTGCACAGGGAGTGTGTTAGACTGTACCCTTCCATGGGCAGCAACACAGTCAGGGGGTAAACAATGGGCAGGACAGGCCCACCTGTGTGAGAGACAGGTGTGTGAGGGGGACTACCACTCACACTTGGCTGTCAGGCGGACTTTGAGCTGGCTGTGTGTCGGGACAGCAAGACCACTTGACTGGGGAGAGAGAGGCCCATGTGAGGTAGGGCTATCAGTGGCTTGGCAAGCTGGAGGGCTGTTTGTACCAGGTGGTGTAGTGGCACGTGGAGGTGGAGTTATGCAGACCTGTGACACAGTGTGGGTGGGAGATGTTTTAGGGGTGCCTTTCTACTTCTTGGGGATTCAAAATGGCTTCCCTGTACTGGGATTAATGGGAAGTGGTGTGGACACGACAGGAATACACACCAACAAAGCTGCATCAGGTGCAGACACTGGCACTCTCTCTGGGGACGTGCTGGATCCTGCGGAACGCTTTGTCTGGCTTCGCCTCTGGCCCTCCTTCCCCTGTTTGCCAGGTGTACCCCCTACAGTGCCCTCCTTCCCCAGCTTCACAGGCCTTGGAATGGGAGTCGAGGTGGTGGCGGAATGGGCCTCTGAGCCCTTCCTAGGTGTACCCTTGCCATGCACCATCTCCTCAGTTGACACAGAAACTGCATGCCTCCCTTTGCGTAATGCTTTAGGGCAGGAGAGTCCTTAGCTGGGGATGCCTCTGAGGCATGTGAGCCAGAGGTCTGCTTCTTAGCTTTTTGGGCCTTGCTTTTAACAGACGGGCTTTTCTCTTTGCATTCTGGGCTGGTTTTGCTCTTCTGTGGGGATGGTGTCTGCGGGCTGGACCGCTTGGGTTCTTTTTGCTGTGTGCTCCATGTGCTGTATTGTGACTGTGATGTATGTGATCCTTGGTCACTTTTATCAGACATGGCCACTACCTGAGGGGTGGAAAAAGTCCCTGGAGCAAGAATGGGAGTAAGTGCCTGTTGAAGGGCAGACATCACTGTGGTGGACAAGGCCTGGACAGTAGTGGGCAGCCCACCCACGTCGGAATGTATGCCTTTCATATAAGCAACCACCTGGGATAATTTCTTGTCATGGTCACTGAAGGCATTGAGGAGAGCTGTCTGGCGCAAACAAAGCCGGTGCAAAAGCTCAACCGACTCTGCACTGAGGGCAGCAGGGTGGACATGTGCAGCGGGGAATGTAACTCATCCCCTCTTACTGACACGGACACGGGCAGCACCAGAGGAAGTGGATGGGAGTGTTGCACTAGCCGCTGTGTGGTAGAAGATGATGCAGAATCTCCATTCCATGTGCCCGCAAACATTGATGCATCCCCGCTGGCATCAGATGATGTGGTACTTTGCGACTCAGGCTGGGATTCTTCCTGCAGACTCCGGTCACCCTCTGAGGCGTTGGTGACATCTGTGTCACTGGGCTCCTGTGCAGCTGTAGAGCTAGTCTCACCCCCACAGGTGTTGTGCTCCTGTCCCTCTGCGAACACTGGTGAATCTGCATGAGAGAGAGATGCAGGGTCAGGTTAGTGGCAGCAACAGAACAAACCTATGCAATCAATGCAGTACAAAAGAGGACCAAATCGACATGTTGCACATCACACTCTGCAATCGACTTGCAGACACCTGATTCTCTGTCATGACTGAGCCATGTTTTGGCCACACAGCACAACACCCTGCCTGTGGTGGAAGTGTACCAGACCGACAACTACCTCTGTGCACACCTAGGGACATGATGTGGCCACACCACTTGTTGCCACAGACAGACCTGGAGGGAACAGGAGGGGACAACACAGACACCTATTACGACATGACAGTTCGCAATGGCAAATAGCCCATGCCAACCACCATGTTGTACTCTGGGGTCCAAAGACTAGTGCACCCTGTTGTCAGATGTGTAGGCCTCAACATTCATGGTGCATGCAATGTACGCACAGATGAAGTCACACTCAGATTGGGAACGCTGCTGTTCACTCCCAATTCGATTCCCCAGACTACCCCAATGATGAACGACCATTAATAGCATAGCACAGATGGCAATGGGAATGCACAGCAGGGAGGATCACCTTAGTAAGAACAGTTTGGGCTAATGCATGACACTCACACCCATCCCAGCAGCCACTTACATGACACTGCACCGCACCACTACACAAACATCACATAGGCAACTGCTGGCACAGGCCCTGAACACATCCATCTGCTCCCAGCCAAAGTCATCCTCCCCAAATACTCACCCCTGCCTTGCTGCTGTTGCTCCTTCAGACATGCATCCAGCTCAGGACGAGTCACTACCAAGATGCGGCCCATCAGTGGTGTCCTGTTGCGCCGTGTCAACCGCTCAGTGCGAGGGAGCAGCCCCAAGGTAATCTCTGCCACGTTCTTTCCCAGTCGGATGATGTCGTCCCACCTCTTGTGGCAGTGGGTGCGCCGTCGATTAGATACCCCCAGAGCACGCACCTTTGCTGCAATGGCCCTCCACACTGCCTTACGCTGGTGTACCTTGAGCTGCAGGCATGGGAGACAAGAGGGGGAAATGATCATTTACACAGTGACATGTACCTACATCTATCAGTACAGTAGCAAGACACAGACTCATTACAAAACCTAATTTCTGTCCATCCCACCCTGGGGTACATCTCACATGGGCACTCTGCATGGGCTAAGCTGATGTGATTGCATGCATTTCTGAGGGCGTACAGAGTCCATGCACATCTCACACACAAGCAGGATGACAGCACTGAACCCCATATTTGGCTTGCACACATCTCCAGTCCTATGCATGTCTGGGCACAACATACATCACATATCGACCTGTGTGCAAAACTGTGCAGCACTCAATGTTCATGGTCTGTGAATAAATCAGTATGTCATGTGTGTGGCATTGAGGGACATGGACTCACAAACAAAATATGGTTCTACACAAGTGTGGTCGTGTGCAATTATACAGGGCTGAGATGGTGCATAGTTTGATTTGAGTGTGAAAAAATATTAGTAAGGACACAGTAAGTGCAGTGAAGTGATCTCGTCTTGGTGGTTGGGCACTGTGCAGAGCATCAGGGCTTACACTGAGATGGAAAACAGGGGCACACATAGCCATTCAGCCAAGCAATCACTGCCCTGGTACCTGCATGGCCAACATACTGTGTCACTATATGGCTGACAATGCATCACACTTCACTGAGACCTACAACTGCAGGCAGGGAAACCTTTGACATTGGGACACACACTCCTTCCCCCTGGAGACAGCATGCTTGTCAGTGCATGACACAACCCCACACCCTCAGGCATATACTGCACCAGTCCAACTACTTGTGCGCCCCCCCCTGCCCTACACCTCCGCTTTTGATGACTTACCACAACATTTGGGGAACCATACAGCCTTGGATACTATGCGAGCACCTCGTCTATCAGGACCTCCATCTCCTTGCTCGTGAATGGACTGGCACAGATCTTCTCTGTACTTGCCATCTCTGTGGACATGGAACACCTGTGGTGGAATTCGGTGGTGAGGGGTCTCAGGCAGCAGTCCCTGGAGGCAGCAGCAGATGAGGGGTCTCAGGCAGCAGTCCCCGGAGGCAGCAGCAGATGAGGGGTCTCAGGCAGCAATCCCTGGAGACAGCAGCAGATGAGGGGTCTCAGGCAGTAGATGTCTCTGACAGCAGGCTCTGTGAACAGTGAAAAAGTGAGGCTCACTCCCACACATATAAAGCCCCCTGGGGTCGTTTCAAAGGTGCCAAGCTGCAACAATTGGTTGTCCAGGTCTGCCTCATTCAAAAGCATCCAATGACCGTTCTATGCAGTGGCGGAGCACGCCTAGAGCGATTTTCAAAACTGCATCATGCCGCCACAATCATCGTTCCCATTGGCTCTAGGGCATGCTCCATGGCAGTGATGCACCAAAGAGGCCCGGGTGCGCTACTGCAATGGTGCATCTTTCAAATGCATCCAATGACCGCCTCCGCAGTGGCTGAGCATGCCTACCGCGATTTTCAAAATCTCATCATGCCACCGCAGTCATTGTTCCCATTGGCTCTAGGGCATGCTCAATGGGGGTGAGACACCGTCGAGCCCAGGCGGTAGGTACCGCGATTTGTGGCACATACAATGACATGAGGCACCGTGATTTGGGATGCGGAGCATGCCAACCGCCATTTGGGCATGTCTCCATGCTAATGACTACCGCACCTGTGTCAGGGGGGGTGCTGGTGACACACCGGCATGGCCAGGCAGTAACTACTGGGATATGGGACACATACAATGGCAATGTCCATCAGGAACTCTTCAACAGTGCACAGTGGCCACATGGTAAAGGGCACATCATCGTGCACACAATGCCATTGTTTCATTGACTCCACAGGTGCCTACATGTGCCATGGTTGTGTTTGTGTGATATACATTGGTCTGTAGTCCCTACCATGTCACAAATGCATTACATGGTTGATGAGGCACGACCGTGTTGTAGTGGACTCAACAATGCCTACACATATCAATGTGTTGTGGGGCAGAGATGACTTCGGCAAGGCTGGTCTCACTGTATGATGTTGTTACTTGTGCTTTTCTGTCTGCTCATACACACAATTGTCAGTTCACCACCAACTGTGGTCATTGTGTTGTGGATGAGTGCCAAGTTTGAATGTTGCATTGAGGTGTGACAGGTACAGCAGATGAGTATGAGACAGTGGTGTTGATTTGTCGCACATTGGCTGGATGCCACGCTCCCAGGCATGCACATGTGAAATGTGGCCATACAAAATATTTGCATTCACATTGACCTATGTGGTGTTTGAGGAACTTGTGTATTGTAAATAGAGAGGTGTGCCCTCTGTGTGGCTCAAACGTCCATCCATGTAACCTGGTGTGTCACTCATTTCTCTACTCAGTCTTTGTTTTTTCTGTGTCATCCTGAATGGGATATGCTGTGGCCATCTCATGATGGATGTCATTGACATGTGTCCACTTTCATCTCAACTAGGAGGAGGCCTAATCTGATACGTCATTTGACACTGCTGGAGGACATGGAGGATGTGGCGATCATTTGCAAATTCCGTCTAGACAGAGCCACCCTGAAGACCCTTTGTGATCTGTTCGAGCCCCACCTGCAGCCTCGCCACACTTACCCAACAGCTTTCACCCCAACTTACAAAGTGATGGCAGCTATCCATTTTTTTACCACTGGATCATTCCAGGAGACCATTGCCAGCGCTGCAGGGATGTCTCAACCCATGTTCAGCATGGTGCTGTGGGATGTTCTGTCCGCCATGATGATCTACTAGGACAGATATATACATTTCCCCAGGGGTGCTGAATTGGCAGGTGTGAAGGGAGACTTCTATCCCCTTGGGCACATCCCCCATGTTGTTGGGGCCATAGATTGCACACATGTCGGTCTTGTGCCACCACAGGCAAGTAAGCACATTTTTCGTAATAGAAAACATTACCACTCTATCGAGGTGCAGTTGGTGTGCCTGACAGATATGACCATCTCGCATGTGTGTGCCAGATTCTGCCCATGACTCATATGTCCTGAGGAACAGCATTGTGCTCCGGCTGATGGCTAATTTGCTTCCCGAGCGCGCTTGTATTGTAATTGTGGGTGAGTATGTCTAGTCGTATGGCATGCTGGATGTGTGACCTGCTGCCCTCTGCCTGTGCAACATTGAAATGTGTATTTGTCATTCCTAGGTGACTCTACATATTCCAGTCGCCCATGGCTGCTGAGTCCATTACGTAATCCCAGGACCCCGGCTGATATCGGATTCAATGAGGCCCATGGCAGGACATGTCGTGAGGTGAAGCGTACTTTTGGCTGCTCAAGTCACGTTTTCGCTGCCTTGACAAAACCAGAGGTGTACTGGCATACTCGCCTGGGAAGGTGTGTAAGGTTGTAGTGGCATGGTGCATGCTCCACAACCTGGCCATTCGCAAGGATATTCCCCTGCTTCTGGATGGTGATGAGGACCCAAGGCCCCCGCCTGCACAAGAACCTAAGTCCAGTGATGAGGACAGTGGAGAGGAGGAAGGTGGTGACATGCGTCAACAGCTCATCACCCGCTACTTCACTTGAAGGTGGGTCACGAAGTACAACATACACATTGTCTGTTGAGATTTGCTGTTGTCATGAAGGGCTATGTGTGAATTGTACAGACAGCCAGATGTAAAGTCACCTGTGTGTGTGTATGTGACAGTGACCTGCCATCTGTGAAAGTATACGGGTCGTGTTTGTTGACACTTGTTGCCCATTGTATTGTATGCATGTTGGCTTACGTAGATGGTGTAGTGTAATGTCTGTGATGCCACACTCACACCAGTGAATGTTGTTCTGTTGTGTTTCCCTAGGTGCCTCAAAATTATCCATGCCTACATACAGTACATCTTTCGGATACATTATGGACATTTGGAAGACTGTACATCTTGCACTAAAGACAAAACTGACACAATAAAAGTGTGTAAGGTATTTTATTTACAAAGTTGACATGTGAGGGGGGCAGATTTACATAAAGGTGGTGATGGAGCAGTGAGTTGACAGTCATGGTAAATGAGATGAAAGAGTAGATACCACATTGATGTGGTGACTCAGTCCAACAGACAGGTGCCATTCACAAGGCAGTGTTGGGAAGGACAGTCCAAACAGTCAATGCAGTGGGGAAGAGGGTTGCCATCAGGGCTGGCTCCATTACTGGCGTTTGGCTGGTGCTTTACCTCTAGAGACTTCCAGGCTCTTCTTTGGACGGTCTCTTGGTCGCTTGACTGGGATGGGCAGTGTTGTGGTGCCAGGGGCGTCTGAGGACTCACCGCTCTCTGTGGCCACAGGGGAGGATGGTAAACTGTCATCCTGAGGCACAACAGAGGGGGCTGGAGGTGTTGTTTGGGATGCAGGCCTGTCCCTCAGTAACCCCACATGCTGGCCCATGAGGTCCACCATTTGTCCAATGCGGGTGTCGATGGACCTCATCAGCAGGATGAGCTTGTGTAATAGTTCGTCAGACCAAGCCACTTTGTCCCTGAACCTGTTCGTAGGCCCCAATGACTCTAGTGAAGTGGTCCAGGGATGGGGTCCCAGTCTCCTGATGTCTGGGGGTGACCCTGGCCCTCCCTCCTGCCCTGCTACTACGGGCCTGTCGCATCGCCACTGTGGGTCCCCGCACACTCTCCCTGTCGTCCACAGTTGGTGCTGTGGGCTGGTCATCCCCTGGGACAGGGAGAGTGTTGCAGGTGGCACTGGTGGTGGTGGCAGTTAATGCACAGGCCATAACAGCAGGGGTCTGCTGTGCAGTTGGTGTTGCAGCAGACGTGGTGGTAAGGAGGATGGGGCCATTTCATTAGTGACAAATATGTGGGTGCACGTACATGCTACCTACCTGTTAGGTGAAGGTAAACAATGCAATGGCTTCCAAGTGCTCAGGTGTGGGATAGGGGGCATAGTGGGAGTAGTGGTGCAGGCCTCCCTCCCCCAAACAGGCCTCCCAAGCAAGACGGCTACTTACCTGTTAGGTGAAGGTAACCAATGCAATGACTTCCAACTGCTCCTGGGTGGCGTGGGGGGGAGTGATCCATCTTGCTCAGGAGTGGGCCAGGGGGCATGGTGGGAGTAGTAGTGCAGGCCTCCCACCCACAAATACCCTCACTGTGAAGATGGCTACCTACCTGTTAGGTGAAGGCAAACAATGCAATGGCTTCCAACTGCTCCTGGGTGGTGTGGGGGTGTGATCCATCCTGCTCAGGTTTGGGTCAGGGGGCATGATGGGTATAGTAGTGCAGGCCTCCCACCCACAAACACCCTCACTGTGAAGATGGCTACCTACCTGTTAGGTGAAGGTGAACAATGCAATGGCTTCCAACTGCTTCTGGGTGGTTTGGGGGGAGTGATCCATCCTGCTCAGGTGTGGGACAGGGGGCATGGTGGGAGTAGTGGTACATGCCTCCCTCCCCCTAACAGGACTCTCAATCAAGATGGCTACGTACCTTTTAGGTGAAGGTGAACAATGCAATGACTTCCAATTGCTCCTGAGTGGTATGGGGGAGGGCTCCATCTTGGTAGGCTGTGGGACAGGGGGCATGGTGGGAGTAGTGGTGCAGTCCTCACCCCAAACTGGCCTCAAAAGCAACATGGCTACCTACCTGTTAGGTGAAGCTGAACAATGCAATGGCTTTTAACTGCTCCTGGGTGGTATGGGGGAGTGCTCCATCCTGCTCAGGTGTGGGACAGGGGGCATGGTGGGAGTAGTGGTGCAGGCCTCCCTCCCCCAAACAGGCCTCCCAAGCAAGATGGCTACCTACCTGTTAGGTAAAGGTGAACAATGCAATGACTTCTAACTGCTCCTGGGTGGTGTGGTGGGAGGATTCCATCTTGGTAGGCTATCAGTCTCCTCCATCTTGTGAGTTGCAGCCCACATGTGCCCCAGATTGCTTTGAGCAGAGTCCAGGAAGTGGTAAGGAGACCGACTAGTGCTGTCTCTTCCCAAGACAAAAAGTTATTTAAAAAACGATTTTCACTTTCTGTGTTTACTGTCTATGCCTGTGGTTGTTACAGTTAAAAATTGTAGTTTTAGCCTGCCTGTAATTGCATATTTTATCACCTGTGTTGTGTTTTAAATGTGTGGTTTTTCCCTGCCCATGATTGCCTTCATTTAGTGTGTTGAATTGTGGGATTTGCAGTCCAAATTTCTGTAGTTTGTCCCTCTCATTCCTTGGTGACAAATCTGTTTTCCCTCCAAATTTCTCCTTTGCTCTGTGCTTAGGCCTGTGTGCTGAAACAGTGCAGCCCCAGCCACCATTTTGTGTTCACAAGCCAGTGAGGCCAGCCCCCCTGCCCCCCCCACCCCCAGCAACAGGGATTTTCTACATCAGAGGGTGCTTCTGTGAGCTGTTGAAACTGTATTTACTGGGGCCTGTGCACTTCGTTCTTTGGCCAGCAGGGGGAGTAAAGCTTTATTCAAACAGTATTGTTAGATTTCGAGTTAGTGAAGCCTTTACCTGCTGAAGTCCAAAGTTGTGGATTGAGCCTGTCTGTCTCCTAGGAGATTCTGAACAGGAGCAAGCAGCTGCCCAGACCCCGCCCCCAGGCCAGCAGACCATTGGCTATTCAGCTACCAGGCAAGCCTGAGCCCTCCTCTCACACCTGCCTAGGCCCCTGAAGGCCTTGCTGGGTGAACCCCAAATCAGTCTCCTCCATCTTGTGAGTTGCAGCCCACATGTACCCCAGATTGCGTTGAGCAGAGTCCAGGAAGTGGTAAGGAGACAGACTAGTGCTGTCTCTTCCCAAGACAAAAAGTTATTTAAAAAACGATTTTCACTTTCTGTGTTTACTGTCTATGCCTGTGGTTGTTACAGTTAAAAATTGTAGTTTTAGCCTGCCAGTAATTGCATATTTTATCACCTGTGTTGTGTTTTAAATGTGTGGTTTTCCCTGCCCATGATTGCCTTCATTTAGTGTGTTGAATTGTGGGATTTGCAGTCCAATTTCTGTAGTTTGTCCCTCTCATTCCTTGGTGACAAATCTGTTTTCCCTCCAAATTTCTCCTTTGCTCTGTGCTTAGGCCTGTGTGCTGAAACAGTGCAGCCCCAGCCACCATTTTGTGTTCACAAGCCAGTGAGGCCAGCCCCCCTGCCCCCCCCCCACCCCCTGCAACAGGGATTTTCTACATCAGAGGGTGCTTCTGTGAGCTGTTGAAACTGTATTTACTGGGGCCTGTGCACTTCGTTCTTTGGCCAGCAGGGGGAGTAAAGCTTTATTCAAACAGTATTGTTAGATTTCGAGTTAGTGAAGCCTTTACCTGCTGAAGTCCAAAGTTGTGGATTGAGCCTGTCTGTCTCCTAGGAGATTCTGAACAGGAGCAAGCAGCTGCCCAGACCCCGCCCCCAGGCCAGCAGACCATTGGCTATTCAGCTACCAGGCAAGCCTGAGCCCTCCTCTCACACCTGCCTAGGCCCCTGAAGGCCTTGCTGGGTGAACCCCAAATCAGTCTCCTCCATCTTGTGAGTTGCAGCCCACATGTGCCCCAGATTGCTTTGAGCAGAGTCCAGGAAGTGGTAAGGAGACAGACTAGTGCTGTCTCTTCCCAAGACAAAAAGTTATTTAAAAAACGATTTTCACTTTCTGTGTTTACTGTCTATGCCTGTGGTTGTTACAGTTAAAAATTGTAGTTTTAGCCTGCCTGTAATTGCATATTTTATCACCTGTGTTGTGTTTTAAATGTGTGGTTTTCCCTGCCCATGATTGCCTTCATTTAGTGTGTTGAATTGTGGGATTTGCAGTCCAAATTTCTGTAGTTTGTCCCTCTCATTCCTTGGTGACAAATCTGTTTTCCCTCCAAATTTCTCCTTTGCTCTGTGCTTAGGCCTGTGTGCTGAAACAGTGCAGCCCCAGCCACCACTTTGTGTTCACAAGCCAGTGAGGCCAGCCCCCCTGCCCCCCCCCACCCCCAGAAACAGGGATTTTCTACATCAGAGGGTGCTTCTGTGAGCTGTTGAAACTGTATTTACTGGGGCCTGTGCACTTCGTTCTTTGGCCAGCAGGGGGAGTAAAGCTTTATTCAAACAGTATTGTTAGATTTCGAGTTAGTGAAGCCTTTACCTGCTGAAGTCCAAAGTTGTGGATTGAGCCTGTCTGTCTCCTAGGAGATTCTGAACAGGAGCAAGCAGCTTCCAACTCCCTGACCAGCAAACCTTGTCTGAGGTTGCTGGGACCTTATATAGTGTGCTGATGGTTTGCACATGTGTACACTGATTGGTGGTTGTATCTGGTGTTTCTATTGGGTTAGGGTTAATGTCCTCATTGGCTGGGTATTTGAGGGTTCTGATTGGTTTCTCGGTCTGTGATTCAATCATTGCAGGGTTGGGACTAGGACTAGGGTTCGGATTTCTATAGGAAGTAGGGACTAGGGCTTCCTATGTTATTGGTTGTTGGGAGTAGGGTGGGACTAGGGCTACGGTTAGACCTTTAATTGGAAGTAGCGATTTAGTGCTTCTGATGTGATTGGTTTTTGGACCAGTTGTGGGACTAAGAGTAGGGTTAGGCTTTCTATTGGAAGTAGGGACTAGGGCTACTTGTACCATTGGCTGTTAGGGCTAGTGTTGTGATTGGATAGTGTTAGGGCTAGGGTTCCCATTGGCTGAAGGGGTCACCTGATTATTAGGGCTACAAAAAGGGCCAGGCTTAGGGCGTCTCAGCCCGGGCGTCAAGGCTAAGGGTGGAGAGGACAAGGGTAGTTGCCTGTTTGGGCCTGTTCGAGACTGGTCGGGACTAGGGCCTAAAATGCTGCCCTTTTTCTCTTAAAAAAAAAAATCCTTCACTCTTTTATCCCTCCACTATCCTTTTTCTATCAAAATTAACAGACTAACATGTTCACTTCTCAAATTCCATGTTCCATATTCAACTATACTAATATACTGCCCAAATAACTGAATAACATATCTACTACTCAAATTACTTCATATTCATACTATACTAATTTTCAACACTAATCCTTTATGGGTTCCGGAGTGGCGTGCTACTCGCCAAAAAAGCGCTTCAACACCCATCAGGGGTAACAAGTGCTATATGAATGCTAATCTTTCTTCCTTTTTATCCATCCTCTATCCTTCTCACACCAAGTAACACACTAATATCCACCACTGAAATTACCTCATACTTCACCATATTAATTCACCACTAAGCCTTTATAGGCTCCCTGAATAGAATGTGTCAACAAGCGAGCGATAAATAAATACTAACCTTTGTCCTACTCTATCCTTCTGCTATCATTCCAAATCCAAATAACTGACTAACATATCCACCACTTAAAATGTACTTGCATGTTTCACTATACTAATTCAAAACTAATCCTCTGTGGGTCCCGGAGTAGCGTGCTACCCGCCGAAAAAGCGCTTCGACGCCTCGTCAGGGGTAGTAAGCGCTATATAAATGCAATTACAATACAATACAATACAATACAATGTGTGCTGTGCATGGCTGTGCACAGTCTTTCTTGTGCATGTGCAATGGTGTGTGACTCTGGTAGATGTGACAGTTCCCTTTGCTTACCTGTGTGCACTCTGTGCATGTCAAGCGGGTCGGTGTGCATATTTGTGCAATGAGAGGGCTGGTGTTGTCATATGGTGCCATTTCATTAGTGTCAAATGTGTGGGTGCACGTAAATGCTACCTACCTGTTAGGTGAAGGTAAACAATGCAATGGCTTCCAAGTGCTCCTGGGTGGGATAGGGGGCATAGTGGGAGTAGTGGTGCAGGCCTCCCTCCCCCAAACAGGCCTCCCAAGCAAGACGGCTACTTACCTGTTAGGTGAAGGTAACCAATGCAATGACTTCCAACTGCTCCTGGGTGGCGTGGGGGGGAGTGATCCATCTTGCTCAGGTGTGGGCCAGGGGGCATGGTGGGAGTAGTAGTGCACGCCTCCCACCCACAAATACCCTCACTGTGAAGATGGCTACCTACCTGTTAGGTGAAGGCAAACAATGCAATGGCTTCCAACTGCTCCTGGGTGGTGTGGGGGTGTGATTCATCCTGCTCAGGTTTGGGTCAGGGGGCATGATGGGTATAGTAGTGCAGGCCTCCCACCCACAAACACCCTCACTGTGAAGATGGCTACCTACCTGTTAGGTGAAGGTGAACAATGCAATGGCTTCCAACTGCTTCTGGGTGGTTTGGGGGGAGTGATCCATCCTGCTCAGGTGTGGGACAGGGGGCATGGTGGGAGTAGTGGTACATGCCTCCCTCCCCCTAACAGGACTCTCAATCAAGATGGCTACGTACCTTTTAGGTGAAGGTGAACAATGCAATGACTTCCAATTGCTCCTGAGTGGTATGGGGGAGGGCTCCATCTTGGTAGGCTGTGGGACAGGGGGCATGGTGGGAGTAGTGGTGCAGTCCTCACCCCAAACTGGCCTCAAAAGCAACATGGCTACCTACCTGTTAGGTGAAGCTGAACAATGCAATGGCTTTTAACTGCTCCTGGGTGGTATGGGGGAGTGCTCCATCCTGCTCAGGTGTGGGACAGGGGGCATGGTGGGAGTAGTGGTGCAGGCCTCCCTCCCCCAAACAGGCCTCCCAAGCAAGATGGCTACCTACCTGTTATATAAAGGTGAACAATGCAATGACTTCTAACTGCTCCTGGGTGGTGTGGTGGGAGGATTCCATCTTGGTAGGCTATGTGTGCTGTGCATGGCTGTGCACAGTCTTTCTTGTGCATGTGCAATGGTGTGTGACTCTGGTAGATGTGACAGTTCCCTTTGCTTACCTGTGTGCACTCTGTGCATGTCAAGCGGGTCGGTGTGCATATTTGTGCAATGAGAGGGCTGGTGTTGTCATATGGTGCCATTTCATTAGTGTCAAATGTGTGGGTGCACGTAAATGCTACCTACCTGTTAGGTGAAGGTAAACAATGCAATGGCTTCCAAGTGCTCCTGGGTGGGGGAGTGTTCCATCCTGCTCAGGTGTGGGACAGGGGGCATGGTGGGAGTAGTGGTACAGGCCTCCTTCCCCCGAACGGGCCTTAAAAGCAAGATGGCTACCTACCCTAGCTCCATCTTGGTAGGCTGTGGGATAGGGGGCATGGTGGGAATAGTAGTGAAGGCTGTCTGTGCTCATGCTCCCATGGTAATATTGCTAGCTATGTTTACGGTAAATGGGAGTGAGTGACTGTTGGATCTGTGAGACAGGTTTTTGTGGGTGTGTGGTGCAGATGGTTGTGATTTGTCTGGGGTGGTATATGTTTTTGGATGTGCAAGACAGTACATATCAGTGTGTTAGTTAACATTTGTTTGCACTTACCAGCCTCCACTCCTGTGAGACTCTCGGGATGCAGTATGGCAAGCACATTCTCCTCCCATGGTGTGAATGTTTTCGGAGGGATGGGAGGGCCACTGCCATTCTGGTTAGCCAGCTCCAAT
This sequence comes from Lissotriton vulgaris, assembly GCF_964263255.1. Classification (NCBI taxonomy): domain Eukaryota; kingdom Metazoa; phylum Chordata; class Amphibia; order Caudata; family Salamandridae; genus Lissotriton; species Lissotriton vulgaris. The sequence continues at coordinate 1,132,142,748 of NC_141697.1, forward strand.
TTCTTGCTCCTCCTCTCTTTGACAACCCTCTTGAGATCATGCCACCACTTCATGATCTCCTTCTTGGATCGCGGAGTGGTCCCTACTGCATTAACCCTTTGGACTATCCTTTGCCACATTTGAGTCCTTGTGGCTAATGGTGTGTGTTGGACCAGGCAACCAAACAGTTGTGGTTCCACTCTGACTATCTCATTTACCATGACTGTCAACTCACTCTCTGTGAATATGGGCATTTTTTGTGTGGACATGATGTGTAGTGTGCAAAGTGTTTGTGGGTGCAGGGGTGTGGGTGGTGGGTGTGGTGTTTGTGTGTGAGGTGTGTTATGTGCTGGGGGATTGTAGGTGCTGCTGTGATGGTGGTGGAGGTGTTGAGTGTGCAGTGTCTTTTGCCTCTCCTGTCAGGTGTGGTGGATGTCCTTCTCTTCCGGAGTGTTGCAAAGGATTGTGGTCAGTGAAGGGGATGGTTTTATACTCAGCTATGCGGGTGTGCCCAAATGGGGTTTTGCTGTCAGGTGTGTTGTGGGAGTTGTCCTGGGAATTGTATGTTTCTGTTTGGCATTTATTTGTTTCATTGGTGTGTTTTGTGTATTTGGGGGCATGGCTACTTTGCTTTGTCGAATATTTAGCATTGTTGTGGTGTTTTGCATTGTCCGCCAAGTTTTGTATGGATCGTCCGCTGCGGTGGACACTACCCAGGAGAAGTTGGAAGCCATTGCATTGTTCACCTTCACCTAACAGGTAGGTAGCCATCTTCACAGTGAGGGTGTCAAACACCCTTCTTCAGGGGAAATCTACAACAAAACATGTACACAATAAATAAATATTATTTCATATTTGAAGATAATGGCTGTACTGGCCTCTCATTACCCGGGAAAGGAAAACATGATGTGTTAATGTATAGAACAGTAATTGTTAGAGCCAACCATGTGGTGTCAAAGGGAAATGAAATACGAGATCTGTAAGGGAAAAAAAAAAGAAAAAGAAAAATGCCACGACACCATTCAAGTGAGCCGGGTAACTGATAGTGGTGATAGATTAGTGCTTAATCTCACTGATGCTGCTATAGTGATAAATGCCAGGACCTTGTGCACCCTAACTGCAAAAATAACCTCTGTACCTCCACTTGTCTCAAACGTTGAAACGTAGCCCACAAGTTCTTCTGATGCTCCAACCAGGAAATGAGAATGTCACTAAAAAGATGTCCCTTCTATGTTCTGAAATGCAAAAAACACGGTAGTGCGATTTGCATCATGTATGAACTAAGCAACTCACCCACCATCTGTAAAGAATCTCACCAGCCACTCTGATATTGACTACCAAAAAAGATCTTTACTCCGGACAACAAATGATATTGATTAAAGCTCCGGAATCCAACGTGCCCCAAATGCATGCATTTGCCATTTTCGTACTTTAGCCATTTGGTTACTGCTGCCTGCCTCTGATCATTATCTGGGGAGGGTGACAGCTGGGCTTTTTGTATTCCCTTAGACAGCCACATACAATGGGACCTCAGGTGTATCTTGGTGGGCTATCTTGGGAGGATGGGAGGGAGAAGCTGGGCCCAGCCTCACTTAAACATGAATAGACTGTGTCTCGTCCCCGCCCAAAGGGCTGCGTATCCCCCTATAGTGAGTCTTGCACCAGGACAGGAAGGGAGGACCTCAGTGCATTTCAAAGGCATGCCAAAAGCACGACTGGGTATAAGTACAGAACCTCAGACACCACCACTTAGTACACTTCTAGTCCTGTGAAGGCTCTGCCAGGAAGAAAGACTGCTGTACTGCTGAAGGACTGTGACTATGCTGGATTGCTGCTTTGCTGGACTCTTGCTCTGCTGTGCAGCCCTGATGCCTGCTGTTTCCCTGCATGGGTGAGAAGGACTTGACCTGCACTACTTGAACCCATAGTGACTCCAGGGGCTAGCTGGTTTGCCTCCTGATTTGAAGTCTCATGGACATAAAGACTTCCAACTTACCTGCTTCTGCACCTGGACTCTGCCATCTGTGAGTCTGCCCTGCCAAGGGGTGCCACCCCAGTCCTGGTCCCTTGAAAGTGGGCCTAAGGTGCTTGCTTCAGTAAAACCCAACCATGGTAAAAATACCAAGGAGGGCCTTAGCCACTGCAGGAGGAGTGGTAGTCCTCAGGGAAATAGCTTCATGATACCTGTTGGCATGATCCACTACCACGAGTATACATGTGTTTCCTGATGCTTTCTGAGAGTCAAGGGGACCAACAGTGTCACTCCCAACCCTCTCAAAGGCTACCCCAACCACTGCAATTGGCATTAAGGGGACCTTTAGGTGGCTGCCTGTCCTGCCACTAACTTGACAGGTAACACAGAAATTACAAAACTTCTTCACCTTCCAAGTTTGATCTGGCCAAGATGCCCATCTAGGAGAATGTCATGGGCCATTGTTAGAAGAAACTCTATAAACTGCTGAGGCACTGCTACTCTCCTGGTGGCACCAGGTTTGGGGTCTCTGGCCTCAGTCTAAAGGAGTTCATCCTCCAAACAGGTCCTGTGGGAACCACAAATACGTCCCTTTTGCTGATTAGCCACTTGCTGCCTCAGGCTTTCAAGAGTGAGACAGGTTCTCTGCCCCTGCCACAGATATTACCTGAGAGGGTCCCCCTGGGCCCTATATTTCTGCCATGAAAGGCCCAGTTTCCTCTGGGGTTGGCAAGTGTTCTCCCTGAGGATAGGGGACTTGATCTGGTGTCTGAATAGAAGTTGGTTTCCCAGACTTCTTTCCCTTTCTCTTGGGAGGTTGGTCCATAATGTCAGGCTCCAACACTTCTTTTTCACTGGAGTTTACACTTTGCTATTGTTTTTACACAAACCCATTCAGGTATACCCGGCATGACTGCATGGATTTTCTTTTCGACCATGCTGAGGGCTCCATATTATTGCCAAGCAGACTCTGTACAGGAATTGCAGAAAACACCACCACCCTTTTGTGGCCAGTAACCCCTCCCCATTCCAAGGACAACAATGCTATTGTATGTATCTCAGACTTATTGTCAGCATTGAGGACTGTGTAAGTTTCTCCAAGCAAGTACTGATCTCAGGACACCAGTTGCTCAGTCACCATAGTGACAGTGGCCCCAGTAGCTCTCAGAGCTTCAACTTTAACCTCATTTATATGTGGTTGCTGTCTGTATTTTTCCAGATTACTGGGTCAGACAACCAGGGTTAGTTTAGCCACTCCACCCTCTGTGACTAGAGTTGCCTCAGCAGGCTCTCTCACATAGTCAGGGCCCACCTGTGATTCCATCTGGAGACTTACCTTTGCATTTACTGCAAGTGTACTAGAGGGATTATTTTTCTTTTTACAGCTAGGTTCTTCAGTTCTGTGTCCAAGGGCCTTGCAATCATGACACCAAGCCTTTTTGGGATCCCAGTTGTTTACCTGGTACCCACCCTTGGGCTGTGAGGAGGTTCTGAGCCATCTCTCCTGAGCAGGTTTATGGTGGACTTTAGAAGGCTCTTTGTTTTAGTTTTTTTGTCACCATCTTTCCCTTATGGGTTCTTTTTGGCCTCTTTCATTTGGTCACCCCCACCAGTAGCAGTTTTGGTTTTGGTGTTTGTGTATGTGGCCATTGTAGTATATGCATTGTACGTATAAGCAAAGCAGAGTGATGGAGGCCTGTGGGTTCCATTTTTAAAGCCCCTGGCCTGTTCCTGTATACATGCTGGGGTAATATTGGTTTCCCATACTGTCTAGTGCAGAGAAGCAGGAGTGAGAAGCAGGAGGAAACCTAGACAGTGAAGTAGGGGCAAAGACAATAGGCCTCCTAAAGATATTCAATTAGGTCATTTTGCTGAGAGAGGCTCTTGACTAGTCTTCGCACTGCACTGCCACTTGGCGGATAGTAGGAATTAAGGGGGTTGCAGTCTCTGTTGTTCAGAGTGAGATGGGTCTTTTCGGTAATCCACCCTTTTGTCTCTTTAATGATCACTGTCTTTGTGGCTGTCTATAGCCAGGTGCAGATCGTTCATCCCTTTATGCCTCTGTTGTGGGTGCTCCAGGCTGGAAAATACACTGGCGTGAGGAGACTCAACCCACACAGAGCCTGTATCTTCAAAACAGAGAGAAAATAGCAAATTCCGGTTTTTAGATAGGTTTATGGAACACAGAGGGAGGCACATTTTTATGTGTGTCAAGACAGGACTAGCTAGCAGATCTATGAAAACAGATATAACACGCATTGGCATAGCCAATAGGTCTTGCCTTTGGGACCCTATATGTTTTAGCCATGCAGGATATTATCCTGGGTGCTGTGCCGCCAGGAATTGAAGAGCAACACAACAAATAAACACACCATGAATACATGCATGCACACACAGACATGCACTATTCCGAGTGAACCACAGATGCCCAATAGCACATGTAGGTATGCACAGACAAGCTTGCACAGTTTGATTTCACCAGGCAGAAAGAACACACAGATACACACAAACATACCCCACACAACTCCTTCTATGTACACATACCCATAGATATGCGCCTTTCCTCTCACTGTGACGCACACAAGTTGGAGTTTCAAGCTCCGGATACTCCTATCTCCATCTAAAATGAGGTCTCTAAATAAAAAAGTGGGAGCAGCATATTCTATTTTTAAGATGGCCGAGCAGAGGCAAACTGGGAAGTCTGGAAACTGTGCGACCAGCTCCAGGCCTCTTATGGGTTATAAGGCAGGAGCAGCACTGATATAGCTCTGTTGGCTCTCTCTGATGAGTGACTGACTCGAATCCAACCCAATCAACCTTTCTTCTGCATTGATCTTTTGCAAACTCTCTACTTTTCCCTCAAAATGAGTCTCTTACGAACATGCAACAGAACCAGCGACAGCCTAGCTGTTAGAAGAAGTATGTCACAGAATAACTAGGGGGCATATTACCAACAACTAGCGATAATTTTTGTCTCTAACTTGTTTAGAGACAAAAATTATCGCCGCACATCGGCGATTTTTATCGCAGATAAACCTTGCTATCAGCAAGGTTTATCGCAAATGCGATAAAAAACGGCCGCAATGCATGAATATCGCTGAAAAGTCAGCGATATTCATGCATTATCGAGCAAATGCTCTTAGCCATGTTATCCACCTCCCATTGGATAACATGGCTAAGAACTGCTCAGGGCAGGTGTTAGCTTTTGGAGATATTCGAGCTTAGCGCGAATATCTCCAAAAGTTGGTAATAGGAGATAGCGATGTTAGGGACTGTTTCCAGTCGCTAACATCTTGGCACGCCCACTTTGCATATCATTAGTGATAAATATCACTGACATGCAAAGCGGGCCCAAGATGGTCGCTATCTCCTATTAGCTGTCACTAACTGGTGTTAGCGACAGCTTGGTAATAGGGAGATAATTTTATCTCCGCTTTCTTGGCTTTTAAAGCCAAAAAAGCAGAGATAAACCCCCTTGATAAGATGCCCCTAGGTTACTGTGCCTCACATTCTCCCATCAAACATGTGACTGACCCAGCACCAGCCCTACTAACCTGTCACAGGAACCAGGTCACAAAATTACTAGGTTACTGAAGTATAAGTGATCATGGGCTAATTGTGCCAGCTCAGGAGATGCAAAACTTAATACTGAAAGTCTTAAAATTTGGATTTTTCTCAATTTTGTAGTAATAAAGTTAGGACTCCTAACTTTAGGACTCCTAAATGCCTTCTGTGAATACCGAAAGTCTTAAAATTAGGATTTTTCTCAGTTTAGGAGTCCTAAAGTTAGGGGTCCTAACTTTACTACTACTAAATTGAGAAAAATCCTAATTTTAATACTTTCGGTATTCACAGAAGGCATTTAGGAGTCCTAAAGTTAGGAGTCCTAACTTTACTACTACTAAATTGAGAAAAATCCTAATTTTAAGACTTTCGGTATTCACAGAAGGCATTTAGGAGTCCTAAAGTTAGGACTACTAACTTCTGTGAATACCAAAATGAGTAAGCGCCTTCTGTGAATACCGAAATGAGTAAGTGCCTTCTGTGAATACCAAAATAGTAGTAAGTTTAGGATTGAGTCTTAAGTTCATTCTGTGAATCGGGCCCCTAGAGAACATTGGAGGTGAAGCAGCAGTCACAAAGAAGAAAAATGTATGCCCCAGCTTTAGGCCTGTAATAATGCTAGGTCAGGTGGAGGAAAGCCATTACAGTTTTAGGGGTCGGGATAGGGCGCTCTTCTAGGATTGTCAGTGACCAGGCCAGCTTTATGAGCAGCAAGAAAAATGTTTTTTTTCTGGTGGCTTTGGAGCTTCCTGCAGAAATAGGGTCGATGGCTGCTAAGCAGCGCCAGAGTCCTGCTGCTGAATTAGCAGTCTCAAAGCCAACATATCTACCTGAAGAATAAAAAAATATACAGATTTGTGAGTCATGAGGCTACATTGTGGCAAAATCCTCTAATCTCTCTGCAATATTCGAAACAATCCAACCTGTCATGAAATATTTCTTTAAGGACCAAAGTAAGCGCTGATGTCAATAAAGATAGGTTCTTTGACTCATGTTTCTTGTCATATACTCATTCCCTTGCCGCACCCCGGTTAATGTGCATTAAATAAACTCATAAACTGTGAAAGGCAACTATCGCTAAACTGCATTTGGCAATGTACACAGTACCAAGATGATGAAATATTGGTAGTGACGCAGACAACTGGTTGTGCCTTTTCCCCCGAAACGTTGAGGAAATATAAATTTTATGGTCAAGATGTGTTCCCTAGCGCGCACCCCACCGTCTCCATGTACGAATTAAGGTGCATGTAACTTCCCTCCTGTACCAGCTATGAAGACGCAAATACATTTGCGTCTAACGTTAACATGTCCTCTTTCAGACCCACCTTGAATGGGTTGAATGGTCCGTTCCTAAGTATGCTATGCCAACGTCTTTTTGTAGTGTACTTCTACGTTTTTCAGCTCTAGCTGAGTAGGCCCTGAATTTCTGCCACCGAGCCTCTTTCTTGGCTTCTGACTCCAAGGGCCTCTGCCCAGGCTGCCTCTGTACCCGTGAACTCTGACTTACTTTCAGCGCGGCCCCTCGCGCTCAGCTCAGCCTGCTGCCTGCCAAGATTGACTATAACCTTCGAGTTATCTGTTCCGCTCCCCGAAAATACATTCCTGCCTGCTAGTTTCAGTAAACATTCCCCTCAGCTGCAGAGCCAAAGGGCCGGCCTGTCTCTGTGCAAGTAATTCAAGTAATTCATAGCCCTTGTTGCCATGCTCCCATGGAAGGCCCATGCCCCCACGCTTCTCATACAGACACTCAGGCGCTTATACACGCACTCACAGCGAGTATAGAATAGCTTCTGCCCTAGAGACCTTTCCGCCCAGATAGCTTAGTTCCTAAACACCAGATATCCGATATGATAGAAGCACAAGTTGATCTGACATGCCAGACTTCTGTCTCTTTCCGTCAGTGTAAATGTCAAGTCCCCTGCACCCTCCAGCTTCACGTCAATCACACGTCATACAGTTGCGCGCGCATCCAAGCTTCCGATTTCTGCTGACACTGCAACATTTCTGGTAGTGCCACCCCTTTTGTGACGCCTACCTATGACGTTTCTAGCACACACCTCTAGTTCACGCCTTCTGATTACGCACTTGTAACACGTGTATACTGTTATCTTGTCTTCTCTCAGCTGTTACGCCCATTACAACTGTTTCTTATGACATAGATTAAGTATATAAGCTATGTAATGTAATAAAGCATTGCTCTATCCCTTCTGACACCCCTGTGGTGGTCAGAACATGATATCCTGGTCAAGACCATTCCTTTTTAAGGAATAAAAACCCCTAAGAACTCTAACACCACGGACTCTGTTTTCTTTCTTTCCGATTGAGTTATTATTGATTAAGTACCTACCTGCATAGAAATTAAGAGAGTAAATTAATTATTTACGTCATTTGGCGCCCGAACAGGGACCCCTCCCCCACCTCACGCGCCGGTTGGTGCATTTGCAAGCTGTGTCCCCTGCCATCAGTTAGACGGAATCTACGCGTACCGGCAGGATTTCCTGCATCTCCCTCTGACCCACGGAGGTGACGAAGACTGCGATCAGTACCCAGACGAGGCGGTGAGGAGTGCGGAGGATCCCGATCAGAGCCTAGCCGAAAGAAGCAAGGTCCGAGGTGTCGAGAGGCCCACCAGGTTTCCGAAGTTTTCCGAAGTTTTCCGAAGTGTCGAGTCGAGTCCAGTCGAGTTTTCCGAGGCCTTCTGTTTTCCGTGCTTCCCGGTGAGTACCATTGCTGGGACGTATCTAGACGGGTTTGGGTACACAAGTCCGGTCTGCACTGTTTTTAGGCAGTGTATCTGTACTGTTTAGCAGTATATCTAGTATTCTGAATTTCTGAATTTCTGCACTGTTACATCAGTGTATCTGTACTGTTTAGCAGTACATCCAGTATAGGGGGTAGTCATCTATGTCTAAAATGTCTTTTTTATGTGATTAATGTCGTGGTATGAATGTGAATGTGACCGTTTTTATGTGAATTATTGTGTTTTCTTGTACAATACCCAGTATTAAAAGCAAACTAAGGACTGAGCATTCAGTATTAAGTACGCAAAATGCCGTTTTTCAACAAATTAAAGCAGATAGGAACTAGGAAAGGGATACTAGAGGAAGAAATTCCTATCCCCCCTAGGGACACTCCAGGTAACTTTATGTACCATAAACATGGCATAGACGCCATATTGTATCTAGACTTATGGACTGACTATACTAAACACCTAGACGAAAGACACCGATGGCCCGTTAACGGAACATGGGATGCCGAGTGCATCATGAAGGTCGAGGAAGCACTATGGAAAAAGAAAGCCAGACAATCTCAGAAAGACGCCATAGAATTTTGGCGTAAGGAATCACATAAACGTGCTGAAAGAGCACTCCGTAGAGAAGACAGACTTAAAGAATCAGAGAAAGCACAAGAAAATGAACTAGTTACCGAGGAGATCCGAGTAAAAACTGAACAGATAGACCGCGCACGACATAATCTTGTGAACGGTATGTATCTTGTGGCCGAGGGTACACCTGAGGCCCTATCAGAAATACCGAAAAACTTACCGTCACCATTAGTTCCAACTAAAGTAATGCATAAGACTACTAAAGATATATTCCTAAATTCTTATCTAGAGGATGTAGCACCGGCTTACACCAATCTGCCTGTTCGCACCTTGCCTACTGACGGGGACGGGGGCACCCCGCCTCCAGATCATGTTCCGCCAGTACCGCGACAGACCTCCCCCGTTCCGCCAGCCCCGCCACTTCCCGCACCCAAAACAGACCTACCGAAACCACGTTTACCTGATCTAACAAAACGACAAATTCAAGTTCAAAAACAGACTCCACAGGGAGATAATGCACAAGCCTCCGCTTCAGGAGGTGCGACCGCGGGTCCTCGGACCCCGCCATTGAGTCACAGATTAAATCTCAGGGATATACAGAGCCCTCTCACGTTCAGGTCACCCCGCTTGGACGCATTTAAGGAAAACATTTCAGTTTGCAGATACGATCCAGTACCCGGAAAAGACGACCTAATGATATTGGCATCACTACGGTTAAGATCTGCTACTGATATGTTGCTATGTTATGTAGGTATGAAAGATCGTCTAGATAGAATATATGAGTTTGTTCAGACAGGGAAAGACCCTGACAGTATTAAGGAGGCCATGGAGAAACAGAAAGTTGACATCCAAGCACAGATACTACGATTTTTCATAAACTGTCTAATAAGAGAACGAGATAGGCCTGGAACAGATCAGAGTGAATTAGATGCACTGAACAAGTGGGGTCAAAATATAGCTGAAGGAAAACATGATAAAGGGACCTGCATAGCCACAATGTATAGGAAAATTAGGAAAGCAGTGCTAGCAGTACACCAAAAAGAGAAAGAAAAAGCTTCCTCCGAGGAGGAAGAGGAATTTGAAGAACCTGAAAGAGCTGCAGACACTATAGCATATGTAGGTAAGGGAAATTACCTCAGGAAAGGCATCCGTCCAGAAAGCAAGAGAGTTTTCTTCTCTGCCTTGACAAATCCGAATTCTGCTGAGCATCAGTTCCAGGAAACTGATAAAAGGCTTCGAGATCGAGTTGGGTACCACGTACTCAATTCTATGGATGAACAAGAACTAGCCCGATCAGCTGTATCATGGGCCGAAAATTCAGACATATATAATGATGACACAGTAGCGCAGACATTTCTGAACCTCTCCCCAGACGAGCAGAAATTAGCAGGTGTATACATGATTCAGCACCTCCTCATCAAATACAGAAAACATTATTCTGATCCAGGTCCCTTACACGAAACACTAGAAGCAATACTCATGGATAGATGGAGAGGCTTAAGTACCAAGTTAATACAAATAATTCTAGAACAACGCCGTAGATATGACACTTTCATCAGCTCCGAATATGTTCCCGCCCCGCCTCCAGAAAGGAAGATGTACCACATGCAATGCGGGGGTGGCATTGAAAGTCAGAACCCCTTACGAGAAGTACACCCTGTTATGGGTACGGATCACCTCTTGAAACGTGTATATGTACACACGCCTCTGACCAAGTTAGAACTATTAGAAATGAAGAAACTAGTACCGTGTCACAATAAAGATCCCGCAGGTTTTCACAGAGAGCTTAAAGACATGTTACTGATGGGGGATTACACATATGATGACATCATGAAAATGTTAAAAGTACTGTTGCCCACGGGCATCTACGAGAAACTAAAGGAAAAGGAATGGGAGGTGGGAGACACAAAGATTGCATGGGCAGAAATAGAAGATGAAGAAAGTAAACGGGTCCCAGGGGTAGGCCTAGGGGACAAAACTAAAGCATTACCAGGTTTGATAGTACAGGTCCTGCCAAGATTATTGACGACTAGAAAGGAAGATTGGGACGCGATCTCGTCCTGTAAACAGAAACATGATGAAGATACTAGTGACTTCTATTCAAGATTCGAGAAATGTTTTATTATTAACAGTGGCCTCAAACCAAGTAGCGAGTCATATCCGCATCTTTTGTATCAAAACTAGTCGAGAATTCCCTACCATTAGTTAAAAACCGAGTGTACAAGGTTGAAAGTACTTGGCAGGCAAATACACCATCCCAGATGTTACAGATGCTCCAATATCATCAGAACAGAATTAGGGAAGAACAAGATCAGGAACAAAAACGCATGAAAGACACGAAGATGAAAATGTTAGTAGCTCAGACGGTCCCAGCCGATGGTCAGAGAAAGGGTGGGACCCAGACAAGTCACACTACAGCTCCCGTTAAAGGGACATGTAATTATTGTAAGCAGCCAGGTCATTACGTACATGAATGCCCGGTCCTGAAACATAATATAGCGACAGGTAAAACAAAAGAAAGACCGCATCCGCCTAGACAAGACCATAACCAGCATCAGTCTTCACAGAATACACAGAATACACAGCCTATGCATGCTTCTTCGCCTCCAGCACAGACAGTAGCGGTACCACAGCCACAGCCCATTGCCGCGTCTCAGCAAGTTTCACAGCAGATGTACCAGTATGCCCAGTCCGCATATCCAGATTATCCCCGATATACATGAAACAGCCTAGAGAGGGAAGGTGGCTTGCCTCTTATTGAGATTCCTGTAGATCAAGAAGGTCCTTATGTACACAGTCACGTATTGGGAAAAGACAGAAAGTTTTTAATTGACACAGGGGCAAGTCGCACTACGATCAGCCATGATGAAGTCCCAGGGGCACCCCTCTCAGGCTCACAGAATGTTTCCCTGGGTTTTTCAGGACAGCCTATTGTAAATGAGGTATCAGAACCAGTCCCCCTGGCTGTGGGCCCATTATCACGTGTTACAGACCTGTTACTTACAAAATCATGTCCGGAAAATCTGTTAGGAATTAAAACGTTGAAGGCTCTAGGAGCTATAATATGCTGTTCCCCGGAGGGAGTTAGACTCTTTCTACGATATTTCAAGGGTCATTATGTTTTGCGAGAATTCGATGTCAGATTAAAAAATGTGCCAGATTACTTGTGGGCAAAAGGCCCAACTGATGTAGGTTGCATGCATATCACTCCATACCGCGTTACACTAAAGGCAGGTGTTGTTTTACCAAGAATAAGACAATACAAGTTACCACCCGATGCTGTAGTGGCTTTACTGAAAATTATTGACGAGCTGATTGCCCAAGGAGTGGTCGTAGAGACCGACTCCAATGTCTGTAATTCACCCATTATTCCGATTCTTAAACGTACTGATCCCAATGCACCGCCAGTATATCGGCTGGTGATTGATCTTCGAGAACTAAATAAATGCATTATTCCACAGTACCCTGTGGTTCCCGACATCTCATCCCTATTGACTGCTATTGATTCAGAAGCGACGTTCTTTACTGTAATTGACCTCAAGAACGCCTTCTTCAGCGTGCCTATTGATCCAGAGAGCCAATATCTCTTCGGATTCAGTTTAAATGGACGCAGCTTCAAATTTTCACGCGCACCTCAAGGATTCACAGAAAGCCCCAGCATCTACAGTCAAGCACTGAAAAGACAACTAGATTGTATTCAAATGCCAGTTAACACCGCTTTACTGCAATACGTCGATGATCTGCTGATCACCGCACGAAGTGAACCCGAATGTGAACAAGCATCACTGACAGTTTTACATTTTTTAGCCGACAAGGGACACAAGGTGTCTCCTTCGAAGCTACAATTCTGTGTTCAGCAAGTTGTGTACTTGGGTCACTTGCTGTCCAAAGTGGGGAGACAGCTCACTCCCGATCGCATTCAGTTAATTGTAAATATGCCACAACCCCAGACACAAAAGGAAGTGCGGGCCTTCATAGGCCTCACCTCATACTGCAGACAATGGATTCCTCAATATGCATTTCTAGCTAAACCACTTATCCAGTTAACAACACAGGAGGCCGCGACTTCGACTGCCCTCCCTTGGACTCAGGAACACACACAAGCTTTTGAAGAATTAAAGAAAGCCTTATGCCAAGCACCAGTTTTAGCGACACCATGTTACAGCAAACCGTTTACACTTTTTGTTACAGAACGTGATGGTACAGCTTTGTCTGTCCTCACTCAAGATCAAGCAGGTTCACATAAGCCTTGCGCTTATTTCTCAAGTACATTGGATTCAGTAGCCCAGGCACTCCCTGCGTGCTTGAAGTCAGTAGCAGCAACAGCATTAGCCATCAGACAGAGTGATTCAATTGTGTTAGGCCATCAATTAACAGTGCAAGTTCCACACTCTGTAGAGGTTCTGTTAAACAGAACCCAGACTCAGCACTTGACTATAGCACGACTGACAGGTTATGAATTAACGCTGTTCCAGCCACACATAGAAATCAGACGCTGCAGTATTCTGAACCCCGCAACACTGTTACCTACAATTATGACAGATCCAGCCCCGCATGATTGTATAGAAATCATTAATGCAGTAACAAAGCCACGACGAGACTTAACAGATGTCCCACTGACAAATCCAGACCTGACACTTTATGTGGACGGTTCATGCATGAGAACAAGTACAGGAGAATTAGTGGCCGCATATGCAGTGACCACTGAAACTGAAGTTAAAGAAACACATCGTATTGACACACTGTCTGCTCAAGCAGCAGAGCTCATCGCTCTGACCCGAGCTTGTATACTAGCCAAGAACAGAAATGCCAACATATACACTGATTCCCGTTATGCGTTCGGAGTCGTACACGACTTCGGCATGTTATGGCAAGAAAGAGGTTTTTTGACCTCCCACGGTGCCAAGATACAACACGGTCCCCTCATTCAAGCCCTGCTAGAAGCAATACACTTGCCTTCGGGCATATCAGTCATGAAGTGTAAAGCACATACTAAGGTCACAGATTCTGTTTCCCAGGGTAACGACCTGGCAGACCAGACAGCAAAACATACAGCACTGACTCACACCCAGACAACTGATGTGACAAAGACAATAGTACCGACAAAGTGTATGGCAGTCAAGGATCCCGCTCTAGATGTAATTGACATTCAGGCACATGCTACCCCAGATGAAATAAAGAAATGGATTGAACTAGGAGGGATCCAGACAGATCAAGGTTGGATGACGAAGGGAAAATGTACATGGTTCCTCCCTGACTCTATGGTTCAAGTTATGATTAATACAGCACATAGCCCAGCACATCTAGGAGAGAAAGCGATGTTAGACAGTTTACAAAATCTCTGGAGCAATAAACACTTACGAGCAGCAGCAAAACAGAAAGTGCGTACTTGCATGATCTGTTGTCAGTTCAATCCAGGTAAAAGCGTCCCTGTAGAGCAAGGTGGATTTCATCCTCCCGATCACCCTTTTGAAGTCCTCCAGATGGATTATATCCAGATGGACCGATGTCGAGGATTCAAGTATGTTCTTGTAGTTGTTTGTGCTTTGTCCCGTTGGACCGAAGCATACCCAGTTCCAGACTATACTGCTCCGACCACTGCCCGGCAGTTGGTTCGTGAATTCTTCCCACGATACGGTTTGCCTCGTGTCGTATACTCAGATAATGGACAACCCTTCTTGTCCGAGTTAATGAAGCAGGTTTCTTTACTGTTAGGTTACCAGTGGAAATTCCATTGTGTCCGACATCCTGAAGCCGCAGGCCTTGTAGAAAGGCATAACCAGACACTAAAAATACGCCTTGCAAAGATATGTCAGGAGAAAGGGGTCGACTGGATAGTCGCCCTGCCCGTGGCACTATTCTACATGAGAATGGTTGCCCACTCGAGATCAGGGCTATCCCCGTACGAAGTGGTTTTTGGCAGACCACCGAATATGTGGGGGACGCCCATTCCGAAAAAGATCACTGATGTTGATTGTAACATGTTGACAGATTACCTTGCCTCCTTGATGTCTGCACTCCAATCATGTCGTTCACAGGTTGCCGCAGCCTTCCCTGACAACACTGATGTAAAGCCGCACGAGGTCCGTCCTGGGGACCTGGTACTGGTCCGAAATTTCGACAGGAAGAGTCCGCTGGAGCCCCGCTGGAAATCTCCGAAGACCGTCCTTCTCACCACGAGGACCGCCGTGAAGATTGAGGGGAGAAAGGGGTGGGTCCACACGAGTCATGTGAAAAAAAATTTTGAACTGAAACCTGATCGAGACTCGTCCACCCCCACCAAAGACTGTGTTGAGCCAAAAGACTTTACAGTAACTGAACGAGAAAAAACTCCCCAAGAAGAGTACAGGTCGAAACTCCGATCTAGCAAGTCAGACAGTTTAATTGTTTAAGTCCTCCCCTAGGTGAATCGGTTAAATAGTTTCTGACATGTATCCCCTAGATCGAGATAGAGAGAGACAAGTTAAAAAAGGTGCATATTGTAAATCACTCCGTAGTCACTGTATAGTGACACTATTAATCATGTTTATTCTAAGTATTTTAGTTATTGTTGCTAGCCTTCTGCTACCTATCTACTGGCCTATTTTCAAGCGTGAACAATCTGTTTACAATGTCTCTGCTGAACACACTTTTAGTGAATTACCTGCACACGAACTCTCTTACAGACTTGCGCTGCGCAACAATACATTCATTAGTATGTTACACCACTCCCATCAGACGAACAATGCTACAGACTGCTGGATATGTGGCCGACTCCCTCCCTACCAGAATTACAAGGGAGCTCTGCCCCTTTTTCCGTACCCGTTCACTCATAATGGCTCCTGTGGGGCATGGTTTAAAATAATTAATTCCTTAGATCCTGATATTGCTGTTTTCGATGGGGGCTGGGTTTGGGGAAACTTGAACTTAGTCCTGCTCGGCGTCTGTTACCCTGATAAGGAGGGACTCCCCACTCGAATAGGAACTGATCTAGAAAATGAAGTATATGGATTAGGTAACTACACAATTAGCCTTATGATCCTTACTGTTGAATCCGAAGCTGCACCAGTTCTGCCCCATATGCTAGTATTACCAGTCACTGGTGAATTATGTGTCCGAAAGAAAGGTTCAGTACACTTAGGTCATAGTAAATGCACTACTGTGGTCGAATTCAGTGATCATGGTAAATCGTCCTTCAAAGCTATCAGTCACTCCTATTTTGTTTGTGGTCATACCGCATACATACGTTTGCCTCCAGATTGGGATGGTACCTGTTATATTGCATTCCTTCTGCCACCTGTTTTTCTAGCCCCCCCTGATTACCATAGAAATACAAATCTTGTAAAGAATAGACCCAAAAGAGATATCCCACTTGTCGACTACACAGAAACAGCCTGGGAACAGTACACTGATTTTAACAAGGGATTCTTTTTCTTTTTAGGACCTGTCCAAAACAGTAAATTAATACGTAGATTAACTAGAACACTTGAAGTTGTAGTACATGAAACTGCCTCCGCTTTAGGTAACTTAACAGAGGAGCAATCTGCTATGCGGGTTGTTGTCCTTCAAAATCGTCTTGTTATTGACGTCATCTTGGCAGATAGAGGAGGAGCCTGTAAGGTCATCGGGTCAAGTTGCTGCGTTTTCATCCCACAAAATGCGCCATCTGTCTATCAAGCTATTACCCGTCTGCATAAAATTGCAAATCAGATACATCAGAATCCAGGCACCTGGACTTGGTCCGGTTGGTTCTGGACAACGTTAACTGCTTGGGGATGGAAGATCCTATCCTTCCTAGGTTTTGGCCTTGTCATAGTATTCAGCTGCTGCCTGTGCCTACAGTGTGGGCCGGCGATATGTGGACTGTGTGCCACATCGTGCATTGAACATTCCAGTTTCCTCTCAAACCGTCAAAGAAAGAAAGATGAGCAAATGATGTTGCAAGAACAAACTGATCAATTTATGATGATTAATATATCATGAAGGGTCCGTAGGGAACAAGGAGGGAATGAGGAAATATACATTTTATGGTCAAGATGTGTTCCCTAGCGCGCACCCCACCGTCTCCATGTACGAATTAAGGTGCATGTAACTTCCCTCCTGTACCAGCTATGAAGACGCAAATACATTTGCGTCTAACGTTAACATGTCCTCTTTCAAACCCACCTTGAATGGGTTGAATGGTCCGTTCCTAAGTATGCTATGCCAACGTCTTTTTGTAGTGTACTTCTACGTTTTTCAGCTCTAGCTGAGTAGGCCCTGAATTTCTGCCACCGAGCCTCTTTCTTGGCTTCTGACTCCAAGGGCCTCTGCCCAGGCTGCCTCTGTACCCGTGAACTCTGACTTACTTTCAGCGCGGCCCCTCGCGCTCAGCTCAGCCTGCTGCCTGCCAAGATTGACTATAACCTTCGAGTTATCTGTTCCGCTCCCCGAAAATACATTCCTGCCTGCTAGTTTCAGTAAACATTCCCCTCAGCTGCAGAGCCAAAGGGCCGGCCTGTCTCTGTGCAAGTAATTCAAGTAATTCATAGCCCTTGTTGTCATGCTCCCATGGAAGGCCCATGCCCCCACGCTTCTCATACAGACACTCAGGCGCTTATACACGC
This sequence comes from Lissotriton vulgaris, assembly GCF_964263255.1. Lineage (NCBI taxonomy): Eukaryota > Metazoa > Chordata > Amphibia > Caudata > Salamandridae > Lissotriton > Lissotriton vulgaris. The sequence goes on from NC_141697.1 coordinate 1,132,160,173, forward strand.
ACTCACAGCGAGTATAGAATAGCTTCTGCCCTAGAGACCTTTCCGCCCAGATAGCTTAGTTCCTAAACACCAGATATCCGATATGATAGAAGCACAAGTTGATCTGACATGCCAGACTTCTGTCTCTTTCCGTCAGTGTAAATGTCAAGTCCCCTGCACCCTCCAGCTTCACGTCAATCACACGTCATACAGTTGCGCGCGCATCCAAGCTTCCGATTTCTGCTGACACTGCAACATTTCTGGTAGTGCCACCCCTTTTGTGACGCCTACCTGTGACGTTTCTAGCACACACCTCTAGTTCACGCCTTCTGATTACGCACTTGTAACACGTGTATACTGTTATCTTGTCTTCTCTCAGCTGTTACGCCCATTACAACTGTTTCTTATGACATAGATTAAGTATATAAGCTATGTAATGTAATAAAGCATTGCTCTATCCCTTCTGACACCCCTGTGGTGGTCAGAACATGATATCCTGGTCAAGACCATTCCTTTTTAAGGAATAAAAACCCCTAAGAACTCTAACACCACGGACTCTGTTTTCTTTCTTTCCGATTGAGTTATTATTGATTAAGTACCTACCTGCATAGAAATTAAGAGAGTAAATTAATTATTTACGTCAACGTATCGCCAGAGCAGTGGCAATGTTAGAAATAAGCAGAACTGTGTTTCATTGACGTTTCTAAGGTTGCCATTATTCTGGGTACATTTATTTACTAAAAATGCCATTTTGTAGGGCTTGCGGGTGGATAAAATATCTCACGTGAGCAAAGCAGCCTTTGTCGTTCCCAAGTTAGAATGTTGCCGTCTAGAGAGTTCGGTGCTGCAGCAGATAATTGAATAATTCCGTGCAGGGGTTCTGTGAATGAAGGGGGACATCTAGTGGTGAATTAAAACTCAATATTTCTTGTTGGAAGGCTAGTTAAACAAACAAGAACGGCAGGTCTGACGGCAGTAGGAGGAGGCGTGCGCGCGCCTCGCACGGCAGACATTGGGCGCAGCAGTGAAAGTGGCAGCAGGGGGAGGGGGCATGGGCGATTTCCTTTCAGGAGCGTGCGACCATATGGCGCTGCGCGCTCCTGAAAGGAAATCGCCAAGATGTGCACACGTTGCATTGCAAGCAATGCAATGCGTGCACTACTTTGCTGCAAAAGCTCTGCCCTCTGCCGATGGCATTAGGTCCCCTCCTATGCAACGTATGCGCGTTGCGTAGGACGAGACCTAAAAAGCACTTGCATGCATCAGAATGAGAAACAAAATCTGAAACAAACCTAGAAGGACACAATGAATCATGGCCTATAATTATAACACTAGCTGCACACCCCCCATCCCCACTGCTAAATATTTTTTTCTTGTGATCCAAAATAGTATGCTTCTTGGCATTGGATAACGCCAAATAGGACACAGTTTAAAAAAAATGTTTTTTATTTGTCCTCATTGTGCAATAAACAGATTGAGATAAGATGATAAGATTTTCTGCAGTTAGGGGACCGCAGAATTCAAACTATGCTGCTCTGGCCCTGTCCCCAGCCATACACTTCCGTTAGGGGGGGTTTAGTATATTTGGGGTATCCTGCCGGCCTCTTGGCCCCCCTTACGCACCTATTTTCACTCTACCTATTGGGAGTAATTTCTGCGCCAGGTGATCCTGCTTGATTGTATTGCTGTTCTGCTTAATCACTGGACTTTTTGATTTTCATGAGCATTACTATTCCGGTGTTTCTTTTTCTCCATGCTGTTCCTATACATCCCAAAACTCATACCACTTGTATCGTACTTCCACCCGATCAAGTTTATTTGTCCCAACCATCCTGCTAGAGTTGGCGGACTATGGTGAATCCATTTAATGCAAATTTCGTGTCTGGCTAATAATATTCAGAAGAGTAAGTCATTTGCTTTTTACTTAATCTTAATCTGGGTCTTTCTCTGCTATCATTGCCACTTCTTACCCCAAACATGACTAGCTCAAGGCTTACCTCAATTTATTGGTGAAGAACTTCTGAGAGAATCTTACCCACATCTTTCCAGAAGTCCCGTATTTGGGGGCACAGCTAAAACATGTGTACATCATCTGCTCTCTCCTCCCCACACTTAGGATACTTTTTTGCCTCTCCTCTTCTTAACTTGGACAATTTCTTTGGTGTCCAGTACACCCTATGTAGTGTGAACAAATGATTTTTCCTGAAAGGTGCAGACCTGATTATGTGCCAGCATGTAGACAGTGATACTTGCCATAGATTCTGGACATCCAGCGTCAGCAGGTCTTTCCCCCAAATCTCAATGGGTAGGCTGAATTCCTCCTCTCCTGCTGTTATGAGCGACCAGTACCACTGTGCTATGTCTTCACTACTTATCCTTGTATTTTTGCCTCTAAGTCTCTGTTTCCTGTGTCTTCCTTCCCTAGAGTCTTTGCCCAACTCAACAGTTGATAACATTTGAATTTGGAGAGTGTCCCATTAGTCAGCAGCGAGAGTTGGTACCAACAGACGATTGAATTCTCGCTTATTAACTGGCCCTATTTTGTTACCCCTCCAGATCTAAATCGAGTTTATAATGCATCTACTAGACATTCGGGTGTTCCGGCTGAATTCCAGATTGGGGCATTCTCACTGTAATATGGGATTTTCCATAGCCGTATGATGTAATACCATAGTTTTGCAGCAGACCCTAGTGTCTTTAGTTTTACTTTAAAGAAACATTTTGGGTGCTCAAATTTGTATAGAAAGTAATTTCCTTTCGAAGTAGTCATAGTTTGCAAAGAAGGTGGGTGTAACTGATGCTCTTTAAATAGCACTCAAAGTTCTTAAAATGAAAAGCCTTGCAGTATAGAAGCAGGTCCGGACTGGCAATCCCGCCATGTTCATTCTTCCTGCTGATCTTCTTCCAAGCAATTGTGACTCCTTTTGATACCCAGATAAAACTATTGATGTCTCCCTGTATTTTATTAAATCACCCTTTCCTAAATTCTAGAGGGATAGAATTAAAGATGTAGGTACATTTTGGGAGTATTATAATCTTCACCAAGTTTGAGCAGCCCAGGAAAGATAGTAGGAGGCTTTTCCATGAATTAAGCAATTTTCTTGTTTCAGCTATAACCTTATTAAAGTTAACTTGTGCTATTTTCTCTATCTCCCCCACTACCAGTATGCCCAGGTACCCTATCTGCTGCTTCACCATGGGGTTGTTACTCCGTTTATTCCACTCCATAATCTCAGTCTTCTGTTGGTTTATCTGGTAACCTGACATTAAATCATCCGCGCGAAGTGCAACCTTTTCATCCAAATCTTTATTCTTAAAGGAGGATATCTGTTGGCTAGATCTCAGGGCATTTGCTAAAGGCTCTATGTATACATTGAACAACAATGGGGAAAGGGGACATCCCTGTCTAGTACCCCTTCTGATGTTTATCTTATCTGTTAGGGTTCCATTTATTAATATTCGTGCGGATGGGTTCTTATATAAGGACTTTACTGCCCCAGCAAAGCTATTTCCCAAGTTATACAGTTCAATTGCTATGTGTAGAAAGGCCCAGCTGACCCTGTCAAACGCCTTTGCGGCGTCAAACATGATTACAGCCAGGGGGATTTTCTCCTGAGTATCCACATCAACTGCTCCCACCAATTCATTCATTAAACTACCAGCCACTTTACCCAATCTTTTTGCATATATTTGAGTATAGATCTTGTAGCCACTATTTAGATATTGGTCTAAAGGATTCACGCCATTTTGGAGCCTTCCCTGGTTTTAATAGAAGACAAATTGTCACCTCTTCCCACGACCTTGGTCGGGCCTGTCCCTTTACGAATAACTCATTAAATAGTTTGGTTAATCTGAGTATGAGTTCTTCTTTCAGAGATCTATATAACTTGTTTGGAAATGGATCTGGGTGTGCTGCTTTTGCAGTTTTTAACTCTTTTACCACTCCCATTACTTCTTCCTCTGTAATTTGGAGTTTAATTCCCCGCTATGGTTTCCCGGTAGGGGTTGTTTTATCCAAGACTTGAGATACTCTGCTATTTGTTGTTCACTAGCCCGTGTATCCTCTGTATAGTAGTTCATGAAAAAACCGTTAAATGCCCTTACAATCGCCATTTTATCTAGACTGGCTTCTACTTGGTTTTCCTCCGGGATACATAAATTCTTATTGCGGATTTGCTCTAACTTCGATAACCTCATTCCAAATGCTAGCAAGGAAAATGGGCTTCCACTCCCCTTTGTGGTAGTAAGATTACCATATTTGTGGAGCAGTGGCCCCTCACAACAATAGCTCAGTGCCATTGCTCCTGCTGCACTAATGCTTGTGATGGTCCCATTTTAAAATAAATAAACAATGAGCCCTCATAGTTTGTTCCCCTCCCCAAAACTCTCCCTGCGGAAGTTGTCTCTGTCCATTTGTAAGGAAAACAATTTAACCCACATATAGCACCCTTCTTTTGTTCCATCTCTTTGACACTATCCATGGTTCCCACTCCTTTCCTTTTTCTCTTGTGCCATACTCTGAGGCCCCAGGGATCCGGATAATCAGGGCTCTGTATCAAAATGAGACCTGGCTGGCCTCCTCCCTGCCACTCATTATCCTCACTGGCACTCTCTCTACTCACCTGAAAGACATCTGTGAATAAACTAAGGCCGAAGTTGGTGGGATCTTAGAGGTACAGTTTGTTCATGCTTTTTTCATTTTACAAAATATGTTTCTGTACTTTTCGTTGAAAGAACAATCACGCCTGACCAGTTAATGCTAGCTTTGAAGGGCCCCTGACTGAAAGGGACAGCACAAGACACCTCTGGAACCCTATTTTCATCACCATCAACAACATCCACGTTGAAGAGCCCACACAAGCCTCCTGGATAGACCACACCGTCATCAAGTTCAGCAAGCATCCCCATACTGGTCCAACGCATATGCACCACCGCCAGACCAGCCCACAGAAACTGAAAACACATCATTTTCAAAGACTGGATCACCACTCTCAACACCCACTGACCTGAGCACAGCAAAAACATCCCCAAACCCATCAAGAAATTCGACAATTGGATAACCTCCTGCACCAACTACATGGCTCTCCTCAAACACATCAGTACAACAAGATCTAGATCTCAGGCCACTTGGCACATGGAAGACCACAGACTGATGAAACATCATTGCAAACAACTGGAGCACAAATGGATAATGAGCCAGGAGAATGCAGAGGAGCATGTTGAAGTCCGTCCAGAGACGCTACCACCAAATGATCCGGACCAACAAAAGCGCCACTTTGGCAGACTGCATCAGCACCAACATAAACAAAGCAATCTTCACAATTGTGCAGGATTTCACCTCACAGGCAGACTCCTCTGTCTCAATCGCCCCCTCGTAGGACCTCTACACCAATCTCTGTCAATTATTCAGCAACAAAATCACTGCCATTTACAGCAGCGTCACACTGCAACCAAACCCAACAGATCTCGCCAAACGCCTCCCAATCTTATCCAAGGAACCAATGCTAACCACATGACCCACCATCGTCCCATAAGAAAGAAAACACTACCACCATGAAGTCCATCCATTTAGGTACCAAACTCCAGAGCAATGCCAATCATCAGCACCATACTTTCACCTGTTCTGAATGCCTCCACCTCTTCCATGATCTTCCCAGGTGCATGGAAACTGTCCTCCAAATGCTGAAAGCCTGTCCCATGAGTTCTGGAAGAACCAGGCATTGCATCCCACTCATCCTTCAGAGATGGTGAAAGATCTGCTTGGTATTAGGAATCACTACAGTGGCATGGCTTGGACATGCTTGTTCCTTTTCCCAGTGAGAGGGTGAAAATGTCAGTTGCTGATAAATCAAGCAAGAAAGCTCTCTTCAAATGAGTTGAATGCCATAGATGTGTGCAATCTATCCTGCCTTCTGTCATTAGTATTTTATAGATAGTACAGTTTTTTTTTCGAGTATTAAAGTGTGGTTTCCAGTTCTGTTGGAATTTACCTGAGATTCTCCAGTCTTTCGCCCCAAGGATGGGACTCTTGAGACTGGGACAGGAGTGCAAATTCACTCGATGATACAGGACGGGCTATGGCAACTAATGGTGTGGCAGAATTTCTGGGATGTAAGCATGTCTTGGGGCTTTCACAGCATATGTCTTGCTTTAAGGAGCAAGCATTGAGCCTCAAGAACACCCAAAAGGTACCACCAGTCCTGGTCTAGATGGAATAGTTGACATTTGGAGAGGCATTTCGATCCCGTGTATTCATTTTTTCCCCAGAAATGACTGGCAAGGATATAGCTTACAATAATGTTATTTCTTATAAGTTGAGCATGAAAAATAGGTTCTTAATAAAAAATGAAATTTACAGCTAGGCATACTCAACAGAAATGGCAGACATAATTTTATGGCCCTGATAAATACACGTACTACAGGGAATAATCCTAATCTTTTTCTGCCTTATGCAACACATTCTGCATATTTTGAGGTTTACCAAATGTTTTTAACCCGTTAAATTTCAGCATATTTGACCTGGCAAACTTTAACACCAGTGGTGAGACATTTTTGCATCTGGTAATCACCCAAAGCCGTAATCTCCCACAGACCTCTCACTCGGACCCATATGCAAACATGCAGAAGCACATGGACACCAATATACAGAGCAAGGCACTTGTAATGAGTTCCCAAGTGAAGTTGTCTGCCCTAATTGATCTCTATACCTCAACTGTCTCTCTTCTTCACCTCACTCTGAACTTCCTTACTCTGTTCCCATCCCTCCCTCTATCTCTTTTCCATCAATTTAACCGCTCAGCTTCATATCACTCTTTATTTCACCTCTCCATCTTTCTCTCCACATCTATACACCTTAACTTTATAACAATGTCAGGCTACTTTTTCTACCTATCCACGCTCTTAATTCTCTCTACCTCAGATCTCGCAATCCCACCACTCTCTCCTTCTACCTAACATCTAAATTAACCTCATTGTGTGTTTGCTGCTTCACCTTTCTGTCTCCACTCTTTCTACATATATTTTCTCCACGTCAACGTTCTCATTGCAGTCCTCCCTTTTTGCTACCTCTATGTCTCTACTGCTTCCTCTTTGTCTCCATCTTTAACTCTCTCTCATACACACAAACACATCTGTTTCTGTACATATATCTCAATTTCAATGTATCCCCTCCAACTTACCTATATCATTCTACCTCTCTTCTAATATATCTTGCATCCTCATCCCTATCTCCACCCCTTTATCTACCTCACCCTTTATCTTACCCCACCTCAGTATCAACCTCACCTCTCTTTCTCCACTTTATTTATCCTACTACCGCTTTTCCTTCTATACCTCATCTCTTTTCACCTTCTCATTCTACATTTCTCGCTGCCTCACCACAATCTTTGCATGGTCTGTTTTTCTCTTCGTCGCCATCCACGTTTCTCTCCCTCACTGTTAACCCGTACCTCTCTTTGCATTTATCTCTCTTTATGCCTTGTCTCCCGCTTTCTAAGCACCACTCAGTGTACCCTGACCCATGTCCCTCACTTTAAATATCCTTCGCTTTATCTCTGGGTCTCTCTACCTCACTGATTCCTTACCTAACTCTCTTGCTCCCTTTCTCTATATGCCTCTTCCTCTATCTACCTCTTCCTCTCTCTGTCTCTCTGAATCTTTCCTTCAGGCTACCTGGCCTCTCTCTTTTCAACTTATGTCACTCCTTGTCTTAACTAACTCTACCTCATTTCCACCTTTTCCACTCATTCCCTTCTACTTTACTCTTCCCTTTTACCTCTCTTTTAATTTTACAACACATCTCTGCCCTTCCAGTCTCCCGCTCACTCTTCCCCTCTTATACCTTTTACATAGCAGAGTAAGAAGTAACTGTCTGAGCAGAAATGTGTTTGCTTAAAAGAATGGAAGAGAGACAAGGAAGAGAAAATGATATAAGGATAAAATTATCAGATTTTATCTAAAAGGAATACTGACAATTGTCAGAGCAGTGTTTTCATTTTCAATGTCACAGCAAAAAAGTGTTTTAATTAGGACAGAAAACCAATTACCATAGTAAGCTAATTGTGCCATAAAGCGTAAAACTTAACATTAAACTTACATGCATTTGAAATGTGCTAATTCGCAGTAGGCCGTCATTGTTACTCATGTAGGCCATAGAGAGGCCATGAAATAAGCTTCTCCAGGTAGAAGGAAACTCAATATTGCTGAAATGTGCATGTGATTTAGAAGCTTCACCCTAGAATAACATGCTTAGAGATGTCATAACTGCAGAATCTTTCAGCCAAACAAAATATATTGCTTTATCAAGCAACACTTTTATTCTTGAATGTCATGAACTTCCTACTTTCTGATGCTTCATACAAAGCCTGAACAGAATAATGTGTACATTGAAACAGCAATGATTGATTCAGAGTAAAAGAATACATTACCTAACACTGATTTTGCATTTTAATTAGTAGTTCATTGTTCTCACAGTGGAACAAATCTATATGTGGAAGGTTGATCTGTGTTTAAAACCTATGGGAAACATGCCTGATACTTCCAGGATTTCATTGTGCAGTTTAATCTGCATGCTTTTCCATGGGAACAGGAGAGCTGAAACTGCTTACCGAAGAGCTCTGTCCCTGATTGGTTCATGGAAGACGAGGCCTGCTACAATGTTTTATTTGACTTTTATATTAGTACGTGTTCCTAGGTAGTTTCAAGGCTTTTTCTCTGTTGGATTGCCCCAGAGACCAATTTTTGACGGCTGAGGCTACTGCTGCTGCTGTTTACTTTGGACCTTATTATGATTTTGTCAGTCCTCCTTTCGGCCCGCTGCGCCGACATGAAGATCACCAGGCCCGTAGTGTGCCCACCTGCCTGGTTACAAGTGTAATCCATTGTGAAGGGTGGTGCTTCAGCGGTCTCATGGGGGTGGGTTATTAGGCTCATAGGAGAACCTATCATGCAGCCTGCAGCTGTGACACCGCTAGCAGCACGTTGCAGGAATGGGGTGCAATTACAGGGGTGCACAACATATGCCCCCCCACATGCACCCCCTGTCCCAGATCTGGCAGTGCCTCTCTGCCACTCTTTTCATGGGAGTCTCACCACCATGGAAAAAGCGTTTGAAAAGGCAACTCATAATATATTCAGCAGTGCTGTCAGCGGCACCACCAGGTCAGGCCATTGCAGACCGCTGGCCCAGCGGTAACCTTTATCCCAGCAGAGCCGGCGGTCTTGTGGCTGTCCTACCACCACACTCACAATACTGCAGGCGTACCCACAGTGTGGCAGTGGTCGGACCTCCACCACGAGTAGGGCTGTCCCATGGACCGCAGTAAACGTAATTAGACCCTTAGGCTCTCTTTGCTTTTCGATCTGACAGCTTGCTACTGCAACTGTATGTTGACTAAGGGCCAGATGTAGGTGGCTAAATACCGGTCGATAATGCCGAAATTCAGTAAATTACAGCATTACCGACCGGTATTTAGCCATGTGCAATGTAGGTGAGTTCAAACTACTTGCAAAATAAGGAATCGCTAAATAGTGATTCCTTATTTTGCTCTTGCATTTAAGGAATCGGAAATACCGATTCCTTAAATGCAATGTACGTAGCACAAAAAATTGTGCACTTCAGCCATAAGGAATCGCTAATTACCGAAGCTGGTGGTAAGTAGCGAATTCATTTAAAAAAGCTATTTTTTGCTTTTTTAAATGTGCCATGTGGCACACATCCATGCCTTTAGGGCATGTATGTGCGCCACATGTACACACATGCACATTTCAGGGGTGCAACAGGGTGTCCTTTGAACACCCTGGCACCCTTGAAATATCTCCCGCTATTAGCGATTCGGTAATACCGAATCGCTAATAGTGAATCTCTTCCCATTCATTCCTATGGGCCTCCTAGCCCATAGGAATGAATGGCTAGGTATTCCTTAATAACGAATCTCAATTACCGATTTGTTATTAAGGAATGTTAAGGAATTGCTAATATTTTAGGGATTCCTATCTACATTTCATTTAGCGAGTCTTTAATAGTGATTTGGTAAAAATCGCTATTAAGGACTTGGTAAATGGAAGTTACCTACATCTGGCCCTTAATTGGAATTATTAAAACTCAGCTGAGTTTTATGAACTACTTTTTATGGGAAGTTCTGCTATTATAATTTGACTTTAAAAAAGCCTTATGCTCCTTTGATTTCACTCTTTTCCATTGTATAAGAAGTTTTTATGGGATCTTAGAATCTAAAGCTCGGAACCTGATTTATAGAATAGGGAACTTAGGGCCGGATGTACTAAGGTTCCCATATGCATCCTGGGAATTATTTCGGGGTTTCACTCCTCAGCAGCCAAGCTAGCTTGACTCCAGTGGAATGGAGAGCACAGGACCGTCCCACTCCTGGTGACAAATGCAAAAGAACAATTGATGGACAGAATGTTGAACAATGTCGAACATTCACCTCAGTACAGAGATCTGGACCTGAATCCATCGTTTTTTGGTGCCCATGAAGAACCGGGCTTTTAAAACCCAGCGGCGCCAGGGGCACGCCCAAAGTCTTCGGATTCACCTGTCTTGGTTTACAGAGACACGGAATACTTCTGGGTGGCGTCAGAGACCAAGTTTATTAGCTGCAGCTAGTAACAGTGATCCTAAAAATACAGCATGGAGTATTTCAGGAGACTGCTCAAATTCGTCGAGCAAGACATCTCCTTTTATACACAATATTCACATTTACAAACATACTCCCACTGCGCAAAAATCTAACCAATGGGGTACATTCTCAAACAAAGTATCACATGACGAAAAGCTCAGTTTGCAATGTCCCAACCCAAAGTTAATCATTGGGAATGTCCCAAATCCAATCTCCACAAGCAGGACAAACCCATAATTGAAAAGCACAATGCATGTAGTAAAGAACATAGAAAAGGAAACAATGTCTGATAGTGAGCAGTAAAAGGCATGTGTAAGGAGACTAAAAGTTAACGATATCCTGAACAGAGATTGGCAATCTCAGACAACGATCAAACCAGTGAAATTGACTCGGCAGGGTCAGCTTCATGTGAAGGAATCAGATCCTTGCAATTCACCTCGAAGTCAAGAAAGACCCTGTTAATGTAAACCAATACATGAATGCCAGGCCGCTTCGTTCGTTCAACCATATTCGTCAGCCTGCGTGATGGCAATACAAAATGGAGACTCAAACAAAATGGAACCCATGTTTCAAGACGTAATCTCCAAATACGTAATGCACTTGCTAGCTAACGTGACAAATTCACTCCATATTAAATACGGTTCGACATCACCAAAATCGTGACGAAACCATAACCTTACAGGACAAGGTTCGTTTTCACAGAACCACACCCATGCCATTCCAGGCTAAACCCAGCCATATGCAAATCAGTTTTGATCCTGTTTCTTATGGAAACAGTCCAGCCCGAGCTGCCAGGCCAGGTCATCCCTGGACTGAAAATAAGCATCCAGGGACCTGTTTCAAGGTTTGTTTCACCCCTCATCAGTCAGGCTAGCTTGACTCCAGTGACATGGAGAGCACAAGGCCCATGTCTGGACATACCCATCCCACTTGGGGTGACAAATGCAAAAAGAACAATCGATGGACAGTATGTTGAATAAATTCACACATTCACCCCGGAATAGAGAGCTGGGCCTTAATTCATAGTTCTTTTTGCTCCCCATGCCATTTCCAGCCCAGGGAGGACCTGGCCTGGCAGTTTGGGCTGGACTGTTCCCATGAGGAACAGGGTCAAGAATGATTTGCATATGGCTGGGTCCAAACTGGGATGACTCAGTGAGCAGAAGAACGATTATTCATTAAACTCAGATGTATGACTGGGGGTGAGTGTCTGAAAAGTTTCAGTACTTCATCCATTATTGTGTTTGCTATGTGCACCCTAAGTGGCCAGGGTATGCTGACACATGGGTCCCTTGTCACTTTGCCACTGGCTTCAAACAAGTCTGGCTGATCAGGGGTGAAATCCCACAAATGGTCCTAGGATGCCTGTTTCCTGTTCAGGGAGAACCTGGCCTGGCAGTTCGGGCTAAACTGTTCCCATGAGGAACGGGGTCAAGACTGATTTACATATGGCTGGGCACAAACTGGGGTGGCTTAGTGAGGAGAAGAAGATGATGGATTAAACCCTGATCTGTGACTGGGGATGAGTGTCTGAAAAGTTTCTGCATGCCTTCCATCATCTTATTGTGTTTGCTAACTAAAGGATGACAAGATTTTGGGCTCAGTCCAAGCTATCAGTAGTAAAAAATTATTTATGGGAAATTGTGAAATCTGCCTACTAAAGCTACAATTTCAAGCAATGTGTGCTTATAGCTTAATTTAAAGTTATGCACTAGTCCATTGAATGTCCACCAAGTCACCACTACAGTGTATTTCCTACAATGGGAGGGACAGGCCAGTTATACAATGAATTCCACCTAAACTGTTGATGTCGCAAGTCAAAATCCAAGCTCAAAATGAAATCGCTTTATCAATTCTTGTTCAAGGTGTTTTATGGTGCTATTTTGCTTTCAGACATCAGGAGCTGGACATCTTGCCTATTTTTGTGTGCCTACATTTCTGAAACTTAATGTTTTTTCACATCACAAGGGCATATGTAAGCTCAAATGGATAGTACATTCAAGGGTGTTCCAAACGGGGCCTCAAAATATATATTGTTCAGGGCTCCAAAAATTCATAAGATGCCATTGGGTAATCCTACTGGAGAAGTCCAATTTGGGTGCTAGCTGTTTAGGGGAATTGGACTACAGATATCCATGGAATTAAGTTATTTCTAGATGGGGGGTGTTAAAGTCTTGTTGCTCTTTTCAATTCGGCCTGAAAACAATTATTTGTTTAGGGTGGATTTTTTTTTACAAAACCTGCTATGTTTCCGAGAGTTTTTGATCTACAAGAATTGGATTTGGTGCATACATGTTTACTCCAGTGGAAGTACTGTTATTTTCCCAACGAACTAAGGGCCAGATGTAGGAAGCCTAATACCGGTCGGTAACGGCCGAAATTACCGAATTTCATCCGTTACCGACCGGTGTTAGGCTTTTCAGATGTAGGGGCCTAATTTAAGGATTCGGTAATTTACCGAATCGGTAATTTAAGGAAACGGTAAATTACCGAATTCTTAAATACCGGTTCGGTAAATTACCCCACAGTGAGTAAATTACAATATCTGTTTTATTCAATGGTATGACCGGCCCTCCCCATCACCCCCTAGGGATATATATTATGCATAGAAGGTGCTGGTATGATACATTTTATAGTTCATGTGGACTCTTATTCATTGGAAGTGTGGGTCAGTGTTTTTATGATTTTGTTTCGTTTTATTACATTCAGAGTAGAAATAACAATAGGGTAGATTAGATTGTAAATGGTGGTTCTGGATGTTTGGTTGTCAGTTAAAGAATCTATGTGAAGAAAGGGGTGAAGTATCAAAAAAGGGACTCCAGGAATGCTGTTCAGTAATTGATAGTCCCTCAGAAAGTCCCATTCTGATGTGTTGTTCATCTCTTGAGATTTCTTGCAAGAGTGTTTTTTGCAATGGGTTTTCTTGCTAGTGCTATGATGTGCAGTAGAGGAAGTTAAATGCTAATCCTTGCCTTTGTAACTTTATAAGAACTGTAAGTTTCCTTTATTGAAGACAGAGCATTTTCCAATTCCTACAAAACATTCATGGTCCGGAGATTTGTCCCTTATGACACTTGTTATTAGCTGTCAGGCCTTACCATGGCAAGGGGCGAATAACCTCCAGGAAGTAGGGCCCGCCCTGCTATAACAACTGGGCCTTGCTTACAGTATGTTTTCCTTTCACATGGAAGAGGCTTTTCAGGTAATACATCAAGTGGAATAGAGGGTCCAAACACAGTCAGAGCTCCTGGATCTGGAAGACACAGAAATACACTGTTATCATCTTACATGCACACCACAGCTCCCTTATAATATTAACACCACAACAGGAGCTCATATGCGCAAATCTAAACAAGACCTGCAGCTTCTGAAAAAACAAACCGACCAACAGAAGCAAGGCTGTCTTAATAACAAGCAAGCTTTGTACCCCATACCAACTGCTTTACCGGTACACTCAACAGAAAAATGCACTAACATAGGTTCAAGACCAACGACTTGCTACAGGACTGCAAATCTCAATACAGTGCACAGTGCCATACAACAACAGCCACCATCAACCATTCATGTGGTTGATGATGCTCTCTTTACCACAGACAAGTGCAACCACTGTATCTTTGTTCTCTTTGATCTCTCCTCATTCTTTAAAACCGGTTCTATGGCATTACAATGAATGCCTTTCCCACGCATGCTTTTACCATGCAGATGCATTTCCCATGCATGCCTTTACCAAGCAAGTATATTTAAGGGTAAAAGCAATACATACATTACCTACTGCCGGTTGCCAATAGTTAGTTATAGTTAGGACCTTGGTTGTATTCAAAAAGTGTTTTTTCTTTTGCCAATATCTTTGTCACCTTTTGAAGAATCTTCGCAAAATGTTCAAAACTAATGTCTCACTCACTTCAGCTGCTGTGTTGAAAGTTTTGAGGTGATTCTTCAAGCGGGGGGGTCCCAAAATGCTTTTTCTCCATGTTAATTTCTATAGTAAACGGGTGACTCAGCTGCAGGCTGAACTGCGGAACGGAATTACAACAAATTTGGCAGAAAGGTAGCTCTTGGTCAAGAGTGTACCCTTTTTGTTAAATGGTGTAGATCCATTCAGTAGTTCCTGAGAAATGTAAACATTTCTTCGATATACAAGTAGGGACGCGGATTATCCGCGAACCCTCCCGATCTCGAGCCTGTTATCTGATTGGTTGCCAACACTTGAAACCAGGAAAAGCTGACAGCCTTCTTATGACTCAGTTGGACTTAGTCACAAGAAAAAAGGTCAACAAATGTTAGAAAATTAAGAAAAGGGGGCAGGGTAGAAACACCCTGACCCCCTAGGCCTGCTCGGGAGTCCCACAGGGACCCCAGGGCCCAAAAAAACGTTTTTGCTTTTTAATTTTCAGCAGGATTGGCGTTGGATCCGTGAATCTGGCTGAAATTATGTAAAGTGCGGGCTGCCGCGCTTTGTTTTCTTTAAGCCCTGGGTGGGCCACCTCCTCTATGTATATTAAAGACAGGGGGGCTACAACCCTAGGGACCACCACCTCCGGGGCTTTATTTTCTAAATAAATGCTTGTGGTTGGTTCCTGCCCCCCCACCCCCACAGTCCCAGGGACCACTAAGTCCCCTAGGCTAAGTATGTTAAATGTGGGGAGACACACAGCTCTACCCGCAGCCCTGGGGACCGCCACCTCCCCGGGGCTAAATTCAAAAGATGCGTGGAGGGCTCCAGTTCCCCCCTGGAGCCCTGGGGACTGCCACCTCCCTGGAACTATGTAAAAAAATAAAGCGGGGAGGGGCTCGATCCTTCCCCACACAGCCCCGGGAAACACCACCCCCCTGGTTCTTAATATTGTTAGAGGAGGGCTGTGCGGCACCCTTTGTGGAGCCATAAATGGCCCTGTAGACCTCCACCCCCCCAGGGCCGGCTCAAGCAATGTCCTGGTGTGCCCAGCCCCAGGCCATATGCAGTTTCTTAACCATATATGGTTAAGTAACTGCATATGTGAAAGGCAGTATAGGTGAGTGTTGGATTATATGAAAGGCTGTATGTGTGAGTGAGTGAGTGATTGTGATAGTGGCTGGAGGGGTGAGTGTGTGCTTGTATGACTTACAGTATGGGTGAGTGAGTACACGTTAATATCTGTATGAATACATGAGTGGATGTGTGTATAACAGTATAGGTGAGTAAGTGGCTGTATGATTGACTCTATGGGTGAGTGAATAGGTGTGTGAGTAGCTCTATGGGTGACTGGCAGTGTGGGAGTGGCTGTATAGGTTTACAAGTGGATTTATTGGTGGCTGTATTAGTGATTTAGTTGGTATATACGTAGCTGTATGCATGTATGAGTTGATGTGTGTCTAGACCTATGAATCAGTGAGTGGGTGTGTAAGTACTGGCATGGGTGTGTCAATGGTTTTGAGAATGGTAGTATGGAAGATGGAGTGGGTGCATGAAAGGATATATTGGGGTGTGAGTGGGTGCATCAGAGATTCTGTGGATGATGGCATGAGTGATGTCATCAGTGATATAATTTAAGATGTCATTAGTGATGTCCCTGACCATGTCATGAGTGATGTAATATGTGAGGTCATAAGCCTTTGCATTGAGGGGACACAAGTTATAGTCAGCTCAGCAAACTATAACTGCTGAATTTCACTGGTCTTGTATGAGTGAAACTTTAGCCCAACTATAACGTCTCTGCAACCGTTGTTTTTTTCCAGTGAATTTCTAAGTTTAAAAAAAATTATATTTCCTAACTATAATGTCCCTTTAACCTTTGTTTTTTCCAGTGAATTTCTACGGTTTGGTAAATGTAAATTCCTAACTATAACATCCCTGTAACCCTTGTTTTTTTCTGTTAATTTTGAAGGCATTTTTATTTTTATTTCCTAATTGTAACCTGTAAACTTTGAGAGTGGGTGTGTGGGTTGCTGTATAGGTTGGTGACTGGGTGTGTGAGTGGTTGTATAATTGCATAGGTAGCGTCTGTGTGATTCTATGCATGCAATTGCCAAGGACACACTGTGAATACCGGGTGTTTTTGACAAAGTGTAAAAAATATATATAGACATATTTTACATAAAGTTTCAGTGTCGGGTCTAGCTGTTTAGTAACATATTGGTGTAACTTTATTTTAACAACACATTTGTAAAAAGCATCAATTTCAAAAAATAACTTTCAACATCTGAACTCACGAATAGAACATAACTACCACGCACCCATCAAACTACCCACTGTTACCGAAAGTCATGCTGCAAAAGTAGTGCAATGCACAATCTGCAACAAGACCCTCTCTAGAGGGCCAAACAAAAAATATACATGTGGAAAAAAGCCCATGTTATATAATCTTAAAACCTATCATAGAAAAAGTCTACAACTGGTGATCTAGCAGAGGGAACCTGGGGGACCATCTACATCAGTGGCAGCAGCAACAATTCCCAGCCAGAAAGTCCCTTCAGAGGTATATTACGACAACAGATATGGCTCTAGAGTTTTCAAGAATGGCCACGTATTGGATGGACTGTAGTTTTGTTATAAATACTGGTGAGCAGTGTGTTTTTTGCACATTTCTCAGTGCATATTTTTCGAATTCCTCCTGTCCCAGTGCCCATTTTTGTTACCATAAAAAAGAATAAAAACATTTTAAATCTTTACAACACCACTAAAAAATTTTTTTTAAAAAGAAAACAGAAAATCGTGTCACCGGAAAATAATGAATATCATTCTATAATACAGCTTGCAACTAAAAGAATAACAAGTACACACCCATTTATCTATCTTGGACATTCTGTAAGAAGAGTTGATAGCGAGCAGATTTGTGCAATGCACAACATGTCACAAGACATTGTGAAGGGGTACAAATAAATAATATTCTCACATGGGTCATGTCCATGCTTTACCATCTAAACACATCCCATAGCAATAGTGTAAAAGAAATGAGAAGAAAACTCAAGGCTGAAAGACCCTCAACTTCAATAGCAGCAGCAACAACACCAGGGCAGAGAGTCCCTTCAGAGATCCAATCTCAACTTCAATATTTGGCTCCAAGGTTTTCCCCGGATGGTATCATGCTGCATGGATTGTGCAGTTGTAGTGAGTGCTGGAGAGCAGTCCATAACAGCCCTTCGCAATGCTGCAAAGAATCATAAATGTTGACTTTTTAAATTTTTAGCCCTTTGTAGTTTTTCTACATTAGCATGCGTATTATTAGTTTACAAAATATCTATGTGTTGTTCTTTTTATTATCTTTTAATTTATTGTAACACTTCTTACAGCTTGCCGTAAGGACAAGTCAAAGTGTTCCTCTGCAAATAAATATAAAGCTAACTTTTGCCAGTCAGCATTATTTATTTTTCCACTTTTTAAATACAAGGCAACAGTCTGTGTTCGAATCTTCTATTTAGTGTGTCAACAACATATACAAACATACTCCAATTTTTGAGACAACACTGTGTTAAATTTTGTCATCTCTTTTTCAAAACTATCAACTGTAATATCTGTGCCCTGTTCTGCAACTCCTTCTCTTAACAACTCTTTATTTTCCCTAGAATCCTGCTCAGGACCAAAGAAAAAAAACTACACATCATCACAAACCTTTTCTATGTCTGCCACAGTACTATCCAAAAGTGCTCTATTAATTTCTCCTAAACATAAAGCAGGAGTTTTCACATAATACATCGCCTAACTAAAGTTCACATTGTTGAGTGGTGTACAGCTAACATTCTGAAATGATGAAAGGTGCTTTGGCACACTTTATTTGATAAACAAGCTAGTGAGTGTCCCTGCAAATATGTATGCTTTCCAATCTTGCACGGATTAAATCCCTGTAAAGTACTTATTTTGTATCTTTAAACTACGCCTTGGAAAGATATGTAAAAATG
Organism: Lissotriton vulgaris; assembly: GCF_964263255.1. Lineage (NCBI taxonomy): Eukaryota > Metazoa > Chordata > Amphibia > Caudata > Salamandridae > Lissotriton > Lissotriton vulgaris. The sequence goes on from NC_141697.1 coordinate 1,132,178,664, forward strand.
TCCTAAATATCTATGTATTTCTGTTGAATACTAGAAACACTACACAATTCCAATTCTTTACAGGCACCTGACTCTGCTTCCTTGTACCTTTTCTCAAAAAAGTTGTTCTACATTTGTAGGTACCATCACCTCTTTCGCTATAGTGGCATTCTTCATTTCATAACATTGTCCTATGTCAATAGCATGAGCTAATCTATTATCCTGGAGATAGCTTTGTTCAATAAAGAAAGACTCTGAATGTAAAACCCTAGAAAGAGGCTGGAGGAAACGTTATCATGAAGAAGCTAAAGTGGCATATAAAAAAGCCGCTAAGGAATACCACATTCTCTGCAAAGTAGCTCGAGCTGAGTTCTTTACACATAAAATCTCTCAAGCACAAAATTGCTCCTAAAAGCTTTTTAAGGTGGTAAAAGAACTATCCGGAGAGCAAACCCAGACTACCCCCCTTACTCTTACTGGCACCCAATGTGATAAAATTGCCCTCTACTTTACTGATAAAGTTGAACAAATACACTACACTGTAACTCTCAATTCCACCGGACACCGAGACTACGACAACTGTCCCCATGGATTCTGTGGGAATAGGGCCCCACTATAATAACATTTCCTCTGACAAATTGGAAACCTGAACCCTCTTGGAACCTAGCACCTCATGCTATCTTTTGGTGAACTTTAAATCTGGTTCCCCGTGACTTACTCCCCTTTCATCTGATTAAACAGCTTGACGCGTCCATACTCTCGATAATTATGGATCTCCTTAATGCCTCCCTACTGAAGGAGTAGTGCTGCAGGAATGGAAACATGCTATGGTTCTCCCTCTTCTGTAGAAAGACATTGCCGACCCCATCAAGACATCTAACTTTCATCCCATCTCGCTGCTTCTGGCTTTCTCTAATATTCTGGAAAAGCATATAAATGGTCAACTGACCGCTTATGTGGAATCTCAGAATTTTCTCCACACCTCTCAATCAGGTTTTAGACCTGTTTTTTCTACGGAATCAAGTCTTCTTGGTGTTACTGAAATGATAAGGCACAGGTTAGATGAGGGTGATACAGTGGCCCTTATCTTGCTGGACCTTAGTGCCGTGTTTGACACGGTGTCTTACTCTGTCTTGTTGAGAGCCTTGCAGGCTGTGGGCTAGGCGGGTTTTCTCGGATCTTCTCTAGCTGACCGAACCTTCCAGGTTATCTCTGCTTTGATTAATTCCAACTCTTATCTATCCCCTTATGGAGTTCCTCAAGGTTCTGTGCTGAGCCCACTGCTGTTTAATGTGTATGTCCGTCCTCTGGCGGATGTTGTTGAAGATGCTGGTCTCTCCCTCTTCTCCCATTCTGATGAATCTCAGATCATCTTTTCCCTTTTCTCTGTTAAGGGGGCAGATCCCTCTGCTCTTCAGTCAGGTTTGAGTAAAGTTGTGATTTGGATGCAAAACAACCTGCTCAAACTGAACAGTGAAAAGACTGAAGTTATGATTTTAGGGAAAAAACATGATCTTTGGGGTCCTCAACATTAGCTCCCTGAAAGGGTGCATTGCCCTCGCCGGTACACTATGTTCGTAATTTGGGTTTCATCATTGACGGACATTTTTCTATGAAACAACAAGTCACCAAGGTATCTGCCATTTGTTTCATTATTTTGAAATGGCAGAATTATTTTTTTATGGGTGATTCCCCTTTCTGCTCAGAAAAAAGTAGTCCAAACCCCAGTCACCTCTAGGCTGGACTATGGCAATGTTCTCTATCTGGGCTCCAATAAAGCTACAATTCAAAGACTCCAAGTGGTGGCGAATACGGCTGCTAGACTGCTGTGTCACGTGCTTAAATCTTCCTCAGTCACTGGTTTCCTTTGTAGCCTTCATTGGCTGACGGGGGAGAACCGAATAAAATTTAAAGCCATATGCTACATGTTTAAAATTAAAATTGGAGTGGCCCCCAAATATTTGCAAAAGCTAGTTCAACGCTACCAACCCTCTCGCCTTCTGCGCTCTGTTCAGCAGATGATGTTTTCTGTCCCCACATTCAAACTCTTTCGCATGCGTAGCTGGTCCTTTTCTTATTTATTACCAACCCTGTGGAACTCTACCTATCTCACTACGTGAGGAAACCGTACATCGTGTATTCCACAGAAGCTTGAAGACTTGGTTCTTTGATTCTTCGATTCTTTCTTGCTTGAACTCAGCTTTCCTAAGGGGGCCGGCGCCGGGAAACCTCTCGAGGTAGCTGTGTGCCTTACAATTTCAATGTAATAATAATAAAAATTAATAATAATAATACTAGAAGTATGAATGCATTCTCCACTAAAAACTGTACAAAAGGTACTTCTATTCACTAATCTATTTTTCGACCCTTTTTGTTTCTCATAGCTTGGTTTTCGTTTACATTATTTTCAAATCTTTGCAGGTGTCCAAATATATTTGTAAGAAATGACCTTGTCCTCTTACCAGTAGTTCTATTTTCTTTCACCACTTCTTCTGCATTTTTCCTCTTGTGTGTCAGTTCTGCAGAGATACTATAGTTGCTTCTGTTGCTTTTTCCTCCAAAACTTTGTAGACATTCTAACTATCTGTAGTTATGTATACATTGTTATGTAAAAAAAAGTATATTTTAATTTTTATTCAAGCCAACGTACCAACTACTTCACTACTGACTTACACATAATATTAAAACAGTTTTTATGTTATGTTGCAGTTTTAAATCTACAGATGAACCTAGCTATATAACTACATGCACTTACGTCAATATACCAAACTCAAAGTAAACACAAAACTTTATTTATTAGTTACCTTTTAACATTATACCAGCCTCTCCTATAACACAGCTGCACCATATCTCATTTCTCACTGATTAATGGTTTAAGACCAGTTTATCCATTCTGGTTGATTTAGCGTTTCAGTACTTTTCAACTTAGATGTGTCAGATTTATATTTTGAGAAACACTTCATATAACAATCTGCACATTAATCTGTATCACAGCATATAGCTCTCTAATTCTTCTGAGTACATGCAAACAGTGTGTGACACGTTAATTATGTAATTCACCAGATGGTTCGAAAAGAGTAAATATTCCTCACTAAAACTTGTAAATACATGTGTTTGTGGTTGAGTACAACAATACTCCCTGGATGATTGGATGAGTGCATAGATAGTGCCTAGGTGATTCCCTCAGAATATAGGTAGTGCCTGCATGATTCCCTGAGTATGTAGGAACTACATCAGTGGTTCCATATCTGCATAGTTAGTGCCTGTGTATTTGCTTCTATCTGGGTGATCGTATCACGGAATGGGTGTTGCCTGCATAGTTCAATGAGTACATAATTAGTGCCTGCGTGAGTGAAAGAGTGCTTGTGTAGTGCCTGGGTGATTAAATAAGTCTAGATATCACACTTGATATATAATTGCATACATTGCTCTGCTAGTCTGCGTGCAAATGCATCAGTAGGATTCCCAAACTGAAACAACAATTCTAACTTTTTCAAAGCCCAAAACCTTTTCTCAATGGGATACCTACATCAATTCGCAAATATTTCTTGTGTCTTTAAAACATATATTCAGCATTTCTCAAAGAAAAGTGACAAAACAAGTGAAGCTACACAAGAACTCTCAATGGCACTATTAACCCTCCTTAATTTTAAACATAGCATGTTTAAAGAAATACACTACCCCACCATATACATAAAATTTTCAACAGCCGTAAAGAACACAGATCACCATGTAAACATATATTTGATTTCATAATATATATACACCTTCAGGACATCTTTCCCAAAATATATAGTTCTCTGCATCTTTAAGTGAACTCAAGAGTCTCATCGTGCATATAAATATCTGCAACCACATAAACCATATCTCACCATCTAACATATGCAAACCGGTCACATAAGTTAAAAACCTCATTCTCACACATTTCCTAATACATAGTTAACAAGTATTACTACTTTATAATTCATATACAGACACAGCACATTTTCTAATTTTTATTTCTGACTACACTACTTCTGTTAATAATGTGAATAAAACTACCACAACTCCCAGAATGCAAATAATATAGACATATCTATTCTGCACATAATGTTTAGACATTTAAAACATTGTTATTTTTGAAAGCATTTCTCATGTTCATTTTCAAAAGTACTAACATCTTAAACACATATCTGCTGACAGATACGGTTCATTTGATTTAATTTTTTGCACATCACTTTGATCATCAATGATGAACTCAGACTCCTAGGAGCCACGGAAAGATCCTGGAGGAACAATCCCACTGCCCTCAACCGGGACCAACTCAAACCAGCTCGCAAAACCTGCCTTAATCATATCAAGAACAAAAAATCATCCTTCTTCTGCTCTGCTCTAGATAAGGCTAAAAACCGCCCCAAAGAACTCTTCAATATCATCAGAAACCAAACCTCCATGCCCATGACAGACAGCTTAACTGCGTCCAAATCCCAGTGCAACGACTTTGCTAACTTCTTCAAAGAAAACATTTCCTCAATTGACCGATCTTGCAGCAATCTTTCCGCCCTCTCAGAGTTGCACCCTACTGCTTCTACCCACCCAAGATCAACAACGGCAGCCACTCGCTGGTCTTCCTTCCAACCCATCCAAACTTAAGCGATAAGCGATCTCATTGCCATCGCTAATCCCTCGTCTCACTCCTTTGATCAGCTGCCCTCGAGACTGACGAAAGACCTGAAACTTACTCTAGCCCCTATCTGGGCCAAGATTATCAACAGCTCCTTGAGCAATGGTTCAATCCCGGACTGCCTTAAACTGGGTCAAGTCACGCCACTCCTAAAAAAACCTGGCCTCGACCCTACGGTCTTGAACAACTTCAGACCAGTGTCAAACCTGCCGCTCTTATCGAAAATCTTGGAAAAATGTGTGCTATCTCAGCTAACACAACACCTGGAGATCTTGAATCTTCTTGACCCACACCAATCTGGGTTCAGAAAGGGCTGCAGCACAGAATCCGCAATCCTCAATGTGATGGATGACCTACACAGGTCTCTAGACTCCAACCAATGTAGCCTCCTCATCCTCTTAGACCTCTCGGCAGCGTTCGACACAGTGGATCACAACCTACTACTCAATGTCCTCCAGAAGAGAGCGGGTTTGGACAAAACTGTTCTCAAATGGTTTGCCTCCTTTCTCAACAACCGCACTCAAACTATCAAAATTAAAAGCTACAATTCGGACCCCCTCCCCATTACTAGAGGAGTCCCACAGGGGTCAGTACTCTCACCACAACTTTTCAAAATCTACATGGTGTCCCTCACTACAATTCTAAGGAACTCCAACATCCCCTTTCACCTCTATGCGGACGACACACAACTCTACCTGGAAACCACTTAGATTGCAGACATCCACAGACTAAATGCACACTCACAGAGGTTCAACACTGGCTCTCATCCAACCACCTCAAACTTAATGAAGAAAAGACAGAAGTGCTCCTCATCTCAAACAAAAATGAAAATCCCCAAATACTCGAATGGATCAAAGCCTTAAACGCCCTCAATGTTCCCCTTGTTCCTACAACCTCCGTCAAATCACTGGGGATCACTCTGGACCCAAAACTGGACATGAAAGAACACATCTCTAAAACTGCCAAAAGTGCTTTCCTTAATCTGAAACTTCTTTACAAATTTAAACCCTTCCTCCCCTTGAAAGACCTGAAACAGGCCACTCAGGCACTGGTACTCTCCAGGATTGACTATGGCATTGCTACTCTGACTGGAAGAGCCAAATCTCATCTAGGGCCTTTGATGGCTACCCTGAATGCAGCAGCTAGAATGGTCACAGGAACTAAGAAATATGAGCACATCTCCCCGGCTCTCAAGGACCTGAAATGGCTTCCTATTAATCTTCGAGCCATCTTCCGCACAGCCTGCCTCACACACAAAGCCCTGCATACAGGTAAACCGGAATATCTGGCCAATTAACTCAAGAGAGCCGGTCAGTCCAGGACCCTCAGAAGCTCCAACACGCTCCTACTCATACCTCTGAAATCACAGAAACGCAAAAGATCGAACAGGTCCTTTGTGGGAAATGCTCCTAAGATATGGAACTCCATCCCCCCACACTTCAGGATGACAACCTCCTTCCTAAAATTCAAGACACTACTCAAAACCTTCTTTCTTGAGCGAGCTGGATCGTAACGAGAATCACCGTCTGACTTTAATAGTTCACTATCTCTTTGGTCCTTGCAAGAACCGGATGACTCTCCCTTGTTCTCCGCCTTGTCGCCCTCATGATCTCAATGCTTTCCCATACTTTCCCTACCCTGCTCGACCCACCTTTTATGTTGATGCTTATTTGTATCCGTTGTGAAGCGCTCTGATACCTTCGGGTCTAGCTAGCGCTATACAAAACTTAAATAAATAAATTGAGTTCATTCATCATATTGTTGTTTTAGCTCTTTCTGGATAGTTTTGACACTGTTAAGATTTGTAAAAACTCAGCACAAGAATGGTACACCACTATCATAGAAAGCAACTCTAAAATGGCAACCTCTTCAACTTTATACTCTAAGATCATGAGAAAGGCAGCAAATAAAATTATGTCTTTCATTTTAGACTACTGTATCGCCACTTGTGAATAGGTACCATCTGTTAACCCATTCAAAACGAGGTGTCTGTCTCAGCGCATTCTCAATGTTTTCATGATGACAGTAAAAAAATCGCAAAAAAACAGGAGTCTAAACCAATATTTTGTTTCAGTTTTTTAAAACAGACATATACTACACTGCACTGTTTTTCTCCTGTATTTCTAGAACAACTATCTCTAAAGCCTGTTTCCATTTTCTTGGTGAGGCCAGAGATCGTAATGATGTCGGTAATCTCGAACCCCTTGGATACAGCGCAAAAGTGGAAAGCAAAAGCAGGAATTCAATAGCCACCACCACACTCAAAAATGTTAATTATATAATTAATTCTAACCATCAAGCTAGATAAATCACTATCTAAATAACTCTATAAAAACATTTATCAGAATCTCAATATAATACAATGTGTATTAATGATTCACTGATGTAATATTTTATATTTCTACCAATATTCGCGGTGTCGCGCAATGCTAACGACGTCCCTGCTACGGTACACAGGGGAATGCTGGCAGTCGTGGCATCATCGCAAATATCGCACGTGATGAAGAAAATCAATGTTGTACACATAACTTGTGACACAAACACACCCATTACTCAAACATGGGGTCAAGTAGTTTCACCCTGACCCCTTAGCTTTCCCACAGAGATATATCTATAATTTTCAGCTTACATTTCCCAAAAATTACTGGATGAATTTGCACCAAATAACAAAAAGCACAATCTGTGTAACAACAATTTTCCTTTCTGCCAAGATTGATGTATTTCAGTCTGGTGGTTATGGCTGAAGGTTCAACAACGTGTTCCTATTGCAATTATCATTACAAACACACCCTTTTTTCGTGCCCCCATATCTCAGTCCCCACTACACAGATCACCCCCAAACTTTCCATGAGACACAGAACCTACCTTGACACTTTTTGGGGTAAAATTTAATGAAGTCAAAAAATGCTTTTCCTATGGAAACCAGGTCCTGACTATAACTACCTACTGGTATATATATATCTCAACAAAGGACTAACAGATGTCTAAAACAGGTATAATAATATGGTGGCCATTTTAAATGTACCAACTGAACATTGTAAATCACAACAATCACAACAATCTTGTAATGCTGTTGAGAAGCTACTTCCTACATAGTTTTGTACTACAGTCAATAAGCATTCTATTGAACATTCATATCATGCACATACATATTTACATGAGCCATACATTTAGAAATGATGTGCTTTGGCAAAAGGGGATAGGAAAATACACTTGCATGGAGTTCCGTGTGCATAACTAATCCTCAAACAGTTTGAGAGTCAGTGTCAAGTCAGGAAAATGTTGCTCGTAACACAGATAAGCCAGCAATTTCCATTGTCACAAACTGCATTCTGCCCAAGTGGGCTGACACAATAGTCATCCTGCTTATGTTGGTTGTTAAGTTGTACACTATGCATTCAAAAATTATAATCAAAAGGGAACCTGCATATGTTTCATTCCATAACCTGGCATAGATAACTTGTAGAACACACAGTCCAACATATCAATGCAAAACAATGCAGTTCAAGTGAGCTATTCCAATGACTTCAATACTTGTTCATCCATATTTCTAAATGGGCTGGTGTGTGGTCAAATTTTTGTACCCAGTCCCAAGGTCATAGCTTAGTACATCACGATACAGCACAACTTTCACAGACTATTCTCAACTTGAGTTGATGATCCACTTATCTGCTCCATATGACACAATAGTCCTGTGTAAAGCAAGATTGCAGCACAAATTGAGAAAGAAAGTGAATAAAACAGAGGAGGGGAGCACAGAAGACAGAGAAGAGAAACACAAAACAGAAGGAATATATTCAATTAAAAACTAAGCAGTTTCAGTAGACTATAGTGCATAACTAAACATCATACCCTGTGAAGTAGACATGCTACGTACAGAAAGAATGATACAGCTAACATGACAAATCTTCATTATATTAACCTAAATGTACATTCCTTTCTTCATCCGTATTCAGGTCCTCTGGGATTTTTTTCTTTAATTCGAGAATCTATGTCGACTCCAATCTCCTCAAATTCACCTTAGCTGCACACAAGCTGTATAAAATTAGGTTGAGAAGTACTATGGTACTTACCCACCACTATGTAGACTATAAAACAAACTATCACACTCATTCTATGATGTCATTAGTGATGTCATCAATTATGTCACTTGAGATATCATTAGTGATGTCATAGAACATGTCTTGAGTGATATGTTAAGAGAGGTCATAAGCAGTGTATGACGGGGGCACAAGTTACGGTTAGTGCTGCTAACTATAACTGGTGAATTTCTGGGTTTCTTTTAGTTAAATAAATAATTTTAATACTGACCCATTCACCTAGCTATATTGTTACTTTAACCATTAGTTGTTTTCTGTGAATTTTCAAGGCTTTAAGAAAAAAACAGATCCTTTTGTCACTCCTAACTATAACGTTATGTTAACCTTTGGTTTGTTCAGTGAAATTCTAAGTTTTTTTTGTAAATGGAACCTCCTCCATACAGCCAACTGCATGCTACACACGGCCTTTGGCCATGTGCAGTGGGGTCTTTGCCATAGGGCTTCTTCGGCATGGGAACCCTATTCCCCAGGGCCATTTCTTTTTATTAAAGGTGAGAGTGGCCTCCTCCCTAGGCCAACTTTGGCCTCGGGGACCCCATCCCTCAGGGCCCAACACAATTTTTATGGGGAAGGGGGCATGAACGTCTCCCCTCCCTGGGCGGATTTCATCCCCGGGCTCTTGTCTCCCGGGACGCCATACCCCGTGGCCCAGCGCAATTTTGAAGGCGGATAGGAGCATGCGCAGCCTCCCTCCCCAAGCTGATTTCAGCCCTGAGGACCTCATCCCCGGGACCCAGTCTCCTTTTGAAGGGAGAAAGCGGAACGCATCCCCTCTCTATCGCCTGGCATTATTTTGAATGGGGGCCTGCTGCTCCCTGACTCTGAGCCATTTTAAGCCTTGGGACCCCTTCCCCCGGGGCCCAGCTCAACATAAAGGGTGTGTCCTGGTGCCCACCCAGGGCACCGGCCATAGGCTGTTTGTGGGCCATTGGGGGAGCCCTGCAGCCCCCTCAGCCCCAGCCATCTCCCCTCATCCAGCTGGAGTCTTCATTGCTTCCACCTGCAGGGAACAGCTAATAATGCTGCTCCCTGTCGAGTGGGAGCAATATTTGGATCTGAAGAGGGTTGGCTGTATACCTTGATAGTGGCCAGTTGCTGTAGCCAATGCCCCAAAGACAGCCAACTCACGAGCCCCTGGGTGTGGAAGTGGCTGTGTGGGCCTGTGAGTGGATATGTCACTGGCTGTATGAGTGTGTACATGTGTGTGAGTGTCTGAGTGGGTGTGTCAGTGCCTTTGTACATCTGTGAGTGGATGTACGAGTGGTTATCTAGGTCTGTGAGTGGTGTGTGAGTAACTGTATGAGTGTATAAATGGGTGTGTGAGCGGGTTCTGAGTCTCTGACTGGGTGTGAGTGGCTGTATGGGTGTCTGAGTGGTGTGTGAGTGGTTTTCTGGGTGGGTGTGTGAGTGGCTGTATGGGTCTGTGAGTGGTTCTCTGGGTCTCTCGGTGAATGTATTTGTGACTGTATGAGTGTGTGAGTGAGGACCGGAGGTGATTAAGGCCCAAGACCGCAACAGTGTCGGGCGGACGTAAGTCTGCCCCAACATCATAATAAGGGCCTTAGTAGAGGAGTGGTGGGAAAGGGGGGGAAGACCTGCTATTAAATGGTCGGTGTTAAATGAGGGATAAGGAGAGATTTAGGGTGGGTTAAGGAGGTTACCCACCCGCAAAAGAGTAAAGCCATTTCTGTTCCCAAACTACCCTTCTAATGGTACTCCTACCTGAAGGTGACAAAACAGTAGTAAATACACTCCAGCCCAGCCTTGGAGTTAGTCTAGTACCATACAATGCTACTCACAGGTAATGCATACACTACCATAGATAATAATGGAGGTAGGGACTCAAAATTACACCCTGTTGGAAATAATGTTGAAATAATTACATTATTTTGACTTTTTATTTATGTTTATATGCATATATTTGTTTAGATTTAAATATTATGCAGACTTAATAATTAAATACGTTATTAGTTTAAAAATGAATACAAAACTTTCCTTAAAAATTACAATGTAATTTATAATAATTTACTTAATTTTTAATTGTATTTACCTAAAAATTAACTAAGCATGTTTAAACATTATTATATTATTTATCAAGCACATTAATATATTTAAATTAATTAGGTATTTTAATGAACGTTTATTTTGAAGAGGCAATATACCCGATTTGTTTTACTAGTCTAGGGAATAAATTGTGTTTTACATTTATATTTCACAATAAAATGAATGCAATTTTCTTTAAAAAGAAATGAATAACCTTTAATCATTTTTTCAACTCTTTCTCATAGGGAGATCTCCACCACAGTGGAGATCACTGCCTACATGTGAAGAGTTACAAGGAGTTATAATACACTTGTAAATTTGGCTCTGCCCCCTTGTTTCAGGGAGTGGAGACATAAAAGTCTACACTTTTGAGTACATCTATACTCAGAAAATGGTGAAATGTTTACAGTACAAATTTGCTCCAAAGCATAAGAGCACACTTTAATTCGTAGATTGACTTATATGTAAGTTTACCTATATGAATAGGCACTCAGACTTAAATATCGCAGAGGTCAAAGTGCATTAAAAACGCGTGAGAACTTTCATCCAGAGTGCAATGACACACGGTCATGAGCATGGGGGCCAGATTAAAGACATGGCTAGCAAAATATTCTATAATTATTTCAAGTTAAACTAATCAGTTAGAGGTGCACTAACTTACCTTATGAAGCCTTTATTGGTTAATGTGATCACTTCCCATGTCTGTGTGTGTAAGCAGAGTGACACAGAACTGAAGTTATAGTGGGGAATAGTGACTTGTGTGTCTTTAATGGTATGAGGTCCCAGCCAGTGACAGGAAGCACATGAATATGTATGCTATTATTTTAAACTTGCAATGCCACTCTAACAAAATACATTTTTGTCATTACCAGGCTTCAAGTCACTCCATCAATTAAAGCTAATACTGTCTTCCAAGCAGCCCTTACAACTGCAGATTAATCAATTGCTCACATTTACATTTCTTTCAGACTGCAGACACCCTGGAAAGAAGGCTTGTTTCTTGTTTAACTATCTGCCCCTTCCTCTTCGTCACAGCACAGAAAAATCACTTCCTTCCATTTCAGCTGAGGAATCGCAAATGTTGTATGGGAAATGTTTTTCTCAAATTAAAAAAGTAAGGGTATGTCCTGTCCCTCAGATCCCGCCCACTTCAACCTCTCGCTTCACCTCAATTTAAAGATGGAAATATAAATCTTTCCTTTACTCCACCTTGTTGGATTTCACCCAACTCGACCCACACCACGGAAGCGAGGATGGCCCCAATCCTCTGCCCCTATTCGGAACGCAACACGCCCATTATACCACAGCGTGGCAGCGGACCGAACAAAGGGAGAAGGTAGGAAAAAACAAAAAGAAAGAGAAACGCCAAGACTCTTTCTATGTTTCAGCTAGGCAGACCCTGTTCTTGTGGGTATATATAGGTCTTCTAACCTGCAGCAGAACAAGAGAAGAAACAAAGAAAAAACAGACTGTCAACACAATTCTCAGTGTCCTCTCACCTGAATTCTCCACAGTACACACTTATCACTGCCCAACACAACCCAATTCCCCTCCTTACTTGTGTAACACAGAAGAATCCTCCGGAAAGAGACTTGTGGTGATAAGTCCAAAAGGTAAGAGTAGACAAGCTCCCTTTTTTCCTAGCGTTTCGTTTACAGGGGGGGAAAAAAGTCATTAATCTGACAGAAAAAAAACCTTGGAAAGCTATTAACAGCAAAACCGCTGTATTTGCATACCGTTTTACCTAACTTGTGGCCACAAACTAAAGCGCGTTCCTCGCAAAACGCCAGAAGCGCAGTGCTTCGTGAAATCGTCCAAAGTTTCACATAACGATGTGAAACGGATTACACAAAACCCGGAAATCGGCACCGCCGTGTGTATCAAAATCCACACACGGGCTAAGCAAAAAGACGTACAGTGTCCAAAAAGAAATATCCCAATCCTTCCTAGTGCACAACGTGGTCTGAAGCACAACGTCCACCTCCGACCGAGAACTGCAGACTGGAAGGCGTCCGACGCGTCCCGACTCCAGGAAGCAGAAGGAAGCCTCGTTCTGCTCGGCAAAGATTCCCAGCGTTTACTTTAATCCGAATGCGGGGGAACACAACCAGAGGGAGAAACGCTAACTCCCCAAAACACAACCTGGAAATTGAAGACCAACCAGGCTAGAAAACAAGCCCTGAGTACTGGCGCTGGCTCCTAGATAAGGAAGGAGGAGAAAAAGGGACGGAGGCTACCAGTAAGGAGGAAACAGAGAGAGGACACCGAGGATACAATGCACAAAAAAGCACAGAAAAAGGAAAGTCAGCTAACATCAGCTAATTCCCAACAGTACCTCCCCTCAAAGGCCTCCCAACTGGACGGGGTTTAGTCGGATGACGCAGGTGAAACAATCTAATCAAACGAGGAGCATGCACCCCTGTAGCTGGTTCCCACGTGCGTTCCTCAGGAGGATACCCTTTCCAATCGATTAAGTACATCAACCTCCCCCGTCTCCTCCTCGAATCAAGGATTGCATTAACCTCAAATTCTTCCACTCCATCAACTAACAATGAAGGAGGAGGGGGCAAGGTCTGATCGGTGTCTTTATATGGCTTCAATAAAGAGGTGTGAAACACCGGATGAATGCGATATTCATCAGGCAACTCCAACCTCATGGCCACAGGATTTATCACTTGTACTATAGGAAAAGGACCCACAACACGTGGTTGCAGTTTCCTAGAGCCTTCCATTCTCAAGTTCTTTGTTGACAACCAGACAGGATCACCTACAACATAAGAGGGGGCTGGTACCCTGTGTCTATCAGCCTGCTTTTTCATGTCTTCTTTGGCCTTTACCAAATGCTCCTGAGCTATACCCCAAATCTTTCCCAATGCTACTCCCAATGAATCGACAGCTGGCACATGACCCGAGGGTTGAATAGGGATGGCCTTTGGATGAAATCCCATGGAACAGTAAAAGGGGGACATACCAACAGCGGAATGAATGCTGTTATTATATGCGAAATCCGCAAGAGGGAGGGCTAACACCCAATTACAAGTCAAGGAAGTCAATAAACACCGTAGATACTGTTCCATCGTTTGGTTGATCCTCTCAGTCTGACCGTCGGACTGAGGATGATAAGCAGAAGACAGGCAGATTTTCATTTGTAACGCCTCAAATAACTCAGTCCAGAAATGGGACACAAACTGAGCCCCCCTATCGGTTACAATGGCAGATGGTAAACCGTGAAGTCTCACTATGGATGACACAAAGATTAAGGCCATTTCTTTAGCGGTTGGCAGTTTAGATAAGGGGATAAAGTGGGCCATTTTTGTGAAGGAATCAACCACAACAAGGATCACCATGCAGCCTGACTCTAACGGTAAATCCGTAACAAAGTCCATATTAATCGTGTGCCATGGAGCAGGAGGTACAGGTAAAGGTTGCAACAGGCCAGACGGACTGGAATGAGATGGCTTACTCACAGCACATACTGGACAGGATGCCACAAACTGTTGAACATCATGTGACAATGACTCCCACCAAAACCAACGTAAACAAAATTCCCTGGTTTTATTAATTCCAGGATGACCGACTAGGGCAGATGAATGACACCACTTCAACACTGTTTCCCGCAAAGCGGGAGGAATGAACAATTGAGTTTCATGATACAACAATCCGTCTCTCACAGAAAAGAAAGGCTGGGATTCCCAAGGTTTCAGATCTATGCCTCTCAACTTTTCCTTCACTGATGTCAAAAAGCCATCCATAGAGATACTACCTACAATCTTCTCTGGTGAGATGAAAGACCCCATATCCTTGTCAGCCCCCCACTCGTTCTGTTTCACATGTATTCGGGACAAGGCATCTGATTTCAGTTGCTGTGCAGCAGGCCTGTAGGTAATTATAAAATCATATTCATTGAAGAAAGAAACCCACCTCATCTGTCTAGGGGTCAAGGCACGAGCGGACCTAAAGAATTCAAGATTCTTATGATCCGTAAAGATGGTAATGGAATGGCGAGCTCCCCACAAATGATGTCTCCATTCTTCAAAGGATAGCTTAATTGCCAACAATTCCCGTTCTGCTACCGTATAGTTTCTTTCAGCTGGTAATAGTGTCTTTGAAAAGAAAGCTATAGGATGCATAAACCCAGTTTCTACATCTCTCTGAGACAAGACTCCCCCCACTGCACCCAAAGAAGCATCCGCTTCCACAAAAAAAGGTAAAGCAGGGTCAGGATGAACAAGAACAGGGGCCGAAGTGAACCGTTCTATCAATTGATCCAACGACATTTGCGCCAAATAGGACCACACAAAAGGAACTCCCTTTCGTAACAAAACAGTCATGGGGCAACAATCTCCGAGAAATGGGAGATAAACCGCTGATAGAAATTAGCGAATCCAAGCAACACCTGCACCTCCTTTACACATTTAGGCGAGGGCCAAGAAGTTATAGCCTCAATCTTACGTGGATCCATTCTAATGCCCTCAGCAGAAACAAGGAAACCCAGAAACTCCACTCTGTCAGTATGGAAACTACATTTCTTCAGTCTCACAAACAACTGATGTTCTTTCAAGGTCTGTAGGACTTGGCGAACGTGTGTTTCATGTTCAGCCACAGTGTTGGAGAATATTAAAATATCGTCTATATAGACAATCACACTCAAATCCAAATATTCCCTTAATACTTCGTTGATGAAGAACTGAAAAGCAGCCGGAGCATTACATAATCCGAAGGGCATAACACAATACTCATACAGACCGAACTTAGTCTGGAAGGCCGTTTTCCATTCATCGCCTTCACGGACTCATATGAGATGGTATGCCCCTCGGAGATCCAATTTAGTAAAAACCATTGCATGCCTCAGTTGATCGAGCAACACAGGTATTAAGGGAAGAGGATACTTGTTCTTAATAGTACCCTTATTGAGCGCTCTATAGTCTACACAGGCACGGAGGCCACCTTCTCGTTTGGGAATGAAAAAAATAGCAGAGGAAGAGGGACGAATAAACCCCTTAGCCAACATCTCATCTATATACTCTTTCAAATGCTGTTCTTCAGGTCCCGATAAGGCATAGATGCGACAACAGGGCAGTGTAGCCCCGGGGGCCAAATCAATTCTACAATCGAAAGAACGATGTGGAGGCAGATCCCTCGCTCTTCCTTTGTCGAACACCTCGGCAAACTCTACATATGATTCAGGTATCTTCTGCACATCACTCCTTAACCCATCACCTACCGCACAAGTTAAAGTGGTAACCCAATCCGTGGCAACCTATAACAACTTTGCAGACAATAGACGGAATCTAGAGTCACAGTTCGTCTAATCCAATCAATCCTGGGATTGTGCGATTGCAACCATGGCACCCCCAACACAATACCAAAAGAGGGAGCATCAATCAAATCAAACCCAAGGTATTCTGAGTGTCCATTATCACATATCATACACAAGGGTTCTGTTAGTTTAGTGATAGTACCAGAAGACAACTCGGTTCCATCTATGGCTCTCACAGGTTCAGGTTGATCTTTCATGATCCATGGCACCTTTAATTGTTCTGCCAACTTGATGTCCATAAAATTACCCTTGGCACCAGATTCTAATAATGCAGACACAGGAGCCCTATGGCTGTTAGATATAACCAAACACACGGTGATCATGAAATGTTTAGGGACTCTCTTGACTATACCAGAGATCTGATATGATGGATTATGTTTATCATCCACTATCAAATCCTCGGGTGGCTGCACGCATGCTACCACTTTTTTAGAAGGAATTGAAGATGGTTTTACAGAACATTCTCTGGCATAATGACCTCCTTGCCCACAATAGAGACACAAATTCTGGGTACGTCTCCTACTCTTTTCTTCGGCAGACAGGGGACCCCTCACTCCACCTATCTCCATAGGTTCAGGAGTTGTTCGACCTTCTCCTGTACTCTTTGCTTCACTTCTAGCAGGGACCACTCGGGATACCTGAAAGCGATTTTGCTCACCCCCCCTTTCCAGTAATCTGTGATTCAACTTCACTACTAGATCAATGAATTCTACACAGTCCTCAGGTGGATTCACCACCTGTGAAACAACATCTTTCAAGTCTTCGGACAACCCTTGATAGAACAAGGAAGTTCTCTTATCAGTGGGCCAATGGGTTTCGGAAACTAAACGATTAAACGTAGACACATAGGTCAGTAAATCCTGTTTCCCTTGTCTCAATTTTAATAACTCGGCATCACTGGCTTGCATAAAGGCATGTTTTGCGAAAAGACCACGCATCTGTTCTTTAAATGCCCCATAGTTATACAAAACAGGGTCATCATTGTCCACCAAAGGTACCGCCCAAGAAGCAGCTGTTCCAGCCAAATAGGAGATAACAAACGCCACTTTGGAAGAGTCGTTAGGAAACGAAGTGGGACGACACATAAAGTGGAGATGACACTGATTCATAAACACACTGTATTTACTTGAATCTCCTGTGAACCTTTCTGGGACTGCCAACAGTACAGGGGTCGGGGTAGTAACATTCACAGTTAAAGGGGGATTACTTGCACTTGTACTCCTGTCAAAATGGAAAGTAGCAGGCTGGACCAAAGGCGGTTTGCCCATCCCCCAGACGGGATCCTTAGCCCTTCCTGCACTCATTTCCTGTCTTAGCCCTTGATTCTCTTGTTGTAACTCCTGAACTTTTGTCTGAAGAGCATTAATTGCCCGCATCAGGTCCTGCATCGTAGGGGCCCTGTCCTCCAGAACATTCCCATCCTCATCCATTCTCGCTCGGGTGGTGTAAATTTCGTGGGCTTGGTTTTCTGTTGGATTTCACCCAACTCGACCCACACCACGGAAGCGAGGATGGCCCCAATCCTCTGCCCCTATTCGGAACGCAACACGCCCATTATACCACAGCGTGACAGCGGACCGAACAAAGGGAGAAGGTAGGAAAAAACAAAAAGAAAGAGAAACGCCAAGACTCTTTCTATGTTTCAGCTAGGCAGACCCTGTTCTTGTGGGTATATATAGGTCTTCTAACCTGCAGCAGAACAAGAGAAGAAACAAAGAAAAAACAGACTGTCAACACAATTCTCAGTGTCCTCTCACCTGAATTCTCCACAGTACACACTTATCACTGCCCAACACAACCCAATTCCCCTCCTTACTTGTGTAACACAGAAGAATCCTCCGGAAAGAGACTTGTGGTGATAAGTCCAAAAGGTAATAGTAGACAAGCTCCCTTTTTTCCTAGCGTTTCGTTTACAGGGGGGAAAAAAGTCATAAATCTGACAGAAAAAACCCCTTGGAAAGCTATTAACAGCAAAACCGCTGTATTTGCATAGCGTTTTACCTAACTTGTGGCCACAAACTAAAGCGCGTTCCTCGCAAAACGCCAGAAGCGCACTGCTTCGTGAAATCGTCCAAAGTTTCACATAACGATGTGAAACGGGTTACACAAAACCCGGAAATCGGCACCGCCGTGTGTATCAAAATCCACACACGGGCTAAGCAAAAAGACGTACAGTGTCCAAAAAGAAATATCCCAATCCTTCCTAGTGCACAACGCGGTCTGAAGCACAACGTCCAACTCCGACCGAGAACTGCAGACTGGAAGGCGTCCGATGCGTCCCGACTCCAGGAAGCAGAACGAAGCCTTGTTCTGCTCGGCAAAGATTCCCAGCGTTTACTTTAATCCGAATGCGGGGGAACACAACCAGAGGGAGAAACGCTAACTCCCCAAAATACAACCTGGAAATTGAAGACCAACCAGGCTAGAAACCAAGCCCCGAGTACTGGCGCTGGCTCCTAGATAAGAAAGGAGGAGAAAAAGGGGCGGAGGCTACCAGTAAGGAGGAAACAGAGAGAGGACACCGAGGATACAATGCACAAAAAAGCACAGAAAAAGGAAAGTCAGCTAACATCAGTAATTCCCAACACACCTCTCATGAATTTCATCAGTGGCAGAAAACATCATCTGAGGAGCATGTAGGGACATTCCTGGCCCCTGTCTGCATTACAGCTTTCACTTCGGAGAGCTGTGCCTGTTCGGGAATGTAGGAGATATTTATTTGAATATCAAATTATTTTGGAAAATTCAAGTGTGTATAGAATATAATATGAAAAGTATGACTAACCTACCAAAACCCTGTGAAATGTTTTTTATGGTTTGTGGGCAATTTATTAGCAAATTGTATTTGTCGATCTAACAAATAACAGCATACTTCAAAGGTCTCTAACCTTTTCTGCAATAAAAGCGGATGTATGACGTTACAACGCATACTTCTACAACGCATTTTTTACAATGCAACATCCATTACAACGCATGCCATTACAACACATTTTTTAAAACTACCTTTACAACGCATTCCATTACAGCGCATGTATGGTAAGTATTGGATAGTGTAGGGGTAAAAATTACTATTCTAACTCCAGGGGGGGTGCAACAGTAGGGTAAGTGTTGGATAGTGTAGGGGAAAAAAATTACTATTCTAACACCAGGGGGTGCAACAGTAGGGTAAGTTTTGGATAGTGTAGGGGTAAAAATTACTATTTTAACTCCAGGGGGTGCAACAGTAGGGTAAGTGTTGGATAGTGTAAGGGTACTATGCGTTGTAATGGTATGCGTTGTAATGACTGCATTGTAATGACATGCGTTGTAGTGGTATGCGTTGTAGTGTCATGCATTATAATGGTTGCGTTGTCATGGCATGCGATGTAATGGATGTTGCGTTGTAAAAGTTTTGTTGTAATGGTAGTGCGTTGTAAAAGTTGCGTTGTAAAGGTTGTTTCCCATAAGAGCTACTTATGTTCAATAAATATCATCCCGAGCTACGAATATTATTTATGTTTTAAAAGTGACCACATTGCCAAGATTCTATCAGTGGTCACAGTATGCAAGATTACCAGCATTGATCGCCTTGGTGCAGGGTTGCCAGCAGTAATGACAACAAGCATTTACAATGCAATGGTTTCGCCTTTGGAAAAAGTTAGAGCTATTGGCATTGTAAATGACAAATGTTGTATTTATGTGTTGGTTTTGAAAACAGATAAATAAATGGCATTGTCATTTACATTGCCATTAGCTTAATCTCTTGCAAATGTGAGACCTATTGTACCCTACGGACGAGCTCAGCAGACAGCAATTACTACCACACACACACACACCCAGAGCCACACACACACACATAGCCACACACACACACCCAGAGCCACACTAACACACACATCCAGAGCCACACACACACCCAGAGCCACACACCCAGAGCTATACACACACCCAAAGCTACACGCACACCCACACACCCAGAGTCATACACACACCCAGAGCCACACACACATTTAGAGCCACACACCCAGAGCCAAACAAACGCAACCACCCAGAGCCACACACACACCCACACACTCACACAAACACACACACCCACACACACACACACACACACACACACACACACACACACACACCCAGAGCCACACACACCCAGAGCCACACACACACTTCGTAATTGAAGTTCAGAGGCCAGGGGGTCATCGGTTACTTGGGTAACAGTGGTTTGCAGACAGTATGGGGCTGTACCGTGCTGTTTTGAAGTTTATGTACATTTTTACAGTTCATTATAAAAGGGGTGGAGCTCGATCTCTGACACTTCCTATTCTTTTGAAGCACCTATGGGTAAGGCTCGAGGCAGCCTGCACTTCTTTGGCAGGGCTTTGACTAACAGGAAATGCCCACCCTTTCCTTCTTAGTGCGCCAATCACTGCTCTGATGTGAGGCTGTGACGGTTCCAGCCCTGTGCTCCAGTCCGTGCTACTCGGGCAGCACAGCGCGTGCTCATATCCTCAAGGTCAACTCTATTTCTAATGTGCAAAGTTAATTTAAAAAAGTTACACAGCACCATCAATACATCGGGACAATAATAACATTGTGGAAGTACAGTGATAAATATACAAATATACTGAGTTACTAAAATCAAATGCATTATAAATTCTCGTTCATTTAGATTAAAATGCATTTTAAAGTACAGCGTGAACTAATTGAATTATAAATCATGAGCTTAACTGTGCAAATAATATCAAGGACATGAGCGGGCAAACTTGATTTACCCATGTCCTTTCTTCTAGCTTCGACTATTTCTGAGCCTTTCCCACCCGGATACTGAAAGCGACGAATCCTGTCTGGGTTGAGCGCGGTCATAGGATCTTCTCTGCTTGTTCGAACGGCTGCTTGATTAAAGGCGCCCCCAACATCCTTCTGCGGTCTGAACATCTGCTCACTTTTTTCAGTATTTTATAGTTCGAATTTTGAATAATATCATAGATGGGCAAATGTTATTGCCTGTATATTAATTAATACATTGATATACTGGTTATTAATGTGGCACACAGCTCAAAATAAATACTTTGCATCTGAAATAAAGGGTGTCGATATTATCCACACACTGGAGCTCACTGCAGCGACTTCAGAAGGATGAAAGCATAATCAGCCCCGCCAGCACTGGAACGTGTAACCTGCAGTTCATGCTCCATTCTCTGCTATTCTCTCCCCTCTCTTGAAGACCAGGCATGAAGGGATCACACCCCCATATTTCTAAAATGCAGTGTTTTGTTGAGCTGCGACCCATGCCTTTAAAGGCACCAGAACTCTCTACCCAGGTTTACCTCCCCGAACGAGGCAACAGAGATGTCTTTCATGCGATCAGCAATGCGGTGACATTGATTAATAAGGTTTGTCCACTATACCGGAAATGCATTGAAGGCTCGTGCTTTTTTTTTAATTTATTGCGATTTTATATAGAGCAAACATTACCTGAAGGCGTCAGAGCGCTGTATTACGTTGACCCCAAACACACTTGTCATGTCATCAGTATTATTAATATGAATTCTCCTACTGTATCCCTCACCCCTCGATTGGATGGAGCATTCCAAGCCTCCAACTGGCTGCTCCTCGGCCACGCGAGCCGCCGCTCTCCGTTTAGGTGTGTAATTAGCTGTAGACAGGGGGATGAGCAAGAGCCACACGCAGCAAATTCCCTGCAGCGCCTCGATGCGTGTAGGGCTCACATCCATCCACACACCGAGGCGAGACTTCCGAAAGCGGAGCGGGCAGTTACATGCCACAGAGCCCCGGCGAGCAGCGACTCGGATGAGGCGTGCCCATCTCTGAGGGAATGGGTAAATCATTGTTCTTTTGATTTTACTAGAACAAGTTTTCTGATGTTAAATGGATGCTCGGGCGAGCATTGTGGCAACAACTTTAAAGACCGCAGTATAGAATTGCGATGCGGTTTTGATACTCCACTTTCTTGAACGGGGTCGACTTTGAGTGTTTTTAAAATGTGTTTTTTCTAGACATGGCAATGGTAAACCTCAAGAAACAAAGCCTCGCAAGGACAGAGGGCCTCTGCTCCGTGCCCCCCTCCCTGAAACCGACGCGTCACGGCTTGCCGATATTCTCATGGTGTGGGAGGGGGCTGCGCAACTCCAGCCCCCAGTAACCCAAGAGCGGTGCGGGCTGATATCGGGAGGGCATCCCCCCACACACGAGAAAGGCAGGCTGATGCTCCACGGCCTCCAGGAGCGGGGGGGGCGGGGCATCAGAGTCTTTCCAAAAGCAAGTCTCCCTCCCCGGGGCGGGAGCCCGACTTGAGCCCAGGCAGTACCTTCCCCCTGCTAGCGGGCTCTGAGCCAGCCGCCCTCGAGGAGCTCCGGGCGTGGACAGCTCCCAATGCAGGCCCCATTTCCCGCAGGCTGGAGAGCTTCATGGGGGAAAGCGATGGCGAAGAGGGTCGGACCCCGGCCTCAGGGACCGGCTCTAGCCAGCCACCCGAGGGGCCTGCTCCAGCCCGCAGTCTTCCCGACAAGAAGCAGAGCACAGAACAAGAACAGGTTACTGCACAGCGGAGCCCCCGGCCGGCCTCCCGCAGCTACAGGTGGCTGTGGTCCAGGCCGAGATGGTGGTGCTGCTCAATGAGACTACAAGTACAGCCCCCCCCTCTCTTTGAAAGCACCCGCACTCACCGGCTGTCTTCTGGCGGGCGGGGCTAACCTCCTCACACGGGAGCCTTGCTCCCTGCAGCACTCCTCCGGCGGTCGCTTTGGGGCCGCGGGCGGGGTTCCTCTCCTCCTGGCCTCTCCTAGATGCAGCAGGGCTCCCTCGCATCACGGGAGCCCTGCAAACCGGCCGCCAGGCTTCTTCTTTCTTCCCCCCGGGCTGCGGGGGCGGGCACTTCCGGCCAACCACTTCCGGGTCGCTGCGGGCAGCGCAGCGGCCCTTCTCCTTAGGCAGGCAGGCGGGGGCTGATTTTATCGGGCAAATGCCGGGTGGGCACCGGCTCTTTAAAGATAACTATCAATCGAGGTGGGCACTCGATCGGCCCACAAGTCCGCCACAAAACGGTCCAGATGCCGGGTGGGCGAGGGGGGGCGTGGTCGAATGACGAAAATAAACCCAGGGGGCGGGAAAGGGAAGAGGAGAGACGCAGAAGTGCCGGCAATGCCGGAACAGACTCGGGGGCGTTCCCGGCGTCGCGTGACGTCGCCAAAGCCAAAGAATCTCGGGAACGCCCCCGTGTCTCCTCCGGCCATGACGGACGCCCTCTGTTCCAATGGCTAGCCTCCATTTATGGAGCTAGCCAATGAAACAGAGGGAGGGACTAAGAGTACACACTAAGAAACATAAGATTTCTCTGGAGGCGGAGCCTAACGGCTCCGTTCCCCAGCGAAACCTAAAAAAGCTTTGTCAATTTGGAATACCTCGATGTGGGGAATACATATCTGCCATTGCTGAAATGTCCCTGGCACCAAGGGAACATTACTTGAAATAAGTCCCCCCAAACACTGCACAATGTATTACTTAAATAGCAGCCTTCAATTTATTTTTGTAAATTCAACCACTTTTCTCCAAAACTCAGCTCATGAGTTCTGAAAAGATACACATTTTTCACTTGAATACCCACTTTTCCGGTTTGATAAGTATATACAATAATTCAACTAAGCAAAAACTTCTAATTTAGTAGATCAGGCGGCACAGAGGAGAGCTGCTTCCAAGAGGCTGGAGAGCTACGAGTAGCACCGAGATACTTAAAAAGGCCTGGCATACTTCTTAGTCTGTGTCTGCATTTTCTAAGCTATTTTCGTTTTTAAAAATTACTTTTACACCTATTCCTGCCAATAGATGGCAGCAAATTGTTCTCTTTGTTTAATCATTAGTTATCAGTGCACTCAATTCGTATGGCTTAATGTCTATTCAATTCTGAACAGCGCAGTTAATTTGTTCCAAAGCGGAGCTGCTTTTACCATGAAAACGAGTTTTCCAGAATTTTGGAATGCACGGAAGATTTGTGGTTGCTGAAGGTAGGCTCCTCTTAGGGAAGCATCTTTTTAATTTCCTTAACAGTGTGTCTTTACCCTGAAACGCTTTAAAGACTATGCAGAGTGATTTAAAAGCTATCCTTTATTTTATTGGAGTCCAGTGAATTCTCTTCAAGTTGCTTGAGTAAGATTGCATTCTCGGCCTATTTAATGCTACTTTTGCAGCTGCTGCTCGATTAATGTTGAATGTGTTTTCACAGGCAAGACAACAACCTTCCTACAAATATTACAAGGTGTTTTAATACAACTGTCCAGGTTCAAGGTTGTCACCTAGCTGTTTTAGCAGAATCACACGTACTGTAACAATATTTGTTCTCTCCACTCTGAATTGTTGACTAATGTATTTTTGACTTTATCAATCAATTTCAATATGATTATATCGAAAATAAATCTGTCTGTCATTCTTGTAGGACCAAATGGTTTGTACGTGCCAAAATTGAAATTGTCATGTTAGGATGCTTTATTGAGACACGGGTCCGACAAGGCACGACCAGGATCACCAAAATCTGTAAAGGGGTTAACACCACTCCCGGTCCATTTGGCATGCAAAGGAAAAAGTTGGAGTGTGACATCCGTGGCAGGAAGTGCCTGGAAGTGGAATAAAGAGACATGAGGTGGAACAGAACAGTGTTGGTATTTGGCACGTGACACACAATAGCACTGGCTGAAGGTTTCTGAGTTCAGTTTTAGACCTGCACTTAATTTTTACAAATGAAGCACTGGACAGCCTTAAATCTCCTTGGGGCATATTATCAAGGGGGTTTACCTCCGCTTTTTTGGCTTTAAAAGCCAAGAAAGCATAGATAAAATTATCTCCCTATTACCTAGCTGTCGCTAACACCAGTTAGCGACAACTAGTAGGAGATAGCGACCATCTTGGGCCCCACTTTGCATGTCAGTGATATTTATCACTAATGACATGCAAAGTGGGCGTGCCAAGATGTTAGCGACTGGAAACAGTCGCTAAAATCGCTATCTTCTATTACCAACTTTTGGAGATATTTGCGCTAAGCGCGAATATCTCCAAAAGCTAACACCTGCCCTTAGCCATGTTATCCAATGGGAGGTGAATAACATGGCAAGAGCATTAGCTCGGTAATGCATGACTATGGCTGAATTTTCAGCGATATTCATGCATTGCGGCCGATTTTTATCGCATTTGCGATAAACCTTGGTAATACCAAGGTTTATCTGCGATAAAAATCGCCGCAGCTCTGCGGTAAATTTTTGTCTCTAACCGAGCAATAGCGATAATTATCGCTATTGCTTGGTAATATGCCCCCTTGTTTGTTGCCGTACTCATTCCTGATTCTCACCTGTTCATAAGAGATAAAACACTGGAGGCCTGGTTTAGATATCATCGGACGTGTTACTCGATCACACCGGGGATGGATATCCCATCAGCCGAAATATAAATCCCACAGGATATTATTGTGGGATTTAGATTTCAGCGGATGGGGTATCCGTCCCTGTGTTGAGGAGTAACCCGGCTGCTGATATCTATATCAGGCCCTGAGTTTTCAAATCTATGGTAAAACTCCTGCACAAGTCAACACCAAAGCTGTTACATCAGCAATCCCATTAGAGGGGGGGAACATCAACCATCTCAATGTGTTGAGGGGCGAAGCTTTTAACTCTGATTGACTCACTTTTAAGAAAAGTTGACATTGAACCTGCAAATAAGGCTACAAAGGAGTTGGAAGACTCTGCATAAACCCAGATATAATGATGCACATTCTGTGAAATTTTTTAACTTGTATTTTAATCATTTTTAGTATCATGCTTTGTGGTTGCAAAAAAACAACTAAAGAATTTTTCTGTTATTTTTTATTATCATTATTAGAAACAGCTAGAAAAACTATGCTCACCTCATTATTTGTTTTTTCCTGGCAGGCAGAAAAAAAGGACATCATACCATCCATCCTAAATGGGGCAGGTAGTGTAATGTCCTCCCTCCAATGGCTCCTACTCTGTCAGGCCTTTGAAGGAAGATTTCTGTCAACTAGACCAAAAGGGGCCTTGTCACAGTAAGGTTGCAGTGCTCCTGACCCTCTGTTTGGTAAGCAGGGTTGTCTGTTGGAATTGCAATGGAATGTCCTGGCCGTCAAACTTTAATTCGCCCTAAGAGCTGCACACAAACTGTGACTCTTCAAAGAATGAACTCGGTTAGAAGCACTGCACTCTTGGATCACAGTTCATTTCTATTATCAACTGTGAATGCTCTAAAATAATGTCCTTTCAACATGAATCACAATCCATGAAGCATAGGTCCTAGCTACAACAATATAGTAAGAAGGGGCCATGTGTACGAAGACTAGCAACATACGGTGGTAATTTGCAACCAGTATTTTTGTGACTAGTGTGCTGTTTTCCAAACTTAGGCCATTTGCAACTGCAAAAATGCTGCGCTCATCTGGCCCTAGGTTGCCAAGCATGGGTACTATGAAACACTAGGGAAGTTACAAATGGCAATTAACAATCCTCTTGAGATATCGGAGACTCCTAAGAGATTAAGTTTCTGTACAAGTGGTGTTGCTTAAAATAGTGTTCATGAGCCAAAGCCCTTCGCCAGGCAACGCCAACTCTTGATGCACACGATGGATTATTGCTGTGTACTGCTTATGCGTGGTCTTACATTAGCTTTTAATAATTATTAAAATGAGTATTGTAGTACTGCTACAATGTAGTGCAAGGTTCTCACACAATGACGATAAAATATAGGCACATTTACAAGTCCTCTGTTCTTCTAATATTTGACCTTGGGGACTACACACACAGGAGATATATGAATTGTCCCAGTCCCCTAAAATAAAAAAAGTGCTGCCTGTTGACAGACACCGGCTCAAATTAATTACTGCATGCAGAATACCATTAACAACTAGCATTTTTGTCAAGCTTCAAGCTCACAGTCTCAAGTGCTGAGGAAGAGACAATTTCTATGGCTGGAGATTTGGTGCAGAATTCCGCTAGTACTAGGACATAGTAGCCATCTATCGATGCTACTTCTTTAAGAGCAGAGTAGAAGACATCTTACTTGAGAAGGGAGAATCATGATCTGTGTACTTCTAGAGAGGGCTGGAGATGGGGAGGGGGGGGGGCAGGGGTGCAACCAGGAGGCCCCTTAAAAGTTGTGATTATAGTATCAAAACTGTCAGTTGCCTGTCTCTACCCTAATCTCAGGAAGGAGGTCACAATATATTCCAACGTTCTCATACTTGGTGCCCTTGGTGTGCAAGCAGTAGAATCCTGTCACTCGGAGACCTTGAAACAATGATATGGTCTCCTCTGAATAAAATGCCATTCTCAGTGGCACAGAATTTGTGATATACATTCCACGGTTCACAGAGCATCAAAAGGGAATCAATATCTTCATGGCGGTCATTGCATGAAAATATTCCAAGTATTAGATCTGCAAACTTCCAAGGTTGTTTAGAGACACTAGTCATTGATTATTGCTACCTTGAGTTCTTCTCGGTTCATGATCTTTGGGCATGCTCATTGAGCTACAAGGCAGAGATGTTCTTCTACGCTTACAGCCAGTCAAGCAGTGTTGGTGATTTGGTGAGCCTGAAAGGTGGGCAGCCGCACTGTTGATGCCTGGATGTTACTGAATGCTCAATCAGTATTTTTTGTAACTAAAGCAATCATGCCTTGCAACACAAAAATTACAGGTTTGTGGTCCACTACCACTCTGAATTCATGTCCATGGAGGTGTCTGTGGAAATGCTGGCATTCCCACTTGATGACTTAGGGTCTCCATTTCAATATGTAGCGCTTGTGAATGGAATAGTGGGGCCACATTTTGGGAAACATGCTGGTGTTTGCTAGTACCCCTTTGCTCCTGGATAGATCATAATATCTAACGACAGCACCCTTGAGTATTGAATCCTTCATATCATCTGGTCCGTGATCATTCTGTCTTGTTCTTGGTTTAACTGTATAGAGATTCCATGGTGGTAGCCAGACTAGGAATGAATCTGCCGAAGCACATCGCCATCCTGAGGAAACTGCATTGTTCTGAAATATTTTGGGGGTGGTGCAGTCAATTTGACATCTTTAACTTTCAAAGAGTCTGCATTGTCTCCCTTGATCAATATATGTCAGTGAGCATGCAAATGTCAAAGTTCAATATTTAGGTCTGCCTTAGCCATATGTGGGTGGAACGTGTCATGCTTTACCTACTTGACTCTTGAAATCACCGCTGGTAGTAGCCTTCATTGAGGTCTAGCTTTGAGAACCACTTTGTTCTGTTTCGGTCAGCAAGAATATCATCAATTCCTAGTGTCATATGTCTTTTAGTTTGGCAGCCTCATACCTACTAACTCACATTGTGTCACCGTGTGACACAAGATGTCGGCTCCCATCACAAAGTCACACAGTGAGGAGCCAATATCTCGTGGTGGCTGGGAAAACGAGCTGAAAACCACTGTATATAGAGTTTTCCAGCTCATCTTTTCATGCTTTGAACTGCCAACATCAGGTAAGGGGTGTGAAAACACCCCAGGACATGGGCACCAGCCTCATAAAGCTTTTCTTTTTGTGAGGAGGAGGCTTAGAGCAGGGTGAGGTTCAAAGTGCCTCTTATGTACTTCTCGGCACAAGGACTCACCCCGTCCAAGGCCTCACCCCCTCCTCACACTGTGAGATTTTTGTTCAAGTTGGCAGGTAAGCAACCTCAATAAGTAGGCACATTGCGATACAAATTCTGAATGCTACATGCTATTTTGTTTGGGTGGTAATGACCATTGGGGACAGCCATTGTGTGACACAGCACTTTTTTGATTCATATTTTCCCTTCAGTTTCTTCAGCCCCACTTCCAGTTGAGGGTGTTCATACAAAGGGATGTGTTGGTGACACAGGACTACTGCTCTACCTGAAGAATGAATGTGGTGCTTTACCATTCTGGTCTGGAGGCATCTGTTTCACGGGTACTAATACTTCTTGCGAACTGGATGAGACACAAGTCAATGACAGTTTATTAGTCTCCCAATGCCTTCTACCATTATATAGAATAATATTTTGAAATGTCTCTGTGTTATATAGTTGTTTTATAGATGATTGCCAACAATGGTCAGGGTTCAAGCCCTTTGTGCAATTAGACGCCAGTGGTTGTTTATGTTAGTTTGGTCATGACTTGGGCTGGAGATATTTGTGATTTGTCCATGATGTTCATTGAGTTGCTAAAGATGACCAGGGCAGCACTGATTTTGAAGCCTTTTACCAACTTTTGTATTTTGGCTGTGATCACTTATGTTTTGCATTTCTGTCCAGCAGCAATGTTAAGAAAAATTATCCACCCTATTCTGTTTAGGTGAATTGTATTGCCAGGGATGTTTGGACACAATCTTGGTCTTTTGTGATGATTGTGTACACCTTCCCAGAAGGCATGACGCTGCACTGATCTGTACAGTGTTTTTTGAGGCATGTGCACAGTGGTCCATAAAGCAGCAGGATAAGTTTTTCTTGGGTTGGGCATACATCCATTGGGTGTGGCTCGTCGCAGCAGTATCCGTAAATCACGACAGCATGTCGGGCATCTGTTTTCCTACCTAAATTGCTTCCTTGGTGGCCCTTTTGTGATATGTTGTCAGTGTTCTCTGTTTTTATTGTATGTTGTGTGCACTGTTCCATTTAGCTCAATATTTTCATAAAAGGGATTCCATGTTCATGGCTTGAGCATATGATGGTTCATGTGACTTGCCTAAGGTAAGGATGGCCCAGTGAGAGAAAGTTATAGCTAGAATTCGTTTTTATGACAACTTTGTTCCTAACTAAATACCCTTAAATGTCTTAGATATAGACATATATTGAACAGACACTCTAACATAACATGATAAACAGAAAATACTTATGTTGATCAGTATATTTATTTATTTTTTAAAACAGTTTCTTTTTTCTTTTTTTGTTTTTTTCTCAAATTTTATAGTGTTGATATTTAAGTAGATCAAACAATGATTTGATTGTGTTTTGGGGAATCCAAATAATCATTACATATGAATAAATTCATATACAGACATAAATATGTACAAATACTCTGGGATAGACGAGAAACGTTGACTCAGGTAGTGCGGCAGATGTCTACAACGAGCGTTTCGGCAAAAATGCCTTCATCAGGTAGCCGTCCACTACCCAAAAACAAAATGACGGTTGGTGATATACTGTGGTCTCTGCTCAGTCGAGGTATCACAATAAATAAGGCAGATTCAAATTTAAAAACATGAAGGTATTGTTCGGGAGGTTCAGTTTCATGAATTATGTCCTCGGACTCCAGGTAGGGTGAACCAACCGTATATTATGGTTTCTGTATAAACGGCGGCAACGGATACTCCTCCTAAACGAAGCAAGGCGGTCCCAGATCGATCGTGGAGCCAGCTTAAAAGGTTATTGTAGCGAGTAGACTTCAAGGGATCAATTGCCGTTATCTGAATCCTAGATGTATTTGAGTGGCTTGATAATTGCCGCCGAGTCTTACATGTTGAAACTGAAATGAACCGTTTTGACTTTGATCGATGGTATTTTCCTTAGAGGAAGCGATTAATGATGTACGTGGCGTTCCGTCTTGGTAGTGCTGGCTCCAGGAGGGTTCAACGAAAAGGTAAGGATGGCCTCCAGGCTCAACCTGGTGACCCACATCCTTGGCTCCTCAACTCCTTGTAGTAGCGGCTGCTGCCAATTGGGAGTGCTGGGGCGGAGGTGGGTGAGGGGATGGTGCAGGACAGAACCAAATAAAAAAAAACAGCACCTCTTCTCCATCCTCTCCTTCCTGTCTCGCTGGCTGCTGTAAGGAGCAGGAAGCACCCCGGCTCCCAGGCTCCCCATTGTGATTTGTCTGAGCACCGAACCACGGCACTCAGATGGGGACTGGGAGGCTTCACATGTTCCTCACCAGGAACATGTAAAGCAAGCCTGGTGGGGGAGATGCAAACTGTGCAGGACTGTTTGGTCCACCAGAAAAGGCCCGCCAAGCAGTCATGCGCACTTAAGGAGTGGAAACAACTCCTCCCTCTGTTCCAGCCAGCCCTGCCCCTATTATCCCCCTCCCCCATGCCCCCGGCACAGGTGAGGTGATGCTTGGGGAGACGCCACTGGGCTCCTTGTTCTGGTCATTGTCAGAGTAGATACTTAGCAGCTCACAAAAGATGAGTGTGGAAGTTTTATAAGGATTCTCCTTGATTTCTTTTTTTTTTTTAGGCTTGCCCGAGAATAAACCATTTTATTGCTTGGGATTAGGTAAGGGTTGAAAGGTTCTTCTGGAGCGGTGAATGTCATAGCCATGGTCAGTCCCAGTGACGGGGATGTTCTGCAGCAGTTTGCATATGTTCCCCCAGTGGCTTTAAAATTGGAGCTAACCCTGTCAATCTAAATGTTCAAACGTACAGTTTGCTAAATGATGGCGAAGGATTGGCTACGGTGTCTCTCTCATGATTTTTAGAAGTGATGCCCGGTGTTCCACACTACAAAGAATCTTTATCGGAAAACAATGTATATCCATGCTGAAACAGTGGGTTACGTAACAGAGTATTATATTTTAAGGGAAGTCTCATTAGTATCAGCCACACATTAATAGACCAAACAATTTCTCAATTCAAATTACTTGGAGCGCTAATATGTAAAATGACCACTAGGTGGAACCCTTTCTGTATCCATCTCAAAGCACACATGAATCAGCGTCTCTAAGCCTGAGGCTAACAAACTGCGCCGAAGAGGAAATCAGCAATTCATTTTCTTGCTTGCGGACACCAGCCTTCAGCCTCTTTCTTGTTCCTAAATTCTTTAGGTCTGTGCCCTGGCTGTACGAAACAGTTGTTTTGACATCTATCCTAGCTCGTTAATTCATTTGATTTAATATCGGTGTTCACGGCGTGCTTGCCTCTATTTTCATCCCTCTTTTTTTCTTCTACTCTTATCTCGATATGTCTTGTGTTCTTCTTTAGTCTCATAAAATACTCTTTATAAAAGATAATTTCTTTTGATGTGTCCAAGGCCTTTTTTTTTTAAAATAATTAAACATACATTATTCTAATAGAATGGAACTTTGTTTTATTTACTTTTTAGCAGACAGTCATTTTTATTATCTATACTGTACTTGAATATTTGTCTTCATAGAAAATTGTAATCTTTTTGAACATAGAAAAAAGTATAACATTCTTCGGGCAGCTGATTCAGAACAGTTTGCATCCTTAAGCTCCTAACCAATAAGGTGGGGGCTGAGGCAAAACATAGAGAAAGATTTCACTGCGCCACTTCTAGGACGCCACTGCATCAAAACCTTATGCCTGCTTGGAGCAGGCGTAAGGAGTAACGCAGCACAATGAGGATAGGTCTCCCCATGCATTGCTGGAGTTGCATCATGCTTGTGCGTGACTTATGAGCCAACAGATGCGTCATGACGCATCTGTCAATCCTTGTGCCAAGGTGTGGCGTATTTTCAATATGGCGCATCCATGGTGCCGCAAGGGTTTCTCAGGATGGTGCAGGGAAAGTGATGCATCTCTACAGATGTGTCACTTTCTTGTAAATCTGCCCCCAGGTATTTAGGCTATATGAAATGTTAGGTTTCCAGATATCACTTTGCCTTCCTTCGGTAGCAAATCCCATAGGCTACGAGACTGCTCACAGAAGGCTTGGTCCACAGTATTTCTGCATTTTTGCCACCTTGATCTAGTGGTTATCTCATGGTGCTTTTTATTTACGTTTTGATACCACAAATCAAAAATTCGGGTAAGGTCCCATAGTAGCGGGCTTTGAGTGCACCCCTTTAAACCACTGGCTTTCTTCAAACAGCCTCTTTCAGTCATTGGCTTGATACTCTGTCAATCATGCCTTGGCTCAGTCGAGTGTAGTAGTTTTCGCTCACCTAATGCTATTGGCTGTCGTGTTTCCTTCCGCCCCCACTCATTTCACTTGCAATGAACTGTATGACAATTTATGTTACACCGATTGCCCCATCTGTCTGCTCCTGCTGGCTCCCCTTTCTCCGCTTGTGTCCCATTCTAACATGCTAGCGCTGTATGGGTCATTACATTAAACCCAGGCCAATGGGATTTACCCATGCTTGATTATATTTGACATGTTTTTTAATCGGTAGCCACTGAAGTATTTTCTAAACCATTTTGACATTTGTAGTTACATTGACTGCTGCATTCCTTGTAATCTCAGCAGGCTACTTATTGGGACCTTATGATGAAGACCATTGGTGCAGTCAAGCTGCGACAACACAATTAGCAGGGGCTATGCATGCATGCCAGGAAATGCAAAATGTGATTAATTATTTTCAAATAAAAAAACATTGTCTGTACCACATGTGAATTGTGTGGAATAAGGTTAATGTTTCCTCATCGATTCTGTAACAACCATTCATGGTTGTCGAAATGTTCCTGGTCAGGGTATTTAATGGGCGCAGAAGAGTCTCAATGAATTATCGGTGTTTCACTTTTTGATATGTTAAATTATAGTCAGTTTTGGATTATCTAACAGCCATTGCAACAACCTGCCTGACTTTAAGAGTTATGTTCCTCATGACACTGAATCGAAGTATTGTGTATATAATTATAGATATGAATCCAGAATCAAGGAATATGTATGTCAGGACAACAGCCTATTCACTACAAAAGAGCTGCAACTATACAGATGATATGTTATCCAGTAGTACATGTTTTTCGAAATGTATTAGAAAAGGGATGAAAGGCAATTTGCTAATTATATTCTATCCAGTGAAGCTCTCTAGCCAGAGCTAGTACTTGATCATGCCACAGGCTGCAGACAGAAATAAAGACTAGGGCCCCAGCATGGTCTTTGTCCACTGTAAGTATGATCATCCATTGTAACTAGAAGCACTGACCTAATCACAAAGGTAAATGTACACGTGTAAATGTATTCAGGTGTCAATTGGTGCACATGGGTTTAAATCTCCACTTGTGTGTCTGTCCCAGTTCTGAGTGTAGATTTACAAATAAGTGTATACGTACTTGTTCCCAATCCCTCAGTTCAGAGGATGGAGACATGTAAGTCCAAATTTGGACGTACAAAGTAAAAATCAAAGATTTCCCTTTGGGTATAAATGGATGTAAACACTTGAATACTAAACTGTGCTAGCTATAAACAAATCAACCATTCATCCAATTGAGACCAATGTCACCAAGTAGCATTCTGAAACTGTATAACTAGTATACAATTAGAACACTTTTATTCTAAAAACTGGAAGATTTCTTAAAACACATTCAATAGAACACTAAACATGTGCAAAGCATGCAGTAAATAGGGTCCTATATCCTGTCACACCAAATCATTTCATGCACAAATTGAAAAGCAATTTTCACTAAAAGCGAGAATACAGAAGACATTAATTTCTGTTGTTTGAGGCACACTAATCAAACAATGGATCATTGATTAAACCACAACAATATATACAAAGCATTCTTATTTTAGCCAATGTTAAGTCGATTTAGTGTTAGAACATTGCTGTACCGATGTTGTTTCGGTGGGTTCTAAATGTTCTAAAACACCTTCTTCAGGAAAGAAATAGATGTCTCCCAATAATCTAGCACAGAACATGTCAGGAGAAACAAAATCCATTTTAAAACTTAATCCAGTCTACACATCATAAACCAGAACCTGTCCTACCCATAATTTTACATTGTATTGTTCTTAATAATACATTTTTCATAGACAAGAAAAGACATGTCTTGGTGATATTGGAATTATAATTAGTCACACCCATACATACTAATACAGCTCCTCATTCACACAACAAAATCGCACCCATATGTACACTTTTTCCCCACTTTTCTCTCTTAATCCTAATGTATAAAGAAGGGGGATTACCCACTAATAGTTCAAGGGTGGTGTTTAGCATGCACCACTCATTTTGGGTGAAACCGCAGGTTTATTCGAGTTGTAAAGGTTCCCCATTGGTCCTATAAACATGCTAAGCCTTATTGCAAACTTAGGGAGGGTAAGAATGTTTTTTTTAAAAAATATGTATAAAAAGAAAATATGTATAAAAAAATTAGTAAGACTGAATGTACTCCATATTTTGTAAGAAAACCTTATGAAAAACATAGCTTGGTATTATCATTGTGCAAAAATCTACAATGTGTTAAAGGCCAGCTAATTGTAACTAAAATTACTGGATAAGTATTGTACAATGTTTTGATGCCTGTGCCACTCAGAATATATTTATAGAAAAAACTGAATTTACGAGTGTAAAGTTACTACTTGTAACTTTTCACTCATAGCAGGTGATGTCCACCATAGTGTGGGTGATCTCTTATGGGAAAGTATAACAAAAAAATAATAAAATGCATTGTTGCTATTTAAAATATATGATATTAACATAAAACTATTATTATAAAATGTTACAGCACATTAACTCATCAAATTAAATGTTTATTAAATAATTAATGCAACACAAAAATATGATGGACGGAATGTTGAAAATTGTCAAACATTCACCCCAAGTCACAGATCTGGGTTGAATCCTTCATTGTTCTTTAGTTCACTTCACCACCCCAGTTCAGACTCAGTCATATACAAATCAGTCTCGACCCTGTTCCTTAGTGATGGATAGGAAATTCATTTAAATGTACTTGGATCTAGCCTGTTGAGTGGTGATCATGACTTTTATGAAACAAAGCCACACTTAAGAAATGCAGTGCATTAATCTCATATGGTTAATGCCTTTCATGGGCCAGAGACAAGTTTTACTGTTGCTGTGTGTATAGCAATTGTGATATTCATGACACATATTGTATCACATACTTACTTGAGGAGTTTTGGGTCAGCCTCAATCAACCAATGGCTTCTTTTGCTCCAGAATCTTATCCACTGATTTGTGACATTGTCAATCACATTTCATCTAATATCAGCCCACAAGAGTATTTTAGACTCACTCTTTTTATTGGCTGTTTGGGAGTGCCCTTCTGCCTCCTCTGGAATGCATGATGGACTTGTTTACGTCTGAAATCAGTCAGTGAGCTGCCCTATACTAGTGGAGGTCGAGCAATTGGGAAAGCATCCTAAAATGGAGGCTACAATATAAACCTATTTTCCCTATAGTATCCATTTTCAGATGTTTTTATCTGCACTTTGGCACTATAAGTTTGACGTTTGGATGGTATTCTCATACCAGATCCACACATAAATATCAAACCAATTTGCAGTGTTTTTATATGGCACCAGAGGGAAATGTTCATATAGGAAGCAAACACATTTCAGGATTGCACCACCTTAATGATGCCTTCCGGCATCGGCATGTGTGAGCTCAAAAGTGTTAGTTCTGTACGATGTCATGGGCTTTAATTATTGATATCAATAAACTAAATGTACTCATTGCGGGTGATTATCTAATCTTTGTGCTATCTCCTCAGGGTTCTTTTTTTATTTTGTTGGAAAGATATGTTCAGTATTTTGAGATACTTGTATATCTAAAGATGTCCATGATACCACTATTCCTGACCCTATTGTATGTCATGTGTACAATATTTACTATGGTCACACACTAATACCAATGCACACAATACAGCTCCTGGCAGCCTACCTCGATTTCTGTCTAGTGTGCACTCTTAGAACAGGGAAATGTCCTTTATTTATAGGGGTGGGTGTAACTAGCAGAATTCTCTCCAGCCGAATTACTTGTAATTTAGCAAAATGACTCCTAATTATACTAATGATGTAAGAAGCGTAATCCAGCATTAGTACTATTTTCTGAGTGCAAAATGCACCCTTGCATCCAAATTGGCCTGAAGGTGCATTTTGTGCTAAGACAATAGCATTAAATGATACAGGACATGAACAGCAGTAGCCAGGAGACGCTGGGTTAGTTCTTTTTTTCGGTGCTCCTACAGTATGATTTTTGTTCAATTTACTCTTCGTTACTCAAACTGGCATAATCATGTAATTTCTGTAATTTGGCATCACAAGAGCAGTGGGTAACGACTGAAATCACCCTGATTGCTCCTGCAGAAGTAAAATTTCGCCCAGGCCTACTTGTTTATTGCCCTGTCCATCCTAGGGCCATTCGTGCAAGCTCCACTCACCATTGCCAATAATTTGCCAGAAAACAAGCAATTACTCCCTCCGTGCGATGTGCTGCTCGCTGCTAGTAGCTTGTGGTATTTTTACATTTTAAATTCTTCTGTCAGTATACTCTCTATCATTTTTGCCAACAGCTAACCTTTAAGATCATTCCTTTAGATTGTTATATCTTGATTACAGGATTGCATGACAATCTATTGAGGTTGTAATAGCGACCTACACTAGTACTATATGCGCTACACCAGCCCAACCCCACATTGCAGGTTAAAAATATACATCCTATTCTTAACGCCACGTCTATTTACTTGAACTTAGGTTGTGTGATGCAGTGGTTATATCGATGTATTGGTTTTATTATTTTTCCCTTGAGATATAACACAATCTAGATACTGGTTGTATAAGGGCTGGAGTCAATTGCGACTGACAGAGTAATAATAATCATCCTGTCCATCATTCGCTTTTCACAAATATACCTATATTTGCTTCCAATACATATATAGAGGATGTGGTCTAACAGCTAGATCGGTGTACCTCAAACCTGGGGAATATGGGTTCGAGTCTCAGCAACAACGCTCAAAATCCTATGATTCTGGGCAAATCACTTAATCTCCCCGTGCCTAACAAAAAGGAATGTGCCCTTAAGTAACGCAACTGATGCTCATGTAAAGCGCTCTGATACCTTCAGGTTAAGTTTGCGCTATATAAAACCTCGAAGAAAAAAACCCACTTATTTTATATAGCAATTGCTATCACACATTTCCCATTTTGTAGCACTGTATATAACAGATGTTACTGCCTTGTGATTTAATACCATTCAAATTATCAACATTGAATGGCTGAAGGCTGAATTGGCCTAGCTGAAATTTTAACATGGGCCTTCAGATCACACGCAGATGTGAATGTTGTGTTTTACCTGAAATGACCTAGCATTATCATACAGAAGGTGATAGTACACCTGAAAATCCAAGGTGCACCTGCTACTAGAGAATAACACTGGATGTCAGGAATTGGCCAATGGTGTTGGTGCTCAAACCTTTCTTGAGGGCGCATCCGATAGGACAAAAAACACACAATGACTAGCTTGCCATTTATGACGTAAAGTATAGAAGACAAGCCATTTGCTTCAATCCATTGAAAAAGGGAAACATTGTTTACAACACAGGGATTACATCACGATGCTATTACATAGCGGTTTTCACAACGCAAGTCGTTACAACAACTTGCGCTAGATGGCGTTCTCGGACAAGGAATAGTATAATTTATTATCCATCACCTTCCCTACTGTACGTAGACTGGAGTTGGAATAGTAAAGTATGCTACTCCTAAATCCAGCGCCCTCCAACGCAAGTTGTTGTAATGGCTTGCGTTGTAAAAACCGCAATGTAATGTACCGCAATATAAATGTATGCGTTGTAACGTCATATATCCATTGAAAAATGTATGTGTAAGTTGTCAGGAAAGCTGCAGGGCCCAATAGTGCATTGATGGAGAAGGTGAAGTGAATAGCAGCGAGCCCTGTATTAACCCAGGAGATGAAACACACTCAGAGGAGCACTGTTGGCAGTACTTGAGATGCCCATGTATCCAGCAGTCCTTCCAAGATGAAGTAACTGCAAGAAGAAGGCAGTCCTGCTGCTTGGTGCATTTCGGTCAGAATGGAGAGTGACTTATAAACACCCACCAAAGATTAACATATTTAAAAACCTGATATCAACGAGAAACCTGAATTCAACCACTACAGAAGAAGATGATTACAAATTCACCCGTGAGGTTATAAGTTAAATTTGTGATTTAGGGTAATAAGACCATTACTTCAGGAAACAGTAAATCCATTCCTACAGGCAAGAATGATGCAAGCTAGTTCCAATGCTGAACAAACTTTGATGCAGTTCCAGTGGACACACCTGCAAACAAATCCTATCGCAATGAAGAAATTATGATGCTCACAGGGTCTTTCATTTCTAGGCAACTAGTCCTTTTGCTGCCCATACGAGTAGCTGTAGGGTGCGTTTTATGAATACATTGATTGCTACTCTGGGCAGAGAGACACACACTCACAATTCAGTCACGTGTCACTACTTATCACACTTGATGCCAGCCAGTCATTCAGTGGGTATAGCAAGAATAAGGAAGGTTTAAGAGACAGCATGGGGACCCTTAACCTGGAAATATGTCTGTTGTGCCTAACGAGAGGTCTTACACATACATTAATTTCCAGAGCACTCAGCAGTCAAGCTTTACAAGCAGTAGATTCAGAAATGCAAATATCAGATTATCATTTGGCACCTAGGGGTCAGTTCTAAAGGATCATGCATATGGAAACCCCCCAAAAATTTCAGATTACTTTGGGCCCTTTGGTGGTCTTACCTACTTTTATTGAGCTCTCTATATGGAATATATTCCGCTGGAGGAGACTCTTCTAGCTCCGCCATGAAGTCTCCCAAGGTTCAGAAGTAACTTCGCCAAACATACTGGCAGATCGGCAGCTCAGTCAGTAGAAGCTGAACTGGAGGAGCCTCTGTGAAAGGTCTCTGTATAAAGGGTGTCAGATGTCCAGTAAAGGTGGATGATGTCCAGTAAAGGTGCCAGATGTCCAGTAAAGCTGACAGACGTCCAGTAAAGGTGTCTGATGTCCAGTAAAGGTGGCAGGTGTCCAGTAAAGGTGGCAGGTGTTCAGTAAAGGTAGCCAATGTCTAGTAAAGGTGGCTGATGTCCAGTAAAGCTGACAGACGTCCAGTAAAAGTGTCTGATGTCCAGTAAAGGTGGCAGGTGTCCAGTAAAGGTGGCAGGTGTCCAGTAAAGGTAGCCAATGTCTAGTAAAGGTGGCAGGTGTCCAGTAAAGCTGACAGACGTCCAGTAAAAGTGTCTGATGTCCAGTAAAGATGTCTGATGTCCAGTAAAGGTGGCAGGTGTCCAGTAAAGGTGGCAGGTGTTCAGTAAAGGTAGCCAATGTCTAGTAAACGTGGCAGGTGTCCAGTAAAGCTGACAGACGTCCAGTAAAAGTGTCTGATGTCCAGTAAAGGTGGCAGGTGTCCAGTAAAGGTGGCAGGTGTTCAGTAAAGGTAGCCAATGTCTAGTACAGGTGGCTGATGTCCAGTAAAGGTGGCAGATGTCCAGTAAAGGTGTCCGATGTCCAGTAAAGGTGGCAGATGTCCAGTAAAGGTGGCCGATGTCCAGTAAAGGTGGCTGATGTCCAGTAAAGGTGACCGATGTCCAGTAAAGGTGACAGATGCCCAGAAAAGATGGCAGGTGTCCAGTAAACATGGCCGATGTCATGTAAAGGTGGCTGACATCCAATAAGGTGGCCGATGTCCAGTAAAGGCGGCAGACATCCAGTAAAGGTGGCTGATGTCCAGTAAAGGTGGCAGATGTCCAGTAAAGGTGGCCGATGTCCAGTAAAGGTGGCTGATGTCCAGTAAAGGTGGCAGGTGTCCGGTAAACATGGCCGATGTCATGTAAAGGTGGCAGACATCCAATAAGGTGGCCGATGTCCAGTAAAGGTGGCAGACGTCCAGTAAAGGTGGCAGATATCCAGTAAAATGTTATCATGGTGCCACGAATGGCCTTGGAAACATGATCCACACACCAAGGAGATCATATATGTGCAAACTGACAATGTAGCCAAATTTGGACGTACAATTACAGGGCCCATAGTTGATGATGGAAATTCCATCAACTTGTAAGGAATT
This sequence comes from Lissotriton vulgaris, assembly GCF_964263255.1. Lineage (NCBI taxonomy): Eukaryota > Metazoa > Chordata > Amphibia > Caudata > Salamandridae > Lissotriton > Lissotriton vulgaris. The sequence continues at coordinate 1,132,219,515 of NC_141697.1, forward strand.
TGGCGTAGTTTCCAATAGAGAAGTCTTCCATAAAGACGCTCCTGCCATGGTGGACATATCCACCCGGAGTAGAACCCTCACTGCCTTAGGCGAGAGCTAAGCATTTGGGTCCAGGTCCCATGCAGGGCACTTTTTCCTGTGCCTCGGAGGGGGGCTAATATCTAGAAACTTGGTATTAATCACTGTTTTCCAAAGCTAAAGAAAAGCATGCCTCCATGCAGCTGGTAGACTCAGTGTATCTTCACCATTAGTCCTCGTTGATTTCTCTTAGAGCTGTGACTCATAACAGACCATAGATTTATTTTATTCAGGAAGTACATGCACACTGACCTCCATTTATATTTGCTAAAACAATCAAACGGTGTTATTTGTACTGAGCCAGACCCTGCACGCTATATTGTTATGGCATAACAACAGCTGCAAGATATTGGCTATTTATTATCGCTCACTAGAAGTAATTTAATTTGGGGGTGTATTGCGCAGAAGCAGACCTGACATATTTAATCTCTCATTCAGATTGAGACAAGGCATTGTAACAAGAGCAGGGAGAGAACAACGCTTGCATTCCTACATTCATTATCCTCTAAGTGCCTGACAAGCAGCCCTTTGTGTCTGCTGCTTAACATTGACGTAGATAGAGACGCAGGCTGTCCGCCCCAAGAGTAAAACATGATTTCGGAGCATCAGTCTAGTTCAGTCATTTAATTTGTACTCGGTCTTTTAACACAGTTTAGTTCTTTATGAAATATGTCTGCAAGCTCTGCGCAGATGGGAAGAGTACCCCTTTCAGGAGTCAGCTCAATTTAAGTTTGTCGAACCAGAAAAGAGTTAGGAGCTAAAGTACTTTACATCACAACAGAAAGTGTGCTTGAGCAATATGTATGGAAACATTCTATCTCTAACCTTTGCTGTTTCTGCCAGAATAACAGTGGTAGCGGAAGTGACATCATACACTCTGTGAACCCTACTGATGATGACACAAGGTCTATCACGTGTCCCTCCATTAACCCTTCAAAAGCCTCCCATTTGATATTGAGGGTCATATTTATGATCCCAGTTCCATCGCACATGCACCATGCAATGTGGCACATGTGCGATGCAACTGAGATTTATGAAGCCACGTGAGGCCACTTTGCGTGGTCCTGAGTGGCTCCATAGATATGGAGTAAAGCAACGCAGCGCAAATTGCTGCATTGCCTTACTCTGCACTAAGGAGGCATTCCATGGGTGGTACGTGGGTGTTCACACCCAACTTCCATGTTTTATGGCACATTCCCACGTTTAAACCTGGGAATGCATCAAAAAGATATACCTTCCCAGGAGAGGCAAAACAAGGAGAAATATCTTTATTTATCCTCACTACTGTCTCTTTCTATGTGTGCTGCATTCCTCGGCACAAACAAATACATCAATGTGCCTCAAGGAATTGTTTTTGTGCAGGAAGGTGCCCTTTCCTGCACAAAAACAATCCTACATGCAACACAGGCACCCTTGCACAATAGGACAAGGGCTCCTGCATTGGCGTTAGGCAGTCAAAACGCCACCAGCGCAGGGGGAAAGGTAGAAATGCACCTTACTCTTTAACCCTTTTAGTGCTGCCGTCGGCCAACGGTCGTCGCGAGCACTACTCTGCCAGTGCTGCGCACGTCCTTTGGCCGACGCGACCGCACCCGTTTCTTTGAACGTTCAGCACTTGCGCAGAACGTTCGAAGCAACAAAGGGGTTAAAATATGGTGCATTCCTGTACTTTACCTGTCATGCAGCACAGCGCAGCAACGTGGCTCGCTGCCCTGCATGACAATTCTCAAAATATCCCACCAAGTAGCTAGGAACTACCAATGCTTAGAACCTAGAGAAATCAAACTGGGTTTCAGATTATTTCCTGCTACTGCTGCTTTTAGCATGAGAGACAGACGGTACGAATGAGCAAGCTGAAGGTAGCAGCTGCTAAAATTAATGTCAGCAATATTTCCAGGAAATATTTCATTGCATTATTTTGAGCGGCCATTCTAGCGGTACTGTTTAAATAACATAATGATAATATATGTCACAATTTTTAATAATCTGAAAATCCACTTTATATATACAAGACTGTATTAGACGTGGCCGCAAAAGAAGTGGTGTAGAGAAGAAAGTAAGGGAATGGAGAAGTTACAGAGGATTTGTGATAGCTATAATGTGTGATTTTGATCAATCATAAGCCATATGTGAAATCCGCTTGAGTATGAGCCATATTTACTGCACATAAAATTAAATGTGTTGTCATAGCTATCAAGATTTCAGTAACCTATGTGTGACATACATATACAGGTGGTTAATATATGTGGGACATTTCTACATAGTTTCTGCAACACTGTGAGTCTTTGCCTTCTAGCTATTGCACCATATCTCTATCCTCTCTCCATAGATGTCAATTAGACATCATCGGGGTAGCGGCTCCTACCCATATCTCACTCTTTGGTACCACTGTCAGTTCCCTTGCTACATCTAGTCTTAGGAACAGGAGCATAAAGGTAAACAGGTGAAAAATCCCTATTTTGCATTCTGTATTTGCCTTTTTTCCACACAACCTTTCAGCAAGACCATGGAGGCTGTTACGGGGCTATGGGTGGGAAAACAAGTCAACTTGTGACATCATAGTCATAGGATGCATGAGGTCACTTCCGCTTTCCCTGACGTTTTGGGGAATCAACATCTACCCATAAAAGTTGTTTCATATATCTATAATCCAAATTTCAGCACTTTCCATGGGGTTCCAACTTGGAGAATGAAGAAATGCAACTGTTAATCCTTTGTAAAGCGCACAGCTCCTCAAGTAATAGTGACAGGTTCCCTTTCCTTACAGAGCTCCTTCACAATGGCAACCATTACTGCCCAAGTTCTAAAACGTAATTTAGTGAAGTGTAAAAATGTGCTTTTCACACAAGCAGAATAGCCCCTATTAGGTAAACTGCACTTAGTATCAGGACACTACCAAAACATCACAGCCAGGCCACAGTCTCAGAGCAACTGATTCAAAACTTCAATAGGAGGGAATTCTAAAAACGTAACCAATAGCATAGCTCAGTAAAGCATCAAAGAAAATCTTTTACATTATAACGGCATCTATACACACAATGAATATGTTGAAAGTAAAAATGACAGTAAATAGATTAGTAAAAAGTACTGCTTTATTGGCCATTCACTCTCCACAACTAAAGCACAGTACCAGTACCAACATTCTAAGGTAAGCTCCAAGGAGAGGGGAAGAGGAGGGGGAACGGAACATACCAAGAAGGCAAAAGAAGAAGCCGATCATAATACACCACCCTCCTTATATGAGGAAAACAAATTAGCAAAAGAGAGAGATTCTGCATTTCATGGAAACATTTTGAACTTGACAACTTTGTCACAAATCCACCATTGCCCATTATCAAGGATAACTACATTGTTGAATGCTTTTACAATGTGACAAGGAGGGTAGGATTTACTTTGACTGTGTGGGTCCTTCACGCTTCTCTTGAACTGCACCACATCACATACTCTCCAATTAGGGGTTTTGACCCCCTTCTTTTTGTCGTACCATTCCTTATACTTAGTTTGGTGCAGATCAATCTTTCTACCAACATCCTGGGGGCTAGGATTCACAGCTCTACCTCCTCCCAACTAACAAGGTTAAGTGTAGTGCAAGGTTCTCTCCTCCTGAGGGAAACAAAAGGGGAAACCCCTGTTACCAGATTAGGTGTGGTGTGATATGCCCACAAACAGTCACCTATGGATGATTCCAGGTCATGAACGTTGGTTATGGCCAGTTGGCTGTGTTCCTTGATTAGCCTATGTATCCTCTCAACCAGGCCATCAGCTTTAGGGCAATATAAGGCAGTCAATTTGTGTTTGATGTTCATGTTGCTTAAAAATTCCTTCATGGGTTGAGATGTAAACTGTACACCATTGTCGGTAAGTAGGGTGGAAGGTATGCCCTCCTTGGAGAACAAATCTAGGACGGCACTAGTGTTTATGCGATGTACACATTTCTGAGTAACCCAATGAGGGGTGTTGTCAACTAAGACCAACATGAACCTCTTCTGGACACTCAGGCTGTTCATGGGTCCAATTATGTCCATGGCTAGTTTACTCCACGGTTTAAGAGGCACCACGACAGGGGACAAAGGGGCCTTGAATAAGGACTTAGACTTGTCACTTTTGGCACAACTGACACAGTACTACACTAGTGGTTCTGCCATGGTGTCCATCCTAGGGAACCAGAAGTTCACACAAACTACTCTTAGTAATGTGGTGTCCCAGATGTCTTAATGCGCCAGATCTATTATTCTTCTTCTGAGACCTGCAGGTGGTACAACTCTATTTTGACGGTAGACTCTGTCTCCTATGACACTCAATTAATTCCTTACTTCCCAGAAGCCTTTGAGTTCATCTTCCATATCACTGCACTTGCTAGGCCACCCATCTCTCAATATGATCTTAAGCCTGCCCAAATCTTTCTCTTCCTCCATGCATTTCTTCCAATCTTCAGCCGTAATGGCAGGGTCATCTACAACCATGATGGGACTGTGTAACATTTCCTCAGGTTGTTTCAGTTCCAAGGGTGTTCTTGACAAGAAGTCTTTTCGTTTTTGGCCACTATAGGTGTGGCAGGGTTTACTCAGACATGAGTCCCTTTCTCACTGCTCCATCAGGATTCAAGCAAGCCGGGCCGAAGAAGGCTGAAATGCCAGAAACCGGTCCCCGGTAGCTTGTCTCCTTTCTGGTGAAGAATTGGCTTGGTAGTTTAGTCTGCCCTGTTCCCATGATGCACTGGGCCAGGGACAGACTGATTTGCATATAGCCAGGTTCTGAGCTGGGATGGGGCAGTGAGATAAATAACGGTGATGGATCAAGCCCTGATCTTTGGACTGGGTAAGAGTGGTCTGTTTAACTCGGACACTCTGTTCATCACCACCCCCTTTTCTAAATCGTTTTTGGCCACTACAGGTGTGGCAGGGTTTACTCAGACATGAGTTCCTTTCTCACTGCTCCATCAGGATTCAAGCAAGCCGGGCCGAAGAAGGCTGAAATGCCAGAAACCGGTCCCCGGTAGCTTGTCTCCTTTCTGGTGAAGAATTGGCTTGGTAGTTTAGTCTGCCCTGTTCCCATGATGCACTGGGCCAGGGACAGACTGATTTGCATATAGCCAGGTTCTGAGCTGGGATGGGGCAGTGAGATAAATAACGGTGATGGATCAAGCCCTGATCTTTGGACTGGGTAAGAGTGGTCTGTTTAACTCGGACACTCTGTTCATCACCACCCCCTTTTCTAAATCGTTTTTGGCCACTATAGGTGTGGCAGGGTTTACTCAGACATGAGTCCCTTTCTCACTGCTCCATCAGGATTCAAGCAAGCCGGGCCGAAGAAGGCTGAAATGCCAGAAACCGGTCCCCGGTAGCTTGTCTCCTTTCTGGTGAAGAATTGGCTTGGTAGTTTAGTCTGCCCTGTTCCCATGATGCACTGGGCCAGGGACAGACTGATTTGCATATAGCCAGGTTCTGAGCTGGGATGGGGCAGTGAGATAAATAACGGTGATGGATCAAGCCCTGATCTTTGGACTGGGTAAGAGTGGTCTGTTTAACTCGGACACTCTGTTCATCACCACCCCCTTTTCTAAATCGTTTTTGGCCACTATAGGTGTGGCAGGGTTTACTCAGACATGAGTCCCTTTCTCACTGCTCCATCAGGATTCAAGCAAGCCGGGCCGAAGAAGGCTGAAATGCCAGAAACCGGTCCCCGGTAGCTTGTCTCCTTTCTGGTGAAGAATTGGCTTGGTAGTTTAGTCTGCCCTGTTCCCATGATGCACTGGGCCAGGGACAGACTGATTTGCATATAGCCAGGTTCTGAGCTGGGATGGGGCAGTGAGATAAATAACGGTGATGGATCAAGCCCTGATCTTTGGACTGGGTAAGAGTGGTCTGTTTAACTCGGACACTCTGTTCATCACCACCCCCTTTTCTAAATCTTGACAAGAAGTCGGCAATTTTGTTGTCTTCTCCAGAAACATACTCCACTTTGAAATTAAAATTCTCTAGCCCCAGAATCCATTTAGCAGTACGTGAAGTTCAATTTTCCATTCCTTTCACTGTGAAGATGAAGGTGAGTGGCTTGTGATCCATACGAATGATGAAGTGCATCCCTCACAAGAAGTATTTGAAATGCTTCGCTACCCAGAAACGCGCAAAGGCCTCCTTTTCAAGTACAGAGTAATTTCTATCTGTATAAGGCACTGGGATGCAAAGGCAATGATCCTTTCTTCCTTCCCATTTCTTTGTGATAGGGTGGCCCCAATCCCTTGTTGGATGCATGTGTGGTAAGGAAAGGTATTTTCCTAGGATCAAAAACCCCTAAAGCTGGCGAACTTAAGATCTCTTCTTTGAGTGCATCCACCACATGTGTATGCTCATTAAGTCCTTGTTTTGTTTTAGTAATTCTCGCACTGGTTCGCATTTGGATGCAAAGTTCCTAACCCCTTGCATGCTGCCGCGATTCTGTGCCTGTGCGGCACATTCGGATCGCGGGTGCGGTCATGACGGCCGGGAGCCATCATCAGCACACGAGCACTGTATGCCATGACGGCTCCCGGCCGTCATAAGCATGCAAGGGGTTAATGTACTTGGCCATGTATTCCATCAACCCAAGGAAAGATTTGTGTTCATCCTTATTTTCTGGATATGGAGCATCCATCACATCAGTGAGCAGGTTGCTTTTAGATCTAAATCCTTCCTCAGAAATAGAATGTCCCAGGTATTTGACCGACGTCACCCTTATTTTACACTTAGACTTCTTTACTGTAAAACCTGCGTTCATGAGTTTTTTTTAAACAAGTTTAAGGGTATAGTAATGGTCTTCCACAGTACGGCCATACACCAAGATATCATCCTGGAAGGAGCAGTTTACGCCCTTCAAAATTTGTTGTATGACCTTCTGGAAAACCGCTGCAGCGGACTCTAATCCAAAAGGCATCCTGCTGAACATGTACGCACTTTGAGGAGTTATGAAGGCGGTGAGTGGTCTAGATTCTGAGTGCAGATCCACCTGGTGGTAAGCCATTGACAGATCGATGATGCTGAAGTACCTTGCTTGGGCCATGGTGCTGAGCATCTCATTTATGTTAGGTAGTGGGTGTCTTTCTACCCAGATGATCTCGTTGAGGCTCCTTAAGTCGACACATAGTCGAATGCCTTCTCCACTGGCTTTGGCTGCGATAACATCTGATTCCAACCATTCGGAACATTCCACGGGTTGAATGATTACCATCTTCCACAATTTATTAAGCTCTTTCTCTAAGGGCTCCCTCATTTGTTGTGGTACTGAGCGCAGCTTGTGTACCACGGGTTTGGCATTGGCCTTTGAGTTTTATTTTGTGTTGGACGTCATGTAAAAGGCCCAGCTTTTCCCGAAACAATCTGGGAAATTCATCACAAATACTGCCACCAACCGGGTTTTCTGCAGTCAGTAGAACTTGTTCTTCCTTTTTAGGATCCAGAATTATGCCAAGTTCCTTCTGGTGCTGCCATCCTAGCAGGTTGGATCCCGGCTCTACAATATATACCTTCTCATAGGTATCTCTTCCTTTGAACTCAATTTGCATCTCCTTCATTCCTAGAAGGGGTATGGCCTCTCTGCTGTACCCTGTGGGTGAAATATCTGCTTCCTGCAATGTGTTCCCTTCCTGGTCCTTAAAACACTCATAATCATTTTTGTTCAAAACCGTAAAAGGGGAACATGAATCTGTGAACATTGTAATAGTTTTGTTATTGAAGGATACGTCACATTCGGGATAAATGACATTGATACTTTCTGAGTAATCTTTAACCTGCAATACATACTTATTTTCAATAGGCAGTACAAATTTACTTTTTTACCCCAAGATCCTTCTACAACCCCACCCTCCTTGATATGGGGGTCACCTTCTCTGCATATCCCTGAAAATGACCCCTTCTATTGCATTTTTTGCAAGTTACTCTTTTAGTTGGGCAATGCAAGTTGTTTGCCAAGTGATTACTGCTGCCACACCTGTAACATCTTAGATTTCTTTCATTACTAGTGGTCTTGCTGTTCACTCTTTCCTTATTTTTTAGCTTACACACCTCACTATTTTCCTCTTCTTCCTGTATACTTGCTACTAACTCTGTATTAGACTTAATTTCTCTTATGCACTTAGCTGTATGCTCAACTGACTTAGCAATAGCCACCGCCTCCCTCAAAATAGGGGGCCCGATTCACAGAATGAACTTAAGACTTAATCCTAAACTTACTACTATTTTGGTAGTCACAGAATGCACTTACTCATTTCGGTATTCACAGAAGGCACTTACTCATTTCGGTATTCACAGAAGTTAGTAGTCCTAACTTTAGACTCCTAAATGCCTTCTGTGAATACCGAAAGTCTTAAAATTAGGATTTTTCTCAATTTAGTAGTAGTAAAGTTAGGACTCCTAACTTTAGAAATCCTAAATGCCTTCTGTGAATACCGAAAGTCTTAAAATTAGGATTTTTCTCAATTTAGTAATAGTAAAGTTAAGACTCCTAACTTTAGGACTCCTAAATGCCTTCTGTGAATACCGAAAGTCTTGAAATTAGGATTTTTCTCAATTTAGTAGTAGTAAAGTTAGTACTCCTAACTTTAGGACTCCTAAACTGAGAAAAATCCTAATTTTAAGACTTTCCGTATTCACAGAAGGCATTTAAGAGTCCTAAAGTTAGGACTACTAACTTCTGTGAATACCAAAATGAGTAAGTGCATTCTGTGAATACCGAAAGGAGTAAGTACATTCTGTGAATACCAAAATAGTAGTAAGTTTAGGATTGAGTCTTAAGTTCATTCTGTGAATCGGGCCCAGGGGTTTTTGCTAAGAGTTTCTATTAGATACGTACATTGTTAGTGCACCGCACCAGTTCGTCTGTTATAAGCGAGTCCGTTAGGTTGCCAAATTCGGCCAATTGAGTGAGACCCCTCAACACTGCAATGTAATTGGTCACTGACTCTTGTTTCTTTTGAGTCCTGCTAAAAAACCTGTGTCTTTCTAACACCATGTTTATTTTATCATCGAAGTGAGTCTCCAACTTGCTCATAGTACTCTCGATTATGTCCATTCTCTCATTTACTTCTTCCCCATCATTTTCTGGTTCGATTAAAATCTCATAAATCTTACGCCCAGGCACACCCAAGTTGTGGAGAAGAATATGCTGCTTGTGCAATGTGCTAAAACGTTCCCCTCCAATGGCTATAAGATAGGATGCGAACAATTTAACCCACTCCTTCCAGGATATTTCTGGCTCTACTATCTCGTTCAAAAAAGGAGGGGGCTGGCTCATGCTTGCTGCAACCATGTTGAAGAATGGATATGTCAATCTGGAGGGTAAAACAAGTAGGGGTGGGCAGAATTTGCATAGTCATGCTACGCAAAGCTCTGCGAAATGGTAAAAAATCTCTGCGAGCACGCAAAAGTTCAGCAAACACGCGGAATTGCTTTTTCCGCCCGTTCGCGATGCTATTTTCCTGTTCGCGAACGCTGTTTGCATGCTCAGAGAATAATATCTTGCGAACACGCATTTTGAAACGCAAACAAGCAAAAAATTCCGCCAAGCCGCGGAACGCTGAATTTTTGTGCAATTCCCCGTTCTCCGCTGTACACTAAATTACACAAATTCCGCGAACTGAACGGAATTTACCTCCCAGGCCTAACAGCAAGGTGAGAGAAAACAGTAACTTGTGTGCTGTAATTAATAGGGCTAAAAAAGGGCTAAATAGGATAGTGTTGCCCTTTTATTGTTGGAAAAAATCCAAGTATTTTGGAACTCCCCTACTGTTGCACAACTAAAAACCACGATGTGAGTCAAACAAGGACCCAAAAGTCATAGATAGCCTATTTGCTATACATGAAAAGGATACAAGGGCTCACCAAGATTTGGGTCTAATAGTAATGAGGAAAGATTAAAGTACTCACCAGTTAGTCAAAGAAAAGATGAATTCCTCTTTACCTCAAACTTTTGAATTCTGAACCAATTCTTAGTCACAGCAAGATGTTCTCCTTGTTCTGCGGCGAAATAAACGCTTGCCAGCTGGGGAACAAACAAATGCTTCCGTACCAGTAGCGTCGTCTCCTGGGGCCTCCCAGGTTTTTCTCACTGGGAGCTGCAGGGCAAGTAAGTTTATTTTTTTTCAATGTTTTATATGTGCATGCCTATATTTATAAATGTAGAGATATGTTGTGAGTGAATATTGTACATTGATTTGTGTGTGAATGCATGAGTGTAAGTGAGTGAGAGTATATGTGTGTGTGTGGGGAGCTCACCCGACCCCTCTCTGCCAAAATTACCAGTAACCACTGACTACTACTACTAATAATAATTATCATCAGCGTCATCTTCAGCATCATCTCCCGACTCATATTGTCTACCATTGATTGTTAAAATGGTATCAGTTATGCTATCTCTGACAGATTCTTCATTGAAAAATGCCATCATCACCAACTTGCTTGCAGATTTCACATACCACGTCAACACCCTCTTGGAATTATGAAGCACATGCACCAAAATAAACCTCTCTGCTTGCTGCAGTTACCCAAACGCTCCTTTATATCGAACCCTATTTTGTTTCAAGGCATATCTGGTACCTCAGATGGAGAGAGGGGAATCCTTCTCGTTACTCTTACTTTATCACTGCCCTTACATTGGAGACAGTCCCTTTCTAAACAATCAATATTCACTTCCATCTCAGGCAACCTCTATACCTTCCTCAACCTAGGTTTTAAGAGGTTTCTCCCTAAATTCCTTCCTTGTACTAGATGGTTAAATGTTCCCTCACACATTAGGGCAGTTAGTTACTTATCTGTTCTCCGTAGTCTACAGTACGAGATTCAATTGGTCCCTTAATCGCAATCTCCTCCAAAGTTACCTCATTTGTCCAACCTTCGACTACTTTTCTCATTATTGCTTGTGCCAATACATCACTAAGGAGTGTCACTTCCCATTCTTTCTTGGCACCATTTCAGTCAACCACTTGACTTGGATATCCCCATGCGCATCAACATCTCAAGTGGCTAACTTTCCTTGCACAATCCATGACAAACCTTTATAATAGAAGGCCAGCCAAATAAAGACTGCATCTGATCCATATTGCTTGGAGTGGGCACTTTCATGAAAGGTACGGATAGCTTGTGAAAAATGGCACACCTCTAATATCTCAAATAAATGACCCTAAATTGATCTTTTTCAGGATTAACCACAAATATGCTGCTTTCAACCTCATTATGACTAAAATTGCTTCATGTGCTGCGCTGTCAGCGTGCAGCAGGATGCCATCCAAAAAGAAAATAATGCTGCTCACCTATGCAAAATACATCCTTCTCCACCCTTTGGAAAAGTGTATTAGCAGAGGCTAACACAAAAGAGGATGTACACAAATCCATAGGCCACCATGTCCAAAATAAGGTAAAATGATTGAACACCTCGTCCGGTAGCACAATGTCTGTGTTAGTTTTGCAAAAATGCACCCTCCTAAAATGCCGATTTCTCCCTGAGACAGCCTAAAAAAAATTCAATTTCCTTCTGGAAGTGGAGCTGTTGCAGAATCATATTTGGTAGAATTACTCTCACCTGCTGATAGAGAACATGCTAGCATCCTAGCTGCCGCTGTTGCTTCTGCTAGCTGGATTGCGGAGGTCAGGCATATCAATACTGCTGGGGCAGGGACTGTAACTTAGTACACAAACAGTAAAAGCCTCAAGTCATACAAAGTTATTTGGAAACTGCTATGCAGATGTCAAAAAAAGGAACCACAACAGTGCTGCCATAGACATTCCCGCTCCACCAGGGAATACTCCTGCATGCCAGTGGTCAGCCATGGCTCTGTACCCGTACCCACCATGCACAAAACAGTTCTCATTAGCAGTAGACAATGCCGGGGGAAAATGATCACATAAAAAACGTTGAAAAGGAGAAAAGTGTTAATTTTGTCAACCATCTTTGATTTGATATGATCCAAATTTCGTACACTGATATGAATTATTTCTTTGAGCATGATTCAGCAAGAACCTGAGTTTTGTTGCCCCTGTAATTTAAATAAGCAAACATAGTAGTCAATGGCAATAGTTATGTGCTTTCAGAAAATTCTTCCATTTGTAGAGGAAGTACTAAATCTGGAGAAAGTGGGCTTGCAGTATACAATCTGCCATACTATCACTCTCGTTGAGAAGATTTTGCCAATGGATTGTCAAATGGTTTTAATCCAAATTGAGTGTTATCTGTTCTTCTTGGCCTTTTCAGTGGGGGCATGTTGAAGAGGATCCGAGCAGCCGGTTAGAAATGAGGATTTAGGACAACAAAGCAGGCTCCCTTCTGAATGTAGTTACTTTCCTGGAGCAACAAACATCACTAATTAGATCCAGGATGCCAGATGAGCTGTTTGGGTCATTAAACTGAAGAGGAGAACCAACGCTAAAAAACCTTAGGTGGTGAAGGTTGCCTCCCAGTGGCCGATTGCTGTGTATTCTAGTCTATTCTTTTGGTGCACCTATTTACAGAGTCTTTCACTTCAGCCTAGTCATGACACGACGGATTGAGATAGAGCTGGCAGAAGCTCATGTTGTTGGGTTTTGCAAGAGTTGCAACAGCTCTAGCTGAAACTAATAACTGGATGTAAGAAAATGGCCCCTTTGCATGGTCACCTCTATTTGCTGAATTGTATTGATGATTTGTAGACTCGAAACCTGGGGCACTACTATCCATTGCCCACTGTAGGAGCTCTGTCATCCAAAGCATGTAAAAATTGGCTAATTACTGATTGGTGTGCTTAACTCTCCTGCAGGGTCATAGTGTAGGGTGTAAACACTGCACAAATGGCATGGAAAGTTAAATGCCTTCTGTGGATAGCAGCACTTAATGTGCTATCCACTAGTTTTACATGAAAAACATGACTTCGGCCTACCACTGTAACGTGCAGTGCATCTAAATACCCTTTTTTGACAGGTAAAAACTCTCTTTTGTATATTAGTAACTCACCCATATCTAAGGGTTGTAGCCCACAAGGCATGGTGCATGGTTTTAGAAGAGGGACATGTAGAAAATTAATGTTAAAATGTTCCTACTTTGACAAGGCCCAGAAAGCTACTTTGTCTGTGGGAGGCAAAGATGTCATATGTAGAAAACCGGAGTGGAGATGAAAATACTAATACTGCTAACTCTGGAAAAGGACCAACTATTAAAATAACTAAACAACTACTTTTACTAGTTATTAAAAATGCAATGAAATAGTCAAGTTGTTTTTTGAATATATATTGAGGAAATATAACTTAGAATGTTACCCTTTACTTCATCAGCTTTCAGTGCTCAACCTTGAATGAGGAATGAATGAGGTGTGAAATTCATCGCAAGAGCACGCAATAGCCTGACATGAGCGGGCAGAAATGAATCCTTTAAGCACAATAGAATATGCAGGGTGGGGGCTGTGCCCCTGTTGTTGATACCCCAGTATCAAATTCTGCATTACAAGTTTGTCTGAAGCACATGTAAAAGTATTGCATCATTTAAAGGGAGCAAACAGGATGCTAGGACAATTTTAGTGTATTGCCTGTGTGGTTACTGAAGGACCCTGTCTTTGTCCTACTAAACCTATATCTCTGGGTTTGTTGTGGGAACACTACCTGCATCAGACTAGATTTTAGTGCAAGCTGTAAGACGACACTAAGATTGCAATAGAACACTACCCATATACACCCTTCGCCCTTAGAGCCCAAGTTAGTGTGTCCAAAGTAATTCAGCATCTTGGAAAAGTCCTGAAACATGGCATTTTGTGCCTGTTTACAGTAAAGCAAAGAGCAAGAGGTGAAGAACCGGGTTTTCAAGTACCCAGCGGCGTCAGGGACACGCCCAGAGTCCTCTAGGTTCCCTTGCCTTGGTATACAGAGACACTGAATACTTCTAGGTGGCGTCAGAGATCAAATTTATTAGCTGCAGCTAGTAGCAGAAATCCCAGCAATACAACACGGTGTACAACTCAAGATACTGCTCAATTTTACTAAGGCGAGACATCCCTATTTATACACAAAAAGGTACATTTAAAATGCACACCCCTGCACCAAAATTCAACCAATAGAAAGTACATGACATCACACAGCATCATACAGTAAAGCTCATTTTACAGTGTCCCAACCCACAAGTTAATATTTAGGCATATCTAAATAATAATCTGGAAGGCCCGCACAAACCCTTAATTGAAAGCATAACCCATGAAATGGAGAAATAGTCAGGGAAAGTAGTTTCAGAAATGTGCCAGATAACAAATACGTAAAGAAACTTTAAAAGTTAACAAATGTCTTGAATAGTGATTGGAAAAGGTAAATAACGATCTTGCAGGGAAATTGGCTTGGCAGGGTCAATTCCTAGGTGAAAGGCCAGCTTCTAAAATTAACTCCAGCGCACGAAGAAATCCCTGGTTAATGTGTATATATAATTCACAACAGGTCAGACTGCTTTGCTCACAAACTAACTTCTGAGGCCTACATAAAAAGTAACACTAGATGGCAGTCACGACACATAGCGAAAACCCATGTTTCAGAAAAGAAAGTCTTTAAGGAAAGAAGCCATTTAGATATTGTTTAAGATAACATATGCGCAAGGAAACTAATGGTTAACAAGGTCCTGAACAGTGATTGAAAAACTCAGACAACGATCAGCTAGCGAAACTGGTTTTGCAAAAGGTCAGTTTCAGGTGAAAAGGGTTACTCTCTCTGCAGTTCATTCAGAGTCAGAGAAACCCAAATTAATATATGCACGAACTCAGAAGGCAAAGCCACTTGTTCATTGGGCCCACTTCACTGGCCTACGTGAGGGCAAGATTAAAATGCAGACAGGTTTGAGAAATTCAGAACCACCTTTTGCCATTACGTAGGCAATAACCTAAACTCATGTCAATCTGAATGTAGGTCTATATCTATTCACATCAGGTCATCAAGGTGTTGCTGTAACATCATCTTATTATCCTTCACTTCTCTCGGAACTGGTCTTCTCACACAGATCATAGCACAAAGACTACAAATGGCGGGACCACACTGGATGCATAAACAACACGAGAAAAGGATAGCTAACGCCATACCAAGGAACGTCAGAATCTTCCATCCCCATTTGGACAACGACTCCTATAACCATCCCATCAACGACCATTCTCCTTTGTCCACATGAATAGACTCAGAGATCTTATGTAGTCTAGAGATGGCTTGGTACACTGTCGGGGCATTATCTGGTATGAAAACGCAGCAACTAGATCTAATCAATTTGCATACCCCACCTCTATCTGCAAGTATAATATCCAAAACAAAATGGTTCTGTAATGTCATAAGGCGATCCGCTTGAAGCTCAGCTGTAATATTGCCAAGGGCACCTGCAGTCTCATTTATAGTGGCCTCAGCCACTCTCGTAAGCTGACGAATATTCCTACTATTAGCCATAGGACCCCAAAAGGGCAGGAAACCCTTAAAGAAGTCTCCAGCTTCTTGTGCGACGGTATCTTTCGCATCAATTACACCTCTACCATATCTTGTCTTATGGTAATCGAAAACAGCAGTGTATGTAGGGGGAAGCAAAAATGCCACATAACATGTGGCAGAAAAATCAGATGGCAACCATGTGTATGCTCTATCGTGACAAACAAAATACGTGCCTTTAGCTGGCACGAACGGAGAAGATTTCTTGGACGTATAAAAGTATGTGTGAACACACACACTCTTACCAAGCTGAGCTCTCGGATTCTGACCATTACCTTGCAAACAAAGATGACCTCGGTGGGGTACAATCCAAATAGGAGGAGACCTTTGCTGTCTTTCTTTCTCCGTCAAGCCAGCACTATATGTCGTCTCATTCCAACCGACATATGCTCGTACCTCATCCCTAGGGATAGCGTTATACGCATCAATATCTCTAATCATATCAACTATTCCCTGTATCAAGGCATTATTACTTGCATTGTCTTTGACGGAACATACAGGAGAGGCTTCATTCGCATAGATAAACATTGATTGGAGTGCCCAAACTGACCCGTTAGGTGAAAAAGGCAAAGCCAGATATGGCATTCCCTTATCTGAAGTATGTGGCATAAGACCACACACCCAACAATTCGTGGTATTTATGACTAGCTGATGCTGATGCAACATCTGTATAAACTAACTGTTCACAAATTCTGATCTTCGTGTCTGTTCATGTTCAGGTAACGTATGAAACTCATGTGAAGAAACAGTAGAAAAAGAAAGAGTAGGTTGAGAAGTTGGTGCAGACGTCAATTGTGTAGAAGAAACAAACCAGAATATAGTAGCTAATAGAATACATAAAAGTATTAAAATAGATAAAGCTATACCACACTTAGAGAACAACATTCTATAATATCGGTTTTTCATCTCTTGCTTTTTATCGTCATTCCTCAATACAATCTCCATTTTCTAATGTCGCTCACGCAATCTTGACAGAGTACTTCAGCTGTGATTATTAGCAGGTCATAGGGACACTGCAAGTCCTGCAGACCTACTGCCACTACTCAGGTCACAAACTGAACCGTTGGTACTCCTACGTGACCCTGCAACTGGCAAATGGTAACCAATCAAAAATTTTACAGAAAACCATAATACAATTTCAGAAAAAGCAAGAGAAAAAGAAAAACAAAAGTATAATGCAAAATACTTGAAGAAATTGTCTCTTTTTGATCTTAGTGTGGAAAAAAATAATGTTCAAAGTCCCTTTATTTATTTCGAGATCGGAGGTTGTAACGTGATTTCGTCGGCACAGTTTGGTCCGTAAACAAAAGTTCTGGATTGGTGGTGTCAATCTTTAGATGAGGAGGCACAGCAGCTTGCAGAACATCATCATCCTCGCGTTCTGACCGTGTTCATATCAAATGAGCATCACTAAAAGGCACAAATGTGGGGACTCGCTCGCAATCTGTATCAGCTATACCATCCCTCACCCACTGATCATACGGTAAAGGCAAAGGAACTTTTTTCGTATGGGTGGCGTGCACCCAGTTCTTTTTGCCAGCTACTCTAACAGCAGTTCTAGTGACCAGCAATACCAAATAGGGACCAGTCCTTCTAGGCGCCAAATTCTTGGTACGCTGGAAGTTCTTGATGAGGACGTGTTGACCAGGTTAGATTGAATGTCCTGGATCTGTAGTAGCTGTCGGCAAACTGTCATGGACCTGTTGGTGGAGAACACGTAATTTAGCAGTCAAGTCATGTAAGTAATCCACCTACATAGGATACTCGATACTGCTGTATTCTTTAGGACGAGGCACACCCCAAACATTCGCAGGATGACCAAACACAATTTCATACGGACTAAGTCCCACTCGAGAATGTACAGTCGTCCTTGTTGACAAAAGAGCCAACGGCAAGGCATCCGGCCATGTAAGGCCAGTGCTCGCTTGTACCTTAGCTAATTTCAGCTTCAAGGTACCATTGTAACATTCAACAAGTCCAGCAGACTGGGGGTGATTCGCTGCATGGAACTTCTGATTTATTCCCAATCCAGCACACACTTTCTTCATGATTTGACCCACAAATTCACTCCCATTGTCCGACCATACAATTCTCGGCAAACCATACCTAGGGAAGTACTCTCTCAGCAAAACCTTGGCTGTAGACAAGGCAGTATTATCCTTTAGGGGGTAGGCCTCTATCCACCTGGAAAAGGCACAAACAACCACAAGGACATACTTCAAATTGTTGCATCTCTCCATATGTATATAATCTAGCTGTATCACCTCGAACGGATACGTCGGAGGAGCAAAATGACCAGCTGGAGTTGAAGTTCCCTTACCAGGATTATACTTCAGACAAATCATACAATGTTTCACCACGTTCTCTGCACATTTCAGAATTCCAGAATTCTGCCAAACTGGAGCCAACAACTTGCATATTCCCTTCGAACTTATGTGAGCCATTCCATGAGCCATTGTAACCACTGGGAGCTCATACGCATCTGGCAACAGCCATCGCTGGTGTTCTGACAACTCAACCCAACAACCTGTTGAATCCAACATACCCGTAGTTTCTCTCCAAACACTCACTTCTTTCTCAGTCGCTTCAGCCTGAATCATTTTCACACTTTCTATTGTATCTTCACACATTCCACCAGCCATAACCCAATTAGCTGGGCCTGCAACATACATACGGCTCATCATATCTTTCGCCGTTTCCTTCGCAACTTCATCAACAAACGCATTCCCTCGACCAACATCGTCCACAACTTTCTTATGCGCACTACACTTCATAATTGCAATTTGCTTTGGGAGAGTGAGAGATTCCAAAAGTTTATTCACCAACTGCCCATGCTGAATTTTCGTTCCATGGGAAGTGAGGAACCCACGCTCTCTCCACAAACGCCCAAAACTATGGGCAACTCCAAATGCATACTGGCTGTCGGTGTAAACATTCACTCGCTTTCCCTCTGACAACACGCATGCTCTAGTCAGTGCAATCAATTCTGCTGCTTGCGCAGAATTCTGTGGTATGCGTGCTGTCTCAACAACTGTATGTAACATTGTAATAGCATACGCTGCAGTCGTTTCACCATTCGGAAGCTTAAAACACGAACCATCTACCCATAGGGTACCATCAACATTCGCAAGGGGAGTATCCCTGAGGTCAACTCTAGCTTTCGTTTCTTCCTCTGTACGAAGGAAACAATCATGCTGTTCCTGAGGATCCGTCTCTGTAGAGATCGGTAACAACGTAGCTGGATTCAGCACATTACATCTTTTAATGTGAACATGACTAGCCAACAATGTCCACTCGTAACCTGACAGACGTGCACTAGTAAGGTGCTGTGTCTTAGTCCTGTTTAATAAGGTATCCACTGCATGTGGGACCATCACGATCAACGTGTTGTCCAATACCAAACCAGCAGACTGTCGGATAGAAACAGCCGCTGCAGCTGTAGCTCTCAGACAACTCGGCAACGCCTTAGCAACTGGGTCTAACGTAGAGGAGAAATATGCACATGGACGCTGCTTGTCCCCAAATGGTTGTGTCAACACTGACAACGCACAACCTTCTCTCTCGTGCACGTACAACGTGAAAGGCTTACTATAGTCTGGGGTACCCAACACAGGAGCCGAACACAATGCATCGCGTAGTTCAGAAAAACTTTTCTGAAATTCATCAGACCAAGGAAGAGGATGTGGAGTATCTTTCAGAGTCAATGCTAACAGAGGTTTCGCCAACAGTGAAAAATTGGGGATCCATTGTCTACAATATGATGTAATACCTAAAAAGGCACGCACTTCTCTCTGTGTGGATGGTACATTCATTTGCACAATTGCGAGAGTGATAGATTGACTGACAGAGAGAGAGACTGACTGACAGAGAGGGACTGACTGACAGACTGACAGAGAGAGACAGAGAGAGAGAGAGAGAGAGAGAGAGACTGACTGACTGAGAGTG
This sequence comes from Lissotriton vulgaris, assembly GCF_964263255.1. Classification (NCBI taxonomy): domain Eukaryota; kingdom Metazoa; phylum Chordata; class Amphibia; order Caudata; family Salamandridae; genus Lissotriton; species Lissotriton vulgaris. The sequence continues at coordinate 1,132,238,972 of NC_141697.1, forward strand.
ACTGACTAAGAGAGACTGAATGACAGAGAGAGATAGACTGACTGACTGAAAGAGAGATACTGACTGACAGAGAGAGCGAGAGACTGTGATGGAATTGGGGTCAAAGTGTGTATGAAGCTATGCAATGCCTCCTAAGATTGCTATTGTCTAATAAAAATAAAAATGTATTATCAAAATGTGCTCTTTGTAGTTATATCTGCTTTTAAATACTGCATTGTCGCTTTGTCCAATGTTTTAAAACGGAAACAGGAAGGAGCAGTGAATGCACTTTTGTCAAAACTAAACGATGAGTGGGCCCGATGTTGTATATCATGACAGGAGTCTGCATCAGGAAACCCACCTAAAATTGGGCAAACTTCCCCGGCCTACTGATGGCAGGGACCCTGTAATGAATGGTCCACCACCTATGATAGCCTGCTGGCAGACTACGCCCAACCTTTAACTCCACCATCCACTGTTACTATTAACGGCTGCATTGGTGACAGTGGCGTAACAATCACCCGCATCCCCTGCAGTGTGGCGGGTCGCTGGCCTGAGAGCTCTAGACAGGCATGGAGGATGGGAGGGGGGCCCCCTCCATGTAGTTTGCAGGGGGGCCCCCTCATGTTTCGTTACGCCAGTGCAATAAGCACACTGATTAGGGACAGGAAAGAATCGCTGAACATAAGGCTCGGGCTTCTGTTACAATCTCTGAAATTGTGGAGGTTGCTGAAACTGAGGCTGATTCTGACGAGGCGAATAAGCTTGCTGCAAAAGAACTTTCGTCTTTAACTCTTTAGTTTTCTTCTCCACTTTATCCTTCTCATCTTTATCCCTATTCTTGTAATATTGTGCAGTAGCCAATATCTGGGCCGACGAAGAGACAGCCCATGAACTCTCAAAGTCCTTTAACTTATTAGAAAGTTCGGGAAGCAAATTAAAGACAAATGTATCCACAAACAACCTTTGACCACCCTCCGTACTCATATCCTGACCACTATGATCAATAAACGTCTCTTCAAACCTAGTGAAGAAATCAGATACACTTTCGTCTTTCTTCTGCTTACATGCTGCTAACTTATCCCAATTCACTCGTAAAGCGGGCATCATCGTTTTCATCAGATTAATAATTCTACCTGGTAATTCTGAAACTAGAGGTTCAGGTTTAGCACCTCCCTCCTGTCTACCATCTGCAGCAACAATATTCGCCCAAGTATCACCTAATTCAGCAGCATGATTCTCATGACGAATCTTCGCCCACAAGGGTTGAGGGACTACATTACCCATCAACATATCGATGTCAGCTAAATTCATAATACACGCTTCAACTGTCTGGGACAACTCCTTGTAATAATCAGCAGGACTCTTACGAGGGTCAGGTAAGGTCTGCTTAAGAGCCAAGACCTCTGCTCTCTTCCAAGGGACATGTACCCATACTCGCTGAAAATGAGCCGGAGCGGCCTGAATACCCTGATTTACATTAGCCTGAACTGCTTCTTTCCATACCGGAGGAACTTCTCTCATAGGGTACTGTTTCACTTTCCTCCTAACGGAAGAATCAGGTTCATACAATGTCTGAGGCGAAAGCCTAGATCTGAAAGCAAATATCGTCTCTACGGCATCCGTAACATCAGATTCCACTATCATCCCTTTGGCAAAATCTGACTGAACATCAAGCACATCCTGCGGAATCGGACCCAACTCATTATCTTCCCATTCCTGACGCAAAAAAGTACACATTACATCAAAAACATACCTTTGCTTAGGCGGTTCCCACTGAAAGAAAGCATCCATAACTGCTGGCAAAATATACCTCGAAGCATTTAAAATCCACCTACGAGCCAACAAATCCAACACTGTCCGTTCTTCAGAACTAGGAAGCTGACTACGACTCTGTTTACGTTCCGAAACAGGGGTCATATTCAGTGACCCAAACAATGGTGACAACAAATTAGAGACAGTTTCTGTCATTCGTTTTCGAACAAAAGGAGAAGAAGCAGACATAAGAACAGGAGAATAAGTATTCTGAGGCAAGGAAGGCGTAGGGACAAGAACAGTAGAAGTCGAAGATGCAGAAGCAGATGGCAAAGGAGTTTGAGGCAAAGCTGGTAGCAAGGCTGGCGACCCTATAAAGGGTTGCGCAGGAGAAGGCAAAACCATCTGTGGAGCACCGGGTGGCTGAACAACAGCAGGAGGTTGAACAACAAAGGGTGGGACAACTGGGGGTAATGGAGGCGCAGTAGCACCCTGCAAATAGGGAGGAGGCAATCTCAGTAAATGAGAGATCAAAGGATCTTTTTCAGGGTCTTCCATCACTTTCGGAGGAGCAGACGGCAAGGCCGGATAACATTTATCTATGGCCATGCAACGCTGTCTATCTAAGACTTCACTCGCACGCTCTTCTCCATCTTCCTTAAACTGTCAAGCAGCTTGTAATACTGACATATTTTTATCTTTCCTATCTCTCTTTGCTTGCTTAATTTCTCTCTGTTTGGCTTCCTTACGCCAAAGGCGAAAAGAGTCAAACATTGCCGGCCGGGCTTTCTTCTTAAATAGCTTAACTTCTAGATTGTCTAAAATCTCTGTTTCAAAACTACCATGTGGGGGCCATTGTAAAACACCATCCTTTTTAGTGTAGCGGACCCATACTTCATTATAAGTAATAGGGCCCACTCCGTGTTTTGAGTAAAGTTTATAAGTCGGAGTTCCAACCGGAGGTATCGGACATGAATCCTCCAATCTGGAATCCCTGTTACTACCACAAACAAACCAATTACCAAATTTACGAAGACCAGGCATCTTGCTCACTAGTCTGGTTTCAAACTTCAAAGGGAATCAAAAAATGATACACTCGTAAATATACAAGCCCTTCGGCTTTGGATACTGCAGCAGCCAAATCAAAAACCAATCAAATCAAAACCAAGGAACCAGACAAAGTCGTGGGAGCGACCCACTTATACTTAACCAAATATCTGTCACGCCACCAGAAGACCGTCTATCGTCTCGCTTTTTCAAACATCAATCGGAGGGTACAAGACAAGGCGCGGTCAGGACAGCAGTCCTTCGCAGCCGTTGGAAAGCGGGAAGCCTCGCAGAAAAGTCATTTGGTCCACGCCGACATGCAGGGGTTGATGAAGTGGGGGCCCTTCTCCAGAATTTCCTCATGTGGTTCCTCGCAATCTTCAGGCTTGGACCGGTACCGCTGAAGTCGGCCCGCGTTGGTCGCGCCAACTGAAGAACCGGGTTTTCAAGTACCCAGCGGCATCAGGGACACGCCCAGAGTCCTCTAGGTTCCCTTGCCTTGGTATCCAGAGACACGGAATACTTCTAGTTGGCGTCAGAGATCAAATTTATTAGCTGCAGCTAGTAGCAGAAATCCCAGCAATACAACACGGTGTACAACTCAAGAAACTGCTCAATTTTACTAAGGCGAGACATCCCTATTTATACACAAAAAGGTACATTTAAAATGCACACCCCTGCACCAAAATTCAACCAATAGAAAGTACATGACATCACACAGCATCATACAGTAAAGCTCATTTTACAGTGTCCCAACCCACAAGTTAATATTTAGGCATGTCTAAATAATAATCTGGAAGGCCCGGACAAACCCTTAATTGAAAGCATAACCCATGAAATGAAGAAAAGTCAGGGAAAGTAGTTTCAGATAATGTGCCAGATAACAAATACGTAAAGAAACTTTAAAAGTTAACAAATGTCTTGAATAGTGATTGGAAAAGGTAAATAACGATCTTGCAGGGAAATTGGCTTGGCAGGGTCAATTCCTAGGTGAAAGGCCAGCTTCTAAAATTAACTCCAGCGCACGAAGAAATCCCTGGTTAATGTGTATATATAATTCACAACAGGTCAGACTGCTTTGCTCACAAACTAACTTCTGAGGCCTACATAAAAAGTAACACTAGATGGCAGTCACGACACATAGCGAAAACCCATGTTTCAGAAAAGAAAGTCTTTATGGAAAGAAGCCATTTAGATATTGTTTAAGATAACATATGCGCAAGGAAACTAATGGTTAACAAGGTCCTGAACAGTGATTGAAAAACTCAGACAACGATCAGCTAGCGAAACTGGTTTTGCAAAAGGTCAGTTTCAGGTGAAAAGGGTTACTCTCTCTGCAGTTCATTCAGAGTCAGAGAAACCCAAATTAATATATGCACAAACTCAGAAGGCAAAGCCACTTGTTCGTTGGGCCCACTTCACTGGCCTACGTGAGGGCAAGATTAAAATGCAGACAGGTTTGAGAATTTCAGAACCACAGAGGAGCTGCTACAAACATATACAGTCCAGGGCCTGGGCACCTTTACTCCATTAGCCACAAAGGAAATAGGAATTTCTTAGGTGTCCCCCACCCACAGACTTGTGAACCTTACAAAGCTAGACCCTTACACAGCCTTCCTCAGAGCACTGCTAGACTTGCAAAGGGATTCCAGGCAGATGAACCTGCTGATCATGGCATCTGTGGCCTATGAAGGGGACCTGAGCAATTGAACCCTCTTCCACATGAAATCCAAGGACAAAAAGACTTACAAGGATCATTTGGGCGACCCTCTAGGGTGGCACCTGGAACGTAAAAAAGCTGAAGACAACATTATTGTGAAGTATACCTGCTGATCAGGGGCAACTGGACCTGGACTGGACTGGATGTTGCTGTTTCCCACTGCCTGACATCTTACAAGTCTCTCAGTGCTGCCCCATAGGACCTAGGGACATTGGAAGAATACTTCTATAGGTGTTTGTGCACTAAATGAAATTTGAGAACTTAAAAATATCTTTTCCTCCAGAGTGTCAAGGGGGCCAACTATGAAAAGTAACTGACCGGCAGTTCCATGGTGCCAAATACATTTTCCCATTTGGTCTGCACATAGAAGGGTTTTTCTTCAAATAAACAACAAAGTCCCTTTTTATATTGGTACTTAGAAACTTGGAAACTCGTTCAAACATCCCTACTTCCGGGCCTAGTAGGACCAACCTAATCGTGCCTAGGTCTACTGCAACCATTGACTATCATTGTTACTTTGTTCTTTATGTTACTATTTTCACTTAAATCTTTAAAGGTCCATATCTCCAGTGCTCCTTTCAGATTTGTGTTACCTTGGTGTTGTTTTTTTTTTTTTTTTTTTACTTTATTTGTCTTCATTGGATTAGTATTTCGATTGTGTTGCATTTTTATCTTTTCAACTTTGTTGGTATTTCTAAATGCTTTACACCAGACTGCTCTAGTAAGTAGCTTCTGAGTTACTATTAGCTTTCCAGCTACCGATAAGTATCTCCCCTTTGTGCAGCCTAGAGAATAAAATTAGAAACTTTTGCTTTGTTGAATTAATATATGATTAGCAAATTGATAAGCTGATGTTTGGAGACAAATTGGTGAATATCCCAAAAATATTTAAAGCTGATATTTGAGTGATAGAAACCAAACAGTATTGAGGGTACTGTTACTAATAATATAAACTTGGTGCTAGAGGCACTGCAGCTATGGCTGTTATGAGGTACTCATTTGCATGCATTCCACATTGATAAAGTATTTTTAACAAAGCTGCTGGAAACTGTGCCTGATTCATGGAGGTAATCACTGCCTGATGCACAAAGGTAATCACTGCTAGTAATCTTACACATGGTTTCCACTAACATAATCTTGTCTGATGAGGTTTCGATACAGTTCTAATAATATTAGTAGCTCAGGAGAACTTTCATAAAAATATAAGTAGCCCTTACGAGATAAAAGGGTGGAGACCCCTGCTTTGAACACTTTATCTAAGTCAAGCCAGTCTGCTCTGTGCCTCGGCTACCCGAGGTTCGGTCCAAACTTAAATTACTGAAACCTTTGACTAGAGCTAGCAAGATAATGACTTTGTTACTTGTGGTGGACACCGAACCTCCCCAATTAATAAACCACTTTCTCATACTGGAGAAGAACAATGAGGTTGCATTATGACAGATCAACCTTCGAAAGCATAGAAGCAAGGCAAAACACCTAAAGAGAGTGAGAGAGAGCTAGGGAGAGAGAGAGAGAGAGAGAGAGAGAGAGAGAGAGAGAGAGAGATAGAGAGTAAGGCATTCAGTTCATGTTCCCTAGGTGAGAAAGCAAACAAATAGATATTCTCCAAATCTGAAATCTTGCATCTTTGCAGAGGTAATGACACAGGGGTTGGCCCTCCAAACAGGATAGGCAGGGCTACCTTCAATGGAAGATCGTAAGACACCCAAGAAGATGGTGAAGAGGAGCAGGAACCACAGAACCTTATGCCAGGGAAAAGAAGGCTTACTTCTATGCTTCTTGGTGTGTTTATAGTGTCTCCTTGAGCCCCAAGTTAAAGTATGGGATCCTCTGGTCAAAACTGATTCCCCTAGAGGTGGGATTGCAAAGAATAAGTTCAATCCTGGAGATGCAAATGAAAGTCTTTATGTCTGCTACATGGGACCTATCATGCTGCCTGACAGCCAGGATCAGCAAACGGACATTAGAACCTCTGAGATTCGTGGGTCCTCTGCTAAGGTGGAGGAGCATCGCCTTCTGCTTTTCAGCCGTGTGAATAAAGGAAAATAAAATGGTAATACCTTATGGTTATTAACATTGTATTTTTCCTTCTGCAGCAACTTTGCGGGGAATGGCTGCTCTGCTCTCAGAGCAGGGGGAGGAGTGGTGGGCACTTTGTAATTGCGCATGAATGTTTAGCCATCTCTCTTGAGCCGGCGAAACAGTCAAGTTACTTTTGCATGGTTTCCACCTAGGATGCTTTACAGCCTGTTTGGAGAGCATGCCCAGGCTCCCAGTCTGAGCGCCGAACCATGGTGCTCAGACCAATCACAATGCTGCATTGCAGCATTGCGATTGGCTTAGGGGAGCCTGGGTTCTTCCTGGGTGCTCCATGTCTGTTCCTGTGCCAGGAGAGACAACGGTGGAGAGATGCAGCGAGACGTGGCAAGTAATAAAGTTTTATTTTATTTCCCCCCTCTCTGTCCCATCCTCCACCCTCCCATGCTTGAGCTGTGCCAGGCGCCACTGACCTCTGATGCACCTGACGTCTTACCCGAGGGGAGGGACTAACCAACATACTCAACATACTGGGTACCTGGAGAAGTGGAAAATGGATTGCAGACATTTTGCACCACTTCCAGTGACTGACCAGCTAACTAGGGAGTGGGAGATAAGGCAAAGGCTGTTGGGAATAGCTATAGGTAAGCTATGGCCCCAGGGAAGGGATACAATAATGGTATTCTCAGCCAACAAGGGCCAGCCAAGAAAGGCCCCCACAAAACAAGACCCCTAAATAAAGGGAGATAAAGTAACTAGAGCTACAGCCGCAGCACCCCTCCTTTAATGGGCAGATAGGAAAGTGCCAAGGCACCTGCCACAAGGAAAACAGGTGGAAACAGGTTTAAACTTGAGGATTACCTCTCATACCATCCCTCAAGGGAGTAGTTCATTAAAAAATGTTTTTGATGGGCAAGACAAGGTAAGTATATCTGGGTGGACTGCTTCATCCTGAATGATAAGGACTGTGGTATAAACAAGAGACAAAGTATTAATATATTCCTCCTGCTTGTGGTGAGGTATTGTTTTGTTGTTGGTTGGGTTCTTGACGTAGGTTCGTAGGTGTGGTAATTTAGGTGCTTAGGTGCTTACTCACAGCTGGTGATGTTGATGTTCCTGAGGCCGTTAATACTGCGAATTCTGTCTCGCTCAAGCAGTTTGTTGAACAGCGGTTCCTTGCATATGTGCTGAATTCCGAGATAATGATACAATGTATGCAATCCAATTTGAGATCATGTCACACATGCAGTATTACCTCAGCTGGATTCTATCACTAACTATGTATCTCGTAACACATTGAATAAAGCATTCTGTATACCAGCTGATGTTTCCACTACATGACCGTTTGCTAATGTATCTTAAATTGTGTAATATTTTTGCAGCAATTCCCACTTTGCCTAAGTGAAAAATATCAGCCTAATTTAGAATTTGGGTAGTAATAGGAATAGCAGTGGTGGCTCCTATGCTAAGACAGAGGAGCCCCCCCCCCCCCCCCCCCACTGCCAGGAGCAGAAAAGAAAGGAACAAATAAAATGGTAATAACGGAATGTTAATATAATTTTATTTTTTCCTCCTGCTGCGGCAGTGTGTGAGGCGGCAGGGCGGAGCTGCAGGGAAGGAGTGGTAGACACTCCTGTGCCCAATTACTGTTTGGTCACAGTCATGAGCACTCCCTTGTTCTCCATACACAGCCAGTATAGAGAACATGCCCACCAGTACAGCCCCTGGCTGAACACCGTGTCACAGTACTCAGACCAATCACAATGCTCCATTGTGGCATTGTGATTGACTAAGAGGTGGGAGCCAGGCTAGAAGACGCTGGTCCCAGCGGCGGTGGCAAGGTAAGTTTGACTTTTTAAATAGATTTTCTAGAGCATCCTGGGAGGCCCCTCCACGTAGCATGCCCCCTCCCCCACCGCGACTCTGCCGGCTAGCTTTGAGGAATAGTAGAGTGAAAGAATATCTGCTGGTGGATTCTCCTCCACATATATATTTTGGGTTACCACCTAAATCCAAATCAGGCCCCCTTTTGCTGATCATCTTCTTCCATGTATAACATTTTTCAGATGGTAATAAGGTTAAGGAAAGAGAACCACTTTTAAAGTAAGGTATTAATTCTCCAAACACCTAATAGCAGTCATATTTGAATCCCAGGGACAGCACAATATTATCGTAGTGAAAGTCAGGGGTAAGCAGCACATTTGCAGTGTAAAATATTTACTTCTATTTCTATACATGGAATTAGCCACAAATTCTCCAAATTGAGAAGAAGTCCTTCTAGGTATTTTGCAAGCACCACAGAGTTACTGATGATTTCAAGAATTGCTATAATCATGACTCCGGATGGACCGTTCTTCAACAACCAATGACTAATGATGCAAAGGATTTTGAGTTCATAAAATCATTAGATACTGCTATCATGTTTTCTTACAATGTGACTTTTTAGAATGTAGGGTGGTTACCTACAACGTTTAAACTTTCAGCCTCTACTACTCTGGTGAATAGTACAGAGATAGAATCTATCAAGAGCTGGCATCTAGAAGGTGAGTTAGAAAGGCAAGAGTTACAAACATTCAAAAATGATAGTTTTAAATACCTTGCATGAAAATACCATTCAGCTATGTGCTATTATCAATTCTTTGTTGATGACTCTCAGGCCAATTCCATCTCAGTCATCCTTCCAGCTAGCTTTGTGTATAAAGAATGAGTTCAACTGTGCCTTAAATTGTAACTTCAGCAAATCAGTAGGTGCTTAAGAAGGATTGACTCAAAATTACTAATGGTAGTAGATCTATGAGTGGAAATCTAGCTCATCCTGATCTAAGCATTCTGTCAAAACAGTTGTTATTGTCTTGGCCTTGATTCATCCATGTTCAGCTAGAAGGAACACTCCCATTGTTTCTTACGCCAGCTTCATAATGTTTACACTCCTCGCCCTAACCTTCTACGGGTAGCCTAGATGCTTTGGGTAATCCTGTAAAAGGGCCAATATTCCCATTAGATGAGGGGCAGTCATGGTATAGCCTCAATTCCTGAAATGATTAGGTTGATTAAAGTTGAACTAAGGACATACTTGTGAAGGAAGGAAGAACCAGGCCAGACAGGCTGAACGTTACCCTACTTTGCTATGGACGAACTCCCTCATTGGACTTCTTTGGTACGTCAGATATGCCAATCTGTCACAAATACTTTGTCTTACAGAATAAACACTTGGTTTTACATTTCGTAACAGATGACAACTAACATAGCTTCAAAGTAAATCCTCCGGGAAGGCCAGGCCCTAGTGTTTTGAAACTTCACAATGGGACACTGAGGAATGATAGTGTGATGATAGTGAGTACTTCTTGAACAAAGAATCACAAACAAAGAAAGCAAATATAACAATATTGTCCTTCCCAATTCACAATTTCAGTAGGCCGGTGGGTAATAACATAAAATATTTAATGCTGGTGTTAAGTGTGATAAGTGTGAGTTTGTCTAAGAGCCAGAGTTTACACAACTAAATGTTATAATGAAGACCACACAGTCTCAGAGGACTGAAAGTCTCTAAGGAATTTCATGTGCTGTAGTCATGAATTTATAACACTGAACCGTGAAACCTGTAGCAAAATTAGTATTTCATTTGAAGCAAATTGATACGATTCAACAATCACACACATGTGCTATTAAATTCTCCATCTAACATAACATTCAACTTATGGCAATTCCAGAGAAGCAAGGATCTGACAAACGAAATTTGTACAAAGAATCGTCTGAAGTAAATTCTGAAGATTAAAAACATAGAGGGTCAATTTTACCTGTCCCTAAAATTACAATAAGCTCATAATGAAGAGGCAGATTCATGTAGAAGACTAACAGAGAAGAAAATAGGTACATTCTTGTACATTTCATATCGTATTAACACCTTCAGCACGGCGCGAATTTTCGCGCTGTGCTGAAGGTTCTAACGAGCCAACGGGCTCATGACGGAACGGTTCCATCATGAGCACAGGCCAACCGGCGCTCATGACGGAACCGTTCCGTCATGAGCATCGAAGGGGTTAAAGACCTCAAAACATCCTTGTACATGACTCTTGGGGAAATTTCAAGAAAGCTGTTGTTACTAATGAGTAGCTGACCAACCCATACTCAACCTGTGATCAACATTAGATACAGTTGACCACCAAATACTAGTCCAGAGACTCCATGACATGATAATGCTGAAAAATGCTCTAAAATCGTTCAGTAGTACATGTTGCGAAAGGTTCAGCAATTGTGTCACTACATTTTAATCTTACATGTGACAGCTGTGTGAATAATACTCGAATCAATCTAAAATTTGAACAGTCAACATATCCAGGCTCTGTATAGATTTACGAGAGGTCAAACAATGGATGCTACAAAATTACCTTAACTGTAGCACCTCAAAAAAGAAAACACACACCTGTAGATCCTGACAAAATCATTACTTCATATCCTTCTATACATACGCACAGTGAAAGTGTCAATTGAAGTAAAAAAACTTATTGTCATAATGAACTGAGAGCTCTCACTTGATCTCAAACCAGTGACTAGGGATGGAGTCTATGGAATAAAAATACTTTAAATTAAATATTTTTGCCTTTGTAAGTCCTTCACAAAAGATACAAGTATCTCTGAACCATGTGATATCATGACTGGACTATCAAAATAGGGTCTGTGCTGGGATTCTTTAAAAAAACTTATCAGCAGTCTATAAGAAAAAAAAAACACACTGCAGCAGCCTAACAGCTGCTTTACTTAAACAGACGGAACCACATCACTCCTTCTATTAAAGTTCTTCAGTGGTTGGCAATGGCAATAAGAATATCCTTCAAATTCCTTTGCATTGCACCCCAAGTGATCTAAGGGGTGGGAACAGCCTTCTAACAGTCCAAACTCAAATCATACAACCAAATGAGTAACCTTAGATCAAATTTGGCTCCACACCTGATAGTTAATTTCTTATCAAAATGGCACCTAGGTGGCCGTACCTTCTCAGTGCAAACATACAACCTCTGGAAATTGCTCTCAAAGAGGATAAGGACCCCCAACAAACATCACTAACACAGAAGAGAAATAAAAACCTGACTTTCTTAAGGGCAGAAGCCAACAAAGTTGAACTGTCTGTATATGCTGCCTGTGATGATATCCTCACTCTCCTTTGTTTACAACCGCAAGACTTTGCTATACATCCATACCACTACACCAAGTTGGAGCACAGTCTGAGGGGCTCACATACGAACCAAAACTCAATACTAATCGATGTGACTATTACCAACACCCTTCCCACAACTATGCACTACAGCAGTGGTTCTTAACATTTTGACTTTTGTGGACCCCCACTGAATCATTAGTGGAACCCGGAGACCCCCACTGAATCTTTACTGGAAGATGGAAAGGATTATCAATAGAATAGATATTTGAAGGGAACTAGGGCAGGTGCTACTTGAAAGGTAACATAGGATATGTTTAGCAGGCTGCTGACTAAGCAATAGGTTTGCTTTTTCATTACATCCAACAACCGATGATATACATATTTCCTAGCAGAAATCTGTTATTGCTCCTTTGTAAGAGAAAAATAAATACTCCCTTACCTGTCAATCATACTGACCTTTTTTATCTAGAAATTCTGACAGTAATATCTTTGTGAAGGCTTCAGCCAATGGGCTAGCTCAGTGTTTCCCAAACTAGGGTCCGCCGACCCCCAGGGGTCCGTGACACATTCCCAGGGGGTCTGTAGGCAACAGTCTTAAAAGCACAGTAAAGTATAATTAGCAGCTTCCCAGCAACAATAAAAGTGTCAAGATAATGCCAATGATTAATGTACCTGCTGGAGGTGAGGAGAGTTTTGTTCAGTGGCAGCTTTGACTTAACTGATGTAGCACAGAGGGTTAATGTGCCTACTGCAAAGAACGTGTAACATGCATTTTAAAAAGCCGTATTTTATGTGCATAGGTTCGTGGTTACTGCTTTTGTCACAGAGATTCTTTCGTTACTGTGCACTTCATAAGTGACAATCGTAATGTAGCAGAGGGACCGATACATTGTCATCAAAGAGCTGCTTGAAAACTGCATGGTAGCAGTTAGTAACTTATGTTTTTTCCCAGTTATTCATTAGGTTTGTGAAGCTTTTTGCGCATGCAAAAACCTATTGGGCCAGGTACATTGCCTATTTCACAATTTCTTCGCCACTCGCTAAATACGTTTTGCAACTTGCTATTTGGAAGGGGCACTCCCTTCCAAATAGCGAGTCTCAAAACCAGGTACAACTGTTTTGCGGTCGCAAAACACTCGCAATTACCATACAAATTGCTTGGGGGTCCCCGGCTTCCAGTGGTGACTCAATGGGGGTCCTCAGGAGTCAAAAGTTTGGGAACCACTGGCTAGCTGATATGCTTCCTTTCATAATTCCTTGGGCCCAAAAGTGTTTTGTCAGGGGCTTTAGACTGGTTGAACGTCAGAATATCATTCTGCAGTAGTAGTATGTTGCATAAATATTGTGTTCTAAATTATGTTTGCAACATTTTTGTCCCATTGAGTGTATAGGAGGCTTGATGACCAGAGCTGCCGACTTGGGAATTGGAGATCCAGGTTTGAGCCCAGCCGCAGCTCAACATCCTGTCATTCTGCGCAAATCACATAATCTCCCCTTGCCTAAATGAATGTGACCTGTGTAATGTGTAATGTAGTCTGGTGCTGATGTACAGCACCCTAATTGCCCTTGACCTAAAATAATCCATTATTAACTCTAATGGGGTGATATATATGTAAATGAAATTTAGGACATGATTTTTATATCAGGGTATTTGCTGACAATAATATTGTTACCACATCCTTAGACTTGAGAAGAACATGCTTCATCTTTTTGTACATGTTGATCAATTGGCTATAGAGTGCAGACCTCTCTGAATTATCGATGTGTGGTTATGTTGTTGTTATGAGTTCTTGTATAGTGCATGACTCACCCGGGGGCATCCCAGCGCTTCCCTGGGGGATACCAAGATAGGTTCCGAATAGGAGTTATTCTGGAGAGACCGGATTTAGAACAGGAACGTTTTTGATTGTTTCCTGAAAGACAGATAGGAAGTGGATTTACGCATGGCCTCTGGGAGCGAATTCCAGTATTTGGGCGAGATATAAGAGAAAGCTCTGCCACCTGTGTGACTTAACCGAATACGAGGGACCTTCAAGAGGGCCAATGCATTCGATCTTAAATTGCATTCGGATATCTTTTTGAAAAGTTTGTTTTGCAGGTAGCGGGGTCCCCAACCCTTGAGTGTTTTAAAAGAAAGACAGCAGACCTTAAAAAACGCGATGCGGATGCAGCTGTTGACTGTGTCAGATAGGTGTTTGTTATCATCAAGCATACTGGGGAGCCTTTGAGAACAATGCAGACCCTATAAACCAACCCAGCTGGCTGAACACCTATGAAGTGAGTGACATAGAATGCCATCTTATATTGGCATCAGTCTCGTCATGGATCTTTATGAGATGTAACTGAGACACACTTTGCACATTCCAAGACACTGTGCAAATTCAACAGAGTTCAAAATGTGTCTTTGCCCTGATTAACTTGTTATTAGGAATTTGAAGAAAACCTTGCTGTATTCTGATGTTTGAAAAGTCAGGCCTACGTCAGATCTGTGTTTTTGAGTTTGCTGGATCTGACAGATCTCTGGGCAGCATTGAAACTATTCAAAGTTAGTGCATTCAGACATGGGCTTCGAGTCTATCAGAAGAGATTCAAGAGACAGTCGAGGGGTACCATGGGGTGCACTTCAGGATATTTCTAAGTGCAAAGAAATGTCCCTTGTACAGCCAAGTTTTTGGATTAGATAGTACATGAGAGACTGCAAAATATTGGAAGGAAAAAAGAAGTGAGAGAGAAAGCATAGAAGCAACACAGAGCAAGAAAGAAAGAGAGAAGGAAAGAAATAGTCCACCTAGAGAGGTAGACAAATCATGTATAAAAGATTACTGAATCATTTACATCAAGCTAAAGTTATAAATTGTGAGTAAAGTTCTACCTTCTTGCCAGGTTTGGTGTAATTCTTTGTAGCAGTTTCTCCAAGAATGCACATAAAATGGGAAACGTTATATTTGCGTAAAGCCCAGTAATGTTGCTTCTTATCACTAATGTACATATGTCTAAAAGGACGAACCTGAGCTCAACAGCAAAGGTACTCGTGTTTGGCAAATGTAACACTTCCCATTTTATGTTCTATACAAATGCTTGCTCTTCTGCACAAACTGCTGCAAAGAATCACACCAAACCTGGCAATAGGGTAGAACTTTTACTACCATCTGTGTCCTTTATGCCCTATACATTGGCCCATTTCCCATTTGGAGCTAATGCCACTAAGCCCTATCCCTCCAAACATTTTATCACTTTTTTTATAGCTTATCTGGGAAGTAATCCAGCAGAAACATTAGTTGTGAAAAACATATCACGTTTAGCAATGCCAGGTGCAATTTGGCATTTCCCATTTCATGGCTGTTAGGATTTATCGCAATTATTTAGCATTAAGAAAAGCAATGCACTGTCAATCGCGTACGGCGGTAAATGAAGTCAGTAAATAGTTACAAGGCCATATGGTAATCTGATGGTATTCACTACATTTGCAGACCTTGGCGTCAATGGCCAGCGGTTGGTGTTCCCATGACATCAAGTGCACACTGTGGGGAGATGGCAGATCTTTGGCAGCCATCCCAGGGGCTGCTGGCTGTGAAATGAATTACAGCATCTACATTTTAATGGAACCACTCAGAATGGATGAAAACATCACCCCTGACCTCTTCTGCAGTGCGCCATTTTGCCCATTAGACCATCTCAATGGCAGAATTCTGCATGCTGCACACGGTCTCTAATGGAAGAGTTTCTCAGCTTAATCACCTTCTTGGCACTGGCCATGTCCCCCAGTCAAAGCTTAAGAAGATGCTGTCAGCATCAATCCAGCTCCCGAGGGAAATGCTGCTCACAGCCAAAGCAATGCTTGATGGATGCCTTCGACAGTTCCTCGAAAGGCATGCTTACATTTCCTAAATGTTCATAGGATGCTCTCTTTTAATTGAATGGCTGCTATTCTCATCCTTCTTGGGTCACCTCTGTCCCCATGCTATCCATTAAGCATCAGGTCTTCTGCATTGTGCAGACAGAGCTTTCTCTGAGAGGCCTGGATGACTGAGACTAATATGCTGCTGCTGAAAGGCTGTGCATTCATTGTGAAAAGCAGACTACATGTTATGGGAACTGTCAAAGAAATGCCCATGGGCAGTACAATGAAACATTAATTACAAGCTCTTAGCTGTGAACTCAGGGGGAGAATGTATTAGTGCAGCTCGCAATAGGAACAGCCCACACACTTAGCAAAGGAGGACAAATTGGCATTAAAGGAACAAGCAGGTTTGCTTTCCAAACCCTATTTTTCAAGGACAGACAGATATACTGTGTGCATCGTTTTCTGCTCGAGAAACAATAATGGGGAAATCCTGCTGCTAAGGATGTATCTCTTTAATGCATTATCTGCCAGTGTTGATTGGCACTCTGCTGTGCAACTAAATGGCAATGGCTTTCCAAAGACTAGTGTGGATAATGAGAGATGTTTCAGTCAATCACAGTGTCCCATTTGCAATGATTCATTTCATAATGTTCGGGGACCCCAGCGACTATGATGCAATTCCAAATGCATTTTATCCTGTTATCTTTATGAGGGACATGTTCTCCTTCCTTCTGTCTCCAAGGTTAAGTCCATTCCTGCCATCCTTGTAGCTACACGTCAAGCCTAAATCTTTACTTTACGTACTTACGTAGGCCGCACCACATCACATGTTTTCCTTGTCCCAATCCTTACTTCAAAAGCGAGCTGTCCAAGTGACGCTCACCCCCACTAGTCCATTTTATATAAAGGACATTGTTGAGGGGCATAAATACAGGACGTAATTCCAACCACAAATCTGACAGCCTATACAAAATGATTTATGTACCCACACTCTGGGGCATATTAGCAAGAACCTCGTTAAAATTATCGCTGTTTTAGTGGCAGGAAACTGCAGCTGAAACGGCGATAATCGGCTTGCCTATATGCGTTATAGAATTCCAATAGAAGCCCAGGTTAGATGTGCAGGACACATCTAACCTGGGCTTCTATTGGAATTCTATGACACATATTAGCAAGCCCATGATCGCCGTTTTAACTGCAGTTTCCTGCCGCTAAAACGGCAATAATTTTAACGAGGTTCTTCCTAATATGCCCCCCAGTGCCCTCATATAGCATGCTCCATTTCACTTCTGGTAACAACAATTGCAAAACATGAACTTCATTACAAGACCAGAGGCTTTATTAACCGCATGCGTGCTAGCGCAATTCCGCTCCTGTGCTGAGTTTTTTAAAACCGCACTTTACGTGACGAGCTGGGCTCGTCATCAGCGTGCAAGGAGGCTACGCCATGACGAGCC
Source organism: Lissotriton vulgaris (assembly GCF_964263255.1). Classification (NCBI taxonomy): domain Eukaryota; kingdom Metazoa; phylum Chordata; class Amphibia; order Caudata; family Salamandridae; genus Lissotriton; species Lissotriton vulgaris. The sequence continues at coordinate 1,132,255,966 of NC_141697.1, forward strand.
CAGCTCGTCATGAGCGTGGAAGGGGTTAAGAAGTTTCTTTTCCTGCTGTTTTTACTTCAGGAGGACACATTAAAAGACAAAAACTACAATTCATGATCATGCTTGTCTGTGCAGGAAGTAGAAACACAAACAAAGAACACTATGATGTATATATAGTAGTCACACCAATCAACTGCCTTTCTTGCGGTTGCTACTGTACAAAAAAGTACACTATGATGGATTTGGCACAGCATGAAGCAGTGCATAAAATGTAATTATTGTACGCTTACCCTCCTTACTCCTCCAACGGCATTGGGCCCTTTACAATTTGAAAGTCTAAAGTGATTCCATTCACCGCAGAGGCAATGATCTTCTGATGAGTCTTTCTCCGCTCATAGGAGGGGTTGGAAATTAGGGTAACCAACTCCATGTTAGCTGTGCAATAAGGTCCATTTATTGACAGCCAACGTACAGGTTTGAAATCAGATTTAAACAGACCACTCTCAAGACCTTTCTGTAAAAATAAAGAATAGCGTCTGAAGACCCAGCCTCCTAAAGAAGTTAAGTTGAAGGAGAATTATGCAATCCAAGAGCTCAGCAATTGCAACACAAAACAAAAGACGCAAAGCCAGATGTTCTGATAGGGCTCACTGATTCTCTCTACTACACTCATCGCAGTCAAAATGAAAACATCAATCGAACTCAATAATAGACTCAGACCAATGTAGATTAGTTTGGTTATCGTATTAAGTAATCAAAATTCATCAGAATGAGCAGTTGTTTAAGGACTTCGGTCAAGAATATCACAGCTTGCATTAAAACACCAGGCATTTAGGCAAATCCTTAAAAGATGGATATTAAATTCAGAATACTAAGTCCCATTACACTGAGGCAGAAGGATGATTCAAATTTCTAACAGCTCAGGTCCTAATGGACAAAGGGAAAATTTCATTAGGGGAGTCCATTAACTTAAAGATTGAAGGTAAATAGGAATTTGAAACATAGAAATGGTCCGACAAAGAAGGTATTAATCCATCAGCTACGACTATAGCATCGAGAAACAGTCCAGTAAAGATCAATCAGCATAGCATCCGGATCCCAAGTAGGAAAAATCAGAATGGTGGTCATTGCCCCTCTTTTGGGGTTTCTTTTTTTTATAGAACTTTAGCCAAGTCCAGTGGCTTAGCATCACTCCACCACTGAAAGACTAGCATATATGTCCCAGTTCACATTGCGTCACCTAATATGATTGAAACATCAAGCTGGTATCCTATGCTAGTCAGGAGAAACGAAAGTTTGCGAGTCCTCAAAGGCCTAACATTGGTAGAGAAGGAATAAAAAGTTGCGATTTATGGCCATAGCTGAAATTCTATTCCCACAGGAATATTTCAATGTGAATGTTATAAAAAAAATTAAAGAATGTTAGGATGTAGAAGTGTACAGGACAAAATATGTAACATTTTACTTGCAAAAAATGATACACTGTCAGGGGAAAGGGCAGTATTAGAAACACATTTTGGGAAGGCCTTTAAGATAGTATTGCAATTCAAATGAAATGAGCACGGGCTTTATTTCAAACATAATACAATTAATTCAACTCAAATGAAGCATGTGTACATTTTACACAATATTATTACATGAAAATAACTACCATTAGAAATGCCTTACTACTACAATATTGTCCGATATTCATATAAAGGCATGTTTTAAAATGTTCATTTTACTAAAGTCGTTTTTCATATTTCATAAACTACATAGCCTCCTGCATCAATTTGCAAAATATCAAACCTGTACTTCACTACTACACATTTTTCCACTGACTTTTCGAACTGGTGCATTCTCAGCAAAAAGCATAAAAATCACTAGGTCACTACACATAGCATCAGAATTCTCATCAATAAACATCTATAAGCAACATATGCATTTAGCATGTATTATCTCAACTCATTTATGTGTATTAATGTTATCTTATGAACGGTGCCTCTTACTACACTTGTCTCTGTCTCATGTGTCACTATGCCTATTGTGTGTAATGTGTACTTTCAGCCTTACATGTCTTCTTTGTATAAATTTGCAGTGTATTGTGATCTTTGAAATATTGCTGTATCATATATATAGTAGTCATACCAGTCAACCTGCTATTGTGAAGGTACAAAGAAGAGCACTATATACAGTGGCATCAAAATAGCCCCAGCAACCCCCAAGGTGCAGGTGGGCTGAGCTCCAGTGGAGCCCATTCCACCACTGTGCATGGGATGCAGGCCCCTGCCTGAAGAGTCCTGGCTAGATCCAGAGCGTAGGAGGGGCCTGTCCCTCCATGTACTTTGCAGCGGGGCCGTCAAATTTCGTTACAACAGTGCTGATGTATATTTACTTTCTTGCTGCTGTGACAGGAAGTGCTTTGGCTGTTATTTCGTTTGTTCTAAAGAGAGGATTTTGCACTGTATTGATTGTTTTTATGAGCATTGTTGCTACTTTGTTTTACTGCCATCAACCTGCAGCCAAACACATTTGCTTTAACAGTTAAAATGCCACTTTGTTTCCATTACCTAGAGTAAGGTGTTTATTTAACTGGTGAGGGAGAATCGCTACAGCTACATTGTATCTATATCTATTTTCACCGCTGGAGTGCATTTATTTCTTTATTTAGGGCAGACACGCTAGGATCTCGCTACATTGCATCTATATCTAGTTCCTTGCTGAGGTGCATTTGTTTCTTTCTTAGGGCAGGCACGGTAGGATCTCGCTACATTGTATCTATATCTGTTTTCCCTGAGTGCATTTGTTTCTTTATTAGGGCAGGCACCCTAGGATCTCGCTACATTATATCTATATCTAGTTCCTTGCTGAGGTGCATTTGTTTCTTTATTAGGGCAGGCACTGACTGACTGACTGACTGAAGTACTTGTAAAGCGCTCGAATGCCGCGGCGTCTTGGCGCTGAGTGACTAGAGAGCAGTGTGAGCCAGTCTTAATACGAGGAAAAGAGCCAGGTTTTCAGTGCTTTTCTGAAACAAAGTTTAGATTTTTGTGAGCGTAGTGCAGGGGGTAGAGAGTTCCACAGTCTGGAAGCCTGGTAAGAGAAAGATCTGCCACCCCAGCGTTGTCTTCTTATTTTAGGTTGGCAGATAAGATCAAGACCGGCTGATCTCAGCGCACGTGATGGCACATATCGAGGAAGTAGTTTGGCAAGATCGTCAGATCCCGTACCGTGCACAGATCTGTGGGCCAGACAGAGGGCTTTAAATTGAATTCTACACCTGACTGGTAGCCAGTGAAGTTTCCTAATGACTTTAGATGTTGGGTGACGATAGGGTAGATTCATCAGAACCCTGGCTGCGGCGTTTTGAATTGCCTGCAGCTTATTCAGTTGTTTTTCTCCTGTGCGCTAGGATCTCCTTACATTGTATCCATATCTATTTCTGCAGCTGAGGTGCATTTGTTTTTTTAATTAGGCCAGACACTTAAGGCTCTAGCTATATTGTTGCTTTGTTTTTCTTTTTGGCCTGTTCTGACTTTTCATTTGTACACAAGGTCCTCGCTACAGTGTTGCTTATGTGCTTTGACTTACAGCATTTCTTATGACCAAGCCAGAACTCTGAATATTTCTGAGTTCATTGTTTTGTGAGAGTTTAAATCCCTATGCCTGATTGCAGTATCAATATTAATAGTGTTTTGAAGACATTTCTGACAAGAGGGGCAATGAACTGGAGGATGGCCATGTGCATACACAGAAGCTCTCAGGTTTTGTGGATGCTGCAGTGGCTAGCTCCATACACAAAGCTGTGCCTCCTCATTATCGACTTATGCCCCTGACATTGTGCAATTCGGTTGCGGGCAATTTCAAATACTCTTTCCCGCAAGGTGAAGGTAGCAAATCATATCCTTAGTATTCGGGCCTGGTATTTCTGGGTTTACTGCGAGATGTGGGGGTACCAAACTAGTATGGCAAGATAAATCACCAAAACTAAGCACCTGATGCCATCCAGTAATTCTGGTAATTAGAGCATTTTTGGAAGTGGCAAATCAAATCTACACACCGATGATGACCTCAGGTGATAATGTCTAGTCCCCAATCTAGAGGGACTTGTTGGGTCAGCAAAAAGGCCTTCTCATGATCAATTGTTGATGGCATTCTCTTATAATGTGTATTATGATGATGATGGTTATGAGAATAAACGAAACTCAAGACAATGTTAATACAGTGATTTTGGATGTGTGGGGTGTTCCCATGTTTAAGCCTGAGTTCTTTTAGCACTAAAACTCCTCTGAGAGGTCTCCTCCTCCATACATAGAGCAGCAGCTGCCACTAGAGGGCGCCAGGGTGCTGCTCAGTTTGATTTCTTAGTTATATGGATGGATCCATGTAAGTTATTTTTTAATTTAAAAGAAAATGGCTTTTAGCTTGTGCCGTGTTTTGCCCTTATTGTCTGGCTGCCGCTTGTAAATGTAAATGTAATGTAAATTGATACTTGTATAGCGCACTACTCACCTGCAAGGGTATCAAGGCACTTGGACGAATACCGCTGTGGAACCCATCCTGGCTTTCCCTGTGAGGCGTCCACTCCTGGGCACCCCCAAGGTGGAGGCCAGGCATCCTTAGCGTTGTGGGGGTCGTTGTGGAGATTGATCAAGCTATTGCCCAGAGTTACAGAGTGGGACTCCATGATTGGAGTAGGCACTGAGGCGAGAATTATCAGGTCCGTGGAATTTTTGAGCCCCAGACCCGCCAAGGGATGGAATTGAACCCTGGTCCCGGGCCAGACCTCTGCATCAGGGTATGCCGCTCTAATCATTGAGCCACACTTCTCCACTTCTTGTACATGCTGAGATGAGAGTCAGGCAGCCAGGAATCACTGAGAGGGACACATGCTCTAGTGAGCATGTACAACACAGCTTTTTCTTTTTAATAAAATCACTAAGCAGGCTAAGGGCTGACCTAGTACCAGCCCTGGCCTGCAATTTTCAGGGGTCTAAAGAGACCTCCTGTTCAAGATGCTTAGCAGTGTCTTATTTGCATGAAATCTTGGGCATCTAGGGCACAATCACTGTATTCCCAGGACTGGCTGTCAATTATTTCAAAGGCTGCAAGCTCCACCCTTTCCTAACTGGTCACCTGTGACTTGTTGGTAAAGGGCGGTGCTTGCAGTCTGTAAAGAATTGAGGGCATGTGACTCGAAGTCATGAGCCACATGCATGCTGTAAACAGATACACTGTACATGCTTTAGCACATACAGCGGCTCTGTTAAAGCATGTAATTGTGGTATTTAAAAGTGCTCCCTTTGTATACTTTTAAAATGCAAGAGTGTTTCACTTTATTACATCTGTTCATATGAGTATACTGAGAGGCATTCATTAACAGTTTCAATAAATGCCTCTCAGTATAGTGATATTAACTGACGAACTTAAGTGAAACACTCCTGCATGTTAAAAGCATTCAGAAGAGCTCTTTTAAATATGCAAGTTCTGGGTGTGTGCATCCTCAACTCACATGTTTAAAATCCTCTTGTATGCATTTAATATGCGGGAGGGCTTTGCTTTAGTACATCAATTTATATTACTATATAGAGAGTCATTTTTTAAACCTGTTAGTAAATGCCTCTCAGTATAGTGATATTAACTGATATACTAAAGTGAAACACTCCCACATGTTAAAAGCATACAAGAGGCACCCTCCATTTTTAAATCCCACCAGCCCCCATTGCTAATGTAGAAGAATGTGTCAAATGCAGAATTAAGATTTCTATCGATAGGGTCATGAGATCCAGGATGAGGGCAGAATGTCCTAGGCCAACTTAGCAAACAAGGCAGCTGTAACTCTAAACCCCAAATAATTATCTTTTGAGGAAGAGGTTGAAAAAAACATAAAAGTGGAGCAGAAACTTTGGATTCTGATGTAATTTCCGGTTGGGCTCTAACAGCTGTCTGTTTCCTGAGGAATGCTTATTCAGGAATGTAATGTGAAAGGCATAAAGGTGTTTTGCAGTGGCAGCTGGTGGAATTTAAAAGTGGTGGGGTGTAAGGAGAATAAATGAATGAATGTTACCGATGTTGAAAAGGGAAATTCAGGTGGGGGGGGCTCTCCACCCGAGAGGGTTTTGAAAATTGGTGTATTTTGATGTAATTTGCAGCACAATTTCTGTGATAAATGGATCAAAAATACAGTTCTTATAGTTATTTGTAAAGGAAATTTCATAAAATATTTCATAGAATTTCTTGGTTGTCAAGCCAGTCTGGCGTCCGAAGGCATCTAGGGTTCCAGGCAAAACTGCTTTGACTCTAGTAGCTACAAAAAAGTGTGTCATCTGCATATTACATGCTGTGCTTTACAGGAAAAATATTAACCCTCTATGCTACTTTGATTCAAAACTGGGACTAAATAATACAGGGATCTGTCCATTATTATTATTCACTGAGATATTCGAGACACACAAGATCTCTAAAACAGGTGCCTTCCCCGAACAACCACCAACCTCACTTGATCAGTCAGTGCAAACTATGGTATGGTTCAAAGTGTGGGGATTTTAATTTTCTGGCTATTTCCCTGGTAGATCACGGGTATTGAGGAGTGAAGTTACCTGCGCTTGCTTCTGGAATATTTAGAGAACCTCCTACTCTTTTGTAAAGTGGGAAATTCAGAGACTTTGCTCTGCTATGCAGGTGTTATGTAAAATTCTGAAATTCTAAAATAGGGTTAATGCTCCTGAGAGGAAAGGAAGGAGGGGAGAGGCATGGTCTCTAAAAAAGTGGAGAGTGCTTGGGCCAGAGTATTAGAATGGGACAGTCAGCAGGACTGGTTATGTCGCCCTAACACATCCCCTAGATGATGTCTTGCTTCATCATAGGGCAGTGCTCCTCATTGGGCCGGCGCTGTAATATCCAACAGGTCCCCCGAAGGGTCACTTTGGTGGAGATCTTTTATGAGGCTGCTGTATGATGCGTGAGAGTAAGGTGGCTTGTAACGTCAAGCGGGAGGGCGGATTAAAGGATAAAACACGTGAGGGTTATCCAACACTGTACTTGAATGAGAAGATTGCCCTTCCAGGGATAAAAAACTATGGTGGGTGAGTGCTGACATTGAGTAGGAGACCTTCCTACCATCTCGAGAGAGGGACCTAACTATAGTCACTCCTTCACAAGTCTGTTGACATGTTTCATGCCTGAGTTGGTCATAAAGATCCAGGATGCTTCATCAGGACAAAATACTTATAGTGAATAAACAACCCCACACTGAGTGGTGCCCCTTTGTTGAAAGGTAAATGTTATGTATTCATTTTGCTTGTGTATTGCTCTATGTAAAGTTAGCATTTGTGGCATCATTTTAAGTTGAGCTGCCATTTTGGGCCAGGACCGAAACTAATATCTGTCTCACTCGCATGTCTGCCTCAGCAAAAGCAGCTGCTATATTATTGTTTTTTTCCTTCTTGTATTTCTCCAAGGTTGAGCTAATGAATAGACTGTTTTTGTCAACGCATACCTTTCTCACTAGATAGGCCTGCTCCAACCCTATGAGCAGTGGGCGCGGGCAGAGTAACCTTGACGCTTAGATAACATGTACCCGGTCCCAGGATTGGAACTCATCCTTCTGTATCTCGTTTGTTTACCAGCTACCAACTGGAAATTTCCAGTCTGGTCATGTCTTTAGTGGTTCTGAAAATGCGCATTATGCGTTACCATGTTGGTAAAAGTTAGTCCCTCTGCAGCGATCTAAGGAGGCTGGTCAGACTGGACTCCACTCAAGAGTACTTCTAATAAACATTGTTGGTTTGTATTCTCTACTGTCTGACCGACTCTTCACTTGTGAGGAAGGCTTAGGCGTGGTCGCGAGTGACCCGGGTGGCTCGAATTGGGTCACTTCCTTCATTTGGTACCCAAACAAGAACTACATCGGGTGACCCATCCTTGCCTGCGGACGGGTGAGGAGGTCAGGGCCACGTCGGGTCAGATGGGCGGACCAGGGATCCCTGCACAAGAGAATCTTGTTCTCACAGCTTCCCCATCTGTCTGACCTGGCGGTGCCTCGTGCTGTGATCATACGGACTGGGGTCCTGAAAGGAGAAACCCTTAGATCTGACTGTTTGGTCTGAAGAGTCAGCAGTGGAGAATAAACTTGTTTGACCTGTGCGCACCAGTTGAGTTTGCTTTGGTTCTTTGTGGATCTGGCACCATTTTGATTAGTATTTGACACAGTCTGAGGACCGTCTTTGGTAAAGGTATTTGCAAATATCTGCTAGGCATAAATAATGAACTTGTTTTCTTTCGAGAAATGCTATGCCTTAGTAAGGTATTTTGTTTGGGCTGTTGTTGTTGTTCTGTTGATGCTCGATTGGAATAAAGTCAGCCAGTGCCTCCAGAAGGCACCCTGAGATTCGATATGTACGTAAAACATGGCCTTGGCCCTATTATGTTTAGTACGTTAATGGCACAGATATACGAGGGAAAAATACTGAGTTACAGTGGCCGTTGACGGGCACTTTTGATGAACAGAAAATTAATTTTCTACAGGAGAAATTGTTTGCGAAAAGGAGAAGGCAGTCGATGTTTGATTCCCTCAAAACATGTAATAAAGAGAGCTAAACAAAGATGAATGAAAGCCGAGAAAGAGGCCCGGAAGGGGAGAATGCAGACATTGACTCAGAAAGCTGTAGTGCATGATAGAGAGAAAATAGAAAAAGGAATAGAGTGTGCTGATAGGAGATTTAAATTACAATGTGAAAAGTATTAAGTTGCTCGAGAAGAAAATGTCACATTTGTGGAGGAATTGTTAGATACTCGACCTCCATCTCCATTCACTCGCAGATAATAAATCCTGCCATGCCACAGCTTCAATCATTTGTTCCTTCTGTTTCTGCTGCTTCTGTTTCTTCTGTTATTGATCCAGCTGTTTCGGCCACAGAACCTCCTGTCCTTACTTTGACTTTGCCTTCTGCGGCTACGATAACTGCCAGACTCCTAGCTACGCCTATTTTTTCGGCATCTCTCTCATCAACCCTCACACCTACATCACAGTCGGCAGCGACGTTGGTGCCTGATACTTCCGTTACTACTCCTCCCCTGTTCTTCCATTCTCCGACAATACTGAGCAGCGGAACGCCCATACGTGGACTAGGAGACAGGGACTGGGAGACTGCTAGGGAGCTGACTGTCCCGTTCTAATACTCTGGCCTTGAGACTCTCCACTTTTTGAGAGACTGTGCCTCTCCCCTCCTTCCTTTCCTCTCTGGAACATTAGCCCTACGTTATATAACATTCACCCACCTCTACTGCAGACACAATTGTCTGATTCTGAAGGGAAACACGGAGCTAACAGAAAGAGACCCTTTCTATCTTTGGGAGGTTATTTCGGCACCTTACAAGTGTGCATGAGGCTACAGCACCACCCAAAAGAGGGCAAACTGCCTGCTGTTGATGAAGAGGCCTACTACCTGGTAAGAATTGAAAAAAGCACCTTATTCATGATTCAATCCATTGTTTCAACCATCAGCATTGGAGAGAATTTGGTGGGAAGCGAGGCCTAGAGGCTAAATCAATGAACTTGAAGCTCAGAGATCAGATTTATAACCCCCGGCTTCAGTATTTAATAAAATATTGTGTGATTCTGGACCCTTTAGGTCACATCTATGCGCCTGAAATTGCACATATGATAACACAAAAAAGTCTGCAATAAAAAACAATGTTTACCCAAATCCATGATTACTTTCCATAAAACATACTGATTTTGTAGTCTGGTCTCAACAGACAACACACACAACAGTGCTCTGTGTAGAGCTCCTCCTGCTCATGCTGCGGTCTACAAATTGTCAGCTACTTAGTACCTTGAAGCCATGTGGACACATCATGCTTAATGCCTTAAGGCGCCTAGGACTGCTACAGAGAATGTACCCGAGATCTGGAGACCTCATCCCTCAACAGCCTATGTTTCTTTCTTTTCTTGAAAAAATATGCTACTTCTTTAAAAAATCTAATCTGCAAAAATGTATTTGCCAATATTGGGTTTTCCCTGGAATGGAAAGAATGGTTTGTGCTCGCTTTTGGCCGCCTGTTCCAAATGTTTCTGGTGGCGGGGGAGTTCCTCGGGTCAGGCTCCTCCCCTTTTCATAGCTGTCCAAATGCAGCATTACTACAGTAACCACAGATCAATACAAAGTGTAGCGAATAATGTAGTAATGTAACGTTGCACATGCAGTATAAACCTATATACCTTTTCCATCACATCACAGAGATGGGTGGGGGTCAGTTATGCTTGATGACGCCACCCCATCCAGTTATGACTTGGGAAATGGCAGGGTTGTCCTACTGCAGCTTCAGAAATAAGCAGACTCTTGGGTACAGGAGGTACAAGGCTTATACTGTACCCACCCGGGAATACTTGGAAATATGACGCTGTCTGATATCATTAGTGCAAGGTTTCAAGGGCACCCAAACAGTGAATACAGTCCTGGTATCTTGTCAGCCCAGTTTACAGAACTTTTATGTGACTTGTGTGCAATAGTGCAGCAGGACTGGCACAAAACTTCCATGTTTGTCTTACAAGGCTAAGTATAATCGCTACGGGTGTTACTTAGCATTTTAAAGAAATGCAGACGCCGTTAATAGGGTAGGCATAGCCCCTGCACCTATGGAAGGAAACCGCTGCTGCTCTTTTGGTTAGAATAGACCTGGAGATTAGGGAGCTGGTGGGTTCAGTCATAAAACTGGGTTGGTTAAGTTAGAGAAATTGTAAAATACACTCAGACCATCACCTCCCTAGACAAGTCTTATTCCTCTCTGGCTACAGTTTTTGGGGGTCAAATCTCTTCTAGTGCTGTCATATTTGGAGGTAGTTTTGCTGCCATGCCAACTACTAAAGACCCTTCTTTTGACTACGCCTGGGAGGTAAATTCCGTTCCGCTTGCGGAATTTGCGGAATTATGGTAATTTTGCATTCTGTAAAGAACGCAGAATTGACAAATTCCATGATCCACAGCTTCGGAGAAATTTTTGCTTGTTCGCTCTTTCAAAATGCTTGTTCGCAAGATATTTCTCCCTGAGCATGCATACGGCGTTCGTGAACACAAATAAGGCATTGCGAACGGGCGGAACAAGCAATCCTCCGTGTTCGCTGAACTTTTGCGCGCCAGCAGAGATTTTCTACCGTTTCGTGGAGCTTTGCCTAGCGCTACTACACAAATTCCACCCACCCCCTACTTTTGACCAAAGAGAAGAGGGAGTTTTCCCCTAGCAGAGAACAAGTAAGGGAGGTGGTGTCCAGGGTGAGCATTATTGTCACTACTCTTGTAATGGTGTGGGGCAGATTTTACTTAATATTTCAAGCTACCTGTAGGCTTGGGAAATTGTATAAGGTTTCCAAATAGATTTTAATTCACTTACTGTTCGGTACAGTTTTCCAGACCCATTTAATTTTCATAGGAAGGAAAAACTTACATTTCTATCCAGTTGAAGGAATTGCTATTGACGTGACAATAGAACCCTGTCTGTTAGATCCAACAGTGTTTGTTAGCAACATTTTCCTTCTCAGAATTGCCTGTAATAAATCTGAAGGATTTCAATCTGTTTTTCTTGTACCGCCACCTCAAGATGAAGATAATAGTTCATCTCAGGGATATTCTTCTTTCCGGAGTTTGGATTGTGCGGTTGGACTTTAGCCCCTTCGCTGCGGCAGCTATTCCGCCGCAGCGCTATGGGGGAGGCGGGCTGCTTGTGACGGAACCGCTCCGTCACGGCCGCGGGTGAGCTGTGCTTGTGATGGAACTGTTCCGTCATGGCCTGTAGCAGGGATTCCGTTCTCTTACAGAACTGTGCATAGAGATCCGGAACCTCAGTGAATTAGGGTGACCCAAAACTCACCTCAGTATCCAAAATCCCCTTACCTAGCTAGCTACAGTGTCTCACTGGTCATAACAAAACTCCCAATGACTTAGACAAACCAGAACATGAACTTAGGTTACCTCAGGTATCGTGGAACACATGAACACTCTTTCGCTCTATAATCATTTCAAACCAGAACGTGGAGTAAAAAAGGACACATGCACTTTTGAAATATTTATTATTCAATGCAAGGTTCTCAAACGCAGTATCTTATATAATACAAGATGACATATTATAAGAATCAGAGTTATCAGCATAGTCACTAGTCCATAATAAGCAAACGGTGATAGCATATTATAATGCAAAAATCAATAGAAAGGTATATCACCTATTTCTCGCACTCCCTATTTAGCATATTATATTATATCTAAGAAGGTCTCATTTGAGTTTTAGCAGGGCGGGCCCATACCTCTAAATGTCAGGAGGAGAGGATCACATCATCTGCTACCAGCTCTCTGCATGCGAAGCATCATCAAGTGTGTTTTTGCATTCTCAGTAACTCTATCTTAAACCCGCTTAGAGCCCAATGTTGGCAGCAACTGTATTTGTGTTATGTCCAGTGGTACGAGGATCAGACCTCCCAGCAACCTTGTGTTAGGTTATTCTTAGAGGGATCAGCACTCACTGTTCAGACAGTGTACCAAGCACGATTGATACCAGAGTAATAACATATTATTCTCAAATAAATCACATCTTTCGTCTAGGTTGAAAGCTACAATAACAATTATGTGTCGTGTGCAAACTGAAGCCTAAGGAAAATATGTTGTTTAAACACTTAATAAACTCATGCTAACTTAACACAGTATATAGAAAAGCAGCATCTATATGACACCCCCCAATGATCCGAGGACGGTCAAAAACACGCCAATACTAGAATAGAGGCATAACATGAAAGCAGAGTTCAACAATATTGAGCCAAGCTAAATGTGTATATAAAAATTATATAAAAATATGTACGAATGCCTATAGTGGCCAAAAACATTTTTTATTCCAAAGTCTTCAACTCGAGGCCAAGTATAAAGTTATAGGCCTAGATCATATAAAGTCAAATGTCCGTAAGAAAAAAGGCACCATTCAAAAATACTAAAAAGTCACGTGCCATAATAATAAAAGTCTCCAAAGCATCTCATGAGTGGATAGAATATGCAAAATATGCAGCAACAGCTTCCAACATGAAATCACTGTCATCATCCGAAAACAGTTTAGATTGAGATCGGATTAGCTCGAACAATTTACTTGGACGGTTTTTTGCTTGGTCTAGCTGCATTCTGAAGAACTCTGACCTTGAGCGTTTTATTTTCCTGAAGTATGCATTTCTCTTTTTCCTCAGAGCTTTGAGATGCAATGTCGAGGGAACTGCTCTCCAGGTGCGCTCTGCCGTTCGCATAGCCCGTCTCTCTTCATTGAGACTCCCGTTGTACCAGGGGTTGGAAATCTTAGTGGATACTCTTTTCAGTTGCATTGGAGCGGCCTCATTGATTATTGAGGCCATGGAGTTGAGATAGTGGTCAGTTAGGTCCTGAACGTCAGTAGCATCGGTAGGGGGGAGTAGGAGATTGCAGCTGTTGGGGGGTAGAGAGATTGGATTGAGTTTCCTCATGTCTCTTTTCCAGACTTTGGGCTTGGCGTATTGCACAGGGATGAGTTTTACTTTTTCCTTGATGAGGAATGTGATAATATGGTGGTCTGACCAGTCACACGGTTGTATTGAGTCAAGTTGAGTGGTGCCTTCTTTGGAAATGACCAGGTCGAGGATAGAGCCTTTGTCATGTGTCGGGGTGTTGCAAATTTGAGTGAGGTCCGAAGCGGTAAGGAAACTTTTAAGGCTATTAACTACTACGTCACCGCAGTCATTCCAATGGAGATTGTAGTCACCAAGGTAAATTTGGAAGTTTTGCCGATTGATATTGTGTCCATGAGTTGTTGGGAGAAGACGATGTTGTCCCCCGGGTGGTGGTACATGATGTGTAGTGAACATACAGGTTTGTTCTCACTGGTGACATCAAGGCAGAGGTATTCACATGAGGTAAGAGAAGGAGCGGTGACTTTGTTAATAGATAGGTTGCTCTTGTAAATGCAGGCGATTCCGCCACCAGTCTTGTTGTTGGACCTGTCAAGTCTAGTGATGCAGTAGTTGGGGGGGACTAGGATATCCATGATAGGGTTGGAGGCTTCAGTTAACCATGTTTCAGTTAGTATGGCCAGGTCAAGGCTCCTGGACAAGATGAGGTCAGCGACCTCCGTCGCGTGTTTTTGGGTCGACCTACAGTTGAGAAGTGTGCATTTGAGTCTGGGGGTGCAAGGGGAGGTGGAGGGTTCCGCAGCGAGAGGGACTTTAGTGAGGTTGTTGGGAACAGAGCCTCTGTTGCTATGAGTGGGGTGCCTACTAGGGTTGGAGAGTATCGTAGAAATAGACATGTGCGTGGTGGTTAAGCTGTTTTGGGTTGCCGGGACATATGAGCTGAGTAGGGTGTGTATGTCGCGGTCCGAGAGAGTCTTGATTGCGCGCTGGGGGCGGTTGGCGGTATTGCGAGAGGGGATAGAGGTCCAATGTAAGGGGCGGTTAGGAAGTGTATTGATAGTGCGCTTAGGCCTGATGGAGGTATTGCGAGAGGGGATAGAAGTCCCATGTATGGGATGCCTCGGATGTGGGGGGGAGTTGTTCATTCGTTGAGAAGTGGTCGTGGGGGGGGGTATTGCGAGAGGGGATAGAAGTCCAATGTAAGGGGTGCCTAGGATGTGGGGGGGAGTTGTTCGTTCATTGAGAAGTGGTCGTGAGGGGGGGTGCTCGGTGTGCAGGAGGAGTAACTCTTTGAGCGAGTGGACCTCTTCTTTCACTTGGAGGAGGGTGGTCATGATTATATCCAGCATGCCGTTGGGAGTGGGGTTAGAGTTATTGGAAGGGTAATCAGCGACAGGAGGGGTGAGGCAAATGCGGGACGAGTGGAGACTGATCGTTGTGGGGGGGCAAGTGTAGTATTGGGGAGTGAGAGTGGGGGGGAAGATGTTGAGGGGGGAGTGGGGACCAGGAGTGGAGGGGGGGCTAAGGGTGGGGATTGAACTGTTGAAGCAAGAGTGGAGGCTTGGAGTGGCGGGGGGAGATGTTGAGGGTGGGGTGTATGTCTGGCATGGGTTGAGTGCCGAGAATATGGGGGGCGCTGATGAGGGCGGAGTGAAGGCTAGGTGTGGCGGGAGTGCAGGGAGTGGGGGAGGAGATGTCGAGGGGGGGTATATGCCAGGATTTCTTTGAGTGGGGGTGGGGGGGGGAGATGTTGTGGGAGGGGTGTAGGTCTGGAATGGGTTGAGTGCCGAGACTGGAAGGTGCGCTGTTGAGTGAGGAGTGAGGGCTAGGAGTGGCGGGAGTGCAGGGAGTGAGTAGGGAGATGTTGAGGGAAGGGTGTATGACAGGAGTTGTTTGAGTGCAAAGAGTAGGGTGGGGGTGTTGAGGGAGGAGTGGGGGCCAGAAGGGGGGGCGCAGGGAGTGGGGGGAGAGAGGACACGGCTGGGGGGGGGAGCTAGGTGCGGCGCGGGTGTAGGGAGTGGCGGGGGTGGAAAGATTGGGGGGGTAATTGGGATGGCATAGAGTCGCGTTGTGAGGGTTAGAGGCGGTGGGTCGTTCTGAGACGCTAGTTGGAAGTGTGGAGTTCTGGTTCAGTTGGATTGGGGTATGTGTGGAGGGACGCCGATTGGAGAGGTGCTCTTTGAAAGTGGGGAACAGGTTGTCGAGTAGTTCCAGGTTCCTGTCTGTGGCTTGAATTAGAACAATCCCGTTATTGTAAATAGTAATGACTGTACTGCCAGGGAAGCGTTTGGATGGAGCGATGGAGAGTGATAGTCCATGAGCGGATTTCCTGGTGGTGGAGACGTTAAGTAAGGCCTGGAAGGTTTTTCTCCATTGAGCTCTGCGTGCGGTGTGGAAGATGATATCAGTGTTCAGGGATCCATTTACCGGAGAGAAGTAGGTGTCAGCAAAGGGTCTTTCAGGGTGGGACCTCAGGAGGTTGTGTTTAAAGCGTATAGAGGCTTTTTTTGTGAGTGCGGGTGGGTAGATTATTTTAAATGTATGCTTGCCGCAGTGATCCTTGTTGGGAAAGTGAAAGGTGGGTGTGGGAGATTGAGCAGAGGAGATGTGCTGGATCGCAGATAGATGCAGACAAAAAGTTTCAAATGCCTGTAGACAGTATGTTACCTAGGTCAGAAGAGATAACTGCAGACCATATGTTACAGGGGTCAGAACGGGCACTAGTGAGACAGTATGTTACATAGGTCACAGGAGATAACTGCAGACCATATGTTACAGGGACAGAGGTGGCACTAGTGAGAGAGCTAAATATGTGTTAGCAACTAGGTGCACTATAGGCATAAAAGGAGATGGGAGCAGCATACATAGATATATAACCATATATATAAGCAGTCAGCTATGTGTATAATACTGCTGAAATATTGTGTTAGCAACTAGGTGCAATATAGGCATAAAAAGAGAGAAGGGAGCAGCATACATAGATAAAAAAACTATATATATATAAGCATTCGGCTATGCGTATAATACAGCTGAAATATTGTAGCAAAAACATGTGCCCACTGCAAGTTAATGCGTCAGGTGACGCTAATGAGCGGGGTGAGATAGGTGCAATAGGTGCAGAGTGAATTAGGTGTAGGTACATAGATATGTGAAAGGTAAACAATGTACTCGAGTGTGGTGATGTAAATACCTTTTTTTGCAGTTACTGCTGCTCAGCAGGTTGTTCAAGATGGCTGCCAAAATAATATATAGGCAGCAGTGTTAGTCCTTTGTCAGTTATTGTCAGTGTTCGGAATGACCAGTTTCCCTTTCTGCTGAGGGCAAGTTAGTCCTATTTCTGTGTTGCTACTTCCTGGTTGCTGAGGGCGAGTTAGTCCTATTTCTGTGTTGCTACTTCCTGGTTGCTGAGGGCGAGTTAGTCCTATTTCTGTGTTGCTACTTCCTGGTTGCTGCTTGGAGGGAGGAACGAGACTTATCTTCTTTTTGGTGCCCCTTGAACTGGTTGGAATGCATCCTCGCGGCCGAAGTAGGGGCGGTGGTGTAATTTATTGCTTGTTTGAAGATGCTTTTTATGGCCCCCGCCATTTTACACAAAGGGGACCATGGCGATGTAATCCAACCGGCGAAAATCGTTTTAAATTAGTTTTTTCCAGGACGGCGAAATCCGGGCAGCTGGAGAGAGAGCCGGCATAGGTGTATGGAAGCAGCCCCCGATAGAGTCTGGCGACCGGTCGCAGCGTCCCTGGATCCTCTGCAGCTCCACTACCGCTAGTTCTCTGTGTCCTCCAGGGGGGGGGGGGCGCATGGGGGGTGTCTATAATCGATATTCAATGGGAGTCCTCGCCCTCACCTTTTCTCCGCCCTGCTGCTGCGTCCCCCAGACAGACCACGGACCGCCCGGCATTGAGCCACAGCCTCAGCCACAGCGCCTCGACCACAGCGCCTTCCCAGTGCCCTTCAATGCTTGCCGCTCCAGCCCGCGGGCAGTCCCGCGGTCTCCAGACCCCGATGGTGTCGGGGCCGATGCTGTCCACAGACCGGTGCAGGGGGGGGTGAGCTTCAGATCGCTCACGACCCACCGTAGGCACAAGACACGTCGGAAGCAGGAGCCCTTCCCGAGATCCACAGACCGGTGCCTACAGGGTGGACTTTAGAACGACAAACCGACCCGCCGTAGGCTCTGTAGGAATCCACAACCCAACTCCGGACCTGGGGGGGTGGTGTGGTGTGCTTCAGCTCGCAACTCCGGTGCAGGGGGGGTGGGGTGAGCTTTAGATCGCTCGCTGACCCACCGTAGGCACAAAACTCGTCGGGAGCCACAATCCGGTGCAGTGAGGGGGGGGAGCTACAGAGCGCCGACCCTCTGTAGGCTCCGTATGCTCACGACCCTCTGTAGGCTCCGTATGCTCCAGACATCTGACCCGTTGATCAGCAGTCGTCCGATGAGGGTGGTGATGTCTCCAGGTGACCCGGACCGAGACGAGTGGCTAGCAGCCTCCAACCATCCGCCGGACAAGGTAAGAAGAGAAAAAACGATGCTGGTTACAATCCTGTTACTTTTCAGTAGTTTGGTTCCATGGAGCGATGGGTGCTGACAGGGATAAATCCAGCAAAGGGGATCCCAAGCACTGGGAGCTCTTAGTGAGCTCCTGCTCCGGCGGCCATCTTCGGCTATTCATCAGGCTTGACTTGTGTAAACCCTTCAGTTAAACCCAGAAAACGACGTTGGCAAGAATCAGCGCTCCTATGCCACATCAGCCAACCCTTCGGATCCAAACTGGATACATTAAAGGATGAATTATGCAATAGAGTTTGTAACTCACGAATAGACAATTCAGTATAATTACCCCAACCTGGATATTCTTCCAATTCGGGGATAATTGGTGTATTTCATTTTTTAGAAGTAGCCAATCCAAAGCATGTTGTTTGGGAAATAGTAGAATTTAGAAACAACATGTGATTCGGGATGAGACATGCACGGTGCAAAACCTCAGTTCCTTGTACCTGCCAATCTTTGGTATCCCAAACCGATTTAAGGTCAATTGTTTCCTTCCATAGCTCGTAACCATCCACAGCTAACTTGTCTAGAAAGGACTTCGAATACAGCAATTTTGTATCGGTAGGTCTAACTTTGGACATGGACTTTTGTTTCATTTTGAAATAAAATGACTCAGGATTTGATTGATTAAAGTCTGTAAAATAAGTGTATTTTTTCAGAAATGTACTGGAGCTGCCTCTTAATGGGGCTGGGCATTGTTCCCACTGTGTGTAATTTACAGTAACCCTTCTGGAACTTGTTTTATGCAGAAAATGATTACCATAATGTTGAAAGCAAAACAAATCACCATAATTAACAGAATCTAAGTATAAATCCTCAGCATCAAAGGCAGCATAGTTTTTCAAATCAGAGAATAATGCTTCCATGGCCTGAATATCCCAATCATCAGAACGTATATTTTGTTTTACCACATCCCCCATGTTTACTCTAAGCACATTCGGAACATTATTCACTTCAGTGGGGCCATGTATTTGAAACCTAACCGCATCCCACACAATCCCATTAAGAACAGGCCAAGCAGTTATGTTAACTGTATTCAAATCCCTTTTCAGTCTCTGTGCTGAATGTGAAGAGGACAGAGGGGCCAACGTTCCATTAAGGTACCGAACCCCTGTTCTTTCTTTGACATAGTGGCCATCGATCAGATGGAAAAAATAAAACACAAAGCCAATTGACATAAAAAGATAAACTGAAAACAGAATCATCCAAATGTATGTCCAAGGGGGAACCAAAAAATGTTTTTTAAATAAAGTGGCGTATAATGCTATATTTAAGGGTTTCTTTGAATGTATTAAAACAGAGACAAAAGAGAATCTGGACTGTGTGGAGAAACGAGTCTGCAAATCGGCATTGATAAATCAGTTGGATATGTGTAGTTCAGCTCATCTGTGTCATTAACAGGAAAAGTATTTATTAAAGGACTGGAAATAACAGGCATCTCGAGGGACACCTCTGGCTCAGCACCAGAAGTATTGGCCAACACAGAATGCCTCACCATGGAAGGACAGGATACTGCCGGTGTCATGCTATGAAGAATCGGCCACCCTGTGTGTCTTGACATTGTCAATTGAGATAAATCTGTTTTCCTTACGACCTGGAAGTGGTGGTAATATGACTGTTCTTGTGCCCTTCACTCCAAGAACTCGGACCGGTGCACGATATGAAGGACCAAACTCTTTCTTGTTATCGATCTTCTCTCGAACCATTTCTCCAACTTGGGGTAGCCAGCCAACTACCGGGATCTGCAACGCATCATCCGATGTGGAGGGCAAATGTTCCTTAGCTAGACTGTCTCTGGTCTTTTGTAGATCCTGTAAAACATTGCAATGTTCATCTACGTCAAAGGCCGCGGCCTGGGCCTTGCAGTCTAGACCGTAGACGTCAGGGACATACATCTTGATACCAAAGAGCATTTCGTATGGGGTCCGCCCACCCAGAGACCTTCTAGTGAGATTTTTAAGCGCACGCTGCATGCCATTGAGATGGGCCAACCAGTTTCTGCCAGTGCCTACAACTCGAGCTGTCAAAGATTGCTTTAATTTAGAAAGTTGAGGGATGCACACCTTGTAATCAACAGTCCTTTTTCCCATGTTCGTCGTCATTAAATTCGTGTTAGCGTGCAGATTGGTGTGTGGCATGCCCGATAGCCACCTGGTACGACCTAAGTGATGCAAATGGGACATGTTCATGCCCCAGCCAAATGCACAGCTATACGCCGCCCTTGCGGCATTCCAAACTTCAACCATTTTTGTCCAAAATTGTCATTTCTTTAAACATTACTTTTTCCTCCACTTGTGTGTTCTTATTCCATTCTTAATATCCACGTGTGACTTATTCTTAGCCCATTTTTTCAAGTTTCTAATATTTATCCTGTGCCCATCCGGACCTCTTCAATAAATACGAATAATGCCAGGCTCATCTCAGGCAGTGTTTATTGCATTAAAAACCCAATGCATTTCGGGCGACGCAGCGCCCTTCTTCGGGGGTCACTAGAAAATAATCAAACATGTACCAATTAGTCATCTGTGCTCGAAATTGCGTGTTTAGTAAAAAACTCATCAACCCACTTAACGCTGTGGAAATATATTGCCTTACAACCAGGACCGTTTCTATACTGTTAGCCAAAAAGTGGTTGTTAGTCTTTCTCATAAAACAACCTTGTGTTTATCCGTGGTACTCCCTTTCAACACTCTCATGCCATGAACACAATTAAAAAGTATGCATGTGAATCCTTCTCTTCTCTTAGTCTTCCGTCACTCCTTCCCGTCTCTAGCCCTCGTTATGTGTTGACTTTTTAGTTGCCGTTTCTGCACCAAACAGTTCAACCCTCTGACTCATTATGCAAAAAGAATCCTTACGTATATAAACATGAGTCTGCTAGTAAACCCTCTGAATCATTCTGCAAAAAGAATCGTTGCGTATATAAACACGAGCCTGCTAGTAAACCTTAGCTCACTGTCTTACTCGTTTCTCACGGAGGTGCCTCTTATAACTATTATTCATTTTTAAACATTTTTAAACCCTCGTGGTTTCTACCTTCATTGGGGTTCCCCCTTATTTAAAACGCTCTTAACAGTTCATGAATCCTCTGCAATCACGTACCTGCCGAGTGGGTCAAGACGCCTCACCCCTTCTCCAACGGTTTCCGTGCTAAATTCAACCCTATCACCTGCATACTTATCCACCTGTGGAACCTCCCTTCTCACCTCCTATTGGCCACGTATATTCTAACTACCAATTGGCCCAAAAGCGTATGTGTCCCGCTACCTCTTTTCTAAATCCCTCCGGTAAAATATATCTCCCACAATGCATTATCCTAGTAGCTCTAATCTTTCAGTTCCATATTTTTAAACATTTTTTAACATTATCTTCAAACAAGTTACTGGTTGTGTTTGAGACGTTCTACTTCCGAATGCACTAGAGTCATTGTCTTTTGATACATATTTATTTCAAAATGCTTGTGATGAGCCCTGTTCTTTCGCCAGTCACGTGGGTTCGTTCCTCTATTCATTCTGTGCTTCTTCTCTCGTAGTCCTTTGTGGGTGCAAACCCTAGGCGGGCAAAGTTATGATGAATTCAGAAAGTTGAGGGATGCACACCTTGTAATCAACAGTCCTTTTTCCCATGTTCGTCGTCATTAAATTCGTGTTAGCGTGCAGATTGGTGTGTGGCATGCCCGATAGCCACCTGGTACGACCTAAGTGATGCAAATGGGACATGTTCATGCCCCAGCCAAATGCACAGCTATACGCCGCCCTTGCGGCATTCCAAACTTCAACCATTTTTGTCCAAACTTTTCATTTCTTTAAACATTACTTTTTCCTCCACTTGTGTGTTCTTATTCCATTCTTAATATCCACGTGTGACTTATTCTTAGCCCATTTTTTCAAGTTTCTAATATTTATCCTGTGCCCATCCGGACCTCTTCAATAAATACGAATAATGCCAGGCTCATCTCAGGCAGTGTTTATTGCATTAAAAACCCAATGCATTTCGGGCGACGCAGCGCCCTTCTTCGGGGGTCACTAGAAAATAATCAAACATGTACCAATTAGTCATCTGTGCTCGAAATTGCGTGTTTAGTAAAAAACTCATCAACCCACTTAACGCTGTGGAAATATATTGCCTTACAACCTGGACCGTTTCTATACTGTTAGCCAAAAAGTGGTTGTTAGTCTTTCTCATAAAACAACCTTGTGTTTATCCGTGGTACTCCCTTTCAACACTCTCATGCCATGAACACAATTAAAAAGTATGCATGTGAATCCTTCTCTTCTCTTAGTCTTCCGTCACTCCTTCCCGTCTCTAGCCCTCGTTATGTGTTGACTTTTTAGTTGCAGTTTCTGCACCAAACAGTTCAACCCTCTGACTCATTATGCAAAAAGAATCCTTACGTATATAAACATGAGTCTGCTAGTAAACCCTCTGAATCATTCTGCAAAAAGAATCGTTGCGTATATAAACACGAGCCTGCTAGTAAACCTTAGCTCACTGTCTTACTCGTTTCTCACGGAGGTGCCTCTTATAACTATTATTCATTTTTAAACATTTTTAAACCCTCGTGGTTTCTACCTTCATTGGGGTTCCCCCTTATTTAAAACGCTCTTAACAGTTCATGAATCCTCTGCAATCACGTACCTGCCGAGTGGGTCAAGACGCCTCACCCCTTCTCCAACGGTTTCCGTGCTAAATTCAACCCTATCACCTGCATACTTATCCACCTGTGGAACCTCCCTTCTCACCTCCTATTGGCCACGTATATTCTAACTACCAATTGGCCCAAAAGCGTATGTGTCCCGCTACCTCTTTTCTAAATCCCTCCGGTAAAATATATCTCCCACAATGCATTATCCTAGTAGCTCTAATCTTTCAGTTCCATATTTTTAAACATTTTTTAACATTATCTTCAAACAAGTTACTGGTTGTGTTTGAGACGTTCTACTTCCGAATGCACTAGAGTCATTGTCTTTTGATACATATTTATTTCAAAATGCTTGTGATGAGCCCTGTTCTTTCGCCAGTCACGTGGGTTCGTTCCTCTATTCATTCTGTGCTTCTTCTCTCGTAGTCCTTTGTGGGTGCAAACCCTAGGCGGGCAAAGTTATGATGAATTCAGAAAGTTGAGGGATGCACACCTTGTAATCAACAGTCCTTTTTCCCATGTTCGTCGTCATTAAATTCGTGTTAGCGTGCAGATTGGTGTGTGGCATGCCCGATAGCCACCTGGTACGACCTAAGTGATGCAAATGGGACATGTTCATGCCCCAGCCAAATGCACAGCTATACGCCGCCCTTGCGGCATTCCAAACTTCAACCATTTTTGTCCAAACTTTTCATTTCTTTAAACATTACTTTTTCCTCCACTTGTGTGTTCTTATTCCATTCTTAATATCCACGTGTGACTTATTCTTAGCCCATTTTTTCAAGTTTCTAATATTTATCCTGTGCCCATCCGGACCTCTTCAATAAATACGAATAATGCCAGGCTCATCTCAGGCAGTGTTTATTGCATTAAAAACCCAATGCATTTCGGGCGACGCAGCGCCCTTCTTCGGGGGTCACTAGAAAATAATCAAACATGTACCAATTAGTCATCTGTGCTCGAAATTGCGTGTTTAGTAAAAAACTCATCAACCCACTTAACGCTGTGGAAATATATTGCCTTACAACCTGGACCGTTTCTATACTGTTAGCCAAAAAGTGGTTGTTAGTCTTTCTCATAAAACAACCTTGTGTTTATCCGTGGTACTCCCTTTCAACACTCTCATGCCATGAACACAATTAAAAAGTATGCATGTGAATCCTTCTCTTCTCTTAGTCTTCCGTCACTCCTTCCCGTCTCTAGCCCTCGTTATGTGTTGACTTTTTAGTTGCAGTTTCTGCACCAAACAGTTCAACCCTCTGACTCATTATGCAAAAAGAATCCTTACGTATATAAACATGAGTCTGCTAGTAAACCCTCTGAATCATTCTGCAAAAAGAATCGTTGCGTATATAAACACGAGCCTGCTAGTAAACCTTAGCTCACTGTCTTACTCGTTTCTCACGGAGGTGCCTCCTATAACTATTATTCATTTTTAAACATTTTTAAACCCTCGTGGTTTCTACCTTCATTGGGGTTCCCCCTTATTTAAAACGCTCTTAACAGTTCATGAATCCTCTGCAATCACGTACCTGCCGAGTGGGTCAAGACGCCTCACCCCTTCTCCAACGGTTTCCGTGCTAAATTCAACCCTATCACCTGCATACTTATCCACCTGTGGAACCTCCCTTCTCACCTCCTATTGGCCACGTATATTCTAACTACCAATTGGCCCAAAAGCGTATGTGTCCCGCTACCTCTTTTCTAAATCCCTCCGGTAAAATATATCTCCCACAATGCATTATCCTAGTAGCTCTAATCTTTCAGTTCCATATTTTTAAACATTTTTTAACATTATCTTCAAACAAGTTACTGGTTGTGTTTGAGACGTTCTACTTCCGAATGCACTAGAGTCATTGTCTTTTGATACATATTTATTTCAAAATGCTTGTGATGAGCCCTGTTCTTTCGCCAGTCATGTGGGTTCGTTCCTCTATTCATTCTGTGCTTCTTCTCTCGTAGTCCTTTGTGGGTGCAAACCCTAGGCGGGCAAAGTTATGATGAATTCAGAAAGTTGAGGGATGCACACCTTGTAATCAACAGTCCTTTTTCCCATGTTCGTCGTCATTAAATTCGTGTTAGCGTGCAGATTGGTGTGTGGCATGCCCGATAGCCACCTGGTACGACCTAAGTGATGCAAATGGGACATGTTCATGCCCCAGCCAAATGCACAGCTATACGCCGCCCTTGCGGCATTCCAAACTTCAACCATTTTTGTCCAAAATGTTCATTTCTTTAAACAATACTTTTTCCTCCACTTGTGTGTTCTTATTCCATTCTTAATATCCACGTGTGACTTATTCTTAGCCCATTTTTTCAAGTTTCTAATATTTATCCTGTGCCCATCCGGACCTCTTCAATAAATACGAATAATGCCAGGCTCATGTCAGGCAGTGTTTATTGCATTAAAAACCCAATGCATTTCGGGCGACGCAGCGCCCTTCTTCTGGGGTCACTAGAAAATAATCAAACATGTACCAATTAGTCATCTGTGCTCGAAATTGCGTGTTTAGTAAAAAACTCATCAACCCACTTAACGCTGTGGAAATATATTGCCTTACAACCTGGACCGTTTCTATACTGTTAGCCAAAAAGTGGTTGTTAGTCTTTCTCATAAAACAACCTTGTGTTTATCCGTGGTACTCCCTTTCAACACTCTCATGCCATGAACACAATTAAAAAGTATGCATGTGAATCCTTCTCTTCTCTTAGTCTTCCGTCACTCCTTCCCGTCTCTAGCCCTCATTATGTGTTGACTTTTTAGTTGCCGTTTCTGCACCAAACAGTTCAACCCTCTGACTCATTATGCAAAAAGAATCCTTACGTATATAAACATGAGTCTGCTAGTAAACCCTCTGAATCATTCTGCAAAAAGAATCGTTGCGTATATAAACACGAGCCTGCTAGTAAACCTTAGCTCACTGTCTTACTCGTTTCTCACGGAGGTGCCTCCTATAACTATTATTCATTTTTAAACATTTTTAAACCCTCGTGGTTTCTACCTTCATTGGGGTTCCCCCTTATTTAAAACGCTCTTAACAGTTCATGAATCCTCTGCAATCACGTACCTGCCGAGTGGGTCAAGACGCCTCACCCCTTCTCCAACGGTTTCCGTGCTAAATTCAACCCTATCACCTGCATACTTATCCACCTGTGGAACCTCCCTTCTCACCTCCTATTGGCCACGTATATTCTAACTACCAATTGGCCCAAAAGCGTATGTGTCCCGCTACCTCTTTTCTAAATCCCTCCGGTAAAATATATCTCCCACAATGCATTATCCTAGTAGCTCTAATCTTTCAGTTCCATATTTTTAAACATTTTTTAACATTATCTTCAAACAAGTTACTGGTTGTGTTTGAGACGTTCTACTTCCGAATGCACTAGAGTCATTGTCTTTTGATACATATTTATTTCAAAATGCTTGTGATGAGCCCTGTTCTTTCGCCAGTCACGTGGGTTCGTTCCTCTATTCATTCTGTGCTTCTTCTCTCGTAGTCCTTTGTGGGTGCAAACCCTAGGCGGGCAAAGTTATGATAAATTCAGAAAGTTGAGGGATGCACACCTTGTAATCAACAGTCCTTTTTCCCATGTTCGTCGTCATTAAATTCGTGTTAGCGTGCAGATTGGTGTGTGGCATGCCCGATAGCCACCTGGTACGACCTAAGTGATGCAAATGGGACATGTTCATGCCCCAGCCAAATGCACAGCTATACGCCGCCCTTGCGGCATTCCAAACTTCAACCATTTTTGTCCAAAATTTTCATTTCTTTAAACATTACTTTTTCCTCCACTTGTGTGTTCTTATTCCATTCTTAATATCCACGTGTGACTTATTCTTAGCCCATTTTTTCAAGTTTCTAATATTTATCCTGTGCCCATCCGGACCTCTTCAATAAATACGAATAATGCCAGGCTCATCTCAGGCAGTGTTTATTGCATTAAAAACCCAATGCATTTCGGGCGACGCAGCGCCCTTCTTCGGGGGTCACTAGAAAATAATCAAACATGTACCAATTAGTCATCTGTGCTCGAAATTGCGTGTTTAGTAAAAAACTCATCAACCCACTTAACGCTGTGGAAATATATTGCCTTACAACCTGGACCGTTTCTATACTGTTAGCCAAAAAGTGGTTGTTAGTCTTTCTCATAAAACAACCTTGTGTTTATCCGTGGTACTCCCTTTCAACGCTCTCCTGCCATTGAGATGGGCCAACCAGTTTCTGCCAGTGCCTACAACTCGAGCTGTCAAAGATTGCTTTAAGTCACTGTTCATTCATTCCACTACACTGTTACCCTCAGGTCTGTACGGAGATGGAAACTTGACTTGGACCCCCAATGAAACGATAGCATCCTTATACGCCTTAGAGGCGAAAGACGGACCCTGATCCGAATGGAAGGTACCACAGGCAAAAATCCCTACAAAGACACGCAAATCCTTAATGACAGTCCGTGAATCAGCTCTCCGATGGGGCCATACCCACATAAAGCGTGTGCATGAATCAACTGCTACTAAGATGTATTTACACGCAGTATCAGAAGAAAAAGGACCGCAGTGATCAAAAATAAACACATCCTAGTGGTTTATTAGAAATGCACAACTGTGTCTGAGGCGGACGCGCAGCAGTTGAAGGTTTATTCTGCTGGCAAATGTCACATTGAAGGACATAATCGCGCGTCTGTTTGTACGGTCCCCGCCACCAGAACCTCTGTTGTAGCTGAGGTACAGTGGCTAAGACGTCCGCATGTGCAGACGCCACACCTTCATGAGCCGCTGTAATCAAAGTAGCTCTGCGATCTGAGTTGGGAATTAAACGTTCGCCAACTTCAGGAATTTTCACATTAGGAACCTTATCGGGACTTAAGTGGTACATGTACTTCGAAGGGAACCCCGCAGGATATTTACCTCCCTTCTCAGTGGCAGCAACAGCCGCCAAGATGTCATCATCTATTTTACTTTTGGACCGTGTAACTGCTGCAACTAAGTATTTTGATACTGCTGACTTCGCCGCTTCATCAGCAAGCGAATTACCGACAGCGTAGACTCCCACACGCTTAAAAGTTAGGTACGTGAAACCTACCGTCCCAGGGACAATCCTTATCACCAGGTTGGTCTGGTTGTCACGAGTCTGTAAATATTCAGAAACGAGCAAATCAGCTTGCAGAGACTGCAGAATAGCTGAATGCTCAGGCAGCCAGCATGATTTGGAAAAAGATGGTTGTATCAAAGCATACAAAGGCTTGATACGCTGGGCATATTCCGGAATGTACGTTCTTCCGAAATCCAAAAAACCCAGTAAAGATTGTAATTTTTTCAGTGTTGTTGGAGAGCGCAACTGTGCGCATTTCTCCAGGAAGTGAGGAAACAAACCTTTTCCTTCATTGTTGAGTTCATAGCCTAGAAACAACACTGTGTACTCAGCAATGTGCGATTTTGCAAAGTTAAAACTTGTAACCCATGTTTGCAAAGTTACAAATAATACTGTTCACTCGACACAGATGCTCCCAAAGTTCGTCGTCTGTGAGATAGATGTCATCCACATAAGAACAAGCATCTCGGTCGACCCTCTCCAACAGAGAGACTATGCGGGCGGAAAATACTCCAGGACTATTCTTATAGCCCATTGGGAGACGCCTAAACATTTTTTGCACACCGCCGCATGTGAAGGAGGTCCATTGGGAACTTAGACCATCCAATCTATGGGCATAAAAACCATTGGAAATGTCAAGCATGGTTTTGAACCGCTTACGCACAAGACTATTCACAAGGGCAGAGCCGTGGGTGTTCTGTACTGCACAGTTACGGCAATTCGAGTTCAAATGCCGGTAATCCAAAACCAAACGATATGAGCCGTCTGGCTTGTTCACAGTAAAGAGGGGGTTATTCATCGGTGACACACATGTTTCAATTACACCTTGATATTCCAATTGTTCAAGGATTGCCGCGACTGAAGCTTTGGCTTCACGTCATATGGAATATTGAGGTTGAGGCTGCGGCTGAGACCGTAAAGGAATCTCGTGGCTTGGGGATAATTTATCCCAGTGTAACAACCTGGGGTTGTCCCAAGATTTGGTATGGGGTCAAGCTACGAAAACAAAACGGACAAACTCTACCTCTAACCCATTGTACCCTCTGCAGAATCTCGACACAAACGTAGACTTGCAATCAGAACACTGGCCCTTTAATGACGATTGGGAATACCAATGGGAGGAGTCACGTCAGGACACGGAGACGTCTTATTCGACACAGAACGTATCAGGAGTGTGCTTGTTCACCCATCTGGGATCAGAAAGGCCGCGAGAAGTCGTTCTCCAAGGGGGAAGATAACATCCAAGAAGAAAAGTTCAGACTCATTGTATTCGAAAATAAACCCTACGAAAACTAAGATCAGCGTCTTGCCTATTCCTCCCGCAACCTTAACAGTGGTGGAGAATGCGGGTATAGGCACCATCTGTGGAGTGAAGATGGAAACAGTAGTACAACAGTTAGTGAAAGGACAAGAGCGGATCGAGTGGGTACTAGAACAGCACTTGGTATCTGCACAAGCGGATAGGGAAGTTATAAAGAAAGCCTTTGAGGAAAAACCTGAACAACCCTGGGTTGACCCCGTTAGCCGAGGAGGAACCACGGAGAGAACCATAACACATGGAACACCATCAGTTTCCCTGCAAAAATATAGGCCAGGGGAAGACCCGGATGCCTTCCTATTAAATTTTGAAAGGGCCGCCAGAGCTTGTGGTTGGCCAGTAGCAAAATGGCCGTTTTTGTTTGCGCCACTATTAGGAGGAGAAGCACAGGCCGCCCACCAAGTGGCCAATCCTAATGGGAATACTCCATACACCGAAATAAAGAAAATAATTCTCGACCATCTGGGACTAGATCCAGAGGCCTATCGGATAAGGTTTCGGAAGGAAAGGGGCTCAGTAGGGGAAAACCCCAAAACTTTATTTGTAAGACTTAAAATGGCAGCAGATAAATGGCTTACCCCCGCTACGAGTAGCAAGGAAGAAATACTCGACCGCATTTACTTGGAACAGTTCCTAGAGGCGCTCCCCTATGCCACCCAAAAGTGGCTAAGGCAGCATCATAGTTTAACCACTGCTCAAGCGGTCGAAATGGCTTCCTCTTTTGCTCGGGCTCAGCCAAGAGGTTTTCCCTTTGAGCAGGATCGGGAGCGAAAAATAATGGTAAAACCTGAAAAAAGTGTGGCACGAGGCAGAGAAGTGACACGTCCTCGAACATGGAGAACAGAAAACACCATCCCTTCAGGTCCACAATGCTTTGACTGTGGACAGTGGGGACACATTGCAAGGATGTGTCCTAGAAAGAGAAACAAAGAGGAACCGATGGAGGTTGGTTACCTCCCCAAGGCCGTGCTGTTTTCAGCTGAAATGGGTGGATCCTTTAGAGTAAGTGTCACTGCAAATGGATACCCCCTGTTGGCGCTATTAGATTCAGGCTGTCGCCAGTCAGTAATAAGAGCATCTTATGTAAATCCAAAACAGTACATCTTAAATGGGGTTGTTAACATAAAGTGCGTCCATGGGGATGTCAAACCTTATCCAATTGCCGACATTGTTATAGTGTCCTCCGGAGGGACAACTCCTGAAGTCCGAGTGGGGGTAATGGAAAGTTTGCCAGAAGATCTTATAATCGGAACTGACAACCCGGGTTTCTTGAATGTGTTCAAAGACAAACTGGCAGCAGCGAAGGGACACCCCAATAAAAGTAATACGGAACCAAGGGAACGGCCCCACGTAAATTACCTCACTTTTGTAAAATTAACCAAAAATGCATGCTCTCCCACGAAAGGCTCGGCTATGGCAGCTGGTTATGATTTATATAGCGCATACGACTATATAATACCGAGTAGAGGAAAAGCTCTAATTAAAACGGACTTACAAATTGCTGTTCCCCCAGGGTCCTACGGCAGAATCGCTCCTCGGTCAGGTTTAGCCGCCAAATATTTTATTGATGTGGGAGCGGGGGTTATCGATGAGGATTACAGAGGTAAGTGGCTGTTCTCCTCTTTAATTTTGGAACTGAAACATTTAGGGTCACCAAAGGAGACCGTGTGGCTCAACTAATTTGCGAGAGCATAGCCTCTACGGCATTGAAAGAAGTAGACAGGTTGAATGACACTGAAAGAGGGGCGGGAGCTTTCGGATCCACCGGGGTACACAGTAAACCTGTACATGCGATACTCCCTCACGACCCGTGGGTGTTAGATAAAAGCTTTAAATTTGCTCAAATTAGTGACCCAACCCTGCTGAATGCGTGGGAACAGGCCCACCAGAGAGAAGTAGGGTCCAAAAATTTTCCAGGCTTCATCATACAGGATGACCTGTTATACAGAGTTGGGAAAGAGGGGGCCTCTGCTCAGCTTCTTGTTCCAGTATCGTTCAGGGAGCAGGTTCTTTTTTTTGCACATAGCCACCTGGTGGCCGGACATTCCGGTGCTGAAAAGACGACCCAAAATGTGCTCCGACAGTTTTTTGGGCCCGGGATCTATAAAGATACTGAATCTTATTGTCGTAAATGTGACATATGCCAGCGAATGAACATGGTCAGACCCCCTGCCGTACCCTTGCAACCTTACCAATTATTGGAAAACCTTTTGAAAGGGTCGGCATGGACCTTATAGGTCCGTTGCCCAAAACAAAAAAGGGGTTCCAACACATTTTGGTCGTAGTCGACTACGCCACTAGGTTTTCGGAGGCTTTTCCCTTGTCAGCTGCCAACTCTAAACAAGTGGGTGATAAAATGATCGAGCTGTTTAGCAGGGTGGGGTTCCCGAAGGAAATTCTAACCGACCAGGGTACTCCGTTCATCTCTAAACTGATGGGAGAAATTTGTGGTACCTTGAACATCCACCAGATCCGAACCTCTGTTTACCATCCTCAGACGGACGGACTGGTGGAACGTTACAACCGTACCCTTAAGTCGACTCTCCGTAAGATGATGGAAGTCAGCGGGTCTGAATGGGACAAAATGCTGCCATTGGCATTGTACGCCATTAGGGCCCAGAAACAAAGTAGTATGGGAGTGTCAGCTTTTGAACTTCTCTACGGCCGTCAACCCCGCTCATTATTAGAAATGACCAGGGATGCTTGGGTCAATGAACAGACAGAGGAGGTCACCGCTACCCTTGATTACGCCACGGCCTTAAAGTCCAAGCTAGGTAAATTGAGAGAACTGGCGTTAGACCATCTTGCGGCCAGCCAAACTGTCCCGAAACGGGCTTATGACAGGGGTAAAAAGTGGAGACAACTTAAGGTGGATGACTGGGCCTTGGTTCTGCTGCCTTCTTCCTCCAATAAATTGGGGTAGCCAGCAAACTACCGGGATCTGCAACGCATCATCCGATGTGGAGGGCAAATGTTCCTTAGCTAGACTGTCTCTGGTCTTTTGTAGATCCTGTAAAACATTGCAATGTTCATCTAAGCATGGGCGAATTTTGCGAATCTCGCGTTCGCGAATTTTGCGGATTTGCGAACTCGCAATCCGCAAAATCCGCGAATTCCCGCGAATTTGCGGATTTTTTTTTTTTGTGTTCGCCCGTGTTTCTGCCAGTTCGCGAGGGTTTTTACAATTTCGCAATTTGCGAACTTACCTGTTGGGTCGCAAGTTTTGCGAACTTGTTGTTTCTACGTGTCCAGCCTGTTTGGGACACTCTTCTTCATCACTGCCACTCTCTGTCACCACTGCCACTCTCTGACTACTCATGCCACCCTCTGGCCCACCCATGCCACCCTCTGTTTCATCACCACACCCTCTGGTTGTCCAGTGTACATTATTTTCGGCAAAGCAAAGCACACCTTCCCTGCCTCAAGTGACCTGAATTAATTTGGGGCTGATTAATGTGTCACAGAATATTTTTTTAGCTGGCACCTGCTTCCTTAGTGCGCCCTGATTAGTGATCTTTTGCACTTGCTAAGTGCTTTCATTGTTGCAAAATTAGTTACAACACCTGCCCTGCCCCAACTGACAATAATGAATTAGGGGCTGATTAATGGATTTTAACTTCCAGCCTGGCTCCTGCTTGTCTCCCTTAGCTGTAATTCAGGACCTTTGTGGCATATGTGTAACTATTCTGAGGTTCAGAGCAGGGTCACATAATAGTTGCAACTGGCAACTGAACTCTGGAGGGGCCCCTCAGGAAGCACTACAGGAAATGGCTACTAATGATGAGCCTGAACTTTTGAACCTGGTAAGTAGTTTCAGTTTTGCTAAGATCGTATTTCTGCAATTTAGCACTTATTCGCGGGGCGCGAAGTTGTACTGGGAAGCCGCGAACTCACGCGAACAGTGCGAGCAGTGCGAGCAAAATCCGCTGTTCGCGGATTTGCGGATTTTGCGGGAGATTCGCGAATCTCGCGGATTGCGAATTTCCCGAAAATCCGCAAAATCCGCGAGCGAAACGGATTTTCCGCCCATGCTTATGTTCATCTACGTCAAAGGCCGCGGCCTGGGCCTTGCAGTCTAGACCGTAGAGGTCAGGGACATACATCTTGATACCAAAGAGCATTTCGTATGGGGTCCGCCCACCCAGAGACCTTCTAGGGAGATTATTAAGCG
This sequence comes from Lissotriton vulgaris, assembly GCF_964263255.1. Lineage (NCBI taxonomy): Eukaryota > Metazoa > Chordata > Amphibia > Caudata > Salamandridae > Lissotriton > Lissotriton vulgaris. The sequence continues at coordinate 1,132,289,114 of NC_141697.1, forward strand.
CACGCTGCACGCCATTGAGATGGGCCAACCAGTTTCTGCCAGTGCCTACAACTCGAGCTGTCAAAGATTGCTTTAAGTCACTGTTCATTCATTCCACTACACTGTTACCCTCAGGTCTGTACGGAGACGAAAACTTGACTTGGACCCCCAATGAAACCATAGCATCCTTATACGCCTTAGAGGCGAAAGCCGGACCCTGATCCGAATGGAAGGTACCACAGGCAAAAATCCCTACAAAGACACGCAAATCCTTAATGACAGTCCGTGAATCAGCTCTCCGATGGGGCCATACCCACATAAAGCGTGTGCATGAATCAACTGCTACTAAGATGTATTTACACGCAGTATCAGAAGAAAAAGGACCGCAGTGATCTAAATAAACACATCCTAGTGGTTTATTAGAAATGTACAACTGTGTCTGAGGCGGACGCGCAGCAGTTGAAGGTTTATTCTGCTGGCAAATGTCACATTGAAGGACATAATCGCGCGTCTGTTTGTACAGAACCTCTGTTGTAGCTGAGGTACAGTGGCTGAGACGTCCGCATGTGCAGACGCCACACCTTCATGAGCCGCTGTAATCAAAGTAGCTCTGCGATCCGAGTTGGGAATTAAACGTTCGCCAACTTCAGGAATTTTCACATTAGGAACCTTATCGGGACTTAAGTGGTACGTGTACTTCGAAGGGAACCCCGCAGGATATTTACCTCCCTTCTCAGTGGCAGCAACAGCCGCCAAGATGTCATCATCTATTTTACTTTTGGACCGTGTAACTGCTGCAACTAAGTATTTTGATACTGCTGACTTCGCCGCTTCATCAGCAAGCGAATTACCGACAGCGTAGACTCCCACACGCTGGTGGCCAAGAGTATGAATCACAAACACAAGTGGTAACTTTTCTTTAAGTTCCGCCACTCGGACCCAGATCATTTTATGTTTTATCGTGCTACCTTTGGAATCACGAAATTCATTCTGAATCCAAAAGAACAAGTTTTCATTGTAAGACTGGACACAGTAGTAAGAGTCACTTACAATTAAAGTCGTCACACAAGGATCTGCGTACTCCAATGCAAGCATCAGAGCACGAAGTTCTGCTAATTGTGCGGTGCCGTCCCCACGTGTCTGCGTGTGCATGACACTGGACTTGAACTCATCAGTCACCATGGCACCTACCACAATGGCGCATGCGGAAATGTAGGCATGTTTAGAGCCATGCGCAACCTGCGCTGAACCATCAGTGTAAATGATGCAATGGAAATCCTCCAACGGCCGCATTGCTAAAGGAGCAGGATGAACGAATTCATACTGTAAGTACTCCTGCGACCGTAAAGTGGCGTCAAAAATAAACATGACATCCTGGGATGTCAAGGATGCAGCCCATTGAATCCACAAAGGGTACAAAGCTTTGGAATTTGGTACACTGGCTTTCGTAACTGCCTCCAAGGCAGGACACGGGGTAACAACCAACATGCGTTTTCCCTGTGACAGGGCACGTTCCTTGAGAATTGCCATCTGCACAGCCGTCAAAACTTTTTCCACAGTGGAAAATCGCATTTCAGCCGAAGTGTACAAGTGTGACTTGTAAGCAATAGGTACTGTATCTCCTTCATTAAAAGTTAGGTACGTGAAACCTACCGTCCCAGGGACAATTCTTATCACCAGGTTGGTCTGGTTATCACGAGTCTGTAAATATTCAGAAGCGAGCAAATCAGCTTGCAGAGACTGCAGAATAGCTGAATGCTCAGGCAGCCAGCATGATTTGGAAAATGATGGTTGTATCAAAGCATACAAAGGCTTGATACGCTGGGCATATTCCGGAATGTACGTTCTTCCGAAATTCAAAAAACCCAGTAAAGATTGTAATTTTTTCAGTGTTGTTGGAGAGCGCAACTGTGCGCATTTCTCCAGGAAGTGAGGAGACAAACCTTTTCCTTCATTGTTGAGTTCATAGCCTAGAAACAACACTGTGTACTCAGCAATGTGCGATTTTGCAAAGTTAAAACTTGTAACCCATGTTTGCAAAGTTACAAATAATACTGTTCACTCGACACAGATGCTCCCAAAGTTCGTCGTCTGTGAGATAGATGTCATCCACATAAGAACAAGCATCTGGGTCGACCCTCTCCAACAGAGAGACTATGCGGGCGGAAAATACTCCAGGACTATTCTTATAGCCCATTGGGAGACGCCTAAACATTTTTTGCACACCGCCGCATGTGAAGGAGGTCCATTGGGAACTTAGACCATCCAATCTATGGGCATAAAAACCATTGGAAATGTCAAGCGTGGTTTTGAACCGCTTACGCACAAGACTATTCACAAGGGCAGAGCCGTGGGTGTTCTGTACTGCACAGTTACGGCAATGCGAGTTCAAATGCCGGTAATCCAAAACCAAACGATATGAGCCGTCTGGCTTGTTCACAGTAAAGAGGGGGTTCTTCATCGGTGACACACATGTTTCAATTACACCTTGATATTCCAATTGTTCAAGGATTGCCGCGACTGAAGCTTTGGCTTCACGTCATATGGAATATTGAGGTTGAGGCTGCGGCTGAGACCGTAAAGGAATCTCGTGGCTTGGGGATAATTTATCCCAGTGTAACAACCTGGGGTTGTCCCAAGATTTGGTATGGGGTCAAGCTACGAAAACAAAACGGACAAACTCTACCTCTAATCCATTGTACCCTCTGCAGAATCTCGACACGAACGTAGACTTGCAATCAGAACACTGGCCCTTTAATGACGATTGGGAATACCAATGGGAGGAGTCACGTCAGGACACGGAGACGTCTTATTCGACACAGAACATATCAGGAGTGTGCTTGTTCACCCAGGAGGAGGAGACGGAGAAACGGAGCGGAGTTGGAGAGAGCATCGAAGCCGAGCGGAGTGCGGAGAGACGGGACGAGACGAGAGCAGGAGTCATTGAAGGGAAGAGTGAGGACGAGAAGCCAGGAGGCCACCGACACTACGAGCCGCCCAGCCATACACCCGCGGGAGGTGTATGGCTCAGCCAGGTACGTGACAAACTCCGAGGCTGGGTCAAAGGCAAAACTACGAGTACCGACGTACCCTGACGCATCACCCCCCCCCCTGGTCGTGGTGTACCCCTTCCTGAGCACTAAGTCCCCTCACTTCGGCGTTTAAGTTAGGCGTGTTGCACCGTTAGGGTAGCCCTCACTCCCTTTTCCCTGTAAAACACGTAGAGCATTGGGGACAGACCACTGACACTTGATATCTTTCTCTCCCTGGGTATTCAACCGAGAGGCAAGACGGAGGTTGAGGAACCTGTTCCACGAAGGAGACTCGACAGGGAACATCGAGCCTCGGCAGCTGAATCTGGGATCAGAAAGGCCGCGAGAAGTCGTTCTCCAAGGGGGAAGATAACATCCAAGAAGAAAAGTTCAGACTCATTGTATTCGAAAATAAACCCTACGAAAACTAAGATCAGCGTCTTGCCTATTCCTCCCGCAACCTTAACAGTGGTGGAGAATGCGGGTATAGGCACCATCTGTGGAGTGAAGATGGAAACAGTAGTACAACAGTTAGTGAAAGGACAAGAGCGGATCGAGTGGGTACTAGAACAGCACTTGCTATCTGCACAAGCGGATAGGGAAGTTATAAAGAAAGTAAGCATGGGCGAATTTTGCGAATCTCGCGTTCGCGAATTTTGCGGATTTGCGAACTCGCAATCCGCAAAATCCGCGAATTCTCGCGAATTTGCGGATTTTTTTTTTTTGTGTTTGCGCGGGTTTCTGCCAGTTCGCGAGGGTTTTGTACAATGTCGCAAATTGCGAACTTACCTGTCGGGTCGCAAGTTTCGCGAACTTGTTGTTTCTACGTGTCCAGCCTGTTTGGGACACTCTTCTTCATCACTGCCACTCTCTGTCACCACCGCCACTCTCTGACTACTCATGCCACCCTCTGGCCCACCCATGCCACCCTCTGTTTCATCACAGCACCCTCTGGTTGTCCAGTCAGTGTACATTATTGTGGCAACGCAAGCACACCTTCCCTGCCTCAAGTGACCTGAATTAATTTGGGGCTGATTAATGTGTCACAGAATATTTTTTTAGCTGGCACCTGCTTCCTTAGTGCTTCCTGATTAGTGATCTTTTGCACTTGCTAAGTGCTTTCATTGTTGCAAAATTAGTTACAACACCTGCCCTGCCCCAACTGACAATAATGAATTAGGGGCTGATTAATGGATTTGAACTTCCAGCCTGGCTCCTGCTTGTCTCCCTTAGCTGTAATTCAGGACCTTTGTGGCATATGTGTAACTATTCTGAGGTTCAGAGCAGGGTCACATAATAGTTGCAACTGGCAACTGAACTCTGGAGGGGCCCCTCAGGAAGCACTACAGGAAATGGCTACTAATGATGAGCCTGAACTTTTGAACCTGGTAAGTAGTTTCAGTTTTGCTAAGATCGTATTTCTGCAATTTTGCACTTATTCGCGGGGCGCAAAGTTGTACTGGGAAGCCGCGAACTCACGCAAACAGTGCGAACAGTGCGAGCAAAATCCGCTGCTCGCGGATTTGCGGATTTTGCGGGAGATTCGCGAATCTCGCGGATTGCGAATTTACCGAAAATCCGCAAAATCCGCGAGCGAAACGGATTTTCCGCCCATGCTTAAAAGAAAGCCTTTGAGGAAAAACCTGAACAATCCTGGGTTGACCCCGTTAGCCGAGGAGGAACCATGGAGAGAACCATAACACATGGAACACCATCAGTTTCCCTGCAAAATATAGGCCAGGAGAAGACCCGGATGCCTTCCTATTAAATTTTGAAAGGGCCGCCAGAGCTTGTGGTTGGCCAGTAGCAAAATGGCCGTTTTTTTTTGCGCCGCTATTAGGAGGAGAAGCACAGGCCGCCTACCAAGTGGCCAATCCTAATGGGAATACTCCATGCACCGAAATAAAGAAAATAATTCTCGACCATCTGGGACTAGATCCAGAGGCCTATCGGATAAGGTTTCGGAAGGAAAGGGGCTCAGCAGGGGAAAACCCCAAAACTTTGTTTGTAAGACTTAAAATGGCAGCAGATAAATGGCTTACCCCCGCTACGAGTAGCAAGGAAGAAATGCTCGACCGCATTTACTTGGAACAGTTCCTAGAGGCGCTCCCCTATGCCACCCAAAAGTGGCTAAGGCAGCATCATAGTTTAACCACTGCTCAAGCGGTCGAAATGGCTTCCTCTTTTGCTCGGGCTCAGCCAAGAGGTTTTCCCTTTGAGCAGGATCGGGAGCGAAAAATAATGGTAAAACCTGAAAAAAGTGTGGCACGAGGCAGAGAAGTGACACGTCCTCGAACATGGAGAACAGAAAACACCATCCCTTCAGGTCCACAATGCTTTGACTGTGGACAGTGGGGACACATTGCAAGGATGTGTCCTAGAAATAGAAACGAAGAGGAACCGATGGAGGTTGGTTACCTCCCCAAGGCCGTGCTGTTTTCAGCTGAAATGGGTGGATCCTTTAGAGTAAGTGTCAATGCAAATGGATACCCCCTGTTGGCGCTATTAGATTCAGGCTGTCGCCAGTCAGTAATAAGAGCATCTTATGTAAATCCAAAACAGTACATCTTAAATGGGGTTGTTAACATAAAGTGCGTCCATGGGGATGTCAAACCTTATCCAATTGCCAACATTGTTATAGTGTCCTCCGGAGGGACAACTCCTGAAGTCCGAGTGGGGGTAATGGAAAGTTTGCCAGAAGATCTTATAATCGGAACTGACAACCCGGGTTTCTTGAATATGTTCAAAGACAAACTGGCAGCAGCGAAGGGACACCCCAATAAAAGTAATACGGAACCAAGGGAACGGCCCCACGTAAATTACCTCACTTTTGTAAAATTAACCAAAAATGCATGCTCTCCCACGAAAGGCTCGGCTATGGCAGCAGGTTATGATTTATATAGCGCATACGACTATATAATACCGAGTAGAGGAAAAGCTCTAATTAAAACGGACTTACAAATTGCTGTTCCCCCAGGGTCCTACGGCAGAATCGCTCCTCGGTCAGGTTTAGCCGCCAAATATTTTATTGATGTGGGAGCGTGGGTTATCGATGAGGATTACAGAGGTAATGTGGCTGTTCTCCTCTTTAATTTTGGAACTGAAACATTTAGGGTCACCAAAGGAGACCGTGTGGCTCAACTAATTTGCGAGAGCATAGCCTCTACGGCATTGAAAGAAGTAGACAGGTTGAATGACACTGAAAGAGGGGCGGGAGCTTTCGGATCCACCGGGGTACACAGTAAACCTGTACATGTGATACTCCCTCACGACCCGTGGGTGTTAGATAAAAGCTTTAAATTTGCTCAAATTAGTGACCCAACCCTGCTGAATGCGTGGGAACAGGCCCACCAGAGAGAAGTAGGGTCCAAAAATTTTCCAGGCTTCATCATACAGGATGACCTGTTATACAGAGTTGGGAAAGAGGGGGCCTCTGCTCAGCTTCTTGTTCCAGTATCGTTCAGGGAGCAGGTTCTTTTTTTTGCACATAGCCACCTGGTGGCCGGACATTCCGGTGCTGAAAAGACGACCCAAAATATGCTCCGACAGTTTTTTTGGCCCGGGATCTATAAAGATACTGAATCTTATTGTCGTAAATGTGACATATGCCAGCGAATGAACATGGTCAGACCCCCTGCCGTACCCTTGCAACCCTTACCAATTATTGGAAAACCTTTTGAAAGGGTCGACATGGACCTTATAGGTCCGTTGCCCAAAACAAAAAAGGGGTTCCAACACATTTTGGTCGTAGTCGACTACGCCACTAGGTTTCCGGAGGCTTTTCCCTTGTCAGCTGCCAACTCTAAACAAGTGGGTGATAAAATGATCGAGCTGTTTAGCAGGGTGGGGTTCCCGAAGGAAATTCTAACCGACCAGGGTACTTCGTTCATCTCTAAACTGATGGGAGAAATTTGTGGTACCTTGAACATCCACCAGATCCGAACCTCTGTTTACCATCCTCAGACGGACGGACTGGTGGAACGTTACAACCGTACCCTTAAGTCGACTCTCCGTAAGATGATGGAAGTCAGCGTGTCTGAGTGGGACAAAATGCTGCCATTGGCATTGTACGCCATTAGGGCCCAGAAACAAAGTAGTATGGGAGTGTCAGCTTTTGAACTTCTCTACGGCCGTCAACCCCGCTCATTATTAGAAATGACCAGGAATGCTTGGGTCAATGAACAGACAGAGGAGGTCACCGCTACCCTTGATTACGCCACGGCCTTAAAGTCCAAGCTAGGTAAATTGAGAGAACTGGAGTTAGACCATCTTGCGGCCAGCCAAACTGTCCAGAAACGGGCTTATGACAGGGGTAAAAAGTGGAGACAACTTAAGGTGGATGACTGGGCCCTGGTTCTGCTGCCTTCTTCCTCCAATAAATTCAAGGCCGAGTGGATGGGCCCATATAAAGTTGTCGCGGTCATAGGGCGCACTAGCTATAAACTGCAGATCGCTCCAAATAAACAACAGTCATACCATATCAACCTTTTGAAGAAATGGCTGGGGCCGCCCCCTGCCAACGTTAACTTGGCTGACAGTACAGAATCAGAGAGCTCAACCATTGACATGCTGGTACAGAATGAAGAATTGCAGGGTCAACAACAAATTGAACTGAAAGCTACTCTGAGTACTTTTGAGGATGTATTTTCAAATCGCCCAGGGAGAACGTCTCTGGCTGAACATTGTATCGATACCCCACCCGACAAGAAAGTTAGGATTAAACCATACAGAGTCCCCGAAGCCAGAAGAGCGGCTATCAAATCTGAGGTGGAGGAGATGCTTCGGCTGGGAGTAATCAGGCCGTCCAAAAGTGATTGGTCTAGCCCTATCGTAATGGTCCCAAAACCAGACGGCAGTCGTAGTTTTTGTATGGACTTTCGGGCTCTGAATGACATCTCGCTGTTTGATGCATACCCCATTCCCAGAGTGGACAAATTAATTGAGAGGTTGGGCAATGCTAAATACATTTCGACCCTCGATTTAACTAAGGGGTATTGGCAAGTGCCCCTACGACAGGAGGATATGAAAAAAACGGCTTTCTCGACTGAGGAGGGTCATTTTGAATTCACTGTCTTGCCGTTTGGCCTCCATGGGGCACCAGCTACGTTCCAACGTTTGATGAACAAAGTTCTGGCTAGGTTGAATGGTTTTACGTCTGCCTATTTGGATGACATCGTCATCTACAGTCCAGATTGGCAGTCGCATCTGAAACATCTGTCCACAGTTTTGGATACTCTACGGACTGCTGGCCTAACAGTGAAAGCAAAGAAATGTAAATTGGCCTTCCAGAAAGTCAAATACCTTGGCTATGTGTTAGGACATGGAATGATTGAGCCGCAATTCGAGAAGGTGAGGGCTATTGCTGACACCCCTTTTCCATCAACTAGGAGGGAAATGAGATCTTTTTTGGGCCTCATCGGCTATTATCTGAGGTTTATTTCACAGTTTGCTGACATAGCCGCAACCCTTACAGATGCCTTGAAGGATAAGGGTAAGGCGTCAACTCCGGTACATCCTACTGAACTAATGCAGGAGGCTTTTAGCACATTAAAGTCCATCATTACTTCAACACCAGTGTTGTCTTCTCCCGATTTCTCTCGCCCTTTTTCGTTGCACACGGATGCATCTGATTACGGAATTGGAGCTGTACTTTCGCAAATAGGGCCTGATGGGCTTGACCACCCGATCTTGTATGTAAGCAGGAAACTCTTCCCCAGGGAATTAAAGTACGCTACAATTGAAAAAGAATGCCTTGCAATAAAATGGGCCATTGAGAAACTTGCATACTACCTAGAAGGGAGACATTTTGATCTCTTTACGGATCATGCTCCACTTCTGTGGATGGCCCGCAATAAAGCAAACAACGCGAGGGTGCTTCGATGGTTTTTGTCACTGCAACCATACTCATTTTCTGTTCACCATCGTAAGGGTATTGAAAATGTGGGGGCAGATTTTTTGTCACGCCACCCACTCACCGATCGTGAGTGTCCGGAGGGGGAGGTATGTAACAACCTGGGGTTGTCCCAAGATTTGGTATGGGGTCAAGCTACGAAAACAAAACGGACAAACTCTACCTCTAACCCATTGTACCCTCTGCAGAATCTCGACACAAACGTAGACTTGCAATCAGAACACTGGCCCTTTAATGACGATTGGGAATACCAATGGGAGGAGTCACGTCAGGACACGGAGACGTCTTATTCGACACAGAACGTATCAGGAGTGTGCTTGTTCACCCAGGAGGAGGAGACGGAGAAACGGAGCGGAGTTGGAGAGAGCATCGAAGCCGAGCGGAGTGCGGAGAGACGGGACAAGACGAGAGCAGGAGTCGTTGAAGGGAAGAGTGAGGACGAGAAGCCAGGAGGCCACCGACACTACGAGCCGCCCAGCCATACACCCGCGGGAGGTGTATGGCTCAGCCAGGTACGGGACGAACTCCGAGGCTGGGTCAAAGGAAAAACTACGAGTACCGACGTACCCTGACGCATCACCCCCCCCTGGTCGTGGTGTACCCCTTCCTGAGCATTAAGTCCCCTCACTTCGGCGTTTAAGTTAGGCGTGTTGCACCGTTAGGGTAGCCCTCACTCCCTTTTCCCTGTAAAGCATGTAGAGCATTGGGGACAGACCACTGACACTTGATATCTTTCTCTCCCTGGGTATTCAACCGAGGGGCAAGACGGAGGTTGACGAACCTGTTCCACGAAGGAGACTCGACAGGGAACATCGAGCCTCGGCAGCTGAATCTGGGATCAGAAAGGCCGCGAGAAGTCATTCTCCAAGGGGGAAGATAACATCCAAGAAGAAAAGTTCAGACTCATTGTATTCGAAAATAAACCCTACGAAAACTAAGATCAGCGTCTTGCCTATTCCTCCCGCAACCTTAACACCCAGCCACATTGATTACGGTACACAGCCGGTGCAAGCGCCAGAGCCCACTCTTCTGCAAAGTGCAGTGCTTCCACTCTCGAAACAGCGTTCGCGAAACTGGGGAGGATTACCTCCTCCCCTCTCGGAGCTGCGAGAACAAAAGGTGGGGGCCAGTCAGCCTCCGAAAGCAAAATGTCATAAGTAGATGAAAGATTTTCCCAAAATACCCCTTTTATGGTACGCTGTATGTCACCTTCTATCAACAGGACAATTTCAAAAAGTCTATCAGGGGAAGCATCTCTTGTATCAGCTGTTTCAATGACAACATAAGTATCAGTCGCTGTCACCTTCAGTAGTGGACGGAGGGCCTCTCTCACTGTGGTAATCTCCGCCGCGCTGTCCAGCAAGGTCAGAGCCCATGTCAGATTCCGAAGCCACGTTCTCACAATCTGGGGCATATCGATGCGCCGTTAAGGCAGCGACTTTCTTCTTGGCAAACTGCGGTCTCTTGGACGTAGAGCCCTCCTGCTTGTCTGCACCGATGCATGGGCGGGGCTGGTCACGTCCTTGCTGGCCACCCCGGCCCCTGCCGCCCCCTCCACCACCGGTTGACGGGGCCGATGAGTCCTGAAAGGAACGAGGAGAGCGTTGTTCAGAAGCCTGAAAACGATCAGGAGATTTAATCATCGCGCGGTCGCGCAAATCATAAACACGTTCCGACTGCGCAGGCAATGGAGACGCAGGGTGAGAAGTCTGAGCCTGTTGTTGTTGTTGCTTACCCTGTTTCTGTTTTTTAGGCCAATTTTGTTTTTTATTCTGATTGGGCTGAACCGCCGCTACCGAAGATTGTCCCTGGGGCTGCTTTTTCTCTTTATCAGAAAAAGGCTTAAGACCCTTGGCATTGCGACAAACTGTTTTATAAGCCGCTACAATTATCTTCGCAAACTGTCAGGGTTTCTCGGGATCGGGAATCGCCTTTAACGCGTTAGCCACCTGAAAGTTCACTGCAACCCCCTTGACATTCGCAAGGATCAGATCGCAAACCACATGAAAAGGTGCCACACAGGCGCATACCCAACTCAACCGCAGACTCCGGTCCGTGATCATCTTGAACCCGTTTAAGGACCGTAGACAGATTGGACACAGACGGGGTGCCATAGCACCTCGAATAGACCGCTGCAAAAGTCTTACCCCAGGTCTCACAGTCAACAAGCTCAGGGGCCAAATCTTTCGGCAAACTAAGCGTTAGAATCCGGTGCTTTTCACCAGGAGTCGTATTAGGAAACACAGCCTCCAGCTGGTCAAATTTCTCGGCAAGCCATAAAGGAAAATCGTCCTTATCCTGGGGCTTCTTGCCCATTACGGAATTCACCATGACAGGACTGATTTTCAAACCAGCCTGCCCTGCCGGAAGGGCTGCACCTCTAGGGGCTGCCCCTTGAACATTATGGCTTGTGTAATGTACAAGGGCTCTAATCACGGCAATAGCGACTACATGAAGTCGCCTAAGTTCACCCATGTTACAATTGCCATGATTAGGGTGAGGAGTAAATCCAGCCAAAGCGGGCCAATTTGCGCCTGGAATGGACAAAGGACCTAATCTCGGAGCGGTCAAAGAATGGGGTAGGGCACCACCAAACCAAACTCCATGCTGCCAAACATCAATAGGAACTTCCTGTGCTCTGTACAGAGCATACTAAGCAGGTACAGGTGACGCAGTGTACGAGTGGAACACACCAGAATTTGCGTCCACTGCCGGAAATGTCACCCACGAATGAAACAGTTCGTATGGGTAAGCATGTTCCGCACTCACCACCATAACCACAGCCAAGCCTGTCAAAGGAACATCATAAGCCCGCAAATGATCACGCACCGCAATGCGACTATGCAGCGGGATATCCACGGCTTGTGCCATGACAGCACAGGAAAGAGAAACAACAAAGCAAACTTTGTAGCACAACTGGGTAGTAGTTCAAGGAAACCGTTTTTAGAAAGATTCAAGCTTGAAAAGACCTATTTCAAAAATAGGTAGGTTTTTCCGACACCACCGCTTACCGGAAACGGCAATGAAGGGGTTAAGGTTTGAATGTTATACTACTCGAGTGTCATGATATAAGACCACCAACGTATGGGCGCCATGTAGCAGGGATTCCGTTCTCTTACAGAACTGTGCATAGAGATCCAGAACCTCAGTGAATTAGGGTGACCCAAAACTCACCTCAGTATCCAAAATCCCCTTACCTAGCTAGCTACAGTGTCTCATTGGTCATAACAAACTCCCAATGACTTAGACAAACCAGAACAAGAACTTAGGTTACCTCAGGTATCGTGGAACACATGAACACTCTTTCGCTCTATAATCATTTCAAACCAGAACGTGGAGTAAAAAAGGACACGTGCACTTTTGAAATATTTATTATTCAATGCAAGGTTCTCAAACGCAGTATCTTATATAATACAAGATGACATATTATAAGAATCAGAGTTATCAGCATAGTCACTAGTCCATAATAAGCAAACGGTGATATCATATTATAATGCAAAAATCAATAGAAATTATACCTATTTCTCGCACTCCCTATTTAGCATATTATATTATATCTAAGAAGGTCTCATTTGGGTTTTAGCAGGGCGGGCCCATACCTCTAAATGTCAGGAGGAGAGGATCACATCATCTGCTACCAGCTCTCTGCATGCGAAGCATCATCAAGTGTGTTTTTGCATTCTCAGTAACTCTATCTTAAACCCGCTTAGAGCCCAATGTTGGCAGCAACTGTATTTGTGTTATGTCTAGTGGTACGAGGATCAGACCTCCCAGCAACCTTGTGTTAGGTTATTCTTAGAGGGATCAGCACTCACTGTTCAGACAGTGTACCAAGCACGACTGATATCAGAGTAATAACATATTATTCTCAAATAAATCACATCTTTCGTCTAGGTTGAAAGCTACAATAACAATTATGTGTCGTGTGCAAACTGAAGCCTAAGGAAAATATGTTGTTTAAACACTTAATAAACTCATGCTAACTTAACACAGTATATAGAAAAGCAGCATCTATATGACAGGCCCCCCCCCCCTGCTCTTCAGAACGTCAGCGCAGGCGCGGAATTCGGGCCGCGTAGGTGCAGCGAGCGGGCCATGACGGAGCTGTTCCGTCACCAGCACAGCCCACCCGAGGCTCATGACGGAACGGTTCCGTCACGAGCATTGGGAGGGGTTAAAGGTGCTTCCCTCACAGTTCCAATCTTTCGAGCCCACAAGAAATGCCCTGAGTTCATTTCGCAAGTGAAGGCATTCAGGTTCTTCTCCCTTTATTTTTGTCTGTGTTCAGTTTCTCAGTGTTTCACAAGTAACAGAACCACTTGAACCAACCATCAAAGTTCAGGAATCCTCGTTATTCCAAGTGCAAAGCACTATAGGTTTGAATCAGTCCTTGAACTCCTTTGTACATTGGGAGAAATCAGATTTAGTTCCATTTCAAAAGATGGAATTCATGGGGTATATGGTGGACTCATAGAAGAAGCTCCTTTTATTACAACAGACAACATTGTACTTGATCTAAAAGGAACTTTGGGCTTTCAGGTGGTCTCTCAGTGCCACTTTATGAGACTGGTGAGCCTTCTCTCATCATCGATGAAGACATTTTCTGGACCCCTTTATTATTGGGTTGTTCAGTGCCTAAAAATAAGGCACCAACAGAGTGACTTAACCTACTCATCAGCAGTGCCTTTAGAGCAAGTGGGCCTGGTGGCTTTCTCACATAAATGCATGGAACAGTTGGGCACTTTTTTCTACACCCCCAGGTCTAGTGTAGAGAATCAGATACAAGTCTCTGGTGATGGGGAGCTTGGCGTGGAAACTTTTTGACTAGAGGAAGATGATCCAAGAGAAAGTCATGAATGCATATAAATTGTTTAGAGCTTCTTGCAGGCTTATTTCTGATTCAAACTTTTAAAAAGGGCAATGTCAATTGTGTACTTTTCCTGCATTTGACCGATCTAACCACAGTAAGGTAAATTATTCTATTAGGGGAACAAGATAAAAACAAATAGTAGACCTAGCCAAGTTTCTACAGGAGTTCGGTCTTCATAAGGAAATATTATAGATAGCGGAATATCTTCGAAATTCATGCAACACAGTGGCGGAGTGGTACTCCAAAAGAGGCCAGGATGGCAGTGATTGGCAGCTGCATTCTGGGATCTTCAAGGCCTGGATGAATTTCATTAACTTTTTGCAATGGACCTATTTGGCTCCCAATTAACAGTTCAACTTCATTGTTTCTTCAGATGGACACTGCACCCATCTGCATTTTCAACGGATACATTTCTGCAAAATTGGTATTGCAGACATGTGTACTACTTTTACGACGATATCCTGGCATCTTACATTGATCAATAGGCAAGTAGCTCGGGTAGTCATGATAACTCCTCCATTGAGGACATGGCATTGGTCTCCATCCCTACTGGAGTTATCATCAGATCACCAAATGCTATTAATAGTTCTTCCACAGTAGTTGCAAACCCACAAGAACAGTTTCACAATGTTCTCATTTGGGACAACTTTGTTCTCATGGCCTGGAACATTTCAGATCACTTATAGACATTCTAGGAATTGAAGAACTGAAATCTTCATTCTCAGGGAATACTTACTAATAGAAAAAAAGGACTTGGCACAGAAGCTGAAATATGAAAGGACATCTTTATTAAACTTTCAATAAGTGAGGCTACATCACCCAGCTGCCTTAGCAACTGAATGAGGCAGTCTGAGGAATACAGAGAACAGAAGCCTTTTATATGCCCAGGGTTACAAAACTCAGCATAAAAGTAAGGGGCAGTCCTAGCTTTTGAAAGCATGCAAAAAGCCCAACATTCCTTCTTTTTCTATTTATTTTTTTTACTCCTCATCTCACCGTGTCAAGTCTTTGTGGAACATTTACAGCCTTACTATCTCTCTGTGGGCCACCAGGCTGACCACACTGTAACTTGGGTCACCAGACCTCCTCCCCTTTAATACCGGGGACATGGTGTAATCATTGGAGTGTCCGGATCAACCTTAGGTTCCTTCCCCATCTCATTAGAGGGTGCCAGATGTTAGATACCTTCTCCTCTGCCCTTTCATATTCCAACCGGGCCATATTGAATGCTGCATTTAGCCAGTCCTCGCTACTTGGGGGGAGGCGATCCTTCCACCTCCTACAAATTTCCCTCCTGGCTAATAAGATCAAGTAGAGAAGAAGCCCTCTCTCTTTCAAAGTGACTGTCTGATAAGACAGCCCATCATCCCCGAAAAGGATCAGAGAGGAGTTTACATTAATCACAGTGCTAAAAAGACCTGACAAAACCTGGCTTATCTCTTTCCAATATTTCTCTAGCTCTTTACATTCAGCAAACATATGTATGTCATCCGCCAGCGCTTCATGGCACCTCGGACATTGTGGTGGGGGGACCGGGGCAAACTTCCCTATTTTGTAGGGGGTATAATAGAGCCTGTTGGTTACAAAGAAGTGATTCTGTTTCAGGCAGGCAGGCTTGACATATTTATATAAGATCTTCAAGGATTTTTCGTACATGCCCTCTGCCTGTGTTGCCAGTGAAGAATTGTTCCATACCCCCTCAGCCGGTGGTATCTCTATATCTTCACCCTTTAACAGCTGTTGGTACCATACCGAAATTTCCTTTACAATGGTTATGGATGATTGACTAAGTCTTTCCACTACCTCGTTACTCCGCATCTCCCACCGTTCCACTATGTGCCAAGACACCATTTGAAGGTACTTAAACCTTGAAAAATGATTCCCTACCTTCACCTTCAAATACTCCCATGGCTGTATCCCTTCCTCATCCATTAAATCTTTCCACTTCAAAATTCCAGCTCTTCTAATAGGCAATGCCAGGGCGTCTTTTAGACAGTCCGGAGTACCGGGCGAATCCCAAATTGGAGATGATTCCGAGTAGTACCCAATCCCACTACCTATCCTTACCCTGTTCCAAATCTCTAGGGCTGTTTTTAAAATCTTTAATCACACTTTCTTAAAAAATCTTGGAGATCCAAATTTATACATGAATTCATCCTTTCCCCCCTCCACTCTCACCATTTCTTGCAACAGTTTACCCCAGGGTGAGTCATCGGGTCTCACGAGTAACATACGTAGACTCTTAAACTGATGTGCCACTGCATAGAGGCTAATATCAGGGAGGGCAAGCCCGCCTTTTAGTAGCTTCCTTCTAAGTTTCTTCCAAGTCAAGCGGACCCCTTTGTTCCCCCACACAAAGCTCCCAATTTTGCCCTGTATCTTTTTTATGTCTTTCTTTGGGAATAATAAAGGAATAGTTCAACATTCCTTCTTACACAAGCCGGACAAACCCATAATAAAAGACCACAACCCATATCGTAAACAAGCCATAAAAAAAGGAACAGAAAACAGATGAGAAGTAGGATAAGGGGTGTGTATGTGCATACCAAACTTTACAATCTCCTGTGCTCTGATCCTTAATCTTTATCAGCTACTGGGCAAGGAACTGGTCTAACAAGGTCAGCTTCAGGCAACAGGGTCAGTTCACTCAGGTCATCCAGGAGTCAGCTAAAGTCATCGGCCTATGTGAGGGCAACCACAAAATGGCTGCCATGCACAAAATGGAACCCATGGTTCAGAATGAAATCTCCAAATACATAGTGAATCCATGTGTGTAACAGAACGAAAACACTCATACTTGCTGAACTCACTGTTTACGGTTCGCTGTTACCAAAATCGTAACAGAACCACAACCTTTATGACCCAGGTTCAGAATTCATGGAACCACAGACCCTCCTTTTGCCCTTACATAGGCAATAACCTAAACTCACGTCAATCGGAATCCAGGTCTATATTCATCAGATCATCAAGATGTTGTTGGAGCATAATCCTATTACTTAGCAACTCTCCCGGGACAGGTCTCCTTACACATGTAGTAGCACAAAGGCTACATATGGCAGAACAAAATAGGGAATACCTCTATCTGTAGTAGATGGCATAAGATCACACACCCAACAATTAGTGATGTTCACTACTAACTGGTGTTGATGCAGAAGCTGTATAAAAGAATTGTTTACGAATTCTGATCTTCTAACCTGCTCATGTTCAGGAAAAGGGTGAAAAGAATGCAAAGAAGCAGTAGTAGGAAAAGACATAGGTTGGGAAGTGGGTGCAGAAGTCAATTTAGTAGAAAAAACAATCCCACCCATAAATGACAACGTCATGTTTAAAAAAACAATAGAAAACACGTTATTAAGAACATATAGACAACAGGAGAAAGTAGTGACCACTATTACAAACGAAATTATAATTTTTCACAACCCTAAGCAAAAAACAAATCCTAAAATTATCTAGTAACATTTTTAGGGCTCCTATGTATTTTAGTAATTTATTATATGCTCAGGTGAAACAGTGGTGACCCTCATTAATGCTCTGAGGTGAAAAGGGGATACTCTTCCACAGAGAATGGACTTTATTCTGCTTTTACTAAACAGAATAGTACTTTAAAACAATGCCAGCAAAACAATAACAATCAGTCTCCTAACACCTAGTCTATACAATCACACGGAAACCTCTTGTGAAACCAACTATGCCCAGAGTCCGTTCAAAAGCCTCTCTGGCAGGCTTCTATTGTCCATCAAATCTTCTTTTGTTGTTTTCTTTCGCATGGGCCTCTTCATTCAGGCCTTTCATGTAAATGGTGCTTCTCAGTATCCGTTGGAGTGCCCTTCTGGCAAACACTCATAGCTCACTTAAAAGTCTCAATGTCTCAATGCAGTGCACTAGTATCTCTCCTCTGCGGCAGACACTACAGATATTGTGCTCTTCATTGGTCATGGGCACAGATCATATTGTGCAGACCCGGGAACATTCTCAGGCTCCAACACTCATCATTCAGTGTCAGAGGACGCTCAGGCTGCTCTTTCATGGGCACCAGAATGTAGTGCCTTTTGCCAATCTTGGATCCTCCGGTGCACTGCACTTCTGTTGGAGCAAAGGAAAAGGGGGTGTGTGTGGCCAAAACTCAGGCCAAGGGGCTCAAGGGACTGTCAGAGGTTACCAGCACATGACAGGTGCTCTTTTGCACTGAAATTCTGGTTCTGTGATGTCCAATGCCGTCTGATGGAGCAAGTGGGATGTTTTAAACAGTTCATTGTATAACAAGGGGACTCCAAACAGGTGGCCTGCGATCTTCAAATGAGAGGCCACACACCATGGGACAATTCTGGTCTAGAATACACTGTCATTTTCAAAAAGCAATACAAATAAAAAGGCAGTAGGCAAAACAGTGCCTCTAGGCTTTTCAATTGGGTTTCCGTGTGAGAGCATATTCTCCTTCATCTAAGGGTAGATAACTACATGAGAATTCTATCTAAATGGATGTCCTTACACATAGTGGCATCGTCTAATGGGGTAAACACATTTTTCTCTCTCTGATTACATGTAGGTGTTCCCTAATTCCTTATCTACAACACCTAAAAAGAAAAATCGCATAATACATATTATCAGGGAAAACAGTCTGGTTATACAAAAGGGAATTATACATAATATGGGGGTCCATGGTACATTACTGCAATCTGAAAGTGTGAACCTGAATAATTCACCAACAATAAAAAAAAATGGGCTAACTGGTGAAAAGAAAATGGAAAAGGGAAATGGAACTAGGACACAGCTAAAATCCCAAAACCTAGGCACGATGCACTTGGGTGATAGTCAGGCATGTGACACAATACTAAGAGTATGGGTGATACACAAAAGGTCAAAATAATACACAAATTTAAACTCTACCGCTGGCCGCTACACCATATACGGTAATCTCAGCTAATGTTCCAGTTCCTTCTTCAGGGAAAAATGAAACCTGGTTTCCTTTATAGTACAAAGCCATACACTACTTAGGAAGCAGAACAAAACGGACTAATGTAATATAGAAATTAGGTCACCATGTACAAGAGTCACAAATCTATAATTTATCCTTACGTCCAATCAGGATGCATAAATGTAGGGCTGCCTGTTCCTTTAAGGGAAGGGGCAGTAAGTGACTGTGGCACACTTTGATCCTGTATATTTTTTTTATTTTTCTTAAATAATATTTATAGCCAAATTTGACATACACTGGTGAAGTGTTGTCTGTGTCGTGTTCACAAAATGAAAATATCATATCTGTAGAATTTAGCAAATCAACCCAACTGTTGTGCAGGATACACATCGTCATGTATATCCCTTCATAACATTGGTAAACTTGTAATAGTATCAAAAGCAGCAACATAAAACAAAAACATGCAAAAAAACGTACAAGAATGCACATGTCTAGCCATCGGATATACTTGCTGTATATCAAGCACAAAACGCATAGACAAAACAATAACATATGTGAATGAGCGGTGACACACAACACCATGTCATGTACTTTATGTTACTGTGAAATTCGGGCCTGTTTAATTTGTCAGGTTTAAAATCCTTACCCTCCTTTTGACAGTAGATCACCAGTTAGTGGATATCTGCTGTCAAATACAACTTTCTAACATACAGGACCAGCAAGAACAATTCATGATAGGACCAAATACACAAACATAAAAACAAAAACATGAGCATTTCTTTCCAAAGGAGTTACGCAAAAACACATCTACTTTCAACCAACCAAACTCTTGTGTCTTGACTTCCTTAAAATCACCCAGAACAATCCATGAATGATCTGTAGGCAGAAGCAAAAAAACAATACACAACACACAAAAGAGGAACATTTCTCATAACAAACGAATTTCAATTATAACTTTTAATCAGAAGACAAAACATGATACACATTAACAAATGCAAAAAATAAATTTCCATTTCTTAAATGTTACCATCTTGTCAGTCACCTTGCAACATGAAGCCCTTTTAACTTTCCAAAAGTAAAATTATTTCACTGACACTCCATGTTAGCCTTGTGCCACAATCTCCACTGTAAAAAATAATTCTTAATTGGCAAATCGTTCTCACTTAGGCATGTAGCCTTCAAAATTTTACAAAGGGGCTGCATCTTATTTTCTGTCTAAGACTTAATGCAACACTTCTTTTTCTGTCAAATAAAAGCAACTACCAGACATTATTATTTTTTTTCAGAGCAGAGACACAAATGTATCAGTTCTGCAGAGCATTTAACATGATGTTGGGACTTCCAAAGAAACCTTTTTATATTTTCCCCATTGGAGTTAAGTTCTTTAATTTTACTGATGTTCTTATGGAGAAACCAGAAACCCCACTTTTTAGAGGCCTGTTTAGCAAGGTCATTCTTTATTCCACAGAGACAAGGCCCTATTTAAAAGGTCACAAATGTCAACATGACAGCCTCTTCCATTGTTTACAGGGAAACTAAAGATAGCATCTCAGCGCAACTTGAGCCTCTGCAGCTTTTCTAGCCTCCCAGATT
Source organism: Lissotriton vulgaris (assembly GCF_964263255.1). Lineage (NCBI taxonomy): Eukaryota > Metazoa > Chordata > Amphibia > Caudata > Salamandridae > Lissotriton > Lissotriton vulgaris. The sequence continues at coordinate 1,132,309,414 of NC_141697.1, forward strand.
ATTAAACTACATTTACTGTGAATAATTCACAAAACCTAATAACACACATACCAGTTTTTAGAACAAATGCTTGTTGCAATGGTACTCATTTCAGCAACCTTAATTGGATCTCACTGGGCCATTTAAAAGTAAACTCAAATGGCGACAACCTGCAAGTTTGTATTATACCTACATGTATGGTTTTACTGAAGCCTAAAGCACTTTAAAGCTATTAAAATTGGCAAGAATGCTGTTTAAAAAGGTCTATTTTACCCACATTCGGCTTTGATATTAGGGGCACTTAAAAATAAATATCCTATAATTGTGTTACATATTATTCATCCTCAGAATGTTCTTTACAAATTGCAGAGATTGGACATTAGTCATATCCCATGTAAATCCTTAGAAAAATGAGTTTTTTACGCCTGCGCTAAATAAAATTCCATATGGTAATGTCCTCATTATGCAGGATAGCACAACTTAAATTAAATTATAATGCTAGGAGGTCACAGTATAAGCATTAAGCTTCATGAATAGTAAAAAACAAATTTTGTTGCACTTATTTTTAATTATTATTTTTCATAATTAAATAATTATTTTTAATAAACCCAATCAGTTTTGATAATACCACATATAAAAGCAAGCTGCATCCCTTGCTTATCATTTTTGAACCATTTATTTATATGCCCAAGCACAGAAGCCTAACTTGAAACATGACAAAATGTTTGCGCCACCTTTTTTTTCTTTCTAAAAAGGACAATTTTATTTAGCAACAGACCCACGAATATGCTTACAAAAATGCTTAAAGAGAGAAAACCCTTACTTGAAATGTCTTCCTGTAATACAAAATAATGACCTTTAGAGCCTCATTAGGATCGCGGACGGACTTGCGTCCGTCCGCGACCCCAGAGCAGGAGGGAACCTCCGCATGGCATGCGGAGTTCCCTCCTGTGCAATTAGGATGTGACCGCCACCCTCTATTTTTAACATTGCGGCGGGTGCGGCTTCAAGCTGCACCCGCGGCAATGTTAAAAATGCACGCAGTGCATTTGCATGCAGTAAGAGGCAGGCACCGCGCGGTGCCTGCCGCTTTCTGCATGCAAATGCAGGGGGGTACCATAGGTACCCCCCATGTGCACGCCCCACCCCCCTTCACCTAGGGGGCCCACAACGGGCCCCCGCAGTGAAGTTCCGTATGCTTTTCCACGGCGGAAAACCCGCCGCGGAAAAGCCTAATTTACAGGCCATCCTAATATGGTGGACGGTGTCTGGAAGACACTGTCACCATATTAGAGCTTTTCCGCCGCGGTTGTAAGCCGACCGCGGCGGAAAAGCTGCGGACGGAAACCAGGACCCACCAGCCATCATAATGTGGCGGTGGGTCTTTGGTCAGTCCGCTGCGGTTTTTCCGCATCCTCTGGGCCGGCGGTGGCTTCCGCCGGCCCCGAGGATGCGGAAAAACCGCAATCATAATGACCCCCATAGTTTTGAAACCTTTTGAAAACAACATTCTGAAATGCAAGTATTCACCCGTGTTTAACTAAGGGCAAAATCCTGGCTAAGTAAATACTCCTGTTTATTTAGCTTGTCTCTCAGCATTGTAACATGAGCACAAATGGCAGTCCCTTTCAAACGAAAACACATCAATGCATTTTCTATAATATACTTCTGAGTTTAGCAAGACTTTACTTCAGCTGAAGAGTTTTCGCCTGTTAATATCTGATGCAATATTTGTAAGCAAAAAATACTATAAGCTTGTTTTCCTACAAAACACACCATTTTCGTTTTTTAGGCTTCTTTATTCCTAGTGTATGTGAATTTTTAATTTTATTATTTTAAACATTTAGACATTTTGCCTAATAGACTGAAAACATAAAAAACCACAAACACACATTTGAGCTCATTTCAGACATAAACAGTAAAGGGTCAAACACTCAGGACACACAATACGGCGCGCCATGCATTTCATGAATAGCGCCATCGCTATTCACTTACAGAAGTTACACTAATGAGAAAACCACATAGACATTTAAACACACATTTAACCCACAAATCAATACTCAGGACAGAAACAGAGGACAGTCCACAGAACCAAACCATTTGCAAATACTAGTTGTAACTCATATTTACAAGAAACGCTTCTCAATAGTGTTCCAAAAGACTGCAAAAACAGCCCAACAGACTGATGTATGTCCAAGAAGTGAAAATACACTCAATTCACTAGCTTTGGCTAGCAGAACACCAAACAAAATCGTTCTGCATATCTTCGTTCATAAAACTGCACAGAACAAAGGATCCTTGTTTTGTATTATGTCATATTTTAATTCCCTGGGGATACAAAATCACCAAGGAAGAAATATGTTTTTAAATCTAAACCTATTTAGATATTCCCTTTAGGGGAAGCCGGCTAATTTACTTCACATCATACTATGGTACCTTTAAAAAAAGCAACACATTTTTCCATGTGAGCTTAAAACAGGCCTGCCAAAAATACTGCGGAATACGCAAGTATTATAATCAAAGTAGTGCTTAAGGTACTTTTCGTTCGTGCACCGTTCCTAAGGACCAAATAGAGAAAATTCTCCTCATTACCTGTCTACACAAATTGCAATTCGCATATCCAAACCTATACAAACCAAAGGTTGGCCAACACAAATTCCAAAGTTCCAAAGCTACATTTCCAAATTTGCTAAGATCAGGCATCTTATAGCTCACTAATCTAGCTTCAAACTTCAAGGGGTTATCTCTACCAATACACTCGCAAATATACGAGCCCCTCGGCTATGGTAATTGCAATAACCAAATCAAAACCAAGAAACCAAACAAAGTCGTGGGAGCGACCCACTTGTACTTCTTATTCTTACTAATCAAAAGGTTATCCAAATTCTAACTGCCAAGTTCTACATGACCTAACGGTCTTTTTTAGAATACTCACGCCAAAAAGGTTCTCAGTCAGGAGTGACATCATGTGTAGGGTAAAAATCAGGAAGATCAGAAATATACTGGGCTGCAGAAACAAAAGAATCTCCAGAATCCCTGTGCACAGAATCCTGTTCTGTCCTCCTCAGTAGATTTCAGTCCTCTGACAAGATCACTCCCACAGAAAGTCACTTCTCTGATGAAGCCCACGTTGGCCGCGCCATTTGCAGAACTGAAATCTTCATTCTCAGGGAATACTTACTAATAGAAAAAAAGGACTTGGCACAGAAGCTGAATTATGAAAAGACATCTTTATTAAACTTTCAATAAGTGAGGCTACGTCACCCAGCTGCCTTAGCAATTGAATGAGGCAGTCTGAGGAATACAGAGAACAGAGGCCTTTTATATGCTCAGGGTTACAAAACTCAGCATATAAGTAAGGGGCAGTCCTAGCTTTGCAAGCATGCAAAAAGCCCAACATTCCTTCTTACACAAGCCGGACAAACCCATAATAAAAGACCACAACCCATATTGTAAACAAGCCATAAAAGAAGGAACAGAAAATTGATGAGAAGTAGGATAAGGGGTGTGTATGTGCATACCAAACTTTACAATCTCCTGTGCTCTGATCCTTAATCTTGATCAGCTACTGGGCAAGGAACTGGTCTAACAAGGTCAGCTTCAGGCAACAGAGTCAGTTCACTCAGGTCATCCAGGAGTCAGCTAAAGTCATCGGCCTATGTGAGGGCAACAACAAAATGGCTGACATGCACAAAATGGAACCCATGGTTCAGAATGAAATCTCCAAATACATAGTGAATCCATGTGTGTAACATAACGAAAACACTCATACTTGCTGAACTCACAGTTTACGGTTCAATGTTACCAAAATCGTAACAGAACCACAACCTTTATGCCCCAGGTTCAGAATTCACGGAACCTCAGAATTTGGAAAGTGGCTTCTGAATACATTAGAGCACTCTAGGCAGCAAAACCAAAAGAAACATATACACCAGCTCGGAATTCTAGTCTGGGTGATACATAGAAAGGAATATCATTCAAATTTCTATAGCTAATTTGTTATCATCTATGACATCTCAGCAAAAATCACATCATACCAAAAATAGGTACAGATCAGTCATTTCAGAGGGCAGAATGCCCCTCTACCTTTCGCCCCTCATAAATAGTGTCAGTCAGGCTGTGCAAATGTCAGCCTGACAGACACTGTTCACTTTCAGTTCAAGCAGCCAGGATCCAGACATGTGCAATTACCGCAGGCTCCTGGCTGCTTGAGCTGAACTTTGCTGGGCTGAGGAAGTCACAGCTCCTGTGGTGTGACGTCCTTAGCTTAGCAAAGGTCCTTAAGGTCCTCCCCTCATTGACGAGGGATAGCATCACTGATTGCCTCGCCCCGGGGCACTTCAGTTTTAAGCCATGAAGCGTCCAGGGTTGAGTGTCAATCAATGACACTTCATCACAGACTGGCTTGAGGTCAGCTGTTTCAGTGACTCAATCCCACTCTGTGGTGACATTGGGACTGCTGCCTTCCCTCATTAGCTGTCCTTAAGTCAGCCAATAAGGGACGGCAGCAGTCCCAAGCCTCCTGGAACCTCCGAGGCACAGCTGGCTGCAGGTAAGTGTTTGTTTTTCTTTTAAACTGTTTGGTGCGTGCATGCATGTATGAATGAATGTTTGATGAAGAGTGTTGTGAATGGATGTATTTGTATGCATGCATGTATGAATGAATGTTTGGTGAAGAGTGTTGTGAATGGATGTGTTTGTGTGCATGTGTGTATGTATGAAAGTTTGGTGAAGAGTGTTGTGAACAGATGTGTTTGTGTGCGTGTTTGTGAGAGTGTGTCGCGTCCGTCCACCCCGCTCCAAAACGTACCGGCAACCACTGTCAGAGGGGCATCTAAAGGTGGACAATAAGCCAATAGGGAAACATACTTTAGTGTGAAGATTGCTAATTTATATATAGCTAGAGGGAATTCGGTATTCAAATCCACCAATGCCTCACTACACTTCAGTGTGGGATGTTAATGTGATTATAGAACAGTTTGAGTTCTGAAAAGATAAGCATGATCTATCATCGAAAATTGTATCCCCTAAGCTTGCGATGAAACTCTATTTAGTTTCGGAGTTCATTTTATTATCACTAGACGTACAAAAATGCTTCTACTGCTACTGAGTTTCCTGCTTTTCCATTACATCCTAAGTTGTATGCCTTGAGCTGTCACGGCCAATGCAGGTAAGAGTGGGGTGGGGCGAGGCGGGCAGGGGGGAAAATCAACAAGCAACGGAATAGGGAAAATAAAACAAAAAATAAACAAAACCACTTACTTTTGCTCCCGCATCACCGATGCGGCGACCACAAGATAAGTTGTTTTTTTATTTTTTATTTTATTTTCCCTATTCAGTTGTCTGTTGACTTACCCCCTGCCCTTCCCCGCCCCATCGGTCTTACCTGCACCAGCCATGACTGGTGGTGAGATGTATTAAACAGTATGTGTGGGTGACAGAAAACTTCAGAATGTCCTTCCATCAGGTATTATTTTGAATTTTCAAAACGTACACTCCAGTTTCTTGTACTACAATTGTCTACTGGGTAAACGTGATAATGTCCCTAGCGGAGGTGGATACCAAATTGTTTGGGTCCCATTTGTCAAGAGGCGTTATGGCCTCAAAGCCCTTTGGGCTGGTGCTAAATTGTAGGTCATTCTTGGTTCTTCTGACACAGTTACTACTTTTAGAACCATCTGTCGTACAACACTGTCAGTCGTGAAAAATCTTTAAACATGCATAATAAATCCTCAGCCTTGTCATAAAATTGCATATACTCCTAGCCATTTGTTGGAAAGGAGTCCTGATTTTATTAATGACACAGAAGTGAATATTATCCCACCGCTTGAATTTCAATTAGGCCCTAATTGGGATCTCATGTTAAAATATTTTAGTCACTAGTTCTGGGTTCGACACCTTAAACCACTGGAAGTAGTAAACCTACCAGTCAAGGGTGATTATTGTGTTTTGTCTGAGGGAAATGAGAAGGTTGAACCCCTATATTTCTTTTTTGTGTGACTGCTACATGCACATTATGTTTCTACTTCATGCCTAGACAAGCAGGATTGTGATCATTGTAGTTTATAGCTTTGAATGTGTGCTACTGAAAGAAACAAGAAGAAAGGCTACATAATATCTGTCTCTGTTTCTATAATAAAACCAGGACTCTCAACCATCAAATGGCAGGAGATTCTGCAATGAAAAAAAGTCATTTTGTTCCAGATCCCAATAAGTTAAAGCATTTTCCATTAGAGCAGACTGAATTTGAAGGACATGACTTGTGAAACATTGGTAAACATAGCATATATCTCTTGCACTTCTCGACCTATAAGATCATGACTCTGACATATTTGCTTTTTAAATTATTGGTGCTCTAGTGATACTACAGTGTCTGATTTACAGTGGCCCATGGTAGCCTTTGTTTTACCAAGTCACCACCTAAGATCATCACTAACCATTTTAGAAAGATTTTCCTAGAAAGAATTGTTATCTGCAGATATTTTTCCTGCTCCAGGACACGTATTTTAAAACAAAAGTCATACCCTCAGATTCACGTTCATCATGAAATGCTGGGTTACCACATTTGAATATTTCACTTCAGCATTTCAAAAAAATCTCTCACTATGAAACTAGTTCATGCTACAAATTGTTCATACATAGGACACTGCTTACTATCCTTATGTGAGGCCAGAGGATTGACCAAACACATCTTTACAAGAGCAAATCCTTCACTTGCTATTTCTGTATTCACTGTGGCACTTTAGGTTAATAGAGTCATGAAGCCAGAATGTGGGTGCCTCCTACTTCATAAAGAAGCCCAACATGCCATAGTAAGACGATCCCTGGAATCAAACTTTGGGATAAAGACAATTAACTGGCATGTGACTGAAGTGCTAAAATCCCAAAATGTTTTATGTTGGTTTGTATATTCCCATGACTGTGAACTATGGTCACGGAAGGAGTAAAAGTGGGCACCTTTGGCGTTTGGTGTGATTTAAGATGACTGCAGGAGAATGGCTGTGAGCCTGGAAGGAGGTAACAAAGTCTATTTGATGACTGAGTGTTTGAGTCAGTAGGTAAATTAGCAGATCAGGATGATCCACCAAGTGTGGCCCTCCAGGTTTACAGGGCTTTGATCCTCTGCTACATCAGCAGGGTGCAGAGAGGTCCTTTCTGAAGTCGCAAGCATAGAGAAGGTCAAGTTAGGATGACTAAAGTCACTGGAAGGTTGAATGCTCAGTGTTTCTTGATCGTTACCACTTAGAAAGTAACGGCATGGCAGAGGATGGCTATTGTGTGGATAACAACCTTTCAGAGTGAGAACAGGCTTTGGAATACATTTGACCATGTCAGGTTCCAACAGGGACTCCTTATAAGTTGTAGAGTTCCATAGTTTCGGTAGCGCAAGTTCGTGAAAACATTAATCACAGTTGCTCAAGCATTTGCTGCACTTTTCACTTCTGTGTTTACTCCCTTAGAAGGAGAACACCTAATATCTCACAGTAAGTGTGTGTTTACCTGTGTCCAATTATAAATCAGAATATCCTGAGCTAGTGTGATGCCAAATGATATAATAAGTGAGTGATTTATACTGATGAGATCCATCTACCAGAATGACCCAAGTGTGTATATGTCAATATGTGGTTTCCCCTGTAGACAGTGAGATGGTCAGATTGGATCCTCTGTATAAGGGATTATTTTGTAAAGAAGAAAAGTGTGTGGCACATGGCCAGTTGCGAGGAAGTCAATATGTGTTGTGCTGAGAGTTTCTGGAGATAAACCAGATGGAGCACTGTGTAGGAGTTTATATTGATAGGGATGGGGCACATATATGAATACATATTAACACCTGCCAGCATGAAACTGACCCACTCGTGTACGGTTATATTCATATACATTTTATTCCCCCTAAACCAAAGGAGACAGTGTCCATGTCCTTTTCCGTCTGAACCGACGGAGCATGGTTTACTCCCATGTACAGCAGCACTGAGAACAGGCATGCCCTTTGTTCAGTTCCCCTGCCTTAATTGCATAGACTACAGCTGTGCTTACAAATTAATAGGCCCTTCAACCAGACTGTTTGCTGAGTACCCCTGCTGAATGTGGCTTCTGAGCATCGCATATTACTGTGAGGCATCTGTTGGTTGTCAGAAGAACCTTTCCCATACATGTAAACACCTGTTGACTAGTACTCAGGGCCGGACTGGCTACCGGGCGTTTTGGTGTGCTGCCAAGCTGGGGGCTGATTTCACTGCGGTCGTGGCTGATTTTGTTGATGGGGACCTGCGTGTGCTTATAAATAAACAAAGCATAACAAATGTTTTTAAGCACACTCAGGTCCCCAACTACTAAATCAGCCCCCAGCTTGGCAGCACACCAAAACGCCCGGTAGCCAGTCTGGCCCTGCTAGTGCTCCTGCTTCCTGTGCCTACTGAGCAACATGGGGTCCGCAGGGGAGGGCAAGGGGGTGCGCTTGCCCCCCCCTGGGTCACCGGTCCCATTCCTTTTGGTCCGTAATGTTCAAGATTACAGCAGGCTGTTCCCCTGCGAGAAGCCCCAGGAGTTTAAATGATCTCTCACTTAGGGCCTCTCACACTTCTCTTTGAACTCTAGAGGCTGCAGCAACCCCTCCCCGACCTCGAGCAGACTGTGGACGGGCCCATTGTCATTCTCTCTGCTGCTGATCATCACTTAAAGAATGACAATGGGCCGTCTGCATTAAAAGTGCCTTGAAGGCGAGTGAGGAAGTTAAAATGTTGCCCCCCCCTGGAAGGCGAGTGATGAAGTTAAAAGTTTGCCCCCCCCCGGAAACATTTCTGCGGACGCCCATGCTGAGCAAGGGCCGGGCCCCAAGTGCTAAGGGCACACAATAACGGCTACACCCACCCCTGTACCCTGTCACCATGTTCTCAGTTACTTGTGCGTAGGTTGTGTCCTGCAAGGATGCCTTACAACCTAAATTCTTTCCCATTTAACACACTGATAAATATATACGATCCTCATACATGGCCTTTGCCTTGATTGTGATGATGATAGGTATTTAAATAGCGCCAACAGATACCCAAAGAGGGACTCCTGATGCTGAAATTGTAGAAAAAATACATAGTTAAAAAGCTAAGTTTTTAAGCCCTTAAAAATGTCACATTGTTTGCCTGCAAATAAAGAGACAAAATGAGTGAATTATGCAGTTTAGGTGCAAGGTAGTAAAAGGCATGATCTCTCAAACGGAGGTGGAAAATCCAAAAGGTGTCAAGCAGAAACAGATCAGCAGACCTTAAAACATGGCTAAAAAATATATTTTCAAATTTTTTACTATAATGTCAATGTGCCTTGGTTACTTAACACTATTCTAATGCTCTTGCTTTAAGTATTATAAAATACTTGTAGGGAATGCTTTAATTACCTGGTACTGAATTTCTATGAGGTAAAGTCAATAAGAATAACTCATAATAAATAAGAGGCAAAATCCGTGATATTTGAGGTTTCTCAAAATGGGTTTTATTCCTTAAAAAGGAATTGGGTAATTAGCATATTGGCTCGAGCCAAGGTGGCATACCGTTCCGTCACCACGCAGGTTCGGGAAGGGACAGACTGACAGAGTCAATGGTAATATGCGAATATGCAAGTATGCGACAATACATTATTGACAGGCATTCATATATATAGTCAATGCATTACAGTAAAGGCATATGCAGGAGGCGTAACAGCTGAGAAGAGAGATAAGAGTGCATGTACGTAATACAAAAAGGCGTTACAATAGGCGTGCATGAAGGCGTGAACAAGAACGTCATTTAACATGATGTCACAAGTAGGCGGATCCATGAGTGAATCCGGCAGTGTCAGCAGAAATACATGGCAGAGATGCGCGCGCAGCAGTATGACGTGTAATGTACGTGTAACTTGAGGGGTGAAGGGGGACTTGACATTTAGCCCTACATGTGGAGACAGATGTCTGGATGTCAGATCAACCTAATCCCAAATCGTATCTAATATCTCATGGTTAAGGAACTGTATTATCTGGAAGGAAAAGGTCTTTCGGACAAGAGGCTATTCCATACTGACTGTGAGTGCGTGTATGAGCGTCTACGTGTCTGCATGAGATGCGAGGGGTGCGAGGGAGGGCATGGGCCTACCATGGAAACAGAGCCCTTTGCTCTGCAGCTGGAAGGATGTTGACGTGAAACTACTAGACAGGAATGTATTTTCGAGGAGTGGAGCAGATAATTCGAAGGTTGAATACAGTCTTGGCAGGCAACAGGCTGAGCCAAGCACCGTTAGCCGCACAAGGAGTAAGGCAGAGGTCACGGGTACAGATGCAGGCCCAGGTTTGAGATTCAGAGTCAGAAGGCAGGAAAAGGCTCGATGGCAGAATTCAGGGCCTACTTCGCCAGAGCTGAAAAACGTGTTGAGTTCACTACATAAAGACGTTGGCATGGCATATTTAGGAACGGACTATTCAACCCATTCATGGTGGATCTGAAAGAGGACATGTTAACGTTGGACGTAAATGTATTTGCGTCTTCACAGCTTGAAGTGGAGGGAACATACATGTACTAGTAACGTGTACACGGAGTCGTTGGGGTCTAAGATAGGGGACACAATCGATCACAAAATTTATATTACCTCATTCCCTCCTTGTCCCCTACGGACCCTTCATGATATATCGATCTGCATGAATCGATCAATCTGTTCATGTAACATCATTTGCTCTTCTTTCTTCTTTTGACGTTTTGACTGAAAACTGGAATGCGGAATACATGATGTGGCGCACAGGCCGCAAATCGCCGGTCCACATTGTAAACACAGGCAGCAACTGAATACTATGAGAAGGCCAATGCCTAGGAAGGATAGGATCTTCCATCCCCAAGCGGTCAACGTTGTCCAGAACCAACCGGACCAAGTCCAGGTGCCTGGATTCTGATGTATCAGACTTGCAATTTTATGGAGACGTGTTATAGCTTTATATACCGTTGGCGCGTTTTCTGGAATGAAAACACAGCAACTTGACCCGATGACCTTACAGGCTCCACCCCTATCAGCTAGGATGACGTCAATGACGAGACGATTTTGAAGAACAACAACCCGCATGGCAGACTGTTCCTCTGTTAAGTTACCTAGAGCGGAAGTAGCTTCATTCACTACTGCTTCGAGTGTTCTAGTTAATCTACGTATCAGTTTACTATTAGTAACAGTACCTATGTAGGGGAAGAAACCTTTATTGAAGTCTGTGTATTGCTCCCATGCCGTTTCAGTGTAGTCGACAATCGGGAGATCTCTTCGGAGTCTATTGTTTACTAGATTGGTATTTCTGTGATAATCAGGAGGAGCTAGGAAAACAGGTGGCAGAAGGAATGCAATGTAACAGGTACCATCCCAATCTGGAGGCAAACGTATGTATGCGGTATGGCCACAGACAAAGTAGGAATGACGAGTAGCTCTAAACGTGGATTTGCCTTGATCACTGAATTCAATCACAGTAGTACATTTACTATGACCTAAGTGTATGGAACCATTCTTTCTGATACATAATTCACCTTTGACTGGTAACACTGACATAGCAGGCAATACTGGTGCGGCTTCGGATTCAACAGTTAGAATCATGAGGTTAATTGTGTAATTACCTAATCCATATACTTCATTTTCTAGATCAGTTCCTGTTCTAGTGGGAAGTCCCTTCTTGTCGGGGTCACAGACTTTAAGTAGAACTAAGTTCAGGTTTCCCCAGACCCAATTCCCATCGTAAACAGCAATGTCAGAATCTAAGGAATTAATCAATCTAAACCATGCCCCACAGGAGCCATTGTGAGTGAACGGGTACGGAAAGAGGGGCAGAACTCCCTTGTATCTCTGGTAGGGAGGGAGTCGGCCACATATCCAGCAGTTTGTAGCGTTGTTAGTCTGATGGGAGTGATGTAACATACTAATGAATGTGTTGTTGCGCAGCGCAAGTCTGTAAGACAATTCATGGGGAGGTAATTCGCTAAAGGAATGTTCGACAGTGACATTGTAAGCAGATTGTGCACGCTTGAAAATAGGGTAGTACATGTGCAATAATATACTGGCAGCAATAATAAGAAAGCTTAGAAAAAACATAATCAATAATGTCACTATACAGTGACTACGAAGTGATTTACAATATGCACGTTTCTTGAGTTGTCTCTGTCTATCTCTCTCTCTATCTCGGTCTAGGGGATACATGTCAGAAACTAATTTAACCGATTCACCTAGGGGAGGACTTAAACAATTAAACTGTCTGACTTGCTAGACCGTAACTTTAGTCTATATTCTTCGGAGGCGGTTTTCTCAACCAGGGGGAGTTTTGAGTCAGTTTGTGGAGGAGGGCAGGGCTTAGAGTCCAAGTCCGAAGGAAGTCCGTGAAACTTTTTGATGTGGCTCGAGTGCAGCCATCCTTTTCTGCCCTCCAATTTAACAGCCGTCCTTGTCGTCAGAAGAACCAACTTCGGGGTCTGCCAGCGGGGCTCCAGTGGACTTCTCCGGTCAAAGTTCCGCACGAACACAAAATCGCCGGGGACCACTTCATGGGGCTTCACCTCGGTGTTTTCGGGAAAGGCTGCAGCTACCTGTGAACGACAAGATTGTAGTGCAGACATCAAGGAAGCAAGGTAATCTGTCAGCATAATGCAATCAACATCTGTGATTTTACGAGGTATAGGCGTCCCCCACATATTTGGTGGCCTACCGAAGACCACTTCATACGGGGATAGCCCGGTTCGAGAGTGCGCAACCATCCTCATATAGAAAAGGGCAACTGGCAAGGCTACTATCCAGTCAACGCCTTTCTCTCTACATATTTTTGAAAGTCGGATCTTTAGAGTCTGATTATGGCGTTCCACGAGACCTGCTGCCTCGGGATGCCGGACACAGTGGAACTTCCACTGATACCCTAACAGGAGTGTTATGTGTTTCACAAGCTCGGATGAGAATGGCTGACCGTTATCTGAGTACACGATACGGGGCAAACCATACCGTGGGAAGAACTCGCGAACCAGCTGCTTGGCAGTGGTCGGAGCAGTGTAATCTGGGACTGGATATGCTTCTGTCCATCGGGAAAGTGCACATACGACTACGAGGACATACTTGAATCCTCGACAACGTTCCATCTGGATATAATCCATCTGGAGGACTTCAAAAGGGTGATCGGGCTGCTGAAATCCACCTTTCTCTACAGGAATGCTTTTACCTGGGTTGAACTGACAACAAATCATGCAAGTACGCACTTTTTGTTTCGCTGCTGCTCGTAAGTTCTTATTGTACCATATGTGTTGAATGCTATCTAGCATTGCCTTTTCTCCTAGGTGTGCTGGGCTATGTATAGTGTTAATGATGACTTGAACCATAGAATCGGGGAGAAACCATGTAGATTTTCCCTTCGTCATCCATCCCTGATCTGTTTGGATCCCTCCTAGTTCAGTCCATTTCTTGATTTCATCTGGTGTGGCATGTGTCTGTATGTCAATTACATCATGTGTGGGATCCTTGACTGTCATGCAGTGTGATTGTGTCGGAACTATTGTCTTTGTCAAGTCAGTTACATGAATTCGATTCTGGGCAGTTTGCTTAGCTGTTCGGTCTGCCAGGTCGTTACCCTGGGAGATCGTATCGGTAACCTTTGTATGTGCCTTACACTTCATAATAGATATCGCAGTAGGTAGATGTATTGCATCTAACAAGGCTTGAATGAGGGGTCCGTGTTGAATGTTGGCACCGTGAGAAGTCAAGTAACCTCTCTCTCGCCAGAGGACTCCGAAATCGTGAACGACTCCGAATGCATAACGTGAATCAGTGTATATGTTAACTCTCTTATTTCTGGCTTGACTACAGGCTTGTGTCAGAGCGATGAGCTCTGCTGCTTGAGCTGACAGGGTGTCGATACAATTTGTTTCTATAACTTCGGTGTCTGTCGTGACTGCGTAAGCTGCCACTAATTCTCCTGTACCTGTTCTCATACATGAACCATCCACATAAAGTGTCAGGTCTGGGTCTGGTAATGGGACATCTGTCAAGTCTTTGTCTGGGTTTCGTCGTAATAGTGATGACTTCGATACAATCATGCTTCAGTGGATCTACACCACTTAATGGCAAAAGTGTGGCAGGATTCAATGTGCTGCAGCGTCTGATTTCTATGTGTGGTTGAAACAATGTCAATTCATAACCTGTCAGTCTTGCTATGGTCAAGTGTTGGGTCTGTGTACGATTTAAAAGAACTTCCACGGAATGTGGAACTTGTACTGTCAATTGATGTCCTAATACTATGGAATCGCTCTGTCTGATTGCTAAAGCTGTCGCTGCGACTGATTTCAAACATGCAGGTAAAGCTTGGGCTACTGGATCTAATGTGCTAGAAAAGTAAGCACACGGTTTGTGTGAACCTGCTTGTTCCTGAGTGAGGACTGACAAGGCAGTACCTTCACGTTCTGTGACAAAAAGTGTAAAAGGCTTACTGTAACATGGTGTTGCTAAAACTGGTGCTTGACATAAGGCTTTCTTTAAGTCTTCAAAAGCTTGTGTATGTTCCTGAGTCCAAGGGAGGACAGTCGATGTCGCTGCCTCCTGAGTTGTCAACTGAATGAGTGGCTTTGCTAGAAATGCATATTGGGGAATCCATTGTCTGCAGTACGAGGTGAGGCCTATGAAAGCCCGCACCTCCTTTTGTGTTTTCGGTGGTGACATGTTTACAATTAACTGGATGCGATCTGGAGTGAGCTGTCTCCCCACTTTGGACAGCAAGTGACCCAGGTACACAACTTGCTGAACACAGAATTGCAGCTTTGAAGGGGAAACCTTGTGCCCCTTGTCAGCCAGGAAATTTAAAACCGTCAGTGATGCTGTTTCACATTCGGGTTCGCTTCGTGCGGTGATCAGCAGATCATCGACATACTGGAGTAGGGCGGTGTTAACAGGCATGTGGATACTGTCAAGTTGTCTTTTCAGTGCTTGGCTATAGATGCTGGGGCTTTCTGTGAATCCTTGAGGTGCGCGTGAAAATTTGAAACTTCGTCCATTTAAACTGAATCCGAACAAGTATTGGCTTTCTGGATCAATTGGGACGCTAAAGAAGGCGTTCTTGAGGTCAATTACAGTAAAGAACGTCGCTTCTGAATCAATAGCTGTCAGTAATGAAGAGATATCTGGAACCACAGGATACTGTGGTACAATGCATTTATTCAATTCGCGCAGATCAATAACTAATCGATAAACAGGTGGTGCATTTGGATCAGTACGTTTAAGAACTGGAATGATAGGAGAATTACATACATTGGAGTCGGTTTCCACGACCACTCCTTGTGCAATGAGCTCGTCAATTATTCTCAGTAAAGCCACTACAGCATCTGGAGGTAACTTGTATTGGCGAATTCGTGGTAATACCACTCCTGCTTTAAGTGTGACTCGATATGGTGTAATGTGCATACAACCTACATCAGTGGGGCCTTGCGCCCACAAGTGTGCAGGTACACTCTGTAACCGGGGATCCATGTCTCTTAATACATAATGGCCTTTAAAATCTCGCAAGAATAATCGTACTCCTTCAGGAGAACAGCATATTATAGCTCCTAGAGCTTTCAGTGTCTTTATACCTAACAAGTTTTCTGGACATGATTTTGTAAGCAATAAATCTGTAGTCCGTGTCAAAGGACCAACTGCAAGGGGAAGTGGCTGTGATACTTCATTAATAATAGGCTTTCCTGAAAATCCAAGGGAAACATTCTGTGAGCCTGAGAGGGGTGCCCCTGGAACCTCATTGTGACTGATTGTGGTCCTGCTTGCCCCTGTGTCAATTAAAAACTTTCTGTCTTTTCCTAACACTTGACTGTGTACATAAGGACCCTCTTGATCTACAGGAACTTCAATAAGGGGCAAGCCAAACTCCCTCTCTAGGCTGTTTCATGTGTACCGCTGATAATCGGGGTAGTCATTCTGTGCATACTGGTACATCTGTTGTGTCGTGTTCTGTGTTGCAGTAATAGGCTGTTGCTGTGGCACTGCTACAGTTTGTGATGAAGCTGGCATAGGCGGAATATGTTGTATATTCTGTGGTGCTTGTTGCTGGGCCTGATCTTGTCTAGGTACGCGCGGTCTCTCCTTGGTCTTACCCGTGGAGATATTGTGTTTCAGAACTGCACAATCGTTTACATAATGACCTGGCTGTTTACAATAGTTACATGTCCCTTTAACAGGAGCCGTCGAATTACTGGGCTGGGTCGCACCCTTTTTGTGACCGTCAGCAGGAACTGACTGGGCAACTAACATTTTCATTTTTGTGTCTTTCATACGTCTTTGTTCATGTTCTTGTTCTTCTCTAATTCTATTCTGGTGGTACTGTAACATTTGTAACATTTGTGAAGGGGTGTTAGCTTGCCAAGTGCTTTTGACTTTCAGTACTCTGTTCTTAACCTGGGGCAGTGAATTCTCGACTAATTTCGTTACAAAAAGGTGTGGATATGATTCCCTGCTTGATTTCAGGCCGCTATTAATACCAAAACATTTCTCAAATCGAGTATAAAAATCACTAGTGTCTTCATCGGGTTTCTGTTTACAGGCTGAGATTGCACCCCAATCTTCCTTTTTCGTACTTAATAAACGTGGCAACACTTGTACTAACAATCCTGGTAATGCTTTAACCTTATCCCCAAGCCCTTGGCCTGGAATTCTAGTATTCTCTTCGTTTTCTAATGCAGTCCAATCAATCTTTGCATTTCCCACTTCCCATTCTTTTTCTTTAAGTTTCTCATAAATACCAGGAGGCAGTAATACTTTCAATATCTTCATAAGGTCGGGATAAGTATAGTCACCCATGAGTAACATGTCTTTTATTTCACGGTGAAAACCTGCGGGGTCTTTATCATGGCTAGGTACTAGTTTTTTCATTTCCAATAATTCTATTTTGGTTATGGGTGTGAACACAAACACACGTCTAAGTGTATTATCGGTATTCTGAACTGGGTGCACTTCTCGTAACGGATTCTGTCTATCCATGTAATACATTTTTCTTTCCATGGAGTGTGCTGAATCAGACGGTGGACATAGAAAGGCACTATATCTGTGCCGATGTTCTAGAATTACCTTAATTAGATTGGTACCTAGACCTCTCCACTTATTCATGAGTAGTTCTGCTAATATATCAGGCAGGGGGCCTGGATCGGAATGTTGGCTTCTATACAATAGAAGTAGGTGTTGTATCATGTGTGTACCAGCTAAACGCTGTTCACTTGGTGTCATGTTCAGAAATGTGTGTGCTAACGCATCATCACTATATTTCTCGGGACTGTCAGCCCATTGTACTGCTGACCTCGCTAATTCTTGTTCATCCATAGAATCTAGTACATGGTACCCCATTCGTTCTCGGAGTCTGTTATCAGTAGCTTGAAATAAGTGGTCAGGAGTTCTTGGGTTACACATAGCTTCTTGAAAAATTCTTTTACTTTCTGGACGCACTGGGCGCATTGAATTATTAAAGGGTCTTCCTTTACCTACATACGCTATCGTTTCTCTAACTGGTAATTGTGCTTGTCCTGTAGCTTCTTCTGGTTGCTCCTCTTCTGAGGACTCAAACTTGTCTGATTCATTTTCTGGTTCTAACTGTCTTGTTTCATGTATTTTTATTACTACGTTTCTGATTCTTTGATACATGTTTTTTATACAATTCTGTCTATCATGGCTCCCGTCTGCTATATTCTGACCCCATCTATGAAGTGCTTTCATTTCCTCCGGGTCCATCCCCGGCCTGTCTTGTTCTCTTATTAAGCAGTTTATAAAAAACCGTAATATCTTGGCTTGAGTGTCAACTTTCTGGTGAGCCATGGCTTCCTTAATACTTTCGGGTCCTTGCCCTGTTTGGACAAAATGATATATTCTGTCTAGATGTTCAACCATTCCGGGTAGGGTCAACAAAAAGTTGGTGACCCGTCTTAGTCGTACTGATGCTAGTATTAATCTTTCATCATTTCTACCGGGTACTGGATCATATCTACAATCCCCGAGACGTTCTTTTATTATATCAAAATCGGCTGATCGAGGTGTACGTTGTTGTGCTAGATCCCTGTAAGTCAATCTATGTACTTGTGGAGGTGTCTGGAAACCTATCGCCCCTCCGGATGCGCCTCCTGAGGCACTGGCTCCGAAGGGGTTGTTCGGGTGAAAAGTGGAAGGAATGGGTGCGGGAAGAGCTGGAAGAACGGGAGGAAGACCAGGAGGGACATTCGGAACGGGAGGAAGAGGTGGAGGAGTAGCTTGTCGCGGGGGTAGGGGCTGATTGTCTCGGGGTCGAGCGCCGCCAGGAGGAGGTGTGCGCGGCGGTGCGGCATTAGCATATGCGGGCGCTACATCATCTAGATAGGAAGAAAGGAAAATGTCCTTCGCGGTTTTGGGATGCATTTTAGTCGGGAGCATGGGAGGTGGTAGATCTTTTGGTACTTCCGGAGTGGCCTTAGGCAAACCTTCGGCCAGGAGAGGATACATACCATTCCTAAGGGTGTTTAGTTGTCTGTCTACTTGTTCTATTTTTACTCGGATACCTTCCTCAACTAATACGTTTTCTTGGGCCTTGTCTGAATCCTCTTTCCTTTTCTCTTCTTTTCTAAGTGCTTTTTCTGTACGCCTATGCGATTCTTTACGCCATAATTCGATGGCATCCTTCTGTGACTGTCTGGCTTTCTTTTTCCGTAATGCTTCTTCTACTCTTATGATGCAATCTGAATCCCATGTCCCTGCAGCGGGCCATCTCTGATTCTCTGCTAGATCTTTAGTGTAGTCCACCCATAAATCGAGAAATAGAACGGCATCTAGGCCGTGCTTGTGGTACATAAAGTACCCTGGAGTGTCCCTAGGTGGAATGGGAACAGCTTCCTCGAGTATCCCTTTTCTAGTCTTTATCTGTCTTAATTTGGAAAATAACGGCATCTTAAAAATCTGGCTACTTGGTGCTTACTCAGATATGAACACAATGAACACAATAATCACAATAATGACGATCGAACAATCACTCATACCACGACATTTTGAGACACATTAAAACATTTTGAGATGAACAATAACAATTAGAATGAAACTCGCTAACTGGATAATACTAGATACACTGCTCAACAGTACAGACTGGATATACTGCTAAACAGTACAGATACACTGTCTAAAACAGTGCAGACCAGGTCTGTGTACCCAAACCTGTCTTGACCGGCACAAACTAATGCGCACGTCTAGATGCGTCCCCAGCAACGGTACTCACCGGGAAGCACGGAAACAGAAGGCCTCGGAAACTCTGGACTGGACTCGACTGGATTCGGACTGGATTCGGGCTCGACTCGTGACGCAGATACTTCGGAACTTCGGAACCTGGTGGGCCTCCGTATACCTCGGATCTTGCTCTCTCAGCTAGGCTCTGGTCGGGATCCTCCGCACTTCTCACCGCCTCGTCTGGGTGTCGATCGCGGCCTCAGTCACCTCCGTTGGCCTGAGGGAGATACAGGAAATCCTGCGGGTACGCGTAGTTTCCGTCCGGCTGTGGCAGGGGGCTAAGCCTGCAAAGCACCTCCGGCGGGTGAGATGGGGGAGGGGTCCCTATTCGGGCGCCAATTATGTGGTAAATTTAATTACCTGGTACTGAATTTCTATGCGGTAAAGTCAATAAGAATAACTCATAATAAATAAGAGGCAAAATCCGTGATATTTGAGGTTTCTCAAAATGGGTTTTATTCCTTAAAAAGGAATTGGGTAATTAGCACATTGGCTCGAGCCAAGGTGGCATACCGTTCCGTCACCACGCAGGTTCGGAAAGGGACAGACTGACAGAGTCAATGGTAATATGCGAATATGCAAGTATGCGACAATACATTATTGACAGGCATTCATATATATAGTCAATGCATTACAGTAAAGGCATATGCAGGAGGCGTAACAGCTGAGAAGAGAGATAAGAGTGCATGTACGTAATACAAAAAGGCGTTACAATAGGCGTGCATGAAGGCGTGAACAAGAACGTCATTTAACATGATGTCACAAGTAGGCGGATCCATGAGTGAATCCGGCAGTGTCAGCAGAAATACATGGCAGAGATGCGCGCGCAGCAGTATGACGTGTAATGTACGTGTAACTTGAGGGGTGAAGGGGGACTTGACATTTAGCCCTACATGTGGAGACAGATGTCTGGATGTCAGATCAACCTAATCCCAAATCGTATCTAATATCTCATGTTTAAGGAACTGTATTATCTGGAAGGAAAAGGTCTTTCGGACAAGAGGCTATTCTATACTGACTGTGAGTGCGTGTATGAGCGTCTACGTGTCTGCATGAGATGCGAGGGGTGCGAGGGAGGGCATGGGCCTACCATGGAAACAGAGCCATGAATTACTTGCACAGAGACAGTGAGGCCGAGCCCTTTGCTCTGCAGCTGGAAGGATGTTGACGTGAAACTACTAGACAGGAATGTATTTTCGAGGAGTGGAGCAGATAATTCGAAGGTTGAATACAGTCTTGGCAGGCAACAGGCTGAGCCAAGCACCGTTAGCCGCACAAGGAGTAAGGCAGAGGTCACGGGTACAGATGCAGGCCCAGGTTTGAGATTCAGAGTCAGAAGGCAGGAAAAGGCTCGATGGCAGAATTCAGGGCCTACTTCGCCAGAGCTGAAAAACGTGTTGAGTTCACTACATAAAGACGTTGGCATGGCATATTTAGGAACGGACTATTCAACCCATTCATGGTGGATCTGAAAGAGGACATGTTAACGTTGGACGCAAATGTATTTGCGTCTTCACAGCTTGAAGTGGAGGGAACATACATGTACTTGTAACGTGTACACGGAGTCGTTGGGGTCTAAGATAGGGGACACAATCGATCACAAAATTTATATTACCTCAGGCAAGCCCTGTGGATATTGCTTAAAAATGCATGGCCTTTGACATTGCACTGCACACAGTACCAATATCATCACCACCTGCAGGGCATTGCCTGTAGGCACTAAAACAGGGTATGACTTTCATTCTTACCCTAAACTCAGTAAACATGCCCACAGTGCTCAAATAAACTGCCATGTGGGTGTGTCTCCTGGGTAATGCTCAATAACCTTTTGTCTATTTCCATTCATCTTTTTTGAAACTGAAAGAAACCAAAACAATGTTCACGGATGTCTTGATTCAACCAGCAAGCTCGAGGAACTCACTGATTAACTTACCTGCATTTATAATGTCTCATGCAGAGATTCATCAAATGGTGCCAACATGATTATTGATGAGACAGGATCTTTCCCATGAGCTAGGAGGTACAATTTATTTTACAAAGTGTTTGTAAGTGTTCATGTGATGCAACTTCCAACCATAGCGTACATTTACCATTTGTTAATCAGGTCAAAAACAGTAGCACAAAATTGGGTTGTGCTACTTGAACGCTCACACAAATGTTAATAAGTACATACCTAAGCCTCAACCATAACCACAGGGTGCTATGGCTTGTAATATGTAATTTTATTTTAAGTATTATGCTGGCTTAATTTCCCGAGGGCCTGCCTAGCATTCAGTTTTATTTCAGCAAAGTTCTGAGAGTGTCAAGCACCATTATAGGTATGGCAGTCAGTGAGCCTCAAAGATTCATGTTTATGGTAGAAAAAAGACAAGATATAAGGAGAAAAGACATTCAAGTATTCTTAGAACTGCCTTTGTGCAACTGAGAAATCTCAATGAACCAAGGTTGTTTGTCGCTTTAGTCCCAAATCAAAAATTCTTATGAATACAAAGAAATTAAGGATCGGGCAATCTTGGAATTTGAGATACTAGTGGTTATCCTCATATTTTGATTATAGTGGTGTCAACATTTCGGATTAAAACCGAATGCAGAGAAAGGGTGAGAAGACAGAGGAACAGGACATTCCACAATATTTACTTATGGTTCCTGTGGCCTTCCTTTGACCTCCCTCCCCCCCTCCCTGTACAGCCTGTGGTACAGAAAATTCTGGACCCGTGTTATAAACTTTGTCGTATCATGACGATTTTGGTATCGACAGACCGCAAATGGTTAGAATACTATGCACAATCATTTCCGTCGTATTTGGGTGATGAAATCACCCTGAAATGAGAGTTTCCGTCTTGAACCCTCGGGTTCCATTTTGTGAACGGCAGCCATTTTGTGATTGCCCTCACATAAGCCAATGACTCAGGCCAGAAACGAGTCTGAAGGACACGTATACTTTTGCTGACTCCTCTGTGACCTGGGCAAGCTGACTCCATTGGCCGAGGCCAGCCTGTTCGGCCAGTTCCTTTCCCAGTGGCCGAATGAGATTAGTATCAAGGTGCAACATATCGTAAACCTTTCATCGCACACAAACCATGCCTAATCTTACACACACCTGTCTCTGTTTCTTTCTTTATGACCTGCTTTACGAGGAGGAGGTGCCAGTTTTTATTGGGGGTTCGTCAATATCTGATGAAATTACTGGGCCTTGCCGGTAATTGATTATGGTTGGACAAACTGAAATGTGGGCTTGTCATCATGACTCTGCTTTTCCTTTGTAGTGAAAATATGTGAATGGTCAACTGTAAAATAAGGAATGTTTGCCTAAAGCGTAATATTTTGTATAAAAGAAGAAGGCTGGCTTTGTAAGATTGAGCAGTCTCCTGAGAATATACACCGTGTTGTACTTCTAGGATACCTGTTACTGGCTGCAGTCAATAAATTCGATCTTTGACTTCACCAAGAAGACTCTGTGTTTCTGTAGTCTGAAACAGGAAAAACTTGAAGTCTTCGGGTGTGTACTGGGTTCTAAAAACCCAGTACTTCAGTTGCCGCTTCCAACGTGGGGTGATTTCAGCGGTACCGGTCCAAACCAGAGGTTTGTGAGGAGCTTCGTGTGAAAATTCTGGAGGAAGGCCGCCACTTCATCGACCCCTGTATGTCGACGTGGTCCGAAAGTCTTTGCTGCAAGGTTCCCCACTTCCCGACGGCTACGAAGGACTGCTGCCCTGACTATCGCCCTGTTTTGGACCCTTGATGATTGGTAGAGCGAAACGATAGACGAGTCTTCTGGTGACGTCATCGATCATCGATACCTCAGTTAAGTATAAGTGGAGCGTCTCCCAGTCCTTAGTTTGGTTCTTAGTTTTTGGTATCCCCTTGGGATCGCTTTTATTTGGAACTTGCAAGTCCCAAAGCCGAGGGATTTGTGTATTCACGAGACTATCGTATTCGATAATCCTTTGAAGTTTGAAGCTAGACTAGAGAGCTAAGATGCCTGGTCTTAGCAGACTTGGAAATTTGTTTTGTCTTGGTTGTAATAGGGATTCCCGATTGGAGGACTCGTGTCCGGTTCCTCCGATTGGAACTCCAAACTACGAACTTTCTGTGAAGCATGGCGTAGGCCCTATCACATATAATGCAGTATGGATCCGATACACCAGGAAAGATAGTGTTTTAAAATGGCCCCAATATGGTAGTTTTGACGCAGAGATTTTGGATAATCTGGAGGTTAAACTTTTTAAGAAGAAAGACCGGCCGGCAATGTTTGACTCTTTTCGCATATGGCGCAAAGAAGCCAAACAGAGAGAAATGAAATTAGCAAAGAAAAATAAACGTGAAAGAGGTATGTCAATGGTGCAAGCTGCCATTGCGTTTAGGGATAATGAGGAAGAGCAAGAGAGCGAACAGACGCTTAGAGCGAAGAAATTAGCGGTAGATAGATGCTACCCAGTTTTGCCGCTTAAACAGCAGAAAGACGAGACAGATCTTATGAAGGATCCTTTAATGTCGCATCTATTGAGTTCACCGCCACCTTATGCACAGAGTGCTACTGCACCACCGCCACTGGTTGTGGCCGTGCAACTTCCCGTTCTTGTACCACCTGCGATTCCTCCACAGCCAGCTCCTTTTCCGTTGGCTACTGTTCCTTTGGCGCAGCCTCCTCAGGGGCCGCCAACTTTGCCTTCTCCTTTGTCTACTACTCCTACATCTGTCCTTAATACTCCTTCTATTCCGACTTTGGATTCTTCTGCTATTGTTCCGTCTTCTCTTATTCTTCCATCTACTCCTTCTACTAGACAGTGAATGACTGCTGCCTTTTCTGGTTTCTTGACTCCATGGTTGGGACAATTGGGTATGTCTCCTGTGAGTGAGAATAGACAATTGCGTAGTCAATTGCCTGATATAGATGAGCGTGTGGTTTTGGATCATATGGCAAGTAGATGGGTTACGTATACTTCCCAGTATGACCTCGAGGGTATCATGGATGTTTTCCGGCAATGGAAAGCATCGACGCAACGGTACGTCTTTGAAATGATGTGTAGGTTCCTCCATGAACAATGGATTGACGAAGTGGATAAGGCTCCTGAAGAATTGTATCGTGTGCATTCAGAGTTTGCGAAAGGCACGATTGTGAGTCTCCTCGACATCGAGAGAGCGGTGTCGACGTTGTTATCATTTTGTAAGAATGCTCCTTCTGAGCGGTTGTTTGAGCCTGATTCGTCGGTTGGGAGAAAAGCGCGTCAGTATTCGATGCAAGAGGTTCCTCCAGTTTGGAGACCTCTAGATGGAGCTGTGCCTGCGCACTTTCAGCGAGTGTGGGTACATGTTCCTTGGAAGCGTGCAGAAGTCTTAGCGCTTAAGCAGTCTTTACCTGATCCGCGCAAAAATCCTGCGGGATATTATAAAGAGCTCACTCAAACTGTGGGGTCATGCGTCATGAATTTAGCAGACATAGACATGCTGTTTGGCAACGTTGTTCCACAGCCTATCTGGAATGTGATTCGACATACGGATCATGATCACGAATTGGGTGATACATGGGTTAATATTGTTGCTGCGAATGACAGACAAGTTGGAGGTGCTAAGCCTGAAGATCTGATTGCTGAACTTCCTGGTAGAATAGTTACTTTCATGAAGACTTTGATGCCCGAAGTGCGTGTTAATTGGGATAAATTGTCTGCATGTAAGCAGAAGAAAGATGAGACGGTGTCTGATTTCTTTACGAGGTTCGTAGAGACTTTTGTAGATCATAGTGGTCAGGATATGGCTACCGATGGTGGCCAGAGATCGTTCGTTGACAAGTTTGTACATAATTTGCTTCCCGAGTTGTGCACTAAGTTGAAGGATTCCGAGAGTGCTTGGCCAGTCTCTACGTCAGCGCAGATTTTAGCTACGGCTCAATACTATGAAAATAGGCGCAAAGATGAGTTAGAGAAAGCGGATAAGAAGACTAAGGAATTGAAGACTAAAGTTCTTCTACAACAAGCTTACCCACCCCGTACTAATAGCCAGCGCGATTATCAGCAATCTCAACAAAATTCGGGAAACTCGCAAAGGAACGAATCTTCTCAACAGCGTTTTCCATATGGGCCTAATCAATGTGCGTATTGTAAAGAAGAGGGTCACTACAAGAATAGTTGTCCGGTCTTGTTGCAGCGCACGAATGGCGCTTCTGGTGTACGTGGTATAGGTGCTCAACAAGTGCCTAGAGGTAGAGGTTGCGGACAGAACGTACGTCCTTTGCCTCCACAGAATTCGATGAATAGTTTTGATCAACAGCAAAGTTCGTCTGGAAGGACAGCACAGTACTATGTAGATGATTATTATGTTGAAGGTGACGAAGCGAATGGTAATGATTGTTAGGACAGCCATGGACAAAGAGAGGGAGTTGTTTCAGTTCCAGTAGATCAGAGAGGACCCTATGTTGAAGTGATTGCATCAGGTGTGTCAGAACCTTTTCTGCTAGATACTGGTGCTACAAAGAGTTCTATTATGCATTCTAAACTCCCTGGCGCACCTTTGTCTGGCTTAGATAATGTTTCCGTAGGTTTTTCTGGCGCCCCCGTTACAAATCCGATTTCTGCTCCGTTGTCTCTTTCTGTTGGATCTCGTAAGTTTGAAGCACCACTCATTTTGACTACAGGTTGTAATGAGAATTTATTGGGATTGGACTTATTGAAGAGATTGTATGCGACACTGTATTGTTCCCCATCAGGAGTACATCTTACCTTGGGTGAGAGAGTGATCTCTCCGATGTACCTGTCGAAAGCTAGTCTTCCATCTGAGTTGTCTTCTTTACCGGATTCATTGTGGGCTACTGGTCCGAATGATGTAGGCCTATTGGAGATTCCTCCATACGTTGTGAAACTGAAGGCGAATGCTAAGTTACCGCACATTCCACAATATTGTATCTCGAGTGATGGTGAAAGAGCACTTTTAGAGATCATTTATGATCTGATCGAAAAGGGTGTCATTGAGAGGTAACGTGTGCAATAGTCCTGTTTTGCCTGTTTTAAAGAGAACTGATTCTTCACAGCCTCCCTTTATATAGATTTGTCATTGATCTTCGTGAAGTGAACAAGATTGTTGTTCCACAGTTTCCGGTTGTGCCTGATATTACAGCTTTGTTGACTATGATTCCAGCTACTGCCACATGGTTTTCGGTGATCGACTTGAAGAATGCTTTCTTCAGCATCCCGATTGCCGTTTAGAGTAGGGACATTTTTGGATTCTCTTTAGGAGGACGAAGCTTACGCTTTAAACGCACTCCTCAAGGCTATTGCGAGAGTCCATCGATCTATAGTCAAGCTTTAAAGACACAACTTGATTTGTTGGTTTTACCAGATGGTGCAGCCCTTATTCAATGTGTTGATGATTTGTTAGTTGCTGCTGATACTGAGGAGATTTGTAGGGAAGCCACTTTGTCGTTGTTACGCCACCTGTCTGATTTTCATCACAAGGTTTCTCTCTCCAAGCTACAATATCGTCGACAAGAAGTAACATACTTAGGTCACCTCTTATCGAAGGAGGGAAGGAAACTGACCCCAGAAAGAATTCAAGCTATTGCGAAAATGAGAGTGCCTATGACACAGAGAGAATTACGTGCGTTTTTGGGTATTACGTCGTACTGTAGGAAGTGGATCCCTAATTTTTCTCTGTTAGTAAAGCCTTTGGTAGCATTGACCTGTAAGGATACTCCAAATCCCATTCCGTGGTCTGAAGATTGTCAGATAAGTTTTTCCGAATTGCGCAATGCGTTGTGTTCGGCTCCTGTATTGGGTACTCCTGACTACAGTAAGCCTTTCACATTGTATGTTCACGAGAGAGAGGGATGTGCATTGTCAGTGTTGACTCAGCAGTTCGGCGATAAGCAGCGTCCATGTTCTTATTTTTCATCGACTTTGGATCCGGTAGCTAGAGCATTGCCGAGTTGCTTGAGGGCTACGGCGGCAGCGGCTGTTTCAATTCAACAGTCTGCTGGTTTGGTTATGGATAATATGTTAGTTGTCATGGTTCCACATGCAGTGGATACCTTGTTGAACCGTACGAAGACACAGCGCCTAACTAGTGCTTGGTTGTCGGGTTATGAGTTGACGTTGTTAGCGAGCCATGTGCACATTAAACGATGCAGCACGTTGAATCCAGCCACATTGTTGCCAATTACGGCTGAGACAGATAGCGAAGAACAGCATGGCTGTTTTCTGAGAACTGAAGAAGAGACGAAAGGGAGAGTAGACCTTAGGGACACTCCTCTTCCTGAGTGTGATGGTACTTTGTGGGTTGATGGCTCGTGCTTTAAGTTGCCGAATGGTGATACGACTGCAGCATATGCTGTTACGACTTTGCATACGATTGTTGAAGCTGCACGTATCCCACATAATTCAGCACAAGCAGCAGAGTTGATTGCATTAACGAGAGCATGTGTCTTGGCGAAAGGAAAACGAGTGAATGTGTATACTGACAGCCAATACGCATTTGACGTGGCTCATAGCTTTGGACGTTTGTGGCGTGAACGTGGGTTCCTGACTTCGCATGGGACAAAGATCCAGCATGAACAGTTGGTGAATGAACTTCTTGAATCTCTTACTTTGCCGTTGCAAGTAGCGATTGTGAAATGCAGTGCCCATAAAAAGGTTACGGATGATGTTGGTCGCGGAAATGCATTTGCGGATGAAGTTGCGAAAGAAACTGCGAGAAATGTGATGAGCCGAATGTATGTTGCAGGCCCTGCAAGATGGGTTGGTGACGTTGGCATGTGTGAAGATACGATTGAGAGTGTGAAGTCCATTCAAGCTGAAGCTACAGAGAAAGAGTTGAATGAATGGAGAGAAAGTAGAGGTAGATTGGATTCGAATGGTTGTTGGACTGATTTGTCAGAGCATCAGAGATGGTTGTTGCCTAACGCGTATGTGCTTCCAGTTGTTACAATGGCTCATGGAATGGCACATATCAGCGTGAAAGGGATTTGTACGTTGTTGGCTCAGGTTTGGCAGAACGCGGGAATTCCTAAGTGTGCAGAGAACTTGGAGAAGAATTGCATGGTGTGTTTGAAATACAATCCTGGTAGGGGAACCCCAACTCCAGCTGGTCATTTTGCTCCTCCTACGTATCCGTTCGAGGTTTTGCAGCTAGATTTCATCCACATGGAAAGGTGCAACAATTTGAAATACGTACTCGTTGTTGTTTGTGCCTTTTCAAGATGGGTAGAAGCATATCCCTTAAAAGACAATACTGCCTTATCTACAGCTAAAGCCCTTGTCAAAGAATTCTTCCCTAGATTTGGAATGCCGAGAATGGTCTGGAGTGATAATGGGAGTGAATTTGTGGGTCGAGTCATGAAGAGAGTGTGTGAGTGTCTAGGTATCCAGCAAAAATTCCACGCTGCAAATCACCCCCAATCAGCTGGACTAGTAGAGTGCTATAATGGCACGTTAAAACTGAAATTGGCCAAGATACAAGCAAGTACTGGTCTTAAATGGCCTGACGCTCTGCCTTTAGCACTCCTATCAACGAGAATGACTGTGCACTCCCGAGTGGGACTTAGTCCCTATGAAATTGTGTTTGGCCGTCCGGCCAATATATGGGGAGTGCCGAGGCCAACGAAACTCAGCGAAATCGAACACCCTGTACTGCTTGATTACTTGTATGAATTGACGACTAAATTGCATGTTTTACACCAACAGGTTCACAATACTCTGCCTCAGGTCTCTGAAGCTCCAGGACATCCTATCAATCCTGGATCTTGGGTCCCTTGCTCACTGCACCATCAGGATTCAAGCAAGCCGGGCCGAAGACGGCTGTAATGCCAGAAACCGGTCCCCGGAAGCTTGTTTCCTTTCCAGTAAAAGAATTGGCTTGGTAGTTTGGTCTGCCCTGTTCCCATGATGCACTGGGCCAGGGACAGACTAATTTGCATGTAGCCAGGTTCTGAGCTGGGATGGTGCAGTGAGCGAAAAAACGGTGATGGATCAAGCCCTGATCTGTTGACTGGGTACGAGTATTCTGCTTAATTCAGATGCTCTGTCCATCACCACCCCCTTTTCTGAATTGTTTTGTCCACCATAAGCGTGGAAGGGTATGCTCAGACATGAGTCCCTTGCTCACTGCACCATCAGGATTCAAGCAAGCCGGGCCGAAGACGGCTGTAATGCCAGAAACCGGTCCCCGGAAGCTTGTTTCCTTTCCAGTAAAAGAATTGGCTTGGTAGTTTGGTCTGCCTTGTTCCCATGATGCACTGGGCCAGGGACAGCCTAATTTGCATGTAGCCAGGTTCTGAGCTGGGATGGTGCAGTGAGCTAAAAAACGGTGATGGATCAAGCCCTGATCTGTTGACTGGGTACGAGTATTCTGCTTAATTCAGATGCTCAGTCCATCACCACCCCCTTTTCTGAATCGTTTTGTCCACCATAAGCGTGGAAGGGTATGCTCAGACATGAGTCCCTTGCTCAGTGCACCTTCAGGATTCAAGCAAGCCGGGCCGAAGACGGCTGTAATGCCAGAAAATGGTCCCCGGAAGCTTGCTTCCTTTCCAGTAAAAGAATTGGCTTGGTAGTTTGGTCTGCCCTGTTCCCATGAGGCACTGGGCCAGGGACAGACTAATTTGCATGTAGCCAGGTTATGAGCTGGGATGGTGCAGTGAGCTAAAAAACGGTGATGAATCAAGCCCTGATCTGTTGACTTGGTACGAGTATTCTGCTTAATTCAGATGCTCTGTCCATCACCACCCCCTTTTCTGAATCGTTTTGTCCACCATAAGCGTGGAAGGGTATGCTCAGACATGAGTCCCTTGCTCACTGCACCATCAGGATTCAAGCAAGCCGGGCCGAAGACGGCTGTAATGCCAGAAGCCGGTCCCCGGAAGCTTGTTTCCTTTCCAGTAAAAGAATTGGCTTAGTAGTTTGGTCTGCCCTGTTCCCATAACGCACTGGGCCAGGGACAGACTAATTTGCATGTAGCCAGGTTCTGAGCTGGGATGGTGCAGTGAGCTAAAAAACGGTGATGGATCAAGCCCTGATCTGTTGACTGGGTACGAGTATTCTGCTTAATTCAGATGCTCTGTCCATCCCACCCCCTTTTCTGAATGGTCAAGAACTTCCAGCGGACAAAGAATGATCAGCCTTGTTGGACCGGTCCCCACCTAGTCCTTCTCTCAAAATGATCAGCTGTTCGAGTGGAAGGGAAGAAGAATTGGATCCACGGCGTACACATCAAGAGGATCCCTTTACCTCTACCGTACGACCGGCGGGTCAAGGAGGGGATCGCTGACTCCGAAACTGAGACTGTGCCTCGTTTTCTGCCTTTTAGCGATGCACGTGTAAAAGGAACAATTTCTGAACGAGAAAGTGACAATATTTTGCAAGAAGCTGTGCCACCGTCAATTCAATTGAACACTACAGAGCCTGAACTCTTGTTTCAGAACCAGACAGTACTTGGAAAAAGCCGTTATAATTTGAGGCCAAGAACTATGGACAAATAAAAATTATTTTTCTTTACTATTTTTGAAAGTGCAGCTCTCTCATCCGAGAAACTTGCTTATTTTTGTTTTTCGAACCGCCATCCGGGTTCTGCTGCTAGGGTCGCGGTTGATTAAGTCTTTAGAGTGCAGCTGAAGACGTTAGGTCGACAGTTCTGGTTGGTCTAAGGGAGTTGCCCTGGACTGACAGAAGCATTCCTTAGCATAGAACACCCTACCGCCGCGGGCAGCAAATTAGAGAGGATGGAGTTTTTCGAGATGAAGAGACCTGCCAAACAGATGAACTTTAAAGCCAGAATGTGTATATTGATGACAAAGAAACGATTTTTGATATCATGTATTTTCATGTTGCTTAGTGTGATGACATTTTTAATAGGATATGTTTTATTTAATTTTCAAGGGACCTTTGCACCCACTACACAGTCCACACCTCCTTCTACTGTTCCTTCGCATTCTTTTCACCCTCTGCCTGAACATGAATCCACTAGAAGATTAGAGTTTATTAATAACTCCTTTGTTCAGTTGTTACACCAACACCAACTAGTAGTGAACACAACTAATTGTTGGGTGTGTGGTCTTATGCCACATACAACAGATAAGGGTATCCCATACTTGGTCTTACCATTTAGTTACAATGGTTCTTTGTGGGCGTTTCAGACGATGTTCATATATGCCATCGAACCATATCCCCCACGTTCTACGAGAAGTATTTCGAGCAACAAGGCATTGGTAGTGGGAATAAAAAATATGAGCAGAAACATTGACTCGTGTAGAACGATTTCTAGAGATGAGTTACAAGCTTATGATAGATGGAATGTAACAGGATATGGAGTTGCTCTGAGTGAGAACCAGCCAGCAAAGAAATCCTCCTCGATTTGGATTGTACCCCATCAGGGTCACCTATGTCTGCAAGGTAATGGCAGGAATCCCAGAGCTCAGTTAGGGAGAAGTATTTGTACTGAAACGTATGTTTTTGCTTCTCGGACATCCCCTTGGTTTCTAGCAGCTAAGGGTACCTATTTCATCTGCCATGACAGAGCCTATACATGGTTGCCCCCTGACTTCTCGGGCACATGTTTTGTTTTGTTCCTGTTGCCTCCCATGTATACGGCCGCGGCAGATTACCATAAGACAAGGATAGTTAGAGGTGTCATTAGTAAAGAAGACACTGCAGGACAAGAATTTGGAGATTTCGTAAAGGATTTTCTGCCGTTTTGGGGGCCTATGGTGAACAGCAGGAACATAAGACAATTAACAAGGGTGGTTGAATCCACTGTAGTTGAAACAGCGGGTGCCCTTAGTAATTTGACTGCTGAGCTCCAGTCGGATCGCCTTATGACTCTTCAGAACAGGGTTGCATTAGACGTCATACTTGCAGACCAAAGTGGGGTATGTAAAGTGATCCAATCAAGTTGTTGTATTGTCATCCCCCATAACGCTCCGACAGTCTTCCAGGCCATTTCCAAACTGCATTAGATCTCCGAATCTATTCACGTGGATAATGGAGATTGGTCATTGATGGGGTGGTTCTGGGAACTGATATCTGCCTGGGGATGGAAGATTCTGATAGTCATTGGGATGACCTTAGCCATTCTTTTCCTGTTCTGTCTGTGTGTACAGTGTGTTCCTGCAATATGTGGCCTTTGTGCTACTTCATGTGTAAGGAAACCTGTATCAAGAAACGAGCTAAGTAATAGGATGATGCTACAGCAACATCTCAGTGACTTTATGAATACAGACCTGGACTCAGATTAGCGTGAGTATAGGTTATTGCCTATGTAAGGGCAAAAGGAGGGTCTGTGGTACTGAAAATTCTGGACCTGTGTTATAAACTTTGTCGTATCATGACGACTTTGGTATCGACAGACCGCAAATGGTTAGAATACTATGCACAATCATTTCCGTCGTATTTGGGTGACGAAATCACCCTGAAATGAGAGTTTCCGTCTTGAACCCTCGGGTTCCATTTTTTGAACGGCAGCCATTTTGTGATTGCCCTCACATAAGCCAATAACTCAGGCCATAAACGAGTCTGAAGGACACGTATACTTTTGCTGACTCCTCTGTGACCTGGGCAAGCTGACCCCATTGCCCGAGGCCAGCCTGTTCGGCCAGTTCCTTTCCCAGTGGCCGAATGAGATTAGCATCAAGGTGCAACATATCGTAAACCTTTCATCGCACACAAACCATGCCTAATCTTACACACATCTGTCCCTGTTTCTTTCTTTATGACCTGCTTTACGAGGAGGAGGTGCCCGTTTTTATTGGGGGTTCTGAAGAACTCAAAACTTCATTCTCAGAAAATATGTGAATGGTCAACTGTAAAATAAGGAATGTTTGCCTAAAGCGTAATATTTTGTATAAAAGAAGAAGGCTGGCTTTGTAAGATTGAGCAGTCTCCTGAGAATATACACCGTGTTGTACTTCTAGGATACCTGTTACTGGCTGCAGCCAATAAATTCGATCTTTGACTTCACCAAGAAGACTCTGTGTTTCGGTAGTTTGAAACAGGAAGAACTCGAAGCCTTCGGGTGTGTTCCCTGGCACCGCTGGGTTCTAAAAACCCAGTACTTCAAGCCCCTTATCCTCTCATCTCACCGTATCCATGGCCTTCCCATAACCCCCTCATCCCCCCTCCTCCTCTCACCATCCATTTCTACTTCTCAATTTTGTCCTCCTATGTATGATCTCTATTCTTCACCTCTGCTCAACACCAGTAAAAATATCACTGTAACTCCATCCACTCCTTTCTATCACCATCTTCCCCCCCTCAGACCCTTGCATCACATCTCTCTCCCCAGTCCCCCACAGCCCACTGTCCTCCTTTGCCTACTACACTTCCTCCCCCACCTTCGACCCTCGCACCCCAACACTCTCCCCGGTCTCCCAATTCCCCCTGTCCTCCTTCTCCTTGGTACCTCTCTCCCTTAACCATTGAGCCACCCTTCACTCCGTGCTTAGCTCACCTCTCTCTGGAACTAAACTTGATTCTCTCATCTCTTCCATTTCCCAGCTTGAAGCGTCCATTTCACTCTTATGTGTTAAGATATCCCCCTCCCAGAATAACCTCCAGAGGAGTTCCTTGCTCCCGCGCCCCAATAAGGCCAACCACAGTCTGTCCTTCACAGACATCACAAACTTACTGGCTAGCTACATGACTACCAACGTCAATTCCCCTCCACTCGCCTCTCCTAACAATTCTACTCAATTTACCATTCAGGCCATCTCTTCCATCAGAACTTACCAGCCTCCGCCTCAAGGGGCACCCTCATTCAAGAATCTAATCCCTATCCCCCTCATCAAACCAGACACACACATCACCAAACAGTTGTATGCTCCATAACTGCTGATCTGCAACCCAACACAAACTGGAAATCTCTGCCACTATTACCCACCACAATCTCAACATGCTCTTTCTCACGGAGACCTGGTTTAATGACTCCTCTCACACTTCATTTGATCTTTTGATACCTACTGACTACTCTATCCTCAGAAACAACAGAACAGACATGATCGGGGAGGTGTTGCGATTATCTTCAGAAACTCCCTTCAAATTAATGCCTTTCCCACCATCCTCTTTCGCATGTTCAAATGCCTTTCCCTAGAACTCCAAGTTCATCATGGCTCACCCTTCAGGTTCCATGCCATCTACCATCCGCCTGGTAATTGCTCTTCCTTCATGGAGGAACTCATCGACTTCATTAGTGGCCAACATTCACAAAGCGACAAGCAGATCTTCCTAGGTGATTTTAATCTCCACTGGGGTTCTGTGGAAGACTTGGCTGCCAACAGGCTTGCAACCTGTCTCTCAGCCAACAATCTTGTCCAACACGCCCATCTGTGTAGACTGGTCAGACCATTTTCTCATTCCCTTCCGTTTTCACCTCTCGCACATTATAACTCTCGGCCAACCTAAAAGAGCCTCTACTTGGTTCCGCAACACAAAAAACATTGATCTTGGGATTCTATGTGATTCTGCTATGCGTTCACGTCCTAGTCTAAACCCCAATACAGATGTCAACAATCTCACTCCCCATTGCCTCTCAATCCTTGCAGTTGAGATCGACAAGGTTGCTCCACTCCAAAGCAAAAGGAAAAGACCCTCCCCTTCAGCTCCTTGGTTCAATAAAGCTCTCTATGATGAAAGGAAAAACCTTAGAATCTTGGAGAAATATTAGAGACAATCTCCATCCACCCCCAACCACTCTCTTTTATGTTCAGCAAGATCCAAATACCACAAGCACATCTTCCAGGAAAAAACATCACATTTCAGATCCCTCCTCGATTCAGCTGAAAACATACCCAAAAAACTTTTTGACCTCATCAAAAACCCAAATTGTTCTCCCCAAACCATCAAACCTGAGGCTGCTTCAAAGAAAGCAATGGAGGTCACTATATTCTTTGATCAAAAGGAAAAAATCTCTGGTGGAACAGGTCGCCCACCCCCATTGAGGAGCGAAAATCCTAAGTCACTTGGAAGAACTTTGCCGCCATCTCGGAATATGATCTCCTCAAAAACATCCTCGAAACCAAACCCTCCAACCATTCTTCTGACTCCATACCCAGTGTCATCGCCATTGATTTCTATACCAACACTCTCTACTATTGGACCAGGCTAGTTAATCTCTTCCTCAGTCAAGGTTCCCTCCCAGTTGTCCTCAAAACAGGACAGGTTAGCCCCCTTTAAAAAAAAAACCTCTGCAGATGCAAACGACCTCAATAACTTACGCCCCATCACCAATCTCCCTTTTGTTTCACAGATCACAGAAAAATGTGTTGCAAAACAACTTTCCCAACACATTATGGACAATAATCTCCTTGACATGTTCCAGTCTGGCTTTATTCAAAATTGCAGCACTGAAACAGCCCTGCTGCGAGTGATCGATGATGTGCTGCATATTCTCGATTCAGGGGAATCATGCCTTCTGATTCTTCTTGACCTCTCTGCAGCCTTTGACTGTAGAGTTTTCCACATGGACAGATTAGGCAGTACACACAGTATTCGGTGTTGCAGTCAAAAGGACCTTTGATGTTAAAAAATCTGGAAAGTAATTATGTGAAAGAACATCCACAGATTACTTACAGAAAAGGCAAATCTCTAAAAGATGATTTAAGCAAAAACATGGTCACTCACAAGAAAACTGCATATAACAAGAATTTCACAGGCATTGAATGCTGTATGAAGTGCAAGGCTTGCAAAGGTAGCAATAATTGTAATAAAATCAGAGTGCCCAACAGTTCCAGATTTTTTAACATCAAAGGTCCTTTTGACTGCAACACCGAATACTGTGTGTACTGCCTAATCTGTCCATGTGGAAAACTCTACATTGGAAGCACAAAACACAAGGCCAAGATTAGGATATTAGAGCATAAGCGAGCAATTAGGAACACCAAAGAGCAGTACCCAGTTGCTCGCCATTTCAACACACACCACAACCAAAATGACAACTTGTTGAAATATGTGGTGTTGGATGCAGTCAAGGAGAACGTAAGAGGGGGTGACAAGCTGCAACAGTTAAGGATCTTGGAATCAAAATTCATTATTGATTTCGAGACACTACATCCTGTGGGGATGAATTGCAGTGAGGAACTGGCAGTCCACCTCTAGAATCATTGAACATACCTGACCTGACATTCCCTTGCGCTTGCTTTTTTATGTGTAAATAATTTGATCCAATTGATTTTAAAATCACTAATTTTCTTTTTACATAGGGGAACTTGACTACAAGCAACAACAGGCTTTATACCTAGAACGGAATTGTCATAACTGTTTAGCCCACTGGGGCATCACCCGCACAACCTAAGTGAAATCTGGGACATTTCAATAGCCCACTGGGGCGAGACTCAATTTTGTTTTGATTGAGAATATTATTGTTTTTGTATATAGTAATCAGTGTGGCGCGTCAACACCACTCCAAGATGGCGGCCAAAAGGGATGATTAACTCGCTAACATGAGCCAATCCCTTGAACTTGATTTCACGTTATAATTGATAGATAATGAGCGAAATATGGCTTGATTTAATTTGCATTATACCTTGTTTTGCACTAAAATTATCAGCATAAACACATTATGACAATGTATGTTTTAATGAAAACACCATTCAAGTATGGCGGTCAAAATTGGCCGAGTAGATCTACTGTAGTCCTACCTCTATGCACTTTGTTTTCACTATGTAAATAGCACGATGAAAATGTACACAGTAACTGTGACCAAGCCTTAGTGGCGAAACGCGTCGGTAGGGAGCTGCCGATTCTGTGCCCTAAATAAATATATTTTGAAGCATCCAAAGGCAGCCTGTGCCGTTCTTCTGAGAGGGGGAACCTTTTTTTCATATATATATATTTTTTCTTCTGGTCAGTGCCTTGTACATTGGGGGAGTGAGCGATTATGTGAACAACATTACCTTGTGATTCCAAGAGATAATTCTCGATTGGTTCGCGTTCACTTTATAAATAACACGTATTTATACAGTTATTTAAATCTGTGGTTTTTAAGGTGTAAATATATATTTATATATTTTATAAATTAAGCCACTTGTACTTTTAACATGGTATGTTTACAATTATGCATACAAATGTTAGCACATGAGGATGAAGTATTTTTTCCATGTTGTTGAACTCATTTGTGAAAATTGCGCGCGCACTAGCACTTTAAATGTTTGGCATTGGCTCTCAGCAACTGGCCATGTGATCAAGCTGTAAGGCGAAACGCGTAATGGCGGCGGCAGGCTTGCTGGAAATAAAACACCTCGTTTAAAGCACTAAGAATTGGGTCTGTTCCTTCGTCATTTTGGAGTGTTGGGCTGAGGCGGCTGCTTTGGCCAGTGACGAATTTTCGTGCATTTGTGATACCGCAGAGGCTTCCGCGGTACGAACAGAACCCCTCCTTGTTTGTTTGGGCTAAGCGGCAGGAAGCATTCCCTCGGCTGGTCACCCGGAAGAGGATTTACGAACTCCGGGAGGAGTAAGCCGCGTTGCCCCCGGGCGCCGTTGATTACCGGACTGTTGGGAGCTGACACCTGAAGGAAGGGAGCGCCGGCTGGCGCTTGTGGCGGTGAACCAGCGATAGCAGTCTTTCCAAGGACGGCCCGGTAAGGAGTGTGCGTTTGTTGCGGTGCTTGTTCACTTGATTAGCACCGAGCATTGAATCGAGGTGGAGCGATTGAAGCTCCCAGCCAAAAGTGCCAGAATGTCCGCAAATAAGTTGCGAGAGCGGGAGGAGGCGGCAGAGACGATGTTCTTAGATTCCCCGGCTGGGGGGTCTGGCCAAGTCCCACAGGCAGCGCAGGCAATAACAGGGAATCCCACCATTCGGGATTTGTTCAAAAAACTGGAAAAGTTAATGAGATCAGAACAATCGAAATGGTGGGAACACAGGTCTCTCTCACGGTATTTACAAGTCAACAGAGTACCGAGGGGGCTTAGAATAACATTAGCCCCCAGTTACGAGAATCCTGACCCGTTGATGCTTAAGGAATGGGCTGAATCCAATCTGGAGTCATCTGCAAAACTGTTGAAAATTTTGGTGAAATATGCCTCAAGTGATCGTGAAAAATTGCAGATTGAGATTGATAAATTGGAGGAGGAAATAACTGGATTGGGTACAAATGATCAGACCAAGAAATTGCGTGAAGAGATGATGGTCCGTTTAAACAAGGAAGAGGAAATCATCAAAAAAAGGAAGGCCTACAAGTTCGAAAGAGACCGTTTAGACTATGCAAATGGCCAAATTTTTACTTTTGCCAGACGGTACGATGGGGTGAAAGCCAGAGTCAAGGGGGCGCAGGGAAGAGTGCCTGCCACGCGTGACAACTCCATCTCAAGTTCGGAATTAAGTTCCAACATTGAGAGTGAACCGGAAGGCGAGAGCAGAACGGACCATG
The DNA here is from genome assembly GCF_964263255.1 of Lissotriton vulgaris. Lineage (NCBI taxonomy): Eukaryota > Metazoa > Chordata > Amphibia > Caudata > Salamandridae > Lissotriton > Lissotriton vulgaris. The sequence continues at coordinate 1,132,347,968 of NC_141697.1, forward strand.
CGTTGGGGTTTACCAAGCTTACCATGGCGGAGGAAGTAGATTGCTTATGCCTGGATCGCAGGGACACACTGCGATCAAGATCAAAACAAGCACCAGGCGCAACTACAGGCGGAACCAACGCCGCAAAAAGTGCAGGAGCGGCAAAGGTAAAAGCAAAAGGACCCCCGAAGGGCAGGTGGAACCGATCCCAAAAACGCAATCAGGCGCAATCGGAAGCACCAACTCAGTGATCAATCTCACGCAAGCGAAATTGACCAAGCAGGAGGAGGCAGTTCTTGCTTTGGGTTTGTCATATTGTCCACCGAACAATTTTAATTATGCAGATGCGCGAATGGATACTTACAGGTTTATCCGTAAGCTTAAATTGAGCAAATACCACTGTCTCCAATCCAAGAAACAAAATCCTGTTGAAACTAATAGCCCTACTTTGTTGACCGTGGGAGACCAGGAGGATGTGAATGCATTATGGTCTCTTCAGAATGAATCATCTGGAAATGAAGGAGGCAATTGTAACATGGAGCGAGTAAATGCAGCAGCAGGTTTAACATCCTTCAAACCCAAATCAACATTCCAGCCCATCATGCTCCATGATAACATAGACGTTTACCATGATCTAGTGACTAAAGAGCTAAAACAATTATATGTTGCCACTAACAGTAAGCGCAATGTCATCAACAAACGCAATTGGAGCTATATGCAACTGATGGAAAAAATAACTGCGGACAATAACATTTTGGTGCGCCAAGCAGATAAGGGGGGTAACGTTGTTTTGTGGCCTCGGATCTATACTTGCAAGAGGCGGAAAAACAGCTCAATGACTCTGCATGTTATAGAAAGAGCAACTGGCCAACATTGAAGGCAACATGGGGAGATCAAGCAGCCAAACTCCAAGCGTGGAGGAGTGGAGGGATTATTACGGAGGATGAGTTCCGCTTCATGAGAAAGGAACATCCAGTGGTTCCTTCGTTTTACTTAATCCCCAAAGTCCACAAGAACTGTGCCACTCCCCCTGGGCGCCCAATAATCTCCGCAATAGACAGCTCCCTAGAAAATGTATCAAAATACATAGACTTTTTTCTTCAGGATTGGGTGAAGGGATTGGACTCATATGTGCAGGACTCAACGGACTTCATTCGCAAAACGGAGCACTTGGTTTGGGGCCCAGACCTTGTTCTGATGACTTTGGATGTATCTTCGTTGTACACCTCAATTTCCCATCGTGATGGGCTCAAGGCAATAGAACATTTCCTCAACAAACGCCCCATATATTATGGGGTACACAATAGGATGCTATTATCCATGGTCCAAATGTGTTTGGAGCAGAATTTCTTCCTGTTCAATAATCAGATATACCATCAAATCAGAGGTGTTGCCATGGGGGCCTGTTTCTCCCCTAGCTACGCATGTTTGCACATGGGGCTATGGGAGGAACAGGTCCTGGCGGGGGATCTGCGAGCAACCATGGAACAGCATGTGGTCACCTATTTACGCTACATTGATGACCTATTTTTTGTTTGGAGAGGGACAGAGGAGGCAGCAAGGCAATTTGTTGAAAGGCTGAATGTGAATAGTTTGAACCTTTATTTTACACCTTGCATCAATGCTAGAAGTGTTTATTTTTTGGATATGGAAATCTATATCACTGAAAACTGCTTGCAAACTAGGCTTTATAGAAAGCCGACGGCAGGTAACACCATCCTGCACGCGGCCAGTCACCACCCTGGCCACTTGATACGCAGCATTCCATATGGGGAAATGTTGCGTATCAAGCGGATCTGCAGCAGTAATGAGGAGTGCAGCCTAGCTCAGGAAGCTTGTAAGAATATATTTCTGGCAAGGGGATATTCCAGATCTTTGGTGGAGTCCGCACAGAGAAGGACCCAACAGATGTCCCGTGAATCTGCCCTGATTCCTAGAAATAGGGAGGCAGAAACATCCCTGGTGGGGGGTGTTAACAGTCCACGCATGATTGTCACATACAGCCGTCAGCACTCAGCCATAAGAAGGATATTTTGTGATAACTGGAACCTCATACTGGGGGATCCAGTTATTGGTAACAAGATATCAAAAAAACCACTCCTGACCTTTAGGAAATCCAAATCTATGGCTAATGCCTTGGTCCAAAATGCCCTGGAACCACAGATGTCATCAACGTGGAAGGCCTTGGGAGGGGGATTTAAGAAATGCATACAATGTAAGGCATGCAAACATGGGGTCAACAAATCAAGTTATGTTGTCCCATTTTCCTGTACACCTAGGAAAATTACCAAACGCCTTACATGTAAAACGGACTATGCGGTCTATGTGCTGGAGTGCACATGTGGACTCAGGTATGTGGGGAGCACCCGCCTGATGGTCAACAAATGTGTACTTCAGCACATTAGAGCTATCTCTAACAGGGACAAAGCCTATCCTGTTGCTAGGCATTTCGAACAAGAGCATAGTTCAAACCCCGTGCATCTTTCTTATTTTGTTATCGATGCAGTATGGCCCATGAAAAGAGGAGGTGATCGTGAGGCTAAACTACGTCTCCTCGAGACGAGATATATCCTAGAATTAGACAGCAAGCAGCCACAGGGATTAAATGCGACAGAGGATTTATACACTTGTTTATAGTTTGAGTGGAGCATTTGTATATTTAAATTCCTTTGCCCCATTATTTTCAGGATTAATTTTTTAATTATCATGTATTGCATGTGCTGCCGAATGGGTTCTTGGTTTTTTAAAAGTAACAATGTTGTTGTTATATTTGATCATTTGACGCCTCCCCATAACCTGTTTTAAGAGCTTTGTTTAAGTAGGAGGAGGGTAAGCCTATGATATAATACCATGGGCTGAACGCAACATGTTCCCTTTATGAATTGATTTCTTTTTCTTGTAAGTTTCATTTTGAGCACTTAGCACGAGCACTTTAAAGAAATCATGTTTACTCAACACTCATCTTTTTGCTGATGTCATGATGATATGTGTAATATTGCAGTGCAATTTTTACAGGGTTCAGTGCCCACTGTGGGCTGTATTTTCTTCTGCTCAGTGCCTTGTACATTGGGGGAGAGAGCGATTATGTGAACAACATTACCTTGTGATTCCAAGAGATAATTCTCGATTGGTTCGCGTTCACTTTATAAATAACACGTATTTATACAGTTATTTAAATCTGTGGTTTTTAAGGTGTAAATATATATTTATATATTTTATAAATTAAGCCACTTGTACTTTTAACATGGTATGTTTACAATTATGCATACAAATGTTAGCACATGAGGATGAAGTATTTTTTCCATGTTGTTGAACTCATTTGTGAAAATTGCGCGCGCACTAGCACTTTAAATGTTTGGCATTGGCTCTCAGCAACTGGCCATGTGATCAAGCTGTAAGGCGAAACGCGTAATGGCGGCGGCAGGCTTGCTGGAAATAAAACACCTCGTTTAAAGCACTAAGAATTGGGTCTGTTCCTTCGTCCTTTTGGAGTGTTGGGCTGAGGCGGCTGCTTTGGCCAGTGACGAATTTTCGTGCATATATATATATATATATATATATATATATATATATATATATACAACACACGCAGAGATGGCGTGCTCGAGCCACTTGGACGGCGGGCTCACGACGGGGTTCGCCAACCCCTTAAATTCCACACACTCCAGGTTCGAGTTCCTTTGTAGAGAAAAATCAGAGTCGGAGCCCAAGTATAGAACGGTGTTTGTCAGAGTTTAATTGACAGAAGAAAACACCCTACGCGTTTCGAGATCAGCCGATCTCTTGCTCACGGGTGGAGCTTACCGGTCCCATCGTTCTTTTTAAAGAAACATACAGTGTTATGCTTGGTCACACGTGATCATAGACATAGTGGAAACATTTTGTATACAGTGTGTGGAATATATATATATGTGTGTGTGTGTGTGTGTATGTGTGTGTTTATGTATATATATACACATCAGATGAAATGTGGGCACTTGCCCTTGAGGTTTTTTCTTGGACTATGGCTTTTTGCAATATATATTGTTTATTTGTAATTTGCCTGTACATTTAAGTTTTATCCATGATTGGAATAATTGTCATTGGATTTGTCATTAGACTTGAACTTACTGCTTTTTGTAGTATGTTTTCATTGTTCATGGCTAGTTGGGAGGAGCTTATGTAAGACTATCTACATTTAAACTCGTTGGTCTCTGTATGCACCATGTGATCAAGACCGGATTGGCCCGGTCGAAATGTGTCATGCTGCCAGAGTAAAGGAGGAATAAAGCACTTTACACCTGAATCTGCATTGGAGTGGTCTGTACCTGCTGTCCGTGGATTTTCTGTCTGCTGCAGGAGTTTGGTATATATATGTGTGTGTGTGTGTGTGTTTATGTATATATATGCACATATATATGTGTATATGTATATTTTTGTTCCAATGTGCCTTGCGCAATAGAAGGTCACTCGACATTGCTTGGGCTACGTGGGCAGCACCAAGCTGCAGGTGCACAGGCGCATTCTTCAGCACCTTAGAGCAGTGACCAACAAGGACGAGGCATACCCTGTCGCCAGACATGTAAATATGTGCCATGGGGGGGACATAGGATGCTTGCAGTATTATGCGATTGACATGGTCCCGCCACTTCGTAGAGGTGGCGATAGGGAGGCCCGTTTGAGAGTTCTGGAAACACGATATATTCTAGAACTCAATTCCAAGGCCCCCAATGGTCTAAATCAAACGGAAGACTTACACTCTTGTCTTTATTAGGGATCTAATATTTAGACCAGTTGGATCAAAATTTATCATTAACTGCAGAGTAATTGAGGGGCAATATGTATCATAGTCAAACATGTAAACAGTCTGCCTTCTGTTTTTAACTTCAATTTATGGTGAAGGGAGCGAAAACAATTTTTATCACTTGGTTAGAGAGCCATTTTTATGATGTATCATAATTATGTTTCCGATATTCTTTTTAAAGTGCACAAGCTTTTGTACCCTTGATACAGCAGTGTGGAAGCAGTGGTCATGTGTAGCGGTTAAATGCCCACTTGGGCACAATTTTGAAATGTGGTAAATTTGACACCAAACCATTTGTTCCCATTCAGCCAGTGATGGTGTCCCGTTTAGCGAATTTTGCACAATACATAGCGGATTTGCACAAAAAATAAGAAAATTTATAAAATTAATAATATATTTTTGTACATGATTTTAATGTGCTGTATACAAAATTGTTGGTTACAGATTTTAATCAATATATTTATTGGGAATGAATCACGATGAATTACGTGGAACATCAAATTGAACAGACAAGCCGAGAGGGACATTCTCTTTTAAAATCTGTTTTGTTTGTTATTATATATTGTTTTCAATATGGTGAACTACCATTTAAGTGTGGTTGAGGTGTCAAATGCACAATCATACTGTCAAACGTAAGCGCTACTGAACCAGGCTGAAGTATGTTTTTTATTTCCACAGGCTGTGGGGTCAGCTGACTGTGTATTGGCACTTTAAAGATGATGGGGGTGTAACCGACCATGTCATGTGATCAAGGGGCTGAGGTCCCGAAACGCGTCATGGCGGCGTGTTCCGTGCACTAAGGATGAAATAAACCAACTTGCAAAACATCCACTTGGGTCCGGTTTCGTTATTTCCTTTGGAGTCTGACTTGGGGGATTTGGCGAAGTTCGTGGCATATATATGTGTATATGTATATTTTTGTTCCAATGTGCCTTGCGCAATAGAAGGTCACTCGACATTGCTTGGATTTAAAATGCAGCCTGCTGTCCTGTCTCACACTGGCAAAACAAAATTCACTGGCTTTAATGCGCCAAACAGAATTTGTGCATGCAACACATATATTCACATAATTTGTGAATGTCTGTGTTTGCATAAATTGCCAAATGAAAGACAAGCCTATTGGCTTTGCAAGTACTTTTTTAATTTTGTTCCTCAGCCAATATGACTGCTGCTGTGACCTGTTAAAATGGGTTAGTGCAGCCCCTGCTACAGTGAGGCTGCTGCTACAGCTTCACAGTAGTCCTAATTTACAATGGATAATAATTAAAAAATAATAACTAGCCTTACTATATGGTAAGATACGAGTAAATGTGTAGGTAATCCAGTTTGTTGATTTTGTTACAGTTAAGCATTTGTGGAACAGAAAATTCTTCTGTGCATTTCTCACAGCTTCTTCTCAGCACTGTAGCTACACTTGATGCACAGAAACATATCCCTGTCACTTTTCTGAAGAAAGATTGGCCACTTCAATAAGCCACAATGTTTATCCAAACAAAATATAGCTTACAAATGGATGCCATCTGTAAGGTACTGCTAAAGCAGCAGACAATACAAGCACCGATAAAGACAATCGCTGTAGATGACATATTGAGTCCAGGCAAAAATATAAAAAGATGGTAAATGCAGTAAAAAAAAAACCACAAATGACTACTTTCTGTACACGGTCCTTCCATGAGATAAATAACTTAATGGGTGATGCAGTGTACGTATGAGATGCAAAGTAGTACCTCATGCATTGGCAGCATTATATAGTATGAGGAATGGCACAGCATGCAATAAAATGGCAGTGAGAGAGGAATAATTCTCTGGGTAAAGTCAAAGCCACTCTCTCAAACCAAGCCTAGCATACACAAATGTATAAAACCTTTCCCTGCGCATTCTGCTGGCCACTTCTATTTAGAACCTTTCGTGCTTGTTTGTGTTTAGCTGGTTAATTAGAAAGCAATCAGACTTCACACCAGAGCTTTCTGTGCTCAATTGGCTGAGCTTAGACTCAACCTTTAAGCTTGAACGTTTTGCAGTTGGCTGTCAAGGCCGAAAGTAGGAAGTCAGAAGTACCCAATATAGCAGTAAGGTGAATGAATACCAGGAAAGCACTTGAATCCAGGATTTGAGAACTTGATAGTTCGTGGAAAGGTTAAGAGTTGTGACAAAATAAGCCCAACCCTTGGTGGACCTACACAGGATGCATGCAAGAAGCACATGACAGGCAAAGGAGTATCATATTTTTTGTAACTTATTTTCATATTGGTTTAACAAATACTAAACATGATTCGGGCACAATAAATAGCACAATTCGATAAACTTAATGTCACTTACAATTGTTCAGAGTACTTGACACGTCATTACATTTCTCAAACAATTTAATAACAGAAGTGGGTGCTTTAATGGTATTATTGTTAAATAAGAAGCCCAATAGGTTTAAATAGCTTATTGTATCCACAGAAGTAACATTTTAGTGACAGCAGTATTGTTTTCTATTTAAAAGCCTTTCATAGAGTAGGAGAGAGAGCAAATGTAATTTACACCAATGATTCTAATCTGCTGTGGTCACAAGTACCAACACACACTCTCCAGTAACATCCAACTGCTGTAGATAGATATGTGTTATAGGTATTAATTCCCTTCTAAGAACATTTACTTAAAGGCAAATAGTTTATTTTGATTTTAAACATGCACTATCATGGCACTTGATGAGCCGTGGGAAAGTCTCATAACTTAATGTCACCTAAAGTATCTGTAGAATGATTCAGGGAGCTGGGTGCACCAGAGGAAAAACATCTTGTATATCTTCCACACCTACATTCTCATGTTTTATCGAACTCATTATCTGATGTTTAACATCAACATTAACATTTCCCTCTGCCTCCTCAGGCAGATCCCTTTGTTTCTCATATCCCTGGACCCTCAATGGGTGCAGGGCCAGTGCTGGCCCAATGGTCTCATCTGAAAAATCTTGGACCAAAATCTACCTGGAAAAAAACTTTTCCCATAGAACAGTGGTCTATCAATGACAGTCTAGCTTATAATTTAAAGGGCTCTGGGGAAGGCAGAGGAGTGATGGGAAGGAGTTGCAATATGGGTTCAATACATTTCTGAAGTGACAGTAGAATTTAGACAAGTAATATTATAAGCATGGTGCCTCATGGTAATTTCGTCACTGATTACTGCAAGGAAAATGCTGGTGGAAGAGAACATCAGTACACGGGGAATAGCTTCCTACCTTTGAGGAGTGCAGCAATGTAACATAATTACCATTACTGGCCATTACCACTGGATTTAAGGTCTATGCTAAAAATGTGCCACAATATTTAACATTATCACATATATTATAGACATTTTACTAGTAAAATTAGACCCTATAAATGGATAGCGGCAGCATCTTCAAGTCCAGGAGTCAGAAGAGAACTATGAATGTGAGACTAACCCACTATAGAAGAGCATTTGGTGTCAAAGAGATAGGACAGGGGTCCCCTAGACAAGAACATAGATTGAGAGTTAGCTGGAGCGATGCCTTTAACCCCTTTGCAGCGGGGGTAATTTCCCCGCTGTGCTGGGGGGAGGGGGGTCATGCCCAGCGCCCCGGTGCTCGTCACGCAGCACGGTGGCGATGTGCTCATGATGAGCTGAGCTCGTCACGGCCACACCCTTTTCTGTGGAACGCTCAGCACAGCGGAGGAAATTAGCCCCACGTGCGAGCGTTGCGGCTGTTATGACGAGCTCAGCTCGTCATGAGCACATGGCCACCGTGCCTCATGACGAGCTGAGCTCGTCATGAGCACGCATGTGGTTAAATAATGGGAAGCAGAGTTGGCCTTCCCAGATCACTGCATGTTTCTGTAGTGGCCATTTAACTTACTGACCATCATGCCAAGATATACATTAATAATACAATATTTTTAATATAATATTCATTCAAAATGGATTTATAAAGTGCTGCATGAAAGAACAGCAGTTTCTTGGTTCTCTGTAACATAGTGAATAGAACTAAGACACAAATAGACAGCTAGCAGAGACATATTACGATAAGGTAAGAATTACCATTCAAATGCTGTTTAAAGAGAGAGGTTATGACTCATTAGTAGTCTATAGGGCTTATCACAAAAACATTGAAGGCTAATTAAATTTGTACGTGGTGAAATCTAATGCATGCACAGATATGAATAAGAAACATTCCTCCTCAGTGGCTTTAGTTAATGGGCGGGTAACTTGGAAGGTGTCATTTAATGGGAGTGAATGGCTTGACTAGTGAATTTTTGCTGAACCCAAGATGTATCTGTCTCCAGAGTTCCAATGCAATTAATGTACCTCACAAGGGCTTTGAAGAGGATCCAGTATTCTGTAATACAATATAGTTCCATACAGAAGTGAGGCTACATTCTGCTTTGAGACTCAGACATGCTGCATGGTTTTGCACCCGTAGGAGTTTATTTGTATCTATACAGCGCAAATTGAGCTAGTGAGCAATCTTACATACTTAATGGATATTTCAATATGCATTTATAGCTCTTTATAAAGAGCAGGGAACACCTCACCCTCACTCACCCTCACCCACACTCACCCTCACTCACCCTCAACGCCTCACCCTCACTCACCCTCAACAACTCACACTCACTCACCCTCACCCTCTACCCTCACTCACCCTCAATACCTCACCCTCACTCACCCTCACTCTCACTCACCCTCACCCTCACTCACCCTCACTCACCCTCACTCACCCTCACTCACCCTCACCCTCACTCACACTCACTCACCCTCACTCACCCTCACTCTCACTCACCCTCAACCCCTCACCTCACTCACCCTCAACCCCTCACCCTCACTCACCCTCAACCCCTCACTCACCCTCAACCCCTCACCCTCACACAGTGCAATAGGTCTCGGAGCATTTGAGTTAGAGCTTTTAGAAATGTTTATGGCTTTTTTTTTTTTTAATTCTTTAGCATTGGCTACAGGAAACAAAAATGCTAAAGATTTACAAAAAAACCCATAAACAATTCTAAAAGCACTAACTCTAATGCTGCGAGACCTATTGCATTTCCAATGCTTGTTTACAGCATGATGTGAGCCATGTAGATCTAAAACCACATCTCTAAAGAAAAAAGAAGTGCCAGAGTTCTGGAAATTATGTTCAGTTAAGAAGAGAAGATGATATTAACAAACCATTTAAAACCCAAATAGTCAATTTAAGAACAAGTACACAAAAAGGAGAGACATCTGGAGTGTCCGAGTCAGAACCGAGTAATACTCCATATTCTAGGGAGAATTTAAACTATGAATTCAAACTCTACAATTCCACGACTGATATGTCTTCCTCTCTAATATTAATGCAATGCCAAACCTAAACATGTTTACACCGAAACTTGCCTACATCAATGACGATTGCTCCAGCTGAACACCTTCATATCAATTCTGGTGGCGTAAATCAGGCACGAGCCTGGACCATTCTTAAAAATGCCAAGGCCAAAACATTATTATATGAAACATCTGGTAAGGCCTGGGATAGCTTTGAGAGCTGCTTCACAACACATTAAAGGACCAAATAGATCTAAGGGTCTCAACTACAATTGTTATTAGGTACTAAATCAGATCTCACAACATACAGACAACAGAGAACAAGGCTATATCTACATCCTCGACCGAATATCTTTCAGCTCCATTTACATGTTGTACAGATTATGTAATTGCAATCTGACTTTTTTGTGACTTTAATACACAGCTTTAACATTTTGAAGCATGCTTAACATCTGAAACCCTGCGTCAACTAATACGTTAATTTCAAGAAAGCTTTTTTTGAGCTTCCGTTTGCGAATTATTAAAATGGAATTCAAAAAGAAGGTGGTGGATGTCACATAAACACTCTAATGGAAATAGGGACAATTTATGGGACCAAACTTACCTTTAATGCCCTGCTGAGAGCGGAGCGGCCTTTGCCTGCCACTGCTAATCTTATCATGGAAGGAACCAAGCTTTTCTTTGTCTCCTAGACCGCTCAAATCAAGCAAGTGTTCTCTGATGTTATTTTTTTTATTTGAAAATGCTTTATTGAGAGATAAGTATAAACAGTGTGCAGGTACAGCAAACAATAGGAGTCCAAAAGACAATTCAAGCAAATGTGATTACAAATACAAGATATCAGTGAACTAAAAGATAATAAAAGGGAAGATATTATATTATGAATTAAGAACAGCATATACAACCTAATACTATAATACAAGAATGGAAAGGTGAAAAACTTGAATTGAAATAGGAAGTTCATTATAAAAACAAGTGGATTTTAATCTTCTAAGAAGATAAAAAGGAAGGGAGAGAAAGAAAGAAAAGAAATAGACAAAGGAAGACAAAGAAGAGTTCTCTGATGTCATTTATAAGGGCACAGCAGTGGCGGTGCATGTGCAGGTACTAAGGCTACGTCATCCGCGATGGTGTGAACATTGTTGTCAGTCTTTTATTTCCTCGAGGACAAATGTTATGACAATAAATGAGGAACAACGGTGCTCACAGTGCAATGTTTGGATTTTTGGCGCACTCTCCCCTTGGTGCTCGGTGCAGTACCACCAGTCGCACTACATAAAGCAGGCCCTGATCTTCTACAAATAATATTTATCATGGGACATGACTAAGGTGCCCAATCTGTCCCGCACTTTTTGGCCTTTATATGGAACCATATTATAATCTACTGTAGGCCAGTTCCAAAATTAAATCCCTCTATCTTCATAGCAGCTACACAGATAATGTTGCTATTTTCTCTCTCAATCTTAACCCATTAGAAATTATAGAAAAAAAACAGATAATCGCTCTACTTTCTTCCTACAAGGTAAACTCAACTGAACCTCTGTCACAACCAGGGGTGCTGTGGCTGAATGATTTTTGGATTGTACCATTAGCAAGGTATCTGGGAGTTCTGCTCTCTTCTAGACATAGTAACTACTTCAATCTCAAATATTTTCGCAAATGAATTCAGCCAAGAATCATTAAATTAGGAGATTTGTACCGAGATAACTCACTGAAGTCCTTTCGTCAGTTAAGAATATAATGTAACCTTCATAAAATTGTTTATTTTAGATACCTGTAGATTAGACAGCGCCAGGAAACTTATGGTGACAGAGCGCTATACAAGTCTCCCTTAAGATAAGATAAGATAAGACATTTTTTGACTGAAAAAAACACTCTAACCCTCCCATTATGCCAACACAATGTTTTATTCAGTTCTGACACACTGCTTATTTCTCACGTATAACCAAAAGCCTTAAAACTAAACCTGATGTTAGAGCACAATGGACAGAGATATGGTTTATATGGCTGTATGAAACTGTTTCTTTTGATCAGATTTCTAGGATACTGGACAGGTTTGACAAAGTTATTACTCCCACTGTACTATGGAGCTAAATCTATGGCACTTGTTAACATTTCCATATAATACTACCAAAACTAAGTTAATTGTACAAACAGATTAAACTGTAGCCACAATGCTCTCAGGCACAGACTGACAGTATTCCTAAATTTGTTACCCACCCTGTTTTGAGTACATTTTGGATCAACATCTTTCAAAGACTGAGTAAAATTGTGACTAAGCAGGTTCAACCAAACCCTTGCACAATATTACTAGAGAGCCATGCAGAAGATTTAGTGCTAGATGTACGAAAGTTCTTATTTGCGATCTCCTAATTGTGTTTTTTTGCAAATCGCAACTAGTTAATCACAAAACAGAATGTAAATACAAGTTGTGGCCATAGATTGCAACTCACAATGTAGATGCTTCTGGTAATCATATTTTGCGGTTACCAAACTTGAGATCCTGGTCACAAATTGTGAACACAACTTCAAATACAGAGAAGAACTTCCTGTTTTTGGGTAATGACTTCCAAACCAGAAAGTGCTTCTCTTTTCAATTGTGGAAAGCAGTTAGAGAGGAGGTGGTGCACAGCTTCTAGAGCAATTTGGGAATTGGAGCCGCAAGCCACAGTTTTCTACAACAACGATAGCAAGGCAAATAGCAGAAAAGGAGTCAGGGGGGTGAAAAACTACACTCAAGTTCTCTGAAATAGAACTTGAGATATTAATAGAGTGCTGCAATAACCATGACCTACTGTTTGGAAGATATTCCATGACTGTGCCAAAGGCGCAGAAAAAGAAAATATGGAAGGAGATACAGCTACAACACTAAAATGGACAGCTTCACGAATGCACTTGAGAAATTATGTCTACAACTGGCAGAGGATAACGCAAATCAAAGGCGTAGTGAGAGAAGCACTGCAGCACGGATGGATGGGTTAACCTGTTCCACTGGGAAATTGACATGGACCACTTCAACCTTATTGATGCAGATAGTCGATCTGAAAGTAGAAATGGGCCACTTTAATGGGTACATCTCAATGGGCTTTAGGCGGGTTACCTATGCAGTCAAGGCGCAACAAACTGCCCAAATAGCTAGGGGGTAGGTGCTGAACCTCAAGATAGTGAAGAAATCTCCAGTGTCAGCATCAGCTCTGCTACAGATGCACAATCACTGCAACACAGCAGCAGACGTGCTCCTGTTGCACAACATTTGGCTACAACCCATTAGGGATGCAACAGCAAAAAGCAATGAATGTCAATGTATGGTAACTACCAATAGTGCTTTATGTTTGTGTTTTTGGTGACTTACACAACACAGGATGTGGACATTACTTACCATTTACGTGTTAAAATTCACAATTTGGTATAACAATATACAAAACCTGACAATAAAGGATGCTTTCCTTTGAAGCATCAAACAAGTGTTGCAGATGATATTTTATTTGTACTTTCACATATGCCTTACCTTGAAAAGTAATTGTTAGAAATTTGGTCGCATCACCATTTCCCCTCCTCTGCTCTCCTCTCTTTTGTTGGATGCTGAACACGTGGCCAAGGATCATCATCCTCCGAATCCAAGTCTGACATGGTGATGTGTAGGCTTCTTCTGGTTGCAGTGCTATGTAGAATGGCACATGTTGCCAGTATTTTGCATGCAGTTACCAGAACATATTGTAAGGGACCATAACTTTTATGTAGGCAAGGGAAATTAGTTTGAAGCAAGCCATATGTCCTCTTCATCACACCCCTGAAGTGATGATGTGCTGTGTTGTATCGCCTTTCATTTTGGGTTGTGGGTGGTAGGTATGGAATTAGGGCATACGCACTATCACCTAAAGCAAAAAAATAACTGTGAGCTTTCTTTCATTTTGCATATTATAAGCTCAATCAGGTGGGTCATATTTAATATTATTACCTCACAAATAGCCATCATCAAACTCCCCTCTTTCCAGATGTCTGAATATTCCATTGTGTCTAAACATGAAGGCATCATGGGTGCTTTCTTGAGTATTGTGAAACAATATCAGTTATTAAATAGATTGCATCATGCACCACTTGAATGTTGAGAGAATGTGTTTTTTCCTGTTTCTAAGCAAATATTCTAGTTGAGATAGAGGACAAATAGGGACATGTGGTCCATCCATACACCCTATGACATGGGTAAATTTAGCAGCCCTGTATATTTTTAATTTAGTTGACTGGATTGCTGCTCGGAGTACTGCTTTCTAGATGTGGATTTAAAAGTGCAATTATCTCAAATGTTACAGCGCTACTTAGCCTGTATTTGTCAAACATCTCATCCTCAGTATGTTGAAAATTGGCCAGCCCGACTCTGAAAATACTCTCCTCTGCAGAGCAGCCAGTATTTTCATTCTCCTTGCATTCACATACAACGCAACCATTGTGGAATCCCCTGATGCTGTCTATTCCACCCTTTATAGTTTGCACATAATTACCACCTGAACTGAATTGATGGTAAATTGCTTGTGCAAATGGGCCTTTTTGTGACTAGTTGCTAATTGTGACAGCCTTGAACATACGGTCAGTGAGTCGCAATTATAGATTCTATAAATGCGAGTCACAAAATTGAGTAGCTAAAAATACTGATTCACAAAACAGTTGCATCACAAAAACAATGGTTTTCATACATCGCAATTAGCCACTTTTTAAGTTGCAAAGCCACTAGGAAGCAATTAGCGATTTGCAAAATGTTCGTATGTCTAGCTCATAATTTGTTACACAGTGTCAATTGACTGGTTAGCTATTACTAAGAAGTGGAAGGACTGTTCAGCTTGGACCTATCAGAGATGAAGCTCCAGATAGCTGATACAAGGGGCAATATACATAAGTTTATTCATCAATGACAAATGATTATTTTAAACTGAAATATGTGAACTTAAGAATTTAATTTAATGAACTGTCATCTAATTGTGATCTCTTTTATTCTGCAAATAAAAAAGAACCATTTTATTATAAGTCAGATTAGAAAACCCTGTGGCCCTGATTGTCTTGAAGCATGCAAAGATTCTATCTTTCCTGCAATGGAAAAATAAATATGTTTCCATAAATATCTTCTTTCTGCTGACCACATTTAGGAAAAATAGATCATAGAAGGAAGAGCCACTTCCCTTTTCCCTTGTTTAAACTGCAGCTATAATTATGCTATAATTATGATCCTTGACCTGCTTTTCACCTTGGTTGTTGCCTCTGGTAGCAGGCATTGTGATGTCAGAACTCAGCTGTTATAACTGTCATTTCTTGATATCTGGTTACAATGTGACTTCAATAAGAAAATTGGAGATTAGTTTTTATTCAGGGATTGTGGGCTGCCACATATTATATTAGGGATAAAGTACCCCTGACATACATTAGTCACCAAGAGTTCCATAAGTATATAGAGGAACGGGCCTGAGGGCCGAGATCCTTTAAAAGGTTATGGAACTCCGAGGAGACATGCAATATTCTTATCATGTATACCAGGGAATACGTTATCCAATGTAATACATGGCAACATTATCACCTTTCCCACAAACCATTTAAAAACTTGGTGCGTTGCTCTTTCTTATCAACGAGCAAGCATGTTTGTAAACATGAAGAATACAAGAAAAACATCTAATGCAAACTTAAATACATCAAAAACCTGTTAAATATTTGTTACAAGCAGATATTAGAAACAGTGCTATTCAAGGTAGTTTTAAAAAAAGCTGCTGTAGCTTAGAATGTGTAGAAACATGAAGAAAGATTCTAGTGTTTCTCTAACTATATACGGAGTGCAAAAAATAAACATGCTCCCTCTGCTTGTCATTGTAAGATAGTAAAATCGAGCAGAAGAAAGAAAAGCAATGTTCCGTCTTTGTGGCTTTAAACAGCTTCTTCAATTATTCTCCTTGACCTGGCCTGCTTTTCACCCCAGCTGCTGCCTCCGGCAGCAGGCGTTGTGATGTCAGAACTCAACTGGAATAACCTTATAGTAGTCGATTTCTGATTGGGGAGAGGATGTAGCCTTACGACTAGAGCAGTCAAACTCAAAGCTGGGGAACCAGGTTCGAGTCTCTGCGACGACGCTCAACATCCTGTGATTCTGAGCAAATCACTTCATCGCCAGTGCCTAAAAAAAATGAATGTGTTCTTCCGTAATGAAACTGGTGCTCATGTAAAGCGCTCTGATACCCGTTGTCTCGGGTCTAGTTCAGTCTATTTAAAACTCCAAATAAAAATAAAGTACTTTTTTATAATCGGCAACTGGGTGCTTCACAGGATACCGATCATAAGGAAATTAGAGACTGATGTTTATACAGGGATTACCGAAACCCTTGTATGATATTATTCCGAAATGCAATTGACTCCATGAGCTCAATGATGTGAACGTTGACATGGATTTGCTGATCTACACTAACCCTGGGCGAAGTACTAAGCTACGCTCGGGTAGTTTGCGAAGTTTGCGCTACTTCGCACTACGCGAACTGCATGTAGCACAGTCCAAACATGCATAGCGTAGCGGTCATTTTTTGCTTGCTTGCGGTCCTCAACGTGAAGTTGGCGACTGCGAGGGAGAAAAATTACACCCGGCTAGACTTTTTCCTGGTTCGCGATCAGCAACATCAAGTTGCTGATCGCAAGCATGGAAAATAAAACTCCCGGTGAGGTTCTCAACGCGGGGAGGTCAGGTTTCTCATTGTGAGTGGTCGCGTATGCTCGCGACCGCTCGCAATGAGAAACTACCAGTCCGCTTTGACCAGTCCGCGTTGAGAAAGCTGCCGCTCGAGTAGAAAACTACTTGAGTGTCAGAAAACGACCGCTTGCACTGTGCAAGATGCGGTTTGCACTGATTGTACAGTGCGGATAAGCATCCGGCACTGTGCAATCAGTGCAAACAGCATTTTGCACAGTGCACTACGCAGTTCGCGTAGCTACGCTTAGCTCACATAGTGCGAAGTGCACTTCGCGTAGCTTACCGTAGCGCTACTATGCAAACTCTGCCCAGGGTTAATCCACACACAGCAGATGTTTCTTTATAGAAGTCCTTATTACACAGATGCCAGGCTGCGAGTTGAGCAACTATGATACCAAAAGGGCAAGCTCTCTCCAAAGCTGGAATTTGCCAAGGCCAAACAAAATAGACTTCAGACATCTGCGGGAATTTGACTGTCATGATCCAATCCATGAGCCAAGCAGTAAAGTTTAAGTAAAAGTGCCCCAAATAGTTACATCAAGGGATAAGGAAATAAAACACAATGCAAACACTGTCAAGGCAGGAAGTTACAACTCAAGAGTCATCTACACAGAAAGTCAATGTTCCAGTAAACATTCCTCTGCACATTAATAGTCATTCTCATGGCTAAGGCACCATGCACCATCAGAGATACACTCCACAGCCATGCAACTGATAAACGCACATGGGCTAATCCTTGTGAACAAAGTTGTGGTCTCAGTCCTTTCTACTCCTCATTGGGTTATTATATCAACAGAGTTCAAATGTAAATACTATAATGGATAATGTTTGAAAATGTGGGTACAAAATATGTAATGATTGGATATGTATTAGTAAGATTGCACAACCTTAAGGGTCATTTGCTTGTTTACACTCAAGATTTTGAATGTAAATAGATACATGCATTTCTATTGTAATCTGACACAAGATAGCTCCCTCCCTGATGCTGCTCTCTCTTTTATGCACTACAGCAATAGTCCCTAAACCACATTAACTAACTTTTATTTCCTGTTGAAACTCTTTGATACCTCTGTTAAATGTTGTAATTGTGTCTCTCCACGTGCTCCATAAGATTTGTTGCTCTTCTGGTACTTTACATGTCCCACAAGATGGGTTGTTGCTCTTGTTTTTGGTATTTGTGCCTGTTAAGGTCCTTTACGGTGTTGTATTCATGCCTCTACCTCCTTTTTCTTCCACTCCTTTGTACAGCGCTTTGATACCCATACGTGTCATATTTGGGCTTTATAAAACTTTTCAAATAAACAAATAAATGAGTCAAATTATCGTAACATGACTTGCTGCCCTCAAAAGAGAGCGAGAAATAAACAGAAACGCAAGAAAACAAACTGTTTATAATAAACATGTTTTACATTACTTGTGCACCATATAACTTCTTAGTGCAACTAAAAGGATGCCACTTTCCTTGACAATAGTCAAGTAATTATGTGGGCTCTTTAATTGGGGAACACCAACCTCTGTAAACAACAATAGAAGAGAAGATGGTTGCTCTTCTCAAGAGGCCCTTAGAGGCAACATATTTCAGATTCTTTCTTCCTCATAAAATAAGAATCTAAGGATTATGTTTCACTCATCTTTTCAGAATTTTCAGGATGGCTGACAATTTTTTTAGACAGTGGCAAAACTCTACTTTATTATTATGTTTATTATTAGTAGTAGTAGTAGTGTTAGTAGTTGTAGTACAAGTAGTAGTAGCAGCAGTAGTAGTACTATTAATATTAGTAGTAGTAGTTAAAGTACTCTGATACAAAAAAAGGTTTGGTACTGAAAACTTCTGTGATGTGATAGCTGCCATCAATCGATACTGAAATAGTTAGGCTTCACATTTCAGCCTGAAATCCAGATGAGTATGGATTTCTCATAAGGCTAGTGCAATTGTATTGCATATGTCTTACTGAATTGACATGTCCTTGACTGAAGTGACTCGTCCTTTTAATAGTTGTAGCTATATTTAATCTATATGCGCTGAATGATGGAAATAATATAAGATACTACAACCTACTATTAGAACATAGCAAATTGCAGTACTTGTCCCAACATGACTCAACTGTTCAACTCCCAGATATATGATTTAACACCTTACATGCTTGTGACAAGGTCAACTCGTCATGGGTTTTACCTGCCCTGTGCTTATGACGAGTTGACCTTGTCACAAACAATGGGATTTTGAAAGTCAGCGCACAGAGGGGAAAAGCATGAAGCACTCAAGTGGTTTAATCCATGATCCATTAAAAGAAAAGAAAAACTATGCAGTAAAAGAAACCCACCACAGAACAGAAGGGGTATAGCAGTTGCTGCCCCTTTAATGAAATAGTATGCACCAGCAAGATCCCAGTGAGAATACTAACAGAGCAGTATCACAAAGCAAGCAGCTTACTCCATGAACACCTGTCAGTCTTACATCTCATGTAGTGCCTAATTTAATGCAGTGGTTGCAAGTGATGGACACCAGCGCTTGTTTGTGCTGACTTATTATTTATCAGCACTGTATATTTACAGAGAGCAAGAGAGGGAAAAACACACAAAGCTGAAAGACAGAAGGAAAATAAATATGGGGATTAAGTCACAAAGGAAGAAAGCAGGAACCTAGAAGAATGAGACAGAGAGGCAGGGAGTGTCTGGTTGTGAAGTAAAGAGGCCTGTGGTAGGTTGAAGACTATCAGCCTTGGTATTCGGCGTGCTAACATTTAATTGCACCAGCTGTGGAGTTCTGAGCAGAGGTTTTGGCACCAGCACTCTTTCTTTCACAAATTAAGCACTGGTCTCACGTCAAGGATATAGATTGGAATGGATTTTCTTTTTAAGTAATCTACCTTGATGAAGACAGTGTAGCAGCATTGATACTCCTGTTTATGTGTCTGTGATAATGGACAGGAGAGAACTCTCGCAAACGGCCTTCTTGGATCCATCATTTCTGTACAAACCACTTACTGAGTCAGAACTTTACAGCAAGGGCGTCTTTCAATGTCACATCAAGGATCTGTTCCATAATTCTTATCACTCCACATGTTCAGGTACCCTCTGAAATGGATGATTGGACAGCACCTCCCATAACTACCTGGGAATGGCACCCAAATTTACCTCCAAGTAGAGAGGTCAGTGGAGCCAATCTAAAATTGCCAAATATCTTCAATACATACCCTCCAAGAGAAATGAAACTATCCTAAACACAGTGCATATGAAACAGAGGATCTGGGTCTTATATAGCCACCCTATTCTTTGCAATACCAAGGATGCATGCAAAAAGGCTTGACGCGGCTCTAAAAATATTTAAAAACAGGGTGACGTTCTAACTGAGAACTTTCCTTCTACACTGTGCTAAACATAGTAGACAAGACAATAAGATACAAATAAAATACCCTTTTATGGTTCTCACCCTTCTTTAGTCCAGTCATAGATCTTTCTAAATTGCTATCCAAACCTTGCCTTAAACTAATGCAACACAATGTGCATCTGTATAGGCAAAAGTTAAATAAACACTGCAACAATACTAAAGCAGGTAGTCAAAATGTGCATGAAACAGAATCATCCAGCTGAGTCCCATTTACAGTGAAGGTACAATTCTTAATAGAATGCAAAAGACATATCATCTTTGGGTGCAAGGGCCAAAGAGGGCTACAGAATGTGGGACCAGATGTACTAATGTCCTTGTCACAAAACATGGTCAGACTTCTACAACCAATATTTTATTTCGCGAATCAACCTATGTACTACTATGTCAGTCCTCAAAATAAGGAATTACATGGCATCACTTATTATCTTTCGTTAGGCACATCGCAATTTGTGATCCCCTGCGATTGACCACCAGAATGACAGGGATGGTAACCTTCGAAGGACAGAAGATCAACATCCCTGTGCTTACATTTCAAAACAGAAAAGTTAAAGCAGCCCAAGTTCTTTAAAGGAAACTTTGCTGCTTTAAAGCAAAAACAGTTTTCAAATTTGAGCAGGCACTGGTCGCCCATGGCTGCCACTGTGATTCAGGAGAAGGTATCCGAATAGGACCCCTTCTCATTTGTGAATTGGTTACCAACCCAACTTGACAACCAGTAACTAATCAATGGTTTGCAATTGGAATTTTGATTGCAAATCACTGATACTTACCACACTGTCTTATATGCCCCTACCAAACTCGGAGTCAATATGGGTTGGTAACCTATGTGATTCAAAAATAATAAAATCACAAAATGGAGTTTGCACATTAAAAAAAGAGATTTTTTTGGTCACGGGGTTTGCTACTGCAAAATCCTTTAGTACTGTCCTTGTCCACATAACATCCATTCGAGAGAGATCAAATCTACTTATAACATGACAGGTAACCAATGCTAAGTTCAGACATGATAGGGCAACCTAACTGAATTGTTTTAGGCCCATGTCCGAGAATCTACAACTAAATCACTTACCTTCAGGAAACACCCAGTAGCATTCTTGTCCTGAAAAGTGACCAGAAGGTTTGCCTCCCTCTGGCTAAAGGATCAAACCTTGTGAATAAAATATCATCCTATTTCAGGCAAGATTTGATAGGCAGCATGTTACTAGAGACATGACACATGAAACTCTTTAGACTTCTATTAAACTCTCCGCCACAAATGTGTACATATGTCAAAGTCACATGGCTGACATTAACTTGCATAAAGCATTCCTAAAGACACATTTTTCTACCAATGTTTTGCTTTAGACTGCTCCATGGCCTGGCTGTAATGAGGCACCCTAGGTCAGCCCCTAGAGTTTGGGCCCTTTGGAATTTAATAGACCCTTCTCCAATAAGCAAAGAAATGGCCCTCTTTTCAGTAAGCATCTCACATTTGCATGTTCAGGAAATCCTTCAGTAACTCGTAAGTCACATGAAGATTATCTTACTCAACTCTCCTCAGGTGCAGGGCCCTCGTTTAAAGAATTGCTAGTAGTTGATAAGACCTGTCAAACATTATGTATATCCCTTGAATGCTTAACTCTTGTAATCAATGCACTGCAATATCGCCAAGGAAATGTACTATTTACATCCCACACCTGTTTGTGACCACATTTGTCACCTGCACTACATCTTTTCAGCAATACTTTACTTTAGAAAGGCTACAGTTTGACTGTAGAGCCTCATAGTTGGCAGGAAGAAAATAAAAACATGCATTTTTATTTCATATGCTTAGGTTTTCTTGCACCAGCATATATTGGCTTTATTATAGCAATGGTATTGTTATCTACACCCCTCAAATCAACACCCTGAAATTCATCAATGTATTATCAGAATGATTATAGTAACTCAGAGGTCTCACATTAAGGACGGAGAGGGTGATGAATGAAAGTCTTTGAAAATACAGGAAAGAGTGAGGTACTTTCTGGACTACTGTTGGTTGTGGGCATAAAACAGAAATTAAAGCACTCTGTCACATGCCCATTGAAAAAGAGCACACCATGTTATAGCACTCCTTGGGATCCTTGCATTCAACAGAATCCTTTGGGTAAGGGAAGCAAAATGTGGTAGAAGACCATTAAGTGTTAGAAAATATGCTTTTCTTCATCTGAAACATAATAAGCGTGTGTTCTGAACTAATGCCACCTCCGCAATTGGATAAAACTCGTATTGTTTGTTATCCAACATCATCAATACCTTAGAAGGGGCACCTCTAAGGACTTAGCTTATTAATGAAAGCTCAAAATTAAAAATGAGAACATCATTCTTCAATAGGAATCAGACACTCCCTACAGAGAAGACCTGGCCCAATGTTGTTATTTTTTTCTCAGGGCCCATTGGTACAGTGACATGTTTTGTTTGGGGGGAACTCCTCTGGATACAAACAATCGTGGGGGAGGAAATAAAAAAGACAAATGATTGGGAAGGTTATAGGTAAGTATTATTATCAATGCTTACATTAAAGCTTATGGTTATGATAAAGAAAAGTGTTATGGATAAGAGTTAAATTAAGGTTAAGGAAAATATTTAAATGTAAATTTAAAGATAGAAAACAATGGGGTTAGAGAGAGGGTTACCTACAAGTTTTTAGTGAGAGCAAGCTATAACTGAAAAGATAGATTTAGTTGAACAGGTAAGGGCAAATGTTAGGTGAAGAGTAAGCCCTTGCAGGGGCATCTCCCTCATACTTTTTTCAATGAAAATCAGACATCTACTTTGGATAATCCAAAACAAACAGTCCAAGAAAATTAAACAAATAATCATAATAAACAGATGAACCAAAGCTGGCTACGCCCCCTGACATGCTGCTCTCATGACGGGCT
This sequence comes from Lissotriton vulgaris, assembly GCF_964263255.1. Classification (NCBI taxonomy): domain Eukaryota; kingdom Metazoa; phylum Chordata; class Amphibia; order Caudata; family Salamandridae; genus Lissotriton; species Lissotriton vulgaris. The sequence continues at coordinate 1,132,371,031 of NC_141697.1, forward strand.
TAGTGAGTCAGATCACAGCGAGTCCGCACTAGCGAGACAATCTTGGTGCCTCTTTTGTTTCCTTATAGGCATGCAGGTGCCTGTTTTCAGAGTTGCCTGGCTCCACTACTCTTGGTGCCATCTTTGTATAGTGAATCATGAATCGCTCCAATATTTTGATTCTTCAAGTGCGTTTAAATTTGTTTACCAAGCGAGCTAGTCGGGAGATGTCCCGTAAAGCCATCTGGATTCTTGGCTCCAAGAATTAATCTATTCCAGTAAGGGTGTTTAAAAAGAAACATTGTTTACAGCCAAGCATTCCTGAACTGCATCTCTTGCACCCTATTACTGTGGGAGCAGGTTTTAGGCCAAAGAAGACAGAAAGTTCTACATATAAACAAGTTGTATAAAAGATTGTCTCTAAACATTTAGCAGATGCACTTGCAAATGTTCTCTTCTTCAAATGTTTTAACTTGCTTACATGAACAAATATATGAGTGTGAATCTGATTGCTACTATTTGCGTCTTCGGTTAAGAGCAGAGGTTTAATTTCTTTCACTCCTGAGCGGGAGAAGGTTTGAATTAATTATTGTCTGCCTTTTCATCATTTTTTTTTAATATACTACTGCAGAGGATTACTTTCATCAAAATCAAGTGATGGTTCGAATTACATCTCCTGCCACTGAACCCAACCATAATATCACATGATCTGTTAACCTGATGGCAGCACATTGCATTTATTTGAACAATTTTCAATGTGAATTTGAGACCTCGGAAACTTAATGAACTTTAACTTATCAGAGACGTGAACAGACAGCCCCTGTTTAAGAAATTATGGTGCTGATTTATAGTTTGGCAAACAGAGTTTGGTCCATTGGGATAGGAAGGGACAATACCTCTGACGGCCTGCCATATTTAGAATTGTTCACCAGCCTGCAGACAACTGTTGCAAGGTGATAGTATTATGATGTGTGTAACCATGTAATACTAGCACAATACACAAAGATGGAGCCCGGGTACTCTCTTAGTACACCTTCTCTCAGTCCTGGTAGAGTGGCAAACAGCAGACACAATACTTAGAGGGGCATTTCACAGCACCAATATGGATGATAAGTAATTGGCACGACTCAAGAGAAATCCAACACCAATTAAAATAAATAGCTCAGATTTGTTTATATTTTTAGACACCAAAACAAAATCAATAAATACAGTATAACCTGAGTTATCAATTTTAAAATATTAAATAAATTAATACTTAGCAATGTGAAAATATGAATGTTGCGGTCAATGGGAAAAACACATATGCAATCAGTTAATGAGAGAATGAGTTTAACAAAACCCACTTGGCGATAGGGTCTCGTGAGTCCCTAGACCAGTTCACGACAGCTAGCACAATTTTACCTGGCTCAGGTGAGCTGGGTGCAGAGGTGCACTTTAGCTGTCAAACAGAGCTGTCAATCAGGCTTGCAGTGTTGAAATGGTTACCATAGCAAAAAGGCACTAGCTGGGCAAGTTGAGCAAAACCCTTGGAACTCGTCATGGACCAGGAGTCTCCAGGCAGATCCAAACTATCTTGCTCAGGAGACTTGGGTGCAGATGTGCTTTTGGCTAGCCCTGGTGCTGAACTGGCTCTGCCGCCAGAGGAGCTGGCAGGCCTCCCAAAAAAGGGTGAAAACAAATGCAAAATCTTCGCAATAGAGCCAAAGGGGGGGTTGGTCATTCATGCAGGTGAATCTTTTTTCTTGACGTGTTGAGTAAGGCAGGTTGTAGTCTAACTGATCACCAACAAGCCTTGCTTGGTACCTGCAAGCACTCTGTTTGAGGAAATCTTTATCCAGAGGACCAGGGGAACATTGCAGAAAGCAAAGCCAGAAGACACCTGCCTTGTCGAGAAATCTAGTCCTGTGGCTAATCTGCTCCAGTAGTGATGACATCCTGTGGGAGTATGTCAACTAAAACTAGTCAGAACCTGATTTTTAGCCTAAATTCTTAATGGTCAAAACCATTCTCGACTGTACACCTCAGCTACAACAGCCTAGAGGTGTGGTCAGCCTTGTGAAGGTTGACGCTTCCTGCATAGCAAATTTTATGCCTGCTGGTGAAAAACAGTGCCTGAGGCAGGGATAGGCTTTGCCCTCGAGTGAGGGACAATTTCCTTTGTCCAGTGGCATCAGTGAAGCCTTTGAGACTCAGCGGCGCACAGGTCTAATCACCAGCCATCCTATGTGAGCAGAGGTGTCACCTCCTGCTCACATAGGGCTTTGTCTCTGGCCTCTGGGAGCTGCACACACTCTCCAGTATGAGGCCATACTTCTGCCTTGGTGGCAAATCTTCGAGAAAGCCAATCAAGACACAAGAACACTGGGTTAACTTGCTGGACACTGTCTTAAGTGCCACCTAGATGCATGCTGGTTAAAACTCAACACCAATATTGTGTTGGGGTGAAAAAGCACGGTGTCCGACACCAAACACGAAAGAAATTGGCCAAGCCATCATGGAACTGGACATACTGGTAATGCCAATATGCCAGTCCATGTTATTCGATGGACCGCCGGTTACTTGGGGTAGAATTACATTTAGAATGCTACCACAGGGCAATATTTGCTTGGAAACATATAATATAATGCACCCTGCCTCCTGGGCTATTTGATGCCTGCCTTAGTTGTGACTAACACGTATGAGATGCAGTGACGTGACTCTGGTGCACATGTTGCGTGCAGGGTCGAACTCAAGCAGGCAAGCTGCTCGTACAGAGATAATGGCAGACCTGCAGCACTTCGGTTTTACTCGAGTCACTCAGGGTGGTACAATAAGTGCTTCAGCCTTGGCATCCCTTTTACATCCCTGGGCTGCAGGGGCGTAACACAGGCCCCCGCAGCCCAAGCGGTGCGGGGGGGGCCCCCAAGCTCCAGGGGGCCCCTTTGGGAGAACAGACACTTTCGCTTTCTTATTCTGCCACAGATTAAGTGCGTGTGCGAGGCTCAGGTTCACGTGACATGAAAATGTCAATGAACTCTGCACGCACTTGAGCTTTTAGATGGTTGTTGGCGTACGTGACTGGGGCCCCAGATTTGCTATCCTGCCTGCTTCAAAGCTGCTTGGGGCCCCCTGGAAACTAACATTCCAGAGGTCCCCTAATCACTGAAAACTGACACCAACCAGAGCGAGATACTTTTGAGAGCTGCCTCTGTGTGACTCGCTGTGTGCTCTGAGACAGACTGTGGAATGGCAGCACTCGGGTGAGTAATGCATTTCTGTTTAGTGTTGACATCTTTCAGAGAGAAAATTATCAGCCATTAGTTTTATTTTCAAGTCTGCAAAGGCCTGGATCCTGGACATGACTTATATTAACTGGAAACACAATCCTATGTATTTAATTTGTAGCTGCAATTTCTATGTTCGTTTACTTTAAGTATTAGTCCCTATAACACGTTTAAAAGTGCTTTCTATTTATATATTTTCCTTGAAGTATACAGATAAACTATTATTAGGTCGCAATGAAGTGCAGAGATCAAATAAACACAGGGGTTGGAGGGGGGAGGAGGGAGATGTGAGATGTTTTATGGTGATTGCTTTACTTTTATATTTTCTTAGTAGACAAAGATTTGTAGCAGTATTTTAAGCTTCCATTTCAGGGGTTTTGCTGCAGTTGAAAGATATTTTAGGGATTCATATTGATCAAAAAAGTGTAATTTCTAATATTTATCTGTTACCAGCCACTTTATTGCTTGGTTTTGCTCGCAGGAAAATGTTACACTAAGTGGCACACATTTGGCAGTTGAGTGTCACTCATGCACTGAAATCATGGAAATGTCACACAGTCTGAAAACCTGGCAGCAATGTGTATGAAGCTTTATCACACCCCTCTGCTTCCCTTAAAACCCCTGAAACGGGGGCCTTGCTTCAGCAAAAACAGTATCCAGGCAGCACCCCCATGTATGGAGCCTCCTTCTCCCACCTCCTTCTTTCCTCAGACCCCTGAACCTGGGAACTGACTGCAGCGACACGCAATCTCTAGGCAGCAAAGCCATGTATCCTTCTCACACCTCTTCCTTCCCTCAAAACCCCTGAATCTGAATCTGGAGCCTGGCTGCAGCAATGAGCACCCTCCGTGCAGCACCCCTATGTAAGGGCACTAGGTTATTGGCTTCTATTTCTGGTGCTATGTAGCAGTTTTAAGCTCTTCTTAGAGTTTCTCATTGCTTCAATGGGTGTAATTTCTGACATTTATATGTTTCTCTCGTCTTCCTTGTTGGATTTTGCTTGCGACAAAGTGTCACTCATAGTCGCTGAATGTCACTCTTAATTACACGGAAGTTATGAAAATGTCACACATAAGCAATCTGAAACCTTGGCAGCTATGATTTAAACGTTAGTCACCAGAGTCGTAGTTATCCATAGTGCAGCAGGTGCACTGGTGCCGGAGCCCAAGTGTGTAACGGGGCAGGTGCACCCCAGTACTGTTTGTCTTTTATTACCCAATAGAGGTTGGAAGGCACACATCCCTTGCTGGCAGTGTGGCCTGTTGTGCCCTGGGCGCGCCACAGTTTGTAGCCATTGAGCTTTACGCAGGCGACGCAATGACGATGTGTTTGCTTGAAGCAAAACTGGGCGGAGGGGAGGGGAGGTTTTGGGGCGGGGCTACATGGAGTGCTAAGGGACCCGGCCAGGGGCACACATTTGATTTGTTTAAGATTTAATTGGTGTGCAAAACTAATAACCCACATGCCTATGTACATAAAATACAAATCTGGGATCAGCATGCTGTGTTTTGCAGCAAGCACATGAACCCTTTCTGCTAACTCATGATGAGTTAACAGATAAAGCACAGATCTTTTTGGGAAATATTTTTGTTGGTGTTTGAATAAGCGAACATGTGCAGGTAACCTAATTATTGAAACTGGGGTCGAGCTTAAAATGTCCCAATGGCACCAACACCACACCTGGCCTCCTAGCAAGGCCTCAGCGCCTTTGCACACTCCCACACCCACCATTGTCTGAATGCGATGGCCTGGCAGAGAGGTCAGCTGAAACAAATTGCTTCTGCACTGTGCTAGCCCCTTAGGGCTGACGTGGGAACGGCAAAAAGATAGAGCCAAACCTGGCCTTTCAGGAAGGCCTCTGAATGATACCTACACTCCCCGCCTACCACGGGTGAATGTGAAGCGCCTGCCTGGCAGGGAGCATGGGGAAAACACAACCTTTAGGCTGCCGAACGACCCTAGGGCTACAACACCCGGCTCGGCCTCCCTGTGTGGCTTCTCAGCCTCATCACACTCTCTTCTCCCCCACCTGCCAATGCTTCAGTGTGAGGAGTGCTTGGCAGAGGAGTACTGCAAAGACACTGCTTTTGTGTTTAGCTGTTCCACCTACTGAGCCCCTTGTCCCGCAGTGGCCGAGTTGTGAATGGCCTAATGACCAGAGGAACACCTGCCCCGCCCGACCACATCTATTAAGGCACAGTGTGACGGACTGGCAGGAAGGAATGTGGAATAGCACTGCTTGTGGGGTCTGGGCTAAGGTGAAGCCGGCCCAAAACGACAGCAACAAAACTGACCTCTCACTCGTCTCGGCTCCCCACCTCTAAGCACAGCCTTTTGTGCTGCGACCCACCTACACATTCCATAGTGGCAGGGCTGGCTCTAGGGCAGTGTGATTGGTGCGACTGCACCAGACGTTGACTTGGGTTGGGGGCGTCATTTAAAAAAAATGTATACTATCATTTTAAAAACACCTGTTGCCGTGTTCCTGGCCTCCAGCAATTTTCAGACATCAATTAAAACGTCAATATAACTCCGGTGATTTTTCATCTTCCTGGAAAGAGATGGGAGGTCTGTCTAGTGGAAGTTTTGACTCATCCTAAGGTAGTGCAGAGGGTGAAGATGCCTGCTGCCAAGAACGTGTACCATGAAGATAACGACGTGCATATAATGTAAATAGGTCAGTGGGTAACTGCTTCTGTACGAGAGCTCCTTTTGTTACTTGTCATTTCTGAGGCAAAATCCTAATATAGAACATTGAGCAATTAACTGTCATCCTAGAGTTGCATGCAAACTGCAAGGTATATGTTAGAGCTATAGGTTTTTTGCCCAGTCTTTTATCATCCTAATCTTGCGAAAAGGGTTCATTTGGGAAGAAAACAATTGTTATTATGCAAGAGAACACCTAACAATGATGTTACGTTTTAAATTCTGATTTTGTGCTTTTTCAGAATAAAGTATGCTAGTAAGAGTAAGCTATTTTGACTGATGCCCGGTGGAGCTACCTCGTGAGCTAAAGGGAAGATGGGCTATGGATTCCCTCCTTGACCATCTCCTACCCAGCCGGTCTTTGGGCAAACTCTCCTGCGTCACTCCTTCCTTATCTCCCTCCTCCCCTTCACCCTACCCCCTACCCCTCTCCGCTCTACTCTTCTCCTCGTTCCAGCTATTGACCTTTGCCCTCACCCGTCCTTGCTCATAGTTCCCACCCTGTTTATCCACTGGACTTTCTTCTGTGAACTTTCCCTCGTCAGTTGAGATCTAGCTATTTGACTAATGCTCGAATGAGATACCTTGCTTAGCTATTGGGGAGACGGGCTGTGGAATCCCTCCTCGGACGTCACCTACCAAGTCGGTCTGGTACATTCCTTGCCCTTAAACAAGTACTAGGACTCAGGGGGAGATAACTGAGAAGTGTTGGTACTCAGTACAAGTGAGTACCAGCCCATTTAAAGCACTGGAACCTAATGCAGATTTTTTCTCATAGGTAAGTACGTATCATGCAGGTGCTCCTTGACACAGGTCTGTATCACGGTATTCAGTTTTGTCGGCACCCAAAGTGCTATCCTTATATTGGTGGTAGGCTACAGCCTTCGTAGGTGTCAAGCAGCACAGGGGCGGTGGTGGCAGCATACTGTGTAGTGATCAGTAGTAGTGAACAGGTCCTTTTTACCCTGTCACTGGAGTGAAGCCTACAGGCTCACTTTTTTAAAAGTACAGCTGCTGTGTGCTTGACTCATCCTTGGCCTACTTCAGGTAGATGTGCATTGCTGCGTCGGAGCAGTGACTCTGCGCTAGATGTGTGTGTGCCTGGGAAGGGTACAGTACAGGGATTTTTATATGCTGCTGCCTGCTGTGCTTATTATTGTTGAGTAAACTGGTTTGATTTTTGTATGCTGCTGCCTGCTGTACTTTTTATTTTTTAAAAAGTCAATGTGAAATATTTGCGCCTTCATTCACAAACCATAGGGCCATAGTCTGATTAAACTGGTTAGATTTGATTTTTGTATGCTGTTGTGCATGTTATTGTTTGACCAGTCACTTGTTTTTATCATGCACTTTGAAAGTGTTTTCACCATGATGCTAGAAGAAAGGGGGATTGCTTTACAAAACATGCTTGATTTTTGTATATTGATGGATTGCTGATTCTTTTATTATGCACTTTGAAAGTAGTTGCACTTTTTCCTTTGCTTCACCAGCTACAGTTAGTATAGATTCTATCATTAGGTACTTGCTAATATGGTTTGTTTTTATCCTACATGAGGAGGTATTGATGGTGTTGTTTGCACCTGTCTATAATATATGCACCTGAAATCGTGGAATTAGCTTTGTTTACAATACAGAAATGATAAATACAGACACACATCTGCATCAATGTTCTGAAGCATCCAAGCAGTTTTCATCCTTAGCCTTGTGTGTCTGCCTGTTTATGTCCTGCTTACTAATAAAGCCCTGATGGTAGATATTGAAATTGCATGCTCAGTTCATTTTGAATACTATAGAGTGGTTAATATTGTACAAAATCCCTGACAGATGCAAGTGTGTGGCATGCAGATAAGTCACACCAGCTTGTTTCTCTTGGTGCTGGCAGGATACTGGGTTATATTTTGTGTACTGCTCATGTACATTGTCAGTCGAGTCTGTTAAATTGCAAATTTGGGTTTGTCTTTCAAAGTTTCAAGTAATGTTCAATCAATGTCAATTCTAATTCAGACTCTATGTAGTTGTTCCTTGTTCGTCAGCGATAGGCAGTTCCTCAAACAATACAACTTCTCCTTGGCATTGCTCTGATTCCTGTCTCAGTTAAATAATCTGCTCTTGACAATAATGTTACAAATGGTCTAGCTTATATGGTAAGAGGGTTTCTTACTTTTTTATTAGGATTTTGAGTACACAAATGTAGAGCCATTTCATTAAATGTTGGACGTTTCAATTCAAAATATACCAGATTTTTTGGCGGTGGGCATAGTGGTGGGTGGTGGGTCAAAGGGCCCCCTCCATGTACTTTGCAGGGGGGCCCCCTCAGGTTTCGTTACGCCACTGTGGGTACCACTGGTACTATATACTAGTACCTTATAGGGGTGCTAAAGTACTTGCAAATTCGGGTGTACTAATTCACATATACAGTTTATGGGAAAGAGCACTGGTGATGGGCCTGGTTAGCAGGACCTAGCACACTTTTAGATGAATTACCACAGCATCTAGCAGAAAAAAGTGTGGGGGGGGGGTGATCATCTAAAAAGGACACTTCATGACAACAACTCTCTACATTGACAGAAGCAAACTCTCAACGCTAGAGTTTGTTTTTGAAAAGCAAAAAATAATGGTCACCACAACCAGAGAGTTTTCTCCTATGGACGGAGATAACGGGGGCTCTCTGATCAGAACTTTTACAGTCCACCCAATTGTAAATGAGTCAGGTGAACCACATGTTTGGTGGGCAGGGCACTCTGTCACATTTTCAATGGAGTACCCTGTCCACCAGACTCTAACTCAGCCACCGAGTCTTTGCAGCATGCTCGCAGATTGTGTGTGGGTTGTGAGTTCTGCAATGTAGTGTAAATGCCTCTATGTGAAATTTGACCCCACATCAGTAGATATGGTGACCCATTTTGGTTGGGTGAGGGAGTTATCGGTAGCCCAGTGTTTAGGGGAGGCACACCATCAGACACAGCACCCCTTGTCTGTTTCCCTCTGACCAAATATCCAATACCCATTTACCGGCCTCTTCTGTAAGCATACAGGGAGAGTAGAAGCAAACCCTGCAGTATTATTCTCCCACGCTGTTATTCTGCTATAGAGAAAAACATAGGTTAACTTGCTCTCAAGGGCGTCTTACTGGCCAGTAGGAAGATGCTCTGCAGGGGTGAGATTTTTCTTTTGGTAAGCCTGGGGGGTTGCAGTGACTTCAACCTATGAGGTGATGTGGTGAATCTAGTGGAAAGGACTGATTTGCCAGTTTCCAGTCAGAATGATCTCTGGGATTGACGAGGAAGGGAAGTGTTGTCTTCTGCCTTACATAAGCCTTCAAGCTTGATTTCAAGGCAGATGTGCTGGAGATCTTGACGCCCTCGTGATGCCTCCTGATCATTTCCTTGCAAGTCTTTGTGGTTCGCTGCCAGGCCCAGACCTTTGGACATCCTGAGCAAAGGAACTCAGGGCATGCAGTGACCGAGTAGGAGAGGACCATGGCTCCATATGTCGCTCCATAACTGGCCTTGGAATACTTTGAAGGTATCAGGTGTCCTATATGCACCTACAAGCCTTTATGAGAACATAGTGGACTAAGAGACACCGGATGAGCCTTTATGAGGCAATAAAGGGCTTAGACTCTCATTAGAAGAGGCCCAGCGTTAGGTGTAGATATTTATTGCACCTGATAGGTGATAATTCCATGGACTGTATAATTCATCAAGTGCATTACAAAAGCACCTATTACACATTTCTCTCCGAAATCGGGCATACTGTGCTGATTTTGGCGCTTACGACACCAAAACCCACATGTCCCAATATTTTCTTTTGTAGTCTCAAACAGATCTAGAAACAAGGTCACTAATACTGTAACCTAAGAGGCACTTGAGAATTCTCTCTTTGTAGAGCATTCTGAACCTTGAATAAAACTAATTATCTAGAATTGACGCCCTGGCACCTATACTTATTTCTCAATGAGAAACAACCCCATTTTTTAAAACTAGAAGCAACTGCTACTTACCATTAATGGACCAGTAGTCAGGTGACAGAAAATCAAAGGGAATGCCAAGCAAACAACAAGTGGTACACGCAAAACAGAGGTACCTGGATATTTATCAACTGCTGCACGAATTGACGGTCATGACTTTGCCGTCTCGACAGCTAAGGTGATACCGGAGAGAAAACGTTCGTGCTTTGATTAAAAAAAAAAGGGTTTTCGTCAGTTGGTTCCACTCATTTTACTGTGCAAATCATATGAATGCTCCACCGCAGTTCCAATGCGTTGCTACGCTGTATTCAATTACGTCTTTCTGCATGTTGTATTACAATGACCTTTTCAGTATTCTGAATTCTGACCGCCGGGCTAATCTAGTTTTCAGAAAATTTACAGCCTGGCTGATCCGTGAAAAGGATGATGTCTGAGTCATTTTCAGAAATGGTCAATATCAAATTGCCCATCAGACGCCCAGGCGACAACCCTCCCTGAACGCAGTTGTCACCGTGGCTACTATAACTAGATCGGAAGCAGGACTGCAGCACACATTTCTCACCCAGCTAATTAGGGTGAGCTCAGATAACATCAATATTGCTGTAAAGCCTCACTCGGGCAGTTCAACCTATGTCTGGAGAGGATGCAATTAAAGCTGCTGAACAGGAAAAAAAACACAGCAAAAGGATGACATTCGATTAGACTTGTTACAGGTCAAAGGCTTGAGCAAAAGATGCTGTTGGGTGAGTATAATGTAAGTAATTTTACAACGGAGATGGGGAGATGAGAATCATTTGTTTGAGAAATACAGGGAACATGTGTAAGTAACATTAAGGTCATTACAGAGAACAACTTTTAATTCAGCTAGAAATATTGGTAGTTTCTCAAAGGGTAAGATTAGCTCAAGAGTTTTTGAAAGAATGTGAGCAGTACTTTACCAAACACTAATATTATTGAGTAAGGTTGATCTTTACAAATGCAGGAAACTTACAGGATGTTTGTAATTACACAATATACAAATATATATTAATATGCGACATGCATAGAGGCGGAGCTTACAGTCATCCCCCGCTGCCATTGTTCTGTTGGGATGTCATTCACATTTTGATCAGCCCACAGTACAGCATACATTCAACTGGGCAACTGGTCAGCCCATTCGGCCACTGCTTAATAGGAAGTGACAATGATGCTGTGGGTCAGTCTCGTGCACCTACATTCAGTGTTAGGGTGTTAGTCATCATTCATTGCTAACAACATTTTGTTTGTTTAGTACTGGACTCTGCAACAGAAAGGGATATGTACCAAAAGGTAAAGGGATGTGTCTCCAGCCACTTGCATGATGCTCATTCCCCACCATGCAACTTTGAAACTCCATGAAGTAAGGCTTGCAGGAGGCCATCCATGCAGAAGATTGCGAGCTCCATGACACAGCATGCCACTGATGCAAAATAAAACCACAGCTCTGCTCACAGATGAAGGAAGAAGCAACACTGACAGCGCTCTTCAGTGTTTGCAGTGTCCATCTGGGGGCACAATAACAGCAGAGCACCTTCTCCCATTTTTGGTTAAGAGCTCTCAGGCTTTGTGGAGCCCTTGGGAGCCTTTACTTTGCAGCTCTCTTTTAAATTAGTAAAATGTCTATGGGGCTCTGTGAATAGAGTAACTTTGACATATTGGGGATGATAGTTGGCATGACAAGGCCTATGAATAGGCCAGCCTGCTTTAGTCATATAGTTTGTAAAAGAATAAGCGTCAAGCCCCAAAGGTTTCCTCAAACGCCCGTTGCGATCTCTATTGAATGTCAGGGCTGTCAAACACCAAGGGTGCGTAGTCTAGATTCCATCTCATGCAGCTTTCATCCACCACCAGACAATACTGCCCCTTCATGCCACTCTTGCAGGTTCTTTTCAGCCCTGCTTTCTTTCACTGTCCCTGCTTTTATGTCTTTCTCTTCCTCCTGCTGCCTCATTTGGTGTTTTTCTCTCTGTCTTGCTCTGGGTCAAAGACTAATGATAAAAAATAAGTGCTGGTCCCCAAATGTGAGTGCCGTGGCCTCCAACTGCAACCACCAACTCAAATTAAGCACTGCCTGCAAGTGCTAGAAATTACATTAATCTAGCAATTGTATCAAAAAGGGGGAAAGCACGGGGTTAGGACAATTGTTAACGGGGTCCAATGTATATGTCCTAGACAGACTAACCAACAAAAATTAATACAGAGTTCCCCGGGCAAAGTCAACTAAATGACTGGCATTAGCTTCTCTCTCATCGAATCAGGCAGAAAGGGTGAGTGTTGTGAACCCTTCTCGGAATTTGTAGGGATACCTCACACAGGTCACCGGTTGGACTACATTTGTAATCCCACCCGGTGATCGTCCAGCGTCATCATCGGTATCCTGCCCCTGCGACAGACTGGCGGTGCAATGCCTGTCGGGCAACAATAGATGTTGCACTTTGGCGGGGATCTTCTATTCCTTCGCCAAAGGGTGTGTGGGTGTAAGGGGCCTAAAAAAAGGGGGTTTGTGGTTGTGCAAAAGTGAGCGTGGGTGAGATTAAAAAAAGTCAGTAGAGTCCAAAAGATAGATTTTTAATGGCATGGCTCACTGCTTTATTAAAATAATAAGGGGTATAGAGGCGGAACAATCAAGGTAGTCGAGCCTCATTCAACCCTTAGTGAATCAATGGTCAACATGTTTCTCGCCACGAAGGCAATTCGTCAGGACCAAAAAATGTAAATAGTGCTCATATAATTGCAAGGGATACCTCGGTGATCAGAGGGATCCAGTATACGACCTGGTGTGTGTCGTATGGCAATCCTTCGTCAGGACCCTTCCCAGAACTGAATGGGAGAGAGGAGAAGAAGGGTGTCATCAGAAAATTCTTTGTATATCTCTGTATCCCTCGGTAGAACTTACATGCATCAACGACATGCTAGTATAGTGTAGCGAGGTGTCGATGGGTCTCTGGAGGCCCCATCGTGAAGAGATATGAGAGTGAGAGAGAGGGAGAAAGCCATTGTGAAGAACGTGGAAAACTCGCGTTCTGTGACTGTTAGGAGTATACAGTGGGTGGGCATGCCTGTGGTCTGCCCTAGGAAATGGCATGCATAATAGTATCAGACAAATTTAGCTGAAACTCTTCATGCGATAAAAATCTTGTGATATCAAAGGCTGTCACTAAGCCAATAGCATACGTGGTTGTAAGTAGTATTTAAGACAACATTTGTGGAGAGAAAAACAATATTTAAACATTTCTTTGAAAAATTCAAAGAGGAACACTAGATGGCGTCAGTGTGTTGCAGGAGACTAAACCTTAACGTGAACCACATAACATGCCAGGATACTATAGCGTTAATGAACCTAGTTATGACCTTACCCGTATTCTTTACTGGGGAAGCTCCCTCGCGCTGACCTGGTGGGGCCAGAACTTGGTGTGGAACACCTGAAAGGAGTAAGTATTACCGCCAGGTTAGGGGTTGGGCGGTCAGCGCGTCTTACCATTTTCCCGCTTGGAGCTCGGTCCCTGCCGCGGCGATCAGAAGGAAACGCACGCGGAGGTGTGGCACGGAGCATTGCGCCTTACCTGACAGTTCTTGGCAGAGGGCGTCTAGGCACCTACCCCTCCCACTTCGGACGATACCGCAGGACAGCCGGTGGAGATGCAACGTCCCGGAGACTCTGTTTAAGACCGAGGAGTGCGGCCATTAGAGTGGGCGTGTCCAGGGCGTGTTGCCAGGCAACGGGATGCCGTGAGTGAACATCGAAGATTCCCTCGCTGTGTGGCGAGGAGGGAAGGAATGGTGGGTGCCATCTTGAAAGGGGGTAGTAGTAGTGAGTAGTGAGATTAATCTAGCAATAACAAAGAGTTGCTCACATGCAGTAGTGGCTTTATGATTCCCCGGTGCCTGGTTCAGTACTCAGAAGAGCATACAATGGATGCCGATAATTGGGAATAGTTCAGTCTCAACCAGCAAAGCTGTCCTTTTCAACATAACACATTGGCACCTTCCTTACGTTCAATGATCCAGCCATCTGGCCGAGTGGAATAAAGGAACACGCACAAGGTTGAAGAAATGGATGGCTGAGCAGACCATGTAACTGTAAGCGCGCCTTTCATTAGGTGAAATCAAAAGCACAATAAATTACCTGTCCAAGGGCAAAACATTGGGAAACAATAGTCTGTTGACAGAATTTTATTTTATCAAACAAGACTTACTGGAACCATGCTTGTTAGAAATGTGTCAGACAGCCAAAGACGCACAATCGCTACTACGCATTACCATGATCATAACACTACTAAATCCACAAAAGGATCTGGTGGAAGTGACCCTATTCTGTCCAATGTGCATGTTGCATCTTGATTTTGAAATTTTAGGTAAAACTTTGGCATCCAGTCTAACCCATATACTAACCAAAACTGATACATTCAAATCAATCACAGTGGCGGTCCATGCAGGTAAGCGCGGTAGGGTGGTGAGGCGGGATGGTAGGGGGGAAAGTCGACAGACGACCGAATAGGGAAAATTAAATAAATAAATAAGTCCTATTACGTCGTCTGTTGAAAAAAAAAAACGCCCCACCGCACTTACCTGCACAGACCACTACTGATGAATCATGATTTTACCTAGCTGAAACACGACGCCAAACACTCAGCAGCTGCTTCATCTGTTAGATAACCCAGAGGTGAACACGTGCAACCAGCCATAAACATGGATAAAGCCTTTGTCACTATTGACTGGGGGTTTTGCTTGTCGTACTATACAGATTGGGCATTTGAGATGAAATTTAAATTTGGATAAAATAAATCTGCTCGCATCCAAGCTCATATCTGTAACGGCAAGATGATATCTCAATTCCTGAACAATATGGAAAGAGACTAGATCGGGGAGCCCGCTCTCTACATTACTGTTTGCTCTGGTTATAGAACCAATGGTATCCATGATTAGAGAGAGAAGCAAGTGATATGGACACTCATAATTATGTAGGCAATGTACTATTTTATCTAAATATGCAAGGGAAGGCTTAAGCCCATTACAGAAACAACTAGGATGGTTATGGATATATATCTGGTCTGAAAGTAAACAGACAATCATATCCATTCTCCATGAGGCCACAAACCTTGTAATAAGCCTTACAACTCCCTGAGTTGCCACAGAAAAGGGAACTGTTCCCCTTTGAATACCATGTGTATCCATGGAGACCTAGAGATCATAGAAGGAAATTTAGGTAGGTCTTTAACATCTGTCCATACTATATTGGAAATAATTACCATTGTCGATAATGGGAAGATTGCCATTCTCAAAAACGATTTTACTTCCCAGCTTCTTTTATATCTTCACAAATGAAGGACTGGCTGGTCCGCAATGCATTGGGGATGTTAACCCTGCTAAAGTCACTAAATGTTACAGGATCTTTTTGAATTGGATGGATTGTTTGCAAGGAGTTTGATAAAGTTGCAATTGTTCAGCACCCTGAATGATTGTTCTGTTTCATATTCTAAATTGAAAACTATTTTTTTAAAGTATATTGGATGACTATATAGTAAATGTGTTAATCTGTGAAATAACCCTTGCTATGTGAAGCTATCTCTTGACACAGGCCCTCGCATCACAAGTCTCGCAATTACAGCTTTAGACTGCCTCCATTGCTAATTGCCCTGCTTCCTATTTGGAGAACATATTGACACAAGTATGGTATCTATCGGGCACAGAAGGGACCCAGAACAATAACAACCAACAAAACAGCCCAAAAGTACAACTTTTATGGTTAGAGATAAACACATCACACTGAAATTTATTACACATTCAAAAGGGATAAAACTCAATCCTAACCACGAATTTGGCAAAATATTAACAATCCTATATAGCTGAACATGATTTACAGAGAAAGCTAGGCATACAAATTTTGTAACCGTCATCTCCATATTTTTTTAGGAGCTCACAGCTTGGTTATTCTCTAGTCGTCCCCACACTTCAAAACCAATTTAGACCCAACCGTGAGACTAAAAATGCCAAACAGAATAGTTATTCACCCAGCTCTCACAATGGAGGGGTAAAGCATATCTCAGATGCGAATCTAAATAACAATGCCAGAGGTATACCATGGATGAACTCCTCACACTCCTCTGAGAGATGACCCTGTGCAACTGGGTCTTGTCCTTGGTCCCTTGGTACAGATCACATCTCCCCTGACCCCTAAAGATACAAGATAGAGTACTCAGGTACTTAAGAGGGACAAAAACAGTGATAAGCATTCACCCCATCGCAACGAGTGAAGAATTAAGGCTCCAATATCCCTGTGAGGTCCAAATCAACAACCAATCGCAATGGACCACACACCGCTAGCCCCTCCTCCGGATCGCCCCTAGGGACTCTGGTACATGGAGTTCTTGAGTGGTTCACCCCAGTGGGTGCAAGTAGGTACTTGTTGAACTGATGATCTCTAGACCAGATACAGGTCCAAATTAACAACCAATCTCGTGAATCTTTGATGTGGCATGCAAAGCTGAGTAGGAATATCACTGTCAACTGTGTGCCAACTGTGAAGAAAATAAACAAGTGCAAATACCTTAAATAACATCAATAGACATAACAGTAAAAAAGGCAATAAATCCCCATGTTTCAAGATGATCTCCCTTAATATCAAGGTCAGAGTGGGTTCAAAAGGAAGAACATCTAGTGTGAGGAACAGCAGGCATGGGGTGGCTGGTAGTCATTGTTATCAGAGAAAGAGGTCACTTGGCTCTTGCCCAGACCTTTCATGAACTTCACATCTATGTACCTTGATGATAAACGTAGTGTCAAGGGAAATAAATGTGGAGTTAAGAATGATAAATCTGCACTTACCAATATGCACTTACTTTCGCTATATTTTGGTCATTGGCATTTGCCCATGATATTATGGCAGGACGATATTTTGGGGATGATATTTTTACATACAACCATGCCTGGCACATGACAGCTGCAACGGGCTATTCGATGATCGAAACCTGTCCCAAAAAAGTAGCACTCTCTTTAAAATACTGGTGGTAACTGGACTAAACTTTTATCTGCGTCAACCAATTTTTGTTTTACTTTTTTAATCAAACAAGCACTGGAGTGTATTTTTAACTTCTGTTATCACAATTATTCCATTTAATGTGATGTCATTGGAATCAAGGAATTTACTTTCTGTGATGTCATAATTGGTTAAAGGTTATGCGATGTCATTTACTTGTGTTTCACTAAGGCAGTGCCAAATCGTGCATGATGTCACTTCCTGTACGCTTCACTTTTAAGTAAATAGATGTCCAGGAGTGTTGGGCAGGAAGTGGGAGGGGTTTATGGCCCCATTATAGGTAAATGAGTGGAGCCCAAAAAAAAGACTCTTTATTTTGGCCGTAAGGGTAGAACGATCTTTTGTCTAGTGAAGGAAAATGGCTGTCTCCATGGTGTCGGCACACTCTCATATAACACTAGAAAAGAATAAAAAGAGTTGTGATCGGAGTGATAAAGAATACCGGAATGTAATCAGGTAATTTCAGCTTCTCAGTGCTTAATTTGAGCTGGTGGTTTCCCAGCACTTAATTGTCAGCACCAGATCTATTGACAGTCCACCCCAGGGTGGTGCTGTCTTTCTAGTTATGAGATAATCACAACAGTGTTTAATAAGTCAATATGAATTAAAAATGAATAATGCCAGCAGCACACACAATTATCATAGTTTTGGGTGGCCTGGAATAGTGTGAATTGTCACACTTGTAGGAGTGCGATGGCCAGTAGTTGTGTTGGTCATCATTGGCAGCGCTGGCAGAGGAAATGGGTTGTGCAGGTTGCAGTGGCCTCCCGAGAAGGGCCCTGGCACTTACTATGTAACAAATTAGGCAACGCTGCTACTCATTCGATTACTGTGAAAAGAAAGATTGTTATCTTGTACCACCAGTACTTCTTAATTTTATCACTCTGAGTACCGGCACTTCTCTACTCCCGAGGAGAGTAACGGTAGTCATGAAAGGGTAGGTTCATCGGCTTCAAGTGCTGGTGAGCACAAGTGGAATCTATCTCTCTCAGCCAAGGCCTCCAATACCAATACCCTCCTGAGGCACAGCCGGGAGCTAGCATTGCGTTATTTTGAACATCTTTAATTTTAAAATACTTGTAATCTGTTTTTAAACCTGCTCATTACCTGCTTCTCTCCTGCCTGAAAGCACCCCCTTCACGGGATCTAGCGCTGAGAGGGAGAGCTCGCGGGAGTCTTGTCAGGCGCCATCGGCCACGCTGAATCGAGGGACACGCCCCCTCGAGGCCACGCCCCCTTTCACTCGTACAAAAAGAGCGCTGATCTGCGAGCGCGTCAGAATACCTTTACCCTCCTGAGGCACAGCCGGGAGCTAGCATTGCGTTATTTTTCACATCTTTAATTTTAAAATACTTGTAATCTGTTTTTAAACCTGCTCATTACCTGCTTCTCTCCTGCCTGAAAGCACCCCCTTCAGCGGATCTAGCGCTGAGAGGGAGAGCTCGCGGGAGTCTTGTCAGGCGCCATCGGCCACGCTGAATCGAGGGACATGCCCCCCTCGAGGCCACACCCCCTCCCTGCCCCATAATAATGTGCATGTACCAGAAGCGCAGCGGATAAGCGCAGCGGGCGCGAGGATTGCGCGCATAAGGCAAGCTCATCTGCGCTCGTCCATGCCGAGTCCGGGCCTAGAGCCAGCCCCCGTGCATCCCAGTCCTCAGACCCTATACACTACAGTGCTGAAACCCTCCATAGCCTCAGGGCACCCATCAGCAACTGTAGTCGACACAGCTATCAAGCTGACACTCTGCCGCCTGCCTGTCCCAAATGCCATAACCCCCTCAAACCCAAAACAACTATAGAACCGCTACACGACTTCCGCATATTCTTATTGAACTGCCGTTCTCTACCTAAACACAGGGTTGAAATTGCGCTTTTAATAGAGGAACACACACCAGACATACTGTTCTTAACAGAAACCTGGCTATCCCCTGACGCAGATACAGCGGTCATAGACGCTCTCCCACCAGGTTTCCAAATCTCTCGGCATGACCGGCCTAAAGGGAGAGGAGGAGGCCTGGCGATCATTCATAAAGAACAGCTTCACTGCCGAGTGGTCCCCGAAACCATCCCGGACTGTGAAAGCCTCACCTCTAACATTGAATTTTCACCTAACAGATGCCTCTCTGGCACTCTTATCTACCGACCCCCCGGCCCCCCGAAGCAGTTCCACGTCAGTCTACCCTCAAGCGTGGCTGAACGTCTCAATACCACATCCAACTTCACCCTGCTAGGCGATTTTAATCTTCATTTTGACTCATCGTCAGATCATATAGCCTCGACTTTAGCAGATGATCTAGCAGCTCTGCAACTTACCCAACGGGTTACTACTCCCACCCATGTGAAGGGTCATCTGCTGGACCCGGTTTTCAGCAACTGCCCTGATCTTCTAACCAGTCCACCCATCCCTCTGCCCTGGACGGACCATTTTCTGATCCCCATCAGCTGGACTGCGCCTAAACCCCCTCCGCCAGCACCTATCACGAGACTCATGAGAGCCTGGTCCCACCTAGCAGTTGACAATTGGACTAGCAAACTTGCTGGTAATCCACCCCCTATCAGAGACGACCCCGGCCTAGCCAACCAGGCATATGTCAACTGGATCACTCAATCTCTAGATGTCACTCTTCCCAAAAAGAAAATTACGCTCAAGCGCTCCCACAAAACTGCCCCGTGGTACACGGAGGCTCTTAGGGACAAGAAACGCCTTTGCAGGAAATCAGAAAGACGATGGCGATCTGATTACTCGACATACAATAAAACCCTCTACCGAGAAGCCATCAGTGAATATAAAACCCTGATAAAAGCGGCCCAGGCCACATACTTTTCTGAGAAAATTCTGCTTGCTAAGTCTAAACCCAAGGAAATTTTCCAAATCATTAAAAAACTAACAAAACCGTCCCCCAGCTTGCAGGCGGACAAGTCCACCATCCACTGCAATAATGTTGCCGAATTCTTCCATCAGAAAATAAGTTCCATCTACTCTGCCTTTCCCCCCAATAACCTCACCCCCTCAGCCCCTCCTTTAGATCCCACAGTCTCCCCCTCCAGTCAACACCTACCCACTCTGACTCACTTCCCTCTTTTGGATCTCGCCAACCTTGAACCCTTAGCACGGAAAGTAAAATCCGGATCTCCTGATGACCCAGCCCCGCCAGACATAAAAATGGCAGCCTCGCAAACCACCTTGCCCATCATAAGGGAGGTTCTAAACGCCTCCATCTCCTCTGGCACGGTCCCGACCGTATGGAAGCAGGCCATGGTCAAAGCTTTATTGAAAAAGCCTAATTTGGACTCCACTGACCAGAGTAACTATCGCCCCATCTCCCTGCTCCCATGGGCAAGTAAGATCCTGGAGAAATATATAAATCAACATCTAATAAACTTCCTGGAAGATCACCACCTACTGGACCCCACCCAGATGGGCTTTAGACCGAAACACGGGACTGAGACCGCCCTCCTCATGGTTACAGAGGAAGCCAAAAAAATCTTGGATCAAGGAGGATCAGTGGCAGTGATCCTCCTTGATCTCAGCGCGGCCTTCGATACGGTGAGTCATGACACCCTGCTGTACCGTATGTCCCAGGTCGGGATTAAAGACAGAGCCTGGTCATGGTTCCAGTCCTTCTTAGAGGACAGATCCTTCCGTGTGTTCGAGGGCGAGTCTGTGTCCATCAGCAAACCTCTGAAATGCGGAGTCCCTCAGGGCTCCTCTCTAAGCCCTGCACTTTTTAACCTGTACATGAGGCCGCTGGCTGATGTCGTCCGCCCATTTGGGATCAAGATCATCTCCTATGCGGACGACACGCAGCTGGTGGTCTCACTGACGCAGGAAGCCAACTTACCTGCACTAGGCGGCCTTAGAGAGTGCCTAGAGGAAGTGAAGTCCTGGATGTCCCTATCGTCCCTAAAACTGAATGGGGACAAAACCGAGCTGATGCTCCTAGGCCCCCCTGATCTCAGCCTCCCCGCCTCCCTGTGGCCGCCCTGTCTGGGTACCCCACCAACTCCAAAAAACAGTATTAAGAGCCTCGGAGTCTGGCTGGACAGATCTCTGTCCTTTAACGTACAAGCCACAAAACTCTCAGCCACATGTTTTGGCATCATGAGGATGCTAAAGAAAATTCTCTCTCTCCTCCCCTTGGAAGCCAAACAAGCAGCCGTACATTTTTAACAATGTGCTCTACCTTGGCGCTCCTGAATTCACCCTGAGAAGGCTTCAAATAGTCCAGAACTGCGCAGCACGCATTTTGCTCGATCTCCCCCGCAGACAATCAGTGAGGGTCAGATTGGCAACCCTCCACTGGCTACCGGTGCGCCAGAGAGTTATGTTCAAAGCTATGTGCATAGCACACCAGGCCTTCTGGAACACTGGCCCCAGGATTACTCGTGACCTAATCACCCACTACGCGCCCAACAGGAGCCTCCGCTCCAGTCAGACTTTCCATGCAATGGCCCCCAGAATAAAAAGATCCAGATCTGGAGGCAGGACGTTTTCCTATAACGCTGCCAGGGCTTGGAACACCCTTCCGTTGCATCTCAGAGCCAACCCCAATCTCTCGGCTTTTCGCAAACAGCTGAAAACCTTTTTATTTCACCCAGTCTAATTAACTCTCACTTCTCTCCCCCCCTGGGCCATTGTGCGGGTCCATGGTATTCTTAGCGCTTGGACGCCTCCGGGCAGCAATTCACATCCTATCCTATCCTATCCTATCCTAAGGCGCTGCTTCTGTAGTCCTGATCTGAGCTCCAGTTGAGCTATTCAGCAGGGCTCATTTGCGTAATGTCCGAGTGCTCACCATCATGCTGTGTTTGACAGAGCAGGACCCATTCAGGGCTAAGCATGGGCGAATTTTGCGGATCTCGCGTTCGCGAATTTTGCGGATTTGCGAACTCGCAATCCGCAAAATCCGCGAATTCTTGCGAATTTGCGGATTTTTTTTTTTTTTTGTGTTCGCAAGGATTTCTGCCAGTTCGCGAGGGTTTCGTACCAGTTCGCAATTGCGAACTTACATTTCGTCGCGCAACGGTCGCGAATTATGTTGTTTCTACGTCTGGTTCATCATCACAGGTTCCCAGCACCCTCTGTTTCACCACTGCAACCCTCTGTTACATCAATGCCACCCTCTGGTTCATCATTACTGTAGATTATGGGGGGGAAAAGCAAGCACACCATCCCTGCTTCAACTCAGATGAATTAATTTGGGGTTAGTTTATTAATGTGTCACTGTTTTAAAATTCCAGTCTGGCACCTGCTTCCTTATCTGTAATTTTGCTTTCTGTTGCAGTGCATTTTTTTCCCCAGGACCTTCTTTGTGGCCTACTTGTAGCTATTGTATGAGCCTGCTGTGAGGGTCAGAGCAGGGTCATACAATTGTTGCAACTAGCAACTGAATTCTGGAGGGGCCCCAGTCAGGAAGCACTACCGGGAATTGTTACTAATGATGAGTTTGAACTCTTGCCCCTGCCGAGTGCTTTCACTTTTGAAAAACTCGTTTTTCTGCAATTTCGCGGGGTTCGCGGGGTGCGAACACGCGCAAGATCGGATTCGGAAGCCGCAAATTCGTGCGAATATGCAATTTGTTTTTTTTGCGGCGTGTTAGTTGGCAAGGTTTTGTGCGTTTTTGCGAGCCGCTCGTAGCGCAAGACGCGAAGTTACCCTCGCGGTCGTTCAAGGGCGCAGCCATCTTGTTTGCCTGACGTATTTCCGTTTCCGGGCGCGAAGTGTAATCTCGCAAAGTCCGCGGTTTGCCAGTACAGTCTCGCGCGTGTTCGCAAGGAAAATCTCGCGCGAACTTACCCGCGCGGTCGTGAACGGGCGCGGCCATCTTGTTTCTCATTCATTGCTATGGTTCTGGGCATGGTCTTTGTATCCTCTGTCAATCTCTGCCATCCTTTGCTTGTTTGAAGTTTTTTTTAATCTATTTTACTTATTATCTATCCCTCTATTTTTCTAGCCCTATATTTTTGTGTTTACTGCTACTTTTGGTTAATTTTAAACTACTTTTGTAAACTCTTTTCTTTTCTTCTCTTCCCTATTCTATTTTCTTTATTCCTTTCCGCCCAGACCATGGTGAAGGGAGCCGGGAAGCATCCCGAGAAGGGGAAGGGTCCCGCACCCCGTGTCCGGCTCCCGTGCGGGCGTTTGAGGGGGGAGCTAGTGATGCCACGGGAGATCTTTACCCCGGAGGAGGTGGCCCAACTCATTTTTTATGTTCAGCGCCGCCTCCCCAGGACCATCATGGGAGGCGGCAAGATCAGTGCCGGGTACGGGGCCCGGGAGCGCCGGAAGCGGTGGGAGAAGGTGTGCCAGGCCATTTACCACCACTCTCGGGTCTGGCGCACCTACAACCAGGCCACCCACCGCTGGACGGATGTCCTGACCCGTGAGCGAGATCTGCTCGACCTCCTTGGCCTTGAGATCCCCGGGCTTGGTGAGTAGTAGTAGCTATGTCTTTACTACTATGTTTTCTCCTGCTGTGTTATTATATTGCAAATTTTTGTTTTTTACCAAGAGCAATAATGCTGCTCATTACATTGTAGGTACATTTTATTTCAAAATCTTCTGTGCATTTCAGGTACACTGCTCTCCTTCTCAGTAGTGTTGCTACTATGCTTATTTGTTTTAGATTTTGTGTTCATTTCATTGGCCTGTGAAATTATGTATGAGTGTAGTTGAAAGAACTGCGCAATGCTACACACTAAGGTTCAGATTTTTAATTACCGGCGCATCCCTGCAAAGTTGCAGGGATGCGCCAGTAATTGTGCGTCACGCCACCATCACCCATGGTGCGCCGTATTACAACAATGCGGCGCGCCATGGGCCCAAAACGTCACCAAAGCGTTACGCATCTGTGCCGTAAAGGTGGCGCATTGCTGGAGTTGCGTCGCAACGATGGTGCAGCTCCATCAATTCTCTGGGGTGCCCTATCTCCCCAATGCTGCGTCAAGCCGTACGTCTGCTTCAAGCAGGCGCAGGGTTTGAGTCACGCATCATTGTCCTTAAAGTGACTGATTGAAATCTTGTAGATTTCCCTCAGCCACTTTTAGGATGCGTTCCTGCGCAGGAACGCCCTCCCTTGCGCCGGAACACCCCTATTGGCGCAGGGCTTTACAACGTGATGCATCTCCCAGATGCGTCACGTTGTTAATATACGCCGCACCATTGCGCCTCTTTTGTGCTGTCGCTGCGTCACAAAAGTCACGCAACAATGGAGCAAAAGAGCCGCAAGGGCCTTATAAATCAGCCCCTACAGACTCAAGTCCAGTCCTTCCTTTGTACACATGGCGATAAGAAGAAATAGTGGTGGTGGATTAATAGTTTGAGTATTTTAATGACTGGTGAATGTAGTAGGAAACTTTAGTGTTGTCGCTGATCTTCAATCACGATGGACTTTGGCTGTCACTTTGCGTGCTGCGGACTGCTGCCTGCCAATCCTAGGCAAACCTTTTTAGTACTTTGTTTAGTGAGTTACATAGGGTAGTTTCCAATTCGACGGTCCGCAAATCAAGCAATACTAAAGTAATGACGTAGTCGACCACATGAGATTGGTCAATAATATATCCCGTGGAGTCGTTCCCTATTTGCTATTTCGCAAAAATATTTTGTTACTTTGTTAGTTCTTTTTTAAATGTTTGATTTGGTTGAGAAATAAATATCATCCATGTTTTCTGTTTTTCTTTCTTTCATGTTGTACATCAGCTTCCCCCAGGGGCAAGAGGAGGACACAGGAGGAGGAGGAGGAGGGTGCTGTTGTCGATGCAGGCCAGGACCGGGCAGTCGAGGGCTCCTTTGCTGGCCCCAGTAAGTTTTAATTTTAATATAGAGTACTTATTTTTTCCTAGCGTTCCTCATTCGATTTTTTCTAAATCGTCTTTGATCTTCTTGTAGACAGGATCTAAATTCTTATCCCTATGACTCCGTGTGGTATTACTAGATTATTCTTATTAGTCTGTCTGTGTAGCTAACTAAGATTGCACATTTGGCATTTCCATTGGACTCCCATTCTAGTCAGCAATAGCTCTATGCACTGAGTGTAGTCCTCTGGGATTGTCCATAATGTCTTTTCAAGTATTCTAAATGTTTATGCTTTGACCATTGCCAACAATAAAAAGGTGAATGACCACCACCAAGAAATAATAAGATACTACTTTACTTTTGGTTTGGATAGGACAATCCATTCTACTACTGTTGCAGGGACAAATCTGCACAAACAGAACTATGGACACTAAATAATGCATCGCTTAGCTTATCAATTATAATAGGTGCTGTAACTGTTAGACTTTCCACATACCTCAGTGATAACAGACTTTGTAGTTGAACCCCCAATCTCCTTACTGACTAGATAGTGTGGCAGAGTCATTTAGCTCCCAAAGTCACCGATGGCAGAGGCACGGACTCATGCTTGCAAAAATTCGAAAACCTTTAGCTCATCCACTCTAGTCTGGAGGACCAAAAACCACAGAGTCTATTTAAGTTTAAAAGCTTTATTAAAAGTAAACACATTTATTAAATTCAAGTTTGTCATAAAAGTGAACGTGTAACTGAAAATGGAAAAGTGCTTAGTGCTGACGATTAATTGGACACATTTCTTGTGGTCGAGCCGAGCTCTCACCTGGTTTGAACTTGATCCTGCTCGTGTTCTTAGAAGTCAAGGTTCTGTCTGTTAGGAGAAAAAGTGGTGCGTGTTAAAAAGTAAAAAGCAAACATTCATCAGTTGTGCCAAAAAGTGCAGCAAGACAACAGCCTTCCCTGGAAAAAGGGACATTTTTACTCTAGAGTACACAGTCAAAAATTATTAAATTGTACACTTTTTTTCACATTTCTTTCTTCCTCCTAGACCAAATATTATATAGTAGTGAGTGGTGTATTCTAACATTATTAAATGTACTTTGTAGGTGGAACATCTGGAGACGGGGCCAGCGCGGAGGTGGTGGCATTGGACGAGGAGGACAACTCTGGGGAGGAGGCGGTGCAAGTGCCGGAAAAGGACATGCCTGTGAGGGTTCACACGGTGGTGGCGGGCAGAGGTAAGCTATACATTCCTTAGTCATTGAGATTGAAGACTGCAGAGTGTGCTTTCTGCACGGGTGTATTATAAAAAAAGCAGGTAGTAGCCTCCTCTAAATGTACTTCGACTTAGCTGTGAAGTTTTTGGCGAGAAGAATCCCAATCAGATCTGAGGTGAACTTGATGGATGGGATGAACGAAAAGCGAAAGAAGGGTGTAAGTAAGTGTGGAAGCACGAGAAATGTAATGATGACTGGCAAAGAAGAATGATATGTGTTTGCTTGGTCCCCGAGGTGGCTGGGAAGGTAAGAAAATGGTATGGTGCATGGCTGGGTGAATGATGAAGCAAGGATGGGTGGAAGGAGAACAGCCTGGGTGGGTGAGACAGAAACTGTATGTGTGCAATATACTTTGAATGGATGGATGCCTGGATCATTCATGGTACTATCTGACTCTCAGATAGCATATGTGAATCTAGAGAGAGTAGACGGTCACTGGATGAACTAAGTGTTACTTTGAAGAGCATGTAACACCGCACCCGTCCCGCACGTCCGTTCCAGTGTAGGAAAGGCAAGGAAAAGAAGTTGTAACGTTGTCCAAAGACTACCATGAATAGTAGCAGTAGTTTGTATTGCAACTGCAAGCACAGCATATATCCAGTTATTACGGTGGGCACTCCCTACCTCCCTTAATAACTTTAGTTTAGTAGTAGTACGTCATTCATGTGTGGGGGTATCACTGTTCACTCAATAATAAGCAAAGCACCTAAAGTCATCCCATATGTCATCAAATACATCCCATGTGAAGTGATAGATAATCAGATAATTTAGCTTCTTCATTTTCCTTTTCTAATACTCATTTGCACTGTAGGGTGAAAGCTAAATTAATTAAGCAGTAGCCCTTTTAACAGAGTATTCTCAGTGCCACCCGTAATAGAAAAGTAAGAGCTTCACCACCTGCATGTACTGGTCCGGTACAGTAACGCAAGTCTGTCTCACTCACCATGGTGTGCGTCTGTTTTTCTCGGGTGCAAGTTCACTGCGCTGGCATTATGCCGGCTTGCATAAGATAACGTACCAATTTTCCTAAACAAGAGAGAAGAAGAAGAATAAGAGTGGTGTACTGTCATAGTCGACTGTAATAGAAGTCCATAGTGCTCGTAGAATTTGTTCCTTAAACTCCCACTAATGTTAGAGCAAGGATGAAGAAGTCGGAGGTTACATAGATACTGTCCTCAATAGTTATGCACTGTGCTTTCAATTTGCTACATGTACTGTGACAACTTTCTGCTCAATCATTTTGTGTTAATCTTAAGGAGCATTGGTTACAGACTATGTCTTTCTTTTTTCATGTAGTTGCTCCTTCCAAATCCAAGACACCATCAAGGAGGAAGGAGCTGGCTCGAATGGCCCGGCAACGGAGGCTGGATGCCACTGTTGCTGAATATCGGCGGCTGGTGTCCCTGGAGGAGGAGGAGACGCAGTCTGGAACAACAACAACGTCCACTGGGACAGCTGCCTCCTCCTCCGTGCGGGCTGCCAGCCAGCGCAGTGCTCCAGCGGTACGGAGCCGGGCTACCAAAGCCAAACGCCACCGCCCAGCAGCAAAGAAAGCAGCTGCCCCTCACAGGATTTGCAAGGCACACCGGCGCCGCTTATCCCTCAGACTGTCCTACCTGGAGCAGGAGGTCCATAATTATAAGAACGTGGTGGAGGGCCTCCGCTTCGAACTTGCCACCCTCCGCAAGGAGCATGATGCCCTGGCTGCTAATTCCAACAGCACCCTGCCATAGTGTCCCTTGCCCCTTTTTTAGAGACTTTTGGGGGGTGGGAATTGGGAGTTGTGATTTTTGGGGACTTTTGAAGGACAATCGTTGGGGTTAGGGAGGGTCTTGCGGGAGATTCTTTTGTTAGGGCTATAAAAATATACTTTTTGAAACTTTATCTGACCATACCTGTTTTTTACTGCTTTTGAGTCTGGTGGGTGGGGGTTTAACATAACAGTAAGTTTGTTTTCCTGAATAGTCCTAGGACTTTAGTAGTACTACCGTCAATCAAATCTCTCGTCTCTCCTAATACTCCATTATACTACCTCCAACCAAACGCCTATCTTACCTGTAATTTCTGTTTGCAAGTAGGGCTAGGCCCAGGGCTGGCTCCACGGGAAACAGCAAATAAGGTTGGCAATCCTGGGCGGATAAAATTTCCTCATAGCGGTGGTACTAGTGGTGTGACACAGTGGCAGTTGCTTGCCTATGAAAAAAAGAAAATGAAATCTGGTTTGTCCTCCTGAGCAATACAAAGGTACAATACAGAATATAGCAGGTGACAGAAGTACACTAGAACAGTGCCACGTTGTAGCCTAACAAATGTTAAAGTATAACTAATTCGGTTGAAGTTCTTTGACATTAGCCATGGGTCTTTGTCAAGCAGAGTAAGAATATATCCTCGGATTTCTTCACCAGCCTGTTGCTATCACCTTATCCTCCCCAGCAAGTGTGTGGATTTATTGCTGTAATTTAGTCACACATCAATCAAAACCACACAGCCCGGGGGAAGAGGGTTAGGGTTTGAAAAATGGATGGGTACGGGGGTTTTTGGGAAAGGTTTTGGGAGACAAGAAAAAGTAGCACAGCATGGACGAACAATTGTGAACATAAACAAATCTTTGGGTACAAACCTATCCATCAATCTTTGAAAGTGCATACACTACTGTAACTGCATGCATGTCAGTTAAAAGTAATTAGTACTTTCGACAACTGTGGAAGAAAGAATGCGACAGTACAGGGCGTGGGTGGAAATATTGATAACTATATTCAACATAAGGTCTCTGTAGCCAGATACCTGAGAGCCTTGCTGGTCACTATAAATCCATTCACAACAACACTCAATGGGGTTGGTCTGGAAGGTGTCAGGTTTACTCCCCGTGATCCAGTCGATGCAAATATGGTTCCACCTCCAAATGTCACCAACACCCAGAAGTGTAAACACAGGGTGTTCGAGGCATTAGGCGGGGGAGAAAAATAACAAACTAAAATAAAAAATGTGGGATGGGTAAAGGTAGGGTCAGCAGGGAAAGGATACCTGTAACAGAAGACAAGACAGGCATCAGTGAAGTGCTGTCCTAACATACAAGGGTACTCTCATATAGTCTCACTAAATAGTCTGCAAGTCTCCCGCCTACTCATGGGAAATGTAGTTTCATAGTACGGTAGGCGCTTAGGGGCTGCGTAACCTGACAGAAGGTATAGTAGATAGAAAAGGAGAAATTGCTTTTTTTCTAGGTGTCCCCTCACTCACCAGGGTTGCCCCTTGGTGACATGCTTCATCATTGGGGCCATCCCAGTCCTCTACGGCCTGGGGCGTGCTGCGACTTGCGAATTACGTAGGAGCACTTACAAATGACTATGTGTGGTGCAGATGTGATAGTGGAGTGGACTAAGTGATGTGTTAAGGGATCAATGTAGAAGCAGAGAGAGAGCCAAGAAATGCAGTCACAGTCAGAGAAAAAGGCAAGGGATACTGTATCTATGTGGTTGTAGTGGTCCTGTTGGAAGTGGTAAGTAAGTTGCCCGCAGAAAAAAAATCCTCCTATTAGCGGCACTCCTCCATTGCAGCCGACGCTTCGTCCATCGATGTTGGTCACCAGAAGACACCCTGTCCACTGCCTGCCTGATGCTGAATTGTGGCTCGCTACTGTGAAGCCTGACTCCATCCTTTTTTCCCCATTGCAGAGACTGAAACCCGGCCTGTAATTATTCAACGAAAAACAGGAAGTGATATAATATTACAACACCACTGATAAATAAATATAAGGTATGTAGGCTGTAAACTGTGTTTTAGAACAAAATTAGATCTTCCTAGCAGTGCTCCCACCCAGACCCTTACTAAAGCCAGTCGCAAAAATGTAGAAGACCCCCAATCAAATCTCAAAAAACGAGGCCTAGCAGAAAACTGGTGACAAAACTTACTTTGAAAGTAAAAGTAGGCCGAAGTACCCTAATTACCCATTACCCACCGTGGATTGCATTCAAACCACTTGCAAGCAACCAAGCAAAAGTAGCCATAGCCAGCATCGCTCCAAGACTCGAAATCCCCCCCACTCAAACACATGCAATAGAAATACTGCTAACCCTAACGAACCCTAAGTTAAGAATAGTGGCAAAGGCTTTCTTTAACTATGCCAAATGCCCCCTTTCCCACCATGGATTTTCTTCAAATGACTTGCAACCAAAATTACACATTCTCACGAGTGCTCTAAGACCCTAGAACTCAGTTTGAAAAATCTAGAACACCCCAAAACACATGCAATCCTGCTGCTAGGGCTAACCCTAACGAACCCTAAGTTACAAAAAGTGCCAAAACTAAAGGCTTTTCCGCGCGGATTTTGTCCCAACCACTTCTACCCGGTATTAGACCTTCCCAGGAATGCCCCAAGACCCGGCAACCCACCTGCCAAGAAGCGTAACACCCCCAAACAGGCCAAAAGCAAAATCTCATACTTGCAATATTTCTGGGCCTTCGGTCCAAACGCGGTGCGTAGCTAGGCCATAAGTCGGGGTTGGCACGACGGATTTCCTGAAAAGCAAATGCAATCAAGATTAGAGTGTCCCAGCAGTGCTCCCAGACCACGAAACTCACCCGCAAACAGACGGAACCCCCCCTAAGAGCACCTCAAAGGCAAGCAAGTCATCAAAAACACAAAAAAAATTCCGCCTGGGATTTGGTCCAAAACACTTTTATCCGGTATTAGAGCTTCCCAGCAATGGCCCCAGAGCCGTCAACCCAGGAGAAAACGAGTAGAAGACCCCCAAACAGCCAAAGAGCAAAAGTACAAAAATGGGGACTTAGTCACTTTTTCACAAATTTCCCAAATCACTCCGCGCGCGCTCTGCAGCTAGGCCCTAAGTCCCCTCAGCCACCATGGATTTGCTTCAAACCTCTTGCAAAGTAAAGTATATATAGCCAGCAGTGCTCCCACACCACGAAACTCACCCACAAACACCAGGAAGCCCCCCAAACAGGCCCCCGAAAACGCTACATCGAGCAAAATGTCAGAAATAGCCCCAAAAAAAATCGGCCTGGATTTTGTCCCAACCACTTCTACCCGGTATTAGACCTTCCCAGGAATGCCCCAAGACCCGGCAACCCACCCGCCAAGAAGCATAACACCCCCAAACAGGCCCAAAGCAAAATCTCATACTTGCAATATTTCTGGGCCTTCGGTCCAAACGCGCTGCGTAGCTAGGCCATAAGTCGGGGTTGGCACGACGGATTTCCTGAAAAGCAAATGCAATCAAGATTAGAGTGTCCCAGCAGTGCTCCCAGACCACGAAACTCACCCACAAACACCAGGAAGCCCCCCAAACAGGCCCCCGAAAACGCTACATAGAGCAAAATGTCAGAAATAGCCCAAAAAAAAATCGGCCTGGATTTTGTCCCAACCACTTCTACCCGGTATTAGACCTTCCCAGGAATGCCCCAAGACCCGGCAACCCACCCGCCAAGAAGTATAACACCCCCAAACAGGCCAAAAGCAAAATCTCATACTTGCAATATTTCTGGGCCTTCGGTCCAAACGCGCTGCGTAGCTAGGCCATAAGTCGGGGTTGGCACGACGGATTTCCTGAAAAGCAAATGCAATCAAGATTAGAGTGTCCCAGCAGTGCTCCCCACGAAACTCACCCACAAACACCAGGAAGCCCCCCAAACAGGCCCCCGAAAACGCTACATCGAGCAAAATGTCAGAAATAGCCCAAAAAAAAATCGGCCTGGATTTTGTCCCAACCACTTCTACCCGGTATTAGACCTTCCCAGGAATGCCCCAAGACCCGGCAACCCACCCGCCAAGAAGCATAACACCCCCAAACAGGCCAAAAGCAAAATCTCATACTTGCAATATTTCTGGGCCTTCGGTCCAAACGCGCTGCGTAGCTAGGCCATAAGTCGGGGTTGGCACGACGGATTTCCTGAAAAGCAAATGCAATCAAGATTAGAGTGTCCCAGCAATGCTCTCAGACCACGAAACTCACCCACAAACAGACGGAACCCCCCCTAAGAGCACCTCAAAGGCAAGCAAGTCATCAAAAACACAAAAAATTTTCCGCCTCGGATTTGGCACAAACCACTTTTAGTGCTTCCCAGCAATGGCCCCAGACCCGTCAACTCACCTGCAAAGAGGTAGAACAACACCCCCACAAGTGCTGAGTCTTTCTTCATTGGGCGTAAACCAGCCCTCTGCTTTGATGGAAATAGGAGTCTGGAGGAGGAGGATAGAGGAGCATGTTCTTCTGAACTTGTGAACCTGAGGAATGCAGACTGCGGCACCTTCAAATAAATTAGCAAACAAGTGAAGACAGTTCTGCTGATGGGCTTGTTTTTGTGATTATCTGATTAAAGTTTGAATTATATTAACTGTGCACAACAAAGAAAGACAGACACACAGGAATAAAAGTGAATAAGGATGAAAAAGAAAGTTATTGATTCGTTGTCTCATTTTCAGGGCTCGAAGTCGGTATCACGGTCCAGGAATAAGAATAAGGCTTCGTCATCATACTCTGCGAATTCAGCCAGGGTGAGGTCAGTGCCACCTGACAGAGTAGAAATTCCCTCATCTATGGTGCTGGCCACCTCCTCTTCATCCGGCACGCTCTCTCGTACTCTTATATCTGGTGGTATGAGGTGCTGATTCATCTTGATCATTGTTAACCTCTCCACATTTTTGGGCGAGAGGCGGCTCCGTTTGGGAGTTACAATCCCACCAGCCGCACTGAAAACCCGTTCAGAAGACACACTTGCGAGTGGGCAAGACAAGTAGTTTAAAGCCAGGTTGGTGAGCTGTGGCCACAATTCTTTTTTCCCATGCCAATACGCCAATGGGTCAGAATTAACATAGACCTCTGTGGAGTCATTCAGATAGTCCTTCACCATCGACTCAAGGTCCTCCTCCAAGGTTCCTCCACTTTGCGTAGCTCTTGCTGTGCCTCTGACCTTTTGAGAACCAAACCCACGCAGAGCTAGCCAATCCTCTTCAGCCTCCAATGTTTCTGTTGTCTTTCGTGCAGATGATCCGGTTGCCGGTGTCTTTAACGGCTGAGAGGTCACTTGTGCCACAGCCACAGGTGCAGAAGTGGATTGTTTTGACTGGGGATGGCCTGCTGATGTACTGCCATTTCCTTCAATTTCCAGCCGTTCTGTTTCAAACTTCTTGGCTGACAAGGCTAGCCAACGTTTGTACTTTGTAACATCTTCATCAGCAAAAGGAAAGAATGCTCTGCCTGCCAGCGCCTTTTTGTAGCGTGGATCCAGAATAGTAGCACAAATGTAATGCTGTTCTGAGTGGATCTTTTTAAGACGTTCATCACCTTGTAGGAGCTCTAATAATTGCTCAGCCAGAAGCAAAGAGTCTTTCTTTTTGTCATCTTTTCGAAACACAGAACACACCTCCTTCAGTTTGGTCCTCCAGCATGTACAACAATGGGATAGCTTTTCCCAAATTAGAGTCCTCCTTGCTGACTGCACGCGTGAAGACCTCAAAAGGACGAAGCATGCGTGTTAGGCTTTCAACTATGTTCCATTGCGGCCCACCCATCCTCAGCTCCTCTATACCCTCTTTCAAGAAATATTGATCGAGTTGCGTATACTGCTCATACAGACGCTCAAGCATGTAGAAGGTTGAGTTCCAACGTGTTACCACCTCCTGGATGAGTGCTTTCACTGGCATTTGACATTGATATAGCATGCTCCTCAGCTGCTTGCGGGCCTTAAAAGAATGCCTGAAATGCTTGCAAATTTTTCGGCAGTTCTCCAATACACTGTACGCTGCACTGCGTTTATTACCCAAGAATTTTTGGACAACCAGGTTTATACAGTGCGCCAAACACGGCACTCTGAAATAGTAACCGTCCCTCATGGTCTTAACTATATTGGAGCCATTGTCCGTGGAAACATAACCAACCTTGCGTTTTAGTGGGGACAGACAGTTAAGGACCTTTGTGTTAAAGACATCCAAAATGTTTTCTGCTGTGTGACGTTTCTCCAAACCAAACATGGCTAGTGTTGCATGTTTCCGAGCACCTTTAAAAACAATGTTAGTGTCAACACCTGAGTTTAGCTTTGCTTTAGCCCCTGAAAAAGAGACCCACTGTGCAGTGATGCACATGTAATCAGCGCCTGCGCCACTGGTCCACATGTCTGTTGTCAGATGTATAGTGTGAACAGCACTCTTCTGCAAAGCTGCCCCAATCACCTTCAGAACATCTTCATGTAGTGCTGGAACCGCAACTCGGGCAAAATAGAACCGGCTAGGAACCTTCCATTTAGGGCAGAGCGCTGTCACTAATTCTAGAAAACCAACCCCTTCTACAAAAGAAAAAGGGAGAAGGTCCAGAGCTAGCATTTTAGCCAGCTTAGTGTTATACAGACGGGTCATTGGGTGGTTGCGTTCATATTGCGCTTCTGTAAACAACATCTTTTTAATGTTGCCCTGGACCAATGATTTACGGGATGATGATGATCTCTTCGACCCAGTTACGCTCGCTGATGAACTTTTCCGCATTGATGTCTCACTCTCTCCCACACTCTTAGTGTGGCTCCCATGGGGTGTGCTGCTGACATGGGAACTGGGTGTAAGTGAAGTGTTTGGATCGTCTTCTTCTACCTCCTCGTCATCAGCAGATGACAAATCAACGTTTTCATTACGTGCAATTCCGGCTTTCTTGACCGCCTCTAGGTGCGGAAACCATTCGACAGCGTGCCTTCTCTCAAGATGACCTCTCTGGCCTCCGGTACCATAGTTAGAACCAAGCTTACCACGACTAAATCGAAGCTTACAAAGGCTACAAATGGCTATGTTTTCCTTTTTTGGGCAAACACTAAAGAAGTCCCAAACTGGAGACTTGAAATGTCTTCGGGGGCCGGAGGAGGCGGCGATACTGGTGGTGGTGGTCCTGCTGCTAATGACAGATGAAGTGGAGGATGTGGATTGCCGAACTTCAGTACGTTTTGCACTTTCACCACCACGAATTGAGGTCGAGGACGAGGTGGGTACCTTCTTGCGAAGAAATATGGAAGCGGTAGGTTTTGGTGTACTACTTAACTCCAAATCTAATGATTCCATTTCCATTGCCTCCTCGCCGACATCATCATCACGCTCAGCAGCTTCTCGGGATAGGGTCAAAATGTCTCTTTGCTGCATGCCCGGTGGGGCTGCAGTGACCTTTGTGATGACTGGCTCGTCGTCATCGTGAGAGGCTTCATCACCAGCAGTATCTGTCACTTCTTGTTGAGCCTCATCACACTCCATAGGTTTGAGTTTTTGGACGACCTTCCTTTTACGCTTAGGTGCCGGTGTCAGATCATGGTGTGCCTCTGCCTCACTGTCAGACCGCAGTTGTGGTTCCCAAGACAGATCACTTGCACCAGAACGAGGTGGGCTTGAAGAAGATGTAGACACCCCCCTTGATCTTTTCCTTGCTAGGGATGTGGAAGACAATGAATGATCATCAGGAGGAGTGGCTTCCAATGATACCTCAGCTTCAATGTCGATTTCCAAATGTGCCCCTACTTCGGGAGGAACAACTATTGTGGGCACTTGTGAACCTCCATGCACCTTTGCTTGCGCATCTCCTTTTGCTGCCTCTCCTTCCACATGTACTTGGGCGTGTACTTGCACATGGTGTTGTTGCGGCTGTGGTTGTTCAACACTTGTCAGATGAGTTACAACAACCTGTGTTGATTCAGGGACATTGCTGCTACTTTCTTGCGATGAGCCAACATCACTGGTCGATGGTGATTGGAGAAGTACACTGACTGCCTCTGAAGCACTCAAGGGCTTTGACTTAAGTTGCCTTGGTGGTGGAGGCACTGAACCCAATGGAGCAGGGGTGCTGCTCTCAGGTTGGTCCCCAGCAGATCCTGCTGCTGCAGGCGTACTTTTTTTTTTGCTCCCAAAAAAAGTGGCGGGTGGCACACCAGCCTCCTTGGTAACTTGCTTCTTCTGCTCCTTACTAGCAACTTTCTTGCTAGAGGAGCTACGGAGAACTTTCTTTGGGGGCGGGGCCATCTTCTTCAGAGCAGGTCAGACAGCAGGCCGCAGTTGCACGAATTGTAGAGTTGTCTGAGGCCAGACGTGACGTCGCGTGACGTTATGCTGCACACACACACCGCTGCAGGACTTCTTCCTGGCACTGGTGGTTCTCTTGAGTCTTGTGCACCTAAAAAAAATGGAAGACAGAGGAACATCAGTTCAGTTATAGAGCACAAACAAATCGAAAAACACTGCAAAATCAGCACAATCCCAATCCATCCATGCCCTCCATAATGTTTAAATTCAAGACAACCCACAGAAAGACTAGGCCCATGCAAGACTCACTACCCCTGGGCATAAATAAAGGTTGAAAAGTAGGCAAAATGGTTGGAGGCCTAACAACAAAGCCTGCATTCAAAATGGCCACTTGGCTGCCAGCACATGGCCAGTGCCTGTAGCTGCACTCAAAATGGCCACCAGCCACATGGCATGTCCCTCCCCATGAACACCCCCAAAAATCGAAAAACACTGCAAAATCAGCACAATCCCATTCAATCCATGGCCTCCATGATGTTTAAATTCAAGACAACCCACAGAAAGACTAGGCCCATGCTAGACTCAAATACCCCTGGTGAAAAGGCCACAAGTACAGGCCCAAAAATCGAAAAACACTGCAAAATCAGCACAATCCTATTCCATCCATGGCCTCCATGATGTTTAAATTCAAGACAGCCCACAGAAAGACTAGGCCCATGCTAGACTCAAATACCCCTGGTGAAAAGGCCACAAGTACAGGCCCAAAAATCGAAAAACACTGCAAAATCAGCACAATCCCATTCAATCCATGGCCTCCATGATGTTTAAATTCAAGACAACCCACAGAAATACTAGGCCCATGCAAGACTCACTACCCCTGGGCATAAATAAAGGTTGAAAAGTAGGCAAAATGGTTGGAGGCCTAACAACAAAGCCTGCATTCAAAATGGCCACTTGCCTGCCAGCACATGGCCAGTGCCTGTAGCTGCACTCAAAATGGCCACCAGCCACATGGCATGTCCCTCCCCATGAACACCCCCAAAAATCGAAAAACACTGCAAAATCAGCACAATCCCATTCAATCCATGGCCTCCATGATGTTTAAATTCAAGACAACCCACAGAAAGACTAGGCCCATGCTAGACTCAAATACCCCTGGTGAAAAGGCCACAAGTACAGGCCCAAAAATCGAAAAACACTGCAAAATCAGCACAATCCTATTCCATCCATGGCCTCCATGATGTTTAAATTCAAGACAGCCCACAGAAAGACTAGGCCCATGCTAGACTCAAATACCCCTGGTGAAAAGGCCACAAGTACAGGCCCAAAAATCGAAAAACACTGCAAAATCAGCACAATCCCATTCAATCTATGGCCTCCATGATGTTTAAATTCAAGACAACCCACAGAAATACTAGGCCCATGCAAGACTCACTACCCCTGGGCATAAATAAAGGTTGAAAAGTAGGCAAAATGGTTGGAGGCCTAACAACAAAGCCTGCATTCAAAATGGCCACTTGCCTGCCAGCACATGGCCAGTGCCTGTAGCTGCACTCAAAATGGCCACCAGCCACATGGCATGTCCCTCCCCATGAACACCCCCAAAAATCGAAAAACACTGCAAAATCAGCACAATCCCATTCAATCCATGGCCTCCATGATGTTTAAATTCAAGACAACCCACAGAAAGACTAGGCCCATGCTAGACTCAAATACCCCTGGTGAAAAGGCCACAAGTACAGGCCCAAAAATCGAAAAACACTGCAAAATCAGCACAATCCTATTCCATCCATGGCCTCCATGATGTTTAAATTCAAGACAGCCCACAGAAAGACTAGGCCCATGCTAGACTCAAATACCCCTGGTGAAAAGGCCACAAGTACAGGCCCAAAAATCGAAAAACACTGCAAAATCAGCACAATCCCATTCAATCCATGGCCTCCATGATGTTTAAATTCAAGACAACCCACAGAAATACTAGGCCCATGCAAGACTCACTACCCCTGGGCATAAATAAAGGTTGAAAAGTAGGCAAAATGGTTGGTGGCCTAACAACAAAGCCTGCATTCAAAATGGCCACTTGCCTGCCAGCACATGGCCAGTGCCTGTAGCTGCACTCAAAATGGCCACCAGCCACATGGCATGTCCCTCCCCATGAACACCCCCAAAAATCGAAAAACACTGCAAAATCAGCACAATCCCATTCAATCCATGGCCTCCATGATGTTTAAATTCAAGACAACCCACAGAAAGACTAGGCCCATGCTAGACTCAAATACCCCTGGTGAAAAGGCCACAAGTACAGGCCCAAAAATCGAAAAACACTGCAAAATCAGCACAATCCTATTCCATCCATGGCCTCCATGATGTTTAAATTCAAGACAGCCCACAGAAAGACTAGGCCCATGCTAGACTCAAATACCCCTGGTGAAAAGGCCACAAGTACAGGCCCAAAAATCGAAAAACACTGCAAAATCAGCACAATCCCATTCAATCCATGGCCTCCATGATGTTTAAATTCAAGACAACCCACAGAAATACTAGGCCCATGCAAGACTCACTACCCCTGGGCATAAATAAAGGTTGAAAAGTAGGCAAAATGGTTGGAGGCCTAACAACAAAGCCTGCATTCAAAATGGCCACTTGCCTGCCAGCACATGGCCAGTGCCTGTAGCTGCACTCAAAATGGCCACCAGCCACATGGCATGTCCCTCCCCAAGAACACCCCCAAAAATCGAAAAAAACTGCAAAATCAGCACAATCCCATTCCATCCATGGCCTCCATGATGTTTAAATTCAAGACAGCCCACAGAAAGACTAGGCCCATGCTAGACTCAAATACCCCTGGTGAAAAGGCCACAAGTACAGGCCCAAAAATCGAAAAACACTGCAAAATCAGCACAATCCCATTCCATCCATGGCCTCCATGATGTTTAAATTCAAGACAGCCCACAGAAAGACTAGGCCCATGCACCACTCACTACCCCTGGTCAAGGCCCCAACAACAGGTCAAAAATCGAAAAACACAAAATTTTACACAAAAAAAAAATCGAAAAACACAGAAAAATCAGCACAATCCCAATTCATCTATGGCCTCCATGATGTTTAAGTTCAAGACAACCCACAGAAAGAATCAGTCCACCCACCACTGAGTACCCCTGTGCAAAAGGCCCCAAAACAGCCCAAAAATCGAAAATCCCAAAATTTTAGTTGCAGCAACTGTAATGCCCCAAACAAACTTACTTGTAAAATTTCTAATCCAACAGTGATCCAAACAAAGTCAAAAAGGCCTCAAATCCAAAGATCCAGCAGCATCCACAAAAAGTAATCCTTCCAGGTCCACATCCAAATGAAAAGTGACCAGGAGATGGACAAAGCACTGGGAGGAGCCTGCTGAACAGGAACAGGAAGTTGAAGACTATGGGGCACTTCCTTCCTCCCACCCCCCTGCCCCCTCCCCAAAATGGACTCCTCGCTAAAAAAGTGCAGGCAAATGTCAAACTAAGGAGTTATTCACATAAAAATCATCATTTCTAGAAGGTTTATGCTGCTTGCTGGTGGATTTCTAGTGCAGAATTGCAAATTTATATTTTCGCTCGCCGCATCTCAAATCTCGCAATTGCGAAGTACCGCGAGACGTGATCTCGCCGTACTCGCGTTGACAAACTCTCGCTGTGCAAGTTGGCAAGCCGCGATGACGTCATCGCGCTCGCCAAATTCCCGCGGGCTCACACAGCAAGATCCAAAATGGCGCAGCACTCGCAAAATATCGAGAAAAACAACTCGGCAAACGATGATAAACGCCGCGCGCCGCAAAAATTGTATCACCAACGCCGCGCGCCGCCAAAAAAATCCGCTCTGTGCGAATTTGCGGATTTTGCGGGAAATCCGCAAATCTCGCGGATTGCGGATTTCCCGAAAATCCGCAAAATCCGCGAGCGGAACGGATTTTCCGCCCACGCTTATTCAGGGCCTGTGCTGTAAATCGCATTCACACTATTGTGTGCATTTGTGCAAATGGCGGTCTACGTGCTGGAGTAATGCAGTCTTAGTATATGCACCTCTCTTCCCACTCCCTGCTGTATGTCAAGAAAGTGGAAATATATATACACCCCAAGATGTAGAGATCTAAATTTACAAATACAAAGGTGAACCAGAACCACTCTTGGATATTTGGTATCATTGCACATATATAAGTGTGCCCAGTGTCATCATCTGGGTATTACCAAACAAAATACCTCTATTTTTCCTTTGAACATTAGGAAAAAACAATAGGTATAGTTGTATCCACCTGTGGGTGCTCACAAGAAGTAGGTGCAAACAGGGAAAGTATTCAGAAATGTTTCAAAAGATTTTCAGGGAAGAAAAGTAGTGCATATAGTGAAAAAACTGTGAGATAAAATAGGATAAACCCCTGATCTATGCAATCTAACCATTGATTTGATGTATACTCATTTAAGTTTTCCAATTTAAAACCAGCACCCACAAGTGGATACAACTATACCTATTGTTTTTCCTAATGTTCAAGGGAAAAATAGAGGTATTTTGTTTGGTAATACCCAGATGATGACACTGGGCACACTTATATATGTGCAATGATGGGATACCAAATATCCAAGAGTGGTTCTGGGTCACCTTTGTATTTGTAAATGTAGATCTCTGCATCTTGGTGTGTATATATATTTTTCCACTTTCTTGACATACAGCAGGGAGTGGGAAGAGAGGTGCATATACTAACACTGCATTTCTCCTGCACGTAGACCGCCATGTTTTCATTATTTTGGAAATAGTAAGGAGTAGGGGGGTGAATCTGGTTGGTCTCTAAATATTTTCCCTATGGCCCCCATATCGTAATATTGCATTT
This sequence comes from Lissotriton vulgaris, assembly GCF_964263255.1. Lineage (NCBI taxonomy): Eukaryota > Metazoa > Chordata > Amphibia > Caudata > Salamandridae > Lissotriton > Lissotriton vulgaris. The sequence continues at coordinate 1,132,411,939 of NC_141697.1, forward strand.
GTGCAAACACAGGAGTCAAGATAGTCCACCGACAGCGCCAATTAAGAAAGCCTTGGGAGGTAAAGAGTTAAAATGGCTTTAATCATACCAGAGTCTTTTGTGTGTCTACTTATGTCTGTGTATTTGCCTGCATGTATATGCCTGTTTTTGTGAGAGAAAAGCGAGAGCAAGAGGAAGAGGCTGAAGATATTCTGAGGTGGACAAAGGTTCATAAATAACTTAAAAGGGAGAGTGAGTGAGTGAGTGAGTGAGTGAGTGAGTGAGTGAGTGAGTGAGTGAGTGAGTGAGTGAGTGAGTGAGTGAGTGAAAGAATGGATGGGTGTGCGAGCGAAAGGTTGAATGGATGGGTGAGTGAAAGGGTGGATCTATAGATGGATGGATGAATGAATGAAAGGATGGATGGATGGATGAGTGAAAGAATTGATGAATGAGTGAAAGAGGGGGTGGATGGCTGGACGGATGAAAAGGAGAATGGTGGATAAGTCAAAGAATGGATGGATGAATGAAAGGGAGAGAGGATCGATGAAAGGGTGGATGGATAAGTGAAAGGAAGCATGGCTGGAGTGAAAGGGTGGATGGAATGAAGGAGTGAAAGGGTGGATGGATGGATGACCGAAAGGATTGATAGATTATTAAAAGAATGGATAAAGACATGGATGAGTGAAAGGATGACCGGATGGCTAGGTTTGTAGATAGATGGATAGGTTTGGATATGGGAGGGTGGCCAGACGGAATGGTGAAAAACTGAATGATGGATGAAAGACTGAATAGATAAAATATACAGATCGATGGAAGAGACAAGAGATCTCTTCAGGGCAATATTGTGATGATTTGCTTCATTTGCTTGGTGCCAAAATAGCTTTGGTTTGAAGTGGGTGTATTTTTCATGTCTGACTACTAGTGTGCCCGAAATATATAGTAATGACCAAACAACAGCAATTAACAGTATGGCATTACGAAGGTGTGACTATTACAGGGAAATGTTAACATATCGTTGGAATTGGCTTTCATTCTATGTGATGAGTTAACCTGGTTTGTTTCTCTAAACACATTTCTCATGTGTTTTGGTATGTGCTGCAACTATTATAGAAGTCATTAAGTATCATGTCTTGACCTTAGCCCCACCCCTAGCCCCGCCCATTTGTCACACCACTAGCTCACTTTAATGAGTACCTGCACTTATTTTTTTCCATTTGAAGCACTGCAGCACTGACACTGCTCCATGTCTCACTATAGAATAGCTGACTAGTTCTTTCAACGAACCTTCTTATCTACATTCTGCATTTTGCAGTTTCAGGGTATGCTGATTCCTGCACTTTCCTCGCTTATCCCATCTCTGGCAGCTCTAAACCCTCAGGGCAGCAGCAAAATCCAATGCGAATCCCCCCCCCATGCCGCCTCTCTCCATCAGTTGGCAACAAATCGATGGCCCCTGCATTAGGCAGCAAAGGCATGCGCGCTTGCGTAATGAATCACGCATCTGTGCGCAGCACTGTCGTCACCGCTGGGAGGCAGCGTGCAGGAAGAATGGAATCGTGGGCTGATTAGAATGTACAACACTGAAAATGAAAGTGTGCGCGGTGTAATCGCACTGGGGTTTCATCTTGAAAGTGTGACTCGGCCGAAAAGGGCTGGAATCTCCCTGGATCTTTTAATCATCAGTTACAAAGTGCTGCATGATTTTGACTGCTTGAGTTGACATGAATACCTTACTCACCCAGCTTCTTTTTACACTGTGGGCTGCGTTGGTAGATTTGCTATTTTAGTCTTCTCGAGTCACTAGACGTTTCTGCAGCAATCCACTTTTATCTTTTCCATCGACGATTTTCTCGCAGCCGTTACGCACATGTTGTTATAACATGGATTACTTGGGACTTTCCATGTGGAATTAAGTCGCGCAGTCGTGGGCGTTTAGAACTAGCAAAGTGTGTCAAACTAAGTTTAAATTAGAATGAATGTGCTGCAAAAACCGCACAAACATTACCAAGGCCACGGAATCATCAGCAGGAACAGCAATCAACCCTCCAGTGGTGCTAGAACCATTTTCAAAGTGGGGTGGGAGCCATTAACGGTACCGACTTCTGTTAACTGTTGAGGTTGCTCGAGGCTGCCACCCGTTGACATTGGCAGGTATTCAGTACAGTATTGCTTAGCATAGGGCATTTCTTTTTGTGAGCTCACTAAAGAAAACAACTGTCTGTCGTAGACAGCAGATACCAATTAGTTTGGGCCATATGTATCAAGCCTTTTCCCCGTTTGCAAACGGGCGAATTCTCAGACTCTGCCCATTTGCGAATGGGAAAAAGCCTTTTTTTGCGAATCTCTATTTTGCGAATGCAATTAAGGAATAGCAAATTGCAATTCCTTAAATGCAATTCTGGAAGCACCAGAAATCTGCTATTTGGCCTTAAGGAATCGCAAATTACCACCAACTTCAAGTTGGTGGTAATTTGCGATTTTCTAGAAAAAAGCACTTTTTAGCTTTTACCAAAGTGCCATATGGCGCACACATGCATATTTCAGGGGTGCAACCGGGTGTCCTTTTGGCACCCTTGAAATTGCATTTGCAAATTGCGCTTAGCTATTTGGTAATCTCACAAACCGAATGTCTTCCCATTTATTCCTAAGAGCCTCTAGGCCCATAGGAATGAAAGGGAAGGCATTCCTTAATTGCGATTCACAATTTGCGAGTCGCAATTAGGGAATATGTAGGATTTGTAATTTTTTTTTGCAAATCCTACATAAATTACATTTTGCGACTCTCAAATTGCGAATCGCATAAAATCACAATTTGAGAATCGCGAAACTCTTTTTTGATACATATGCCCCTTAATACTTTGAGTGGGCTTGGGGGTCTTACCCTTGCTCATGATGTGATGGTTTTCTTGTTCATTTGAACTTCCTGCGCCTAACTTGATGGTTTTTCTCCCTATTCTTTAGTTTGTCCCACCCAGAGTACTTTCCTTTCACCCTCTATTTTTTGGGATTGGTAGCCTTCCAATGCGGAAGGTAGGAACTATTTAGCATGTTTGACTTTTGCCAATGCTTGTACAATTTTGCCTCAAGCACTGGCAAAAGCAATAGCAACAAGCGGCCACCATGGAATGGTATTTTGTATACTTTATTTTTATACTGTTGTAAGATGGCAGTCACATAGAATATAGAAACCACATCTAGGTGCAACCTAATGGCCATCTTGGAACAGATATTTAGTGTGGGATGTTTGTATAGGGGTAGGAGGCTCCATGATATATATATATATCACATCAGAAAGGTTGAACATAGGAGTACCTATAAAGCTAACTCCAAATTAGTTGGGGCAGATTTACAATAAGTGGCGCACCCTGCATATCAGCAGGGATGCGCCTGTTATTGTGCGCCGCGGCTCCGCCACCATGGATGCACCGCATTTACAATGCGGTGCACCATGGGGCAAAAATGGCACAGATGCGTGACGCATCTGTGCAGTAAAGGCGGCGCATTGCTGGAGTAGCGTCGCAAGCGCGACGCAGCTCCCGCAATGCTCTGGGGGACCCTATCTGTACAATGCTGCGTAAGTGACTGAGTGAAATCTTGTAGATTTCACTCAGCCACTTTTGGGAGGTGTTCCTGCGCCGGAACGCCCCCCCCCCCCCCCCCCCCAGCACAGGTACACCTACTTCTGGCACAGGGCTTTAGAACGTGACGCATCTCCCAAATTCGTCACGTTGTAAATACCCTGCACCATGACGCATCTTTTGCGCCGCCGCTGCATCACAAAAGTCACGCAACAGCGGCATAAAAGAGGCGCAAGGAGCTTGTAAATCTGCCCCATAGTGTTTTCACCTACCACAACATAAATGGCAGGCAGAAGGCCATATAACCGAGATGTCAGTTTCATCTGCTTTGCATTGCCCTACTTCACTGCCTGAAGACTAAACAGCCAGCTAATTGTCAATAAGTAGTGCCAGCAAATTGTTCTTTTGCACTTAATCTCTGTAGTTATCGAATTATTGGCTGGGGATGTGAAATTATGAGCTCTCTTATATTAGAAAACAATTTCATGCAACATTACATGAATCATTTGAAGGGGACAATAGATGCAATTCCAGAATAGATCATGCATTGAGAGTTCTAGATCAATGTGTGTTCTAACAAATTCTCAACAGGTTGCATCTTTGTAGTGGGATAAATAAATGCATGTTGTGCTAAAGGTATTTCATAAAGTATAGCCTTTTTAAGAGACAGTGCTGCTTTAAGGAAAAGCCTGTAAATGCTTTGTTTTGGAGTTGATCGGTCTGCAAACAGTAGCATCCCAATGATTAACTAGACTAAAGTAACCCATCGAAATAGGTTTAAAATGAGGAAGGCAGGAGCACGTTTTCAAACAATTAATTAAGATGTTCATATATTTCTCTTCTCCTTTTAGGAGGGGAAATGTTTTCCTTGAGAATTTGATAGGACATGTAGTTAAATTAAGGCCCCAAGTTGAACGAATTGCCCATGCATGCCAAAATTGACTAAAAAAGCATTTCACTAAAATAACTCTCTGCCCTGTTATATTCATAAGGACATGTCTGTAAGATCGCCCTCTTCTTCCCCTGCACCGCCATGGCTAGTGACTAGTGGGTAAGATGGGAGTGCCGCACTTATATAGACATTATATTTTACCTTGTGTCCAGTCTCTCTGTTTTGGGAATCATCTAGAATATCTGGGTGCACTCGCCTGGTCCTGATGCAGAAACCTTTCTCAATGTTTATTGGGAGAGAATGGCACATGGTGGACTTTCTCACGATGGGACACAACAAGCTGACATGGTCTCAGGGATGACCAGGCCAATCACCACACTTCCACCCTCAGCAACTCTCAGTGCTTGCCTAGATAGTCAGCTGCCCTCCTTACCAAGCTCAAGGTGAATGGACAATAACTCATACCTGAGAAATCAGAAGAATGTGTTTTGCTAGAGGCCTGTCCCAAAAGAGCCAATGTACTGGTGCAGCTCAAGAGATGACTGGGTCTGCCATAAGAATCTAAATGATTGTCCTGGACTCTAGGGCAAAGGGTTTCCCCACGATGGATTCTTCAATCTCTCCTGTGGCACAGGTGCCTCTCTGCCCCAAACATAGCTGCCGATGAAAGAATTCAACTGGCTGTGCAGCATATGAGAGGGAAAAAAACTCTGCAAAGCTGTGGTTGGCGAAATTTAGCCAGAACTCCGCATTACATGCTTGCCGCTGATTGGCAAATCTCCAACAACACCACCAGTAGTGCAGGATTTATCACTGGCCTCTACTGAAGACAACCAGTGCCGTGACAGTCCCAGCCCTCCAAAGTGGTGGGAAAGAGTCATCACCCTGCTTCCCTGCACACGTTTTGATGTCCAACCCTGTTCCCGTGAGCCAAGCGAGTTGCCACACAGCAGCCACCTCCTAGTGCACCAGTGATGCAGGAGTCTGGTCTGAGAGTGGTTAGAGGCATATGGCCTCACCCAGTTAAAGAAAAAATGTGCTGCACAGCCCAATCCCCAGTCATTGAAGGCTGTGTCTGCCTTCAAGAGTCTGTTCGTTCAGAGCCTGAGGCACCCAGCCACACCAGTAAAGAGGAAAAAAGGGCAGCACCAGGCGTCTTCTCGTATCTTGTGCCACAGCAGTAAGACACCTGTACTGCCCTCCAAGGCTGCAAATGTTGCCTTACCTGAAGTGATCAGCACGGTAAGTCTGGCTTCCACTTGTTATTCACCCAAAACTCCTACTCTTCTAATATCAAAAATATTTTGCCATTATGAAAGTACCCAGACATCCCAATAATGTTAAATCTGGGGCAATGAAATAATGAGGATTACAATGGGCCTCTCATAATGATGGCATATGTCTCACTGCAAGTGGACTACTTCATCAAGAAGTGCCTCCACAACTCAGGAAATTCTAGCTCCTAAAAGCCAGGTACACCAGGTAGTAGTAGGAGCAACAGCAACAGCAGCAACAACCTCAACCACAACAACATAAAGAGAAGTGAGGCACATAAGCAAACTCTGATCGGAGAATCCAGTTCATCATGTGCTCCAGCATTACAGGCTACCTTCATTTCGACGCAAATAAGGGCCCCTCTCAACTAAGCACACTAAAGCCAAACAGGTTACCACAGGGTTCCTGGCTCAGCTTAGTCAAGAAGACTGGATCTTCAAGGAAGATATAATAAATTGAATAAAAGTACTACAACAACTCCAAACAGCACTTGCCACAGTTTTGTTAGACAGGCCTCAATGCATCTACATCACACCTGACATCTTTCTATAGTCAGATACTGCTGCTGCTACTACTTTTCACAGATACCCAAAGAACCCTGATGAGGAAGAGCTTATGGCATGATGCCATGCCAAACTATTTGGCACCACGAGGGGAATAAAGAGGGTCAAAGCTGAGAGGCCCTCTTTGTGCAAGAAGATATCACTCCATAACACTGAAAAAAGGAGATGACATGCTATCCTCCCTGGCAAATCCAAGAACCATTCCTGCGAGCAGAATGTACGGTTGAGCCAGTGAAATAAAACATATGCACAAGTGGTTCGAATGCCGTTCTAGCTGCAAGGCCCAGCCCCTACAGTTCCATTTTGTTAACTCAATGACCTTAGCTAGACTGAGGTATCCCACCAGGGATCTTGAGGGATAGGCCCTTAATTCTAAAAAAAACTCACAAACAAGTATGTCTGGTGTGTTCTACAAAGAGGGGGGGGCAAGTATATCAAAACGTGAAAATGTGACGGAGCTACTGAGAAAGGAATCCTTTTTTAGGACAAGAACCATCACGCACCCAAGGGTGACATGCTCCATCATTGGGTTCCCTACGCAAACCCAGACTGCAAGGTCCGTGGTGTGGGCTACAACTCTCCAAATGGCAGGAGTTGAGGTGTTTCTTGATGAGTGACAGTATTTAGGTGAGTGAGGGGCAGAGTGCAAAATTCATATGATAGTGGTTAAAACTACCTCCAGGGCACCTACGAAACTTTATTCTGAGGCCCAGGTGAGTGAGGGTTCTCGTCCTAAAAAAGGATTCCCCAGAGCAACCAGATGACCCCCACTGGGGCTTTTTGTTTCTAAGAGCTAAAACTCTTTTTATTCATTAAAAATTAATTACTCAGCTTCTACCTAAAATCATAATCTATTTTTCCAAATCAGTGTGCAATAATTCTGTGGGGTTTTCACTGTTTTACTGTTGTTGTATTACACAAATACTTAATACATTGCCTCTTAAGTTACGCGTGACTGCTCTGTGCCAAACTACCGGAGGGCCGTACATCATCCCCTTTGGTATAGCTACTAGAGGGTAAGCACAGATCAAATTAAAGTGAGTATTTGAAACTAATGTCCTCCCTTAGAGCAGGGTGCAGGTACTGGTCAATTCTTTCAGTCTTGCATAAAAGACATATACTAAGTCTTTTACAGCCTGCAACAGGAGGAACCTTTCGTCGTCTGAATTGGCTAGGGGTGCAAAAAGATCCTTCTGGGCCTTTACCATTGTGTGAAATGTTTATTGCCCAGCTTCAAGAAAATGTTGTAACCATTTGTAAATCCCTTCTTCTGCCAGATGTAGCAACAAAGGCCGTTTTGGGTTGACTTTGATAGCTGTAGCCACAAACTACGTTCTAGTTTCTCCATCAAATATTTTCACTTTGGGCTTTGGGCTTTGAACTTAAGGGGTGTTGAGACTCTGGTAACTATTAAGAGCGGGAATAGAAGCTGTGCTAGATGGTGCTGTGCAGTCTTTTCTTCTAGGTCTCTATTATTTTTCCTGTGGATGACACTGATTTTCGAAGCCTCTGTTTAGCTGCCTGTTAGACCTGACATCATTGGCCTGAGTCTTTCCTCCATTTTTTGTGTTTGCCTCCTCGGTTTACAATGTTTTTGCTGGTATATTGCTTTGGGCACTGTGCCACTGCTGATCAGTGCCACAGTGGAAGTGCTCCCTAGGTTAAATTAATGTTGATTGGATTCCATGTTTGGCTTATTTGGTTTACTGTTAGTCCCTAGTATAGTGCACCAGGAGTGCCAGGGCTTGTAAATACAAATGCTGCTAGTGGGCTTGCAGCACATATTGTGCCACCCACAGAAGCAGCCTGGTAAAATGTGTCTAAAGGTCTGCCATTGCTAGACCTACGTGCAGTCTGGTACTGTCACGCGGGCTGCGCAAGTACACCTACTTGCCAGTCCCCAAACCTTCCCTTAACTTCATGTTAGTCACCCCTATGGTAGGCCCAAGGGCAGGGTGCATTGTAAGCATAAGGTAGGACAAGCCCTAATGTGTGTGTGCATGTCCTAATAGTGAATTACAGCCATATTCGTTCTTCACTATTGTAAGGTTACCTGCTCCCCATAAGTTAGAATGGGCTGCCCAGGTTATTAAGCGCTATAATCCTAGCTGGCTCGGGGAGCATGGTACAATGTTGAGTTTGGTATCCCTGAACTCAGGGTTTAATAACGCATCCGTTTGGGTGGATGGTTTTTGGACTCTGGGTTTGAAAATAGCACTTTTAGAAAGTGGCTATTTTCTTGTCTAACTATTACTGGTTTCTGCTGGTTTGGTGTGTGTGTGACAGGTGCTGGGTGGCTCCAGAGGTCTGAATGAGTCAGTGTGGGGTGAGTGAGGCATTTGCATTGAGATTAGGGGGAGAGTAGCTCCTGATAGCCTGCCCTGCCTGACACAATGCTGGCTCCACCCCCTGCCGGGCGACGGATGGCTCTGCTCCTGCCAGTGACAATACTGGCTACACCTCCTGCTGGGCGGCTGAGGACCCTGCCCTGCACAGTGAATAGGCCAGGTGCCTATGCCTGGCTACACCCACAACAGACTTAGGATGAGGGGAATTCCCCTGCGTGGACAAAGGGATCAAAGCAGAAAAGGGGTATAAGAGAAGGACCCCTGAACCAAGACTTTAGATCAATCTGACAAGGAACCCTGAACCAAGGACAAGAAGCCTGCTGATCCAAGGACTTGCCTACCCCTTCTGCCAGAGTGCTGTTTGCTGGGGGGAATCCTGCAGTCACTTCTTTATTTTTGCCAAGGAACCAGGAGAGAGGAACTGAGTGTGTACTCTCAAGCTTTGCCAAGGAAATCTCCAAGGGCTGGAAGAGTGCCAGCCTCCTGTTGAAGTCACAGGGCTAAGGGACTTCACCATTTGCTGAAAGTGCTTGTTGCTGGAACCTGAAAGTCCAGCACCTCTGAAGAAATCCAGCAATCCCGACGCCGACGGACGCCGCCGAATCCAGCTCGACATCGTGAGTGCAGCTCCCGTGTCCTGCATCTTCGACGCCGGCCGCTGGGCCGGATCGACGCTAGAAGCGAAGCCGCTGCCGACGACCCCGAGCCCTCTCGACGCCGTAAGCGCTGCTCACCCTTGCAACATCATCATCGACATCGACGACGACGCTTATCCCGCTTCGCCTCGTGAGCGCTGCTCCTGCCTGACATCTGTCGACGCCGCTGCAGGTCGCCCCGACTCCGAGGCCCGACCGACGCCGAAGACGCGACGCCGTACATCTCGAAGCCGCTGATCATCGTGTGCTTCGCTTTTCCAAGGTACTGTGTTGTGGGGGTCTGTGCGACTCCGGGCTCGACGTAGCGCTCCTCGCGGTCGACGCCAAACCTTTGGATTAACTTTGCCTCAACATCGTGTAACTCCTGTGGGGGTTACATTGTTGCCAAGAACTGTGATTTAAAGGAGAAGAGTTGCTTTTGTTACTAAAGACTTTGTGCTAAGAAGAAACTACACTTGAACTATTATTTGTCCTTACAAGAGTATTTATTAAGATTGTGGTATATTTTTGTTGTTATTTGGTCTTGTGCTAAGCCTTATATAAACATCCTTATTTTTATAATACTACTGTGTCGTGTCCATTTGTAGTGTATTCACTTTATTACTGTATATGGTCATAAATGCTTAACGCCCTGCCTCTGAGATAAGCCTGTCTGCTTTGCCAAGCTACTAAGGGGGTGAGCAGGGGTTATCTAAGTGTGTGATCCTCTTGCCCTGACTGGAGGAGGTTAGTCCCTATTTGTCAGAAATGAATACCTCTGCCAACTAGAGACTGCCACTCTACAATGTCATTGGTTTATGATTTGCTCATTTATTGGTGGCCTGAAGCTGAGTTTTGTCACTGCTTCTGTGTGCATGTGCAGCCTCAACCCATTTTTAGATCCGCCTAGGCAGCGCATGCACTGCATGCGCTGTCTCAACAAGATATGTAGTATCTAGGATATGGGCTAAAAAATGCCCATCTTTTTCATTGGTTCCTCTTATGGTCCTTTAGAAAAGCTGGCTTATCATTGGTGAATACACTTATTAGTACCCCCTTTTGTTACGCCCTGGAGACTGCCCAGCTACTTGAATCCTTTCACTATGGGCCATAAGTCTTCCTTCAGTGCACTACTTAGTCTCTTGCTGTCTCCTCCCTGGTGCATTCATCGTAGCTTTCTGAACAGCTGCTTTTCGCTCCCTCTCATGGGCTGCATCTGCCTCCTCCTCCTCCTCCCTACGCTCTCCTGTGACTCCTTCTAGCACGTTTAATTCTGGTTTCCTTTGCTGCCTTCTGGAACCGTGTGAGCCAGGGACAAGTTGCTATCCATGGGCCTTTGTATTTGAGAGTTCTTATGGGCAGTGTGAATTACTGCCCACGCATGTAGCTCTTCCCACAGTCGACTCACTCACTCAACCACACGTTGTTTTGGTGGAGACAGCGGCAGCCCTTGGAGGCTTCTGTCTCCACTGTTGAGTTATCAGAAGCGTCAACTTTAACCCAAGGGGCTGCTGTCCAGAGACCCTGTGTCTCCTCTCTGGCACCACCAGAAGCCCTGCCTTTGTAGCCTACACCGCTTTGCATTCTGGATCCTGATGGTTTCCTTTCATTAATGGGGTTGACGAGGGATGTTGTAAAGTGCCCCTTCTGTAAAACTATTGTAATAACTATAAAACTTTTGCAGCACTTGTGAACCTACTTGTTACTCCGATCACCCTTTGGTGCATTGAATGGACAGTTGTACATTACTGATTCATTCCTTGAGTGCTTCCCTCCCTCGGCCTGTCTCAGACAGCTGTCCACTGATGAGGCAGCAGTGCAGTCAGAAAACATGCTGAGATAGATTCAACTGTAATATTTTTTGCAGTTTTATATAGTGCAAACTCAACCCAAAGGAACTGGAGCACTTTACATTACACAAGGACACATTTATTTTTGGTAGGCATGGGAAGATTAAGTGATTTGCTCAGTTGTTAGAACGCGATACCTTTACAACGCAAGTCATTAGATCGACTTGCTGTAAGGGGCATGCTGGACTTAGGAATAGTATAATTTACTATTCCAACTCCAGCCTGCACAACAGTAGGGAAGGTGTTGGAATAGTAAATTACACTATACTTTAGGTTAGAACCCCCCTACAGCAATTCGATCTAATGACTTACTATGTAAAGGCATCACGTTCTAACAATGCAGTCGTTGTAACGACCGTGTTGTAAAGGATCGCAATGTTATGACAGCATTGTAAATGCTGTTTCCCGTGCAGGGATGGCCGGTGGCATGCAGCACACATGCACACAGGCTCCCACACAGGTGCTCCTCCCTCCCTACATACAGTTGGTGATCACGCTTCAGAGGTAAGCCTTTACAGTCACTTTTTACCATACTTCCTTTGTTTTGCTTAGTATTTTTTTGGCATGCCTTTTATCAGCCTATACCAAAACCCTCACAGCCATGCATTCATGAATGCACAGCTACCCTTTTTGCTTACTTTTAACACATAGACGGTTTCTCATTAATATACACTTGTAGTGTGAAGTTTGTTTTCCATTTGAAATTTTTGCTACCACACATACATACTAAACTTAAAAATATCTTGCTGCCTCGTTTGGCCCCTGGCATGCCTTGATTCCGCACCCCCTCGCAGCTCAGAAGAATGCCTTTCCCCGCAGCTTTTATTAAAGGGGCTGCAAAATGCAGACATTCCCCAGCCCTCTGTCTCACAGGAGACTCTGCGGCTCTCCTTGGACAATAAATACCTCCAGCACAGACGCAAGGTTGTCATGCGCAACCATCTATCTTAATTAAATGCCACATAGCTTCTCTAACCTCCAGGAACATATAACCCTGGCAGTTCTATTAGTTCTCACCACTGATTGGTTTAATATAAACATGTTTGCTGTATTCTGCTGTATTAAAATGGTTATTTTGCTTGTTTTCCCTCGTCACCCATATTACCAGTGCACTTTGTACTGTTATTTAATGTTGGTGTGGGATTACTGCTTAAAGACGGTTTGCATGATGTCTCATCTGACTAATTGGTGCTTTAGTTTAGCATTTTATGTGTATCAATATGCTTGCGTGTATGTCTTTTTGTGCATCTGCGTCTCTTTCTGGTCACATGTGTCTGAGTGTGCTTACCTGGATGTCTGTTTGTCTAATTTATGGCATCTGTCAACAAGGCAATCCCCTATTCTGCCCAACATTTATGGGTACACGGATTACTGTGAAGGAGCTGCATATGGAATTGGTGGCTTGGGGCTGGCGGACTTTATTACGACTCTTCCAGGCAGAGCGGGTCAATGTGCTGCCCAGCCAGCGATATTGTGCACGCCTTTCTTAGCACCCTGCCTCCATCAGTCCCTTAATCCTGCATACATGGTCCAATGTGTAACATATTGCAATAATGCCTAAGAACAGCACAGGCCTGATCCTATCAAAATGCCCCTTTGCAGTTTCATTAGAATTATTAGACACACCAAAAACTGATACTGACTTGTTAATTTACAAATTGTCTCTGCTTCTTTGGTTTACTTTTGGCCAATCGCTCTCTAAGAGAGCATTTTGGCACTCTGACACCCTGTTGCTCCCTTATCCTCCTTGGTAGGTAAAAGACATTGCCATTTACAATGCCAGTAGCTCTAACTTAAAAAATGTGAGACCTATTGCATTTTCAATGCTTGTTTTTTAAGGTTGTGCAGTTGTGTAGCCTGTCATAGGCCTTCCCGCATGTCAGGGCTTGTTCCCCATGCTTTTCTTTGTCTTGTTGGCATACCCCCTTGTCTGTGCTTATACTCACCACACTCTCGGTGCTTCCAGCAGCTCTACTGTGCCCCCGAACACAGTGCATGAGCTGTGCTCAGCTACTTAAGCTCCACTGTACCTTTGCTGCTTCATGGGAGGAGACACTGCAGCATACAATTGCATACAGGCTACTGTTCTGTCTAGGCCCTGCATCTCTCCCCATTTGTACTTTTTCTTTTCACAAGACACCTGTTTGCCAGTGTCCAGACTCACAATAACCATTTTGGTGATATGTTGGATCACGCACAGTTCCAGATCTGTTGCCATTTGTAGTGTTGAGTTGGTGAAATAAACCACAGACATGAGTGGTTAGCATGCCTATCTAACTGCCACTTCCAGCCCCCCAAGTTCCTCTTTAGTAACAAAAGTATGCCACCAATGGCAAGAAGCACCTACTGAAGAAAATATAAAAGCTTAACGCACATGCACCACCCATGGAACACACCCATGATGCAAAGCAACGCACTGCAGATCATTGTGTAGATATGAGCTACTTCATGATTTACGCTGGAATATAAATCCCACCACAACACTAAGCGTTAGGTTTTCTTTAAAAAAGTAAAGCAATCCTGATGCAAAGTGTTTGTAAATCTGGACCTAGATGTCTCTAGGGTGGGTTTCCTGAAGCCTCTGCAGTCCCTTTTCACACAGCAGATTTCTGAAAACACATTTTAAGATCCTGGATCTAGCACTTCCTTCCATGTGATATTTAGCCTGTTGTGAGTGAGAGCTTATCCCAATCTTCAAGACTCTGAGTCTCACATGCAATGAGTGAGACTTGAGGTCTCGGAGACAGTTAACAAGTACATCTTGTTTCTGTATAACACAGCCTCTGACGTAACATCAGACCTGACAACATACACAGTACCACTGTGTAACGCGGTATAGGCTCCCTTCACACTCGGTAAAGTGCCAATAGCACACAGTGGCAGGGGTGAGCAGGAGATCCCTGTAGTAAGTGGGTTTCTTGCTCATCTTGCGGGGCTCTGGGCAGCCAATGTTTTCAAGAGGTGTGAAAACACCCAAGGACGTTGACAGCAGCCTCAGTAAGTTTTAAGGTTCTTTAGAAGGTGGAAGTTTGGTGAGAGTGGAGGGAGAAGAGACCCTCAGACAGTTCTCAGCATGAAGCTCCTCCCTTGCAAGTCCAACCCCCTTCTCACACAGTGACTTTTTTAAGTAAGCAGATCTGTAACATGCCTTAGACAAACCGCCATTTGCAATATGCTTTAAAAACATTCCAGGAAAGGGCTATTTAACACATTGTAAACCCGATTCAAATAGTGTAATTACTATTCCAAGCCAAGTGGTGTCGTTACTATTCCAAAGAAAAACACCCCGGGGTTCCATAGATTACTGTTTTCAAAAGTAGTACAGACAAATGTCCTCATTTGAGTGCTGGGAAATTTCTGATTGGACCATTAACAGAAATTACCAGTGAACAAGGCCTTACAGGCCTATAGGGCAATCTGGCAGTGCCTGAAGGCCGAGTGTGACAGGTCAGTGTGTGGGCTGTTTTTTGGATGTTTGTGGGCCTTTTTTATGGTCTTGAAGGCTGTATTTTACTGTTGATATTACCACACACGTTGCCTATAGCAAGAACAAATGCATGCAGTCTCTAATGCTTTGCAAAACACTTGCACAGTTGTCTCAACAAGTTCAAAACTGCCCTGATTTTCAAATGTGGTCTACTTTATTAGCTATCTGATTAATTGATGAAGGCCACTTTTATTATGGTGGCTGGGCCTATTTTCTGTCCCAGTACGAGCCTGCCAGTAATTTCGGGGTTTCAAGAAATTCCTGCATTTCCAATCCCTGCAGTATCAGCATTTCAGTATCAGTAATTTCAGCCTTCAATTTTAAGGTACTTAATCACCACAAATTGTAGTGATCTTAGAAGTCAAAAAGGGACTAACCTTGCTTCATGGACAGGATATAAAAGAATTCTAATACATGACAATAAAGGCTTAGAAATATTGTTTAGGGTTGAGCCTGCAATAGCATACGCTAGCAAATGCACATTGCTTGTAAGACACTGTTGTTAACAAAAATGGTTTGGAGCCCACCTGTTGTTTACAATTTGTTGACTTGTATGGTACTTTACAGCCTCATAACTGGTCACTACAGTCCAAACATCATTTCCATTCCTCTCTGTGGAGCTGATTTATTCAGTCAGTCAGTCAAAAATCTTTATTTCGATAAATCAATATCAAAAAAAGGCACGGTACAAAAAGAAATATACAATCACATAAAAAAACATACGTTATACAATGTTAAAAATATACATCTTTAGATTTAAAAACCACATATCATAGTTTACTAAAAGACAAAACAAAAGAGCAAAAGATTTTTAGAATCATCACTAAGTTCATAAAAAACTATGTCATAAAATATTTAAAAATCATCATACCACCGTCAACCTAGTTCCTGATATATAGTAATATTTAACTACTAAAGTGCAAGGTGCAAAGCTTCACAACAATGTGGCCAATCTCTCATTCTCCATGAGTCTTTTCTTGGTGCGCACCGCACACACCAAATAATTGGCTACTTGAAAGACAGTGCTGGGGTGATTTAACAGCTGCAAATAGAGAAGTGCTGGTCTGACTTGCAGAAACCCTGCCTTTTTTAAGATTGGCACAAGATACTTCCTCCTTTCCACTATAAAGTGCCCACAGAACATGGTGAAATGTATAGTATCTTGGATAGAAAAGCTATCACAAGAACAAGGTGGGAATTCATCAGGTTTACACCAAGTTGTGTACTGACCTAATATCAGGTGAATCATATTTAGGCGGAAACGAGTTAATAAAAACCTATGAAAGGGGCGGTTAACCAGAGTGAGATAGAATTCAGGGCCTGGAGGGGTTGTAACCAAAAGGTGTACTCTAACTAAAGGTTTTATCAGCTCCTTTTCCTCTCTTAATAGGGACAGCCTCATGAGCATGTCACTTTTGATTCTAACAATATCAGTCCGTGATATAGACTCCGGTGAGGAAAAGAGGTGAGGTCATCCCAGAGCGCTAAAACCATTTTAAACATAGGTTAACCACTTGATTTTGTGGGCGTTGTCAAGTAGAAGACAATCTTTCAAAATGGCCTGGTTTAAAGATAGTTCATTATTAAGCCAAATTTTAAGCCACATGATTAAAGGGGCCACTCGAATTTTGTCTATTATAATATCGGCCCCCAGTTCAGAATGAACAGAATAAGATAGTGTAGACTGAGGTACAGACAGGACTGATCTAAGAAATTTGTTTTCAGAAGCCTGAAGACAGTCTATCGATCCATATCCCCATAAGGAACAGCCATAGGTTGCAACAGACACGCACTTAGCGTTGTAGATAGTCATAAGGGCTGGGACTTGCCTAGCCCCCAGCCTTCTGCTGAAACTCAAAATGGCAGAAGATGTTCTTACTAGGGCACTATTTCTGTTTCTTATTTGGGGGCCCCAACTCCCCTTATCTTCAAACATGACTCCTAAATACGGGAATGTCGATACTTTTTGCATTTCTGCTTTACTACAATAGAAAGTTTTAACTTTCTTGCAGCGTGAGCCTTTACCCACCATCATAATTTGTGACTTTTTAGCATTTATTTTAAGATCTAATGAAGTCATAAAAAAGCCAAAGGCGTCTAGTAACCGCTGAAGTCCCAGCCCTGTGCGGGACAAAAGCACTGCATCATCCGCGTACAGGAGGACAGGAACACAGGTCTCCCCTATACGCAGTATGTCCGGTGTTGCTGTCTTTAACTCGGATTCAAGGGCATTGATATAAACTGTGAAGAGCAGGGGTGCCAAAATGCACCCCTGTCTCAACCCTCTTTTGGACTTAAAACGACTAGTACGTCGTCCCCCCGAATCAACCCTGACCGAGGCCTGGAGGTCTGAGTGGAGATCGGCTAGAAGGTTTACAAGTGCCCGATCAAGACCCAAAGCAGCAAGGATGTGCCACAATTTAGTACGGTTCACGAGGTCAAAGGCCGAAGATAAGTCCATGAACCCTAAATATAACGACCCATCTTTTGCCCTGGTGTATTTATCCACTAACATCTGCAGATTAAGGCACTGGTCCATGGTACCCCGTTTAGTTCTAAAACCGTACTGCAGGTTGGATAAGACCTCTCTATCGTCAAGCCATGCCTGGAGTCTAAGTAGGATGACCCTGCCCATAATTTTTACTGATGAATCGATAAGAGATATCGGGCGATAACATGCTGGGTCTACCCTACTTCCCTTCTTAAAGACGGGAATAATTACAGACTCCTTCCAGGATGCTGGAATACTGTATCTAGTTATGGCATTAAAAACACCACACAACACCCTCAACCAAAGCTTTGGGTCCGTTTTAAAGAAGTCAGCAGGAACTCCATCCGGCTCGGGGGTCTTATTTTTTAAGGTCTGATTGATGGCCTTTTCCACTTCAGAGGCCTCAACACCCTGCACCTCCTGATGAGAAAAAGAGAGACCGTCTGACAGATCATCAACTAAATTGCTCGAATATATTGCCTCAAAATGATCGATCCAATCACCATCCGGGATATTTAATTCAAGGGAAGCTTGATCCTTATCTGAAAAGAAGGGCTGATTGACTACCCTCCAAAAGTCAGCACTATTTTTAACAATCTCAGGGTCAGACAGTTGTGACCAGGCAGATTCCCTGATCTCCTTCTTCCTATTTTCTAAGGCTTTTTTATATAAAGATCTTAATGTAGTTATTAGTGGGCGGTCTTTAGGGACAGCTTTAAGGGCCTTAAGCAGAACAGTGTAAGCTCTTGAACATGCATGATCAAACCATTTTTTCTCCCTAAGCTTAGACTTTTTTTTCTTGTTTGTCAGGCTGATGTCAATGGTTTTACAGATATTACCAAATGCAGACATTACTTGGAGATTTGATGCCCTTGTATCCAAACATGTTAACACATCATTTTCAGTGCTATCAAGGACGGCGTGAAGAACGTCCTCGGGGACAACGGAAGACCACTTCAATCTGCGACTCTGGTCCTTTAACACCACATCTTGACTTCTATTCCCACCTAACCCGCACTGATTCAAAAAAGACAGTTGACAACACCTCCGCTACTACAGTGTTATGGTCGCTAAATACTGAGACCATAGTACCATAGTGAACCACCCTCTCTAAAATCTGACAAGACATAAATATATAGTCAATTACAGTACCGTTGCCATTACCTTTAAAGGTAGGAGTTCTACTATCAAATTCCCCACAACTAGATTCATACAGATTCCAAGCGTTCAGGTAAGATTCAAGGGTCTCCCCCCTAGTAGAATGCTCAAAGTGTGTTAATGATGAGTGCGGAGGCCCCTCTTCTGAGGGACCTGTGCATGCCTGATTGCAGGGATGAATATTAAAATCACCTAAGAGAATAACTTCAAACTCTTTTACCTTGGTTCTATAGACTGACAAGAAAGATTCAATGATATCCAAATTCTGCCTAGTGTCATCATTAGGACTAGAATCATAGAAATTAATAAACAAAATGTTTGAAAAAGAGGGAGGATTAAGTTCAACAATCAAACAGTTTTAGGAACCGGAATTGTGTTGTGTTAACACCCCTTTTAAAGACGATTTAAACAAGATTAACAAGCCCCCTCTTGGTCTACCTGCCCCACCTATAGTAGCAGGTACGGAAAAATGTGTGTAACCATCCAAAGAGAAACTGTTCATTAAGTCCCAGGTTTCCTGGAATGCAAGAATGTCGAAGGTCTTCAGTAGTTTAATCCATTCATCAATCCCTACCTTGGCCCTAATACCGGCAATGTTCCAAGTCATTATTCGACAATGTTCATTTGAGGAACCCTCGTTGGAAGACAGTCAATCATGTTCACTTAAAGATGATAGAGGGGCGAACCGGTTAAACAAGGGCAACATTGGAAGTGATTGTGGGTTAGGCCTACACAAATTATAGCAATATGAGTCCATATTCACAAGCGGTTGGTGTTCTTGGGGCATCCCAGGAAAAAAGGCCTGCCTGTTTGAGGGGTAAGTAGGAGTCTGATGACCAACATAGGAATTAGGAGTAGAAGTCATGCTCAGATGGTTATAAAAGTACCCCAACGGGCGCACACTTATATTATCCTCGGTAACCGGTAAGGAAGCCGCCCTTAACAATACAGTTGCGACGTGCTGCGGGTGTCTTAAATTTACGATAACACAGTCGCCTCTGCATGATTTTCTTGAAATGCCAATCCAGTCAACCCTGCGCACTGACACTATGTCATTACAGAAAGCTATGGGAAACCCACAGTATTTATTTAGCCAAGCAATGACTTTATTGCCTAGAGAACTGGTCAACTCTTCCCAGGCTTCAAAGGAGTTTGGGTCTACTGTCGGGACATTTGTTAGGACCACTGTGTATGGTGCACAATCAGGGGGTAGATTGACTACAGGTTTTTTCCTCCCCATTGACCCCCCAAGTTATTATCGCCTGTCTTATTAGCAACTGTTTTCTTCTGTAGGGTAGGAGCTATGGTATCAGGCTTTGACAGAGGTTGGGCAGAACTTACAGAGATAACAGGTGGCCCCGTGGGTGTACCTTTGACCCCCTTGCTGTTATTTGAACCAGAGGCCGCTGCCGTAGCAGCTATACCTGGTCCAATGATCTGGGGCGGTTTAGTCCGTGACAAATGTGTGGACAAAAGGCACCCAAGTCTAGAACCTCCTTTGAGACTTGGTCTAATTTGTGATCAACCCCCTTCCTGTTTGCTACAGCGCCCTCAGAGGTATCACTCTGATTTACGTTTATGCTATTTTTAGTAATTACTTGAGCTGGAGGGGATAAGAGTGTGCTTAATCTGGCTACCTCTTTTGTCACCATATCTACTTTTACCATTAGGGGTTTAATCATTAACTCCAATTTAGTGGTCAACATATCTGCAAGTTGCTGCAGATGGTCACTATTAACAGCATCGTTACCCCCCTCAATACTATTATCATTTGTTACCTCCACCCGAACATGCTGAGAGGTTGCAATTTTCTTAGTTTTACGTTGCCCCCCCACGCTTATTAATCAGTCTTCTACAAGCCCTAACTGCGGGCGGGTCAAGGATGGAACAGTAATGGAAGAAGATGACAATACATCATTGCTAACAGGAATATCCGCCGAAGTAGAAGCAATGTCAGAATCTGACACTACAAGGGGGGGAACAAATAGAGCTCCCTCATTCACATTCTCAGTGTTATCTAAGACGAGAGGGTCGGCTGTAGGCGAGGCGGGGGGGCTAATCCGGCTGAGCGACAGGCGTCGATCAGAATTAATCTTTGTGACCATCTTAACCATGTAATTGTCCAATGTCCCGACTAGGGCTGGAGTTTTAGCAGAGCACAATTTTGCTATTTACTCGGTAGACAGAATCAATATAAAGATTGAATGAAAAAGATGTTAGGCACTCACTACTAGATGATTGAGTCCAAAGTCCAAACTGCCAGGGGTCGTGGCCCTGCCCTGCCTCCACCTGCCCCGGATGGCCACAGACGGCCCCGCCCTTGTCACGGGCTTCTCCCTGGTGCCTCCCGCACGCGACTTGCGGGGCGAGAGGGCACGTCTGCTTTTCAAGCGCCTCCGTGTGCTTGCCTTGCGTCACGGGTGCCCCTTAGGCTGCTGGGAGTTGTAGTCTTCGGGAGGGAATCTCCCGGCACTCCCTTTCTGCCACAATACTGCCGTTTCCCTCACGGCTCCGCCCGATGGTGTTCCCTGCTTCCACGCACAGGGACTGGGACCGGCACAGGCACAGGTGTCTCACTCTCCCCCGGGGCTCTCGGCCGCGTCTGCTTTTCAAGTGCCTCCGTGCGCTTTCCTTGCGTCACGGGCGCCCCTTAGGCTGCTGGGGGTTGTAGTCTTCGGGAGGGAATCTCCCGGCACTCCCTTTCTGCCACAATACTGCCGTTTCCCTCACGGCTCCCCCCGATGACGTTCCCTGCTTCCATGCACAGGGACTGGGACCGGCACAGGCACTGGTGTCTCACTCTCCCCCGGGGCTCTCGGCCGCGTCTGCTTTTCAAGCGCCTCCGTGCGCTTTCCTTGCGTCACAGGCGCCCCTTAGGCTGCTGGGGGTTGTAGTCTTCGGGAGGGAATCTCCCGGCACTCCCTTTCTGCCACAATACTGCAGTTTCCCTCACGGCTCCGCCCGATGACGTTCCCTGCTTCCACGCACAGGGACTGGGACCGGCACAGGCACAGGTATCTCACTCTCCCCGGGCCTCTCGGCTGCGTCTGCTTTTCAAGCGCCTCCGTGCGCTTGCCTTGCGTCACGGGCGCCCCTTAGGCTGCTGGGGGTTGTAGTCTTCGGGAGGGAATCTCCCGGCACTCCCTTTCTGCCACAATACTGCCGTTTCCCTCACTGCTCCGCCCGGTGGCGTTCCCTGCTTCCACACACAGGGACTGGAACCGGCACAGGCACAGGTGTCTCACTCTCCCCCGGGGCTCTCGGCCGCGTCTGCTTTTCAAGCGCCTCCGTGCGCTTTCCTTGCGTCACGGGTGCCCCTTAGGCTGCTGGGGGTTGTAGTCTTGGGGAGTGAATCTCCCGGCACTCCCTTTCTGCCACAATACTGCCGTTTCCCTCACGGCTCCGCCTGATGGCGTTCCCTGCTTCCACGCACAGGGACTGGGACCAGCACAGGTGTCTCACTCTCCCCCGGGGCTCTCGGCCGCGTCTGCTTTTCAAGCGCCTCCGTGCGCTTTCCTTGCGTCACGAGCACCCCTTAGGCTGCTGGGGGTTGTAGTCTTCGGGAGGGAATCTCCCGGCACTCCCTTTCTGCCACAATACTGCTGTTTCCCTCACGGCTCCGCCCAATGGCGTTCCCTGCTTCTACGCACAGGGACTTGGACCGGCACAGGCACAGGTATCTCACTCTCCCCCGGGGCTCTCGGCCGCGTCTGCTTTTCAAGCCCCTCCGTGCGCTTTCCTTGCGTCACGGGCGCCCCTTAGGCTGCTGGGGGTTGTAGTCTTCGGGAGGGAATCTCCCGTCACTCCCTTTCTGCCACAATACTGCCGTTTCCCTCACGGCTCCGCCCGATGGCGTTCCCTGCTTCCACGCACAGGGACTGGGACCGGCACAGGCACAGGTGTCTCACTCTCCCCGGGCCTCTCGGCCGTGTCTGCTTTTCAAGCGCCTCCGTGCGCTTGCCTTGCGTCACGGGTGCCCCTTAGGCTGCTGGGGGTTGTAGTCTTTGGGAGGGAATCTCCCGGCACTCCCTTTCTGCCACAATACTGCAGTTTCCCTCACGGCTCCGCCCGATGGCGTTCCCAGCTTCCACGCACAGGGACTGGGACCGGCACAGGCACAGGTGTCTCACTCTCAGCTCAGTCAGTGCCCATAAGATCCTCCAGCAATGACAGAGGTGGCATTTTCATTTTTATGCAGGGCAGTACACCCCAGTCCACCCCAATCCACGCCACTCCCTTTCAATCCAAACTGCCCCACTCCAATCCATGCATATCCAATCCTATCCAATCCACCCCACCTCACCTCACACCAATACACTCATTCAAATCCACCTCACCCAACCCACGTCAGGCCAATCCAGCCCACCCCACTCCAATCTAACCCACTCTAGTCCAAAACAATTGCCCACTCCCATCCAACACAAGCTGCCCCACTCCAGCCAGCAATCCAAAATAATCTGCCCCACTCCAATTCAAAACAATCTGCCCCACTCTAATCCAAAACAATCTGCCCCACTCCAATCCACCACATTCCAATCCGCCCCACTCCAATCCACCACATTCCAATCCGCCCACTCCCATTCACCCCATTCCAATCCGCCCCACTCCAATCCACTAAACCTCACTCCATTTCAGTTCACCCCCTCCAATCCAAACCACCACAAACCAATCCAATCCAGCCCAAACCAATCTACCCCACTCTATTCCACCACATGCCACACGAATCCACCCCACCTCAATCGCCCCACCCCAATCCAACCCCCCCATACCCAACCCACCTCACCCCATTCCAATCCAATCTGCCCCACCCCAATCCAGTCCACTGCAGTGCACCCCACCCCACCCCATTTCAATCCACCCCACGCCAATCTACTTTATCCTGCCCAACCCACTCTACTCCAATACACCCCACTCTATGCCAATCCTTTGCAATCTATTCCAATCCTCCTTACTCCAATCCAACCCACTCCACTCTACTTCAATCCACTTCACTCTACACCAATCCAATCCAAGCCGATCAGTTCAGCTCACCCAACTCTACCCCAATCCAATGCATCCAGGCAGGGGCAGCCTTAGGCATGAACAAGCTGTGCACCAACAAACCCCAGGGGCCACCATGCCAATATATATCCTTAATATAATAATCCTCTGAGGATGAATACGTAATTGCGTGGCGGCCCCTGGCAGGGATTTGGCAACCTCTGGCTCTGTTCCACTTCCAAACACCCTGACCCCCCCATCTTCATTGGCCTCCGCGCTCCGCCCGGACCCCCTCTTCAGGGGCCCCCTACCTAGGCTCCCTGCCCAGGGCCACCATGAGCCTAGAGCCACCCTTGTTCCAGGCCTCCAATCCATCCCACTCAAGTCAAATTCACCCTAATCCTCTGCACTCCAATCCATTCCAGCCCACCTTAATCCGCCCCAACCCACTCCAATCCAAACCACACCACTCCAAACCACCTTAATCCACCCCACTCCAGTCAAATCCACCCCACTCCACACCAATGCAGTTCACCCCACTCCTATCCAAGCTAACCCATTCCGGCCCAATCAATCCAAGCCAATCTACTCCAGCTCAATTCACCCCACTCAACCACAATCCTCCCTACTCAAATCCAGTCCACTCAAATCCATTTCACTCCAATCCACTCCACTGAAATTCACCCCAGAAATCCACCCCACTCCAAACCACTCAAAACCCCACTCCAACCCACCCCAATCCAATCCTCCTCTATCCATCCATCCAACCACCTCACCCCAATCTAATCCACCTCAATCCAATCCACTCCAATCCAGTCCACCCTACTCAAGTCGGTCCACCCCACTCCATTCCACTACATCCCACTCCAGATCAATCCACGCCACTCAATCTAATCCACCCCACTCAATCCAATTCACCCTACTCCAATCCATCCCACCTCAATGCAATCCATTACACTCCAATCCACCCCACCTCATCCCAATCCAACACACCCACCCCAATCCAACCTACGCCACCCCAATCCGATCCATCCCACCCCACTCCAATCCAATCAACCTCGCTACAGTCCACCCCACCCCTATCCAATCCACCCTAATTCATTCCACCCTTCTCCAATCCAGTCAACCCATTCCAATCAACCTCACACCACCCCACTCAACTCCAATCCACCCCAATTTAACCTACTTTACCCCACTTCAAGCCACCCCACACCAATCCACCCACTTCAATCCATACCACTCTACCCTAAACCAATCCACTCCACCCCAGTTCACTTCCCCCCACCCGACCCCAGTTCACTTCATCCCACCTCAGTTCATCCCAACCCATTCCAATCCATCCATCATAGCCCACTCCCGCCCACCCCACCCCATTCCAATCCAATCCACCTACTCCAGTCCAATCAAATCCACCCCATTCCACTCCATGCCAATCCAAACAACTCCACCCCAATCCAATTCACCCCACCCTAGTCCTATCACTACAATCCAATGCACCCACCTCAATCCAATCTAATCCACCCCTTTCCAATCCACCCCATCACATTTCAATCCACCCCACTCCAATCCACTGCACTCTACTCAAACCACCCCACTCCATGGCATTCCAATCCAATATTCTCTACTCCAATCCAATCCACCCCACTATCTCAATGCTCTCCAACTCATTCCACTCTATTCCACCCCACGCCACTCCACTCTATGCCATTGCATTTTACAACACTCTCTGCCACTGAACCATTGAACTCTCCTCCCCTCAACTCTGCGACACTCTACTCCCCCTACTCCATTCTACAGCATATATACTCCAACAAATCCACTCTATGACACGCTACTCGCCCACTCCACTCTACCACACTCTACTCCCCCAGTCCACTCTATGGCCACACTGGTGTACAACATCACAAAAACACATTGAAAGAAGCCTAGCTCTTGTGTAAGTGAAACTTTTTGGCATTGCCAACGCTTGTTTTAATTACAGCCATTGGACAAACAATTACAGCGCTGCTGGGGTTAAGTAAATACCAAAAAAGCAAACTCTGGAGTACCAATCAGTGCATTTTAGGGTCGGCAACTGCTTGTACTGAAGTAGAGTGAAAAGTGTTCATTTAATACAAGTTTACATTCCAGAACATATTTCATTACATATATGTTACATGGTTATCATCCTTGAATTCTTCAAAGATGAAAACAGTAGCACTCAAAAACTAGAAAAGGTTCCTTACATGGGTTGCAGTTTTCTGCTCACCATAACAGTCAAAAGAAAAGTCCATCTGTGATGTATTTAACGCCCCCACTCTGTGGCCATTGTATTACAAATTAATGTCCCTTTGTTCAATGATTGAAGTGGAGGTATTCATTTCTACTTATAGACGTATTCTATCCAATATATATTCTTTGCGATATAAATAACCTTCTTTCATTTTCATATTTAAATTTGGCACATACATTTTTAGTTCCATGCAGCGCACAGTTAAATAGCCCTATTAATCGGTTCTCAAGGAATTCGTTGGCAGGCTTCGAGACATATGTAGCTGCTTCTGAAAGCTCTTGGCATTTCTAATGTTTTATCTTCCGCTGCAACATGTTAAGTGATTTCTTTTCTTTAATTGTGTGGTAGTTTTTTTTATTTCTGTCGTTTGAGTCTATTATTAAATGTAATACTAACCTTTCAAATGTGTTGCACTTCCTTTAAAAGTGTATGAAAGTCTACTTTTGATATACAAACTAGCCTTGCCCTGGGAAAATAACTTAGCATAGGTGCCACTTTGACCTAATGCAAGCGAGAATAAAGCCCCCCACCCCCACGGTTTGGGAGTCTAATACATCTATTATTAGGATGCATTATGCCCCTAGGCCCCAGTGCCACTGCACATGCTGCACCATTGATAGCTACGCTCCTGTGCACTGGGAAATGGCTGGTCCATTGCTTTGGTTGGCAAAATATGTATTTGGCATGGGTCTACTGCTAATGATGCCATGAAACTGTGGTGCCACATGGAAGTTTGAGCCTGAAACAATGTCCGAAGTTCTACTTTCAGGATTTCAAAGCCAAGCAAACTACTGTGGGAGTTGAGGACACATTAATATTGCTTCTACAATTGAAAACAAATATATTTGAATCAAGAGCAGAACTCCTCATCCCACCAATACTCAATCCAAATCTGGGTGAATTTATGTGTGGCATACGCTGGATAATATTTAGAAGATTGTTATATTTTTGGACAATGTATGATAAATGCAAGAGTGTGCCATACTGGACATAGTAAAGATCTTTAATGTTGATGTTCTACAGTTTTAATGGAAGAAAATCATGATTTTATAAAAGGCACGGACGCTAATATTGTTGCTGCTGTGTATGAGACATAAAAGGGATTACGCATAATATTGGCCTCTGGGCCTTGCCATAAAATCGAGCTTAATACAATGAGGGTATCAAGTCAAACTCTCAGTTGGTGGGAGTTGGGGCACTGAATAAAAGACCCACATAAAAAATCAGAATGAAGGAGTATCTTTGGGACTACATCTATTTGCCCACAAGGTTGGCACTTGTCCCATATCTATCCTGTATATCTCACAACAAAGTCATAACAGAGTCATGAGTGGCGTAAGAGTGCCATAATGCTAGCGCGAAAAGCACCTCATTGGAGAGAAAATAATTAACCTTACCAATTTTCAGATGATATTATCCTTGTATTATTCCTGGACGTGCATCAATCGATGGTGCACATATTGCATACTAATATTCTCTAGTTTCAATGTCAACTTCAATAACTCAGAGAATTTGAACATCTTCTGAAGCAAGAAGTAGCTGAGGTTACTGACTGTCTTAGTCCCATTCAAATGAGTTGCTTGTATCCAAGACAATCTAGCAGTAATATAACAGATGTTCATCACATTATAAGCATAATTAAACAGTCAAGTCTTTCGAAGGCACAACATGCCTAATCTCAACCATATAGCACCACATAGTTATAACTTTGCATACAGTTAAATAAAAGTACACAAACCATTGGGAACATGTAATAGGGAAAAAAATACCAAGAGAAGGCTGGAAATGCTTGTGTTAAGACATCAATATACATAACAAGTCAGTTCTATGCAGAGAATCCCTAAAAATCAATGGCAGGCTGCTACATAATCTTAAACAGATTAAACAAAATATTCCATGGAACAGACCGTTGATGTAAGAGATGCTGACTTAGGTGTGACCATTACATATTGGGTAGTCATATTCAATAAAAGGAGATGCATAAACAAAATTACCTATAACGCTGAAAGATATAGCAGGCTTTGAAGAAGAAACCACTGCTCTTGGACATGAGACATGAGAAGTAGCATAGTCTCATCGGAAAAGAGTAGAAGTTGACATTCCAGCTACCAGACTCAACGAGGATGATACTAGGAAGGTGGTTCTGGAAGTAAAAGGCACTGTCTTCAATACAAATGTAGCTGGGGAAAATGTAGAATACAATGGCCAAGGAGGGAATGTCACTCAATGTATTCCAGGATGAGAATGGCTTTCTGCCTAGCTGGAGGTCTGTGCTACCGTACATGGAAAAATACAATATATATGCCATTAGAGATGCTCTCACAAGACCTACTTGACTAAAGGACATGAACTGCATTAGAGTTCCACATCACAAATCTTAGCAGGCCAAAAACACTATTAAAACAGAAATATGGGACATGAATTCTGACTGAGAGAGACTCCATGAAGAGGGTGTGTAAGGGGAAGGAGTAGGGGCAGGAGTTCGCGGTTAGGGTTTGATTCATCATTCTTACAAAAGATTCATGTGAGAAAAATGGAGCAGCGATGTAGGTGTCAGTGGCAGTTTGGGAAGTAGGTATTTGTAACTTTGCATGTAAACAATAAAGTATATTTTAAAAAAGAAGCACACTGAAAACACTGTGCAAGAGGAAACATCTCTGTTTTGAATTCCATTTTCAAAGTGTGCTTCCTTAATCTAAACAACATCATTGCATCTTTAAGAAAGCCTCTGTGCACACATGCATTTACTTTGGGAACAAAAAAATACCATGTGAAGGGAATTGTACTTACCCACTTGTGCTGAGCACAAAGAACACAAGATAAATGAATGCACATCACTCTATCAACTTCATCTATGATTTATGTACTTCACCTACGTCATGTGAAATACTTTTTCTTTTTAATCAAGGTAACCGGAGATACATTTTCTCCACATCTGGGGGTCCGGGAATATATCACAAGTTTCCTAGAAAGAGATAACTTCAAGAAAGAATGATGAATATGTGCTATTATTCTGCCTACCTAAAATGTTATTCAGATCATTTGTGGCTAGTGTTATGATGTGAATACTGAAGCAAAGTAGATCACCACTGTTAAGGAGAGAAAGAACACGTGAGCATGGGATACAGCAGGTACATGTTGTCTTTGAGAGCTTAGTAGAATGCAAATACAGATATTTCATTATAAAACAACATTCGTATGATGGTACAATGCATGCCTGAACAACGTACGGCTCTAGCACGACCTTGTCTTTACCATGCATGCCTTTATTACGCATGCCTTGCCATTTGCCACACAATTTTGAGATAAAGACATGATGAGTAAAGGGGCATGCAGGCTAAAGATCATACCCCTGCCTCCTACCCTGTAGACTATCCCTTTCCCCCTGCCCTGCCCCCATAAACTTAAATCCACACCCCAAAAACTACCCTGTCCCTTGCCCCCCCCCACCCTGAGCCCTAAACTATCCCCTATGTCCCTAACCTACCCGATCCTGCCCTGTAAACTATCTCTTGTCCCCCTGCCAAGATCCTTAAAAATGAAGTCCATAACCCAAAGAAAACCCTGATCCCAGCCCCCTGCCCTGAGCCCTAAAAACGAACCCCTACATACCTGAACTACCCTGACCCTTCTCCCTTCCCTGCAAACGGTACCTTTTTCCGCCTGCCCTGAGTCCTAAAAATTAACCCCACGACCCCAGACCCCCTAGGTTGAGCCCTAAAAAACTGTTCCCTACCTTTGTGAAGTACCCCGAACTAAAAGAGGCCTAAAACTGTCCCCTGCCCTGAGCCCTAGAAACTATCCTCGACATCCCTAAATGTCCCCAACCATGCCACCTGCCCTGTCAACTTCCTATTCCCCCTTCCCTAAAGCCCTAAACATTTTATCACGCCCCAAAAACGACCCCGACCCCAGCCCCCCTGCCCTGATCTCTAAAAACTATCCCAACATCCCTAAACTAACCAGACCCTGCTCCTTGCCCTGTAAACTGTCCCTTTTTCTCCGCCCTTAGTCCTAAAAACTGTCCCACTCCCTAAAAACTACCTCGACCCCCTCCCGAGTCCTAAAGTCTACCCTCACCCGAGAAACTAACCCCTCCATCCCCCAAGACTAAGCCCCAGCTCCACTTACCTCACTGTGTCCTCCTCTCCCGATACCCGATAGTCCTTCCTCTTCCGGTCTTCCCCTTCCTGTGCCTCT
The DNA here is from genome assembly GCF_964263255.1 of Lissotriton vulgaris. Taxonomy (NCBI): domain Eukaryota; kingdom Metazoa; phylum Chordata; class Amphibia; order Caudata; family Salamandridae; genus Lissotriton; species Lissotriton vulgaris. The sequence goes on from NC_141697.1 coordinate 1,132,441,647, forward strand.
GCTCGGCAACTAGACAGCGCATTGCCGTAACCACGCATATGCGTGGTTAAGGCACCTGCGAGGTTAAAGGAAGTGTGGAATGGCTTTTGGGGAAACAGCATGCGTGGCATAGCCGGTTTTGTTAACCCCTTCCATGCGGCCGCGATTCTGCGCCTGTGCGGCAGAATCGCGAGTGGGCAGGTTTATGACGGCCCCCAGCCGTCATCAGCACACGAGCACCGTAGTGCATGACGGCTGGGGGCGTCATCAGCATGCAAGGGGTTAATGCAGTTACCCCAAAACAACATTCTGAGCACCTATGTTCCTTGTTAATGTTCATAACCAAACAAGAGAGTTGACCTGTCATGAGACAAAACCATGACCTATTTGTACACTGTGCTTAAAGTGGATTTTCATACTGGCAATGACTACAGCAAACAACTGACATTGTTGTATCTATTGGATTCATGTAAGGACCGCAGATATTCTTGTGTAAACCTATCCATCTTTGCTTTTTTACACCTCATGTACCTTTCAAGGAGGTCTGAAGCATGCATTTTGTGTCTCTGCCACAGGTGCTTCTGTTCATTGTACCAGCCCTTCATCCCGGTGCAACTCATATTGGTCATTCCTGTTAGTCTTCGAATAGGAATATAACATTAACCACAAATACAACACAGACATTTTGACATCACAAGGTGCTGTGTAGTGTACATTGCCAATCCTATCACTGGGCCCGATTCACCAAAGTAATCTGAGACAAAATCCTAACTTTACAACTTTCGGTAATCACAAAGTTCATTTAGGAGTAGTAAAGTTAGGGTTTTGTCTCAGTTCAACTTAAGTTTTGGTCTTAAGTTTAACTTAAGACCAAAATTTAGGTTTAATTGAGACAAAGTTTTGGCCTCAAGTTCAAGGTTTAGTCTTAACTTGAATTTAAAACCAAAACCTAAGTTTAACTTAGACAAGGTTTTGGTCTTAAGTTTAATTTAAGACCAAAACTTAAGTTTAACTGAGAAAAATCCTAACTTTACCACTCCTAAATCTCCTTTGTGAATACCGAAAGTCGGATGCTTTTTGATATATTTCTGCTATTTCTTTTCCTTTTAATGAATTAAAAAAAAAAAGTGAATACCGAAAGTCGTAAAGTTAGGATTTTATATCAGATTACTTGTGTGAATTGGGCCCATTGTCTTGGAGACAACTGTTAATTTATCTCCATAGGCCTTTTTCTGCCATCGTCTCCTGTTTCCCATTATCACTGTTGAACCCAGGGCAAGTATGTATTCCTTACTTGTGTTGTTGATCCTTCCAAACCAGCATCTTTCTCTGAATAAGCATGAAGCACACCACACGCCACCTAAAGGCAAAGAAGAAGGATACCTCAATGTGGTCTTTAGATTGCCTTTGTGAATCCTTATGGCCTGGATGTGTTGGATATGTAGCTAGACCAGATTTTAGAATTCATAGCCAAGTTTCCACCTCAACCATGCCAAGGAGATTCTTACAATAACATAACACATTAATGAGGATAACGGCAAGCTGTTTGTAGACATCTGGTATCATTGTATGGATGCAGAAATCTTGGCTCAGATCATTGAGAAAGGCTGGGGAGTGTATTTTTTAATCCTCTTATAGCAAAATGCAAATATACATTTTATACCTAAACTTGATGGCTATTATGCTCAGTTCTTGTGAGGCACTGTGTAATAGGTGCTCTATTTATCAAGCAGACCTTTCATAATGTCTTCTTAACTACACAAAAGAGGCAATTTCTACATGATCAAAGGGAAAGCACTATAGGAAATTATATTAAGTAAACCTTTTTTGTGTCGGCAGTAATTTAATTTGCTGGCGGTATATTAAAATTATTTGTGTCAGTAGTATTGGAATTCATTGCTATTAATAGATGTATGCTGCATATTCAATTGTTCTGCAAAATGTTTCTGTTGAGAAAGGATTGTCCTTTGCATAGTATTGCAGACGTGCACCATTGTCATGCGCGACACCAGCTGTAGGATATCTGGTATCATGAGTTTTTTCGGCCAGCACAGATGATGACATAGACCATGTAACTGACCATGAAACCCAGGGACTGGCTCTGAGGTCTAAAATAGTGATTCGAGTGCTCTCATTAGTTGAACTACTGCCCATGTACTGTGATATATACATTGAGAACTGCTGTCAGCGTAACATTTTTCTGATCAATAACAAAACAGACGTTTTTTCATGTTTAGTTATGAGTGTAGTGACTACAGGACCCACTCCAGTAAAGTTCCATTTGAATGTATGCCCAGACCCTGCACTGACTTCCCTGTGTGCTATCATATGTGTACTATACTTGTGGTGACTAGAAGGAGGACTCCATTGCAATTGTGAGTGTATGATTGCAGAGACCAATGGAATCCACTCTAGATGACACTGGTAAAACATGGCACAATATGGAAGCTGTGGTACTGCCCCTTAGAAAGTGATAGTGTATTGCTGGTATTCCAGATTAGAAGGGCGTAGCCTCAGACACTTAAGCGTGGGAGGATAGCGATGGGCTGCATTAGAAATGCAATTGTGACCTTTGTTAGCAAGAGCCTTCTGTTCCACCTCTTCCTGATTACTGCCTTTTAGCTCATAGTGGGTGTGTGTAGGTGAGAAGGAGACTCTCTTTTGTTGAGCAGGGGACATTTTCTTGCATTGCTGCAGTTTATCTCTGTCCAGTGTTCTACTCTAGAAGGTGCAGAGACTTCACACTTCATTGTGCTTATGTTTTGGGTGCTCCAGTTTGGAGACAGACTTGTCACCACCTGCTGTGACAGCCATCACCTTCAACAAAGACTGTGTCTGCTCTGCAGAAGGAGAGACTACTTTTGAAAGGGAAAGACTTCAAACTGGATCCAGAAAACAAAAACTGAGAACAAAATTCCCTGTGTGAAAAAAGTACTATATGTGGGGAATCAAAACTATCCCACTTCCAACATGGGTTAGCTTGTAAATTTGGCTTAAGTTGTTTTGTATATTGTATCTCTATGACTTCCCTCACGTCCAAGGGCTTCTACTGACCGTTAAGGCTTTTCTGCTCCTTTGTACCCTGGTCTGCCTGGTCTATTGAGGGGGCAAGAAACAAGCAACCCTGCCAGGAGACGATTGACCTGAAACAGAAGCCGAACAGCCATGCCCAGATTATGGGACAGCTCTGAAGAGTCAACTTGAGTCTAGTAGAGGGGAAGCCAGCCTCCCTATTAGTTTCCTAACCAAGGCTTGTTGTTGTTTGGCCAGTGAGACAACCTGGCCCTATGCTGCTGCTTTGTCTGAGACCTTGCATTCCATGACTGACACCAGAAAACGGAGTTGGGGCTGCATGACTGTGCTGCTGCTGTGAACCCTAAGAAGTATCGCTCACGCTGCTGTTGACTGCAGGTCTTAGGATCAAGGTTCCCAAATGCCTGATATTTCAGGTAAGTAAACCAAGTGAACTTGAACATTAAGGGGTCGATTCTGATTCGGTAAAATCTCCTACGAATAGCCGTATGGAGCATTTTTCCCATACCAATCGTACACCTTCAACATCACCGTACGTACGATAAAGTACGATCCAAACCCAAAGCAGATCTCTGTACCAATCGTACGAAAGACCATACGACTTAAAAATACGTACAAATAGCATTCGGAACACGCAGTATGCGACGTCCGTACGGATAGAAGCAGCTTTTTTCGACCCAGCAAGTACGATTCGTTACGACAACACTCTGTACGACTCTTTTTCTATGGGAGTTTAAAACGTCTGTAAAAGCAGATTTCGGGCGAAACGGACCCCCCCCGGGTACGTGAGTACACCCCATGATTGCAGGGGTACGGTGCGTAGGAGTACAGTGCATCGGGATACGGTGCGTAGGGGTACAGAGCATAGATTGCAGGGGTACAGAGCATAGGGGTACGGTGCGTACCACCAAGATTGCAGGGGTACGGCGCATATGTGAATGTGTGGCTCTCCGTACGAACTGCTCCTACGATGTTTTCCGTACGAATCGCGTTCTCGGTCCCCGGTCGGGATTGTACAGCAAGTTTATGATTCCTACAGTTCACCATGAGGGTCCGTATCGTACGGATCTTTCCTTGCTATTCGTACGGTTCGCGAAGATTCAGACGTATTTTTTCCCTACGGATCGTACTACGAGATTCGGATGGATTTGTACGATTCGTACAGAAACGGCTACGAATTCGAATCATCGTACAGATTAGTTTCCCGAATCGGAATCGACCCCTAAATGTGCCACTGACAAGCAGTTCTTTGTAGAAGGCAATGGGCCTCTTCCCGCCTAAATATTTAAGTTATGCTAAGAGCAATTATCATCCGCATACTTTCCTACCTTATTTATAAAGTAAGAGCTTTAAATTCAGTGTCGGGTGTTATCCTCAGTGTCTAGCTGCATCTCATCCTTGCTGACACAAGTCAGGCAGTCAGGCATTATTCAGAGGGACACATGCACTAGTGCTCATGTGCCAAACAGCATTTTCATTTTTTCAAAATCCTAAACAGACTAAGGGCTAATCTAGTGCTAACCCTAGCCTTCAATTTTCGGAGGCCTCATTAGACCTCCCATTCCTGATATGCAGCAGCACCATATATATTACTGGGCATAAAGGCTATAAGCCCTGTATTTCGGGGGTGCTTGTCAATCACTTCACAGGCTGCAGGTTCCCAACGTGTCACCTGTAACGAGTTGGGAAAGAGTGGGGTCTGCATGCTGCCTGGGAATGACTGAGGTCATGGGATCTGATGTCACAGAGTCATCAGACAAACTGTGCATGTTTTAGGGTGTGCAGAGTATCTGTTTACAGTATATTTCCTCATGTTCAAGGAGGAGACTGAGATGGTACACTTGACACTTTCAATTCCTCCTATACAGACTGGCACAGCTGCCGGAGCACACCTTCTATGGGCCGGCCTGTATGTACCAGAGCAGGATGGTAGAATCCCGGATAAGTCGGGGACGGAGCCCTCCCCTCATGCCTGCCAGCCTGTGGTTTGTGTTTATTACTATCTGAAACAAAACAAACCACAGGTTGGCACTGTTTGCTTTCAGCCTCAAGGCTGGATCTCTGCATTTTCTCATCTAGCCTTGGGGCTGAAAACAAGCACAGTGGAGCGTGAAGCTTCTTTGCTTCCCGCGTGCACATCCTCACCTCATGTATTTTAAAACGCTGTCATGTGTGCTAATGAAGTCCTTAGCATATATGAGAGTGCCTTGAAATACATAAGCCCAGGATAAGCAACGAATAACTAGACTGTGCCATATGTGTTCTGTTAGCAACTGATAATAGTATTTTTTAACGCATTTTGCTTTTAAATGAAGCTGCTATTTTTAAAATAACAACTTTTAAAATTAACAAATTCATTTAAAGGCAAAATGCATGAGAAATATACAGTAGAGAATTCCTCACGTTGTATTTTATCAGTGTTCAGTGTCTAACAGCACATATGCGGCACAGCCTAAAATAGTCATACCCCCCTGGGAAATGTGGGCATCACCACTTTTAAATTTCACCAGCCGCCCACCGTTGCCGCTACCACTAAACTGAATGATAATTTCTTCATTATGCATTGAAGTCCTGAGAAAACATTTTAGTAGTGGAACGTCATTGACTGACATACTGTTTACTGAACCAGGAAGGTGGAATATAACTGCCATAATCATGCATAGTCATCTGCTGTGATCAGAATCCCATAGCACCTGTAGTATAACCCCATGCCTGATTTACCCTATTTTGTGTAGTATATGTAATCCGAATGCCATAGCACCTGTAGTAGAGCCCCAGGCCTGATTTACCTTACTTTCTCTAATATATGTGATCTGAATCCCATAGCATCTTTGTTAGAACCCCATGCCTGATTTACCTTACTTTGTGCTGTATATGTTATCCGAATCCCACAGCACTTGTGTTAGAACTAAGTGTGAGCGTAAAATCCGTTCCGCTCACGGGTTTTTGGCAAATTCGCAATCCGCGAACTCCCGCGAATTTGCCGAAAATCCGCAAATCCGCGAGCGAACGGATCTGGGGGCAAAAGTTCAAGCTTCAAGCTTGTAACTTTTTTAGGATGGCGCCGGCAAGCTGCCAGCGCCATCCTAAAACAGTTACTAAGTTAGCTTCATCAGGAAGCACAAATAGATAAAATAAAGCAGGTGCTCGAGCACCTGCTACATTTTATCTATTAGTGCTTCCTGTTGAAGCTAAACTTCTGTCCTCTGCCCTTCTGCCCTCTGCCCCACTCCTGATTTATTTTAGGATGGCGCCGGCAAGCTGCCAGGGCAATCCTAAAACAGTTACTAAGTTATCAGGAAGCACTAATAGATAAACTAAGCAGGTGCACCTGCTTTATTTTATCTATTAGTGCTTCCTGATAACTTAGTAACTGTTTTAGAATGGCGCTGGCAGCTTGCCGGCGCCATCCTAAAATAAAACAGGAGTGGGGCAGAGGGCAGAAGGGCAGAGGGCAGAAGGGAACAAAACGTTTAAAAAAAAAAAAAAAACCCCGCGAACACGCACAGCGCCCCGCAAACACGCAAAGCGCCCCGCGAACACGCAAAAATAAAAATTCGCACAAATTAGCAAATTTTGCGGATCGCAAATCCGCAAATTCGTGAATCACGAATTCGCAAAATTCGCCCATGCTTAGTTAGAACCCCTTGCCTGATTTACCTTACTTTATGTAGTATATATGATCCAAGTCCGATAGCACCTGTGTTAGAACCCATGCATGATTTACCTTACTTTGTGTAGTATATATGAACCAAATCCCATAACACCTGTATTAGAACCCCGTGCCTGATTTACCTTACTTTGTGCAGTATATGTGATCCAAATCCCATAGTACCTGTATGAGAACCCTGTGCCTGATTTACCTTTGTGTAGTATATGTGATCCGAATCCCATAGCACCTGTATTAGAACCCTGTGCCTGATTTACTTAGTTTGTGCAGTACATGTGATTGAATCCCATAGCACCTGTGTAGAACCCCATGGATGATTTACTTTACTTTGTGTAGTATATGTGATCCGAATCCCATTGCACCTGTTTTATGTATGTATGCAGCTGATTTATAAAGCGCAGGAATCACTCCCGAAGGGGTATCTCCACGCTACCGGAAAGCAAAAGTCAAACAGGTAGAAACTAACCACAGCTTAAACTTTGAATAATTCCGTCTTCAGAAGTTTTCTGAAGCGGATGTGGCTATGCCATTTACGTAGGTCCTCCGGTAGAGTATTCCAGTATTTCAGAGACAGATAAGTCCCAGTTCTACCTCCTGATCAAATTTTTCTAAAGCGAGGGACCACTAACAGCCCCTTGCCTTCTGACCTGAGTCACCGATTTGGACAGTAAAATGTAAACTTGTCTGCTAGATAGCTTGGGCTCGCACCATATAAAGCTTTATGGGCGAGACAACATAGCTTAAATGTAATTCTCCGGCGTATGGAAAGCAATTGGAGAAGTTTCAACAATGGTCCGGGGAGGTACGAGGTGGTTTCTTAAGAGCCAGACGTGCAGCCACATTCTGAACAATTTGCAATCTGCTAAGAAGTGATCCATTTGCGGCTGCCAATTAGGCATTGCAATAGTCCAGGCGACTAATAATCAGAGCCTGAATTAAGGTTCGGCGTACAGAAAGGGGCTGCCATGGGAACACTCTACGCAGAAGGCTCAGCATATGGCTCAGCATATGTAGCAGGTCCCTACTTTGGTCAGGATTTGGCCCTTCATAGATAACTGTGCATCCAGCGTTTTTTGCCACTAAGGTTGGAGAGGGGGCAGGGCCCATTACTGTTGGCCACCACTCAAGGAACCAAGCAGTTTGTGCATTGCCAAACAGCAACATTTTGGTGTTTGTCACATTTAGGTGTAATAAAATGTCCTGTCATCCACTCTGATATGGCTAACATTCCCCTAACGAAGCGCTGATCAACTAGCTCCATGTCTTTATCAAAGGACAGGAGTAGTTGTGTATCGTCCGCATAGGAGAAAGGTCATAAGCCGTACTCCCGGATGACTTTGGCAAGGGGGGCCACATAGATGTGAAACAGGTGGGGCTCAAACAAGAGCCCTGGGGCAACTCCTTAGTGAGCTTCAAGGTTTGGGATTGGAAAGGACTCAGATTGATGGTCTGATAGCGCTGATCTAAGAAGCTTACAAACCAATTAAGAACTTGTCCCTGCAGACCGGCCTCTCTCAGTTGCAATATCAGTTTCTGATGAGAGACCATGTCAAAGGCTGCTGTCAGATCCAGCAAGACCAACAACACTGCTTTATCATCTAAGGCCAGTTTGATAAAATTAGTGACCCCGATGAGAGTTGTCTCTGTGGAATGGCTGGATCTGAACCCAGACTGCGAGGGATCAAGGATGCCATTCAATCAATCAATCAAGACACTTATAAAGCGCACTACATACCAGTTAGGGTCTCAAGGCACTGGCGGGGCGAGGGGTGCTGCTACTGATTGAAGAGCCAGGTCTTGAGGAGTCTTCTGAAGGCCAGTAGGTCTTGGGTCTGCTGTAGTTTTGTGGGGAGGGTGTTCCAGGTCTTGGCGGCGAGGTGGGAGAAGGATCTGCCGCCGGCGATCGTTCTTCGGATGCGAGTGACTGTGGCGAGGGCGAGGCCTGTGGAGTGGAGCTGGCGGGTGAGGGTGTAGAAGCTGAGTCGTCTGTTGGAGTATGCTGGGCCGATGTTGTTGAGAGCTTTGTGCGAGTGACGGAGGAGCTTGAAAGTGACCCTCTTGTTGACGGGGAGCCAGTGCAGGTCTCTCAGGTGGGGGGTGATATGGCTGCGGCGGGGGATGTCTAGGGTCAGGCGTGCTGAGGTGTTCTGGATGCGTTGCAACCATCTTAGGAGTTTGGCCGATGTTCCTGCGTAGAGGGCGTTTCTGTAGTCCAGCCTGCTGGTGAGGAGGGCCTGGGTGACTGTTTCTCTCGTTTCGGTGGGGAATCGGGATCAACTTGGAGATCCTGTGGAGCATTTGGATGGTGTTGAAGCAGGATGAGGAGACGGCGTTGAACTGCTTAGTCATGGAGAGGGTGGCGTCGAGGATGACCTCTAGGTTGCGCGCGTGGTCGGTGGGTGTCGGTGCTGTTCCCAGTGTTGTGGGCCACCAGGAGTCTTCCCAGGCTGAGGGGGTGGGGCCGAGGATGAGGACCTCCGTCTTGTCTGAGTTCAGCTTCAGTCGGCTGTTCTTCATCCATTCACCAACATCCTTCATTCCTTCATGGAGGTTGGTTTTGGCGGTGTGAGGGTCTTTAGTGAGGGAGATGATCAGCTGGGTGTCGTCAGCGTAGGAGATGATGTTGAGGTTGTGCTATCGGGCGATGTGGGCGAGGGGTGCCATGTAGATGTTGAACAGCGTCGGGCTGAGGGAAGAGTACTGGGGTATGCCGCAGATGATCCCTGTGGCTTTGGAGCGGAAGGGGGGGCAGACTCTCTGAGTTCTGCCGGAGAGGAACAATGTGGTCCAGTCCAGGGCCTTCTCTTGGATTTCGGTGTTGTGTAAGCGTGTTCATAGTGTGTTGTGGCAGACCGTGTCGAAGGCGGCTGATAGGTCCAGGAGGATGAGGGCTGCTGTTTCTCCGTTGTCAAACAGGCTCCTGATGTCATCTGTGGTGGCGATGAGGGTGGTTTTGGTGCTGTGGTTGCTGCAGAAACCGGACTGGGATGGGTCCAAGATGTTGTTCTCCTCAAGGTAGCGGGTCAGTTGTTTGTTGGCGATTTTCTTGGTGACCTTCTCGAGGAATCGAAGCAGGGAGATGGGTCGGAATTTCTTGAGGTCCTTGGGGTCCGCCTTGGGTTTCTTGAGTAAGGCGTTGATCTCGGCATGCTTCCAGCTCTCCGGGAAGGTTGCTGTCTCGACGGAGATGTTGATTATTCTCCGGAGATGGGGTGCGATGGCTGCGCTGGCTTTGTTGAATATGTGGTGAGGGCATGGGTCTATTGGTGATCCGGAGTGAATGGTGTTCATGATTTTGCTGGTGTCCTCGTCATTAACTCTGATCCAGAATAGCAGGCGGTTGGTGTGGGTGGTGGTCGTGGGGGTGTTGGTTGTCGTGGTGGTCGTGGCGCTGAAGCTGTCGTAAATGTCCGCGATCTTGCGGTGGAAGAAGGTGGCCAGTGAGTCGCACAGGTCTTGGGAAGGCGAGACGTCGTTGGTGTTGGAGCTGGGGTTGGAGAGTTCCTTCACGATGTTGAAGAGCTCTTTGCTGTTGTGTGCATTGTTATCTAGGCGGTCCTTGAAGGAGGCCCTCTTGGCGGCTCTGATGAGTTGATGGTGTCTGCGGGTGGCGTTCTTGTAAGCTGTGTAGCTATCCGGTGATCGTTCGCGGAACCAGTTCTTCTCCAATTTTCGGCATGTTCGTTTGGAGGCCTGGAGGTCTTCGGTGAACCAGGAGGCTTTCTTGCTGGTGCGGCTGTTGGAGGGTGTCTTTAGCGGGGCAAGGGTGTTAGGGCAGTTGTCGATCCATTGTCTGAGGTTGCAGGCGGCGGTGTTGGGATCGGTGGAGTCGGCTGGCATGTTCTGGGTGAGGGTAGCGGTTAGCTGGTCTTCAGTGACTTTGCTCCAGCAGCGCCGAGGCCTCTGTTGAGTGCGTTGGTGCGTGGTGGGCTTCCTGAAGGTGAAGTGGATGCAGTGGTGGTCTGTCCAGTGGGGTTCGGTGGTGTGGTTGAAGGAGACTTGGGGGCTTGTGGTGAAGATGGGGTCGAGCGTGTGGCTGACGGCGTGGGTGGGTGTTGTTACAAACTGTCTGAGGTTGGCGAGATTGTCTATCACTCTGGTGGAGTTGGCGTTGTTGTTGTTCTCGAGGTGAAAGTTCAGGTCTCCTAGGAGGATGTAGTCAGTGGAGGCAAGGGTGTGCGTGCTGATGAAGTGGGCGATGGAGTCGCTGAACTGCGGTCAGGGTCCGGGGGGTCAGTAGACGAGGGTTCCTCTGAGGGTGGTGTTGGGGTCGGTGTGGATCTGGAAGTGCATGTGTTCGGCGATGCTAAGGGTGTCGTCGGTGTTGGTTGACACTCAGAGTGTTCCTGTGGACGATGGGGATTCCTCCTCCTACTCCATTGGAACGGTCTATGCGGGTGATCTTGTAGCCTTCCGGGATGGCTATGGCGATGTCGGGTACTGAGGTGGGGTTCAGCCAGGTCTCTGTCAGGAAGGCGACGTGCGGGGTGGTGGAGTTGAGAAGGTCCCAGAGTTCAACAGCGTGTTTGCGGGCAGAGCGGGTGTTGAGGAGGATGCAGTTGAGGTAGTTGGGTATCTTGGTTGGCGGCTCCGGCAGGTGAAGGGTCCTTGGGTACGCTTCGGGGTGGCCCCGTAGCAGGTGTGTTCTCAGCCGGTGTGCATCCGCGGGGGGCAGGGGTTCTGGCGCTGGTCGCAGTCCAGGCACAGACAGGCATGTCTTCGGCGCTCCAGCAGCACGGCCGCGTGGCGACCGTCATAGATGGGGGGGTGGGAGGGAGGTGCAGCTGGGAGGCGGGAGCAGGGAGGCCAATGGGATATCAGGGAGGCGGGGCCGCAGTTGAAGTTACGGTGGGAAACCGCGGGGGAGAACAGAGGGCGAGAGAAGGGGGGTACAGCACACGAGGGGTACAGAAGGCAAAATGGGCACAGAAACGGGGGCACAGAAGGCAAAAATGGGCGTAGGATCAGGGGCACATGAGGGGAGCAGAAGGCAAAAAGGTCACAGAGTCATGGTCACACGAGGGGTACAGAAGGCAAAAAAGGGCAACAAGCAGAGGGAGACGGACACAGAAGACCGGGGGCAGCGAGGGGGACAGCTGGCAAGGGCACAGAGACAGCAAACAGAGGGGCGAACTTACCAGCAGCAGCAGCAGGCAGGAGAACACAGGCGGAGCTGTGTGGTGGGGGAGCGACCTACCTGGCAAGGTCAAGGTAGTTCATTAATTGTGTATTAACATAACTCTCCGCCATCTTGCTCATGAGTGGAAGGAGCGAGATGGGTCAATAATTGGAGAGTACTTCAGCCAGCCTTCGATCTTTCTTTTTAATAGGAAGCACTTGGGTAACCTTCCAATCCAGAGGCAGGTTCCCTTCATTAAAGAGGTGTTCAGGATATCAGCAATAGGGGGGCAGGAGAGGGGCAAGGAGAGCATATTTATGAGTGGGCATAATATCCAGAGGAGATCCGATTTAGCCATTTTTAGCATGGTTTTTAGCATGGCTTCCACCTGCGAGACCTGAATGAGATTAAATTGATTGTAAATTAGATCAATTTTGTCATCGAAGTACCCCGCTATATTATCTCACAGTTTCTGCGAGGGGATGATCTGTTTGGCGCATGCAATAGGGTTGGCGAAGGAGTTCAAAACTTTATAAAGATCTTTTGATGAATTTCCTGCCAGATTAAGCTTAGTTATAATATGAACTTTGCATGCCTTTTTAAAATTCTTATGATAAGTGGAGAGGGCCAGTTTAAATTTAACTCTTTCACTTTCCAATTGAGATTTACGCCAACATTTTTCTAGGTGTTTGCAAAGCTATTTTTCACTGCGTAAGTATGCAGTGTACCAGTCTTCACTTTTTTACGCGAGTTACTAAGCTGGTATGTCACAGGAGCCAACCTATCTATCACCTCACTTAAGGTATCATTAAAGGCACTAAGTTTCATAGTGACATCCATACATTATCTGAAGGGAGCCTAAATCTGGGGATTCTGAGCTAACCAGATCCCAGAGTTCGGTAGCGTGTTTAGGTAGTCACCGTATGTTAGCCAGGAAACAGTTCCAGGAACGTAGTTGGTTAGAATAATAGGGACTATCTTGACTAGGCTTAGCCCTCTCCTCCTACTGCTATCATTGGTTCCTTATGAGTCCAATGTATTGTTATAGCAATCAAAATGACAATAGCAACAGGCAAAGGGACTTTCAGGAATACTCCTTAGGGGTGCATATGAGCATGGACATGTCTCAGTGTAGAAGTTGAGAGGAAGTCTCAACCTGGATCTTCAATCTTTCAGATGATTACACCATGTCCGCCATCTAATCTTAATCTTTACTTTGTAATTGATCTCCTACCTAGAAATCAGCGCCAAGATGCTCCTTTCGGAGCGACCGTTGAGCTCTACAAATGCCACTACAAATTACAAATTACAAAAGTGTAGATGAGCCTGGGAACTGTAGTTACTGCCAAAGGGGCAGAAACTCTGGCTCCTGGCGAAGAACAGGCACGGACAGGCACAGATGGGCTTGCTTTAGACGTGCCAGCAGCGCGCCTGCTGCACGTCCGTCCAGGCTCAAGTTTCAAGTTTCAAAAGACCTTTATTCGAATTTGTTAAAATTCATAAAAGTACCGAACACATCAAAGAACATATACATTCACATAATACAAAACAGTTAAATAATTTACATTTCATAATAACAAAGCAAATCATACAGCGATTAGACAATACATTTCATTAAGTTAAAAGGTTTTAGCAGTAGTATCTTCGACTGAATCTGATTTCAAGGACTTTCCATAGTCTTGCGTGCACGTATGGCTAGTCTTAGAAAAGTGCTAGTGCGAAATGTCACTTCATCATTGTCCAGGGTGAGCAGCAGCAAATAGGAATCCTGAAGTGTAAGAGGTCTAAGTTTTCTAAAATATGGGGTTAAAAGCCATTTGGTATATCTCACATAAAATTTGCAGAAAAACAGAAAGTGCAAATCGTCTTGAGTGCTTGTACCGTCACAAGGGCAGGGGGTAAAGTCAGTATGGTGTTGATACCCCAGAGGAAAAGAGAGCAAAAATTTCACAGTTCCTGCCCTTAGACGAAATAGTAGAGATCGTTCCCAATTTGACATAGGCAGTGATAGATAGGGTGGCATGATTTGCATACAAAAACCATTACTAATGTATTTTTTAACCCCAGATTTCTGCAGTTCAATTCCAAGCCGTTCATTACGGTAAAGTGCATACAGTGCCTTTTGGACCTCATATTTGTCCTTTGATTCTATAGCCGTTGGCTCAGTAAACAAAATACCTCTACCAATTTCATTAAATATTTTTAAAACTTCTTTAAACCAGGGGATCTGCATGCCATTTTCACTATTAAGGCAGTCCCTGATGATGTTTTGCGTAAGGGCAGCAGCCTCATTCCTCCAGATTCTGATCCAGAAGAGTGCTGGTCTTGCTTTAATAAAGTCGTTTATAAAAGGGAGGTTAAGTTCATTATGACAGATGAAATTGGAAGAGGAAATTGGTGCTCCCAGCAATTTCCTGCAGAAACGGTTTTCCTCTCTTTGAATACCAATGCTGCTGGCCGATCCCCACACTTCGGCTCCATACGTAGCAACAGGGGAACACTGTAGTTTAAAAATTTTAACAATAGCTTTAGTGGCACCGATTTTCTTTGGGCGGGGGAGACTCAGGACAGAGTTGTTGGCTTTCGAGAACTTGCTCGTGGCGTGGGCCACATGCCCACTCCAAGAGCCGTTCGCAGCGAAAACCAACCCCAGATAAGGGAACTTATGGACAGATTCAAGTTTATCTGTTCCAATTTGGATAGTACCGAGTTTCCTTTTGCCCGGCCCACAGGACATGATAAAAGACTTTTTAAAATTAACTTTCAAATCCAGTCCCTCCATAAAATTTACAAAACTATGTACAAGCAGACGTAGAGCATTAGGTGTACGTGCCATAAGGACAGCGTCGTCTGCATATAAAAGTACGGGCAAGGGATTTCCTAAAATAGTTGGGACATCAGGGGTAGCTTTCTTTAAACAGTTGGACAAGCCATTAATATAGATAATAAACAGCAGGGGTGCTAAAACGCACCCCTGTCTCACCCCCCTCCCTATCTTGATGGCTCCCGACACCTCTCCGCCTATCCCAACACGTACCCGAGCTTTCAAGTCAGTGTGGAGATAGGCTAAGAAGTTAACAAGAGCGGCATCGAGACCGTTTGACAGGAGGGTTAACCATAGCTTGGATCTATTCACAAGATCGAATGCGGATGAAAGATCCATAAAAGCTAGGTAAACGGGGGATGAGCGAGCAATGCAGTATTTATCTATTATCAATTTTAAGTTTAGGCATTGCTCGACGGTTCCTACCCCACTCCTAAACCCCATCTGACAGGGGTCTAGAAAGTCAGAATCAGACGCCCATTCCAGTACCCTGTTATAGATTATTCGTCCTAGTATTTTTAGAGTATTATCCAGGAGGGAGATGGGACGATAGTTTACTGGGTCAGATCTGTCTCCCTTTTTGTAGATGGGGACAATAATACTTGTAGCCCAGGTGGCGGGCATGGCTACATGTGGGAGACTGTTAAAAATGTTTAAAAGTATTGGTGTCCAAAGATCAACATTAAATTTGATAATATCAATAGGGAGGCCGTCCGGCCCGGGCGCCTTATTACCTAGGCTTTCTTTGATAGCTTTCCTGACTTCTAAGTCCGAGATCTCTAAGCCTTCTGTTTGGTTCAGATTAGGGAGAGGTTGCTCATCAGAGGGGGCGGCATAAATATTAGAAAAATGGGTCTCCCAGACTGAGCTGGTTATATTGCAGCTAATTTTTGTAAGCTCTTTGCCCATTTCCCTCGTTCTCCTAACTGCCGTCCAAAAAGGGCCACTGCCACCCAGATTGGCGCTGATAACCAGCTTATCCCAGTGATCACAGAGCAAATCTGCCTTCCTTTTTGATGTTTTGTCTTTATAGTTTTTCCTGGCAGCTCGAACAACGTCCTTACACCTGGGATTGGCAGAGAGAGCCTTTCTTAGCTCTCTGTTGGCCACGGAGCAAGATGTATCGAACCACCGTGGCTCTTTGTGGGCAGCAGAGAGTGGGACTGACAAGAGATTTTTTATATTGGTGCATAAAGCTTCAAAATCAGTAATCAGTTCTTCATTATTTGTACTTGGGGAGGAGAGGCATTTCAATAAATCCGGATGTGCCTCCCGAATTATATCTATAATGGCCCCACAATCAATTCCTCTCCATTTAAGGCGAAGGCCGTCAATTGAGGGTGTGATATCCCTTGCTCCATTTAAATTCATAAAAATCGGACTGGGTGCAAGGTTAAAAATAGCAAACAGAGGATTATGATCGCTGAAAGACGTTTGCACCACAGTGGATTTGATTAAACAGTCCGTTAGCACAGGCGATGTAAAAATGTAGTCGATAATTGAACCGTTATCCCTGCCCTTAAACGTAGGGGCATAGGGAAAATTCATATCATACCCTACACTCATTACATCAGCAAGATTAAAATCAGAGAGTATGCTAATCAGTTCCAAACCCCTGCGGTCATTACAGTGATCAAAATTAGTGGATCCATAGTTATCTATAAGTTTCACATTAAAATCTCCCCCGATCAGAATACTAGTCTTAGTGTCTACTGACAGAGAGCAATCAATCATGTTTAAAACCTTAGATAAAGCAACAACATTTTTGTTCGGTACACCATTAAAATCATTGTTGTAAAAGTTAATTAAATAAATTGTGGTCTTTGATTTCAATTTATATTCCAGAATTTGAATGTTGGAATTGGCAAGGTTATCCGACTTCAAAACATTAATTATACCGCCTGCCAAAATTCTAATCCCCGTAAAGAGTCCACCCACCGCTCGGCCAAAACTAGGTTTTGGAGATGTCAGGCTGAAGCAGTGGTAGCCTTCAATATGCAGGTTATCAACAGCCCAAGTCTCTTGGAACATAAGTATGTCTATGTCATTAATTAGTTCGGTCCATGCAGGGTCAGAGAGCTTAGATTCTAAACCTGCGACATTCCAGCTTAGTATTGATAGGCCGTGTTTGAACCCCTGGTTAAAAATTGTGTGCCTAGTATTGCCATTATCATGAATAGTTGGTTCGTTTGAAATGGCCGGAATGCTATCCGACAATATAATTTCTGGAACTGCCGTTTTAACATGGAGCGATGCAGGTGAAATTATAATTGTGGCATCCTCTTGGTTACAGGTTTTTACATTGTTGCTTAATTCTTTATTTAGGGGTGTAGTCAGTCAATCCTGTTCGTCTAATGATGATTGTCCGTCCAGGCATCCAGATTAAATAATGAGGTCGGCCACTAGAGCGCTAACCTCAGTTCCGGGAAATTACAGGAAGTGCCATGGGGCTTTCTCAGCAAGCGCTAACTTCCTCCAGACAAACGGGACAACCCGCGCTGGATCGGGAAGGAGTGCTGATGGAGTCACACACCAAGTAAGAGGATTACAAAAATATACTTTATATTAAAAAAACAAAAGCTATAACAAAGAAATACATGGGTAGTAAGGGGGCTCGAAACAGAGCACTTAGAACACAGTTTTAAAATAGCAAGTAATAGCCTAAACAGTTGGGCCCGCTATACGAGCACTTTAGTAATCACAATGTCAAGCATCCTAGTTCGTGCAAACCAGAGTGCCTCTAGCACGTTAGAACCCTGTGCTTGATTTACCTTACTTTGTGTAGTATATGTGATCCGAATCCCATTGCATCTGTATCAGAACCCAGTACCGGATTTACCTTACTTTGTGTAGTATATAAGATCTGAGTTCGATTGTACCTGTGTTAGAACCCCATTCGTGATTTACCTTACTTTGTGTAGTATATGTAATCAAATCCCATAACACCTGCATTAGAACCCCGTGCCTGATTTACCGTACTTTGTGCAGTATATGTGATCCGATTCCCATAGCACCTGCATTAGAGCCCTGTGCCTGATTTACTTAGTTTGTGCATTATATGTGATCTGAATTAAATAGCACCTGTGTTAGTACCCCATTGCTGATTTACCTTATTTTGTGCAGCATATGTTATCTGAATCCCATAGCACCTGTATTAGAACCCAGTGCCTGATTTACCTTACTTTGTGGAGTATATGTGATCTGAATCCCATAGCACCTGTGTTAGAACCCCGTGCCTGATTTACCTTAGTTTGTGCAGTATATGTGATCCGAGTCCCATTACAGCTGTATTAGAACCCTTGCCTGATTTACCTTACTTTGAGTAGTATTACCTTGTGACAAGTTGTAAAAGTTCTCTTTTTCTATAAATTAAAAGTACTGAGTTGAACAGCATTTATTGTCTCTGTAGGATACCTGGTCTGAGTCTGTTCCACCATACTATACCCCTCTGAGAAGCCTTTCACTGATAGTCTAGTGTGGAATTTGTGTTAGATCAGTCCCCAGGACATCAGTAGTAAAAGAACCCCACATGATCAAGGCGCAGTAACCCCTGCCAGCCCCTTGGCCCACCGAAAGGGTTCTGAGACAATTTATTTTATTGAATTATCACTCGTCCAATATGGCGGTAACATAAAGCACTCTGCTATTAAGCTGGCAAATCGTGTGGCACTGCAGGAAATTTTGCAGCACAACATAATTTCAAAACTGCAGTATGATGTATTTACAAGGAGCACCCCTGTGTTTTCCCTAGCGCTGCTCTAAAAATATCTGCCTAGCGCCAACAAAGACACCCTTGCGCCATATTGTAAGGGTGGCTGCTTTGCTGGGATGATTGTTTATGTGCAGGAAGGTGTCCCTTCCTGCACATAAACAATCATTAATGGCGATAGAAAAAGCAAAAACAAAGAGAAATAAAAGTATTTCTCCTCGTAGCGCCAATCTAATGCCTGCTTTTGCCACTGCCTTAGACTTACATATCC
This sequence comes from Lissotriton vulgaris, assembly GCF_964263255.1. Classification (NCBI taxonomy): domain Eukaryota; kingdom Metazoa; phylum Chordata; class Amphibia; order Caudata; family Salamandridae; genus Lissotriton; species Lissotriton vulgaris. The sequence goes on from NC_141697.1 coordinate 1,132,460,252, forward strand.
TTGTAAATCTAGGGTAGCGTCAAAAATCAATAGGTGTTACAGTAGAATGGACACAGCAACACCCATTGCACACCGAGTACCATATTTACAAGCAGCGTTAAGCCATGCAAAGTGGCTTAATGCCTCTTTGCAGATTTGGTGCAGGACATTGCGCCTCCAAAACTTTAAAAAAATGACGTTCCGGTGGTGCAATCCCCTTGTACATATGCATCTAAAACAGTTCATGTAGCAGGGCCAGACAGACCGAAAACTCCCATCCCTACAACATAAAACTAATGCGACCCTGAACTGGCACATTGAGGCCTGAATTATTGTGAGTCATTATAAGTAACAGAGAACAAAGTGGTTCAACATTTTCCATATTCAGACGCCGTCTACTCCTGACGACACATCTGCACGCACATGCGGCTGCCCCCGGTCTGCGGAGGGAGACAGCTTCCTAATATAGACCACGTCTTTCTTGCCTCTGGATGAGACCACTTACCAGGACTCGTCTCTGGTTTCCTCGCTTTGCTTGTCAGGGCGCATCTCCATTCCAGTCCTCAAATGTGCTGCAGCTGGAGCATAAGTGATGCAAGTGGGCGAACATCTCCACGAACCATTGTTGCTTGTAAATACAGCTTGATTCAAGATCCCCAAGGCCGTCGGATAAAAAAATATTATGCTAATGTTAAATATAAAGTTTCAGACCAGAGTCCTCCTGCAGAGCTACAGCAACAGGACCTAGCACGTACTCTGTTAAGTTGTTTTCTGGATTGCAGTTGTTTCCGCCTAAAGCATCACTTAATTAAACAGATCAACAGTTAAATCAATATTGCTCTTTTTGTATTCCGCATTAGTTCCATTTGGCTTTAGAGTATCATGGCAATATTTCAACCATGGTGCATTTTTTCATCCTTTTATAAACTTCACTGCACAATATCTGATCTTAATGCACCAAGGTCAGAGTATGTGTTTTTTTAGTGGTGTCTTTATATATTATTTTTAGGGGGACACAAAAGGGACCACAGATAAAACTGTTGGGGTCATCTACAATGAGTGATCATGGAGATTGTGCGTGCGTCTCTTTGCATGTACAACAGATTACTATGACCTATGGAAGACGCCAGGTCTTCTGAGTGTCTCAATCACTCCCTCCTCCTGCAGCCTCTTTGTTAGACATTTACACTCGTTTTCTCCTCATATCTTTCTGGAGCACTCACTCTTCATATCTCACATCTAATCTCCTTCCACTTCAGCACTCTTGGTCCACTTTCTCCCCAATCCCCCCCACACACAACGCTCCCACTCACCTGAATGCAGTTTCACTGTGTCAACATTTTGACAGCTGTGCACCTCCCTCACACACATTTAATTATAATCACATTTACAATTGACACGCCTGACCATGGCCCTCCATTCTCAGCAGAGAGGCTAAGGATTGGATGAACATGTATTCCGAACACATGCACACATGAACACATGAACTGAACTGAACATGAACACCATGCACACATGAACTGACGAACGTCTGCGAACCAAAGAAACTTCATAGGTACCCCTTTATTATACACTCATAGGCGTTGTGAGAAAGTAGCACTGAATTCGGGTTGAACTCCACAGCTGTGAATCATGGACCACCCTCAACATGAACTCACACAGCTACATAGGACCAACTCTTTTCACACTACTCTCTATAAGTGAATAATATGCATAAACAACTACAGAAGCTTACCGTCCTGAAAAAAGCAAATGCTCGTAAGAAATGCAAACAGGAACAACCTCGCTCTTCCCTGGCTGAGAGGTCAGTGTCTGTTTTTACTGACTGAAGCTGGTGCTGATGGTTGGGCACTAGGGGGTGGCAGGTGGAACATTAAGAGGTAGGGCACTGGCCAGGGCCAAATTGGGAAAATAAAACAGCCCTGGCAATTTTCTCAGACCAGCCCCTTGGCAAGCACTGACTGGCCTCGGGAGACTGGAAACGCATGCTTGCTACTTTTGTCACTAGGGCCAATATAGCAGCACCTCTGCAAAACCGCTTCCTAGAAACAAAACCTGAAACCACCATTTCAGCCTCCCGGGAAAACGCCCGATGCCCAGTACAGCCAGTCCTGCTCTGGCAATGGCCCCACCCAGACCACTTAGCAACACCACTGATTTTCTAAAAGCAAGACACTGCACGGTGCAAAGAACCACTTATCATTGTGATACAATAATTATTTCTAGAAACTTTTCTTACATGTCTTGCTTTGACTAATATAAGAGTATTTATAAAGCATCAACATACCTTGGGCACCATGGGCTCTAAATAGAGGGTCTATTGTTCCATATCCTGAGTGCACAAGTTGAAGGCTTCACTGTGTGTTTTATTCATCATACATTGCTTTGTTTCCAGTTCCCAATTAAAAAGAAACATACTAATACTGTCATAATAGCTAGCACTGGGTGAAACATTGCACTGAAATGCAAATATGCAAAATCCGTACATGGAAAAAATTCATTCACAAAATGAATTCACTACCTTTTTTGCAAATGTTTACACTTTGAAGAATTTTGTGAATTTTACACGATTTTACAGTGTTAGTTGAATTTTCACACTCACAATGCACACATGAACTGACGAACGACTACGAATCAAAGAAACTTCATAGGTTCCTATCCACAAAACTCAGGATCATATTCACAAACCGTACATGAAGTAGTTCCGCAGTAGTACTATTCTTATTACCAAATGCTGTTCACCAGCTCATATGCAGAGACCTCTGCTTTCTCCTTTCTCATCTTTTCTGTGAAGAGTTCTCCGCCACATGCACCAAGATCTCTGCACAGGGTCTATGCTTAGTAGACATGTGGAAGGAACGGGTCAGTGCCTGGAAAATGGGGATTACTGAAAGGGGAGAGCTGTAAAGAGAGATAAGAAGGGATTTACAGCCGGGCATGCTTCGTTACTGGCACCCTTCCTATTGGCCTATGGTGAGAAGCTGAGCTGGAGGCAACAAAGCCCTGAACGTTTGCATTGGACCCTGTCTACACTGCAGTGTCTCTTTGGGGGGACCTCTCATGTCTATGGAGCTTCTGGTTTTGTTCTCCCGATGCCCCAGGGACCTTGGAGCTCCAGTACCTGGCTGTTGGTCATTGAAGGAGTGCTGGGCTGGAGGTGGCGTGGACCCAAGCTGTGTTTTGGAAGTGAAGCCAGAGCATGACCTGGTGCACATTATGGAGGACTCTGCAAGCATCCGTAGACGTTCCTTGCATGCCGCTGTTACTCTGCTTGGAGGCGGGTGGTTGATATGCCTACATTGGGGACATCTTCTTTACTTGACTGACTCTGGATTCTCCTGCCCTCCTTTTCAATGCCATAGTCTTTTGCTGATTTGTTCCCCCTTGTGTAGTTGGGGGAATTGGTGACTTTTCTTGTGTCTCTGCCTGCTGTGCTTTCATTCAGTCAATGCCACATTCTGGTGCTAACCTGGGGTGCACCCAATGCTCTAGGGACAATGTGGCTGTAAACGATCCTTGCAGGGGATTAAGCGAGGCGCTGGCGGCAAAGACACAACTTATATGGATGGCAAGTTCTACAAACTTTGCTGCATCCGAGCTTCTGGGGAACGCTTGGAAGGCAAAATAAACTCCCTCTCTTGTGAACTGGGCCGGTTCCATGAGGCATCATAGAAGTTTGCAGGACTGGTAGCTGCTCTGGAGAACTCAGTGCAGACCCTAGCTCCAGTGGCTCAGTTAGCGTATCATCGTATCACTGCTCTTGAGGCACAGACTGAGCACTTGGCAGCACATTTGAATGACCATGAGGGTTGGGCTAGGTATAATAACATTCGTGCTTTGGAGTTGCCTGAACATGCTGAGGGAGACTCCCAGCTGACTTTTCTCGAGAAATGGCTCCAGGGGGTCATGGCCCCGATCAAAACTTTTATGCCTTAGAACAAGCATGCATGGTGTCAGCCCTTTAACCTTGTCCCAGAGCCCTGTAGTGAACTGTGGTGGCCCGCTGCCTGCATTTTCGGGACTAGGACCTTCTCCTGAGCAGGCCTTTGCACAAGGCCCATTTGTGGTAGACAATGCCAGTGTCTCTTTACCCTGACATCACTCTTTAGGTTCATATGCAGCAGGAATCCCTTATAGTGGTCAAGAAGAAACTGTGCGATATGCAAATCCAGTCTGAGAATAAGATGCATTTTTTCACTGAGCCATCTGTGGCCTGGGATTGGATTGAACTCTACAACAAAGGCACGATGTAGCCCTAATCGTATGGAGCTAATCAATCGACACACCCCTGAAGAACCGGGCCTTATGGGCCTGGCGGCGCAGGGCACGCCTTAAATCTCCGAGTTCACATGCCTTGTCAGACAGAGACACGAGACACTCTGTTAGGCGTAGAAAACTAAGTTTATTAGCTGCAGCTAAGCACAGTTGTCCCAGAAGTACAGAGTAGGTTCTCAGGAGACTGCCACTTTATTCCGTGGCGCACAATCTTTTATAGCACACATATTTACAACGTATACTCCCAATAGATACAAGGCTAGCCAATCGGAAAAGTTGGAAAACAAGCTATCAAGTGTCCCAAATACGCCCTTCTTTCAGACCCTGTGCTCACCCCTCCCCTCAAGTTAATCAGTGCTAGTGCCTACAATCCAATTTGCAGGTGGCAGGACGTATTTGTGTGCCTCAAAGGATAGTTATGTAACAAGAGAATACAAGGAGAGAATAGCGAAGGCCAGTCGGATAAGATAAAGTAAGGAAAGAATAGAGGAAACCAAACAGTCAGTCGAGACAGGGATCAATCAACCTAGACATAGATTAGTGGACTCAGCCAGACGCTGACATCGGTTTCGTAAACAAGGGCAGGGGGTTACTTTTTAACAGAAGGGACACGTAGCAGCTGGAAAAGACAAAAACACTCCGTTCGCCGTGCTGCCTGAGTGACGGGACACAAAATGGTGGCCAAATACAGGACGAAGTCGAAACCCAAAGAACCTCACCTCAAGCACCAACGTTCTCTGTGCCAAGGAGCGGCATGCCCTTCTAACACGCAGGTAGAGCTGGAGCAGTCGATGGCAGAGGAGACTGCTACTACTTTGGTATCTAGTGGGGACTTTGTGAGGCCTGCATCATCGGTGAGTCATTCTTCCACTTCAGACTCAGAGGATTCCACCTCCCCGAGTCTCAAGAAAGTTCTGCCAGGCATCATTCCTGGGTCTATGGACTAACAGGTTTGATATGCTCACTTCGACCCGCCTTGCATGGCTTGCCTTGTTTATGCACACTGTTTTTTGGGTGGGATGGTTTGCTTGCTGTGTGTTAATGTTTCTTTCCTCCTTTTTCCTTAAGGGTTAGCTGGTCCTGGGTGGGGTTTTTGCGGGCCATGTTCTATTGTCTTACTGTCTTCCTTGAGAGTTGGTTTCCACCTTTTGCTGCCAACTCCCTCCCCACATTTACTTTTCCGTTATTTATCTCGTTAGCCTCCTGGCCTTTAGTTGGTTCCTCTTGGGACCTGTGTGTGGGGTTGTTTGAACTGGATAGTTGCATGAATCAGTCCTTGGGGGTGGGGTAGGGATAACTGTTGAGGTTTTTATTTCATACTTTGTTTGTTATTGTTTTTTTTTGCCGATGGTGGTACATATGAGGCTTTGGCGCTGTATGCTTGGAGCAGTGGGGCCCACTTGATCCAGTGAGTTTCTTTTCCCAGTGGGTCCTATAGGTGGTTCTTTGTCTTTTTGGTAATAGGTTACTGTAGTGAAATTAATGTGAATAAATTCCAGAAGAAAGGAATGTATTATAAGGAACTTTATTCATGAAGTGAAAGAGCTTGTGGCATGAGCAGTGCCTACGCAGAGTCATGGTGTGTTCCAAGATCTCACTCAATGACGTCAGTTATATACCCGCTAGATACTAACAGTTGTCCGCGCGCCTAGCAACCAATAGGAGTTGACAACACTATTCAACAACTAGACCTATAACATCTCCCTTTTTATGGGAGAAATAATTAAATAAATTCATACACTTTAATTGTAACAGTTGCATAGGGCTTATGCTGCAAAAAGTAAAGGAAGCGTTAATATAAAATACTTCGGTACCATTAAGCTAGGTATGACCCTAAAACTAAGTTATACTAGCACTGCCTGGTGTGGATTGTGTTTCCCAACCTATTTGAGGGAATATGATTCAATCTATACGTGGAAACATGACAGCATCTCCTTCCCTTACATATTAAACAATGACACTTGTTTCAAGTATACTGTTTTTTGAATAGTGGCATAGGTGCCAACACTTGTGAAATAATGTCCCAGAAGAGCTCTGCGTTCTTCCAATAAATTCTTAGTATTTGGAGGATATGTGTATAGGCCTCTATTTTTGGTCCAGCAACTAAGCGTAGGAAGATATGGTCTACACCGTAGCCATCCTTTTGCACGTTAACTTCTTGGGATTCTTGCAAGATGATTTAAGCAGGAAGCATCCCTTGAACTGTAGTCCGTTTTCCATTTCCACAAAATTCTTTCTTAGCCCAGTGTAGAACATCTATGTTTGAAATGAATACATTAGTCTAATGGACAAATTTATCATTTAAAACCTTTCTTGAGATAATTTCTTATAAGTTCTTCTGAACTGCTGTACTTACTATTAGCCCGATATGTTGGTATGACTTCTCTATTCTGCATGAAACCTATCCTACAACATGTCAGATTATGATTATTACTAGACCACTTATACGGTAGATAATTCATAACTGGTATTAGATGGAAGGGAAAAGAGAGGGAAGGACCCTAATCTAACACCATGGAATTGGTTATATAACAATGTTGGAACACATATTCTCATCAAAATCATCCACTACATTAATATTTGTTCTTCCGTTGTACTTTTGGTCAAATTTACCACAAACGCTTGCGAAATGCCCTACCTTTAGGCAGCTAGTACATCTTTTCTTACTTGCTGGACAACTTATGGAATCAGCTTTATGGTTAAGGGAACCACATCTGAAACATACTATAGGGGAAGAATTAGAATTATAGTTAGAACTGTAGGATTTTTCATTACTATATTCTCTTCTCCTTCTGTCGTTTACGTAAGACACACTAGAGCAAGATTCTTCATTTACCTTTGCTAATTCTTTTCTGCCTTCTAGTGACCTTTCAATGCCCTTGGCAATATCTACCACTTCAGGCAATGTAGGTTTTTTACAGGCCAGTAATCGTTCCTGAATTTTACGCTCAAAGCAATGAAACACAAATTGGTCGCAAATGTACATATCTGCCATGTCACCAAAATCGCACTTAGTGGATAACACCCTTAAACTCCCAATATATTCCTCAACATTTTCTGATTCTAATTGTTTCCTTAATGCGAATCGATGTCTGCCCACCATAATGTTCTCTTCTTCGTCGAATTGTTTTTCTAATCTTTTCACTGCCTCCTCAAACTCATCAAGGGGAATGAACTGTCCCGGAACAGGTTCATATTCTGGTAGGCTTTCAAAAATTTCCTGGCCCGCAACTCCTAGTAGTCCATAAAGAATGGCTTTTTTACGTTCGGCATCAAATTTCTTTCCATTAATCGCAACCAAATAATTTTCGAAAGCCTTGTACCATATCTTCCATTTCGTCACCGGTTTACCAGGGATTTCTAGAAAATGTGCTGGAGCATTGAAAATACTCTCGCTGGACATGACTTGACTTCCTTCCCCTGACTCTCTTTTAATAATGATATCAATTGTGAAGCAAGGTTTTGACAATTAGAATGGAATTAAAAAGAATAGCAACAGTCTATATATAATATTGTACACGGTACTCGAACAGATCCTTAAAGTTGAAATGAATGACAGGAAGAAAGTTACACTTTGAATGTGACCAATTACTAAGACAAGAAGCATAATTCATTAACGATAAGGAATTCTGTTTGTTTCCAACTTTTATGCTAACAAGTATAATTGTTTACCTAGTTTACCTTCTGTTTTGCTAAGTGTTGGAAATGCGAACTATGTTCACCTTAACTTGCTGCTGACAAAACTAAATGCTAATAAAAACAAATGGCTTTTACATAAAATATCTTTTCAAAGATGCTTTGATATATTGATATTAAGTGAAGGAAACTAATTAACAAACATGCATGCACATTTGATCATGAAATGAAAAACGTTTTAATGTACTAAAACTGATTTTTCTACTCGAAAGTTCTTTCTGTCAGTTCCCAGAGAATTGACACTTGAATGAAAGCACCTACACTTCTGAGTGGGAAGCGACGGATTTGACACAGGAATTTTATCTTCCTGGAAACAACCCCTAATCGTTTTAATTTTAATCAATGAACTCTTATTTTCTGTGGTACGAAGGGACAATGAATATTGACTTCGCTATTATCCCAGGTGAAAAACAACATACAAATCTCTGACGATACCTTGATGTTCCGGTACGTGTAAAGATGAGGCTGTGTGTTTCAACTCGGCGAACAAAATGGCGTCGCGTTGCCTACATCACAGGCGCAATGACGTGTGTACGGAGACCCTGTTGTTGCACAGCTGAGACGGTTGACAGGTGACAGTTGGATAGACGTAACCGTCAACTGTGACTGAAGTTTAGACGCGCATCACAGCACTATCTCATCGCTGCGAACACATAAGCTGACAGAAAAAGCACAATCAAAAAGATGAAACTTCTGTTTGAATGAAAAGCGCTCTGAACTTGCCTGAAAATACTCTTGAAACGGCTTAGCGAGTGCGAATGTTTCCACGTGATGTTCTTATGTCGAACACTGCCTCACACCGGAAGAACTCTATTCCACTCCAATAAATAACTTTAAGCGGCTACACAGATACAAACACTCTTCCTCATGCAGCACTTCACTGAAGAACGTTGAAAACTCCGCAGTCTGAATTCACGGCTCGAAAATAGAAAAGAAGCAAATTACAATAAGAATGCTTCCTGAAATTGAAAAGAAAGTAGACACTTGCCTCGAAATAAGGTGTAGTCCTCACGAAGAAATCTCCACCACAAGCTCTTAACTCTTTCGTCCCGTCCTCGTCGCCATATGTAGTGAAATGAATGTGAATAAATTCCAGAAGAAAGGAATGTATTATAAGGAACTTTATTCATGAAGTGAAAGAGTTTGTGGCATGAGCAGTGACTACGCAGAGTCACGGTGTGTTCCAAGATCTCACTCAATGACGTCAGTTATATACCCGCTAGATACTAACAGCTGTCCGCGCGCCTAGCCACCAATAGGAGTTGACAAAACTATTCAACAACTAGACCTATAACAGTTACTTACACGGAATGTGCAGAGCCTCTCTTCTCCCTCTAAGCGTTATAATGTATTGTCCATCTGAAATGGTGGGGGGCATGTTGTGTTTCTTCTGGACACCGCCTTACTAAACTGAGGGCCACACCTGTTGGGGATGATGGTGGGGCCAGCTCTATGCTACTTCTTATTCTGCCTTTTCTCAGAGCACTCTTTTTTGGATTAGTCCTGCTGTCAACTTTTGCATGCATAGGGTGGTTGTGGACCTGGAGGGTCATTATCTTCTAGTATTGAGGAGTCTGAATGGCAAGGATGTTGCCTCCTGAAATATTTATGCGCAGAACGTGGATCAATCAACATTTCTCACCAGCTTGGCTCCACTGTTTCTCATGTGGTCTCCAATCAAGGGTGGTAGGGGGGATTTCAAATGTGTCGAGGACTTAAGCCTAGATCGCTCACATCCGCCCCTACATGATACGCCTGCAGGAAGGCTATCAACAGTGACCCGTCTATGGCCTGGACAGTGGGATCTAATCTATAGTTGGTGAGTTTGTTACCTAGAAATGTGTACTCCTACTGCTCTGGACTACATGATCTTGAGGTTCGCCTTCACAGGCTTTATTCTTGTTGGGTGCTTTTGGCCAAGTGGCAGGACTGGAATATCTGGTGAAAACATATTCTGACTATGCTACCATGCTGAGCATATGCACATTGTCCTCCTCTATGCCTAGTGTTTCTCCCTGGTGATTTGATCCAGCAGTTTCGGATGATCAGGTCTTCCGGGTTTCACTGAGGGTGCACATTTCTCAGTACTGGACTGATAACGCAGTTTTGGCCTTGTCAGTGGGAGTGGAGTGGAAAGCTATGAAGGTGTTGATTTGGGGATATTCTATTTCTAGCAAAGTGGTGGCTCGCACCCAGCTGCTTGCTGACATTTGACGCCAGGAGGCTGTGTTGGATGACTTTCTGGGTAGTCTGGAGAGGACCCCAGGTGATAGGGAGGGCCTGCTGATGGAGTGGGAGAGGCTGTTTGAGCTTGTGGAGCGCCTTCGCCAATTCGATTATAAGGCGCATGTGGCTGGTGCACATGGAGAGCACGATAAGTTGGGCAGGATGTTGGCTTAGCTGTTGCAGGACGTCAGGAGCAGTCATTCTATATGTCAGGTATGTGGTCCTTCAGGATGTGATGTCTTCACACAAGAGGAGATAAATGCTTTGTTCCTCCATCACTATCGGGAGCTGTACTCCTCGGAGTGCCAAGTGACAGGAGGGATATGCTGGACTACATTGCAACTCCAATGTCCCTTGAGTCAGCGGTGCTGGGTCAGCTGGGCGAGTATATTACTGAGCAGGAGGTATGGAGAGCCATTAAGGAAATGGCGTGTGGTAAAGCACCTGGTCTTGATGGGTATTTATGCCACCTCCGCAACCAACCTCGTTCCTAGGCTGGTGTAGCCTTTCAATGACTCATGGCAGTGTGGCTGGCTCCCACCTTCCCTGCAGGGAGCAGCCATTGTATCACTCCTTAAAAAAGATAAGGACCCCTTTTTCTTGATTCATACCACCCTCATTCTATGCTTCTAGCATATTACAAAATTTTAAGTAAAATTCTGGCGACCATATTTCTCCCCAAATGTGCTCTTTAGTTCACTCAGATCAAACAGGCTTTATCCCAAGTGCAGCACTAAGCCTAATATTCAGCAATTGTTTCTGGCCTTGGACCATCAGGAGCACCTCCCACTAGAGGCTCTAGTTATCTCTGTTGACATTAGGAAAGTGTTTAACTCGCTCCGCTGGGACTTCTTTTATATTACAATGCTTAGCAGGGGCTTGGGTGTGCCCCTAGTCAAATGGACAAAGCTTCTATATTCTGGTCCCATGGCCAGGATCCGTACTGGTCCCTTGATATCGGAGGCATTTGCAGAGCAGTGGGGTACCCAGCAGGGTTTCCCCCAGTTTGCTTTATTATTTGTGTCGGCTATGGAGCTCTTTACCTGCACAGGTCTTCAGGGACTTCACTACCAGGGCTTGAGTTGTTCCTTTAATTGTACTTTCCTTTCTCTGTACACTGAGACAGCATGTGTTGCACCTTAGGAGAAGAAATAATTACCTCCTAGCAGTGGTGGGGGCGCTGACTGACTTTCGCGCTCACTCTGGGCTACAGATCAATTGGAGTCATGTGTTTATCCCTTGGGGGTTGATGCCCTGACCGTGATCCTATTCCCACTGCACCAACGTTGAGATGGAAGTGAGACATGGTGCGGTACCTTGAAGTGGCTGTTTATCGCTCCTTAGATTTGCTGTATGAAGGGAATTTTAGGCCTGTACTGGTGGGACTAAGTTGCTCCATTGTCTTCTGAACTACATTGTCTCTATTGGTTGGTGGCTGGGTGGCAGTTTCAAAAATGGTTATACTACAGTAACTTCTTTACTTGTTTGCAGCACTTCTGCTTGATTTGCCTCCAAGTTTATTTTGGGAGTTGGATAGCCTGCTTCATTCTTTTTATTGGGGCACTTCATGTCGCCATGTTGCCCTCTAGAAGTTGTGTTTGCCCAATGACCAAGGAGGAACTTGCTGTACTCGAATTGGAATTATACTACCTAGCGGGGGGAACAGCCTTTACGACGTGGCTGTTACACCGCATGCCGTTACAACGCGTTTTTTAAAACGCAAGTCGTTACCACGACTTGCGCTGGAGGGCGCTGCAGGACAAGGAATTTTTTAATTTACTATCCAATACCTTCCCTACTGTACATAGGCTGGTGTTGGAATAGTAAATTAAAAAATTCCTAAGTCCGCACGCCCTGCAACGCAAGTCGTGGTAACGACTTGCTGTTGTGCCTTGTAGGAGGATGTCTCGGAAACACCACGGAGTTGAAGCTCTGTCCACAACTCCCCCACACCGGTTCATTCTACACCAATGATGTATATATATACTGGTGATAAGAGATGATGCCAATGTAGGGAAAGCAGAGAAACAAAACAAGGAAAGGTTGGGGAGACACAGGAATCTTAAATCCAGTATGCGAAGAGAACTGGTCAGCACTCACTATGGCCTCAGGACCTTCTCCTAATAAATAAAGAAAAATGATTAATAGAGTGTATAGTATATCTGTGAATATGTATGTAATTAACAGGGATACGTAGTACCTGGAAACTACGTGCAGTGCATCTACCTATACGTGACTTCACTTCTTTTGTCTTCACAGAAAAGTAGGTAGTGTGATGCAGAGGAAAGAACACTCCTATAAGATATGGATCTTAGGTTAGCTCTCAGTGTGTAACATGGGCAGATATGTGTATAATGAGCAATAGATATATAAGTACCTAACGCTTAGCGTGACGTGAGAAGAATGACTCCCTGTTTCTCCACAAGAAGTAAATCCTGCATCCTAATGGTGATTCCCTAAAACATGAGTGAGATAATCAGTATCTCCTTAGACTGTCTCGTGCAGATATTGACCCTTAGGGAAATGGTCGTACCTGTTTTGTGTCATCAAATAAGGCTTAGAAGAAATCCTGGAGCTCAAATGCACAATCCGTGTTGCTCCTAATAACAACATAAAACTACCCCTGCTTCTAAGGCTAAAGCAAACAATACTCCGTAATGAGGTTCGTCAAATAACCACAAAACAAACACCAGCGCCTAGCATGCACTGGTTTGTAAACTCACACGAGTTTACCTCTGAACAGGATAGCACTCGTACTTATCTGGCTAGAAGAGTGCTCGATAATCAGGAGGATGATGAGGAACCGCAGAGAACTCCCGACGAAGCCCGGACGCCACCACCGTGACCCGGAATCGATGCTCAATACCCGGAAGGAACGCAAAGCGTCGTACCATAAGGGAGAAAGGACTTTATAGTATTTTCACGCATGCGCTAGTACTTGCGCAAGCGCTCTCCAGACCCTAGCGGCTCTCGCCAACCAAGCGTTTGCCAACCACGTCTTTATCGGATCGGCAGGCATGACACTTGCGTTGAAAATACCGCATTGTAACAGCACACGGTGTAATAGCGCGCGTTGTAAAGCCGTACATCCACCTAGCGGCGCAGCTCCACTGGGTGGTTTGTTGATGGGCCTTTTTATGGGAAGGTGTAGGAACTGCTTAGTGTGGCTCTCCTTCCAGTATTGCTTGTTGGGGTTCCTTCTGAAGCCCACTCCTGCTTCCAGATTTTGGACTTCGACATTCTGATTCGGACTGTGTTGTATGTTTGGGCTCATGCCTCGCAGCGGACACTTATGCTGACTCCGTTCTCCCGTGAGCTTCCTCTTTCGGGGATCAGGTGAAGGGGTTGTCCAGGACAGTCATCGGGCCTCAATGAGTGGTCGGCAGTGAGGATTGATGTCCTGGGAGATCTTTTTCAGACCTCTTGGAATCCTATGATATACCAGTGGACCATTTCATCCTCCATGATGCTTGTCATGTAACATACAGGAGTGGTGGGGTACCGGTGTTGCTGAACCTCCGGAATATGACTGCCTGCATCCCTTCCTTATTAAGGGTTGAGCGAAAGTGGTCATGTTACTTTCTAGGGCTTTATTGGAGTGGGCTTGTCCATCTCTCTTATCTCTTCGATCTCAATGGGAGGCAGATCTAGGGTTACCCCTCACAGATTCCTCATGGAGGAGGGTCCTGGAATACAGTGCTAAAATATCCAGAAATTCCAGCTTCAAACTCATTCAGTTCTTTTATTTACATTGGGCCTATTGAACTCCCCACTGTATACATGCTATGTTTCCTACTGCGGCCTCAGAGTGTCCCCATTGCAACGTTGAGGATGTTTTCCATATGGTCTGATCAGTCCCAATCTTACTACTCTATTGGATGATGGTTCTCCAGATTGTTTGTGGGGCTGCAGACAGGAAATTCCTTCTGAGCCCTTCTTTGTGCTTGTTAGGTATTCATGAACGTTCAGCAGCTGGAAAGGCTACCGATAGTTGTTAGACCTGGCCTTGATCCCTGCCTGTAGGCAATTGACTTTGTGTTGGAAGTCAGTCCGGAGGCCTGATGTTTACAGTTGGTGTTTGGAGTTGATGAAGTGGGCAGACTGTGAAAGGGGCCAAGAGGGGCCAAGAGGGAAAAGGCTCAGCGGGCTCAGCGGGTTCCAAGTTTGCCTGCATGGGATGCCATCTTGTTAGCTTTCCAAGAATGGATCATGGGGGCTAGGTGCTTATTGAGGGTTCACCCCAGTTGCTCTGAGTTGGCATCAGATGCTGGAACACAGATTCTTGCTCGAATGGCATACTACTCTCTTTGTTTCCTTTCTATACTTCTTAACAACCGGTTTGGAATGAGGAATCTGGGGACCATGATGTATCAGGAGGGGGGTTTGCTTGAGTCATTCTTTGATGTGTATGTCTCATTTGTGTGTCTCCCTTACCTTTGTCTTCTAGCTCTGATGCTACTCTTTCTTTGTAGGACATGACGCAGTTCCCATCACTATTAGATGCACCTGTGTTATGTTTTTAGCCTGCTGCTATTTTACCTCTGTATTACGCCTGCCAGCTTTCATGTTTGCAATTTTTTGTTGAATTGCCAAGATGTGTTGAAAAACCTTAATAAAACATTTTTCAAAAAGAAAATCTATATGTTTATAGATAGATGTCTAAACAGATAGATAATATGGATATATAAGTGTAAATATTATAAGAACATCTATTATACTTATTTTAATATTCAAAGTAAACTTTTAAGCCAAGTTAAAAATGTAAACTATTTTAGATAAATTTGTATAACTATGAGTAAATGTCAATAAATATTAAATAAAGATAGAAATATTTCTGCCTGTGGGATTTCTTAAATTTTTCTTTTAGATATATTATTTAAAATATGAAATATATTTCAGTTTATTATGATTTAATAAATATTTAAGGTAACATGCTCTAACATAATATTTTGCTAATTACAGGTTTAAAATAAATATGTAAATCTATTTTATGATCATATTAATATATATTAATACACTTTAATAATTTACCCAATACTTTCCCGAGGGAGATTTCTGCCGTGATGCATGTATTTTTGTATGAATATGGCATTTCTATAACACCACCCTAGCCAAAAGTTAGTGGAGTGCGGTATAGGTTCAAAGACAAGTATAAAGTCAAGAAGTGATAGAAGAGGTCTCCCGGATGTGAACAATTCATGTAGTGTGATGTAGTCTTCTGTAAATAGGACAGTCTTCCAATATTTCCTGAATTGGGGCAGTTCTGATAGATGTAGTTCCAGATGCTGGGCACATATGTGGAAAAATCTTACTGCCCTGATTTGTTTTCTTTTTTACACATATTAGTCTGCAATCTGATGGTGCCCTTGCTGTGGGTGCACTGAGAACCACCAGAGACAGTGAGCTTGCCTGCAAGATAAGTTGGGGTGATAGTTATGATGGCTTTGTAAATGACTCAGCTGGTTTTCAAGATGATGCAGGCTGGCAAGGGAAGCCAATGGTGTTCCATCAGGATGGGGGTGATATGATTATATTTCTTCAGGTTTGGATGAGTCATTTCGCAGCATGAAGGATGCCCTTAAGGGATGCCAGTGTGGAATCTGGGAGAGCATGGTGCTGAGAGTTGCTACCATCCAGATGTGAGAGTATTAGGGCAGCAGTTCAGAAGTTGATTTCTGGAAGGAATGGTTTCCCTTTTTTGTTGGTGGGGGTGGTCTCCACTTTTGTGTTAAAAGTTACAAGCAGTAATTTTACACTCGTAAATCCTGGTGCAGGCAGTGGCGGCTGGTAGGAAACGTGTGGTGAGCCGACAGGAGGGGTTTGAAAATATTAAAAAAGAAAACTTACCTTTTCTGCCTCCTCTCTGCCTCTGCTTCTCTTCTCCAGTCCGGTCCAGAAGAAGCTGCAGGAAGCACCTGGGTACACAGGTTCCCCAGAGCCAATCACAACGCTGCAATGCAGCTTTGTGATTGGTCTAAGCACTGTGGATAGGCGGTCAGATCGGCACAGGGAGCAAGTGCATATTTCTTACAAGGTGGTCCATTACAGCCTGGTGAGGAATATGCAAAGTGCGCATGATTGCTTGGCAAGGCGATAACAGCCGGCCAAGAAGTCATGCGCACTGGAGGCCGTCTGCCATCGTGGTGGGAACCGGGACCGTCCGCAATACATGCGGCGGTCCCACACACCCGATCAGGATGCGACCACCACCATGATGGTCGGATCTTGCATTTTACATTGCGGTGGGTGCTGCTGACATCAGCACCCGCCGCAAAGCTAAAATGGCATGTTGTGCATTTCACTGCACTACGTGACAGGCACCACACAGTGCCTGCCACTTGGTGCAGTGAAATGTAGGGGGGCACCATGGGCACCCCCCAGTGCCCCACACCTCCCCCAACATATGGGGGGCCCGCAACGGGCCCCCGAACACAATCTCCACCAGCTATTCAATGGCGGTTTACCCACCCCGGAAAGGCTGGCTGGAGACAGCATTGTGATCTGGTGGATGGTACCTGCTAGGCACTGCCACCATTTCATTGAAGCAGACCACTCCGCCAGGCAATCACAACAATTGCCCATGGCGGACGTTGTTTGCATCTGCTGCAGTTCAAGAGCAATTCCTTCATAATGTGGCGGGGGAAAATCGCGGTCCAATTGCGGAAGGACTGCCACTGCATGGCTGGCGGTGATGGGCCTTCCGCAATCGTAATCGGCCTCTAAGAGTGCACAGTCCACTTCTCCTCCCTGAGCCACAAGCCCCACCCCAGCCTATCCCAGCCCCACAGCAACCAAAAATAAAGTGATAATAATGTTCAGTTATTGTCATTTTATTTTGCCCTCTTTCACTGCTCTAAAAGCAGTGGGGCGCACTGGGTGCAAGAGGATCCGGCAACTGATCTTTTTTCAAATTCTGCAGAACCAAAAAAAAACTTCACTTAGGAAAATAATATCTACAGAAGTTTAGAAACTATTAATATTGATAGACATGGTTGAAAAAAAGCAATCTATCTACAAAAATCCCTTTAACCAACAGTCTTCTATGGTAGCACTAAAACATATTATGGGTCATTTATGAGGAAAAACTGCTATATTTTGTAATGCCATGTATTATGTTAAGACAACAATATTTCTTTAAATTGGTAGACCTTATTTACGCAAAGCACAACTGTTTGTCAATGTTCTTTTAATGGAAAATAATAACTCGCAGGCCTATTATTAGACACTAACTGTGTGGATGTGAGAAACTAGCACAACAGCCCAGGGGCTAATTTACACCAATTACTTTGACACTAGAAATAGCAACTATTGGCTCATTAGTCCTCCCAGTGCATTTTGGCTTTAGAGAAAGGGCTGCACAGATGCATGAAGACCCTTTTGTAATATAAAATGCTCTTTAGGAGATGTAATGCCAGCACAGTCCTAAGAATGTGATCCTGCTTTTGCATGGGGGTGCATCCAACTGAAAAGCTGTGACTACCTCTGTGTACATACATGTATCCTGTATTCATTATGGGAGCATAAACATGTGAAAAGATGCCCCAAGAAAGACAAACAATGTTTAACATGAGGCAACGATATAGGAAATCGGGCCCCAGCGTATTCACAGGCTCCCCATACATAGTTTTTGGCCCATTCAAAAGTAAACCTTTGAGAACTGGCAGGTTGGGTAGCTCCACAAAGCTGTGTGCTAAGAAATCTCCCCCAGAGCTGGACGCAATGAGAGTGTGTGTTTGCATGGGAGAACACTTTGTTTGCATTTCGTGCAATGATGCACATGGTACCAGTGTTGACATGACACAGCATCTTCCCACATGTGCATGAGCTCCTTCATGTAATACATTCCTAGGAGAACTGGGAACATCTTTGGTGTGGAAGGCAAGAACAATGTTTTTGGGCATATAAAGCCAATGCTAAAGAAGGGACCAAAGCTGTATTTTAGATTTGTGAATTATTCTGAAATTAACGCTTTATATCAGAGTGCCCATGCATAGGAGCTTATATACGGTGCAGGCTAGTAGCCAAACTGCATCAAAAGGACTCATAAAGTTTTCACTGACAGCAAAGGGGTAGAATCTACCTGATAGATCATATACTATTAATGGGTTTGTTTCATTCTAGTGCAAATGAGTGCAGTGCCAATGGAAATTACAACAAATTGGCAACGTTCTGTTGGCAAAGTCTTTTTTTCCCTTTCTTCATTCTTATTTCATACCTACGTGTCTTCATGTGTTGATACTTCTGTGCATGCAGATCTACTCACATTAACCTAGTAGGGATTCAGGGAATCTATTTTGTATAATAAAAAGATGCCACCTTTTTAGGGCACGCCTAACCAGCACATGTGCTGCATGCGCTATCTCGAAGAGACATGCTGTATCTGCAACTAAATAATTGTGTTGCACTGATTGAGGCTGCAAGACAAAACCTCAAATGAGCTAATAAGGTTTGCAAATCATATGTTGAGCTTCACGCTGTTGGCTTCATTGCGGTGCAGGCTGCTTTCACTTCTACAGGTTTAGCTCATCATTAGGAATGGATTCATGCTTGTTGTTTGCACTGTTTCATTGTGTGGCCTAGAGTATGTTCTGTATGTAGGCACATGACCAATTTCACTGTAAAAGAAGGCACTTTGTTAAATCAATATCCAGGAATACAAATTGTGTAGAAAGTAAGTTTATTCCAAGATAGGAGGCAATCCCCGGCACACATCCGATGGCTCCGTGCAACAGCAGTAACTGATTTACATTCACTGAATAACATAGTATGGTACATTGCAAACAGCACAGTGTAGCGAGGAATACACATTTGAAAGAATACATGTCACGAGGAATACACATTTGAAAGGATACATGTCACGAGATGCATTTGAAAGTAAATACACTCGCGAGGTAGGCGCGAGTCTGTGCACGTGAATGCCAGCGCGAAACAGGCAAGCACAAGATAACATATGAACACAACACACCTTCCTCCCTTATAAAATGAAGCAAATAAGGAAAGAAAAAAAAAATTGTGAAACTCAAAATTTTCCCACCATATAGGCAACAAAATCTGACAACCACCTTGGTTTTTTCGTGGTTCTTTTCTGTAAAGAAACATTATCACCTTGGGATTGAGGAATACCCTGATTGAAATTGCTGGTGTTGGAACAACAAGGTGTTACATCTCCACCATGATTGGTGTTGCTAGTGGTGGAGCAACAAGGTTCATCATAAACAGCATCTCTACTCAAATCCTCATCTAAATATGAAAAATCAGAATTTTCCAATGTAGATTCTTTACAATAAATATCTTTATCAGCCTTGAGAATAGCAATTCTACTGAGATTCCAAACTTTATTGTCTGATAATCTTACAGAGTTTTTAAAGATTTCAATGACCTCAAAAGGACCCATAAACGCACTTTCCCCTTTCTTGACCTTCCAGGGTTTTTTAACTTTCACCATCATCCCAATTTCTACCTTTGGATCCGTTTTAGAACCAAATTTCTCATCAAAGTACTTCTTATTAGAACAGTGAGTACGAATAAGGTTCTCTTTGACTTTCTTCAGATCCACATTAGAGGAGGATGACTTCACTAACCATGATGGATTCACCTTAGTCCTAGGAGTTCTCCCCCTCATGATTTCAAACGGGGAATAACCCGTCATTGAATTCATAGTTGTTCTATACATCCAAATTTTTTTAAAGATTTCAATCTCCCATTTCTTATCATCCTTGCCAACAGACTGTATGGCACTCTTGAGAACTCTATTGAACCTCTCTATAACTCCGTTGCCACTGGGATTATATAAAGAGGTGGTAGAGTGTACTATGCCAAGCCTTGCAAAATAATCATTGGCTTTTTTCGAATTGAATTGAACTCCATTATCAGATATAATCCTTACTGGCAGTCCTTCCTCAATGAAAACTCTATCTAAGAAACATAGTACTGAATCAGTATCTATTCCTTGAACAATTTTGATCACAGGCCATTTAGAGAAAACGTCAATAGCTGCAATTACATACTTAGAATCATAACCAACGGGGCCCATAATGTCAATAGCAATGGTCTCCCATGGATTGTCAGGAATGGTGTGCACACCCATATTTGGTTTCAGGGTGACTAATGACTTGTCAGAGTTCGCGCAAACAACACAATTCCTAACCATTCGCTCAATAAACATATCCATCCCAGGCCACCAAAATAAACGCTTGACTAGCTGTTTAGTTCTGACCATGCCACTATGCCCTTCATGACTTTGTAAAACAATAACCTTCCTCGCACCTGTAGGTGGGACAATACGTTCACCTCTCTTAATGATATCTTCACAACATGAAAGCTCTGATCTTACTTCCCAGAAGCTCTTCAAACTAGAATCAAGATACTTTTTATCAGGCCAGCCACTTGTAACATAATTTGTCACACTTTTTAAGGTTTCATCAACTTCAAATTTCTCTCTCCACAGAGTCTGATCAATGGAAATAGGACCTTCATCATGAATCAAAGCAATTTGAAAATCATCCCACTCATTATGCAAATCTTCTTGAATAGGTAAAGGCATCCTTGACAGAAAATCAGCAGACACATTTTCTTTCCCGGGTACATATTGTATGTCATAAATGAAATCTTGTAAGCGCATGGACATACGTGCAATACGAGCAGAGGCTCTCAACATCCCTTCAGTGGTAAGAAGACGTACCAGTGGTTTATGATCACTCCTCAGTACACATTCTTTACCCCAAATAAATACTCTAAAATGTTCCAAAGCCCATATGCACGCTAAAGTCTCCCTTTCTATTGTGGAGTATTTTTCTTCAGCAGGAGTAAGAGCCCTAGAAGCATGTGCAATAATGACCTCTTTTCCTTCCTTAGTCTTTTGAGTAAACACAGCCCCCAGACCCTTCGAACTAGCATCAGTGGTGATGATGTTTTGTAAAGATGGATCAAAACAGGAAAGAGCATTGGCAGAACAAATGGCACCTTTCACATCACAAAACTCCTTCTCACATTCATTGGTCCATTCAAAAGCAACTCTATTCTTAATTAACTGCCTAATGCTGTATGTCCTGCATGAAAAATCAGGTACATACCTGGCGTAAAATTCCACTAACCCTAAAAATGATCTCACATCGTCCTTTGATTTAGGATGAGGGGCAGATTTAATGGCTTCTAAAAGAGAAGGTTTAGGTTTGATACCTTCTTCACAGAGTTCATGCCCCAAGTAATTCACAGAATGAACACCAAATTTACACTTTTCGTGCTTAATAGTGAGGCCATGTGCATTCAGTGCACCTAAAACCTCTTCTAAAGCAGAGATATGTTTATCTTTGTCATCATTAAACACCAAAATGTCATCCTGAAAACAGATGGCATTTTTACAGTCTTTCAGAATATCTTGCATTACTCTTTGAAAAATGGCTGCCGCAGATGCCAAACCAAAAGGCATCCTGTTGAATCTGAAACACCCAAAAGGTGTAATGAATGCAGTTAAATCTTTGCTTTTTTCACTAAGTTCTATCTGGTGGTAAGCCGCAGATAAGTCGATGGTTGAGAAAAACTTAGAACCACCAACCACAGATAGCATTTCTGAAATACGGGGAAGGGGAAACTGATCTACAATGATATTATTGTTGAGGTGGCGAAGATCAATGCAGAGTCTCACCTTACCATTGGCCCGTCTGGCAACCACTATGGGCGAAACCCATTCAGATGATTCAATTCTTTCTATTATGCCCCCTTCCACTAAACCATCTAACTCATTTTTTACTTCTTCTCTGACAGCAAAAGGTATATTTCTTGCTTTTGGCACCTTTGGGCAAGAGTTCTCTTTTAACCGAATTTCATGTTTAAAGTTGGTTAACCTCCCAATACCTTTCGAGAAAACATTAGGAAATTTACTTAACATTAGTGAAGAAATCCCATTCTGTTCATCAACTAACATCACAGGATTGGGACTATTGGGATCAAGTATGATATCAAGCTTACCAAAATCAAACCAACTAAGCACTGAAGGACCTTTCTTTGAAACATATAATTTTGCAATACATTTTCTATTTTTAAATCTGAAGACTAGAGTCCTGAACCCTAAGATATCTATCGTTCCGCCAGAATATCCCTCAGGGTTGATGTCACTTTTCTCTAGATGACTGCCTAACCTAGGCACAAACATTTTATTCCAAACAGATTCACACACTATAGAATAAGGAGATCCAGAATCTGCATACATGTTGATCTTTACACCACCAATAATCATATCACATAAAGGCTTTTTCTTAATAGTGGTATCATTTACATTCAGGATGACAGATTCTTTTATATTAAGAACAAAAGAACAGTTGTTAGAATAATTAGTGAGGTCTTCATCATCACTATAGTCGCTTAATTCAATGCACTTCACCTTCTGGTTAACTTTACCCCTTCTACATGCAGAAGTGAAATGACCCATTAAGCCACAGCTTGAACATTTCTGTTTTAGACCTGGACAAATTTTGTTATTGGCTAAGTGTGACTCACTGTTGCACCTAAAACACCTTAAATCACTCTTGGAATTTTCAGAATTTCCTTTTGGAGGAAAAGTTTGTCTCTTTTTAGAAGGATCTCTATTTTTGTTATCATACTTTTGATTAATCTTTGACACAATGTCTTTACTGGCAGAGACTTCCTTCCCTTTGACTTGTTGTGCACTCCTACAAGAGAGTTCTGCTTTTCTTACAATAATGAAATCTAAGTTCTCGTCACCATTGATCCACAATCTCTCTTGTATAGTTTCGTTTTTTGAGTGCATGACCACCTGATCTCTAATTAGATCTTCTTGTAAGTTGCCAAATTTACAATCTAATGCAAGAGTTTTTAAAGAAGATACAAAATTGTCAACAGATTCCTCAGTTAACTGTTTTCTCTGGAAAAACTTGAATCTAGAAATTCCTATACATACTTTAGGAGAACAATATTTGTCAAAATCATAAATAGCCTTATCAAAAACATTCATATCTCCACTGGCTTGTGAAATGGGCAATTGATTAAAGGCTTTCAGACCCTCTGGTCCTAAGGAATGCAAAAAGATACCCTTTTTTTCAGGAGCTTTCATCTTCCCATTTGCATCTAAAGTTTCTATGTAATTTAGGAAGTAAGCCTTCCATTCTATCCACGGCATACAAGGAGAACCACCTGCCGACCAGTAACTTTGTGGTGGGGAAAGAGTATACCCTTGTGCACACATAATGAAGGAAAATAAAGGCTTGATCAATATTCAATGTAAATGTATAAGCACTTTGCTCTCAATTTAAGAAAATAAAAAAAAAATAATTAAATAAATGTTAATGTAAATAAGATGGTAAAACCCAATGAAGATAAGTCAAAGTACTTGTAAATAGTTGGTGAAGGAGGAAAAAAACGAGTAGTTCCAAGTTCCTTCCAGAAGAACGATGTGTTGCTGTTTAAACTCAGTATTTGCTAAAGCAAAATCAAAGAATTCACTTTCCTTTCCTTTCTTCCTCTCACTCCGTAGACCATGAAATGACTTTTACCTTTTTTTTTTTTAAGTAACTGGTAGAAAACGGAGAAAAAGAAAGTCACCTCTTTACTTTTCACTAATATAGGCGAAGAGTAGCGTCTCACGGAAATACGCTGATCATTTTCCGCCCACAATCCTCTTCCGCTCACAATCATCCACACGGAGAGTGTATGCGCATACACACAGCGCGGCAGAAAACTGGAGAGAAGACAAATAGAGGTGCGTAGGAAAGGTAAATTAATTTAAAATCAAACCACAGTAGATCGGTGATCGTCCGACTTGTTGTAGTCAAATCTCGTTGAAATTGAAGTGATGAAGCACGTATTAATATTCAGCAACGTGTTCAAAATCCATCGGAAATTAATAAAGTAAGATTAAATGTCAGGAAATGCCTCCAAATGGTCCGTAAATGCTCCGTCCCTCGTCGCCAAATTGTTAAATCAATATCCAGGAATACAAATTGTGTAGAAAGTAAGTTTATTCCAAGATAGGAGGCAATCCCCAGCACACATCCGATGGCTCCGTGCAACAGCAGTAACTGATTTACATTCACTGAATAACATAGTATGGTACATTGCAAACAGCACAGTGTAGCGAGGAATACACATTTGAAAGAATACATGTCACGAGGAATACACATTTGAAAGGATACATGTCACGAGATGCATTTGAAAGTAAATACACTCGCGAGGTAGGCGCGAGTCTGTGCACGTGAATGCCAGCGCGAAACAGGCAAGCACGAGATAACATATGAACACAACACACTTTTGTACATAATGTGTATAATTTAAAGAAGGAAGCAAGCACATTAAGAAAGTTATTAAAAAAATAGATTACATAAATTAATGCAGGTCTGCTTGCACAGCAGCGATGCGCGTCATTGTTTTAGTTTTATTGTAAACATTCCAATGATTTTGAGAAATGTTTCTATTAGTACCATATTTGAATAACTATTTTTTTGTGCCTTAATTTCTTCAACCAACATGAGCACGCTTCGACATTTACAGGTACTAAGGGCTCTGCACGTGAGGACAGTGGTAGTTTTTAGTAGCCTCTTATTGTGCATTTTCAACAACATTTAAGGGTAGGATGCCTTTGCTTTGAAAAGTGATGTTTTTGGTATGACTGGTGATTGGAGGGAGGGTGGGAGGAAACACAGGGGGAGGGCATGTGGGGGGTAACATGGACAAGAATGGAGCGGTCTGATAAAAAAAACATTCCGCGCTGGGCATGTCAGACTACTTATGGTCTTTTGCAGGATTGGAGGCAGCACAGAGTGGTGTCAACATGGACAATGATGGGTGGCCATTCGGCGGTCTGTTTACTGAGTGCAGTGGATGAGCACGACCATGTGCGGAATTGCTGCCGCGGTTAAGCGGATAATTTACATAATCTATTTTTCTAATAATTATCTTAATGTGCTTGCTTCCTTCTTTAAATTATACACATTATGTACAAAAAAGCCTTTTTTTTACAGTGAAATTGGTCATGTGCCTACATACAAAACATACAGTAGGCCACACAATGTAACAGTGCAAACAACAAGCATGAATCCATTCCTAATGAGCTAAACCTGTAGAAGTGAAAGCAACCAGTACCGCGATGAAGCCAACAGCGTGACGCTCAACATATTATTTGCAAACCTTATTAGTTCCTTTGAGGTTTTGCCTTGCAGCCTCAATCAGTGCAACATAATTATTTAGGTGTAGCACTTCAAGCCACTAAATACAGCTGCTCAGCAACAGCCCCAACGTAAGCGCACTAGTACTAGAACATACCTTAAAATACACAGCTCTTGAATCACCCTCTGAGTACTCACTGCACTCCAGTTCATTCCTCAAGGTCAATATCTGTAAGTTTTGATTAAAAAATAGTAGTGCTGGGGGGAGTGGCCAAGATGGCGGCGGAGTAGGACGCCTTTCCGAGCCGCTCCGGCGCTGATCCGACAAAGCATCTTATAGCACGGTCCTGAGGGTCCTGAGGGTCCTGAGGGAGCGGTCTCACTTCAAAGGTGCTGCGGAAGTCCCCCTGGCATAGCAGGGAGGTTTGGTGCCGTCGGTGGGGCGGAGAGACTTCGAGATCGACCACAGGACCGACTGAGCTCTGTGGCCTGCGCGACCCCGGACTTTCTTGGGTCTTGGCGGCCGATGTAGGAGGAAGGCGGAGCTCCTGAGATCCCGCCTGGAAGCTCCGAAGCTGGCTGAAGGTGGAGAACCGCGCTGAATCGGCGAGGCGGCGGATCTTGCTACAGGGGTGGCTTGGAGTCATCTAGCTTGTGGCGTGGAGCGGGCCCACGAGGCTTGGAGGAGGAGGTTTAACAGTGCCCGGCGGTGTTCGCCGAGAGGAGGCCCGAGGCATCTGAACACCGGTGGCGGCGAGACTGGGCAGTGGCTGTGGCCCTGAGCGAGACTGGTGGTGGGGAGCGGTGCCAGGTCGGCGAGCTCCGGTGAGGCCCGATCTGTGCAGGAGGAGGACGCGGCCTACGGGATAGCGACGGCATTCATGCATGGCCGCCATTGGACTTTGGGTCGTCCGCAAGCTTGAGCTTTACCCTGGACGCTTGTAAAGCCTAGGGAACGAAGACCCGGGCTGCGGAGTGGGCCGTGAACGTTTCTTCAGAAGTACTACGGCCCTATAGTTCGAGGCTTGGTCACTGGGTTCTAGACTGGGACTAGTTTGGCCGCGTGGCGCTTGGGTGTAGTGCTGCTTGCCACCATGTCTAACGTGCAGAGCAAGGGGCGCCCGGGGAAGGATGGCACTTTGAAATCTTCCCAGCAACCGGCATCCCCAGGAGCTAGTGGTTCCTCGAAGCAGTCGGACGATGAGGCGCCGGCGACGAAGGCTTTTATGACTGAACTCTTTGCCTCCATTAAGGAAGACATCTCCGAGCTCCGCGCGCAATTGGCCTCCGATCTACGGGAGGTGCGGAGGGACGTGGACGGTATAGGCAAGAGGGTGGCGACTCTGGGGAACCATGATTTAAGTATGGCCAACGATGTGCACTTGTTGCAGCAGGATATCATCCGCCTCACCGAGCAGAACCTGGACTTACAGACACACACGGAGGACTTAGAAAACCGTTCCCGCAGGAACAACATCCGTATCCGAGCTGTGCCCTGGGATGGTGAGGCAGGAGACCTGCGTGGATATGTCCAAGACCTGTTCCTGCAGATACTGGATGAAGAGGATACGCGGGAAATTCGGATGGACAGGGTGCATAGAGTGGGGTTGCCCAGACGAGGGGGGGGCCCCCTCCTGACATTCTTGTATGTGTTCATGACTTTCAGGTGAAAGAGCGTATCCTCCGCAAAGCCAGGGCAATCACATCATTGCAGTTCAGGGACCACCGCCCTCAGCTGTATCAGGATTTAGCGGCCTCCACACTACGGAAGCGAAGGGAGTTCCGCCCAGTGACTGCCTTCCTGAGAGAGTGTGGCATCGCTTACTAGTGGGGACATCCATTTCGAATCATCTTTCGATGGCAGAACCGGCTCGCACAGATTCGCTCGCTCCAGGTGGCGAAGGACCTCTTGGGCCTGGAGGATGTACCGCCTTCACAGGAAGCAACTGCTTCTCCGTCTCGGAGGCGCCATCGCTCGTCTTCCTGGCACAGGGTGGGCGCTTCCCCTGATCGGCGGCGACCGGACCTCACTACCAGCCTGCAGGAGCGGGGCAACGCGGTGGCATCGGTGGCTTCGGCTACATTACCTGATACGCAGCAAAGCTCCGGAGCGGCGTGACCTCTTTCTTGCTGATGGATCGGCACCGGAGGGGTTCTGGCCTCCTGGTCTAGGGGTATGAATGTACTTTTGGAGGAGACACCCTTGACCGTGGCCATGGGGGATACCGTATTGGTCCCCCCGGCCTACTTCCTGAAAGGAAGGCCCCTTTCGGACTATGGACCTCTGGACACGATGAGTACTGTCTTTGCTTTCACAGTTTTGCTTTTGTTCTTGCTATTGGTTGTTTTTCGACTGGGGGGGTTGGAGATGGGGAGCTTGGGGTGTTGGGGGGGTCCCATGACGGTGGGAACGGGGGACTGCTGGATGGATGGCTGTTGGTGTACGTGCGAGTTGGCATCGTGGATAACATTGCTGTGGCTGGATGGCGAGTTTTGGGTTATGGTGGGGAGAGAGTGGCGGACTACCTGGACGTCCCTTGGATCGGGGGTTGTCTAAGCATGGGGAGGGGGACAATTGGAGTGACAGGAGAGATTTTTGGGGTCCATTTCTGTAATGCAGATTAGCATAGGGACATGGAACATTAAGGGCATGAATTCACCGCAGAAGAGGCAGAAGGTGTGGGAATATGTGGTGGATCATCACCTTGACATAGTGGGGTTGCAAGAAACCCACTTAGCACGGAAAGATGAGATGCGGCTCCGCCATAGGGCTTATCCCATTATTTATAGGTCCTCCGCCGCTACGAAACACAGGGGGGTGGCACTCCTTTTCCGAGCTGCGTTGCACTTTCAACCGGTGGAGGTGCGTCACGATAAGGAAGGCCGTTGGTTGATGGTCAAAGGGCTTATTCAAGGTCGACTGTGCACTTTTGTGGTGGTTTATTTGCCCAACGTAGGCCAGAATAAGTATTTACAGGATTTGTTGTTGAAGGTTGGAGACTTTGCGGAGGGTCATCTATTCTTGCTGGGGGATTTTAATCTGGTGTGGGACAAGGATATGGACAGCTCAGGGGGGCATAGGGCGGGCACGGGGGTGTTTTCTGCTTCGTCACAGCATGAGGTGGGGGAGCTGGGACTAGTTGATGGTTGGCGTTTTTTCCACCCTACCACAAAGGATTACACATTCTTCTCCCACGTGCATCATTCCTATTCCCGTTTGGATTCCATTTTCCTTAGCCAATCTCTACGCGGGGACGTGGTGGATGCCGCCATTCTTCCAATCTCTGTTTCGGACCATAGTCTCTTGGTGCTTAGCCTTCGTTGGTCGCCAACTGGTGCGTCGCATCGGAAGTGGTATTTCCCGGCGTCGGTGATCAGGAACGATACATCTAATCAGGCCTTGCGACTTGCTATCAGAGAATTCTTTGACCTTAATCCCCCGTCGGACACCTCACTGTCGACCACATGGGACGCCTTTAAAGCTACGATCAGGGGCACATGTCTGGGACTCAACTCGCAGATTAACGCCCTGCGGAGGAAGGAACCTGAGGCCTTGGAAGCTGAGGTGGTCGAGCTCGAACGTGCTCACAAACTCAACCCCTCGAGGGTGACCCTCCACCCGCTGACAGCGGTGAGGGGTAAAGTAAAGGCGCACTATGCCAATAGGGCCGAGCTTACGCTTCTGCGACTGGGGCGACAATCATATTCATGCGGTAACAAGGTTGGTAAACATCTGGCGCGGCAACTGCGGGATAGGAGGGAGCGGGAATACATAGGAGGGATCAGGGATGCTGCAGGTGTGCTGCAACATCGGGACGGAACGAAGGCGGACATTTTTGGACGCTTTTACGCCGAGTTGTATACAGGTGACAATCTGGATGCAGAAACACAAAGAGGGTTCTTACGACGTTTGCCGTTACCTCGAGTATCTAGAGAATGGAACGACCTGTTGGAGGCGCCAATTTCCAGAGAAGAGGTTCTCTCCGCCATCAAAAATTTGAAATTACACAAGGCCCCGGGTCCGGATGGTTACACTGCGGTCTTTTACAAGACGTATGCTACCGAGCTGTGTGATTTTCTAGTCGCTCTCTTTAATGATATGGCGTCGTCCGGAATGAACACAGGGACCCTGGCCGAGGCGGTGATTACGGTCTTGCCGAAACCAGGGAAGGACCCGGAGCATTGTGCTTCGTTTCGCCCCATAGCCTTACTTAACATTGACGCAAAACTATACTCGGCGATTATGGCGAGCCGCATACAGGATCTGTTGCCGGCGATTATCCACCCAGACCAATCTGGCTTTATTAAAGGTCGCCAGACCCACGATAATACCCGTAGAGTGGTTCACCTCATCGAAAAGGCGGACAGGTTCCGCATACCGGCTGTGCTGGTGGGCCTGGACGCGGAGAAGGCCTTCGACCGAGTGGATTGGGGCTTTCTGTTTAATACGCTAATGGCCTTCGGCTTTTCTGACAAATTCATCACTATGGTGAAGGCAAACTTTTGCAGCCCACGCTCGAGAGTGGCAGTGAATGGCCACCTAACGGCCTTCTTTCCACATTCGCGGGGCACCAGACAGGGGTGTCCCCTCTCTCCCCTGCTGTTCGCAGTGGAGAGAGGGGCTCAGGGGTTAGAGGCGGCAGACCCAGAAGCTGAGATCGGTCCTGGACCAGGGTTCAATTCCCCGCCTCGGCGGGTCTTGGGCTAAAAATTCCATGGACTCGATAATTCTCGTTCCGGTGCCTTCTCGACTCACGGGTTCACACTCTGCGACTCTGGGCAATAGCTTGCTTAATCTCCACGACGGCCCCTCGCGGCGGGATGCCTGACTTTCACCTTGTGGATACCCGCTGGGGCTATCACACAGGGGAATATCAGGACGGGTTCCCTAAGCAAGCGCCGGGACACCCACTGCGGGTAGCTGTGCGCTATATAAGCTCAACTACATTTACATTTTATTTACATTCGCGCTCAGTATTGAGCCTCTGGCGATGGCGGTGAGGGAACATGAAGGCGTGAAGGGCATACCGTTCACGGGAGAGCAACATAAAATCTCGCTCTTCGCGGACGACGTCCTGCTCTCGGTGGCGGATCCGGCTGGTTCTTTGCCCTGCGTTAGGGAAATTTTGCTTGAATTTGAAGATGTGGCGGGATTTAAAGTAAACTATGGCAAGTCTTACATTTTGAATCTGACTTTATCGCAAACTGACGTGGCTCAAGTACGGGCGTTGACACCATTGGCATGGGCATCCCGCTTGATTGTTTATCTGGGAGTACACCTGACTCCGACGGTAGGTAAACTGTTCGCGGCCAACTTCCCACCCCTCCCGACGAAGACCCGGGCAGAATTGGAGAGGTGGAAACCTAAATTCCTGTCTTGGTTGGGCAGGATACATGCAATTAAAATGGTCCTTCTCCCCAAATATTTATACCTGTTCCAGCTCTACCTATTCCACTGGATAAGCGCCTACTTCCGACAGCTCAAAACGCAGATACTGAAATTTATCTGGCAAGGGGGCCGAGCCTGTCTGTCCTTCACAGTCATGCGCCGACCTCGGTCGGAGGGTGGGGTTGGTCTCCCGGACCTGCACCTATACTATAAGGCGGCCCAATTGAGGGTCATGGTGGAATGGTCGCAGCAGCTATCCGAAAAACATTGGCTGCATATGGACCGGAGTGTGGCGGGTCGGTCCATCTGGGATTTAGCCTGGAAACCGAAGAAAGACCGCCCTTTGAATGCTTACATCAGTACCCCCACGAGCACTACGATGAAGGTCTGGGACACCCTGGCTGGCAATGAGCGGTGGACAACCTTCCCATCTCCGTTCACGCCATTGCATTTCAACCCGGCCTTTCCACCGGCGCTTGCCGAGGGACCCTTTGACGCATGGAGGGAAGGTGGGTGCAGGGCGCTGCTTCACCTGTTTCATGGCTCTGATCCTCTGACCTTTGCTAACTGTATATGGGACTACCAGGTGCCGCAGACTGATAGGTATAGGCATGTCCAATTGCTACATTGGGCCACGTCACCAGGAGTGCTGGAGGCAGCTACGAGGCCTCCCTCGAAATTTGAGGCTTTTCTGCTACGGACGTCTACCATGAAGGGAGCCATTTCCTTTCTATATCAGTTACTGCTTCAATCTGAATTGTCACCTAGGCCACGGTATATGGAGCAATGGGAGGAAATGGTGGGCAGGGATGTCACCGACGCCGAATGGTCAGCGCTTTGGAGGGACATGAACCAATTTAACCACTCGATCCACTTGCGGGAGGCTCACTTAAAGACTCTCACGCAATGGTATATGTGTCCGACTCGGCTCCACCGTATCTACCCGGCTGCCTCGGATAAGTGCTGGAGGGGATGTGGACTTCTGGGGGACTTCCGCCACATTTGGTGGGACTGCCCGGTGATCAGGCCGTACTGGGATGAAATTCTTTCCCATATCAAGGATATCCTTCAATATCCTATTGAGGACTCTATGGCCTTTGTGCTATTGGGCCTGCGGGACCCCGGTCTTGAACACCAGACGCGCTCGGATAAAAAGATTCTGTGGCTGTGCTTGGGGGCAGCCAAGCTCACACTGGCGGCGGCTTGGAAACGGAAGGAGGCACCAGCGATATCCCTTTGGCACACGAGACTTTGGAGGCTTTTGAGCCTGGAAAGAATGGCGGACATCTTCCTCGGTAATTACAAGAACTTTAAGCACGTGTGGGGTCCTCTGGTAACCTTCCTGTCTACTGGCTTGCCTTCGGCTGTTTGCCCAGCATCATTGAGATCTTTACACCTCTTCCAAATTTAGTGTGCCTGCTGAATGAATGTGGCATGTATGCGTCACCGTCATGGGGGGGGGAGAGGGGGGAACTGGGGAGTTGCACTTTCTCTTTCTTTTCCTCTGTTGCAACCGAGGTGCCTATTTTCACCGGTTGGTTCATTTCCATGGTTTTGTATAGCCTGAAGACCTGCTTGATGGGACATTTTGATTTAGCAAGACTCAGCACCAATGTGGCTTTTCCTTATGGCTTCTCTTTTTGCAGGTACCTGGACTGATTGACTGATCTTTATCTTTGCGATGTAGCGTCACCACCATTTTAAGTTGCTTTTTTTCCCCCTGTGTGGGGACATGTGCGGCACGTCGGTGCGGCTTTCTTGTGTTTTTCCCTTTTTGTTATATGCAAAATAAAAAATTTTTACAAAAAAAAAAAAATAGTAGTGCTGAGTAACATCAAGGAACTGTTTTGTTTTCACAAATACTGTATGTGGAAATTGTGTTTTCATGGATTCCAATATCCATTTTAACGAAGTTGCGTGAACAAAAAAATGTCATTCTAGCGTTTCCCTCTGCAAAGCCTCCCTCAGTCTGAAGCTTGATGGACAATTACTTTTCAAAGTATGTGATCAGAGCATTACTTTAGTGCACAGAAATTCTAGGCAGGGATCAGATTTTAAGCATGGCCCCCCCAATATTACAAAAATAATGAGCTGTCGTAGCAATTCATGTATATTTGGAGTTTATACCGCCTTCTAATTTCATGCTACAATCGTGTATTGTTCTGCTTGTGCTGTGCAGAAATACAAAAATTGTAATCGTATTTCTTCCAGGCAAATGAGAGATCACATTGCCTCTCACTTCTCAGTATAGTCAAGTTTCAATGAAGGACATTTGTTGTTTTAATGACTGCAGACAGACAGAGCAAGCCAGTCAGCCTTTTTGCCTCATCAGGGGTACTAAGAGCTATATAAATACATTTTCAGTTGACTCTGACTGACATGACTTTTCAAAGGAGACTGTAAAAATTCCATAGAAATTCAAATGCAATCAGAAAGCTGTAAAAGGTGATCAAATGTCTATAGTTCATGCAGTCGCACGTTTTCAACTTATAGCAATTCTAAACAAAAGACCAGATTTCATTTCAATGAAGTACTTGAATTGATCAGAGACTCTGCAGACTACTATTCGATCTTGCATACAGTTAACCGGCAAGGTGAGCCAGTGTTCACTTATCCAACCATCCACTTTATAGACCCATCCATCCTCTCTTTCACTCAACCATCTATCCTTTTACTCAGCCATCACTCTTTGAACCATCCATTGATCCATTGATAGATCCATCCATCCATCTACCTTTTTTTACCCATACATCTTTTCACTAACTCATCCATTTACTCTTTCACTTATTTGTCCACCCATTTACTCTTCCACTTATCCATCGGTCCTAGGATGCTTGTTTCCGGTCCAGGGATGACCTGGCTTGGCAGTTCCGGATGGACTGTTCCCATGAGGCACTGGGTCAAGACTGATTTGCATATGGCCAGGTCTAAACTGGGGTGGCATGGTGAGCAAAAGAATTATGGATTTAACCCAGATCTCTTGACTGGCGGTGAATGTTTTGATTTGTTATGCATTTCATCCATCAATTGTGTGTCTTTGGCTCCCTTTCACCCAGCCATCCATCTATCCTTCCTTTCAATCATCCATTCCTTCACTCATCCATCCTTACAACCATTCTTACACTCATCCATCCACCCTTCCACTGACTCCAGCCATTTACCATTTCACTCATTGATCCATCCTTTCACTCACCTATCCATCCATTCTTACTCTCATCCATCCAATTTTCCACCATCCATCCATTCACTCACTCACTCATCCATCTGTCTATTCATTCTTTCACTCACTCATCTATACATCTATCCTTCCTCTTACAATCATCCATCCCTACATCAATCCTTTTATCATTCATCCATGCATGTACCCACCCATCTTTTCACTCACCTGTGATCCACCATTTTGCTCAAACATGTATTCATCCATTTATACTTTCACTCATTCATCCACCTTTTAACTCGCTCATTCTTCCATCCATTCACCCTTTCACTCATCCATCCATCCATTCATCCACCCTTTTATCCAGCAGTTCATCTGTCTTCCCTTCCACTCATTAATGGATTCTTTCACTCATCCATCCTTACATCCATCCTTCACCCACCATCCATCCATCATGCGTTCATCCACCCATTCAACACGTCCATCCATCCAGCCTTTCACACATCCATTTATCCATCCATGTATCCATCCTTCTTCCCTTTCACTCATCCATGTTTACATCCATCCTTTCACTCATTCATTCATGAATGTATCCATTCAACCCTTCTCTCACCCATCCATCCACCATTTTATGCATCCATTAATTCTTTCAAACATTCACCTTCCCACCCATTCACACAGCTATGCAGAAATAAAAGTTACTCAAGCTTCTTTGTTGCTTTTATTAGGTGACAGTGGACACTTGGAAATGCAGGAGTTCACTAGAGCGAGGAGTACTCAAACAACTATTACACAGAGGCAACCCAATTATGTCATTGGTGGGGAAAAAGTTAAATGTTCGCTTTCCTTGTCTTTTTTTTTAACAGCCACTCACTACATACATCCAATCCACACCACAGTTTTCCACATCATGCCAAAAAATTCAACATCATACACAAAAATAAACTCCACTACATACCACTCCACGACACAAAAAAACATTCCACACAATTCCACTCCATAACGCACTATCCCACTACACATAATTCCAGTACACTCAATACCACATAATTACTATCTACATATTTCCACTGCACACCGTGCCACATAATTCCACTACACAAATCCACTCCACACCAAACAATTCAGCCCCACACATTTCCATAACTAACAATTCGAATCCAACCCACATAATTCCACTACAAACCACTTCCATGCGCTCCACAGCACATTGGTAAAAGACATTGTCATTTACAGCGCAAATAGGTCTAACTCAACCAAATGCGAGACCTATTGCATTTCCAATGCTTGTTCGATTTAGAGAACCATCTAAAAAGAATTTGCTCTAAGTACTTCAAAATGATTTGCAGACTTTTTACTGCGGGCAAACTCCTGCCTTTTCTTGACGCTAGTATTTTCCCCACGATAACCGCTGTGTTTTTTGGGGGGTAAGTGTCCCCCTATTTCCCCACTTACCTCCCACCCTGCCCACAGGCATTTCGCCACCTGCAACTGCAGCGCTTTTCATTTAGGCGCTGCGATGCAGGAGGCGAAAAGACCATCAGCTAAATAAACACGGCGCATAGTCTGCATACCCTTCAAATCATGTCACTGTCTTATAAACCATCTGTACATCCTTCTTACAGCAAGCGTAACAGATCCTCCAAGTCCCTATGGCTACATTGATCCATCCTTTTTTTAGCATTTGTGGAAGCATTAGATTACAATCTTCCCTTTGACAGACCATCAACATGATTTGTGGCAATGTATGATTCTTCTCGATGTAGTGAAGAGCCAAAGGTGATGTACATGTTAGACCTATTTTTATCCCTTCTGGTCTTGGCTTTTTTTGTTTTACACTGACATAATACAATTTGTTTGGGCAGGACATTTCTGCAGTCATTGCAATGTTGTCTAAACTGTGTCCCTTATAATATTATCAGCACTACAGAAATTGTCTATCTTTCATATACTGACAAAACAATTTGCATCAAAGAATTAAACTTGTGCACTGCAAACAACGCTAGCATATGAAATGAAAACAAGCACTGGCGTTGCCAATAGGTCTCGCAGTAGGAAAGTTGGAGCTATTGGTTTTGTAAATGACACATTTTATATTTATGTGTTGGTTTTGAAAATCGCGAAATTAATACTTTTGTCATTTACAATGCCAATACTTTTAACTTTTGCAAATATGACACTCATAGTATTTGTAATGCAAATGTTTTGTATTTACGTGACTTAGATGTATTGATATTACAAATAACAATGGTTATGAAATTTTTTAAATAATTAATACTTAAATAAAAGTTATTGTAATTTATAATGGCAATAGCTTAAACTGTTGTAAATACCTTTTGTGAAGATTATGTTCAGTGTATTTTATTGTGAGGAAAATAAAAGAACAGAAGTGAAATATTAACGTCTTTTTGTGACATTTGTGTAATGTGAGAGAGTGTGAGTATGAGTGAGTGTGAAAAGGGTGATTGATTGTGATATGATGTGTGATGCTGATAGGGTGTGTGAGTGTGTTAGTGTGTGTGATTTTTGAGAATGTTATTGAGGGTGTGTAAGGGTCTTTGAGTGAATTGTGTGTGAGGGTGAGTGTGTGTGAGGTTGTGTGAGGGGGAGGGTGTGTGTATTCCGATGGTGTGTGGTGTTGTGAGGATGAAGGTGTGTGCGTGTGCCTTTGTATGATGTAGAGGGTGTTATGGTGACGGTGTGTGTGTGTGAGGTGAATTTCCGTTTAAAATCATGATTTGAATGTTTGTGAAAAAACACTTCTGGTTTCAGCACTGGCATAACAGTTTCAAACCATGAGATAAGATGATGTCCCTGTGCCTTAGTTGCTTAGTAGTGAAATGACAGTGTTTATAAACGTCCTCTCGTAGTAGGAAAGAAAGGGTTAAAGAAAGGTTAAACAGTTCAGTTCCCACGGTGCGCATTGACGTCGAATCGCAGTGGAATGTCCAAGGTGTGTATTTGTCATTGACGTAGGCACAATGTATTATTTGAGTCGGTTTTTTGTAGGTGTAATTTTACACCAGCATTTAATTGCATATTTACAAGAGAAATTTTGCCCACTGCATTGAGAGAGAGAGTGTGTGTGTTGGGGGGCGGGGGAGGGGTGTGTGTGTTTTTCTCAAATCTGTCTGCTGGTTTGGTTGTCTATCAGTGAATATGCTTTGTGATGTTATCAGTGGCCATCAACGCTGCACCTTGAAACAAAGAAGGTGCGGTACTCTGACGTATGTCTCTTCCACCATTAAGAAGGATGTTGGGATAACTGTGGCCAGAAACAGATGGGGAAGCCTTTCAGAAGTGGTGATAATATTTAAATGGTCCAATTCCAGAGGTGGACACCAACTGTGGGACAGGGCAGACTGAGCACTCCCACCGCCATTCACCCCACTTAAGCCTCGGACTGAACAAGGCAGGCCTGGCTGCATGGGCATCGGTGAATGTGTCTGGGTGCCATCAAAGCAGAGCTCTGTTTGCAGATGCAAAACTCCCTACCATTAGTTTGCAGAACAATTGGCCCCGTTTTGATGTCGGCACCTTGATAAGAGAGGCTGCAGTGGGAGGTGGAGTCTGATGTGTGTTGGATGGATGGGTTTCTGATGGATGATGAGGGGTAATTGGCACTCACTCACCCTTTGTTGAGGCTCCCCGCAGGGCTGCAGCTTGCCTTCACTTAGGGCCAATGTTTATGCAAAAGTCCCAGGGGGCGCTGTAGGGGGCAGAGACCGAGAGTGACTGTCGGCATTGCAGGCTGTCTCGCGAGTCCTGCTCGGATCCCTCGAGTGGCCCGAGTGCAAAATAAAGTTATGGGGCCCAGCAGCAGGTGAAGTGAATGAAGAGCCGTACGGAAGCAGGGCTCCGTGCATCAGAGGTGGGCAGTTTATTTTCAGCGACCCCTGACGTCATGGTGTGGGGTGGGGGTTTGTTTACGAAGCCTTCCTCTCCAGTTGAAGTACCAGTTTGCTGTCCATGGGGTGAAGCGAGTGGAGCACGGCGCTGCCCAGCTATTTACTTACAACGTAGGAACCTAGGTGCATGTTACTTCAGCAACGAAAATAGAAGCTAAAAAATAAATTAGCATACTTTTGCATACTGAGTAATATTGTTGCTGCTGGTGCTATGGGAAGTGTTACAGCGCCTAAATATTTCAAGTTCCTTATACGTACTAACACAGCTTGTTTTTGTTCCGCAGAGAGCCAAAGGGCGCTGCTGACTCGGGAATGCACGATATGTCTCTCATTGAAGACGTGGGCTTGGATGAAAAAGCTGTTAAAACAGGCTGGGGTCCAATTTTACCTTTGCGAGTTCAGCAAGAAATCGGAATTTAAAGCCTCTACTCCCGAGAGAAGACAGATGCCTGTTGGTAACTCATTATTACAATCTAGCCGTTTTTCTTTAATGTGTGAGTTCGGCTCGAGTGCACGCAAAATTCATGAGTTTATAAAAGTATGTGCATTACCAATAGAATCAATTAAAAAAAACAAGAGCGGCCGGGCTGCAGCTTGCCTCCGCTTAGGGCCAATGTTTATGCAAAAGTCCCAGGGGGCGCTGTAGGGGGCAGAGACCGAGAGTGACTGTCGGCATTGCAGGCTGTCTCGCGAGTCCTGCTCGGATCCCTCGAGTGGCCCGAGTGCAAAATGAAGTTATGTGGCCCAGCAGCAGGTGAAGTGAACGAAGAGCCGTACGGAAGCAGGGCTCCGTGCATCAGAGGTGGGCAGTTTATTTTCAGCGACGCCTGACGTCATGGTGTGGGGTGGGGGTTTGTTTACGAAGCCTTCCTCTCCAGTTGAAGTACCAGTTTGCTGGCCATGGGGTGAAGCGAGTGGAGCACGGCGATGCCGAGCTATTTACTTACAACGTAGGAACCTAGGTGCATGTTACTTCAGCAACGAAAATAGAAGCTAAAAAATAAATTAGCATACTTTTGCATACTGAGTAATATTGTTGCTGCTGGTGCTATGGGAAGTGTTACAGCGCCTAAATATTTCAAGTTCCTTATACGTACTAAGACAGCTTGTTTTTGTTCCGCAGAGAGCCAAAGGGCGCTGCTGACTCGGGAATGCACGATATGTCTCTCATTGAAGACGTGGGCTTGGATGAAAAAGCTGTTAAAACAGGCTGGGGTCCAATTTTACCTTTGCGATTTCAGCAAGAAATCGGAATTTAAAGCCTCTACTCCCGAGAGAAGGCAGATGCCTGTTGGTAACTCATTATTACAATCTAGCTGTTTTTCTTTAAGATGTGAGTTCGGGTCGAGTGCTTGCAAAATTTATGCGTTTATAAAAGTATGTGCATTACCAATGGAATCAATAAAAAACAAGAGCGGCCGGGAAACTGAAAGTACGGCCGGCCAGCCATGATTAATTAGGGGAGGAGAAGCCGCAGAGCGCATGCTGGGCGAAGCCCTTTGATGTGCTGTGTGGTCGTTAAAAAAAATGCAATTAGGAGGGAGTGAGGCTGATGCGCGTGCTTGTTTGGTCACAGTACGGCCGGCCAGCCATGATTAATTAGGGGAGGAGAAGCCGCAGAGCGCACGCTGGGCGAAAACCTTTGATGTGATGTGCGGCCGTTAAAAAAAATGCAATTAGGAGGGAGGGAGGCTGATGCGCGTGCTTGTTTGGTCACTTGATTCACGTGAACTCAAAGAAAACCGCAGCAAGAAGCCCTTGGTTTGAGGAGGATTTTGAGCACTTGAGTTCTCGCTCCGCTCAATGCGCTTGCGCGCATTGATAGGTCGCGAGACCTAAAAAACAGCAAGACTACAAGCACAGAGAAAAATAGGACACAGACAGAGGAGGCCGAGGACCTCTTCAGTCTGTATCCTGTTTTTTAGGTCTTGGGCCTAGCGTACACTGCGCAGCAGTGTCGCGCAGCCAGAGTCCTTTCCTGGGGGTTTTGAAAATGGACCTGGAAATTCCACTTAGCTCGTGCGTGTTATTTCCTAGGTCCATTTTCATTGGCCTTTGCGTGCGTGTACTTTTAAAACAGAAAACGCAATAGGCCATGGGCAGTCGCGTAGCTCCGCCCATGGCCTATTGGTATCTATTACGCGCACCAGTGGCCTTATGTCTTTAATTATCGCGGCCATCGCGGCCGCGATAATTGAAGACATATGCTCGCAGTGGCGTGCGCACGCACACCACTTGCGGGCTTTTTTTTTTTTTACTATAGCGATCGCTTTCACTGCTGCTTGTTTTTCTATTTTTATTTAAAGCCGCTCACAACTTACTCAGGAGTGCTGTTGTAAACATCGCTGTTCTTATCTGATGTGCTATTGTAGATTGCAGCGTCACGACTGGTAGTTAAAGACTGAACAATTTCAGAACAATTTCAGACGAGTGTTCGTGTTTTAATTTTTTAATTTAAACGCATTCACTCGATTTGCTCAGAGAGTGACATTGTAAACATTGCTGTTCTTTGCAAGAGTATTACTGTAGTTTGCAGCTTCGTGAATCCGTCCTTACTGGTAGTTAGAGACTGAGACATTTTAAGAAATGAGCGCTTGTGTTTTCATTTTTTATTTTAAACATGTTCACCCGATTTGTTAATGTAACTGGCTAGGTATCTTTACGGTACAGCAATTCAATATCAAAACTTCACCATGGCCAACGGATGTCACATAGTCAACTACGTTCTGGGGTGATGTCTATAAACGCGCATTGACGAACTGCAAGTACACGCCTGTTGAGGAGTTCAACAATCATATTCCTTTTGACAACCTGAGGGTTGGCTTTATAAAATTCTGATGTTTGAGGTGCGCAAGGTCAGTGAGATCTGGAGCTTTCAGTCACTGCAGCCTCAGCACATTGGTTTCTCCACCCTTCCACTATGCAATAAAGTTGTATTTGTTTCCTTCTATATTATTTGCATGTGTGTGTCTGTAAATGCAAGTGAGAGCTAGAAATAGCGGGTGAGTTTAGTTGTCGCTATACCTGTGATACTGCATTCAACAGATAAAAGAGCAGCAACCACATCTTCTAGTAGGCTGCAATAAGCTTGCAGTACCTTATGTGGCTCATAGAAGTCCCTTTAGAACTTCAGAGG
Source organism: Lissotriton vulgaris (assembly GCF_964263255.1). Lineage (NCBI taxonomy): Eukaryota > Metazoa > Chordata > Amphibia > Caudata > Salamandridae > Lissotriton > Lissotriton vulgaris. The sequence continues at coordinate 1,132,501,134 of NC_141697.1, forward strand.
GACACCTAGTAACAGCCACACAGACGCACAGTAGAGAATTGTGGAGAAGTGTGGCTCAATGATTAGAGCGGCAGACCCTGATGCAGAGGTCTAGCCGGGACCAGGGTTCAATTCCCTGCCTCGGTGGGTCTTGGGCTCAAAATTCCAGGGACCTGATAATTCTCGCCTCGGTGCCTACTCCAATCATGGAGTCCCACTCTGCAACTCCTCGCAATAGCTTCCTTAATCTCCACAACGGCCCCCACAACGCTAAGGATGCCTGGCCTCCACCTTGGGGGTGCCCAGGAGTGGACGCCTCACAGGGAAAGCCAGGATGGGTTCCACAGCGGTATTCGTACAAGCGCCTTGAGACCCTTGCGGGTGAGTAGTGCGCTATACAAGTATCAATTTACATTTTACATACAAGTATCAATTTACACACAAACAGCCACACACACACAACCACACCCACAATCACACACACAACCACAACCACACACACAACCAAACACACACACAACCACACACCCACAACCACACACACAACCACACACAACCACGCACACACAAACACACACACACAACCACACACACAACCACACACACACAAAACCACACACAACCACACACACACAACCACACCCACAACCACACACAAACAACCACACACACACAACCACACAGCCTCAGTGCACAATTTCTACAGGCACACACACCACCAGCCATCAGTGCGCACATCACTTGTTAACGCATTCAAAATTAACTATTGTAGCAATCGCAGTATGGCGCACTTTACTTTTAAACCTATTCATCTAAAGCGCAGCATGCACCATTGCTACAAAAATAAATAAAACACTTTTTGGCCTACAATTTAAAGACTTTTGTTGCAGCTTCACAGCAGGTGACCGTCAATGTTCCCCCATGGGTGACAAGGTGATGGAGGGAGGAAGGCGTGTGATGTCAGCAGGTGCTAAGACCAGTCAAATAAACTAGAAAATTGTAAATCAACTGAACCCCTTTTTACCTGTGATACTGCATTCAACAGACAAAAGAGCGGCAACCACATCTTCTAGTAGGCTGCAATAAGCTTGCAGAACCTTATGTGGCTCATAAAAGGCCCTTTAGAACTTCAGAGGGACACCTAGTAACAGCCACACAGCCACACACACACACAATCACACCCACACACAACCACACACACAACCACACACGCACACAACCACACACACACAACCACACACACAGCCACACACAACCACACGCACAATCACACACACACAAACACACACACAACCACACACACAGCAACACACACACAACACCACACACACACACAACCACGCACAAACCACATACACAACCACACATAAACAACCACACACACACAACCACACACACACAACCACACACACAACCACACACACACAACTGTAGCAGGGTTTCCGTTCTCCCACAGAACTGTGCACAGAGATCTAGAACCTGGGTGAGTTAGGGTGACCCAAAACTCACCTTAGTGTCAGAAATCCCCTTACCAAGCTAGCTACAGTGTCTCATTGGTCAGAACAACTTACCAATGACTTAGACAATCCAGAACATGAACTTAGGGAACCTCAGGTATCGTGGAACACATGAAAACTCTTTCGCTATATAATCATTTCAAACAAAAACTGCAAGCCAAAGAACACACGTGCAAGTTTGAAATATTTATTTTTCAATGCAAGGTTCTCAAACGCAGTATCTTATATAATATCAACATACGTATTATAAAAATCAGAGTTATCAGCATAGTCACTAGTCCATAGTAAGCGAACGGTGCTAGCATATTATAATGCAAAATCTATAGAAAGTTGTATCACCTATATTTCGCGCACCCTATTTAGCATACTATATTATATCTAAGAAGGTCTCATTTGGGTTTTTAGCAGGGCGGGCCCTTACCTCTAATGGTCAGTAGGAGAAGATCACATCAACAGCTACCAGCTCTCTGCATGCGAAGCATCAAGTGTGTCGATTCATTCCCTGTAACTCTATCTTAAACCCGCGTAGAGCCCAATGTTGGCAGCAACATTATTTGTGTTATGTCTAATGTGGTGCGAGGATCAGGCCTCCAGCAACCTTGTGTTAGGTTATTCTTAGAGGGTGCAGTTCTCGGTGTGTAGACAATTGTACCAAGTGTACCAAGCACAACTGATATCAGAGCAATAACATATTATTCTCAAAAAAATCACTTCTTTCGTCTAGGTTGAAAGCTACAATAACAATTAGATGTTGTGTGCAAACTGAAGCCGAAGGAAAATATGCTGTTTAAACATTTAATAAAATCATGCTAACTTAACACAATATATAGAAACGCAGTAACCATATGACACCCCCCAATGATCCGAGGACGGTCAAAAATGAAAAAAAAAACAAGCCAATACTATAAGAAAGGCAAAATATGAAAGCAGAGTTCAACAATATTGAGCCACGCTAAATGTATGTAGATGTATATAAAAAATCAATAATAAAAAATATGTATGAATGCCTATAGTAGCCACACAAAAATATAAAAATCTTGAACTTGAGGCCAATCATAAAATCATAGGCCCAGAACATATAAACGTCAAATGTTCGTACAAGAAAAGGCACCATTCAGAATTACTAAAAAGTCACGTGCCATAATAGTGAAAGTCTTCAAAGCCACTCATGGGTGGATAGAATATGCAAAATAGGTAGCCACAGCTTCCAACATGAAATCACTGTCATCATCCGAAAACAGTTCAGCCATCCAATTTAGCAATGGGAAAGAACATACGTGCTCCTCCAACACCGAATCCTCTAGCAACATCAGAGGACAACTCAGTGGGTTCTCGAGAACGCTATGTGCCAGAAAGTCATGTGCCGCTGCGGGTATGTCTCACTGACCCATTAGTCCATGCATCGCTGCCACGGCCATAACCCTTTCGCCAGAACAAACCAACTCGTGAGTAACTACGGGGCTCATCAGCTGATCAAAATCGACATCAGGAGAAGTCGGTAAGCAGAGACACAAATCAATGGCCCCGTCGAAATCACAGCTCAGGCAATGAAACACAGGCTGGACACATGTGAAATAGGAAAATCGAAATGATAATCCAAAAGCCGTGCTTAAAGTCGCAAGCGGTAAGGTGCCATAGTAATCAAGCATCCGGTTGCGAAACAGTGTCAGTAGGGGCTGAGCGGCTTCTTGCGCAGGATGGGCATCCATGTTTTATAAAGCAAAATATCACGAAAACGCCTGTAGCCAAAGCCAGCAAAACAGGGAATCCGCCAAACAAACTTGCGAATATAGAATGAAAGAACGCAGGGATAATACCAAATACTTTTTCAAACGTAGTCACGAGACCACTGCTAACCAATTTAAAAAAATGTGCGAGTCCAGACGTGGAGGAGGCATTAAAGATTTGATGAACCAGCTCGCAGAAATGAAACGGCAAGTCAGTATTTTTTTTTTTTTCAATTTATAATCTTTATTCGGGTTCTTAAAAAGACACCATAAAAGCACATATACAAAGTACTCACACAGAAAAATGTTAAAAAAGATACTTTTTCCTTTTAAAAAAAAAAAGTTTTATAACAGTTAAAATGTTTAAATGTTTCTAACACCATGGTTCATTAAGCTAGGGGAGCAGGAATCAATTATCCAAAGGGTCAGGTGATGTTATAGTCAAGATTCTCTAGTGTTTCTCAGCCGTAGTGCCATCCGGATGAAATTTATAGTGCAGAAAAGGGTGTAAGCATCTTCCGCTTCCTTTAGGAACTTCAGGGCGAGTTTTACATGTTTGAACTTTAAGTCTTTCAGGAGCCCCACCAGGAACTTGCGTCTTGGTACAGTGTAGAACGGGCACAATAAAACAAAGTGAAGGGTATCCTGCGGAGACCTGTGGTCGCAGCCGCAGGTACCCTTCTCTGCCACTGTAAGTGTGAACCCCGCCGGGACCGCAAAAAGATGGTGGAGCATGTTAAGCCTAAACCGGGTCATGACATAGCGGTCCTGAGCATTGTACATGACCCTCAAATAAGGTTCCATTCCTCGCTTCACTGTGAGTTCATTATAAGATGAAACAGTGGATTTATGGCTTTCTTTCTCTGCCCTTAATGTCTGAAGCCGTGCGGGAAATTTTTTTTTCACCAGAGCTTTGCTCCCGATGGTTAGAGAGTCTGGAAATGTAAAGAAGTCTACACAATCAATCTCTGCAAGTGAGGTCTTGACGTACTTCAGCCAGGGTATGGCGTGACCCTTATCTCGTTTGAGGCAATCCAATATGATTAGTCTTGTTAAGGTCGCCTCGGGGTTGGTCCATATTTTAACCCAAGCAAGAAGAGGTTTGGTTTTAATCCGGTCTTCTATGAAGGGTTCTCCCACTTCCTCATGGATTATGTAGGCCGGTACACTCTGGGGCACTTTCAAAATTCTTCTCAAGAATTTGTTTTCTTCTGTCTGTATTTGCTGTGCTTTGTTATCCAAGAAGCCCCACACTTCTGCCCCATAGGATACCTTCGCGCAGCAAATTGACCTGTACAAATTCATTATCTGCTCTGGGGACCATTTTCCTAGTCTTTGGCCATACCCCATAATGGCTCCTACCGATGCTGCCAGTTTTATTGAATGCTTCTCTACCAGAGGTTTAAAATTAAGGTGGTTGTCGAATAGTACCCCCAGGTATGAAAAGGTCTTAACCTGGTCTATCTTGTGTGGCCCAATGTGATAGATGAAATTCCCTTTTGTCAGTTGGCCTGCTGACATAATATAGGATTTTTCCAGGTTTGTCGACAGGTCCAATTTGTCCATGAACCTGACAAAACCGTCGATCAACTTTTGTAATCCTAAAGGGGTTCTTGCCAGCAAAACCGCGTCATCGGCGTATAGTAGTACGGGCACTGCACGATGACCAATTTGGGGTGAGTCCACCTTGAGTTTGAGGAGATCTTTTTCCAGCGAGTTATTGTATATGGAAAAAAGAAAGGGCACGAGGATACATCCCTGCCTTACTCCGCTGGTGCAGGCAAAGGGATCGGTCTTTTTTCCCTCTTGTGTGTACCTCACACTAGCGGTTGTGTTCCAGTGGAGGTTTTGCAGGGTATCCACTAGCGGTTGATCCACTCCTAAATCTAACAGCATGGCCCAAAGCTTTCTTCTGTTTACGAGGTCAAAAGCCGCTGAGAGGTCCATAAACCCCATGTGAATGGACCCCTTCCCCGCTATGGTATATTTGGCTATCAGAAGATATAAGTTCAAGCATTGGTCGGTGGTGGATCTGCCCTCCCTGAAGCCATATTGAATTTCCGAGAGGATCTGATGCTCCTCGGCCCAGTCTTGTAGCCTCTGTAAAATTACTCGCCCCAGTACTTTTGCGGTCACATCAATAAGTGAAATGGGTCGGTAACATTGAGGGTCATCGCGGTTCCCTTTTTTGTAAATGGGGACTATAGTCGCTGTTGACCAGGAGCGAGGCAGCCCTGCCATCACAGCCTCATTCAAAACCCTGGTGAGCAGCGGGGCCCATAGCTCGGGTTTGCTTAAGAATAAGTCAGGTGGAATTCCATCCGGGCCGGGTGCTTTATTTTTGCTGAGCCCTTTTATTCCCATTTCGACTTCTTTCAGGGTAAGATCCAATTTGGCCGGCTGAAAGCTCCTTAATACATCCCCCTGGGTTGAATGGCTTGAGTGATTATATAGACTCTGAAAATGAGTCTGCCATTGATCCGGCAGGATAATGTTCGTTATTTTTGGGGCATCTTGGTCCTGGAAACATGGGGAATTAATGACTTTCCAGAAACTTGCAAAATCTTTCCTTTCAGCAGCGTCCCTTAGGTCCTCCCAGGCTTGATTTTGTAAGCTTTGTTTACGCATCTTCTGTGCTTTTTTGTAATCCGCTCTATTCTGTGCGATCAAGATCTTATCCCTTGGTTTTGCGTGGAGGCTGTTTTTCAGCTTTTTGAGCGCCTTGGTACAGGTCGAGTCAAACCAGCGTGGGTTTGGGGGCGCTTTACTAGCCCCAGTAGACATTAGGAGTTTGTTTACATGGGACGCAATTTGTTCAAATGCCCTAATCACCAGAACTCCATCCAGGCTTGGGTCAAGACATATGTTTATTACTTCTGAACCCTCTGCTATCAGTCTTCGATAGAATCTGTCCCCATCGATCCTGGCCCATTTGATTCTTCTTCCCTGGTCCACTGCTTTTTCCATGGTGTCAGATCTCTTTGAACCCAGATTAAAATTAAGGCCTTCTATTGTGATAATAACCGGATTGTGGTCACTAAAGATGCTAGTGTCTATTATAGTTTTGCTGATATTTCTTTTTAATAAAGTGGAGACTAGAATAAAGTCGATGTAGGAGTGGCAACCTCTTCCCTTGTATGTTGGGGTTGATTCTCCTTTTTCTCCCAGCACAACAAGGTCTAGTGTTTGAATCAGATTATGCCTTTTCGTTAGTCTCTCCAGGTCCCATCCCTCTTCTCTTTTGAGTGCGTAAAATGTGGACCTTTCATTATTGTGCATCTCGACCAGTCTTTATTAAAAGGTTTGAGTTTATCACAGAGGTGGCAATTAAAATTCCCCGTGAGTATTAAACTTCGACGGTTTGGTGTCTTGTTTAGGGAGTTCAAATTTTCTAGACAGGCATCAAGCTCGTTTACGGCTATTCCCTTTTCCATCATGCCAGGAGCGGTGTACCAGTTAACTAGAAAAAAGTTACGTCTTTTTGAGTCAAACCTTAGTACTTGGAGGTTATTTGAGGCCCAGTTGATGTTTGACCAGGTGCCCTGGATGTCTAAATTGACATATGTTACCAGTCCCCCGCTAGCTCTCCCCGATGATACTTTTTTGGCCGGAACAGAAAAACTTTTGTAGCCCTCTAAGCTATAGTCGTTTATTTCAGTGACCCATGTTTCTTGCAGGCATATGATTTGAAATTTATTTATATAGCTGAGCCAATCTTGGGATTCGAATTTGGCCGCTAATCCTGCTATATTCCAGGATACGACTTGTGAGTTTTCGCAATATTTTTCCTTTAAGTTTCCTGTTAGATCTCCTAATGGGAACACTGTCTGTTTTCCCGCTTTATCTAATGTATCCGGGCTGGGGTGTAAGCTGGGTTGTGGGCTACAAAGAGTTACTGGTGTGTTCTGTGTAATGGATGGCCTGTGTATTGGGGATTTTGTCGGGTCACCTTTTCCACTACTTCTGTTGTAGCTGCCCCCTATGCTGTGCGCAGGTTCTAATCTGTTTCCCGCCCCCTTGCTCCTTCCTGTTATGGGTGGACTTTGCTCCTTCAGCCTTATCTTATTGGGGGGTTGTGTGTCCCGTCCCTGTCAGTCGACCTCTTCAAGTACGCTAAACCTGTTCCAGTGTGCATGCTGCATTAGGAAAGGGTCATAAATTGGAATCGCGTACTGTGGCATTTGCCAATGAGGAAGTCTATGTTGGGGGACCATTTGGGGCATTCTAATCATTGGTGGTCTCTTGCTCTGCGGGGGTCTGTGAGGGGCAAATGGGTAAAAGTAGGATAAGTGTACCGGGTGAATTTGTGAGTGGGTGTAATTGGGGGGCGCATTGCAGATAAAGTTAACAGCTGCAATGTCTCTGAAGTTTATCGTAATTATGTCCCCTGCTATAGTCTTACTGCCATTGCCGACCCACTCCCCCTTCGTACTGATAGGATCTCCCCATGAATGTTAGGGGGTAGTGGTCTGTGTATTTGTAACCACTGTGCACACTTATTTTTTAACTCTACTTGTGTCTCCCTTTTGCCCTCTCTAAGAGGTGGGACACCTGTTAAAACAACCACGAATGGTAAAGCTTCAGGCGGGAGATTAATTGTCCTGAAGCGGGTTGCAGGTTTGTTTTCTTTAGTTGCGGTTAGGGTCGTATTAGTCTTAGATGTCGCCTTGGGAGTTTGCCCATTATTTCCTTGAGACGTTTGAGTGGGTTCAGGGGGTAATTTGTTAGTTTCGATGAGTGTCTGTTTATTAGTTTTGCCTGCGGTTGGTGAAGTAACAGCCTTTTGAGTTTCTTTAGTGCTTTTTTGTGTGACTCTGGTGGAGTTGTTTGCTGCCTTGTCCGATGTTAGACTGGCTTTATCTTTTATTGGTCTTTTAGGTATGGCCTCATTTTGTTTTGTTAGTGTGCCCTCTTGAGCGGGTTGGCCTTTCGGACCAACACCCTTGTTGTTTATGAGTGATGTTAGTCTGTCTATCTTGGCTATTAGAGGTTTTAATAGCACAGTGATGGAATGTTCTAGGTCCGTTTTGAGTTCCGCCACCATGTTGGTAATCCAGCAGGGTATTCCTGGCGTAGGTGGATTTATGGGCGTCACCAGATTGTGATTTCTGGTTTTGCTTGGGCCTTTTTTGCCTCCGCATTTGGAGCCGTCCTTAGGCAAGGTTTTTTCCATGGTGTGTAGTTTACTGCTGTTTTTGTTTGTTTGTGGGTCCGTTCGCTCCCTACTACTTTTGGCGGGTGCCTTAGCACAAGGGAAGTCGGCGAAAGAAGAGTGAGTAATGGCCAAACTAATGTCCGGGTCATCTGCCGAGTCTAGAGAAACTTCAGATGAGTTGATAAGAATTTCTTTGGTGTCTTGGACAATAGTCACGGGCGGTAGGGACAGCCTTCTCTCCGTGTTAGCGATAGCATTAGATACCGCCCCTATCGTTTGTTTAAGCATCTTATCAATTGCGGTTAATGTTGGTAATGGTGGGGGGAGGTCCAATTTAGATTTTGTGCTTGACCTTAACGTGGGCATCTTGGACTTCTTAACAGTCTTCCTCATAGTCTGACGTAGTGGGGGTGCGGCGGCGAAGGTGGAGAAGAATGAGTCACGATTAAATACATGGTGTGCGCGGTGCCTTGATAGACTTTGGGGGGGTGGCCCAGCCCAGCCTCCTCGTGCCTCTGAGGGCCACAGAGGGCCCGCCCTTTGCCCGGGCTTAGCCCCGGGCGTCCCGCTCGCGTCCCGCGGAGCTGATGGCTTGCTGTTTTTATAGCCCCTCCTGGCGCCTTAATCGCGCGTCAGGGAACGCGCCGCCGCCGCAAAGGCTGCCGGGATTTGGAGTCCCGGAGCGGCGGTGGCGTGCCTGGTGATGGCGGTCGCTGTAGATGGTGCTGTCCGGCGTGGCTTGGGTCCGCTACGTGTCTTCCTGCCAAGTAAGGGTACAGGTTTGTCTCCCACCGCTCCACCGAGTGCTTGCTGTTTTTATAGCCCCTCCTGGCGCCTTAATCGCGCGTCAGGGAACGCGCCGCCGCCGCAAAGGCTGCCGGGATTTGGAGTCCCGGAGCGGCGGTGGCGTGCCTGGTGATGGGGGTCGCTGTAGATGGTGCTGTCCGGCGTGGCTTGGGTCCGCTACGTGTCTTCCTGCCAAGTAAGGGTACAGGTTTGTCTCCCACCGCTCCACCGAGGGCTTGCTGTTTTTATAGCCCCTCCTGGCGCCTTAATCGCGCGTCAGGGAACGCGCCGCCGCCGCAAAGGCTGCCAAGATTTGGAGTCCCGGAGCGGCGGTGGCGTGCCTGGTGTTGGCGGTCGCTATAGATGGTGCTGTCCGGCATGGCTTGGGTCCGCTACGTGTCTTCCTGCCAAGTAAGGGTACAGGTTTGTCTCCCACCGCTCCACCGAGGGCTTGCTGTTTTTATAGCCCCTCCTGGCGCCTTAATCGCGCGTCAGGGAACGCGCCGCCGCCGCAAAGGCTGCCGGGATTTGGAGTTCCGGAGCGGCGGTGGCGTGCCTGGTGATGGCGGTCGCTGTAGATGGTGCTGTCCGGCGTGGCTTGGGTCCGCTACGTGTCTTCCTGCCAAGTAAGGGTACAGGTTTGTCTCCCACCGCTCCACCGAGGGCTTGCTGTTTTTATAGCCCCTCCTGGCGCCTTAATCGCGCGTCAGGGAACGCGCCGCCGCCGCAAAGGCTGCCGGGATTTGGAGTCCCGGAGCGGCGGTGGCGTGCCTGGTGATGGCGGTCGCTGTAGATGGTGCTGTCCAGCGTGGCTTGGGTCCGCTACGTGTCTTCCTGCCAAGTAAGGGTACAGGTTTGTCTCCCACCGCTCCACCGAGGGCTTGCTGTTTTTATAGCCCCTCCTGGCGCCTTAATCGCGCGTCAGGGATTGCGCCGCCACCGCAAAGGCTGCCGGGATTTAGAGTCCCGGAGCGGCGGTGGCGTGCCTGGTGATGGCCGTCGCTGTAGATGGTGCTGTCCGGCGTGGCTTGGGTCCGCTACGTGTCTTCCTGCCAAGTAAGGGTACAGGTTTGTCTCCCACCGCTCCACCGAGGGCTTGCTGTTTTTATAGCCCCTCCTGACGCCTTAATCGCGTGTCAGGGAACGCGCCGCCGCCGCTGCAAAGGCTGCCGGGATTTGGAGTCCCGGAGCGACGGTGGCGTGCCAGGTTATGGCGGTCCCTGTAGATGGTGCTGTCCGGCGTGGCTTGGGTCCGCTACGTGTCTTCCTGCCAAGTAAGGGTACAGGTTTGTCTCCAAGTCAGTATTTAAAAGTGCCTGCACCTCTGTGCATGTGTTAGCTATGTGAAGGACATAAGTTTCACGGGCTGAGCTCAGGGCCACTTCTTTTTGAGACAAAAGGGCTCTTATTCGGCTCAAACCGTTGAACTCCGCTCTCAAGGTTAGGATGCGCGGCCAGATGGAAACATCTGAATTCCCATGCGTGGGTGGATACAACACGTTCTTGCAACACACCACACGTTCTGATACAGTAACCACATAGGCGATACCGACCATTAACCCACAACACTCCTCGTTATTCAAAAGTAAATAACTACCGTTAGTCAACAAAGTGAATGTGGGAACTATTGCAGGAACCGGTGTGCCTTTTAAAACACAGGCCAAATTAGGCCGGTCCTGATCACAAGAACCATGCAACTGGATGTGTCTGCATATCAGTGAAAGGTCAGGCGACTGTGTGCATTCTTCACCATTCAGATTCACTTCCTGCCCTTCTTTCAGACATCTGTATGTGTATGGTAAAGACCATGTCTCATGTAGGAAAGCACTGCCTAGTGGTTCATATCCCCCTATAGCAATATATCGCATACAATTTGTAAATTTATACAGAGCAAACGATAAAGTAATAATACCATGGATAAGCCATGTAGCAGCAGCTGCCTCAGCTACAGAAAAGGGCAAAGATTCTAATTTTTCAATGTGTAACATAGAAAATGAAGCATCTCGCATGGAAAGCATGCGCTGCTTTTCAGTCAAATTAAATGGGGCAAATAGTGATGAGACGTTCATGTAACTCCAAGGCACTCGGCCAGCTTTCAGAGTCTGTAGTGTCCAAGCAAACTGCATAACAGAACGCAATTGATTTTGACCATGATATAATACGGACACTTCATCATGCACAATGTCAACAACAGAAGAGACTATATTGTTCAACGTGTAAATTCGGGAAGAAAGCGTGTTAATACTGTTATCGACAACTGAAAGTACTTTTTCCAAACTTGCTTGGTCAATTGCCTTTAGGCGCTTAGCATCCTCAATTTGAGAAACTTTCCAAATTTCATTGTAAACTGCATAAATCCACCGTTTAGATCTACCCTTAGCCGGGCCTTTTATAAAATCATTTAAATCCACATTTTCAGTTAACTGGGACAGATGTAGTTTAACTGCAGCTAACGTGGAATGTTGTAACCAATTCTGACACAGTTTCCCCACAGAGTAAGTGGTGACAATATAATCAGTTTCAAAACGGGGATCTGGTCTGACTTGTGTGAACCCTTCAGCCAACCCCAGAAAGCGACGTTGGCAAGAATCAGCACTTCTTTGCCACAACAGCCAACCCTTTGGATCCAAACTGGATACATTAAAGGACGAGTTGTGTATTAGAGACTGTATCTCACTAATAGACAAATCAGAAAAATTACCCCATCCTGAATGTTCTTCTAATTCGGGGATAATTGGTGTATTCAATTTTTTAGAAGTAGCCAATCCAAAGCATGTTGTTTGGGAAATAGTAGAATTTAGAAACAACATGTGATTCGGGATGAGACATGCACGGTGCAAAGCCTCAGTGCCTTGTACCTGCCAATCTTTGGTACCCCATACCGATTTAAGGTCAATTATTCCCTTCCAGAACTCGTAGCCATCTACAGCCAACTTGTCTAGAAAGGACTTCGAATACAGCAACTTTGTATTGGTAAGTCTAACTTTGGACATGGACTTTTGTGTCATTTTTAAATAAAATGACTCGGGATTCGATTGATTAAAGTCTGTAAAATAAGTGTATTTTTTCAGAAATGTATTGGAGCTGCCTCCCAATGGAGCAGGGCAGTGTTCCACTGTGTGTAATTAACAGCAACCCTCCTGGAGTTTGTCTTATGTAAAAAATGATTACCATTATGTTGAAAACAAAACAAATCACCATAATTAATAGAATCTAAATACAGATCCTCAGCATCAAAGGCAGCATAATATTTCAAATCAGAGAACAATGCTTCTACGGCCTGAATATCCCAATCATCAGAACGTATATTTTGTTTAATCACATCCCCCATGTTTACTCTAAGCACATTCGGAACATTAATCACTTCAGTGGGGCCATGTATTTGAAATCTAACCGCATCCCACACAATCCCATCAAGGACAGGCCAAGCAGTAATGTTGACTGTATTCAAGCTTCGTTTCAGTCTGTGTGCTGAATGTGAAGCGGAAAGAGGGGCCAATGTTCCATTAAGGTACCGAATTCCTGTTCTTTCTTTAACATAGTGACCATCGATCAGGCGGAAAAAATAAAACACAAAACCAATTGACATAAAAAGGTAAAATGAAAATAGGATCAACCAAATGTATGTCCAAGGGGGAATTAAAAAATGTTTTTTAAAAAAGGTGGCATATTTTGCAACAGTTGAGGGTTTCTTTGAAAGTTCCAAAACAGAGTCAAAAGAGAATCTGGACTGGTCGGCCAAACGAGTCTGCAAATCAGTCATTGATAAATCAGCAGGATAGGTGTAGTTCAGCTCATCAATGTTAGTAACAGGAATAGTATTTAATAAAGGACTGGAAATAGCAGGCATCTCGAGGGACACCTCCGGTTCTGCACCAGAAGTAATAGCCAGCACAGATTGGTAGGACAGGAAACAGCCGGTGTCATGCTATGAAGAATCGGCCACCCTGTGTGTCTTGACATTGTCAATAGAAATACATCTGTTTTCCTTACGACCTGGAAGTGGTGGTAAAATGACTGTTCTTGTGCCCTTCACTCCAAGAACTCGAACCGGTGCACGATATGAGGGACCAAACTCTTTCTTGTTATCGATCTTCTCTCGAACCAGTTCTCCAACTTGGGGTAGCCAGCCAACTACCGGGATCTGCAACGCATCATCCAATGTGGAGGGCAAATATTCCTTAGCTAGACTGTCTCTGGTCTTTTGTAGATCCTGTAAAACATTGCAATGTTCATCTACGTCAAAGGCAGTGGCCTGGGCCTTGCAGTCTAGACCGTCGAGGTCAGTTACATACATCTTGATACCAAAGAGCATTTCGTACGGGGTCCGCCCACCCAGAGACCTTCTAGGGAGATTATTAAGCCCACGCTGCACGCCATTGAGGTGGGCTAACCAGTTTCTGCCAGTGCCTATAACTCGAGCTGTCAAAGATTGCTTTAAGTCACGGTTCATTTGTTCCACTACACTATTACCCTCGGGTCTGTACGGACTCGAAAACTTGACTTGGACCCCCAACGAAACCATAGCATCCTTATACGCCTTAGAGGCGAAAGCCGGACCCTGATCCGAATGGAAGGTACCACAGGCAAAAATCCCTATAAAGACTCGCAAATCCTTGATGACAGTCCGTGAATCAGCGCTCCGATGTGGCCATACCCACACAAAGCGTGTGCATGAATCAACTGCTACCAAGATGTACTTGTATGCAGTATCAGAAGAAAATGGACCGCAGTGATCCAAATAAAGGCATCCAAGCGGTTTATTAGAGATGTACAACTGTGTCTGAGGCAGACGCGCAGCAGTTGAAGGTTTAATCTGCAAATGTCACATTGAAGGACATAATCGCGCGTCTGTTTGTACAGTCCCCGCCACCAGAACCTTTGTTGTAGCTGAGTTACCGTGGCTGAGACGCCCGCATGCGCAGACGCCACACCTTCATGAGCTGCTGTAATCAAAGCAGACCTGCGATCCGAGTTGGGAACTAGACGTTCGCCAACATCAGGAATTTTCACATAAGGAACCTTATCGGGACTTAAGTGGTATGTGTATTTAGAAGGGAACCCCGCAGGATATTTAACTCCCTTCTCGGTGGCAGCCACAGCTGCCAAGAAGTCATCATCTATCTTGCTTTTGGACCTCGTGACTGCTGCAACTAAGTATTTTGATACCGCTGACTTCGCCGCTTCATCAGCAAGCGAATTACCAACAGCGTGGACCCCCACGCGCTTATGGCCGAGAGTATGAATCACAAACACGAGTGGCAACTTCTCTTTAAGTTCCGCCACTCGGACCCAGATCATTTTATGTTTTATTGTGCTACCTTTGGAATCACAAAATTCATTCTGAATCCAAAAGAACAAGTTTTCATTGTAAGACTGGATACAGTAGTAAGAGTCACTTACGATCAAAGTCGTCACACTAGGATCTGCGTACTCCAATGCAAGCATCAGAGCACGAAGCTCTGCTAATTGTGCGGTGCAGTCCCCAAGCGTCTGCGTGTGCACGACACTGGACTTGAACTCATCGTTTACCATGGCACCGACCACAATGGCGCATGCGGAAACGTAGGCATGTTTAGAGCCATGCGCAACCTGCGCCGACCCATCAGTGTAAATGATGCAATGGAAATCCTCCAACGGCCGCATTGCTAAAGGAGCAGGATGAACAAATTCATACTGTAAATACTCCTGCGACCGTAAAGTGGCGTCAAAAATAAACGTGACATCCTGGGATGTCAAGGATGCAGCCCACTGAATCCACCTAGGGTGCAAAGCTTTGGAATTTGGTACACTGGCTTTCGTAACAGCCTCCAAGGCTGGACACGGGGTAACAACCAACATGCGTTTTCCTTGTGACAGGGCACGTTCTTTAAGAATTGCCATCTGCACAGCCGTTAAAACTTTCTCCACAGTGGAAAAACGCAGTTCAGCCGAAGTGTACAAGTGTGACTTGTGAGCAATAGGTACTGTATCTCCTTCATTAAATGTCAGGTACGTGAAACCCACCGCCCCAGGGATAATTCTTATCACCAGGTTGGTCTGGTTATCACGAGTCTGTAAGTATTCAGAAGCGAGCAAATCAGCCTGCAAAGACTGCAGAATGGCTGAATGCTCAGGCAGCCAGCATGATTTGGAAAAAGATGGTTGTATCAAAGCATACAAAGGCTTGATACGCTGGGCATATTCCGGAATGTAAATCCTCCCGAAATTAAAAAAACCCAGCAAAGATTGTAATTTCTTCAGTGTTGTCGGAGAGCGCATCTGTGCGCATTTCTCCAGGAAGTGAGGTGCCAACCCCTTTCCCTCGTTGTTAAGCTCATAGCCGAGAAACAACACTGTGTACTCTGCAATGTGCGACTTTGCAAAGTTAAACCTGTAACCTATGTCTGCAAAGTTACAAATTATGCTATTTACTCGACACAGATGCTCCCAAAGATCGTCGTCTGTGAGATAAATGTCATCCACATACGAACAAGCAACTGGGTCGAAGCCCTCCAGAAGAGAGACTATGCGGGCGGAGAATACTCCAGGACTATTCTTATAGCCCATCGGGAGACGCCGAAACATTTTTTGCACACCGCCGCATGTAAAGCTGGTCCATTGGGAACTTAGACCATCTAATCTATGGGCATAAAAACCATTGGAAATGTCAAGCGTGGTTTTGAACCGTTTACGCTCAAGACTATTCACTAAAGCAGAGCCATGAGTATTCTGTACTGCGCAGTTACGGCAATGCGAGTTTAAATGCCTATAATCCAAAACCAAACGATATGAGCCGTCCGGCTTGTTTACAGTAAAAAGGGGGTTATTCATTGGTGACACACGTTTCAATTACACCTTGATATTCCAATTGTTCAAGGATAGCCGCGACTGAGGCTTTGGCTTCACGCCGTATGGGATATTGAGGTTGAGGCTGCGGCTGAGACCGTAAAGGAATCTCGTGGCTTGGAGACAATTTATCCCAGCCACACTGATTGCGGTACACAGCCGGCGCTAGCGCCAGAGCCCACTCTTCTGCAAAATGCAGCGCTTCCACTCTCGATACAGTGTGCGCGAAACTGGGGAGGATCACCTCCTCCCCTCGCGGAGCTGCGAGAACAAGAGGTGGGGGCCAGTCAGCCTCTGAAAGCAAAACGTCATATGTAGACGAAAGATTTTCCCAAAATACCCCTTTTACAGTTCGCTGCATGTCACCTTCTATTAACAGGACAAGTTCAAAAAGACGTTCAGGGGGAGCAACATGCGTATCAGCCGTTTCAATTACAACATAAGTGTCAGTCGCTGTCACCTTCAACAGTGGACGGAGGGCCTCTCTCACTATGGTAATCTCTGCCGCGCTGTCCAGCAAGGTCAGAGCCCACGTCAGATTCCGAAGCTGCGTTCTCACTATCTGGGGCATATCGATGCGCTGTCAGGGCAGCGACTTTCTTCGTGGTAAACTGCGGTCTCTTGGGCGTAGCGCCTTCCTGCTGATCTCCACCGTTACGCGGGCGGGGCTGACCACGTCCTTGCTGGCCACCCAGGCCCCTGCCGCCCCCTCCACCACCGGTTGACGGAGCCGATGAGTCCTGAAAGAAACGAGGAGAGCGTTGGTCAGAAGCCTGAAACCTTTCAGGTGATTTAATCATCGCGCAATCGCGCAAATCATAAACTCGATCCGACTGCGCAGGCAACGGAGACGCAGGAGCAGAAACCTGTGTTTGTTGTTGTTGTTGCTTACCCTGATTCTGCTTTTTAGGCCAATTCTGTTTCTTGGACTTTGGTTGACCACTAGTTTCCGAAGACTGACCCTGGGGCTGCTTTTTTTCTTTATCAGGAAAAGTCTTAAGACCCTTTGCATTGCGGCCAACCATTTTATAAGCTGCCACAATTCTCCTTGCTAACTGACGGGGTTTCTCGGCCTCGAGAATTAACGCTAAAGCGTTAGCAACCTGAAAGTTCACTGCATCCCCCTTGACATTTGCAAGGATCAGATCGCAAACTATATCAAAGGTGCCACACAGGCGCATACCCAACTCAACCGCCGACTCCGGTCCGTAATCATCTTGAACACGTTTAAGGACCGCACCCAGATTGGTCACAGACGTGGTGCCATAGCACCTCGAATAGACCGTTGCAAAAGTCTTACCCCAGGTCTCACAGTCAACAAGTTCAGGGGCCAAATCTTTCGGTAAACTAAGCGTGAGAATCCGGTGTTTGTCACCAGGATTCGTATTAGGAAACACAGCTTCCAGCTGGTCGAATTTCTCCGCAAGCCAGAAAGGAAATTCATCCTTATCCTGGGGCTTTTTGCCCATTACGGAATTCACCATGACAGGATTGATTTTCAAACCAGCCTGCTCTGCTCGAAGCTGCGCACCCCTAGGGGCCGCGTCCTGAACATTACGGCTAGTGTAATGAACAAGCGCTCTAATCACAGACACTGTCACCTTATGAAGTCGCCGCAGATCAGCCACGTTACAAGTGGCGCGATTAGGGTGAGGAGTGAATCCAGCCAAAGCGGGCCAATTAGTGCCCGGAAAGGACAAAGGACCTAACCTCGGAGCGGTTAAAGCGTGTGGTAGGGCGCCACCAAACCAAACTCCATGCTGCCAAGCATCAATAGGAACCTCCAGTGCCCTGTACGGAGCATATGCAGCCGGTACAGCTGAAGCAGTGTATGAATGGAGCACTCCAGAAATAGCGTCCACCGCCGGAAATGTCACCCACGAATAAAATAGTTTGTACGGGTAAGCATGTTCCTCACTCACCTCCAGAACCACGGCCAAGCCATCCACAAGGACATTAAAAGCCCGCAAGTGGTCACGCACCGCAATGCGACTATGCTGCGGGATGTCCACGGCTTGTGCCATGATAGCACAGGAACTCGAAAAAACAAAGAATACTTTGTAGCACAACTGGGTAGTAATTCAAAGAAACCGTTTTAGATAAATTCAAGCTTGAAAAAGACCTATTTTAAAAATAGGTAGGTTGTCCGACACCACCGTTTTCCGGAAACGGGAATGAAGGGGTTAAGGTTTGCATGATATACTACTCGAGTGTCATGATATAAGGCCAACAACGTTGGGCGCCAAGTAGCAGGGTTTCCGTTCTCCCACAGAACTGTGCACAGAGATCTAGAACCTGGGTGAGTTAGGGTGACCCAAAACTCACCTTAGTGTCAGAAATCCCCTTACCAAGCTAGCTACAGTGTCTCATTGGTCAGAACAACTTACCAATGACTTAGACAATCCAGAACATGAACTTAGGGAACCTCAGGTATCGTGGAACACATGAACACTCTTTCGCTATATAATCATTTCAAACAAAAACTGGGAGCCAAAGAACACACGTGCAAGTTTGAAATCTTTATTTTTCAATGCAAGGTTCTCAAACGCAGTATCTCATATAATATCAACATACATATTATAAAAATCAGAGTTATCAGCATAGTCACTAGTTCATAATAAGCGAACGGTAATAGCATATTATAATGCAAAATCTATAGAAAGTTGTATCACCTATATTTCGCGCACCCTATTTAGCATACTATATTATATCTAAGAAGGTCTCATTTGGGTTTTTAGCAGGGCGGGCCCATACCTCTAATGGTCAGTAGGAGAAGATCACATCAACAGCTACCAGCTCTCTGCATGCGAAGCATCAAGTGTGTCGATTCATTCCCTGTAACTCTATCTTAAACCCACGTAGAGCCCAATGTTGGCAGCAACATTATTTGTGTTATGTCTAATGTGGTGCGAGGATCAGGCCTCCAGCAACCTTGTGTTAGGTTATTCTTAGAGGGTGCAGTTCTCGGTGTGCAGACAGTTGTACCAAGTGTACCAAGCACAACTGATATCAGAGCAATAACATATTATTCTCAAATAAATCACATCTTTCGTCTAGGTTGAAAGCTACAATAACAATTAGGTGTCGTGTGCAAACTGAAGCCGAAGGAAAATATGCTGTTTAAACATTTAATAAACTCATGCTAACTTAACACAATATATAGAAACGCAGTAACCATATGACACAACCATACAGCCTCAGTGCACAATTTCTTGAGGCACACACACCACCAGCCATCAGTGCACACATCAATTGTTAACGCATCCACAATTAACTATTGTAGCAATCGCAGTATGGTGCACTTTACTTTTAAACATATTCATCTAAAGCGCAGCATGCCACCATTGCTACAAAAATAGATAAACATTTTTTTGGCCTACAATTTATAGACTTTTGTTGCAGCTTCACAGCAGGTGACCGTCAATGTTCCCCCATGGGTGACATGTGATGGAGGGAGGAAGACGTGTGACGTCAGCAGGTGCTAAGACCAGTCATATAAACGAGCAAAATAGTAAAACAACTGAACCCCTTTTTGGGGTTTCTCTAGGATCTCTCTATAGACATTTGAAGGAATGCCATATCTATTTCTAGTTTTATATACAAGGAGTGGTGGTTGTAGTTAAGTATGGGTGCAAAATCCGCAAATCAGCTTGCGGGCGGATTTTTTTTAAATGGTGGCTGGCATCTTCGTGCAGGCTAGGATTCATTCTGGCACGATGCTCCTGTCAAAAAAATTAAACCTCAACAGGAAGCACTTTCATATATAAATAAAGAAGGTGCCCGAGTTGAAGCTCAAATTCAGTAACGCATTCATCAGCCCAAAAACAATCGTGAGCTTTGTCGAGGCTGGGCAGGTGTGATTTCTCCCCATCTCTACCGTCGAAAATGAGCTGTGATGCTGGATGGACGCCTTTGCATCCTTGACTTTCACGAGCGCAATCCCCATACAGTTCCTGTGACCAGGAGCTTCTTTCTCCTCATCTGCTGCTCTGATCAGTCTCTGACCTTTTATACACACAAGAGGCATGTGAACTCGCATCAAAGTCCTGCCCGTTTGGCCCAGCCCACACACTAGCGGTGTGCACCGTCTTCCCGCTTTTTACCCACTATGATGGACAGCTCATTCAAGGGACCCCTGCGCCCTTCGGCACGATGGCATAGTAACATACACATGGTAACTGGAGAGAACTCTTCTGGCACTTTACGCAGCTGTAGTGTAGGAAAAGCACAATACATTTACCCAACGAGGTAGCACTCACTGATTAGCCAGTAGAAAGTACTCCAGGTGAGTATTTCATCATCCCAAAAACAATCGTGAGCTTTGTCGAGACGGGCAGGTGCGCTCTCTACCCATATCTACCGTCGAAAATTAGCTGTGATGCTGGTTGGAGGCTTTGCATCCTTGACTTTCACGAGCGCAATCCCCGTGCAGTTCCTGTGACTAGGAGCTTATTTCTCCTCATCTGCTACTCTGATCAGTCTCTGACCTTTTATACACACAAGAGGCATGTGAACTTGCATAGAAGTCCCGCCCGTTTGGTCCCGCCCACACACTAGCGGTGTGCACCATCTTCCCGCTTTTTACCCACTATGATGGACAGCTCATTCAAGGGACCCCTGCGCCGTTCGGCACGATGGCATAGTAACACACACATGGTAACTGGAGACAACTCTTCTGGCACTTTACGCAGCTGTAGTGTAGGAAAAGCACAATACATTTACCCAACGAGGTAGCACTCACTGATTAGCCAGTAGAAAGTACTCCAGGTGAGTATTTCATCATCCCAAAAACAATCGTGAGCTTTGTCGAGACGGGCAGGTGCGCTTTCTACCCATATCTACCGTCGAAAATTAGCTGTGATGCTGGTTGGAGGCCTTTGCATCCTTGACTTTCACGAGCGCAATCCCCGTGCAGTTCCTGTGACTAGGAGCTTATTTCTCCTCATCTGCTGCTCTGATCAGTCTCTGACCTTTTATACACACAAGAGGCATGTGAACTTGCATAGAAGTCCCGCCCGTTTGGTCCCGCCCACACACTAGCGGTGTGCATCATCTTCCCGCTTTTTTACCCACTATGATGGACAGCTCACTCAAGGGACCCCTGCGCCCTTCGGCGCGATGGCATATTAACACACACATGGTCCCTGGGGACAACTCTTCTGACCCTTTCGCAGCTGCAGTGTTGGAAAAGCACTATACATTTACCCAACGAGCTAGCACTTACTGTTAGCCAGTAGAAACAGTAATTTGTGCAAATCCGCGTGTTCGTGGCTTTTTCGTGAACTTGCAGATTTTTTGGCAATTTCGCACGAATTTGCAGATTGCAAATCTGCAAAATTCGCCCATACTTAGTTGTAGTTGCATGATAAGGAGACCAAAGGTTTTCAAATGTTACAAGAATCTCACAAGCCTTTAGTGTGTAATTTGCTATGCAGAGGGCTGCCATGTAGATGCGATTTGATTTTCACATGATACTATTTTCCTGCAGTCTTTAATTATGGCTTTTGTGATTTTGCTTGTGGATTTCCGCAGGCACCAGCCTTTCTGTAGCAGCCTTCTTGAAATAGCTTCTCTTTGGTAGGTGGGACCATCTGCCTCTTCTTTCAGTGCTAACTCTTGCAATACTTTCTCTCCTCTGGGTGGTGGCACCTTTTCCCTCCATCACTACTCCAACCTGGCCATGAACGTGATGACAAGAAGCCCTATAAGGGCTCCAGTTATGTGTCCTGACATCTGTTTTTCTTTTTTTAACCTAAAAAAAACCAGAGTTGGAGATGAGCTCCTAGCTAATGTTTTTTTTGTCACTAAAAAGCAAAGCTATCCACACAGCTCCATTGCTACACAATTCAACTCCACACATTTCAAATCCACTCTACATAATTTGACATTAATCCACATAATTCAACTCAACAACACAATAGCACAATACCCCACATACATCTAATCCACACTACAGAATTCCACATCATGCCGCAAACTTCCACAGCACACCACTTAATTAAACTCCACCATATACCATTCCACAACACAAAATACCATTACACATAATTACACTCAATAACACATAATCCCACTCCACACAATTCCAGTAAACTCAATACCACATAATTACTACTCACAACATTCTACCATGCCACATCATTTCACTACACAAATACACTCCACACCACACAATTTCACGCCACACAATTTTACCACTAACAATTCCAATCCAACCCACATATTTTCACTACACACCACATACATACACTCCATAACACATGGCTGAAAGACATTGCCATTTACAATGCCATTAGCTCTAACTCAAATAAATCCGAGACCTATTGCATTTCCAATGCTTGTTCTATTTTCTCCATGCTTGTGGTGTGAGAAAGGTTGCACAGAGACACAGCACAAATAGTGCATATTTTAGTAGTTTTCCTGCATTAGCAAATTGTAGCGCAGTCTGTTGACAATGCGTGTTCCCAGTGAGTTTGAGATCTCTAAATGTTACCACTTTCGTCTTTGGCTCAGCATGGGAGAATGCCTTAATGTAATGATTTTCAAACAAGTAAAGAAGTTGTCAGAAGATTTCAGATTTATAGATAGTGTTTTTCCATCAGGTCCAGGGTAGAGCTTTTATTGGCTAAGAAAGGTGTACGGTCGTAGGGCCCGATTCACAGAACTAACTTAAGACAAAATCAGAAACTTACTACAATTTTGGTATTCACAGAAGGCACTGACTCATTTTGGTATTCACAGAAGGCACTTACTCATTTCGGTATTCATAGAAGTTAGAAGTCCTAACTTTAGGACTCCTAAATGCCTTCTGTGAATACCGAAAGTCTTAAAGTTAGGATTTTTCTCAGTTTAGGAGTAGTAAAGTTAGGAGTCCTAACTTCAGGACTCCTAAATGCCTTCTGTGAATATTGAAAGTCTTAAGGCCCGATTCACAGAACTAACTTAAGACAAAATCCCAAATTTACTACTTTTGGTATTCACAGAAGTTAGGATTTTGTCTTAGGTTTGTCTTAAAACAGACTTAAGACAGACTTAAGACAAAATCCTAACTTAAGTCTGTCTGAAGTCTGTTTTAAGTCTGTCTTAAGACAAAATCCTAACTTCTGAGAATACCAAAAGTAGTAAGTTTAGGATTTTGTCTTACGTTAGTTCTGTGAATCGGGCCCAAAAAGTTAGGATTTTTCCCAGTTTAGGAGTAGTAAAGTTAGGAGTCCAAACTTTACTACTCCTAAACTGAGAAAAATCCTTGTGAGTCGTGCTTCTATCTCCTTGCGACACGCAGTTCCTCAGAAAGCCCAGCACAACTGCAGGCACTTCCGAAGAACTCTTGGGGAGCAGGTGGTTGAAGTCTGTTGTCCCTGAGACTTCAGCAGGAGGCAAACTCTATCTCAAGCCCTGAGAGATACTTCATAAGTTGAATAAAAGTAGCACAAAGTCCTTTCTCCTCTCTTTGGCAGTCAGGCAACCACTGCAGGCTAACCCCTCACGCTTAGGGACAGTCTCTCCCCAGTCTCTCTGGTTCCTCTCTTCAGCAAAGGTTTCTTCTTGTTCCCAAAAAGTGTTCTAAAGTTCTGGGGTCTGGGTCCCCCTTTTATACGCCCATTGTCTTTGTTCTCTGAAGGCAGGAGGCCTTTGCCTAGTCCAAACCAGTTCTGGTCAGTCCTGGAGCACTTTGTTGACAAGACTTCTTCTTTCCTTTCACAGTGTAGGCCAGGGACATCAGACGCACCACAGGAGGTGGAGCCAGCATTGTGGAGGGAAGGCACAGCCCTATTCAGGTCTCAGGTGCAACTCCTCCCACCCATCTGCATGCAGATCTCTCTATTCAGCCCTGTGCTGACTCACCCTGTCTCCTGGAATCGAGGCTTGGATGGTTAGACAAGAAAATACCTACTTTTTAAAAGTGGTATTTTCAAACACAGAATGTAAAACCAACTTCACTAAAAGATGCATTTTATCACACTAAGTCAGGCATACTAAACTCAAATTC
Organism: Lissotriton vulgaris; assembly: GCF_964263255.1. NCBI lineage: Eukaryota > Metazoa > Chordata > Amphibia > Caudata > Salamandridae > Lissotriton > Lissotriton vulgaris. Next base: position 1,132,525,116 of record NC_141697.1, read on the forward strand.
CTACCTAGTTCCCTGTGTCAGTTAGGATTACAAGATTCTATAGTCAAACTGCCCATTCATGCCTATGGGGAACAGATAGGCTTGCAATAATGAAAAACGAAAATGGCTGTAATTCACTATTAGGACATGACACACACATCCGGGCTTGTCCTACTTTTTACCTTCAATGCACGCTACCCTTGGGCCTACCATAGGGGTGACTAATATGCAGAAAAGAGAAGGTTTAGGGACTGGCCAATGGGTGCACTTGCCCAGTCAACATGGCAGTACCAGACTGCACACAGGCTCTGCCATGGCAGGCCTGAGACACATTTTACAGGCTGCTTCTGTGGGTGTCACAACCAGTGCTGCAAGCCCCCAGCAGCATTTGGTTTACAAGCCCTGGGCGCACTCAGTGCACTATACTAGGATCTGACAAATAAACCAAACTAGCCAATCATGGAGTCACTAATCCATATATCAATTAACAATAAGGAGAGCATATGCACTTTAGCACTGATCAGCAGTGGTAAAGTGCCCAGAGTGATAAAACTAACAAAAACAGGTCAGACCAAATACAGGAGGAAGGCAAAAAGTTCAGGGATGATCCTGTAAAAAGGACCAAGTCCAACAGCTGTGAATTTGGAATAGCCAGAGGGCTTCCTTCACTCATACATAACATCATTAACCTTTTATTTGATGAACAATTATCCATATGCAAGGCTGATAAGAATATTGTGAAACGTTTGTTCATGGATAAATGCTGTGATGAAACAACTTGCTCTGAATTTTTCCATTTTGAAAAAGTAGTCCGGGCCCAGAAGCCTATTTAATTGCGTGAATAATAAGTAGGAAAGAACCCTATTGTAAAACCTCTGAGCCGGTACTATGGGTTTAATGTTGTGCTTTATGCGGTGACACTATGGAGATTTAGCTCACAGGAAATGTGCTTGTGATAATCTTTCCTCTCAATCCTTGTTGTACTTTATGATATATTTCACATTATATACATCTTTTAGAATGGGTTAATTATTACCTCTTTTTTAAATTCACCATTTTAAATAGTGCAGGGTTGCCCTCAGGTTTTTACAATCTTTACCAAGTACTGATGTTTGTTTTAGAGTGAGAGGTTTTCTCAAGACAGCTGTGTTTCATCATACAAATCTTGATTTCTAAGTTGCAATATCTCTGTATAGCCATTTTTAACTGATGTGTGTTTTAATAGTCTGTATGTTTATCTTTTATGATTGTCATCGACATTCGAATAAAGAAATTAATTGATTGATTGACTAAACCTACATTTATTTTTATTTTTTTTTAAATCAATAAATTCCTCTTTACAGCCAACGTTCAAACAGATATTGGTGTATTCCGAAAGCAAAACATGTTTAAGGTTAAGTAGGCACACATGTTTGATCATGACCGACTCAACAATTTGAAAACAATTCTGACCTTTGGATCATAAAAATATGCATGTCCTCATAGGATGAGGAGTGTAATGTAAATACATTTGGACTGGACACTGTGCATTGGCTGAATTATGGCTTTCATGCAGCACTGTGAAAAGGTCATGGTTTGTGATACATTACAAGGAAAGTACTCATCAATGTACATGCACATGCCTGTTTTACACACTTGACATTATCTGCTCTTCAAAGAGAGATGAACAGTAAGCATTAGAGCACCGTCGTTGTTGCACCTGTGCAAACAGTACCAGCTTTAATTTGTGGCAACTGCTCTTGAGCGGCACTTGAATATCAGTGCCAGGAAAATTGTAGCCTGGACACTGTTGGAGAAGTGTTTGCCCAGCTGTCAAAATATTTGGGTTGGGTAAAATGCAAACACATTTGAAAAGAAAGAGCAAATGCCCCCTGATGGAAACGTGAAAATCCATACTCATTTTGGACAGTGTATTTGCTCGAATCAATAATTCTAATAGCTGCATGGCCTTTTCAGAATACCTTCCCCTGTTGAACGTGGAGGGCTGCCCTTTCTTCCACTGATGGGGGCTAAGGGAACACAGGCTTCTGGACCCCCACCTGCCCCATTGTAATTCATGTTCCAGAAACAGCAGGCATCTGAGCCAGGCTTCAGCACTGACATCAGCACTGTGAGCTTAATAAAGATTAAATAAATACTTGTGAAATTGACCAGATTAAGGGCCGTATGGCAGCATCTGCTTCATAGATTTCACGTTAACATTAGCATTACACTGCTCCACAGTGTTGCTACTTAATTAAAAGAAGGTTTAAAAATCTGCACTCCCATAACATTTCAAAAGAGACAGATTAGCCATTTAAGAACAAATACAATGTTATCAATGTAGTCTTAAATAGTCATTTAATATTATGTCTCACAGCAATAAATCAAATACAACATTCAAGTCGATGGCTTCTTGAGCATATGAAAAGGCATTTATTTTTGCTCTCCAAGCGCACAGCCGCGGTACATTCCCCACTGCCCCTGCTGCCAATTTCATTCCACAAAATTCAGAATAATACTTATTTTGGTCATGTCAGGCACAGACTTGGAATGGTGCAGGAGCAGCATGAAATGTGTAAAGACCCAGGCTTCCAAGATCAGGTTAAGGATGGGGAAAACATAGGCAGATATTAAAGGCAACAGCAAACGCAAAGCTGGATGTGCAAGGACAACAGAAACAGCAAGGAAATCGGACCATAGGCTGATTGGAAGGTTTGAACCGCAGCCGAAGGCAGCCGCAGGTCTTCAAGCACCAGTAGGCGGCAGATGGAGGGTGTAGGAAACAACTAGGCTGTCAAGATCAAAAGTAGGAGGAAGGCTTGGAATGATTAGGAAAAATAAACAATAACAGAAAGGAATAGAGCGATAAGGAGTTCCTCAGAGGAAAGCGTTGTGAAGCGTGTACTTGAAGTGGCGGCCGGCACGGATCTGGGGTGGTGAGCGAGGATGGAGGGGTGAGGGGTGTGAAAAAAGGAAAAAAACGTACCTCTTCGCCAAGCCCCTCCGCCATCGTCCCTCCATTGTGATTGGCCTGAGTGCCGTGGTTTGGCGCTCAGACAGACAGTGGAAGCACGGGCATGTTCTCCACCAAGGCTGTGATACAGCTTGGGTGGAGAATATGCAAACTGCGCATGAATGTTTGGCCAGCCCCAGACTGCCAGCCAAACAGTCATGCGTACTTATAGTGTGCCACCACTCCTCTCCCTGTTCCTCTATCATCAGAGCAGCCCGCCCCGCCCGCAAAGCTGCCACAGCAGGAAAAAATTTAATGATAACAACCTTGAGTCATTATTATTTAACTTTTCCTTTATTTCACTGCTGCAAAGCAGTGGGGCGACACTCCTCCACCTTATCTGAGGAGCCGCCACTGTGTATTTGCTTTATGTGTGGGGTATGAAAGTTGTTTTTTGGAGAGTTGTCTTTTCCAAGGACACCACACGCTCTGTAATTAGATGTGCATTTGAGGCATACGAGGACTGGTTAGTGTTTGCCTGGTCTGCAATTGGTGGAAGCACGGAGGCTACAGGGAAGGATCCGTCATATATAAGCTGTGGTTCTGTGAAACAAACAAGCACTGGCAATGCTAAGAGATCTGTCTTATGAATGCATTGTCACGTCAGACCTAAAAATCTATGTAGGTTAATGACTACCCTCTTCCCATCTGTGCTGCTGCAAGAGAAAATCACCATAAATGATCTAATTATCTAAGGCACTTTAATAGCTTTACAATGTAATATGTGTGCACCACTGAAAGTTCGACCTGTCAGCTGGATAAATGAAAAAATTATCATAGCTGTTTGGAGGGCAAGCACTATTTTGTGGAAGTACACAACTTCTGCCAAATCAAAACATGTACTCCTAGCTCCTTCTATGTAGGCAGAGCAAAATACCCTCTCCTGGTGGTTCTCACATAATTGTCTGGCGACAGCTGCAATGTCAGGCCAGACCATGGAAAGCCCTGAAATCAGCCAGGCCCTTCCCCCAACCGGTGTGGGCAGACAACTACAGTACAGGTTGGACTGAAGTCTTAGCTGGCCTCAGGCCCCTCAATTAGCCACCAGTGCACCCCATCAGTTCATCCAACACTAGCCTGGATTATAATTTTTTTTTTCCAATTAAAAACCATGATTTTATGTGCTTCTTTTGAGTATACAAAATGGGGAAAGCGTGAAAAAACGCAATGTATCAGACATATTTATTACTTTTCAGTTTTTTTACTCTCATTTTTCACTACTCTAAGGGGTCTATTAGAATAGTGGGCGGATCGCCACCGCCCATATGGCGGTGGCGATCCACCCGCCATTTCTCTCCTCCCGCCTACCATTTCCCCCGCCATATTACGATGGCGGGGGGACCCCGGCGGGCAGAAAGACCGTCCGCCGGTTTTCCGCCCGTCGACCGGGAGGAAGAGGGACTCAATATGGTGGCGGTGTCTGCCAGGCACTGCCATCCCTATTAGAATGCAGGCAGAGAAGTGCCTTTCCATGGTGGCGTTGCCGCCATGGAAAGGCATGCAGTGTCTGCATGTGGGGGCCCGTTGCGGGCCCCCGGCGTGTTGGGGGGTGGGGGTGCACATGGGTGATACCTATGGTACCCCCCACATTAGAGTGGACACGGTGGTAGGCACCACGCAATGCCTGGCACCAGGTGCATGCCAATGCACAAGGTGCATTTACAGCATTGTGCCGGGCGGTGCTGTGAGCACCGCCCACCATGATGTCATGGATGGGGGATGCCACTGTGGCGGTTGCATCCTAATTGCCGGTGCGAGACCGCCGCACTACTAGTGTCCGTTCCCAGCACCGCTAGGGTGGTGGGCGGACTAAAGTCCGCCTGCCATGCTAATAGACCCCTAAGTGTTTGGTAGTGCACCCCTGTGGTCAGGCACTTATCACAGGGACTACCCTTAGCAGTGGGTGTTTTTTTTCCATGATGCTAGAATCATGATTTTTTTGCAAAATCTAAAATTTTCAAGGTGGCATAAAACTATTTGAACCTGATCATCATCCAATCACATTTCAAGAAAAAATTTAAACATAATTAATAAACATTCAGATTTTGGAAAGAGAAAATATATACAAAAGAGTTAACCCTTTTAAGCATACCTTTATCTTCTTTAAATGCTAATATTTTAAAATGGACTGAATGGGTTTCCACCTAACGGCAAATAGCACATTTTCTGAGTGAAGTTTTACAAATCTGCCCAGTTCTGTGTACATTCATTCTGTAGGTTTTGCTGTAGCATTGGACAAAATTGCCTACGGGAGCCAAAATGAAGGGATGTATTAGGTGAATATGTCAATTAAAATATACTGTTGTAAACAAACAAACCCACTGAAATTCACCATTTATAATTATTTGAAGTAACTATAACTTATACTCTAAAATAACTATATCTCAAGCCCCACCATGCACAGTATTGTCATCAATGATGTCATTTCAGATTTTAAAGTGATGTAATGAATGATGTCTGAATATGTCATGAGTGAAGTAATATGTGAGGTAATTAGCAGGTCATGGTGAAGGTGCGAGTTACAGTTACTTTAGAGCACAAGGATGGGATCCCAAACCTCAATGAAGGTTGTAAAGGTGGTGCACACCCCTCTCTCCTTTTGTTCCTAATAGGCCCAGCTGAGTGGGGACAACAGAGCTGGGAAATGCCCCTCCCCTTTATAGATAAGTTGCGCCCTCCCTCCATACCCTAGCCCACCACAGGGTATTGTTTTGAAGCCCCAACGCATAATTAATTTTCACTTTTATGGTGGATCATCTGCAAATTTGATGTACAATGTCAACAAAAAGGCATTTACAGGCGTAGGAGGGCAAGGTATTCCCTTTATATGTTTTTGTACCGTTTTTTTAGGACAGGGGACAGAGTTGCCGAGTCCGGAAATGGCTGCTACCACAACTATGATCATTTGGTGGCATCAAATCTTAAAATCCTACAGCTCTGACAATTGTACATGGCGTGACATTTTCTTTAACCTTACTATCTAAAACTATCTAAAACAACTGACTGGATTTACACAAAATCACAAAATCTGGTGTAATTCCATTCAGCCATTTTGGCTGTAGCTGAGTATAAATTTTCAATGGAAAATGAACTGGAAAAATGTGTTTTGGGATACGCCCGCCCCCTGTTTTTTCGGCGCCTTCACATATCACCCTGAAAATTTCAGGTAGGAGCTGAGGTGGATGAACTTTTTTTGGGAAGGTTTTATGAAGATTTATCAAAAAGAGCCAAAGTCATTAGCAAACCAAAAAATGCTGTTCCTGTGGAAATATGGTCCTAACTATAACTCGAGGTGCCGACAAGGGTCTCAGACTAGGCGTAACAGCCGGTGACTGGTCTTCACGCAATTGTGTATTGTACCATCACCTCGACCCCGCCTTCCATGAGGCACGCAACCTTGAGACTCGAATTTTCTCTTTCAACACTTGACAAGAGGACACCTGGCTGTGAGTACACGGTTAGGTTTAGCAGTGACCAAGGGTAGGGTACACCTTAGCGCGTGTAGACCGCCCTGGCTCCATTCACTGGTCTTAATGAAAACCTGGTACTATCGCCAGTAGGTAGAAACATGTAGACCATTTTTATTTTCAATATATATAATACATTTTTCTTAAAGGAGTTATATCTGGCCAACTTTTAATTCACTTTTTTTTCACTCACTTGTACCAAAAAACCTGCTCCACTGTAATCAGGTGTCGTAGCACACCCGAATGGCACTCGGCTGTTCGGGTAGGACCTCAATGATGAAGCATGCCACCAACTAGGATGGTGAGTGAGGGTCTTCTTAGAAAAGGAGAATTTCGCCTTTCTGTGTGCCTCACTTTAGACTTCAGAGACATTGTGGTGTCTCCAGGGTGTACTCCTCCAATTGTTTGACCATTCCATTACAAAGGGACCAGGAGTATTCCCTTACAAAATACTGTTTCTCTCTTCTCTGTTTTTTGCCTAACTATAACTAACCAATGGGTAAGATATATATATATATATATATATATATATATAGATATCCTGTGTCTGACTCAAAACTTGGTTTCTGGGATATTTTGCTCGAGGGGGTGCAGGAGATAAAGCGGGTGAGTCAACCCGTTCAACATTGCCACATTTGTTCTGTGCACAAAACACCCAGTACTCCACATTCCATATTTTGGTAGCATATTATTTATTTAATCAATAGAGTTGTGATGGTGATGCCCAGTCTCAACATGTTTCAGATATATATTAACATATACAATTGATTACTGAAAAGGGCACTTCATGAGCATATAAGGACAAGGGAAGAAGCATAGAATAATCATGGCAGATAGACGGGCTAAACGAGAATTGAAGACAAAGGATTTATTTGGTAAAGACTTCATTGATGCTGGAGAAGGCTTGAGAACAATAGAAACATCTCCTCTAAAATTGGTTAAAGAGTTAGAGCAAACAAGAATCCCCAAAATAAATAAATGGTGGGACATTGCAACCCTGAATAATTATCTGGATTAAGGAAGAATACCTAGAGGATCACAAATATTTGTATTCCCGACTTTAACTGACCGGGATCCGGATTTGACCAACCAATTGCAGGATGACACAACAGAATGCTCCAATAAGTTAATGTGAACATTATTTAAGCATGCAGACAGAAAACTAATAAAAGCTGTTGAAAGAATTAAAGAATTGGAGGAGGCTTTGGAAACCTTGCAAGATAGGGAGGAAATAAAAAACGCATTAACCAAAATGGAAAGGAAATTGGAAAAACATGAGCAAGAAATGGAGTTGAAGAAGGCTAAAAAATTCAATTGAGATATAAGGGATTATGCTGTCAGGCGGGTGTACACATTTCCCAGAAAATTTTACTATACTCGACGCAAACTGCAGTGATCAAGACAACAGTGGCAAAATCAGCAGCCTCAAGTGCCGAAATCTTAGAGGAGAGTTTTGGGAACAAGGAACCTACAACAGCATTTACCCGGTTGGATTTTTTAGGGTGAATGAGGCTCTTCCAAATGACAACCAGGCAGAGAGAAGGGGGAAAACAAACAGAGCACAAGGGGATTCCACAAGAAAAGAAGAGCAAAGGGGAGTAGCAAAAAGAGTATGAGGAGCACAAAACAAAAAGCAATAATAAAGGAAAGGGTGCAAGATAACAACTTCATTATAAACCTCTCTCAAAATAGCACAGAATATCATACAAGCCTATTGAACAAAGGCCTAACATTCGGCCCAAATACAAGATTCAATTTTTCTTGATGCTAGAATTGATCTCTACAAATTTACGAGAAAAGTCAAACGAAAAAACTATCATGCCAAAAAGGAACAAAAACAAATAAAAGATGGAGTTATCCTATGTTGTCAGAAATTACAACCAAGGGGTTGACACCTTTACATTCCCTTACTAGCTTGGAGATGGAAGTATCTGGGATAAAGGCTCAGTTGAGAGATCATGTATCGGAAAGGGCTCTATGTGAATACCCACAGATTTGGCCCCAGAGAGTGGATGTAAATCCAAATCGAAATATTCTCCTCAACTTCCATTTGGAAATAAAATTGATTTGTTTCATGAATTTGTGACGGATGGGCTAAAATAATGGTGTCATAGGAGGCAAAACAGTAAACAAAGCCTGGTAAAAATCTGACTAATATAGAATGGTTTGCAAAAAGATGAAAATATCATATCATTAATTGAGTGATAAAGGAGGAAATATTGTAATTATGAGTCCGGAGAAATATATGTCGGAAGCCAACAGACAACTAAACAACAGAAATCATTACAAAAATCTTCCTGGAGATTCAATCAAAGATCACATGGAGTCTTTTCATCTCATGCTTATGGAATGGCAGAATAAAGGCCTTTTGGATATAGAGGAATATAATTACCTAAAACTCACACATCCCATCATGCCAACGATGTATTTTCTGCCTAAAGATATGGTAAACCCTTTAGGCGGACCTATAGTTATTTCCATAAGTGCACTATTAGAAAACACCTCAAGGTTCATTGACATATTTCTCTTCCTATATGTAAAAGTTCCTCCCTTTTATTTGCAGGATTCACAAGATTTTTTAAATAGAATAAATGAGTTACCATGGAAATCAAATTATCATATGGCAACTCTGGTTGTTGTCTCATTATACACGTTCATACAAAATTCAGATGGGATTGAAGCGTGTAAATATTTGTTGCAGTCTCGCTCTATTTCTTTGTTAGGAAACTCAGATATGTTGCTGGATATGATCAATTTCTCATTTCATCATAATGTTTTCTAATCAATATTAAATATTTCTTTTAAGTACAAGGAATGGCCATGGGCACATCATACGTGCCCACATATGTAAATCTTTTAATGGGTCGTTGGAAAGTAGAAACAGCCTGAGTGAACAAACTAAAAGTAATATTGTACAAATTATTTTATGAGTTCGCTTCATAGACAACCTTTTTTTTTAATATGGGAACGTGAGAAGTAAGACCTGCAATCTTTTTTAAGATCTTTAAATCAAAACAACTTGAATCTACAATTCACTTTTCATATTCAGGATAAAGATTTTAATTTCTTAGAAATCAAAGTCTATATCGATGAAGAGAGAATTTGCACCAAGATGTACAGGAAACCTATGGGTACCAACCGTGTGCTCCATGCCAAAAGTGGGCATTCCATATTACTTAAATGGAGTGTCTCTTACGGGGAGTTCGTAAGGGTGAGACGATGTTGCTCTGAGGAATCTGACTTTAAGGTACAAGCCAATCTGCTTAAAAGATTCCAAGTGAGGGGATATCCAGAAATGATCCTGAATGTTGGCTAAGGAGAGCTGGATTGAAAAAACAGGAAACATTACTGAGAACTAAAGATAAACATGAGGAATCAAAGAATGAAAATCAGATAATTATATATATTGCAGATTATAATACATTGAGTCGAAAGTAAAGAATTTACTAAAGGATAATTGGAAAATGTTACAAATGGATGAGGATTTCAGAGACACATTCCCCGAAGTGCTGAACATTACTTACAGAAAAGCTACATCCTTTAGGAGATCTTTTAACATGCAGTTACATGAAACAAGTGAATGCACAAGGGAATATGAATACTTGGCTCCTGATCCAAAGGAAAGGTTTTTTTAAATGCGCTAAATGCAAAGCCTGTAAATATGGCCAAAATAAAATAGAATGTGAGACTGTATACGGAAGGAAAATTAAAATACAGGAGAGACTTACATGTGAAACAGAATCAGTAGTGTATGTTCTGGAATGCATCTGTGGAATGAAACACCATCAATAAATGTAAGCTCCGTATATTTTAACATCTGATAGCTATAAAGAATTGAGATTTCCAATATACCAAGGCTAAACATATAAGGAAAATATGTGATGGAGGACTGGAAAATATTAAATACTATGTCATCAAACATGTCATAAAACGACCTCAAGGAGGAATTCAGGAATTCGAATTACGCTGAGAAGAATCTAAAAAGATATTATTGATGGGTAATGAGATCCTGAATTGTTTGATCACTGATGGCGAATTGCATGTTCATCTATAGAGAAGGCCCAAAAACTAACTATATATTCTCGTTTTACCTTCATTTCATTTTTACTTGTTGGAAAGATATAAGAAATTTAAAGGCGATAAAGAGAAAATTAACTAACAAAGGAATCAGTGATCTTTTCCTAAAAAAATTAGGGCTAAGGCTCCCCCCTTCCCGCTCCCCCTTTTATGCATTTGCACTTTATGTGAATAAGTAGTATAAATTGGTGATATGTGCTAATATTGGTAAAATTGATTATATTCTATCAAATTGCTCTTCTCCTTTGCACCCAACAAAGTAGCAGGAACACACTCAAATCCATAGTAAACTGGCACCTAAGTCACAAAATGATAACTGATGGACCTAAAAATACAAAGCAGCTAGCTCAATTGAGAATAGTGTGTAACCCTCTATTACATATACTGATCTCAGAGGCAGATAAGACTGAACAAAATGCCGGCAAAATGGAAATAAAAAAAAAAAATTGTATTTCTAGATAAACCATTGGCACAATAAATAGATCATTACATTTGCTGATTTGGAATACATTTGTTAATTTAAAACATGGTCTCCCCACGGTTGGAGTAAAGAACAGGTGTAAAGACACTTGTCCCATCATTGAAAGCCCAGCACAACTTACTTTAACCTACACATCATTGTTGCTGTCATTCTGAAAGGCTAATCACTGTCTATCTGACACTCATTGGACCAGAAACAATGATATCAGCATCTCTCATGGTGAAAGTGCCATTTGTAATATTCGGTTCCTGGTTTATGACTCAATAGGTTAGTGCACCAGATTGACATGGATTACACATTTGTTCAATAAAAATGATTTGTTTCCGGGAGGCTGAATTTTCCGCCGCAGGAGCATTGGAATAACATCCGACAAATGCATCAGTTCAGATCTAATTCTTGCATATGTTCCTAGCAAGTAATATATGTATTACTGAGGATTTTTAATGGAGCTAAACACGTTTAGACCCTGAGTGATATAAAACATTTAGATCTTCCATTTTAAAAGCAAGTTACAGAATTTAAAAATGACTCAGCTGTCGTCACTTGTGACCTTCTATTGTTCCCGAGAGCACAGAGCAGGCTTTGCAGGATGTGATTGACAGGCAGTGCTGCAACCTGATGCGGCTGCCATGGTGTTATTACATCAGGCTTCATTTAGCTATCACAGGCCGGAGTTCACTGAAGGAGTATGAAGTGGAAGAGTACGGGTGTCAATTAGAGGGGCGCCAAAGGTCGTAGTAGCTACCCCGGCTTGCCCTTTAATACTCCTGGCTCAGCAACATTTGATGCATTCACAAGCATATTTCAAAAACACGGTTTTCTGTGAAAATTTCAAATTGCACTGGAAAACTAAATATCAAAATTGTATTTTTCTTTCATATTTGAAACAAAATTCAGATAAAGACTATTTGGCATATGTGGTTGATGTGTGAGCCAGAATAAATATGGAAAGAAGTTATTTTGTAAAAGTATAAACGAATATATGAAACTTGCTTCTTTTTTGAACTTATAGTTTGTTCTGGTGAACGAGCAGTGCTGATAGTTCAGCTTGCATTGAAGACCGGCATATCAAAAGTTAGATACATAAGCTCCATAGTCGTGCAATTTATTACTACCTTGGAGACTAGTAAGTATTGTTTATGTAATTAGAAATCCCGATTTTACTCATGAGGAAGTAGGGAACCTGACATGTAACACCCAGCAGCATTGTAACCAGGTTGCAATATGGATGCATCTTTCTATGTACTTATTGTCAACTCACTGACTCTTGGTGTTATCCAAGATATATATATATATATATATATATATATATATATATATATATATATATATATATATATATGTACACACAAGTTGCCCCACTGAGAGAAGCCTCCACACTTGATATTGTTCGTTTCAATTTTTCAAAAGTGCACGCAGCAATCTGTGCCAAACGCGTTTCAGGATGTGAAATCCCTTCGTCAGTGGCAGGTGATGGAAGCAAGCAGGAGCGGAATTTGTAACGCCTAAAATAGTTTGTAAAGTCCTGCCCAGAGGGCGTGGTTCTTACATGGCATTCGGTGTTAGCAGTGGCAAGTGCTTTGTTGGTAACACCTCATTGTCTTGGGAAACGCCGAACCACCACGCTTCAGGGGAGCAGCCTACCAGTTTTGGACCGTGAACTGCACGAGGGAACTGCCTGCACTGTTGGAATGTTCCGAGTCTGCAACTGTGGTGTGTGGGGGGGTGAAGGTGCAGGCCAGCCGCTTTTTCCACAAGAACATCCAGGTGCATTGAGGGAGTATAGGCAGTGACCGCCCACTGGGGCAGTACAGACGCCTTGTGACTGCCGTTCCTGAGACCCGGAGTGCCGAGTTTTGGGATACTCCCTAGTACCTGTCAGGTGTCAGCAGCCAATCGCAGCAAGACATTTTGTTTAAAAGGTGGACATTGGCGAGCATTCAAGGATTGAAGGCATTTGAAAAAGTTTTATTACGAAACGCGTCATGCCAGAAAGCCGCGCAATAAAGTGTGCTGGACCAGGTTACCTATGTGTGGCTTTTTCTTCTTCCAGGTGAAGGGGATTTGGACTGTATATGTTGTGCGCGGCCACAGCGCATTTGGAGCCCCCACCCCACAAAGGAAGTTCGGTGTTAGCAGTGGCAAGTGCTTTGTTGGTAACACCTCATTGTCTGGGGAAACGCCGAACCACCACGCTTCACGGGAGCAGCCTACCAGTTTTGGACCGTGAACTGCACGAGGGAACTGCCTGCACTGTTGGAATGTTCCGAGTCTGCAACTGTGGTGTGTGGGGGGGTGAAGGTGCAGGCCAGCCGCTTTTTCCACAAGAACATCCAGGTGCATTGAGGGAGTATAGGCAGTGACCGCCCACTGGGGCAGTACAGACGCCTTGTGACTGCCGTTCCTGAGACCCGGAGTGCCGAGTTTTGGGACACTCCCTAGTACCTGTCAGGTGTCAGCAGCCAATCACAGCAAGACATTTTGTTTAAAAGGTGGACATTGGCGAGCATTCAAGGATTGAAGGCATTTGAAAAAGTTTTATTACGAAACGCGTCATGCCAGAAAGCCGCGCAATAAAGTGTGCTGGACCAGGTTACCTATGTGTGGCTTTTTCTTCTTCCAGGTGAAGGGGATTTGGACTGTATATGTTGTGCGCGGCCACAGCGCATTTGGAGCCCCCACCCCACAGAGGAAGTTCGGTGTTAGCAGTGGCAAGTGCTTTGTTGGTAACACCTCATTGTCTGGGGAAACGCCGAACCACCACGCTTCACGGGAGCAGCCTACCAGTTTTGGACCGTGAACTGCACGAGGGAACTGCCTGCACTGTTGGAATGTTCCGAGTCTGCAACTGTGGTGTGTGGGGGGGTGAAGGTGCAGGCCAGCCGCTTTTTCCACAAGAACATCCAGGTGCATTGAGGGAGTATAGGCAGTGACCGCCCACTGGGGCAGTACAGACGCCTTGTGACTGCCGTTCCTGAGACCCGGAGTGCCGAGTTTTGGGACACTCCCTAGTACCTGTCAGGTGTCAGCAGCCAATCACAGCAAGACATTTTGTTTAAAAGGTGGACATTGGCGAGCATTCAAGGATTGAAGGCATTTGAAAAAGTTTTATTACGAAACGCGTCATGCCAGAAAGCCGCGCAATAAAGTGTGCTGGACCAGGTTACCTATGTGTGGCTTTTTCTTCTTCCAGGTGAAGGGGATTTGGACTGTATATGTTGTGCGCGGCCACAGCGCATTTGGAGCCCCCACCCCACAGAGGAAGTTCGGTGTTAGCAGTGGCAAGTGCTTTGTTGGTAACACCTCATTGTCTGGGGAAACGCCGAACCACCACGCTTCACGGGAGCAGCCTACCAGTTTTGGACCGTGAACTGCACGAGGGAACTGCCTGCACTGTTGGAATGTTCCGAGTCTGCAACTGTGGTGTGTGGGGGGGGTGAAGGTGCAGGCCAGCCGCTTTTTCCACAAGAACATCCAGGTGCATTGAGGGAGTATAGGCAGTGACCGCCCACTGGGGCAGTACAGACGCCTTGTGACTGCCGTTCCTGAGACCCGGAGTGCCGAGTTTTGGGATACTCCCTAGTACCTGTCAGGTGTCAGCAGCCAATCGCAGCAAGACATTTTGTTTAAAAGGTGGACATTGGCGAGCATTCAAGGATTGAAGGCATTTGAAAAAGTTTTATTACGAAACGCGTCATGCCAGAAAGCCGCGCAATAAAGTGTGCTGGACCAGGTTACCTATGTGTGGCTTTTTTTCTTCCAGGTGAAGGGGATTTGGACTGTATATGTTGTGCGCGGCCACAGCGCATTTGGAGCCCCCACCCCACCAAGGAAGTTCGGTGTTAGCAGTGGCAAGTGCTTTGTTGGTAACACCTCATTGTCTGGGGAAACGCCGAACCACCACGCTTCACGGGAGCAGCCTACCAGTTTTGGACCGTGAACTGCACGAGGGAACTGCCTGCACTGTTGGAATGTTCCGAGTCTGCAACTGTGGTGTGTGGGGGGGTGAAGGTGCAGGCCAGCCACTTTTTCCACAAGAACATCCAGGTGCATTGAGGGAGTATAGGCAGTGACCGCCCACTGGGGCAGTACAGACGCCTTGTGACTGCCGTTCCTGAGACCCGGAGTGCCGAGTTTTGGGATACTCCCTAGTACCTGTCAGGTGTCAGCAGCCAATCGCAGCAAGACATTTTGTTTAAAAGGTGGACATTGGCGAGCATTCAAGGATTGAAGGCATTTGAAAAAGTTTTATTACGAAATGCGTCATGCCAGAAAGCCGCGCAATAAAGTGTGCTGGACCAGGTTACCTATGTGTGGCTTTTTCTTCTTCCAGGTGAAGGGGATTTGGACTGTATATGTTGTGCGCGGCCACAGCGCATTTGGAGCCCCCACCCCACAAAGGAAGTTCGGTGTTAGCAGTGGCAAGTGCTTTGTTGGTAACACCTCATTGTCTGGGGAAACGCCGAACCACCACGCTTCACGGGAGCAGCCTACCAGTTTTGGACCGTGAACTGCACGAGGGAACTGCCTGCACTGTTGGAATGTTCCGAGTCTGCAACTGTGGTGTGTGGGGGGGTGAAGGTGCAGGCCAGCCGCTTTTTCCACAAGAACATCCAGGTGCATTGAGGGAGTATAGGCAGTGACCGCCCACTGGGGCAGTACAGACGCCTTGTGACTGCCGTTCCTGAGACCCGGAGTGCCGAGTTTTGGGATACTCCCTAGTACCTGTCAGGTGTCAGCAGCCAATCGCAGCAAGACATTTTGTTTAAAAGGTGGACATTGGCGAGCATTCAAGGATTGAAGGCATTTGAAAAAGTTTTATTACAAAACGCGTCATGCCAGAAAGCCGCGCAATAAAGTGTGCTGGACCAGGTTACCTATGTGTGGCTTTTTCTTCTTCCAGGTGAAGGGGATTTGGACTGTATATGTTGTGCGCGGCCACAGCGCATTTGGAGCCCCCACCCCACAAAGGAAGTTCGGTGTTAGCAGTGGCAAGTGCTTTGTTGGTAACACCTCATTGTCTGGGGAAACGCCGAACCACCACGCTTCACGGGAGCAGCCTACCAGTTTTGGACCGTGAACTGCACGAGGGAACTGCCTGACCTGTTGGAATGTTCCGAGTCTGCAACTGTGGTGTGTGGGGGGGTGAAGGTGCCTGCCAGCCACTTTTTCCACAAGAACATCCAGGTGCATTGAGGGAGTATAGGCAGTGACCGCCCACTGGGGCAGTACAGACGCCTTGTGACTGCCGTTCCAGAGACCCGGAGTGCCGAGTTTTGGGATACTCCCTAGTACCTGTCAGGTGTCAGCAGCCAATCGCAGCAAGACATTTTGTTTAAAAGGTGGACATTGGCGAGCATTCAAGGATTGAAGGCATTTGAAAAAATTGTATTACGAAACGCGTCATGTCAGAAAGCCGCGCAATAAAGTGTGCTGGACCAGGTTACCTATGTGTGGCTTTTTCTTCTTCCAGGTGAAGGGGATTTGGACTGTATATGTTGTGCGCGGCCACAGCACATTTGGAGCCCCCACCCCACAAAGGAAGTTCGGTGTTAGCAGTGGCAAGTGCTTTGTTGGTAACACCTCATTGTCTGGGTAAACGCCGAACCACCACGCTTCACGGGAGCAGCCTACCAGTTTTGGACCGTGAACTGCACGAGGGAACTGCCTGCACTGTTGGAATGTTCCGAGTCTGCAACTGTGGTGTGTGGGGGGGGTGAAGGTGCAGGCCAGCCGCTTTTTCCACAAGAACATCCAGGTGCATTGAGGGAGTATAGGCAGTGACCGCCCACTGGGGCAGTACAGACGCCTTGTGACTGCCGTTCCTGAGACCCGGAGTGCCGAGTTTTGGGATACTCCCTAGTACCTGTCAGGTGTCAGCAGCCAATCGCAGCAAGACATTTTGTTTAAAAGGTGGACATTGGCGAGCATTCAAGGATTGAAGGCATTTGAAAAAGTTTTATTACGAAACGCGTCATGCCAGAAAGCCGCGCAATAAAGTGTGCTGGACCAGGTTACCTATGTGTGGCTTTTTTTCTTCCAGGTGAAGGGGATTTGGACTGTATATGTTGTGCGCGGCCACAGCGCATTTGGAGCCCCCACCCCACCAAGGAAGTTCGGTGTTAGCAGTGGCAAGTGCTTTGTTGGTAACACCTCATTGTCTGGGGAAACGCCGAACCACCACGCTTCACGGGAGCAGCCTACCAGTTTTGGACCGTGAACTGCACGAGGGAACTGCCTGCACTGTTGGAATGTTCCGAGTCTGCAACTGTGGTGTGTGGGGGGGTGAAGGTGCAGGCCAGCCACTTTTTCCACAAGAACATCCAGGTGCATTGAGGGAGTATAGGCAGTGACCGCCCACTGGGGCAGTACAGACGCCTTGTGACTGCCGTTCCTGAGACCCGGAGTGCCGAGTTTTGGGATACTCCCTAGTACCTGTCAGGTGTCAGCAGCCAATCGCAGCAAGACATTTTGTTTAAAAGGTGGACATTGGCGAGCATTCAAGGATTGAAGGCATTTGAAAAAGTTTTATTACGAAACGCGTCATGCCAGAAAGCCGCGCAATAAAGTGTGCTGGACCAGGTTACCTATGTGTGGCTTTTTCTTCTTCCAGGTGAAGGGGATTTGGACTGTATATGTTGTGCGCGGCCACAGCACATTTGGAGCCCCCACCCCACAAAGGAAGTTCGGTGTTAGCAGTGGCAAGTGCTTTGTTGGTAACACCTCATTGTCTGGGGAAACGCCGAACCACCACGCTTCATGGGAGCAGCCTACCAGTTTTGGACCGTGAACTGCACGAGGGAACTGCCTGCACTGTTGGAATGTTCCGAGTCTGCAACTGTGGTGTGTGGGGGGGGTGAAGGTGCAGGCCAGCCGCTTTTTCCACAAGAACATCCAGGTGCATTGAGGGAGTATAGGCAGTGACCGCCCACTGGGGAAATGTAAAGACGCCTTGTGACTGCCGTTCCTGAGACCCGGAGTGCCGAGTTTTGGGATACTCCCTAGTACCTGTCAGGTGTCAGCAGCCAATCGCAGCAAGACATTTTGTTTAAAAGGTGGACATTGGCGAGCATTCAAGGATTGAAGGCATTTGAAAAAGTTTTATTACGAAACGCGTCATGCCAGAAAGCCGCGCAATAAAGTGTGCTGGACCAGGTTACCTATGTGTGGCTTTTTTTCTTCCAGGTGAAGGGGATTTGGACTGTATATGTTGTGCGCGGCCACAGCGCATTTGGAGCCCCCACCCCACCAAGGAAGTTCGGTGTTAGCAGTGGCAAGTGCTTTGTTGGTAACACCTCATTGTCTGTGGAAACGCCGAACCACCACGCTTCACGGGAGCAGCCTACCAGTTTTGGACCGTGAACTGCACGAGGGAACTGCCTGCACTGTTGGAATGTTCTGAGTCTGCAACTGTGGTGTGTGGGGGGGTGAAGGTGCAGGCCAGCCACTTTTTCCACAAGAACATCCAGGTGCATTGAGGGAGTATAGGCAGTGACCGCCCACTGGGGCAGTACAGACGCCTTGTGACTGCCGTTCCTGAGACCCGGAGTGCCGAGTTTTGGGATACTCCCTAGTACCTGTCAGGTGTCAGCAGCCAATCGCAGCAAGACATTTTGTTTAAAAGGTGGACATTGGCGAGCATTCAAGGATTGAAGGCATTTGAAAAAGTTTTATTACGAAATGCGTCATGCCAGAAAGCCGCGCAATAAAGTGTGCTGGACCAGGTTACCTATGTGTGGCTTTTTCTTCTTCCAGGTGAAGGGGATTTGGACTGTATATGTTGTGCGCGGCCACAGCGCATTTGGAGCCCCCACCCCACAAAGGAAGTTCGGTGTTAGCAGTGGCAAGTGCTTTGTTGGTAACACCTCATTGTCTGGGGAAACGCCGAACCACCACGCTTCACGGGAGCAGCCTACCAGTTTTGGACCGTGAACTGCACGAGGGAACTGCCTGCACTGTTGGAATGTTCCGAGTCTGCAACTGTGGTGTGTGGGGGGGTGAAGGTGCAGGCCAGCCGCTTTTTCCACAAGAACATCCAGGTGCATTGAGGGAGTATAGGCAGTGACCGCCCACTGGGGCAGTACAGACGCCTTGTGACTGCCGTTCCTGAGACCCGGAGTGCCGAGTTTTGGGATACTCCCTAGTACCTGTCAGGTGTCAGCAGCCAATCGCAGCAAGACATTTTGTTTAAAAGGTGGACATTGGCGAGCATTCAAGGATTGAAGGCATTTGAAAAAGTTTTATTACAAAACGCGTCATGCCAGAAAGCCGCGCAATAAAGTGTGCTGGACCAGGTTACCTATGTGTGGCTTTTTCTTCTTCCAGGTGAAGGGGATTTGGACTGTATATGTTGTGCGCGGCCACAGCGCATTTAGAGCCCCCACCCCACAAAGGAAGTTCGGTGTTAGCAGTGGCAAGTGCTTTGTTGGTAACACCTCATTGTCTGGGGAAACGCCGAACCACCACGCTTCACGGGAGCAGCCTACCAGTTTTGGACCGTGAACTGCACGAGGGAACTGCCTGACCTGTTGGAATGTTCCGAGTCTGCAACTGTGGTGTGTGGGGGGGTGAAGGTGCCTGCCAGCCACTTTTTCCACAAGAACATCCAGGTGCATTGAGGGAGTATAGGCAGTGACCGCCCACTGGGGCAGTACAGACGCCTTGTGACTGCCGTTCCTGAGACCCGGAGTGCCGAGTTTTGGGATACTCCCTAGTACCTGTCAGGTGTCAGCAGCCAATCGCAGCAAGACATTTTGTTTAAAAGGTGGACATTGGCGAGCATTCAAGGATTGAAGGCATTTGAAAAAGTTTTATTACAAAACGCGTCATGCCAGAAAGCCGCGCAATAAAGTGTGCTGGACCAGGTTACCTATGTGTGGCTTTTTCTTCTTCCAGGTGAAGGGGATTTGGACTGTATATGTTGTGCGCGGCCACAGCGCATTTGGAGCCCCCACCCCACAAAGGAAGTTCGGTGTTAGCAGTGGCAAGTGCTTTGTTGGTAACACCTCATTGTCTGGGGAAACGCCGAACCACCACGCTTCACGGGAGCAGCCTACCAGTTTTGGACCGTGAACTGCACGAGGGAACTGCCTGACCTGTTGGAATGTTCCGAGTCTGCAACTGTGGTGTGTGGGGGGGTGAAGGTGCCTGCCAGCCACTTTTTCCACAAGAACATCCAGGTGCATTGAGGGAGTATAGGCAGTGACCGCCCACTGGGGCAGTACAGACGCCTTGTGACTGCCGTTCCAGAGACCCGGAGTGCCGAGTTTTGGGATACTCCCTAGTACCTGTCAGGTGTCAGCAGCCAATCGCAGCAAGACATTTTGTTTAAAAGGTGGACATTGGCGAGCATTCAAGGATTGAAGGCATTTGAAAAAATTGTATTACGAAACGCGTCATGTCAGAAAGCCGCGCAATAAAGTGTGCTGGACCAGGTTACCTATGTGTGGCTTTTTCTTCTTCCAGGTGAAGGGGATTTGGACTGTATATGTTGTGCGCGGCCACAGCACATTTGGAGCCCCCACCCCACAAAGGAAGTTCGGTGTTAGCAGTGGCAAGTGCTTTGTTGGTAACACCTCATTGTCTGGGGAAACGCCGAACCACCACGCTTCACGGCAGCAGCCTACCAGTTTTGGACCGTGAACTGCACGAGGGAACTGCCTGCACTGTTGGAATGTTCCGAGTCTGCAACTGTGGTGTGTGGGGGGGTGAAGGTGCAGGACAGCCGCTTTTTCCACAAGAACATCCAGGTGCATTGAGGGAGTATAGGCAGTGACCGCCCACTGGGGCAGTACAGACGCCTTGTGACTGCCGTTCCTGAGACCCGGAGTGCCGAGTTTTGGGATACTCCCTAGTACCTGTCAGGTGTCAGCAGCCAATCGCAGCAAGACATTTTGTTTAAAAGGTGGACATTGGCGAGCATTCAAGGAATGAAGGCATTTGAAAAAGTTTTATTACGAAACGCGTCATGCCAGAAAGCCGCGCAATAAAGTGTGCTGGACCAGGTTACCTATGTGTGGCTTTTTCTTCTTCCAGGTGAAGGGGATTTGGACTGTATATGTTGTACGCGGCCACAGCGCATTTGGAGCCCCCACCCCACAAAGGAAGTTCGGTGTTATCAGTGGCAAGTGCTTTGTTGGTAACAACTCATTGTCTGGGGAAACGCCGAACCACCACGCTTCACGGGAGCAGCCTACCAGTTTTGGACCGTGAACTGCACGAGGGAACTGCCTGCACTGTTGGAATGTTCCGAGTCTGCAACTGTGGTGTGTGGGGGGGTGAAGGTGCAGGCCAGCCACTTTTTCCACAAGAACATCCAGGTGCATTGAGGGAGTATAGGCAGTGACCGCCCACTGGGGCAGTACAGACGCCTTGTGACTGCCGTTCCTGAGACCCGGAGTGCCGAGTTTTGGGATACTCCCTAGTACCTGTCAGGTGTCAGCAGCCAATCGCAGCAAGACATTTTGTTTAAAAGGTGGACATTGGCGAGCATTCAAGGATTGAAGGCATTTGAAAAAGTTTTATTACGAAACGCGTCATGCCAGAAAGCCGCGCAATAAAGTGTGCTGGACCAGGTTACCTATGTGTGGCTTTTTCTTCTTCCAGGTGAAGGGGATTTGGACTGTATATGTTGTGCGCGGCCACAGCGCATTTGGAGCCCCCACCCCACAAAGGAAGTTCGGTGTTAGCAGTGGCAAGTGCTTTGTTGGTAACACCTCATTGTCTGGGGAAACGCCGAACCACCACGCTTCACGGCAGCAGCCTACCAGTTTTGGACCGTGAACTGCACGAGGGAACTGCCTTCACTGTTGGAATGTTCCGAGTCTGCAACTGTGGTGTGTGGGGGGGTGAAGGTGCAGGCCAGCCGCTTTTTCCACAAGAACATCCAGGTGCATTGAGGGAGTATAGGCAGTGACCGCCCACTGGGGCAGTACAGACGCCTTGTGACTGCCGTTCCTGAGACCCGGAGTGCCGAGTTTTGGGATACTCCCTAGTACCTGTCAGGTGTCAGCAGCCAATCGCAGCAAGACATTTTGTTTAAAAGGTGGACATTGGCGAGCATTCAAGGATTGAAGGCATTTGAAAAAGTTTTATTACGAAACGCGTCATGCCAGAAAGCCGTGCAATAAAGTGTGCTGGACCAGGTTACCTATGTGTGGCTTTTTCTTCTTCCAGGTGAAGGGTATTTGGACTGTATATGTTGTGCGCGGCCACAGCGCATTTGGAGCCCCCACCCCACAAAGGAAGTTTGGTGTTAGCAGTGGCAAGTGCTTTGTTGGTAACACCTCATTGTCTGGGGAAACGCCGAACCACCACGCTTCACGGGAGCAGCCTACCAGTTTTGGACCGTGAACTGCACGAGGGAACTGCCTGCACTGTTGGAATGTTCCGAGTCTGCAACTGTGGTGTGTGGGGGGGTGAAGGTGCAGGCCAGCCACTATTTCCACAAGAACATCCAGGTGCATTGAGGGAGTATAGGCAGTGACCGCCCACTGGGGCAGTACAGACGCCTTGTGACTGCCGTTCCTGAGACCCGGA
The DNA here is from genome assembly GCF_964263255.1 of Lissotriton vulgaris. Classification (NCBI taxonomy): domain Eukaryota; kingdom Metazoa; phylum Chordata; class Amphibia; order Caudata; family Salamandridae; genus Lissotriton; species Lissotriton vulgaris. The sequence continues at coordinate 1,132,547,653 of NC_141697.1, forward strand.
GTGCCGAGTTTTGGGATACTCCCTAGTACCTGTCAGGTGTCAGCAGCCAATCGCAGCAAGACATTTTGTTTAAAAGGTGGACATTGGCGAGCATTCAAGGATTGAAGGCATTTGAAAAAGTTTTATTACGAAATGCGTCATGCCAGAAAGCCGCGCAATAAAGTGTGCTGGACCAGGTTACCTATGTGTGGCTTTTTCTTCTTCCAGGTGAAGGGGTTTTGGACTGTATATGTTGTGCGCGGCCACAGCGCATTTGGAGCCCCCACCCCACAAAGGAAGTTCGGTGTTAGCAGTGGCAAGTGCTTTGTTGGTAACACCTCATTGTCTGGGGAAACGCCGAACCACCACGCTTCACGGGAGCAGCCTACCAGTTTTGGACCGTGAACTGCACGAGGGAACTGCCTGCACTGTTGGAATGTTCCGAGTCTGCAACTGTGGTGTGTGGGGGGGTGAAGGTGCAGGCCAGCCGCTTTTTCCACAAGAACATCCAGGTGCATTGAGGGAGTATAGGCAGTGACCGCCCACTGGGGCAGTACAGACGCCTTGTGACTGCCGTTCCTGAGACCCGGAGTGCCGAGTTTTGGGATACTCCCTAGTACCTGTCAGGTGTCAGCAGCCAATCGCAGCAAGACATTTTGTTTAAAAGGTGGACATTGGCGAGCATTCAAGGATTGAAGGCATTTGAAAAAGTTTTATTACGAAACGCGTCATGCCAGAAAGCCGCGCAATAAAGTGTGCTGGACCAGGTTACCTATGTGTGGCTTTTTCTTCTTCCAGGTGAAGGGGATTTGGACTGTATATGTTGTGCGCGGCCACAGCGCATTTGGAGCCCCCACCCCACAAAGGAAGTTCGGTGTTAGCAGTGGCAAGTGCTTTGTTGGTAACATCTCATTGTCTGGGGAAACGCCGAACCACCACGCTTCACGGAAGCAGCCTACCAGTTTTGGACCGTGAACTGCACGAGGGAACTGCCTGCACTGTTGGAATGTTCCGAGTCTGCAACTGTGGTGTGTGGGGGGGTGAAGGTGCAGGCCAGCCACTTTTTCCACAAGAACATCCAGGTGCATTGAGGGAGTATAGGCAGTGACCGCCCACTGGGGCAGTACAGACGCCTTGTGACTGCCGTTCCTGAGACCCGGAGTGCCGAGTTTTGGGATACTCCCTAGTACCTGTCAGGTGTCAGCAGCCAATCGCAGCAAGACATTTTGTTTAAAAGGTGGACATTGGCGAGCATTCAAGGATTGAAGGCATTTGAAAAAGTTTTATTACGAAACGCGTCATGCCAGAAAGCCGCGCAATAAAGTGTGCTGGACCAGGTTACCTATGTGTGGCTTTTTCTTCTTCCAGGTGAAGGGGATTTGGACTGTATATGTTGTGCGCGGCCACAGCGCATTTGGAGCCCCCACCCCACAAAGGAAGTTCGGTGTTAGCAGTGGCAAGTGCTTTGTTGGTAACACCTCATTGTCTGGGGAAACGCCGAACCACCACGCTTCACGGGAGCGGCCTACCAGTTTTGGACCGTGAACTGCACGAGGGAACTGCCTGCACTGTTGGAATGTTCCGAGTCTGCAACTGTGGTGTGTGGGGGGGTGAAGGTGCAGGCCAGCCGCTTTTTCCACAAGAACATCCAGGTGCATTGAGGGAGTATAGGCAGTGACCGCCCACTGGGGCAGTACAGACGCCTTGTGACTGCCGTTCCTGAGACCCGGAGTGCCGAGTTTTGGGATACTCCCTAGTACCTGTCAGGTGTCAGCAGCCAATCGCAGCAAGACATTTTGTTTAAAAGGTGGACATTGGCGAGCATTCAAGGATTGAAGGCATTTGAAAAAGTTTTATTACGAAACGCGTCATGCCAGAAAGCCGCGCAATAAAGTGTGCTGGACCAGGTTACCTATGTGTGGCTTTTTCTTCTTCCAGGTGAAGGGGATTTGGACTGTATATGTTGTGCGCGGCCACAGCGCATTTGGAGCCCCCACCCCACAAAGGAAGTTCGGTGTTAGCAGTGGCAAGTGCTTTGTTGGTAACACCTCATTGTCTGGGGAAACGCCGAACCACCACGCTTCACGGGAGCAGCCTACCAGTTTTGGACCGTGAACTGCACGAGGGAACTGCCTGCACTGTTGGAATGTTCCGAGTCTGCAACTGTGGTGTGTGGGGGGGTGAAGGTGCAGGCCAGCCGCTTTTTCCACAAGAACATCCAGGTGCATTGAGGGAGTATAGGCAGTGACCGCCCACTGGGGCAGTACAGACGCCTTGTGACTGCCGTTCCTGAGACCCGGAGTGCCGAGTTTTGGGACACTCCCTAGTACCTGTCAGGTGTCAGCAGCCAATCACAGCAAGACATTTTGTTTAAAAGGTGGACATTGGCGAGCATTCAAGGATTGAAGGCATTTGAAAAAGTTTTATTACGAAACGCGTCATGCCAGAAAGCCGCGCAATAAAGTGTGCTGGACCAGGTTACCTATGTGTGGCTTTTTCTTCTTCCAGGTGAAGGGGATTTGGACTGTATATGTTGTGCGCGGCCACAGCGCATTTGGAGCCCCCACCCCACAGAGGAAGTTCGGTGTTAGCAGTGGCAAGTGCTTTGTTGGTAACACCTCATTGTCTGGGGAAACGCCGAACCACCACGCTTCACGGGAGCAGCCTACCAGTTTTGGACCGTGAACTGCACGAGGGAACTGCCTGCACTGTTGGAATGTTCCGAGTCTGCAACTGTGGTGTGTGGGGGGGTGAAGGTGCAGGCCAGCCGCTTTTTCCACAAGAACATCCAGGTGCATTGAGGGAGTATAGGCAGTGACCGCCCACTGGGGCAGTACAGACGCCTTGTGACTGCCGTTCCTGAGACCCGGAGTGCCGAGTTTTGGGACACTCCCTAGTACCTGTCAGGTGTCAGCAGCCAATCACAGCAAGACATTTTGTTTAAAAGGTGGACATTGGCGAGCATTCAAGGATTGAAGGCATTTGAAAAAGTTTTATTACGAAACGCGTCATGCCAGAAAGCCGCGCAATAAAGTGTGCTGGACCAGGTTACCTATGTGTGGCTTTTTCTTCTTCCAGGTGAAGGGGATTTGGACTGTATATGTTGTGCGCGGCCACAGCGCATTTGGAGCCCCCACCCCACAGAGGAAGTTCGGTGTTAGCAGTGGCAAGTGCTTTGTTGGTAACACCTCATTGTCTGGGGAAACGCCGAACCACCACGCTTCACGGGAGCAGCCTACCAGTTTTGGACCGTGAACTGCACGAGGGAACTGCCTGCACTGTTGGAATGTTCCGAGTCTGCAACTGTGGTGTGTGGGGGGGGTGAAGGTGCAGGCCAGCCGCTTTTTCCACAAGAACATCCAGGTGCATTGAGGGAGTATAGGCAGTGACCGCCCACTGGGGCAGTACAGACGCCTTGTGACTGCCGTTCCTGAGACCCGGAGTGCCGAGTTTTGGGATACTCCCTAGTACCTGTCAGGTGTCAGCAGCCAATCGCAGCAAGACATTTTGTTTAAAAGGTGGACATTGGCGAGCATTCAAGGATTGAAGGCATTTGAAAAAGTTTTATTACGAAACGCGTCATGCCAGAAAGCCGCGCAATAAATTGTGCTGGACCAGGTTACCTATGTGTGGCTTTTTTTCTTCCAGGTGAAGGGGATTTGGACTGTATATGTTGTGCGCGGCCACAGCGCATTTGGAGCCCCCACCCCACCAAGGAAGTTCGGTGTTAGCAGTGGCAAGTGCTTTGTTGGTAACACCTCATTGTCTGGGGAAACGCCGAACCACCACGCTTCACGGGAGCAGCCTACCAGTTTTGGACCGTGAACTGCACGAGGGAACTGCCTGCACTGTTGGAATGTTCCGAGTCTGCAACTGTGGTGTGTGGGGGGGGTGAAGGTGCAGGCCAGCCGCTTTTTCCACAAGAACATCCAGGTGCATTGAGGGAGTATAGGCAGTGACCGCCCACTGGGGCAGTACAGACGCCTTGTGACTGCCGTTCCTGAGACCCGGAGTGCCGAGTTTTGGGATACTCCCTAGTACCTGTCAGGTGTCAGCAGCCAATCGCAGCAAGACATTTTGTTTAAAAGGTGGACATTGGCGAGCATTCAAGGATTGAAGGCATTTGAAAAAGTTTTATTACGAAATGCGTCATGCCAGAAAGCCGCGCAATAAAGTGTGCTGGACCAGGTTACCTATGTGTGGCTTTTTCTTCTTCCAGGTGAAGGGGATTTGGACTGTATATGTTGTGCGCGGCCACAGCGCATTTGGAGCCCCCACCCCACAAAGGAAGTTCGGTGTTAGCAGTGGCAAGTGCTTTGTTGGTAACACCTCATTGTCTGGGGAAACGCCGAACCACCACGCTTCACGGGAGCAGCCTACCAGTTTTGGACCGTGAACTGCACGAGGGAACTGCCTGCACTGTTGGAATGTTCCGAGTCTGCAACTGTGGTGTGTGGGGGGGTGAAGGTGCAGGCCAGCCGCTTTTTCCACAAGAACATCCAGGTGCATTGAGGGAGTATAGGCAGTGACCGCCCACTGGGGCAGTACAGACGCCTTGTGACTGCCGTTCCTGAGACCCGGAGTGCCGAGTTTTGGGATACTCCCTAGTACCTGTCAGGTGTCAGCAGCCAATCGCAGCAAGACATTTTGTTTAAAAGGTGGACATTGGCGAGCATTCAAGGATTGAAGGCATTTGAAAAAGTTTTATTACAAAACGCGTCATGCCAGAAAGCCGCGTAATAAAGTGTGCTGGACCAGGTTACCTATGTGTGGCTTTTTCTTCTTCCAGGTGAAGGGGATTTGGACTGTATATGTTGTGCGCGGCCACAGCGCATTTGGAGCCCCCACCCCACAAAGGAAGTTCGGTGTTAGCAGTGGCAAGTGCTTTGTTGGTAACACCTCATTGTCTGGGGAAACGCCGAACCACCACGCTTCACGGGAGCAGCCTACCAGTTTTGGACCGTGAACTGCACGAGGGAACTGCCTGACCTGTTGGAATGTTCCGAGTCTGCAACTGTGGTGTGTGGGGGGGTGAAGGTGCCCGCCAGCCACTTTTTCCACAAGAACATCCAGGTGCATTGAGGGAGTATAGGCAGTGACCGCCCACTGGGGCAGTACAGACGCCTTGTGACTGCCGTTCCAGAGACCCGGAGTGCCGAGTTTTGGGATACTCCCTAGTACCTGTCAGGTGTCAGCAGCCAATCGCAGCAAGACATTTTGTTTAAAAGGTGGACATTGGCGAGCATTCAAGGATTGAAGGCATTTGAAAAAATTGTATTACGAAACGCGTCATGTCAGAAAGCCGCGCAATAAAGTGTGCTGGACCAGGTTACCTATGTGTGGCTTTTTCTTCTTCCAGGTGAAGGGGATTTGGACTGTATATGTTGTGCGCGGCCACAGCACATTTGGAGCCCCCACCCCACAAAGGAAGTTCGGTGTTAGCAGTGGCAAGTGCTTTGTTGGTAACACCTCATTGTCTGGGGAAACGCCGAACCACCACGCTTCACGGCAGCAGCCTACCAGTTTTGGACCGTGAACTGCACGAGGGAACTGCCTGCACTGTTGGAATGTTCCGAGTCTGCAACTGTGGTGTGTGGGGGGGTGAAGGTGCAGGACAGCCACTTTTTCCACAAGAACATCCAGGTGCATTGAGGGAGTATAGGCAGTGACCGCCCACTGGGGCAGTACAGACGCCTTGTGACTGCCGTTCCTGAGACCCGGAATGCCGAGTTTTGGGATACTCCCTAGTACCTGTCAGGTGTCAGCAGCCAATCGCAGCAAGACATTTTGTTTAAAAGGTGGACATTGGCGAGCATTCAAGGATTGAAGGCATTTGAAAAAGTTTTATTACGAAACGCGTCATGCCAGAAAGCCGCCCAATAAAGTGTGCTGGACCAGGTTACCTATGTGTGGCTTTTTCTTCTTCCAGGTGAAGGGGATTTGGACTGTATATGTTGTGCGCGGCCACAGCGCATTTGGAGCCCCCACCCCACAAAGGAAGTTCGGTGTTAGCAGTGGCAAGTGCTTTGTTGGTAACACCTCATTGTCTGGGGAAACGCCGAACCACCACGCTTCACGGGAGCAGCCTACCAGTTTTGGACCGTGAACTGCACGAGGGAACTGCCTGCAATGTTGGAATGTTCCGAGTCTGCAACTGTGGTGTGTGGGGGGGGTGAAGGTGCAGGCCAGCCGCTTTTTCCACAAGAACATCCAGGTGCATTGAGGGAGTATAGGCAGTGACCGCCCACTGGGGCAGTACAGACGCCTTGTGACTGCCGTTCCTGAGACCCGGAGTGCCGAGTTTTGGGATACTCCCTAGTACCTGTCAGGTGTCAGCAGCCAATCGCAGCAAGACATTTTGTTTAAAAGGTGGACATTGGCGAGCATTCAAGGAATGAAGGCATTTGAAAAAGTTTTATTACGAAACGCATCATGCCAGAAAGCCGCGCAATAAAGTGTGCTGGACCAGGTTACCTATGTGTGGCTTTTTCTTCTTCCAGGTGAAGGGGATTTGGACTGTATATGTTGTACGCGGCCACAGCGCATTTGGAGCCCCCACCCCACAAAGGAAGTTCGGTGTTATCAGTGGCAAGTGCTTTGTTGGTAACAACTCATTGTCTGGGGAAACGCCGAACCACCACGCTTCACGGGAGCAGCCTACCAGTTTTGGACCGTGAACTGCACGAGGGAACTGCCTGCACTGTTGGAATGTTCCGAGTCTGCAACTGTGGTGTGTGGGGGGGTGAAGGTGCAGGCCAGCCACTTTTTCCACAAGAACATCCAGGTGCATTGAGGGAGTATAGGCAGTGACCGCCCACTGGGGCAGTACAGACGCCTTGTGACTGCCGTTCCTGAGACCCGGAGTGCCGAGTTTTGGGATACTCCCTAGTACCTGTCAGGTGTCAGCAGCCAATCGCAGCAAGACATTTTGTTTAAAAGGTGGACATTGGCGAGCATTCAAGGATTGAAGGCATTTGAAAAAGTTTTATTACGAAACGCGTCATGCCAGAAAGCCGCGCAATAAAGTGTGCTGGACCAGGTTACCTATGTGTGGCTTTTTCTTCTTCCAGGTGAAGGGGATTTGGACTGTATATGTTGTGCGCGGCCACAGCGCATTTGGAGCCCCCACCCCACAAAGGAAGTTCGGTGTTAGCAGTGGCAAGTGCTTTGTTGGTAACACCTCATTGTCTGGGGAAACGCCGAACCACCACGCTTCACGGGAGCAGCCTACCAGTTTTGGACCGTGAACTGCACGAGGGAACTGCCTGACCTGTTGGAATGTTCCGAGTCTGCAACTGTGGTGTGTGGGGGGGTGAAGGTGCCCGCCAGCCACTTTTTCCACAAGAACATCCAGGTGCATTGAGGGAGTATAGGCAGTGACCGCCCACTGGGGCAGTACAGACGCCTTGTGACTGCCGTTCCAGAGACCCGGAGTGCCGAGTTTTGGGATACTCCCTAGTACCTGTCAGGTGTCAGCAGCCAATCGCAGCAAGACATTTTGTTTAAAAGGTGGACATTGGCGAGCATTCAAGGATTGAAGGCATTTGAAAAAATTGTATTACGAAACGCGTCATGTCAGAAAGCCGCGCAATAAAGTGTGCTGGACCAGGTTACCTATGTGTGGCTTTTTCTTCTTCCAGGTGAAGGGGATTTGGACTGTATATGTTGTGCGCGGCCACAGCACATTTGGAGCCCCCACCCCACAAAGGAAGTTCGGTGTTAGCAGTGGCAAGTGCTTTGTTGGTAACACCTCATTGTCTGGGGAAACGCCGAACCACCACGCTTCACGGCAGCAGCCTACCAGTTTTGGACCGTGAACTGCACGAGGGAACTGCCTGCACTGTTGGAATGTTCCGAGTCTGCAACTGTGGTGTGTGGGGGGGTGAAGGTGCAGGACAGCCACTTTTTCCACAAGAACATCCAGGTGCATTGAGGGAGTATAGGCAGTGACCGCCCACTGGGGCAGTACAGACGCCTTGTGACTGCCGTTCCTGAGACCCGGAATGCCGAGTTTTGGGATACTCCCTAGTACCTGTCAGGTGTCAGCAGCCAATCGCAGCAAGACATTTTGTTTAAAAGGTGGACATTGGCGAGCATTCAAGGATTGAAGGCATTTGAAAAAGTTTTATTACGAAACGCGTCATGCCAGAAAGCCGCCCAATAAAGTGTGCTGGACCAGGTTACCTATGTGTGGCTTTTTCTTCTTCCAGGTGAAGGGGATTTGGACTGTATATGTTGTGCGCGGCCACAGCGCATTTGGAGCCCCCACCCCACAAAGGAAGTTCGGTGTTAGCAGTGGCAAGTGCTTTGTTGGTAACACCTCATTGTCTGGGGAAACGCCGAACCACCACGCTTCACGGGAGCAGCCTACCAGTTTTGGACCGTGAACTGCACGAGGGAACTGCCTGCAATGTTGGAATGTTCCGAGTCTGCAACTGTGGTGTGTGGGGGGGGTGAAGGTGCAGGCCAGCCGCTTTTTCCACAAGAACATCCAGGTGCATTGAGGGAGTATAGGCAGTGACCGCCCACTGGGGCAGTACAGACGCCTTGTGACTGCCGTTCCTGAGACCCGGAGTGCCGAGTTTTGGGATACTCCCTAGTACCTGTCAGGTGTCAGCAGCCAATCGCAGCAAGACATTTTGTTTAAAAGGTGGACATTGGCGAGCATTCAAGGAATGAAGGCATTTGAAAAAGTTTTATTACGAAACGCATCATGCCAGAAAGCCGCGCAATAAAGTGTGCTGGACCAGGTTACCTATGTGTGGCTTTTTCTTCTTCCAGGTGAAGGGGATTTGGACTGTATATGTTGTACGCGGCCACAGCGCATTTGGAGCCCCCACCCCACAAAGGAAGTTCGGTGTTATCAGTGGCAAGTGCTTTGTTGGTAACAACTCATTGTCTGGGGAAACGCCGAACCACCACGCTTCACGGGAGCAGCCTACCAGTTTTGGACCGTGAACTGCACGAGGGAACTGCCTGCACTGTTGGAATGTTCCGAGTCTGCAACTGTGGTGTGTGGGGGGGTGAAGGTGCAGGCCAGCCACTTTTTCCACAAGAACATCCAGGTGCATTGAGGGAGTATAGGCAGTGACCGCCCACTGGGGCAGTACAGACGCCTTGTGACTGCCGTTCCTGAGACCCGGAGTGCCGAGTTTTGGGATACTCCCTAGTACCTGTCAGGTGTCAGCAGCCAATCGCAGCAAGACATTTTGTTTAAAAGGTGGACATTGGCGAGCATTCAAGGATTGAAGGCATTTGAAAAAGTTTTATTACGAAACGCGTCATGCCAGAAAGCCGCGCAATAAAGTGTGCTGGACCAGGTTACCTATGTGTGGCTTTTTCTTCTTCCAGGTGAAGGGGATTTGGACTGTATATGTTGTGCGCGGCCACAGCGCATTTGGAGCCCCCACCCCACAAAGGAAGTTCGGTGTTAGCAGTGGCAAGTGCTTTGTTGGTAACACCTCATTGTCTGGGGAAACGCCGAACCACCACGCTTCACGGCAGCAGCCTACCAGTTTTGGACCGTGAACTGCACGAGGGAACTGCCTTCACTGTTGGAATGTTCCGAGTCTGCAACTGTGGTGTGTGGGGGGGTGAAGGTGCAGGCCAGCCGCTTTTTCCACAAGAACATCCAGGTGCATTGAGGGAGTATAGGCAGTGACCGCCCACTGGGGCAGTACAGACGCCTTGTGACTGCCGTTCCTGAGACCCGGAGTGCCGAGTTTTGGGATACTCCCTAGTACCTGTCAGGTGTCAGCAGCCAATCGCAGCAAGACATTTTGTTTAAAAGGTGGACATTGGCGAGCATTCAAGGATTGAAGGCATTTGAAAAAGTTTTATTACGAAACGCGTCATGCCAGAAAGCCGTGCAATAAAGTGTGCTGGACCAGGTTACCTATGTGTGGCTTTTTCTTCTTCCAGGTGAAGGGGATTTGGACTGTATATGTTGTGCGCGGCCACAGCGCATTTGGAGCCCCCACCCCACAAAGGAAGTTTGGTGTTAGCAGTGGCAAGTGCTTTGTTGGTAACACCTCATTGTCTGGGGAAACGCCGAACCACCACGCTTCACGGGAGCAGCCTACCAGTTTTGGACCGTGAACTGCACGAGGGAACTGCCTGCACTGTTGGAATGTTCCGAGTCTGCAACTGTGGTGTGTGGGGGGGTGAAGGTGCAGGCCAGCCACTATTTCCACAAGAACATCCAGGTGCATTGAGGGAGTATAGGCAGTGACCGCCCACTGGGGCAGTACAGACGCCTTGTGACTGCCGTTCCTGAGACCCGGAGTGCCGAGTTTTGGGATACTCCCTAGTACCTGTCAGGTGTCAGCAGCCAATCGCAGCAAGACATTTTGTTTAAAAGGTGGACATTGGCGAGCATTCAAGGATTGAAGGCATTTGAAAAAGTTTTATTACGAAATGCGTCATGCCAGAAAGCCGCGCAATAAAGTGTGCTGGACCAGGTTACCTATGTGTGGCTTTTTCTTCTTCCAGGTGAAGGGGTTTTGGACTGTATATGTTGTGCGCGGCCACAGCGCATTTGGAGCCCCCACCCCACAAAGGAAGTTCGGTGTTAGCAGTGGCAAGTGCTTTGTTGGTAACACCTCATTGTCTGGGGAAACGCCGAACCACCACGCTTCACGGGAGCAGCCTACCAGTTTTGGACCGTGAACTGCACGAGGGAACTGCCTGCACTGTTGGAATGTTCCGAGTCTGCAACTGTGGTGTGTGGGGGGGTGAAGGTGCAGGCCAGCCGCTTTTTCCACAAGAACATCCAGGTGCATTGAGGGAGTATAGGCAGTGACCGCCCACTGGGGCAGTACAGACGCCTTGTGACTGCCGTTCCTGAGACCCGGAGTGCCGAGTTTTGGGATACTCCCTAGTACCTGTCAGGTGTCAGCAGCCAATCGCAGCAAGACATTTTGTTTAAAAGGTGGACATTGGCGAGCATTCAAGGATTGAAGGCATTTGAAAAAGTTTTATTACGAAACGCGTCATGCCAGAAAGCCGCGCAATAAAGTGTGCTGGACCAGGTTACCTATGTGTGGCTTTTTCTTCTTCCAGGTGAAGGGGATTTGGACTGTATATGTTGTGCGCGGCCACAGCGCATTTGGAGCCCCCACCCCACAAAGGAAGTTCGGTGTTAGCAGTGGCAAGTGCTTTGTTGGTAACATCTCATTGTCTGGGGAAACGCCGAACCACCACGCTTCACGGAAGCAGCCTACCAGTTTTGGACCGTGAACTGCACGAGGGAACTGCCTGCACTGTTGGAATGTTCCGAGTCTGCAACTGTGGTGTGTGGGGGGGTGAAGGTGCAGGCAAGCCGCTTTTTCCACAAGAACATCCAGGTGCATTGAGGGAGTATAGGCAGTGACCGCCCACTGGGGCAGTACAGACGCCTTGTGACTGCCGTTCCTGAGACCCGGAGTGCCGAGTTTTGGGATACTCCCTAGTACCTGTCAGGTGTCAGCAGCCAATCGCAGCAAGACATTTTGTTTAAAAGGTGGACATTGGCGAGCATTCAAGGATTGAAGGCATTTGAAAAAGTTTTATTACGAAACGCGTCATGCCAGAAAGCCGCGCAATAAAGTGTGCTGGACCAGGTTACCTATGTGTGGCTTTTTCTTCTTCCAGGTGAAGGGGATTTGGACTGTATATGTTGTGCGCGGCCACAGCGCATTTGGAGCCCCCACCCCACAAAGGAAGTTCGGTGTTAGCAGTGGCAAGTGCTTTGTTGGTAACACCTCATTGTCTGGGGAAACGCCGAACCACCACGCTTCACGGGAGCAGCCTACCAGTTTTGGACCGTGAACTGCACGAGGGAACTGCCTGCACTGTTGGAATGTTCCGAGTCTGCAACTGTGGTGTGTGGGGGGGTGAAGGTGCAGGCCAGCCGCTTTTTCCACAAGAACATCCAGGTGCATTGAGGGAGTATAGGCAGTGACCGCCCACTGGGGCAGTACAGACGCCTTGTGACTGCCGTTCCTGAGACCCGGAGTGCCGAGTTTTGGGATACTCCCTAGTACCTGTCAGGTGTCAGCAGCCAATCGCAGCAAGACATTTTGTTTAAAAGGTGGACATTGGCGAGCATTCAAGGATTGAAGGCATTTGAAAAAGTTTTATTACGAAACGCGTCATGCCAGAAAGCCGCGCAATAAAGTGTGCTGGACCAGGTTACCTATGTGTGGCTTTTTCTTCTTCCAGGTGAAGGGGATTTGGACTGTATATGTTGTGCGCGGCCACAGCGCATTTGGAGCCCCCACCCCACAAAGGAAGTTCGGTGTTAGCAGTGGCAAGTGCTTTGTTGGTAACATCTCATTGTCTGGGGAAACGCCGAACCACCACGCTTCACGGAAGCAGCCTACCAGTTTTGGACCGTGAACTGCACGAGGGAACTGCCTGCACTGTTGGAATGTTCCGAGTCTGCAACTGTGGTGTGTGGGGGGGTGAAGGTGCAGGCCAGCCACTTTTTCCACAAGAACATCCAGGTGCATTGAGGGAGTATAGGCAGTGACCGCCCACTGGGGCAGTACAGACGCCTTGTGACTGCCGTTCCTGAGACCCGGAGTGCCGAGTTTTGGGATACTCCCTAGTACCTGTCAGGTGTCAGCAGCCAATCGCAGCAAGACATTTTGTTTAAAAGGTGGACATTGGCGAGCATTCAAGGATTGAAGGCATTTGAAAAAGTTTTATTACGAAACGCGTCATGCCAGAAAGCCGCGCAATAAAGTGTGCTGGACCAGGTTACCTATGTGTGGCTTTTTCTTCTTCCAGGTGAAGGGGATTTGGACTGTATATGTTGTGCGCGGCCACAGCGCATTTGGAGCCCCCACCCCACAAAGGAAGTTCGGTGTTAGCAGTGGCAAGTGCTTTGTTGGTAACACCTCATTGTCTGGGGAAACGCCGAACCACCACGCTTCACGGGAGCGGCCTACCAGTTTTGGACCGTGAACTGCACGAGGGAACTGCCTGCACTGTTGGAATGTTCCGAGTCTGCAACTGTGGTGTGTGGGGGGGTGAAGGTGCAGGCCAGCCGCTTTTTCCACAAGAACATCCAGGTGCATTGAGGGAGTATAAGCAGTGACCGCCCACTGGGGCAGTACAGACGCCTTGTGACTGCCGTTCCTGAGACCCGGAGTGCCGAGTTTTGGGATACTCCCTAGTACCTGTCAGGTGTCAGCAGCCAATCGCAGCAAGACATTTTGTTTAAAAGGTGGACATTGGCGAGCATTCAAGGATTGAAGGCATTTGAAAAAGTTATATTACGAAACGCGTCATGCCAGAAAGCCGTGCAATAAAGTGTGCTGGACCAGGTTACCTATGTGTGGCTTTTTCTTCTTCCAGGTGAAGGGGATTTGGACTGTATATGTTGTGCGCGGCCACAGCGCATTTGGAGCCCCCACCCCACAAAGGAAGTTCGGTGTTAGCAGTGGCAAGTGCTTTGTTGGTAACACCTCATTGTCTGGGGAAACGCCGAACCACCACGCTTCACGGGAGCAGCCTACCAGTTTTGGACCGTGAACTGCACGAGGGAACTGCCTGCACTGTTGGAATGTTCCGAGTCTGCAACTGTGGTGTGTGGGGGGGTGAAGGTGCAGGCAAGCCGCTTTTTCCACAAGAACATCCAGGTGCATTGAGGGAGTATAGGCAGTGACCGCCCACTGGGGCAGTACAGACGCCTTGTGACTGCCGTTCCTGAGACCCGGAGTGCCGAGTTTTGGGATACTCCCTAGTACCTGTCAGGTGTCAGCAGCCAATCGCAGCAAGACATTTTGTTTAAAAGGTGGACATTGGCGAGCATTCAAGGATTGAAGGCATTTGAAAAAGTTTTATTACGAAACGCGTCATGCCAGAAAGCCGCGCAATAAAGTGTGCTGGACCAGGTTACCTATGTGTGGCTTTTTCTTCTTCCAGGTGAAGGGGATTTGGACTGTATATGTTGTGCGCGGCCACAGCGCATTTGGAGCCCCCACCCCACAAAGGAAGTTCGGTGTTAGCAGTGGCAAGTGCTTTGTTGGTAACACCTCATTGTCTGGGGAAACGCCGAACCACCACGCTTCACGGCAGCAGCCTACCAGTTTTGGACCGTGAACGGCACGAGGGAACTGCCTGCACTGTTGGAATGTTCCGAGTCTGCAACTGTGGTGTGTGGGGGGGTGAAGGTGCAGGCCAGCCGCTTTTTCCACAAGAACATCCAGGTGCATTGAGGGAGTATAGGCAGTGACCGCCCACTGGGGCAGTACAGACGCCTTGTGACTGCCGTTCCTGAGACCCGGAGTGCCGAGTTTTGGGATACTCCCTAGTACCTGTCAGGTGTCAGCAGCCAATCGCAGCAAGACATTTTGTTTAAAAGGTGGACATTGGCGAGCATTCAAGGATTGAAGGCATTTGAAAAAGTTTTATTACGAAACGCGTCATGCCAGAAAGCCGCGCAATAAAGTGTGCTGGACCAGGTTACCTATGTGTGGCTTTTTCTTCTTCCAGGTGAAGGGGATTTGGACTGTATATGTTGTGCGCGGCCACAGCGCATTTGGAGCCCCCACCCCACAAAGGAAGTTCGGTGTTAGCAGTGGCAAGTGCTTTGTTGGTAACACCTCATTGTCTGGGGAAACGCCGAACCACCACGCTTCACGGAAGCAGCCTACCAGTTTTGGACCGTGAACTGCACGAGGGAACTGCCTGCACTGTTGGAATGTTCCGAGTCTGCAACTGTGGTGTGTGGGGGGGTGAAGGTGCAGGCCAGCCACTTTTTCCACAAGAACATCCAGGTGCATTGAGGGAGTATAGGCAGTGACCGCCCACTGGGGCAGTACAGACGCCTTGTGACTGCCGTTCCTGAGACCCGGAGTGCCGAGTTTTGGGATACTCCCTAGTACCTGTCAGGTGTCAGCAGCCAATCGCAGCAAGACATTTTGTTTAAAAGGTGGACATTGGCGAGCATTCAAGGATTGAAGGCATTTGAAAAAGTTTTATTACGAAACGCGTCATGCCAGAAAGCCGCGCAATAAAGTGTGCTGGACCAGGTTACCTATGTGTGGCTTTTTCTTCTTCCAGGTGAAGGGGATTTGGACTGTATATGTTGTGCGCGGCCACAGCGCATTTGGAGCCCCCACCCCACAAAGGAAGTTCGGTGTTAGCAGTGGCAAGTGCTTTGTTGGTAACACCTCATTGTCTGGGGAAACGCCGAACCACCACGCTTCACGGGAGCAGCCTACCAGTTTTAGACCGTGAACTGCACGAGGGAACTGCCTGCACTGTTGGAATGTTCCGAGTCTGCAACTGTGGTGTGTGGGGGGGTGAAGGTGCAGGCCAGCCGCTTTTTCCACAAGAACATCCAGGTGCATTGAGGGAGTATAAGCAGTGACCGCCCACTGGGGCAGTACAGACGCCTTGTGACTGCCGTTCCTGAGACCCGGAGTGCCGAGTTTTGGGATACTCCCTAGTACCTGTCAGGTGTCAGCAGCCAATCGCAGCAAGACATTTTGTTTAAAAGGTGGACATTGGCGAGCATTCAAGGATTGAAGGCATTTGAAAAAGTTTTATTACGAAACGCGTCATGCCAGAAAGCCGTGCAATAAAGTGTGCTGGACCAGGTTACCTATGTGTGGCTTTTTCTTCTTCCAGGTGAAGGGGATTTGGACTGTATATGTTGTGCAAGGCCACAGCGCATTTGGAGCCCCCACCCCACAAAGGAAGTTCGGTGTTAGCAGTGGCAAGTGCTTTGTTGGTAACACCTCATTGTCTGGGGAAACGCCGAACCACCACGCTTCACGGGAGCAGCCTACCAGTTTTGGACCGTGAACTGCACGAGGGAACTGCATGCACTGTTGGAATGTTCCGAGTCTGCAACTGTGGTGTGTGGGGGGGTGAAGGTGCAGGCCAGCCGCTTTTTCCACAAGAACATCCAGGTGCATTGAGGGAGTATAGGCAGTGACCGCCCACTGGGGCAGTACAGACGCCTTGTGACTGCCGTTCCTGAGACCCGGAGTGCCGAGTTTTGGGATACTCCCTAGTACCTGTCAGGTGTCAGCAGCCAATCGCAGCAAGACATTTTGTTTAAAAGGTGGACATTGGCGAGCATTCAAGGATTGAAGGCATTTGAAAAAGTTTTATTACGAAACGCGTCATGCCAGAAAGCCGCGCAATAAAGTGTGCTGGACCAGGTTACCTATGTGTGGCTTTTTCTTCTTCCAGGTGAAGGGGATTTGGACTGTATATGTTGTGCGCGGCCACAGCGCATTTGGAGCCCCCACCCCACAAAGGAAGTTCGGTGTTAGCAGTGGCAAGTGCTTTGTTGGTAACACCTCATTGTCTGGGGAAACGCCGAACCACCACGCTTCACGGGAGCAGCCTACCAGTTTTGGACCGTGAACTGCACGAGGGAACTGCCTGCACTGTTGGAATGTTCCGAGTCTGCAACTGTGGTGTGTGGGGGGGTGAAGGTGCAGGCCAGCCACTTTTTCCACAAGAACATCCAGGTGCATTGAGGGAGTATAGGCAGTGACCGCCCACTGGGGCAGTACAGACGCCTTGTGACTGCCGTTCCTGAGACCCGGAGTGCCGAGTTTTGGGATACTCCCTAGTACCTGTCAGGTGTCAGCAGCCAATCGCAGCAAGACATTTTGTTTAAAAGGTGGACATTGGCGAGCATTCAAGGATTGAAGGCATTTGAAAAAGTTTTATTACGAAACGCGTCATGCCAGAAAGCCGCGCAATAAAGTGTGCTGGACCAGGTTACCTATGTGTGGCTTTTTCTTCTTCCAGGTGAAGGGGATTTGGACTGTATATGTTGTGCGCGGCCACAGTGCATTTGGAGCCCCCACCCCACAAAGGAAGTTCGGTGTTAGCAGTGGCAAGTGCTTTGTTGGTAACACCTCATTGTCTGGGGAAACGCCGAACCACCACGCTTCACGGCAGCAGCCTACCAGTTTTGGACCGTGAACTGCACGAGGGAACTGCCTGCACTGTTGGAATGTTCCGAGTCTGCAACTGTGGTGTGTGGGGGGGTGAAGGTGCAGGCCAGCCGCTTTTTCCACAAGAACATCCAGGTGCATTGAGGGAGTATAGGCAGTGACCGCCCACTGGGGCAGTACAGACGCCTTGTGACTGCCGTTCCTGAGACCCGGAGTGCCGAGTTTTGGGATACTCCCTAGTACCTGTCAGGTGTCAGCAGCCAATCGCAGCAAGACATTTTGTTTAAAAGGTGGACATTGGCGAGCATTCAAGGATTGAAGGCATTTGAAAAAGTTTTATTACGAAACGCGTCATGCCAGAAAGCCGCGCAATAAAGTGTGCTGGACCAGGTTACCTATGTGTGGCTTTTTCTTCTTCCAGGTGAAGGGGATTTGGACTGTATATGTTGTACGCGGCCACAGCGCATTTCGAGCCCCCACCCCACAAAGGAAGTTCGGTGTTAGCAGTGGCAAGTGCTTTGTTGGTAACACCTCATTGTCTGGGGAAACGCCGAACCACCACGCTTCACGGGAGCAGCCTACCAGTTTTGGACCGTGAACTGCACGAGGGAACTGCCTGCACTGTTGGAATGTTCCGAGTCTGCAACTGTGGTGTGTGGGGGGGTGAAGGTGCAGGCCAGCCACTTTTTCCACAAGAACATCCAGGTGCATTGAGGGAGTATAGGCAGTGACCGCCCACTGGGGCAGTACAGACGCCTTGTGACTGCCGTTCCTGAGACCCGGAGTGCCGAGTTTTGGGATACTCCCTAGTACCTGTCAGGTGTCAGCAGCCAATCGCAGCAAGACATTTTGTTTAAAAGGTGGACATTGGCGAGCATTCAAGGATTGAAGGCATTTGAAAAAGTTTTATTACGAAACGCGTCATGCCAGAAAGCCGCGCAATAAAGTGTGCTGGACCAGGTTACCTATGTGTGGCTTTTTCTTCTTCCAGGTGAAGGGGATTTGGACTGTATATGTTGTGCGCGGCCACAGCGCATTTGGAGCCCCCACCCCACAAAGGAAGTTCGGTGTTAGCAGTGGCAAGTGCTTTGTTGGTAACACCTCATTGTCTGGGGAAACGCCGAACCACCACGCTTCACGGCAGCAGCCTACCAGTTTTGGACCGTGAACTGCACGAGGGAACTGCCTGCACTGTTGGAATGTTCCGAGTCTGCAACTGTGGTGTGTGGGGGGGTGAAGGTGCAGGCCAGCCGCTTTTTCCACAAGAACATCCAGGTGCATTGAGGGAGTATAGGCAGTGACCGCCCACTGGGGCAGTACAGACGCCTTGTGACTGCCGTTCCTGAGACCCGGAGTGCCGAGTTTTGGGATACTCCCTAGTACCTGTCAGGTGTCAGCAGCCAATCGCAGCAAGACATTTTGTTTAAAAAGTGGACATTGGCGAGCATTCAAGGATTGAAGGCATTTGAAAAAGTTTTATTACGAAACGCGTCATGCCAGAAAGCCGCGCAATAAAGTGTGCTGGACCAGGTTACCTATGTGTGGCTTTTTCTTCTTCCAGGTGAAGGGGATTTGGACTGTATATATATATATATAAGAATTACCAGCCTTTATACAAGATACTGCGGATTTCCTGACAAAAATGTATGATGTCGATTGGAAAGATAACTATGTATTTATGACACTTGATGTACAGTCACTTTACACGAGCATCAGGCATGGGGATGGTTTAAGAGCACTGCAACACTACTTAGGGAAAAGACCAATGAGCCTTCACCAACACACTTGTATGCTGCTAGAGATGACTGAATGGTGCCTCACGAAAAATACATTTATTTTCAACAAAGTTCACTACAAACAAACACAAGGATCAGCCATGGGTACTTGCTTCTCCCCCAGCTATGCTAGCCTGCACATGGGCTAGTGGGAGGAGCAAGTACTTGGGGTGACCTACAACCATCAGATGTCGAACAATGTCAAAGTGTACACTAGGTTTATAGATGACATCTTCATCTTATGGGAGGGCTCCACAGAGAGTACTCATTGCAACACAGCTTAATGACAACGGCTTGAACCTCAGATTTACTTGCACCACGAGCACCTCTACAATACAGTTTCTTGACCTAGAACTCCTTGTGGTAGACAATAAAATGTAAACCCATACTTTTAGGAAGCCCACAGCAGGTAACTCAATATTACATGCGCAGAGCTTTCACCCGACCAAACTGAAGGAATCAATACCATACGCAGAGTGTCTCAGAATGATGCGAAACTGCAGCAGGAAGGAGGATTTGGCGGATGCCAAAGAAAACCTCTTCATGCAACTAAGGAACAGGGGTTACACTAATGAAACACTGGGGAAAGCAGAACAATAAAAGGAGGGCACTTCAGACACCAGGGAGCAAACCACACGACATAACCCCAGACTTATCACAGGTTACAATACGTAACACACCAATCTATGTAAGATTCTGACCAGGCAATGGCCGTTGATATGAAACGATCCAACGCTAGGTCCCATCTGTGACAAGTCTCCTTCAGTAACATTCAGGAAAGCAAAATCCATGAGGAGCCAACTAGTGTTCAACGCTCCCACAAATATCAAAACAATCACGTGGCTTCAAACCCAGAAAGGATTTAGGATGTACACCAAGTGCAAAGCCTGTAAACACGGGACCACCACAGTCAGGCTACCTTTCAGACACTCACCTTTCAACATCAGAGGGAGTTACCCGTGCAAAACTGAATTTGCCGTGTACGTGCTAGAGTGCACATGTGGCAAAAGGAATGTGGGGGGCACGATACACCAGCCACACGTAAAAATACTTCAGCATCTCAGGGCAATCATTAATGATGACCAGGCATATCCAGTCGCAAGACACATCAAGTCGCAACATGCAGGAAACACAGATGACTTAAAATATTTTGTCATCAACAGTATACCCAAGAATACCAGAGGAGGGAATCAACAATTAGCATTGAGACAACTGGAATCTAGATATATCATCTTACTAGACTCTAAGATCCCTAACGGGTTAAATGCGGATGAGGCGCTTAATGTGCACCTCTATTCCTAGTCTGCCTGTCCCGTATGTTTTTACCCTTTCCGTTATACAACTGACGTTCACCCACACTACATGTACATATCACGGTTTGACACAACACCCTAGTCACTTAATTAGTATAATAGAATTGCACCACTTAGATACACACGGAGTGTTACACTCTAGCAGCCACAGTAGCGCTCCTTCACCCACCATTAGCCTCACTCATTTTCACAAGGTTGTCACTGATCATCCATGAAAATGAGTATCTAAATAGTCCCACAGGGGTAAGATACCACAGGCTGGTTTGGGGACACATGCCCCGTACAACCGCCCAGATCGAGTTAACCTGTATGGCACAGGCACACAGGTGAGCAGTGTTCTAAACAGGCATGCACGACAGGCTGGCAACACATCTGAGCCAGGCATGTTAAGTAATTAGGACACGAGTACCGCTGTGTAAACCCACTATGGGAAAACTACTCATCACTAAGCTGCGGCTTAAGCCTGATCATTCCGTAGAGGGCTAACTAACATGTAAAACTGTGGGAGACAGGACTGAGCGCACGCACACAAGAGAGTGTCAAAACACTAATTTAATTCTTCCTATGCTTAGCATACACATTATATTTTGTGTAAATTTATTCAATGTTTGTACAATTAATTTGATGTATTTGTAAATTTAATTACAGCCTCATTTAGGTATAATGTGAAGAAACATTGACCCAGACTTTACATAGCATTATGTACATATAACATTTCCATGTACCACGTTAAGTCATAGAAGAACTCTTCTCTATTGTTTGTAGTGACATGACTCGTTGCCATAACAACATGCTGAACCAGTTGAAACTTGTCAAACTCAACAGTATTTTAACAGTGGATTGTGTGAATGACAGATGTAGTGAGCAAGGCGGTTGAATACCGCCGAAACGTGTCTTATGCAGTAATCGGAATAAAGAAACATTACTTTGGAACTTATTCATGGAGTCAGCGCCTTCTTGATATACAAAGTTTGGACTGGTGAGCAATATATATATATATATATATATATATATATATATATATATATATATATATATATATACATACATAAATACATATATATATATATATATATATATATACATACATGCATACATATATATATATATATATATATATATATATATATATATATATATATATATATATATATATATGTTACAGTCAAAGTGTGAAATCCCGCATTCTATAGAATGCCTAGGTAATGTATAGAATGCCTGAAAATCAAACGTCAAAGTATGAAATGATTGATATATTATACATTGCCTAGGCATTGCATACTTTGCTGGTTTGTCTGCCTTCAAAGTATATAATACGCCTAATCCCGCCATTTCCTTCCCAACTGGCAATGTGTGAAATCCGGCATTCTACAGAATGGCTAGGTAATGTATAGAATGCCTATAAATCGAACGTCAAAGTATGAAATGATTGATATTTTATACATTGCCTAGGCATTGTATACTTTGCCGGATTGTCTGCCGGCAAAGTATATAATACACCTAATCCCAGAGACAGCACAAGTTATCAGCAAGCGAGGGGTAGAGACAGCACAGGTTATCAGCAAGCAAGGGGCAGAGACAGTACAAGTTGCCAGCAAGCGAAGGGCACAAACAGCACAAGTAACCAGGCAAAGAGCAGGTGGCAGCCGTGCGGTGGTGTGGGGGGCGACCTGCCTGCAAGCAGGGTCAGAGGTCGTGTATAGCATCCCGCTGAGGTTCCACAGACGCTCTGCCATCATCCTTTCCCGTGGTTCTTGTATCACCATGTCGGAAGGGAGTGTAGTGCCAAGACAGGAAACACGCCATGCTGACATGCAACAACGGTTCTGCGATGAATTATCTCAATTAAGAGCCAATGCTGCTAAAAAACAGTGTTTTCCTAACCGAAACCAGTTACCAAAAGTTAGTGGACGATGAGAAAAAGGCTAAGACGACCATTAAGAATGAACCACAGGACTATCGGCTGGCGAAACACTATGACGTAATGATGGTCGAGAATACAACTAAGTTGATCTATCCTGTTAAAGAAGGTACGAGTCCTATTCAGTTTTACGTCGCGGACTCCGAGTTATTTGACATACTCCACAAGGCCCACATACTCCACAAGGCCCATTTGGCTATTGGTCATGGAGGATGGGACAGGATGTTGAAAGAACTTTCACCCAAGTATAAGAACATTACCCGTCATGATATTGAGCTGTACATTCACCTTTGTGAGCCTTGCCAGAAAAAGCAAAAAAGTGTTTAAAAAGGTGTTGTGGCAAGCCAATGGTTTTTTCTGAATTCAACTCCTGTTGTCAGGTCGATCTCATCGATTTTCAGTCCCATCCTGACAGAGAGTACAAGTTTATAATGGTGTACCAAGATCATCTCACTAAGTTTGTAGTTCTCAGGGCTCTGAAATCAAAGAGAGCGGAAGAAGTGGCCTACAAGCTCGTCAACATATTTATGTTGCTTGGTGCTCCAACAATTCTACAGTCCAATAACGGCAGGAAATTTGCAAACAATGTGGTAAGCAGCCTAAAGGAGTATTGGCCCACCTTGAAGATCGTCCATGGTAAGCCGCGCCGATCACAAAGTCAGGGGAGCGTCGAAAGAGCTAATCAGAACATTGAATATATGCTGTGTGCTTGGATGCAAGATGAAAAAACTAGCTGCTGGAGTAAGGGATTGCGGTTCGTCCAACTTATGAAGAACAGAGCTTTTAATTCTGGGGTTAAGATGTCACCATACGAAGCTCTGTTCGGCTGCAAAGCTAGAGTAGGTCTCTCGACGTCTTCCCTGCCTGACAACGTTTTACAAGACGTAGAGACTGAGGAAGAGCTCGAAAAAAAATAGAGAGCGTACAAACAACACAACAGCAGGAAGAAAGACGAGATGAATCAATGCAAGAGGCACAGCTCCCTGCAGAAGACATAGCTGAGAATGCAATCCATGTTAGAGGAAACCAAAACAGTGAGGAAGCCATGGTTATCAAAGAGCCTTCCATTTCCGTGGTTACTGAAAATCCTTCTTCTTCCGCTATCTGTTGCGTCTGCTTAAAAGAAACCAGCGGTGCTCATACATGTTGAAAGTGTGGCTGAAACGTTCATGCCATCTGTGGACATTCTCCTAAAGATGATGACAGCGATGAAGTAGAGGTTATGTGGTTAGCATTTTGTTCAATGTTTGCTTCAATATTGAGAAAGCTATCCAAAGTAAAATGGAATCGAAATCGAACCTTGAGATTCAGGCCAAAAAAATGAAAAGGGATTCTGACAAAAATGTTCCTCCTGTGCCTTTGGGTGCCACTGTGCGAGTTCCGATTCCCGACGTCGACAAAGGGCGGGGTGACTCACGCAATCTTTTGGCTGTTGTTATGAACGTGATGGAAGATGGCTTTTACCGACTTGGAACTGCACAAGGAATCTTCAAGCAACTCTACGCCAGATCACAATTCACCGTATGTCCAAAGCACTAAATGAGAATTGAAGACGTTCCTGACCACAAAATACCTCTCCGATCTGCAGCTACTTCTCAGTCCACAGGAAACGGCCAAGGATTCATCAGGAGTATGTGCAAGACGAAATGCTAAAATATGAGGTGCCTTTGTGTGAAAAAGAAAATTAAGTTCAATTCAAAATTTAACTGCAGCCGTCTCTGCTGCAACAAGTAGGTCATGCCAGTTCTGCTTTGTGTTTCACCGGTAACAATATTCTGTTTGCATTCTTCTTTAAGTCGTGAAATGTATGTACAAGATCAAAATGCCAAAATAGAAGACGTTTTTGTGCTGCAACAAGTAGGTCATGCCAGTTCTGCTTTGTGTTTTACTGGTAACAATATTCTGTTTGCATTGTTCTTTAAGTCGTGAAATGTATGTACAAGATCAAAGTGCCAAAATAGAAGGTGTTTTTGTGTGAAGAATAAAAGTGAGTACAATTCCACGTGTTACTCCGGCCTTTCTTAGTGTAACAAGTACTTCAATCTCAGTTCTACTTTCATTGTTTTCCGGTTACAATATCCTGTACTTTATTTCATAGTTTTGTTCTTTCAGTTTCAAATGCCTATTAATTAATTAAGGCTTCTCATCTTGTGCCCTTTTAACACTTTGCATAAATGGTACTGGCCATTCTGTATAATGCCTAGGAATTGTATAGAATGCCTAGGAAAAGTATGTAACATTTTCACAAAAAACGTATATTTCCTAGTTTGCCTCTAAACCATCAGGCATTCTATACATTACCTAGGCATTCTATACAATACCGGGATTTCACACTTTGCCGAATGCATAGAAATCTCATCTTGTGGCCTTTTAACACTTTGAGTAAATGGTACTGGTCATTCTGTATAATGCATAGGAATTGTATAGAATGTCTAGGAAAAGTATGTAACATTTTCACAAAAAAATTATATTTCATAGTTTGCCGGAAACCATCAGGCATTCTATACATTACCTAGGCATTCTGCACAATACCGGGATTACACACTTTGTGGACCTTGGAAGGTCTCCTACAACCCAAAAGCGGTATGTGTGGGGATTTCAGTAACACTAGAAAGCAGCATTAAAAAATTGCCATCACTCACCAAAGGGAAACATTCAAATGGCCATCAATGCACTACGAAAACCAGCATACTTTTAGGCAACAACCTGCCTGTTGAGGTGACCACGAGAGGGCGAACATCCTTAAAGGAGCGAGCATGGCCAGTGCATTGTTCAGCCGGTGTGATGCTGTGGCTTCCTCCCTTGAAAAAGGTCGATGTTCGACCGAAATGCATCGGGGACATTACGGAACTTGCCAGCGCTGCAACACTTAATAAAGTGCTTCTAAACTTGCCGAAATGTGTGCGGCTCATTTCCCTTTCTACTCGAGAGGTTCTAGATAATGTTAAGAGGCTTGGTCCTGTCTCGAGCTACGCACCGCCTAACAAGAGCGCCGTTACTGCCCAACATTGGACTACTCCTGGGTTTCTGCGCAAGCATACAGGGCAGCAGGCAGCCGCCAAGGACTGGACCTTAGAAGGTCTCCTTCAACCCAAAAGCGGTATGTGTGTGGATTTCAGTAACATTAGAAAGCAGCATTAAAAAATTGCCATCACTCACCAAAGGGAAACATTCAAATGGCCATCAATGCACTACGAAAACCACCAGCATGCTTTTAGGAAACAACCAGCCTGTTGAGGCGACCATGAGAGGGAGAACATCCTTAAAGGAGCGAGCATGGCCAGTGCATTGTTCAGCCGGTGTGAGGCTGTGGCTTCCTCCCTTGAAAAAGGTTGATGTTCGGCCGAAATGCTTCGGGGACATTACGGAACTTGCCAGAGCTGCAACACTCAATAAAGTGCTTCTAAGCTTGCTGAAATGTGTGCGGCTCATTTCACTTTCTACTCGAGAGGCTCTGGATAATATATATATAAAGAACGGTGATGTATTAAACCCAGATCTTTTGACTGGGTGTGAGTGTTTGATTGATTCAGATGCTCCGTCCATTACCACCCCCCTTTGTACCGCTTTTGGCCGCCATAAGTGTGGCAGGGTATGCTCAGACGTGAGTCCCTTGCTCACTTTGCCACTGGATTCAAGCAAGCCGGGCTGAAGACGGCTGGAATGCCAGAAACCGGTCCTCGGAAGCTTGTTTGCGGTCCAGGAAAGACAAGGCTTGGCAGTTCGGGCTGGACTGTTCCCATGAGGCACAGGGCCAGACTGATTTGCATATAGCCATGTCTGAACTGGGTTGGCAGAGTGGGCTAAAGAACGGTGATGGATTAAACCCAGATCTTTTGACTGGGTGTGAGTGTTTGATTGATTCAGATGCTCCGTCCATCACCACCCCCTTTTGTACAGCCTTCCATATGTCCAAAGCGGTGCTCCTCTTCACCGCGTCGGCGGCAGTGTAATCCATGTAAGCAAAAGTGCCCAAAAGAGGTCACTCCATGGCACTCTCAACATCTGGTTTTTAAGCCTTTCTGCTGCTTCTTTGTCAGCTCCCACAATTTGTACAATATTCCTCTGCTGACGCAAAACTTGCACTGTTTAAAATGAATGAGTATTGCCGCTCATGAATAGTGAGCTTGTACGCAACTATGGGATGACATGTTAACAACACAGGATGTATATTGCTTATACAATCGTAAAATGTACATGTATGTCCTTGTTCTGGATACAGTGGAAGCAGTCTTAATAAAAACAAGTTAAAAAAAACGTATGCCTCTGCAATGCACTTCTTATGACCTCACATATGACATCACTACTGACATGGTCAGTGACATCACTCATGACATCACTGACATCTCAAATAACATCAATCATTGATGACATCACCGACATAAAAACTCACATACCCACTGACTCCCCATAAAACCTCTTGTACGCCCACTGACCCATATAGCCACTCACATACCCATTCATAGACCCATTGGATACCAGAAGGGTAACATTTACTATTCCCACTCCAGTCTATGGACTACTATCCCAACTCTACTCTGTGCAATAGTAGCAAAAGTGTTGGACACTAATGGGGTAAATTTTGCGATGCCCACTCAAGTCTGTGCAACCGTAGGGAAAGCGTAGGACTCAGGAGGGGTAAAATGTACTAATCCCATTCCAGTGTATGCAACCATAGTAAAAGCATTGGACTCAGGAGGGGTAAAATGTACTAATCCCACTCCAATCTGTGCAACAATAAAGAAAGTGTTGGACAATTGAGGTGTAAATGTACTATTCCCCCTCCAATCTGTGGTGCAGTAGGGAAAACGCTAGACTCAGGAGGGGTAACATTTACTATTCCCACTCCAGTAGGTGAAACAGTAGGGAAAGCATTGGACTCAGGAGGGGTCAAATTTATTATTCACCCTCCAGTGTGTGCAACAGTAAGAAAAATGTCAGACTCAAGAGGGATCAATGTTCTATTCCCACTCCTATGTGTGCAACAGTAGGGAAAGCTTTAGATTCAGGTGGGGTTAAATTTACTATTACTACCCCAGTAGGTGCAACTATAGGCAAACCATTGGATTCAGGAAAGGTTAAATTAACTATTCCCACACAAATTGGTGCAACAGTAGGGAAAGCATTTGACTCAGGAGGAGTTAAATTTACTATTCCCACGTCATTCTGTTCAACTGTGGGGACAGTGTTTGACTCAGGAAGGGTAACATTTACTATTCCCACTCCAATGTGTGCAACAGTAGGGAAAGCTTTGGACTAAGGAAGGTTTGCATTTACCATTCACACTTCAGTCAGTGCAACAGTAGGGAAAGCCTTGGACTCAGGAGGGGTCACATTTACTATTTCCACTCCAGTTGGTGCAACAGTAAGGAAAGCATTAGACTCAGAAGGAGTAAAATGTACTATTCCCACTACATTCAATGGTACAATACAGGGAGAGTACTTCACTTCAAACAAATAACATATTTTAACAACGCTATTAAATACCCAAAAATATAAATTTGTGAAATGTCTTAATTTTAACAAAAATTTAACACACAGCATAAATATTTACATTTTGAATACCTATCAATTAGCACAAACATTATTAAAATACTTTTTATTATCACACTATATTTCCAAAAACATAACAGCAAACAATTAAAATGTATTAGAAATAAACAAAGTATAACACAATTAACATATTCAAAAATAAAAAACTGTTTTAAAATAAATGAATAGTTTTTTATTTATGAATACTTAAATATTTTCCCCAATGTCTCTACAAACTAAACAACACACATCTAAAATATAACTTAACAAATATGATAAGTTCACAATGAACATAATTATCAATTAAATTAAGATTAAGGAAGTAATAATTAATCATCAATTCATTATTTCTAAATTAACTTCCCACACTGTATCCCTATAAACTCCACAACCCGCACCTAAAACATAGCTTAAAAAAACATTTAATAATGTATTCAATTAATCATCAATTAAATAATTAGTAGTAAAAAATGATTTATTAAATCATTTAAATTAATTTACTTCCCACCCTGTACGCCTACAAACCTTTAAACCCACACCTAAAACATAGCTTATAAAATAAATCAATTGCATGTTTCACATATTTAATTATCAATTACATAATTAATAATTACTTGTTAATTAATTAACAGTGAATTAATTCCCACACTGTAGCTCTGAAAACCCCAAACCTGCACTTGAAACATTACTTATAAAATAAATTAAATAATTAATAATAATAAATCCTTAATTATTTATTAATTATAAGGAATTGACTTCAAACCCTGCATCTCTACAAACCCTGCAACCAGAACCCAAAACTTAACTTGAAAAATAAACGAAATGCAGAATTTACATAATTATCAATTAAATAATTAAATATATTTAACAATGAATTATTTAATAATTATAGTTAATTTACTTCCAACCCTGTACCCCTACAAAACCCACAACACTAAAAACTTCAATAAAAAGTTACATTTAAAAAAATTACACACTATATGAAAATAATAATAATACAAATAATGTATAATGTATACAATTAAAACATTACAAGAAATAAAAATTATAAAAAATGAAATTATTTACAACAATATTTTTGTTAACAATATTAACAAAATAGATATTGATATTTTTAACATTGATATTATCAACTTGATATTAACAACATAGATATTTTTGTAAACAATAGTACCAGATATTTTTGACATTACTTAAAACCACTATATTCTTGTCAACGATAATCCTACATCCCGATATTTGTATATCACTATATTAAAAACTTAATATCTCTGCATCTCAATATTTTTTACTCTATATTTTGTCTAAACACCCACAATTACAGAAAATTCCAGGCATGGAAAAACAAAGCCAAATACAAGATGCAGTCCACTGTAAATCAATAAGGCATATAAACTATATTGCCTTTCCCCACAATGGAAGACTCCAACAAGGCAGTATGGTGAGTCAACAAGTTAAAAGTGGGACTATGCTTCCCATTGGCTCACCTTTGGCACACCACAGCTGAATCAACAACTTAAACACACTACCAACTATCATATATTCAATTAAACGTGGGACTATGCTTCCCATTGGCTCACCTTTGGCACACCACAGCTGAATCAACAACTTAAACACACTACCAACTATCATATATTCAATTGGGAGCAATGTTACTGAGCTGGCCCTAAGACCTAGGGGCCCATTATGATGGCTAGCGGACCGTACCGGTAAATGGAACCGTACACCAGAGGTGCGGCGGTCCGGCTGTGCCCATTCGGATCCATCCGCTGCAGCACTCCCACCATGCTAAAGTGGCTGGGGGTTAATGGCTGTCCGGCGGGGAGTTATCGCAGGCAGAGTTATTGCCGGTCGGGCGGTGGGGATCCACCCGCGATCATATTGACCCCCTTAGTGTTGCTTAATAAGCCATCCAGGGGTGGCCTAAGCAATCTCACAGCAATAAACAGAAGCCGTACAAGAAAAGAAAAGTTGTAATGTATTCTAACCAAAGGACACAATAGAGAGCAGGGGAGTTGGTGGGGATCACACAAATACAACTACATTAAAGAAAAAAGTAGGGGCCAGTAAAATAGAAGAAAATAATAACCAAGTAAATGCATCAAACTGTCCCGACAGTAAATAAAAAAACACAGTCAAAATAACTCAGCAGCAACATCTAAAACTAGGTGCCTGATCTTCCAAACAGCACATTTGACAGCCAAAAAGTAACTCAACGAGCTGAGTCAAAATTTTGGAGTTGTCCGTCAAGCCATGCAGTCATGAGATCAGAAAACTATCAGGCTACCGTTGGAGCTGTAGAAGGAAAATAAAAGTTTCTAAAAAATGGATACAAGAAAGGGGAGACGATAGAGTCACAACCTTCCCCCAAATAATGAGAATGACCCTTGTATGCTTAGTGGAGAGTGCACTGCTGCCTGGATTGCCCTTTCTTTAGTAAATTTCTGAGCAGTATTTTTCACTGCACTACACAAAACAGTTACGCATGTTTGCTGTGGGCAGTGCATGTGAAATGACTTGAGATTAAGAGCACAACTCTGTATGCAACAGAGACACCTAAAGTGCACTCCTACTTTCTCTGGTTTGCTAAAGTTTGACAATGGTGGCTTCATTTTATATTGGAAGTTTAATGATGGCCTTATTCCCGCTATCCCGATTGAGACACTACATACTGGCTTCATCTATTTACATTGGTCTGCCAGTGATTTTCAAGCTGATTAGTTTGCTACATGCATGCGTGACATGGATGGTGAGTGCCAATGTACCCGACATATGTGGGTTAGCATGAACTTGGTGTGCGTATATGTTCCTCACTGTAGAGAGACATGGATTCATTTTTATAACTCCTGTGTGGAAGTGGCCAACAAGATGGAAGTCAGAGTTGTGTTTTGCCAAACAGAGTTGTGTGTTAGAGGAAACCCCCCAGAACATCCTTGAGGTCTGGCTACAGTGGACCAGGCTGCCATGAAGAATGGTTGGGTATCAGATCATCTTTTGATGTGCAATATAGCACCTAGCCACCTTCCTACATTTTCTCTTCCCCAGAGGTGCAGTGCAGAGATGTGTAGTTGCCAGTTAGGGAAGTGCCTCACTTTTTAGTACCTTTTCTCCATTTCTTCAAGTGAAGGTTCACCCTAGTCCAGCCTTCTTGCTTTCAGATCACTAGATCAAATTAAGGTCCGAACTTCATGTGAGGGTGCGTTGACCCACTGAGATCAGAGAGACCAAAACTCTGCAATGCACATTTTAGTCTATCGCCAGGTATACATGTTAGGCAGATTCCTTGGGTCAGTGCTCTAGTGATTTCACATTGACCAGGCCCCATATAGCAGACAGCTTTGTCCCGGAGAAGAATTCAGTGTTCGAAGACCAATGCCTTTGTCTGCTTACCAGGTCAGGACCAGGAATAGACTTGAAGCCCTGCAACAATCCAACTAGAAGCGCTTGCTTTTAGGACACTTGAAGGAAGGAGGCACAACTGAGGAGCAAGGAGTATTGAGGTGTTCGCTCAGCAAGGAGTTTTCTAGAAGAGCCACCAACAGTCCAGTTCCCTGGAGAAATATCAAAGCTGTGTGGGTAAGAACTATGCAACATGAGCAAAGCACTGAGAGCGACTTCAGGGACACAGCAAATAGCCTGACCTGTGGTGAGGCAATTGGAGTCCTGTCCCAGTAGTACACTGCAATGTAAATTCTCATATAGGGGTTGCGGCCTACCTTGGTGTTGTCCTCAGTGAAGACGCCTCATTGTGGGAGGCCCATTAGGAAATAACTTTTAGCCTGCTGACAACAGTGTCCCTAAATTGTGTGGTATGGAAGAAACCCCAAGCAACTTAAATGTATTATTGCCAGTCGTGTCTTTGTCTCACAGAACTGGTAGTAAAAGAGGATAGCCATTTGGAAATGAATCCCTCTCAAAGCCTTTCATTTTAGCGGTTTCGCCTTTAAATCTTATAGCTCGCTATACCCCTCAGATAAGCAAACAAGCTCAGTGTCTAAATAACGCAATTTAGCAACACTGCAGTCTTATTGCTTACATGGCTTTCTTGATGAATAGCACTAGGACCTCATTTTATATGCCCTTTGAGTTGGTCCCAGTTCTTTTTCTTCATCTACTTTGTACTTTGAGTGGTGGCCACAGCTTATACCGGCCACCTTTTAAATTGAAACTCCTGGTTTTGTACTCTAAAATCTATACATTTTGGGAGTTTGCACTTTTCTGTTGCATCATGAATTAACAAACATCAAATAAAATGTGTTTTAATTTTCAACAAAATTGTCTTGCTAATGTCAGTATACCTTTTGAGGCTTTTTTAAACAAAAATGTAAATGATGGAAACGATTTGGAAGAGCAACAGTAGCATTGTGATTGAGAATCTATCCCACATATTTTTTTTTCATAGACAGCACCGTTCTAGAGAGGATTCTGTGCTAGACAAGAGAATTAGGACAGTTCAAATGGCTTATGGATTGAGAGATTTCCCCTCACATTTGTTGGAATGTTCTAAAGATAACTGACATTTGGGGTATAATGCAAAAGTAAAGGCAGGGTAAATTCAAATGTAATCAGAGCAAGAATCAATCCCTATTAGCTTGAGGTATATGGGAATTTGTCTAAATTTAGAGGTTCGGAGAGTACATAAATTTGCTAGGACCTTACTAGAGAGGATGCCCTTGATTTTCAGTTTACATCTTGCTGAATCATAGCTAACTGTGGGCTTTATGATGAGTTTGGAGGTGCGGGAGCCCGACCGCCCGGCTCCCACACCACCAAACCCGTGGTGGAACCGCCCGCCCTACCAGAAGTTTTCTCCTGGTCTGGTGGTCAGTTCTTTGGCATTCCAAGGGCGGTGCCTATAAAATAGACACCGCAATGGCAATGTCAAAGGCAGTACCTGCATGGCATGGGCTGCTGCAGTGCATGCCGTGCAGGTACTGGTGTGCATGCACACAGGGGGGCACACGTTCTGCTCCCCGATGTGCACCCACATGGCGTGAGGCGCGTTTCCTCACCACCACACCCCTCATTGCGGTCCAGCCTAAACTGCCAAGCCAGGTCCTCCCTGGACCAGAAACCTGCATTCTGGGACTGGTTTTGGGGTAACACCCTCATCAGTTTGCTTTGTCTACCCTAAGTTGGCAGGGTATGCCCAGACATGGCTCCCTTGCTCACTTTGCCACTGCTGATAAGGGGTGTTACCCCAAAACCTATCCCAAGATGCTTGTTTCCGATCCAGGGAGGACCTGGCTTGGCAGTTCGGGCTGGACTGTAACCATGAGGAACAGGGTCAAGACTGATTTGCATATGGCTGGGTCTGAACTGGGGTGGAAAAATGAGCTAAAGAACGATGATGGATGCAACGCAGATCTGTGACTGGGGGTGACTGTCTGAAAAGTTTCAGCGCTTCGTCTTTCATCTACTTGTGTTTGCTTTATCAAAATGAATAGTCCACAAATGTCACCCTAGTTACTGACCCTGGATGGGCTCTTAATTCCTGCTTGATGGCATTAGAAAGAGAACTGTTTCCTTTCTAGTCATGCTAGACCTTTCTGCAGAATACAATGTAGAGGGCCATGCTATTATGCTTCGGCAACTGAATACATGGTCTGGCGTCTCAGTCTCATACCCCAGTCTGCCTGTCCTGTTTGTTCCCCATTGTCACTATTTCCTATTTAGGCAGGTGCCCTGTGCAGTGCTCTTCTCACTTTTTTGGTTGGGCAGGTACCCTGTACTTTGCTATGTACTTTCCACAATGTTCTAATTAGCTAGGTGACGTATTGTGTTGTGCATTTTATTTTGGCATGCTATGTACTTTAGTTTGACTGCATTGATTCAAGATTTAGTACAAACAGGTGATGTTGATTAGTTAAAAGCTTCTGTGTCCTGCTGACCTCAAGGTCACCCGTTGCATGTCTGTTGTTCAACTGCCTTAAGCAATGGTGTGGATTAGTTCAAAGTCACTGATGTCTGTCAATCCCCAGGTCATCAGGTATGTTTGCTTGCTGTTTATTTGTTCACCTGCCCTGTCATCTAATCAAAGGCCTCCACTCCCTGCCTCATTTTCCTGCTGGAGACATAATTATAATTGACAGGAAAGACTCAATAATGTACTGATCTTTGTTGGAAAAAATGTATAGGAAGTGAATGGTCCTAAATCAGATATAAGTTTATATGGACAAACCAAAATTATAAAGTAATCCAAAAAAGGAAATCAGGTGTAGGCTCAGAAAATGGTGCCGGGCTGGGAAATGAGGATGAGTTCCTTTACTTCAGGAACTATCAAATTTCTTTATGCTTCTCTTCTAATAGGCAAATGCACAGGGAAATGAGATCTACAGAACTTCGTGAACAAGTCAATCAGATAAGTATAATCACCCATTTTGTATTATATGTACTGCCTAAACACCCATCAAGTAATTACTGTACTGTTTATCTTTACCACCTGATTGTAGATAACATGGATTCTTTAAATGTATTCTGGTTCCTTCTTTCCTTTTTGTTGTTTCCTGGAGCAGTGAGCAGAATGCCCGTAGGATCTGAGATACACAGCCTTGGCTTAAGCAAGGATCATGAGCCGGCATTCAACAAACCTGTCGAGAAGCCTCCGGAGTGAAGAGGTAGGGCGGAATAAACATGCGCCAACTAGAACATGAAGTACTCTTACGCCCGTGCCCGCAACTTTTATTTGTGCTATTGCTACGCATTGTCTGCAACTGCGATCAGGAGTGGAGCAGTCTTAACACCCTGGCCACATGGGAGGACTAACATGAGTGAGGAGAGAGAAAGAGTTAGCCCTGCGGGGACAATTTCCAGATGAGTGGCACTTTAAGGAGAGGGAATAAGCACCAAGAAATTGGACTTGAGCCTGTAAAGGAACACCAACCTAAGTAGCAGGACAAGCTGAGATCAGAATTCCTCGCAAACAACACTAAAACTATGCTGCAAGAGACAGACTTTCATTTCTTGATCTTTCCAAGACAATACTGGGAATACATTATTTGTCATGCACAACTCTCATAGAGAGTAATTAGCGTGAATGACTGGATTCTAAATCTAGTAATTCACTGCTATGATGTAGCAATGCTGGGTATCAGAACTTGCTAACCACTGTTGATACATCGGAAAGGAATTCCAGGATGCTCTGGCTGGGCTCACTGAAAGCCTGTTAGAGCAGTGTGGAAAACCATGGGGCTCAGTTTCTGGAGAGGCCGTGAGGGATGGGAAGGCACCAAGAATGGTGAGGATAGTTTGCAGAAGGCGTGTGTTTTTTGGTCTTCTGAAAGGGAAGAGGCCATGTTATACATGGCTTCCCCATTACTCCTACGCCCATGCGCAGCAGTTGAAAATATGGACAGATGATTATGGGGGTCAAACATAACATTAAATTATAGATGAACAAAAAGTGAATTTCAGAGATGTTTTTCACCTCGGAGTACTGAGTTCTGTTTGATGTCACTCAGAACCCCTCAGTGAAAACCAGCCCTTATAACTCACTGTTACTTATCTATAATTATGTGAGGTCACGAAAGTGGTTATCCAAGGTGGTTAACTACTCTTGTGGTATCACCAAAGGGAGGTGCCTGCTTCCCCTTTGCTTCGCCACCTCGCGCCGTCCTCTCCTAAATCTGAGCTTGACAGTGGAATAAAGGTTGGTGGTCTCTCACTGTCTGCATGGTGTTGAACCTCATCTCAAAATGTTAGAGTGGGGAGCTCAGCTTTGGCTCATGGTGCGTTGAATTACATATAGGGTTGTTGCAGGTGGGTGGATGGAGACCAAGTTATTTGTTTTTCATTTTGGGTTGGCTTGCAGGGCTTTGCAGAGGGTAGTGGGGGAGGATGGCAAGGGACCAGGTACTTGTTTTCTCTTTGGGAGGTACAGTTTGTTGGGAGGCATTGAGGTTATATGCATAGAGTTGTGTGTGTCGATGGCAGAAGGCTAGGTATTTTGTTTTATATTTGAATATGGAGGCTGTTTCTTGCAAGAGGGTGATGGGGATGGGTGGCAGGATTTCTGATTTTTTTATGCACATGTTTTTTCACATGTTCCATAGGGCTGCCCATTATTCCACTGCTTCTGAGTATGTATAGGAGGCATTGACAACTTATTTTGTTGATCATACATAACATAAAATTATAGATGCATGAAAAAAGAATAACTGCGATATTTTTCACCTCATGGCTATCAGGGACACCATAGACAACCCAAGTTTTTTTCTTGTTGTTTATTTGATGTAATTCGGAATAACTTGGTGAAAAACATTCCTGTTATTCACTGTTACCCACCTATAATTCTATGTAAACACTCAATTTTGACACAATGTGACAGAAAAGTGATGTGTCCTGTATGTTCTTTCAATAAACAATGAAAGAAAACATTGCAAAATTAATAAATCGTGACTTTTTAACTTAAACATTTAAGCTGTTTAAGCATTTATTTCCTGCATAGTCCAGAAACGTAGTCACTCAGTCAGCATTCAAACTAAAATGATCCTGCAGTTTCAAATGATACCCAGGGCTCTATGTAAAGCATGCACTATCAGCATCACATGGTATTGTTGAACAGGATTTTTCAGCAAAGGAGGCTTCATTTAAGTAAAATTCATCAGTTAGGAAGGGAAAAAGACTTGCTTGGGATTGTGTTATTTTTCCCTAAACTACTTTGGTAGGCAAGAAATGGCCTGTAACGGAAGTGCGTTGTGAGCATCAACCACTGAGGTGGCTCCCTGGCAGCAGTGATGTATGTTTAGTGGCTGGGAAATCGAGAGTGTCGGAATAAGTAACAGCCCGAATAAACTCTGCTGCCACCAGTGTGGAAATAATAAACTACTTACAAGTTATTTTGGTTAATGAGCCATGACTTATGATGACTGGTTTTCTGCTGCAGGATTTAAAGAGCTTTTAGCAGGGCAGACAACACAGCTCCAAGAGAAGCAGGCACACTGTGAGAGCTGGTACTCAGCTTGAATTGCTTAAAATGTGTGCTTGCACCTAAACGGGTCTCACGTGCTACTAAAACAACTCTTGGCTGCAAAGAAACACACAAATAAACAGGTCGAAACGTAGACATGTTTTGAACTGCCTGGATTGTTTCTTTTTTGCCCAAAAATGTCCTGAATGTATGAAATGTCTAACAAACAAGCGCTGTTAAAAAAAGTTTACAGATGTTATGTGTCTTTCCCTTCCTTTTCTTTTCTACTCTTTTACACACCCGCACTTTCTTTTAATCACATTGTTATGGTTTTTGAAGTGATCAATGTATGAAAATAGTGGATGTATAGCATTCATATAAATTGGTGTGTTTGTTTTGGAGAAATATTGTGTTATGTGTGACGATTCTCTGACTCATATATTCTTTCCCAGTTGTTTTTTTATATTTTTCTGAAGATTGATTCGGATTGGTTGAATTGAATTGTTAAATCCTTTCTGTGTGTCAGGACGATTGTTTTCGGTATTTATTTGCAAAATCAACAGAATGTTCATTGATGTTCAAAGTAGACCCTCCGGATGCATTCAAGTCCATTGCCCACATGTTCTGTTCATCAGGTGACTAAGGCACATTGCATACCTGGAAATCATGTTGCATCTCGTTTGCAAATCAGTCAGTGTATGTGTATTAAATCATGTATTATGGGTCAGCAGCTCGGTATCTCAGAGCTTCCAGCACCTAACATTCCTGGTCACCTTCATTTGACATCCAGCTGTGATGTTCCTGCTCTCTGACCACTGAGTCTCAGCAACACCAGTTACCTCCTCCTTTCATCGCATACCTGGATACCTTTACAGTAACTCTTTCCCCCTCTTCCTCGTTGCTGGTTGAACATGGGTAATATATGGCATGAATGTTGTAGTTGATCAATGCTAGGTCTGGGGTTACAGGGCCTTTCAGTAGGGTTCAGAGGGCTCTGGTGCCATAGTACATCAAAACAACTTCAAGAAGCAGACCATATACAGTTCTGTGCAGTGCAGCATGCAATCGATTGGTTGGGATACACAAATTGTCAGGTGGGGTTCAGGAGTCCAGGCGTTTTACTGTGTTAGCTCCAAAATCGTATTGTAGAGACCGCCTGCATGAGACACTCTTCCCCTAGTGTCAGTCACCACCACACTGAAGCGACTCTATATGGCAAGCGCCTCTTCCTCATTGGAGTTTTCAGCTTCAGTCTTTCCTCTGCTACAGCCTCCTCCAGTCTCCGAGTGCCTCGTCCGCCTCCATCTATTGGAAAGCCCTTTGGCCGTTGACCCACTCCATTACTTGCGTGCTGCTTCTGCTTCCGCTACATGGATCGTCAGAAGTCCGCACAGGTATTTGTGGTGTTGATGTGAGCCCACTGTGCATGGTAACTGGGCCTGCAATCAGAGCTCCATATGGAGCTCAATCAGGCAGAAGCCATCTTGGCCGGGTTCCGGCTCCACCTCCTATATTTTGTGTTTCCTTTCTGAATAACGGTCTAATAAATCTGGTATACATTTTCAGCATGTTGTTTGTAAACAAGACAGATTGAAGTCTTGTGAGGCAGATTATCGAAGTTTTAACTCGGGGTCAAAATTCATTGGAAAATGAAACACGCATTCTGGCTTAAAAATCAGGCTTAATGTTAATTTTCTGAAAAAACTTGCAGTTCAGCTTGAAATACAGTAACTTCTTTTTTGGAAAGTGTCTTGGGCAGTTGACAAGAAATTCTTACATGTAGGGCTTTGGTGTAGGGCTTTGGTGTCAGTAGACAAACCTCTGCCCCCTTCCAGACTCAAATAGTGTATTTAGAATGCTGGTGTAATGCCAGGCAAACCAAGAACCATTGTAGATCAATTTTGGCTTGCTCGTATGAGAGAAAGTAAAGCAATGAACTCTAAAGTTTCTTCCATAAACCAGTGTTTTCTATAAGAAAAGTTTCATATCTCAGTCATGACAAAGTCAGCAGCTTGTTATAAATCAGAGAAACAGAAAAGGTATTATGATCCTTAATTTAGATGCATTCGGTGGAACTGGATATATTAGAGTTCAAAGGCTGTGAATTAAACTCATTGGGTTGGAAGACTTGGAGTCTGGAGAGAAAAACTGAGGGGCATATTATCAAGAAAGGTGATAAAATGATCGCTGCTTTAAGGGCAGGAAATTGCCGCTAAAGCAGCGATAATGGGCTTGATAATATGTCGTGGTGAATTCACATAGCAGCCCAGGTTCTGGTGTTAACGTGGGCGGTGATAATTTTACCGCCTTTCTTGATAATATGCCCCTTAATGTCTAGAGAAGCTTCACTTTCACAAATAATGTATTTTTTAAATTTTGTATGCAAAAAGGAGCATAACATCATATGCTGCAGAGCCAATTCTGCCCATCCTTTACACATCACAACTTCATAACAGATACCTGAAAAGAATGTGCATTTAGCATTTGATACTTATATGGTCTAACATTATTAAAATGAGTGTTGCATGTGACCATATTACTAAAGTGCATTTACTGTAGGATTAGTGAATTTACTAGATTATGTGTTTAACTGTGTTACATGAGAAATGATTAAACCATCCTTGCTTAGCAGAGATGTATTCACTATAAAATGAAGTTTTACTTTCATAATCTGTGCCTAAATACATTGAATCATGGTAACTGTTTGGATAATTAAATAGAGACCATCCTTATACAGGTAGAATGTGATTACACTTCAAATGATAAAGAGCTCATGGAATGTGTGCATTAATATTTTATATGTGACATAAATGTAGTTTCTTAGCTATACGTACACATCATTATTCAAAGAATTTACTGTATGCCTTATGTATTGTGAACCTAACACCCTGATCATTCATATTCATTGGTGTTCAAACGTGCACACGCATATTAAATGTGCACTCTTGCTAATACTTTAAGTTTACAATTTAGGCCTATATTTCTTCATACTGCATAAAGGCTGGTTTTCATTTTCTGCTAACGTGACATTTCTTGCAGGTATTCACACACATTGTTAGTTGTAGAATAGATATATTAATGTACTAGAGATAGAGAAAGAGCCTGAGAAGACGACCTTGCTGAAACAACATGGAGGGTGATGAAGCAAAATATTTCAAAACACATTACATGACACTTTACCGATTTAGATGCAAAAACCTGAATGTGCATATTGCACAAAATAAACGAAGTGATACAACAATGGAGACAAGTGAAGTAACAGCACTGTAAAAGCGTGCTTGAAAGAGTTTGAACAGGATAAAATACATTGCTAAATAGTTATATTGCTTATTAATAGATTTTTATAACAAGGTTGTTTATGAAATGATGTTTTATTATTCACATACAGAGGAAAACTAATTAATCTAATTATGAGGCCTAACAGTTCTAATGCCTTTCACTGCAAATGTGTTATAAAATAGATTGTGGTGCAATTATGCAATAAAATTAGCTAGGAAGCTGAAACTTGCAGATGGGATAATAGAGACGCTAATGATTTTAAAAACTAGGAAACAATTTTAGTAAAATGGTTTTTAAGAATAATTTAGCTGTATGGATGTTGAAAATTGTGGCAGTAGACCGTGGCTAAAGCTATTCAATTTATTTCAATAATACATTGGAGAAACATTTATTATTTTTCTTTTATTATGAAATAATGATGTGTTTATATTTTATTCCAATTAAGTTTACTTAATTTAGAACTGATGTATGCATTTTAAGCTTTAAACATGTTCTTCCTAGAGTGGCAATTTTCCCATAGCAAGCATAATAATTCATCAACACTTTTGTAAATGTTGCTTTATTTGTTCTGTGCATGTTTCAGTATACATACAAAGGACATTCTTTTGAAGTTCATGGTGGAATGGTTCAGTGGGAAAATAAATTCTCACCCAATGCCTTAGTCTGTTGCATTGTATATTTTCAACCGTTGGCTAACCTTTGAGACCCGGAAAGTTAAGTCATTCACATGAAGTACTTGGGAAAGAATGCAGAGTAACTAAATGTATTGTGTGACAACATACGTAAATTAATCGTTCGATGGACTGGCTTGTGGAATGACAACACCTAATAAAGGTGTCATAGAGACTATATAAGAAGAATCCCCAAAGAATGGGCAATGCCGTTATTGTTCTTTTCCTCTCAATGCAAAGATGCTCATGTTGCAATGCAATGCAAATTTTTCCTTTCTATGGGACACAACTCATCACGCTTTGGATTTTCTCCTTTTATCGCAACGCTCTAATTTTCCCTATCTTTGACTGCCTTTTTTGCTAATGGGGCTGCATTCATGCAGTTGGCCTGGAATCCTTCTTTGCCAACCTAATTGATTTTTGCTTCATATTTTCTTTTTGCCAGTGCTCATGGATTCGCCCTTAGAGAACTTTAAAATTGATTATTTTATCCTTTTGCTTTAAATCTTTAGATGTTGTTAAAAATAACTGAACTGTTCTGCTTTTAATGGTGATCTTGTGTCTGATGTTTGTTTAAAACCATCCTCTTTGGATCTGAACTCCTGACTAAATGTGTGGTCTAGTACTACGTGTTTTATTATTCTTGACTGAGATGCTTAAGAAATTGCTTATTTGTATCAATTTTGGCACATTAATACAATAACTAACTATCTAAATTCGTGAAGTCTACTATTCTGCCCTGGTGTTTTTTATTTGAAACTGTATTGAATTTGTCTTTTTATCTAAATGTGTTGTAGGGAAAATCAGAGAATCTTTTCAGAATATCAAGTTCTACTTCTTCTATTCTGTGTCACACTAGCAGAGCTTCTAGTTTACATCATTCTGGTTAGTCTTAATTTATTTAGGAGACTCAGTCTCCCGATTGCAATACTTTAGTTTTACAGTATGTTCCTGAAAGTAGTGTGTTTGAACCTTATGTCAAACTTGTGAATTAATCAACATTCAATGGCCCTCATTGGGTAGCTAACTTTGTGTTTCTGCCATCCTAATTACCACCCTTCCTATCGGTGGAGAAAGATCCACCAAAGGACCATTTGCCTCTGTGGTGAAGGTAATGTTGTAATCTGTCTAGCTGTAGGGAGCCCAGTACACTTAGAGGGATAGATGAGTTAGCAGTGAGTTGAAATGTAAACTTTAAATATTTATACCGCTGATACTTTGGATAAAGGGCCAGAGCATTAATTGAAAGGCCTACTCAGCAATTTTCAATCTGGGATGTGCATGAGAAGACAATGTCATTCCCATGTCTGAATTGGGATATTTGGAAATTGTTGCAGTCTACAACATGGGAAGTGGAGAAAGACAATTGACCCCTGATGATGTGCGCAAAGGGGTGTTGTCCAAGAAGATTCTTGTGTGTTATACCTTAGGGCTGATTTCGATATCGACGGTCGAACTGCCGCCCGATATCCAGGCAGGCGGTGGTCCGACTGGCATATTAGGATGCAACTGTCGGGCAAGCAGTCGCAAAGTGCTCATTTACAAGGCGGCTTGTGCTGGGGCCCAGGAAAGGGGCTGCAGCACAAGCTGCAGTGTATAGGAGCACTCTGTGCACATCCACGCAATATGTGCCATGCACCAGTGTATGGTACACAGTGTATGGAGGTGAGTGGAGCACTGCATGTGCCCCAGGGCCATTTAACAGTGGCCCACGAGGGACGCGGCTCTGTTTGGGGCCCCCAGTGTCCCTTTCAACAGCCTTTCCAGGGCGGTCGGACCACCATGAGCAGGCTGTCAAAAAGGAACACTGTAATTCCGACAGCGGTGCCTCCGCTCCACCGTCTTGCAGGGATTACCTCAGGATCTCCAGTCCTGGTAGAGGTGGTGGTCTCTCCTTCGACCACTTGTGGTCCGACCGCCTGCATTATAATGCAGGAGTCGGATCAAAGGGCTGTCTGCCGGTCGGACCACAACCAACAGTCTGTCGGTGGCGGTTTAACCAGCATCATAATGAGGGCCTTAGTATTCACACCATTGTAGTTTCAGATGCTTTCTAGATTCCTTTCAGGTGCTCTTTAGATTCCTTGCAGATCCCTTCAGACATGTTCCTCCGAGTGCTTAGGGCAGTTTTCCCTCTGCTTTGAGAGGTTTAGACCTCTACGTTTTCCTTGGATTATTTTCTGCGTGTGGCTTAGGCTAACACTTGCTTGCATGACCCAAGAAGACACTTGGATGAGCTTCTGAAATGCTGATACCCTTCCTACTTTTTTTTTCCTTGCCTAGTTTTTATTTGGTTTATAGAAATGCCTGACTTAAGAAAATCTTTAGATTTCTAGAACCATACTTTTAGCTGGACTTCTACTTAGGTCATTTATATTTATCCATGCGTAGACAAGAAAACTTGTGAGTCTTCTCTGAGCATCAGATACTGGTCTTGATCTTTTGTATTGCTGTGACACAACTGCTCATTTGCCTGATATTGGTCTGCCTCAATTTCTTCTGTAGGTTGGGCCTACCTGCTGTTATTCTATACCTTTATAGCATGGTGCTATGAGTCGTGTATCTTAACTTGATTCTGAAATTTTAATAAATATTCTTAACCTTTGCTACCAATTCATGGTCCTCATTGTGTTTCCAAATGGGTTGCATTGTTAATTAAAATTGATTGATGAAACAAAAACTCTACTCACCCCTCAGTGTGGATAAGAAAGGTTCATTGTATGAAGATATATGGTAAGAGAGTGGGCCCAGAAAACTTCGGATCAATGTGGTAGCACGTTGGATGGTTTATCCATTGACATGAGGGAGTTAGGCTGTCCTTTGCCCAAGCCCAGTCCAAACCACAAATGCCCATGGTTAGGTCCAAGGATTGATGGAGTTCCGGCTGTTCAGAAACTATTTGTAGTAGGGGACAAATGTGAGTATTAATAGGATTGTGCATTGCGATTGCTATGCTTAGATTGTGATATTTTGCAATGATTGTGAGGTGTTCTCCGGAGATGATTTGTGTTGTTCTGTGAATGTGGTGCTTCATGCAGAAAAGTTAATGTGGTTATGGGATCGCCATGGCCTAAGAGCCCGTGATAACAAGATGAAGTTCAAGTTTCAGTGTAGAAGACACTATGTGTAGTTGTCTGATGTGTGGGTTTTCTGGTTGGCTAGATTATGCACTAAACCTGACAGAATTAAACACTCTAGTCAGGGTATGTCAGATACACACCAAGGTAATCTGGTAGCTTGGTGCAGAGCAGGCAGGCTTTTCCCTAGAGGCAATCTGTAAAGCGTTGAGAATTATTCCCTGTAGGACAAACCGGGAAACATCCAGATCACTCAAAATGTAGTTGCTTTAAATGCTCCCCTTCTTGAGAGACAGTCTTAAGCTCTTCTCAGGGTCCTCCATGGAGGATTCACCCCAGAATGTAAACAAAGAGCAATGCCCCCAAGTTTGTCAAGCCCAAAAACGGAGCCACCCGTGAAGGAGGCAGGATGGCTTTACCCCCTCTATAGCCCAAACTCGGGGGAGTCCGCAACCTCAGGAATTGTTGGTGGGCTTCGGAAGCAGGGCCCGCATTGCCATTTTGATACATGG
Organism: Lissotriton vulgaris; assembly: GCF_964263255.1. NCBI lineage: Eukaryota > Metazoa > Chordata > Amphibia > Caudata > Salamandridae > Lissotriton > Lissotriton vulgaris. The sequence goes on from NC_141697.1 coordinate 1,132,591,530, forward strand.
GCTGATTCCAGGGGCAGGACTTGCTGGCACGAGCCTTGTGTGCGTAGCCCGTCTGTGGTTGCTGGGCAATGTGTCAATGATGGGGGTCTGACTGAGAGGTGCTGAGGCGGCTCCTTCTCACAGCGGTGATTTCACTCCACACCCGCTGTAATTTTGATTTTCCCACGCAGCTCTTCACTGGGTCAAACTCGAATAAATCTTTATTCAGTAAAAGAAGTATCCATAAAAGTGTCACAACAGACAAACTTTGCACTGTTAAGTCACAATGAACATCAAAGTCATATACAAACACATGCATATATTGGTAATTAATCATCATCAAAAAACCCACCTATCTCATTATGTTAGGATTATTATATTACAGCACTACAATAATGTGCAAAAATCTCCATATCAAAACACAGATGAATAAAAAACCAATAATAAAACCCATACTCATTAGTGAAAACAATAAATATTAAAAAGCCAATAGACTTAATTACTCAACCTGTCTCAGGACACCCCCGCGCCGCCCGGCCACCAGCTGCTGCGTGTGCTCCTCGCCCCCACTGCTGCCCGCAGAGCCTGCCTCGACTGTGTGTGCTGTATTTCTCTTTCCCCTTGTTGTGCCGTATTTCATCACTTTCTTTGTTTATTTCACCATTTGTGCCGTATAATCACAGTTTTTTCCCTTTTCTGATGTTAACCTTCTCATCCCCTTATTGTTTGTCCATTTGCATTCTGTACCCCAGTGCCGTGATTGTGTTATATTTGCCCGCCCTGCTCCCCGCTTCCCGCTGCCGTGTTAGCGGCCACGCCCCCTTTTCCTTCTGTGCCCTCCCAGCTGCTCCTCCCTCCCTCCCACTTTGCCATAAATGGCGACCGCGCGTACGCGCAGTGGTCACGCGCAGCGGGCACGCCGATTGTGCGCCGAAGGCGCGCCAAAGGTAAGCCCGTCTGCGCCCGTCCGTGCCTGGACTGCGCCCAGCGCCAGGACCCCTGGACCCCACCGACGATGCAAGACGACCCAACAGACCTACGATGCCGCCGCCCTCAACGCACTGAACGCCGGCTGGAACCCCGCCTGCTGCCGAGCCGCCCCGAAACGCTTCCACGGACCCTTCACCTGCACAACCTGCAAGTTCACCTGCCTCCGAACAGGCACCGCGCCAGCAAAGCCAAACCCCAGCACCGATCTCAAGTGCATCCTGCTCAACACCCGCTCCGTCCACAGACACGCCGTCGAGCTCTGGAACCTGCTCGACACAACATCACCAGACGTTGCGTTCCTCAACGAAACATGGATGAACGCCTCCTCAGCCCCCGACATCGCCATCACCATCCCGAATGGATACAAGATCATCAGGAGGGACCACGTCAACCAGACCGGAGGAGGCATCGCCATTGTCCACAAGAACACCGACGACACCTTCACCGCCGCCGAGTACCTCCACTTCCAGATTCACACCGACCCTAAGACGACCCTCAGTGGCACCCTCATCCACAGACCCCCGGGACCACGTACACAATTCAACGAAGACATCACAGACTTCATCAGCCCACACGCCCTCCCCTCCGCCGACTACATCCTCCTAGGGGACCTCAACTTCCACCTGGAGAACAACAAGGACCGCAACACCGCCACCCTGCTGGACAATCTCGCTAACCTCGGACTCAAGCAACTGGTCAACACCCCCACCCACTACGCCGGCCACACGCTTGACCCCGTCTTCTCATCCAGCAAGCACATCGCCTTCAGTCACTCCACCGGACTTCACTGGACCGACCACAGCTGCGTCCACTTCAGCTTCAGAAAAACCACCACCCACCACCACCCGCAACAGGTTCCTCACAGAAGCTGGAGCAAGATCACCGCCGACCAGCTCACCACCTCCCTCAGCCAGAACCCACCTGCCAGCACACTGGACCCCAACGAAGCAGCCCGCAACTTCACACAGTGGCTGACAGCCTGCGCTGACGACCTCGTACCACTGAAAAAAAAAAACAGCAATCCCAGAAGCAAGAAGGCCCCCTGGTTCACCGACGAACTCAAGGACTCCAAGAAGACCTGCCGCACCCTCGAGAAAGCCTGGCTCCTCGAACGGACCACTGACAACATGACCGCCCTCAAACACGCGACCCGCAAGCACCACCAGCTCATCCGCACCACCAAGAAGAAATCACTGAAGGATCGACTGGCCAACAACGCCCACGACAGCAAGGAACTCTTCAGCATCGTCAAGGAGTTCTCCAACCCCAGCACCGGCAACAATGACATCACCCCTTCTCAAGATCTCTGCGACTCCCTCGCCTCGTTCTTCAACCGCAAGATTGCCGACATCCACAACAGCTTCGGCACACCATCCCCGCACCCTACCGTCGAACCAACGCACCTCGCCACGACCCTCCGCACCTGGACTGCGGTGACCACCAAAGACACAGCCCGCACGATGAACACCATCCACTCCGGATCTCCGACTGACCCCGGCCCCCACCATGTCTTCAACAAGGCCGACTCCACCATCGCACCCCAACTCCGAGACGTCATCAACACCTCCTTCGACACCGCCACCTTCCCGGAGAGCTGGAAGCACGCCGAGCTCAGTGCCCTACTGAAGAAACCTACAACGGACCCCACCAACCTCAAAAACTTCCGCCCCATCTCGTTCCTCCCTTTTCCTGCCAAAGTAATCGAGAAGATCGCCAACAGACAGCTTGCCGCCTTCCTCGAGACGAACGGATCCCTCGACCCCTCGCAGTCCGGTTTCAGAGCCAACCACAGCACCGAGACCGCCCTCATCGCAGCCACCGACGACATCTGAGCCCTTCTCGACAACGGGGAAACAGCGGCACTCATTCTCCTGGACCTCTCCGCCGCGTTCAACACTGTCTGCCACCGCACCCTAGTCCAACGCCTCAGCAACACCGGCATCCAAGAGAAGGCATTGAAGTGGATCATCTCGTTCCTCGCTGGAAGAGAGTCCGCCTCCCCCCGTTTCGTTCCAAGGTCACCGAAGCCATCTGCGGCGTCCCGCAAGGATCTTCACTCAACCCCACCCTCTTCAACGTCTACATGAGACCTCTCGCAGCCATCTCATGCCAACACAACCTCAACATCATCTCCTACGCCGACGACACCCAGCTGATCCTCTCCCTCACCAGAGACCCCGACACCGCCAGAACCAGCCTCCACGAAGGGATGAAAGACGTCCCCGAGTGGATGAAGAACAGCCGCTTGAAACTGAACTCAGACAAGACGGAAGTCCTCATCCTTGGACCATCACCCTCTGCCTGGGATGACTCCTGGTGGCCCCCAGCCCTGGGCACCGCCCCCAAGCCGACAGACCACGCACGCAACCTGGGCTTCATCCTGGACTCCTCCCTCTCGATGACCAGACAAGTCAACGCTGTCTCCTCTTCCTGCTTTCACACCCTCTGCATGCTCCGCAAGATCTTCCGCTGGATCCCGATCGAAACCAGGAAGACGGTCACCCAGGCCCTCATCACCAGCCGGCTGGACTACGAAAACACCCTCTACGCCGGAACCACAGCCAAGCTACAGGAAAGACTACAACGCATCCAGAACGCCTCAGCCCGACTCATCCTGGATATCCCTCGATGCAGCCACATCTCCAGCCACCTGAGGAACCTGCACTGGCTCCCCGTCAACAAGAGGATCACGTTCAGGCTCCTCACACACGCACACAAGTCTCTCCATGACCTGGGCCCCAAGTACCTCAACGACCGCCTGACCTTCCACACACCCACCCGCCAACTACGGTCCGCCAGCCTCGCCCTCGCCACCATACCACGAATCCGAAGAACCACCGCCGGAGGCAGATCCTTCTCCTACCTGGCGGCCAAGACATGGAACTCCCTCCCCACCCACCTTCGGCTGACCCAGGACCACCTCACCTTCAGGAGACAGCTCAAGACCTGGCTGTTCGAGCAGTAGCGGCCCCCTTCCCCCAAGCGCTTTGAGACCCTTCCGGGTGAGTAGCGCGCTATACAAGTGTTTTGATTGATTGATTGATTGATTGAACTTCATATGTAAGAGCATTCTTCTACAAATAGCATGGGCAATGTAAACTGATACTCTTACACACCAAGTTAAATATATCTTTATGAAAAATAAGTCTTTCTTGCAAAACTAATGGTCACGATATTTGATCCTTAGATCACTATAGAATTTACAAAAAAGGATAAAGTGCAGAGTGGAGGGATTTGACTTGCCATCGCATGAGCATATAGGCAGCCTTTGCGGCCAAACCCCTGTCCTAGAGAAAGCACCCTAAAATGTGTAATGCACAATTTCAATTGAGTGAGATAAAATCTGTTTTTAATTTTAGAAACTAATAAAAGATAGCTCTGAATGCTTTGTCGTACTAGGCCTGCAAGATACATTGATTCAGTTGGCTTAGAGCACTCTTTAGATTCCCTATCACCCCTCCTACTGTCTTTAAGGATTTTCTTCAAATATTTCTTATCTAATTGTAGCACACTAGCAGGGTCCTCTCTCTTAGTTCCTTCCACTTTCTTTAAATGGCTTTTCATATAGACAAGCCATGGTATTCTATATCTATGCTCCAGAATAAGACAGTGTGTTATCACTTCTCTAGTAAATTTAGTGCCGGCCTTACTTCATATACTATGCCATAAAGTAATCAGGCTCAAACCTCCGGCCATCCTCTAGGTAGGGAACCGCTAGTTCATTTTGGACTATATAAGAGGAGGTTGATAGTGGTATGGGCAGGAGCTTGCGTATAAACAGATTCCCCTGTGTCTGTAAATGGGCACAATTAGCCAAGCCCCAGAGAGAGGACCCATAATTAGCACTGGGTATATATTTACTTTTGTCTAGGGTCAGAAGTTCTCTAATGGGCTTATTCCCAATTGCAGCTGCAAATCTGAAGAGTGCTTCAGAGGATTATGAATTTTAGTCTTGTTGCTTTCAGATGTGACCCCAATATCCATTGCTAGTAGAGTGGATATGCAGCTAAGTGAAACTTTCTACTTCAGCAAGTGCCTCTCCCTTGATATAATGGATTTTCCTTTTGGGCTTCCCTTTCCCACATATCATTTCAAATGTTTTCCTTAAATTGATTTTCACATCCCTGTCCTCCATAAACAGGATGAAGCTATCTATCAATAACTGGAGACCATTTGCGGTTCTTGAAATCAGAACTGCGACTCCTGCATAAAGGAGGACAGGGTTACACACTCACCAACCTTGGGGACATCCGGCTTGATCTTTTGCAGGGATGCATCAACCCCGTCAATATATAACGAGAATAAAAGTGGCACAAGGACACAACCTTGTAGGATTCCGCATGTTACTTTAAAGGGGGATGGAACCTCTCCCCTTGGCCCATATCGTACCCTAGCTGTTAGCTTTGCATATAACTAGGAAAGGATGGTAACAATCTCAGTGGGAGCACCCATCTTAACTAATGACTTCCCCTATTTGGAGTGGCTCATAAAATCAAATGCACTGCTTAGGTCGGCAAAGTATAAATGAATGTGGCCCTCTTTGGCCAGAGTATATTTGCAAATGAGGAGATGTAAGATGACACATTGTTCGATGGTTCCCACATCTCTTCGAAACCCATACTGGGCATCTGTTAGAATCTGGTTCTCTATTACCCATAAGTCAAACCTCTCTAGCAGAACTCTGCCCATTAATCTGGCTGATTAATCCAGGGGGGATATTAGGCGGTAGCACCGTGGTTACCCACTGACCCCTTTTTTAAAAGTCACGACTATAAGACTTTCTGTCCATGATTAGGGCAAACACCCACTTGCTGCCTCATTGCACACCTGGTTCAATATAGGGGCCAAACGTTGCTATATGCTTGAAAAGTGTCTATTGGGACCCGATCACGGCCTGGTGCCTTCCCAATTGCAAATTTTTCAAGGGTGGACTATTAACAGCAATTGCTGGGAATCTGAGATCAGACGGAAAGAGGACAAATATTAAAACCACAGGGTGTTTCGATCCGGACTGTTCATGGGCTTATCAGAAACTAACGAAGGCTCTCCAGAACCAGCCTAGAAATAGAGAAGAAATACTAAATTTGAAATGGTCCTATAAACAGGTTCTAAGAAAACAAAGGGTGGAATTGCAGGAGAAAGCATGGGCCAATATACAACAGGCAGCCGAAACAGGGGATGCCACACTTTTCTAGAAAACTATCAATCACTCCTTTTTAAAAGGTGCGTCAGCTCCTAGGGTGGATTCACTTGTACAACAGGCTGACGGTGGTAATTTAAACCCAGGTAACCAAGACCTGGATACACCTCCTGTTGAAACATGCTTTGTGGGACCACCAAATATTAATTCTTTTAGCCTAGAAGAAGTACTCACCTCAGGCTCCTGTCCAGCCTCAGGGTACAGACCCTGGGCTGAAGGACCAGTCTTAGGATATCACCCCTGAACTGGTGGGAGGTGGAGTGAAGACAGGATGTGATGCAGCTGGAGCTTCCACCCCCCACTCTGAGGGATCAAGGAGGGCAGAGACTCCTGGATGGCCTGGGGTCTGGCTATGGACACTAACAGCTGTCAGTGGCCTCTGTTGGTTGCTGTCCTTGAGGACAGTGCATTCCTTGGGTTGGGGACAGAAGTCAGACACAATGGGGGGAATGGGCCACATCACTTTGTTGGCCATGGTTGTACTATCTGCCTACTTGTTTGCATCTGTGAGCAAATTTAAGTTAGGTGCTTCACAAATGGGGTCCACAGATAGGGAGAAGGATTCCATCTGGGTTAGCTTAGTGGTCCCTGAGATTATAGACAGAGGGATCCAACTGGGTTCAGAGAGGTGTAGAACTGGCACATGTTCATGCAGAAGTGGGCCAGGGTCCTTGAGCAGGAAACACCCCTAAATCTATTGTTTAGTCTACTCTGGCTTTAGGCCGTAAGGGGGTTGGGTTGGACCTGGCCCTTTCTGCAGGGTTATCTCCAAACCTTGTGCCTTCCTCTGCCTATTTTTCTGACCTTCGTTTTATTGACTCTAGGCACTTTACCATTGCTAACCAGTTCTAAAGTGCATGTACTCTCTCCCTAAAATATGGTATGATTGTTTTACACCTGTTTGGCATTTTTGATTTACTTGTAAGACCCTTGTAAAGTGGTATACCATATTTCCAAGTCCTGTAAATTAAATGGTACTAGTGGGCCTGCAGCTCTGCTTGTGCCACCCACAGAAGAAGCCTTTCAAACATGTCTCTGGCCTGCCATTTCATCTGCACATTTAAAGGAAGACTGCTGGGCTGCCAGGAGGAACCCCCATTCCTGCTACTTGCTTTGCTGTGTTGGCCTGCTGCCTACTGACATCTGGGCTGCAGGAGGATTGCCACTCTGCAAACTGCCTTGATATGCTGGCCAGCTGCCTGCTTCTTGCTTTTGCGCCACAAATGCTCTCCAAGAGCTTGTTCACTTGCCCCTGTTTTTGCAATCTAAGGGTCTTCAAAGTATGCCCCCAAATTCTTCTGCTTTGGGACTCTGCCACCTGTGAGTCTGGCAGTAGTGTTTCTCAACTAGGAGCTGGGTGCACGGTGTGCACTCCACATTTCCCCCAAGCCAAGATTGATAGTATCAGCGTGTTTGGGGTACCCACGTCGCATCAGCACATGCAAAGTACTTCGGACCCTGTGGGACATCTTGCCGCATTGGAAAGGGGGAGTACAAGTCCCATTGGTCTTCGGGCTCTAGGAGGTGGCCCTCTGGTCTCTCACACACGCACCTGTGCTGCAATGTGAAAGTGCTATATAGTGAGCTTGGAACTCCAGTGCGACGAGTGTAGGCCGCGCCCAGGACAAGGGCAGGCCCATCTGTGCCCATCCACAGCCAACCAAGACTGGACAGAGCCACCCCTTTTGATTCGTGCTACCATTTGGTAAGAAGATCATTGTCATTCTCCTTTTAGCAGATATGGAGGTTATACAAGTTGTCTGTTCTGTCTAATATAAAGGAGCAAGCATGGGCAAGAGGAAACTAACTAAGGATCCCGAAGGAAAAATACAAAAATGAAGGCTGGTGAAAGCACTACCTCCATTACAAATTATTTAAACAGTGTTGTGGGTATGTTAAACAAAGATATTGACAGTGCAGAAGAAAGGCTGGCTGTAAAAATTAAAATTGGCCCTCCAAAGTACCATCGATGACATTAGCGAGGAGATTGTCGTCTTAAATGTGGAGCTTAACCACCCAAAGGAAAGGAAAGTGATTCTACTGTAAACAATAAGTCCACACATGGTCAACCCCCCTGCACTTCAAACTGCCTTCCTCAAACTATTGAACTCTCTCAAAACAATGAACCGGAGAAAAGTCACAAACCACTGGCGCCTTTAGTTGTAAGACCCAAACAAATTAACCAGCATTAAAAGACACGTGGTGTGGGGGGGGGGTGGGGGTGACGTCAATAGCCTCACTCATGACCAGGAGCATGAATCAGTGCTTTCAAAGAGCTTTGAGATCGTTATAAAAAGGTTTCACGCTAAGCTCTCCCATTTCGAAAGACAACTTCTATCCGAGCTAAAAGACAGTAAGGAGAAAGTTCACAATCTTGAGAAATTCATTAACAAACTTGTGGCTCGTTTTCCTAACAATGATTCCCTGCAACCTAGGTCCCTTGCAGCCAATGAGCCTAATCCAATACTTAAAAGCTCAGGCCCTTCAGGCCTGTCGGTAGCAGGTCCTCCAATACCGAAATCCTCTAGCATTCCTTTGAGAGGAACTACTGGACTAACTTTCGATTAAGGCTCCCAGTTTTCCGTTTTTACTGGTTTTTACAGATAAATACAGACAGAAAACAAAGTGTTTATAGTATTTATTTTAAAAAATAAGTTGACATTTCCCTAAATACAGGCATACATTAATATATATTTGTATTATATTGCTGATATTTACCTCTGGGTGTAGTGTTTCACTATATTTTGTTGTTTAATTTGCTAAAACTCGACAGGTAGAAAAGCATGAGTGCATATTTATCAGTAAATAAGTGTGGAAATATACCATTTTACAACTCCATTTATTCTCAAAACGCAAAAGAAATATGGATAAATACCAATAATGCGAGCGAAAAATAAATATGGATAAATACAGATGAGAATGTTAAAAAAAAAATACCATAAAACCAGGAGCCCTACTTTTGATCCAAGTCCTGCTACCCAGCCAATGGTTTTAGCATCCCAGAGTTCCAGTGCACCATCTATAAGTGCAGCAGTACAGCAAAAGAGGGACATAAATATGCGTTTAATGGAACCCGTGTCAGCCACACCCCATTTTCCACCGGACGCTGTCCATTATGCCATCATCATGAAAGATGTTCCAACTCTGGACCCTCATACTTATGAGTCTTGCTGGATTTAAAATTCAAGGTGATACATTGGATGTCCAACCAGATCTGTGAAACAAACTTTCCTTTTCACATAATTCTTATGGTGAGAAGGGTAAAGACTGGGCATGGAGATTGTATTGTCGTAAACCTTTGTTCTCCCATGGTGGTTAAATCCCTCCTTTTTGATCTTGGATGTAGGCCAGCCACTATAAGCAATCTTACGAGGAAAATTAAAGTTGTACCCCTTGTTATTTTCTAGCACTCTTCTCTGTATAGTTCTATTCATCCACCCAATTTGTCCCACGTACTCCTAAACTCCATGCATCCATCCAAATGTCCAACAGATTTGCCCCTTTTACTGGGTGTAGAGAGCAAGCCTGACCGCAGAGGATTCCTGACCCTGAACTGTGGGTATCTGGGGGTAGTGCAGCAGCTTCTGCCTTAATGGAAAGTCTAGGACCTCCTATTCTATACAGTACGGGTGTAAAAGTTAAAATTATATCATGCAACATCGCTGGTATTAAAAACAAACTGGGGAACAAGGATTCAGGGGAGTCTAATTAACACAAATACCTGATTTGCCTTCAGGAAACCTGGTAGAGGGGGATTTCCATTTAGAAGGGTACATGACTTTTAGTACACCGGTGATTCCCTCCCAACATGGTTGAGCGAAGGAGGGCTTAGCTCTACTAGTATGTACCACTTACCCATTTTTGGTAGAAAAAGATATCAGCTAGTTCACCCTAGTTCCAAATATTCCATCTTCAGACTGCAGAGAAAGTGAACATTAGTCTAATTCATTATTATAATAATATCTTTGACAGTATAAGTAACAGAGTCATTGTCAATCTAGGGAGGGAGCTGGAATCTTTAGAGAGTCATGTTGCAGATTATTGTATTTGCTTATGGGTTGGTGCTTTTAACATTAGCAAATGCAATAGGACCAATAGTAGGATTTGCGGCTACATGGATGAAATTTGGGGCAAGCGAACCTCATTTTCAACATAACACATATGATGAAAATTAACTGCCACACTGTAGGCCCGCCCGCAGTATTCAGAGTGTGGTGGTCGGAGCGCCACAGGACTGCTATGTCCACGAGGGATCCAGGAACCTGTGGCGGTCGCGCAGCAGTCAGGAGCAGGAATATGCTGGTTGTGCCATTGCAGCACTGTCTAGCCTATTCTGAGTTCCCTGTCCAATGCCCTTTACATGGTGATGAGCCTGCCATGAAAAGGGTTGTGAAGAGGCAACTAAGGAGGCTGCTCCTGGGGGGGCATGCAGGGAGGCACATGTTGTGCCCCCCTGGAATTGCACCTCGTTCCTGCAAGATGTGACATGCAGTGCCACACTGTGCCAGAACGTGGTGCAGATGCTCTCATGCCGGCGGTCTGCATGTTAGGCCATGCTATGAGCCTAACAGACCACCGCTGTGAGACCGCCTCAGCACCGCCCACCCAAACAGGATTACACTCGTAAACCGGCGGGCACATCGTGCCTTTGGCAGACCCCCAGCGGATGGCACCGCTGGAGGACCGACATAGTTGTGATAAGGCCCTTAGAGTTTTTGGTAAATACTCAAGACAGAGATGGAACATCAATCAATGCTTTCCAAGATGATCGCAGTAGTTCTATCACTGATCATGCTTTGATCTTGGAAAGTGCTATGGGGTTGGTAGATTCCTTTAAAGTAACCCTTGGCGGAGCAGGCGTTGTGCCTAAACACAAAGTTCCATGGAGTTGGAAAGCAACTCCGTGGAAGTTTGCTCCACTCTGTGCCCTCCCCCCTAGCAAAGTAATTAAAAAGGCACTTACCTGCCCCGTGGCTGCCTCCTCCTTGACATCGCTGTTCTCCTGCCTCCTCCTTGCCGTCCTTTTTCACTAATAACCCCTACGTTGTAAGTCTTGCGCATGTGCACTCGCAAGATGTACAACGTAGGAGTTATCAACTTATCAGTGAAGAAGGACGGCGAGGAGGAGGCAGGAGTGCGGCCATGTCAAGGAGGAGGCAGGTAAGTGCCTTTTTCATTACTTTGGGAGGGTAGAGGGGCCAGCTAACTATGCTCTGCCACAGAGTCGAGGTTTTGCCTGAACTCCGCGTTCGCAACAGAATGAGGAGGAGGCAAAAGTATGTAAACTACACCGCCAGAGAGGCGTTACCCGCCCGGGCTGACTTTAAAGCCAAGCCACTTTAGTGACCATCACACTTTATTGATGGTATTTAACATGAAGAATAAGTGGGCAATGACCGCAAGTAGCAGAACACATGAAGCCCGGGGCACAAATGGTTTTAGCCTCAGGTGAGTAAACATTAATGAAACTGTCCTGTTGGAGAAGGTTACCAAAGATAAACCATCGGCACAGAATTAAACTCCTTCTCACATCAAATCATAGTTGCTTTCACTAAAATATTAACAGCAATTGCTGGGAATCTGAGATCATCTGGGTTCCATACCCTATTTTTGGGAGTTGTACCCCTAGAATCCCAAACTGTCAGGGTACTTGTGGCAGCCGTCCTGCTCAGTTCTCCCATTCATGGGTGCTATCCTGCAACTGGTCTTCCAACCCAGGGTCTGTACTCTTAGGGTGAATATGGGTAAGGGTAAAGTCTTCCTCCCCCTTCACCTGGGCTTCTACACCCTCCTTTGTGTAGTGGTACTGCCAGACACCAGAACTGGTTGGATGCGGGTAGCAGTCACCTCCTCCAATTTGTCTAACACAATGGAGCCCCCACTCAGTGGTTGATCTCCCAGTACAGACTAGATGGTGCCCCCTCGGGGTACTATCCATTCTCTGGGACACTGGGACTGGGCATAGGGCACCTTGGGACTTTGCCCACCCCACCTCTCCACCTAGTCTGATAATGGACATGGGATCCTTTACTCACCCCACTTCACTGGGACCTGTCTGGGCTACTGTGAACCTCCCCCGCATTGGTTGAGGGAAACCTGAGCTACTCCCTTTAGGATCACTCCCAAATGCCTTTCTTGACTCTCTAGTACTCACCAGAGGCCTGCCTCCTTTGAAAGTTCCCTGGGATAAGAGAACTTATACTCCAACAGGTGTTGGCATAGCCCTGGAAAACAACAATGGAACATGTTCTCTCTGACAATCAGATAGTACAGCCCTTCAAAAGTGTTTACTGTACTACCCATCAACCATCGGTCCCGTGCTCTGCAAAAATACTACACAAGTTCCTTCCAAGACTGGTGAGGTATTTTGTGACTGCCCCTGAACCTCAACCTATACTCTTCAAGAGAGAATCAACACTTTGTTATCAGGGCTTCCTTCATGGGGAGTACCTCGGCCTGTCACTCCCTTCTAGGGCCAGTAGGGCATCCCTCCCATCACCAGGAACATAACTCCACATGACAGTTCCCCAATCCTTCCCAGGCATCCTGTGCACCTCTAGAGCTGCCTCATTCACCTGAAACCACTGATGTAAGTTATACCCCTCCTTGAAGCTAGGCACCAAGTCTCTGGGAATGCGAATGGTATCTTTAACGCTGGACTCAATATTCTTGCTGCCACCACTGGACTCTATGTGCTGTGTGTGTAAGTACAGAACTTTCACACCACGCTCATGGGCCAATTTTCTCTTCTCAAGAGCACATTCTTCCCTTGCAAAGCCTTTTCTGCCTCTGCCATCCTCTCCTCAGCTAAGGCTCTGCCAGCCTCTGCCCTTTTCGCCTCTACAGAAAAACAGTGGTTCCTTAAGGGTGAAGTGTGAACCTCTACTTCCTTGGAGAAACTTATTGTAAGCATCAAAAGATTGGTTCTATTTCTAAACAAGATATTGTTATTCAATTTTTTCAATAATATAAAAAAACATTGCAATGTTATACTCAAGCCAATTTGAAAGGTAAAAGGTGATCCCAAACTGCACAATGGTGCAGTGCAAGCCAAATAAGAGAGTGTAAAGCGTGCTGGTGCTATACAGTTTGTGTGCATAAATAGTGACTGATCCAGGATACAAAAGTCGTTGATACACACTCTGACGCAGAGTGAAATGCTCCAGATTCAAATAAAAACAGTACAATATTATTGTGTCAACATTTCGACCATATGCATGCAATTTAGACAGAATCATCATCAGGACACAGGTTTGGGAAGTTTCTGAAATGCCTACACCTTGCCTAGTTATTTTTTACGTTCCTAGTTTTTATTTCTTTTATGAAAATGCCTGATTTTTGAGATTCTTTAGATTTCTAGAACCATCCTCTACAGTAGGTGATATAGATGTATCCATGTATAGACAGCAACACTTGCGACTCTTCTCTGAGCATCAGATACTCCTCTTGAACTTTTGTATTGCAGTGACAGAGCTGTTTGTTTGCCTGATATTGGTCTGCCTCAATTTCTTCCGTAGGTTGGGCCTGCCTGTTGTTATTCTCTACAATAATAGCATGGTGTTTATAGTTGTGTATCTTAATTTGATTCTGAGTTTGTAATACATCTTAAGCTTAGCTACAGATTCCTGGTCCTCATTGTGTTGCCAAATTAGTTGCACTGTTAACTGATATCAATTGACGAAGCACTAACTCTCCTCATCCCTCAATGGGGATAAGGAAGGTTCATCAGATGAAGACATATAGTAATAATAGGGAAACTTATAAAGTGCATGGCTACTTCATCAGAAGTGTCCCAGCGCTAGTAGGTCTAACTCTTGAGAAAAGTTGCAAAGAGCCTAAATACAAAAGACAGCCTTTCCAAAGAGCCAGGTTTTTACTGTTTTTCAGATAAGAAGCTCAGTCTTTGATTGCATTAGATGAAGCAGAAGAGAGTTCCATAACTTGGGTGCAAGAAACCTAAAGGAACTGCCCCCACTAAAAACTTTTTGCACTCTGGGGAGCTGAGCAAACAAGGCCCCAGTGGACCTGAGGCACCTCGAAGGAGAATAGGATCTAATGAGCAGTTGCAGATAGCCTGCACCTGTCTTCCTAAGGACCACATAACAGTACCAAAGGCCTTTGAAAGAGAGTCATTTCTTCAGCGGGAGCCAGTGCAATTTGTAAAGTTTCCAGCCCAGTTAAGCCCACTTAGGAAGATTTAGCAAAAGCTGGGCTGCAGAATTCTGAACACATTGGAGTCTCATATGGCGAGACTCAGAGACTCCCAGATTTATTATGTTGTAGTTATCCAGCCAAGAGGTAACTAAAGCTTGGATCACTGTTTTCTGGGAAGATTCAGGCAGAAGGATGATAATGTTCTTAAAAAATGTTAAACTCCTGAAGCATTTACCTGCCAAAGCCATGATTTGGCTGTTGAAGTTAAAGTTTTCATCAAGCCAAATGCCTAGATTTTTATTTTAACCCTAGGCTTTGGTGAAGGGAGAGGGCCAAGTAGTGCTGGCCACTAATTGGGGGCCAAATTGAAGTGCGCTTACCTAGGATAAGGGCTTCGATCTTACCTGCATTTAATTTCAGGCAACTTAAGTCCATCCATTGGGCTACCTCGGACAAGCAAGCCTTGAAAGAGACAGCCACACTAGCAGAGTTCTTTGATAAGGTGACAATCAACTGAGTATCATTGGTGTACGATATGATGTAAAACTGTGACTCCCGATGATATCAGCCAGGGGGTGCATATATAGATTCAATATGGTAGGGCTCAAAGCGAGCCCTGTGGCACCCCCTGCTGCAGTGGAAGAACCTGCGATCGAAAAGGCTTCTGCAGGACCTAAAAATTGCAGCCCTGCAGAAAAGATGCAAACCATTGCAGAGCCCTGTGACCGACACTGAAACTTTACAACTGCTCTAATAGGAGATTGTGGGATAGGGTGTGGAAGGGCGCACTCAGGTCCAACAGCAGCAATGCTGCAGTGTCACCCTTATCCATGATCTCGCCCATGGACTGAGAGGCAATCAGAAGAGCCAACTGTAGTAGTCCGTGGCTGTCATTTGTTTCTGTGGTTGCCATCTGTCCTGATGCTGTGCTGTGATGTCATAGTGTCAGGTGCAGAGTTAGAATGCTATTGCTCAAGGGTTGGAAATGCAACTGTCTTACCTGTGATGTCTTAGCAAGTGTGACCTGCAGCTGTGTAGTCCTTCAATAAATCTTGTTTCAACTTAACCTGCGTTGGACTCGATCACGGCAAATTTTTGGCGACGATTGAACTACACAATCATACCCACTGTGTGTCAACCGCCTTCTATTTCAATTCTTCCCAGCATCTACAATGTGAATCTTTAACCTTGCTTTCCATGTCATGGTCACACTTGCTCAAACTACGTTCCGGTCACTTTTCAAAAATTGCTTTGATTCTGCTACTTAGACTGCATCGCCTGGATTCCCGTGGCTCTTAAACTCTCTATTCCATTCCTGCCTCTGTTTGCCCACCGCGAAAGGAAGGAGGCTGATTTCGACGTGTTTTCCCACTGGGAAAGGAAGGAGGCTGATTTCAACGTCTCGTACTCGTTTTCGTGGTCATCGGTGGTGATCGTGTAACCATCCTGTCTTCAACAAAGCTTAATACTTGACTTTTACCAATGGAGGCCCACCGTCCAGTTGTCTCAGCAGAAGTCGCATCAATTTTGTTCTCTGCCTCGGTTTTTCCCAGAACTCCTGAGCGGCAAACTGGGATACATTTTTTTTTGCTTAGTTCTTAATTGATGTAGTTGCAAGGTGCTCGCGTGGTGTGTATCTACTTCAAAACGCTCATGCATCGTGCACGTGCATCCAGGGGCTCGAGCCCACACTACAGCCTCTGAATATGCTGCGTGCACCCAACTGCTTGCTCTAGAGCATGCGCACACGCTACTGCCTCCTAATACGCCAGTGTCTCCATGATAACCTTAAGGCATTGTTTGCTTTTTTGCAAGTGTTCACGCTAGAAGTGTTCTACCTCATCCTTCCCTTCATTGTCGGCATGATAACCTCTAAAAATGCGGCTGATCTTTTATTCAAGGAAAGAGAGTTCAAGGAATAGTATTGCTTTTCCACGAACACTGTTCACAAGGGAAGCCTAAACATTGTCTAGTCCACTTGTAAGTATTGCGAACATTGGTGATTTGCACACCTTTTCAATTACTTTTTCTCTTTTTTTCTTTCATTCGTGGATCACAGTGATTCCCACAATGTTTAATCTGCAAGGACTATATTTAGGAGTTTGTATTCATGGATCACAGTGATTCACACACTGTTTAATTCTCAAGGATTACTTCTAGAAACTTTACTTGTGTTCTGTTTTAATTCATCCATGTTATAGTTCAACAATGTATTGCCATTTTGTTTATTTTATTGCCAGATTTCTCTGTTGTTTTATTTTGAGGTATCTTCTCCTTTTGCACAATGGTCTACTTGTGTGTACCATGCAAGCCGTCACACCTCCTCCTTGAATCCTAGATACACTTGGTGAGCCTCCTGTGAAATGGGAGGTTTGGTTTGATGCATTTGAGATGTACTTAGGGGCCATTGGTGCACTTAGATTTGGCGCAGAAAGGAACAAGTGTTTATTGCTACACTCTTTAGGTTTTGAAGGGAGGTCAATATATAAACACTAAGCTGACTTATTTTAGCTGATGGAGAAAATATTAATAAATATGAACAAACTGTACGGAAACTCAAATTAAGATTTGATAAGCAACTGAGCTTGATGGTCTTAAGGCTAAAAAATTTCAAGAGAAAACTATCAGATTGTGAAGATGTCGATGCTTATGTATCAGTTCTCAGGAGACTAGCGTCAGTTTGCTTATTAGAGAATTCCACTGATCAGCTCATCAGAGATCAGTTTGTTTGCCAATGCAAAGACAAGCATATTAGACGAAAGCTTCTTGCAATGGGTAATCCATCTCTTGATGAGACTATTAAATAAGCCAAGAGCATCAAGATTTCAGAAGTTTCTTTAAAAGAACTCGACGAAAAAACTCTTCAAAATGTGAATGCTATTGTGGGTGTCACTAAATTTAAACAGAATACAGTCAAAAATACCCCTGCCAACTCTACCAAATATAAATCCAATTTTATTATTCATGGCAGCGTTTATCTTCGTTGTGGTAATCCTCAACATTCGAAAGGTAGTAAGTGCATTACTGTTAATGTAACTTGTAACTACTGTAAAAAAAATAGGTTAAGAGATAAATTCAAAACAAGACCATGGCTTGTGTTGCTGAATCTGAGGATGACTCAGATTCAGAAATTATTTCTGTTGTCATGGATAAAAATATTTTTTCTAACGATACTTCAAGTGAACCAGTTACTGGTGATCCTTTTTCATGTGTTGATCCCATTGTAGAGATACTTGTTGGTAATAAAACTAATAATATTTTAGTAGATTCTGGAGCCAGAATCACAATGATTACCCAGAAACTTTTCATTGAAACATGGAGCGACAGAGAATTATTTCCTCCTGATCGTTCTCCTATCTAATATGAGGGATGGAAAATAGAATTGTTGGGTTTCTTCGAAGACGTCATGATGTTCAAAGGAAGAAGGATCAGAGGTAAAATGTATGTTGCTGTCAAGGGTCTGAATATACTGGGGTGGTTCGACCAGGGGCTTTTTGGAATGATACTCAGACCAGGTACCAAAGAGCAAGTCATGTTAGTTACTTGTGATGAATAGGGCTCTAAATGGAAAAGTGAATTTCTATCTGTTTTTGGGGACACACGTGGGAACATTTCTGGATTCAAACACAAGATAAGTTAGGGATGGAGCATTCCCAGTTAAGCACAAACTTTGAGGTGTTCCTTTTAACATAAGGGATGACCTCCATAAGGAACTCAAGAGTCTATGTGACAAGGGAATCATTGAACCAACAGAATCGTCTCTGTGGTTATCCCCTTTGGTTGTGGCACGCAAGAAGGGAGGGCAATTACGTGTGTGTGAGGACCTCAGGTCACGTAAGAAAGAGATTTGGATTGATTCTCATCCCTTGCCTAAAATCAATGATCTCTTCACGTGTGTTAAAGGTGCTCAAGTGTTTTCAAAGTTAGATCTAGCTCGTGCCTACCACCAAATAGAAATTCATCCTCATTCTTGCCCTGCTTTCGTGTCCCCTCTGTGAACATTTCAATATCGCAGGATGCCTTTTGGCCTAGTCTCTGCCTCGTCGGTGTTCCAGAGAGTCATGCAAAATCTATTGAGAGAGGGTGTAGGTATGCTTGTTTTTCAAGACAATGTGCTAATTTATGCTAAGGATAATGCTTCTCATGATGTTATTCTCAGAAAAGTTCTTTGCGTATTCAAAAGTAACGGTGTTGTTCTCAAGACTGAGAAATGTAAGTTTCTTTGAAAAGAAATGTAATATCTTGGTCATTTGTTATCGCATTAAAGGATTAAACCTAGGTAAGGTCTCCTGTATGGCATCTAGAATGCTGCTCTACCTAAAGACAAGTCTGGTGTCAAGTCTTTACTAGGTTTGTTTGAATATTATTCAAGGTTCATCGCCAATTTTGCTTCCATCGTTTGGCCCATCAGCAATTTGCTTAAAATTGTGGTCAAATTTGATTAGTCTCAGGATTATGATCATGCATTTAATGAAGTTAAATCTTCTTTGGAGAGGAGCAGTGCTTTAACGCCATTTGACCCTGATTTGCCCTGTTGTATAGCTGTATATGCCAGCCAGTTTGTTTGGGGGCTATCCTTACTCAAGTTTGTGGGGACAAAAAAACACAGTTGCCTTTGCGTCAAGGGTTTTGAGAAGTGCTGAGGTACAGTATTCTGTTATTGGAAACAAATTGCTTGCATGCTTATGGGCCATTGAAAAATATCAGCCATACTTTGGGGGAAGACGTTTCAAATTAATTACTGACCGCAAACCTTTAATATCTATGCTTGGTTCTGGTCCTAGTAAGTGCTGTACACCCAGGATTACGAGAATGGTTAGTAAGCTGTTACAGTACCAGTCTGACATTTTACAAATTCCTGGTGGAAGGAATCGCAGAGCGGACTTCTTGTCTTGTTTTCCTCAACATAACGATGGTTGTGAAGGTATGACTTTTAGGGAGTTGTGTGAGGAAGATGATGAAGACTGTTTTGTTGCTGCCATAGATATTCCTGATCTTGTTGTTTGTTCTGAGGAAGATTGGAGAGCAGCCTTATAAGTAGATAGTCTTCTTCAACAAGTTTATGTTTTGGTCAAGGAGGGGTGGCCTAGAGAGAAAGTGTTGTCATCTCTTCTACAGCCTTATTGGAAAGTTGAAACTGAAATTTCTCTAGAGGATGGTATTCTCATGAGATGTGACAAACTCATTCCACCTAAGTCTCTTAGGCTGATCTTTGTCTAAAAAGCACATGAGGGGCATTTAGGTGTTACACTCACAAAGTGTTGTGTTCGTGAGCACTTCTGGTGGCCAAGTATGGATGTTGAGATTGGTTGAAAATTTTCTGTTTGTTCTTCAGCTGAAAAAAGTTGTTACACCGCCTCTTCTTCCTGTTGAATGTCTATCTGGTCCATGGATCAAGGTGGGGATTTATATTATGGGTCCTTGAGAAGTTTTGCCCTCAGGATGCAAGTATGTTTTAGTACTATGGATTATGCATCGAAATGGGCAGAGATAAAATTGGTAAAAGAAGCTTCCTCAGCCAGTGTTGTTAAGTTTTTGAAAGAAGTTTTTCTACGGGAGGGTGTTCTCGAGTTTCTTGTCTCTGATAATGGGACTCAATTTGTAAGTGAAGAGTTTGAGGTGTTCTTGACCACCAGTGGTGTGAAGCACTTAAATAGTTCTCTTTATCATCCACAAGCCAACAGCTTGGATGAAACGTGTTTTGGGTGAGTGCATCAGATAGGCAGTGGCTGGAAAATATGATATTGTTCAATCCCTGGAAAGTATGTTGTGGTTTTATAGGACCACGCCTCATTGAGCCGCAAAATGTTCCCCTTTTGAACTATTAAGGGGCAGGAAGGCCAATGCATGTTTTAAACCTAGATGGGTGACCAAATGGCTTAAAACTGATTCTAATCTGGTCTCTCTCATGAAAATTGTCAAGGAAAATTCTGAGTTTGCTCAGAGTAAACAGAAAACTTGGTTTGATTAAAAAAAAAAAAAGGACCAAAATAGTTCCTATGGTTATTGGTGATCTTGTTCGCATCAAATCTGTGCATGTCAAGAAAGGCAATAGTAAATATGGGGAACCTGTTAAAGTTGTAAGGCCCGGAAACAATGCTGTTCAAGTGGAGGGAGGTCATTAGTGGAATCTTGCCACAATTGTCAAACCAAGACCAACCTTGTCTGCTGTTGACCATAATGTTTGTAAAGGGTCAACTCTATCCAACTCTTCTGCATGCAGAAGTAGTTCAAGAATCATTGTTACTCCTAAAAGATTTCGTGAGTGATCTTTTAGGAACTGTTCTTTCTCCTTTTATTTGTTTTTGTGTGTGTTTATTTTCACTCTGTTTGTTGTTTTGTGTTTTGCAGGAGAAGGGAAGATATGTAGTATTCTATGGCTGTCATTTGTTTCTATGGTTGCCATCTGCCCTGATGCTGTGCTGTGATGTCACAGTGTCAGGTGCAGAGTTAGAATGTTATTGCTCAAAGGTTGGAAATGTAACTGTCTTACCTGTGATGTCTTAGCAAGTGGGACTTGCAGCTGTGTAGTCATTCAATGAATCTTGTTTCAACTTAACATGCTTTGGACTCTATCACTACACCAACTCTGTGCTGTACAGCGGGCAAAAGCCTGATTGTGTTCTGTGCCGCAAGTTCTTGGGTTCAATAAACATCGGGAGTTGCTAATTGATGTACTTTCCTGACACTTTTGGAAGAAAAGGAAGTTTTGAAATCAGCCTGTAGTTCTTAGGTTTAGTGGGGTCTAGTGAAGGCTTTTTTAACAGCAGAACCACTGAGGCGTGCTTCCATCTCGTTGGACTTGGGCCGCTCTGAAGGAATTATTAATAAGTTCTCTAAACACTAGAAGAAACTCTTCACTCCTTGCTCTAAAATAGCAGGCGAGGCTGGATCAGAAGGCTGTCTAGATTTTACAAATGACAAAAGAGACTGTAGCTCATCAACTTCAAAAGGTTTGAACTTAAGCAGGCTAGATCAGTCTGTAGAGGGATCAAACCAGACCTAAAGACATGTGAAACTTCTAGAGCCCTCCTCAAAAGAGGAATACATGGAAGCTACTTTGTCCGAGAAGAATTTAGCAAGAGCATTACATCTACAGTCCGAGGAGGGAATAGCGAAAGAAACTCTGTCCATTGAGAAGAGAGATTTATTAATGGAGAATATTTCTTGTGTTGAGTTCTGTGCCAGCACAATTTTGCCAGCATAACATCTAATACAGCTATGGTAGATTTTTAAGGCTGAGCGATTTATATCCTTACTGGCATCACAATCTTTATGCCAGATGCATTTGTAAGCGCTTACAGTACCTTTCGAGGATAGCTAGTTCCTCATTTCACCAATCCGCCATTGGCTTGGTTATACGTGCAATTCTATCAATCACTGGTGCCTCAGATATCCAAATTATTGATGGGTGTTAGCTATGGTAACATATTTATCAAGTTTAGGGTGGTTCATGGCCAGGGCATTAGTAAAATTAGCCTGGGTAACCTAAGCCCATTTCCTAGACCTGACCCTTTGTCCAGAGACAAAGTTAGAAAGAAATTTGCAGATAGGAAGCTGCAAAGGAAGAGTTAAATTGTCATACCATAGAAGAGCAATGGGAGATCAACAACTAGCTCACTTAGGTTGGAAACAACAGGATCGAGCATATGACCAAACCTGTGTGTTGGAAAGGAAACTAATAGTGGTAGCGGAGGGTCTAGGACTAGCGTGGTTACAGTGGGGCACGCGGGATCCTCAAAGTGAAAACTGAAGTCTCCTGCAACTGTAAAGTTAAAGTAGTTCAAAACCATAGAGGGCATATCAGCAACTAGAAGCTGGACATGGTGGATGAGAAGTTACTAGAGTAGGAAAAGCAGTGCCGTCATAACACATGGGCACACTGGGCAGTTGACAGGGGGCCCCACGAGCATAGTGGCCCTATGCAGACCCGAATTTAACACACATTTCCCGTTAAACCTTTTTATTCCTGTGATTGGTTATGTAGGCAGGGCCCAGTGCACGGCTTTGCCCAGACACCGATAATGCTGTTAAGACGTCCTTGAGGCCAAGGTAAAACAAGCATTTACAATGCAATGGTTTCGCCTTTGGAAAAGTTAGAGCTATTGGCATTGCTCATGACATTTCTTCTTTTTTTTTTTTTCCTTATAAATAAATGGCATTGTTATTTACATTGCCAACAGCTCTCACAGTCCACACAGCTCTCACAGTCCACACAGCTCTCACAGTCCACACAGCTCTCACAGCACACACAACTCACAGCCCACACAGCTCTCACAGCACACACAGCTCTCACAGCACACACAGCTCTCACAGCACACACAGCTCTCACAGCACACACAGCTCTCACAGCACACACAGCTCTCACACTGGACCCTGAATGTATAGCGTAAATCGAGGCAAGGAACTCTCCACCGCAGAGTGTACACGAGTAACACCGATCCACGTGCACCCTCTCACTGAGGCACAGGAGAACTCGAAGCCCAGACGTCGGCTCGAATCTTAGCGCCCTTTGTGGCATGTCTCTGGTGGGCAGAAGTGGCTCATGCTACAAAAATGGGCAAGAATCGGCTGAACATGCTGCAGGTGGTGAGTCAGGAGGAGGTGAGTGGCTCTGGCAAAGCAACACGCTGCTGGTTGTAGAGGGCAGTCAGAAGCTAGAAACGTGTGCATTCTGGGATGTGTAGTCCTGATTCACTTCAATTCGACCAACACGTCTGAAACTAATGATTGTATGAAGGAAATCCCAGAACTTACAAAGCTGTGTCCCTTTGACTTGCAGTCAACGGGGAATCATTTGATACAAAGTTAGGATATACCCGTCCAATATGGTATTGTATGTACATATCTGGGTCGATCTATTCCTATTGGGAATGCCCATTGGCCACGTGCAACTAGACACATGGGGCCAGCAGAACCCCAGACAACGAGGCCTAAGGGACAAAACCTACACACTTAAAAATACAGGAGTCTGACGAAAATAAAGCGATGATGGCTAGTCAAGACTTACGTGACAAATGGAACCGGAGAGGAACATAAAACTATTAAGAAAAAATTCTGCTCAAGGGCACACATTGGAAGTTAAAGTGCACCCTCCTAAATCCCAAATCATGTGTAATAAACCAGCGAAATATAGACATGGAAAAAGTAAACAAATCGCGTAGGTTACGGTGACTACTAGAAATAAGTACTGGCAAGCTCCAGGTGAATGCGCTACTGGCATAAATAAAATGGAGCAATTGAATTATAGTGAGGGAATCAAAGAGGTGGCGGCAAAGTAAGGCCCTATACAGTCACGTGGTAAGAAAGAGTACCGATCGGTCACCCTCATTTTTCGGACGTGTTCCCTAAACCCATGCTCAATGAATATCCCCGACACCCGGGCTTCCCGCCCCTCCCGTGCCTCCAATACTCACTGCAGGGGGCGGTCCGGTGCCCTGCGTCCCCAGCCGAGCACGATACTGTAACTCAATAGATTTCTCCTGCGCAAAAGCTGCTTGCGCAGCTTTTTTGCAGCCGAAAACTAAAAAAGTAATGGTTGAAAAGTAAGCAGTGGAAGAATAGAAGCCAGAAATATCAGGCTACAGTCACCAGCATTATTGCTTATGGCCCAGGGTAAAGTTGCCATACAAACTGCTACATAGTGTGGAGCTTACTGATCCCGGTTATTGTTATGATCAGAAGCCCCGTTTATGAATTTGTGAGGCGTAGTATTCTATTTCACAGGTATTTGCCCCACCTTTTATAAAGGTGCCTTAACTCTTGCCACGTCCCCCTTAGAGACCACTCACCATTGTCATCCTACTCAAAGCAGTTAATATAACACATATATTTAAAACGTTGACCCTTATCAGCTGCGATATGGTGGGCTGCTAAATTCAGATTTTACAACACTTTGTCCTGCTTTCAAAACAGGAAAAATGCATATACGTACCACCAGGGTAGGCTGCCTGTAATCTAGAGGCCACGAAGGAACACACATTTTACACTATATTGGTCAGACGGAGATTTCGGTTTCAGGAAGCTGCCAAGCGACTTTCTTGACCAAAATTACAGAGATGTGAGAAGCAATTTAAAGTCCAGATGATATGCACTTCTCGATATATGTGAAGATAAAATGTAATCACCAAAATGCATCTGTCAACGTATACAATGGAAATACTGACCGCTGCTTGATGATTTCAACTATACTAAAAATACCGAACAACTCAATGAACAGCACTATAATCACCGGAAAACCTGCCACAAAGGCGAGACCATAATTGTTTCTCAAGAGGATAGTTTAAGCTTAGTGCTTCGAAGCTGCGAACAATTGCCTTTTTGTTGTATTATAAAAGTATAACCCTGCTACTATCGTGTTTTACAAATAATCGAATCTGCCCGGTCTCCCAGAAATAGATGCATAAACGAGATGTCTGTTTGCAAGTACCTCACCTGAATCGTACTTCTCTGGAACGTCCTGCCCCACACCCGGAAGCCGGTAACTTCCAACCTGGCACAAACAATGCAGCATCATAAACATAACCGCTGACTGTCAGCTGCCGTTACGTTGTTTCCACTACTGCACTCCTACTTTGGATTCGTTTTTTTTTTTGGGAGAAAAAAAGAAAATAACACACCAATGTTAAAAAAAAAACACCCACAGTGATTTTTGGCTGAGAAGGCTACACAACACTCCCGGCAGAGCTAAACTGACTACGAACTAAGCAAATGTACGGAACTCTTTGCAGCACCCTGGGGGGACTCATACAAGCGGAGGACCCGGGGGTACTTAGAAATGGTGAAAGGGGTACCGGTCGATAAAGAGAAGAAAAGCTTTTCTTTAATGGTCAAGAAGACTTCCCTTTCCGTCAGTGTAAAACCACGCCTACTCTCGTACACTTTGTGTTAATATGGAGGTCGAGTGTGTAGAGCATAACTGACAAAGTCGAGATCTTTGTTTGCCGTATTTTGTTCTAGTACGAGGGAAAACATCTGCGTGAAGAATCCAGCCAGATCCGAAACGGCCCAAGTACAACGTGTTGAGTGTGTCCCGGACTCGTTTAAGACTCGCGTGTTCTTAGCGTGCTTTGGCCACAGACCAGCAACCTATGGGCACCGTAACATCTGCGGCGCCCCTTTGGCTCGTGTGCATCTGAATGTATGTGATATATTGGAATTTTCAGTGTGCACCTCTGCCTATAACATGGCTCACTTCATCGTCAGTCAGTAAACTATATGTTATACTCATCTAGGAGCTAGTTGTAATATAACACCTTGATACCAGACACAACGGCACTAAGCTTGTCATAATGTAAGTTTCAACCAACTCACCGCCGAGGATCCCAGAGCTCAGGAACAAGGAAGCAGCGGCGAGCTGGCGAAAATGAAACCTCGAGCCGCCGCCAATGCTGCTGGAGGAGCCCGCCATACTGCTTGTGGGCCGCCGTCTTCCTTCTTCCCCCGGGCGGCGGGGGGGCGGGCGCTTCCGGCCGGCCGCGCTAGGATTGGCCGGCCGGCTGAAGAAACCCCCGGGCGGGGATCGAGCAGAACGGGAGGGAGGGAGGGAGGGAGGGGGAGAAAGGGAGGGAAGGTCACTCACCCGTCCCGAGCAGCAAGGGAGGTGCCGGCAATGCCGGACCAGACACGGGGGCGTTCCCGGCGTCCCGTGACGTCGGCAAAAGCCAAAGAATGTCGGGAACGCCCCCGTGTCTGGTCCGGCATTGACGGACAGGCCCCTCGTCCAATGGCAAGGCTCCGTTTACGGAGCCAGCCAATCAAGGACGAGGGCCGAACAAAAGCCACACTACAGTTATCAACAGGATTTCGCCTGCGCGGAAAAGCACTATGGAAAGTACTATGGAAGGCTTAACTTGGGAAATATATAAGTTCCGGTGCCCAAACATTTTCTTAGGAACCTGCTGCTGACTGCCGGGGTTGCCACATATAAAGGCGGCTTAGTATTGACTTACCTCATGCGTCTTTCTTTCTCTACCCCACACTTCCTATTTACTGCTAGTCCTCAACCTTATGTTTCATACAGACTCCAGATGCACACAAAATAATGAGGCAAAATGTGTCTGCAATTGAAACTGCAAAGAGGTCACAGTCAGGAGGTTAAACAATGTATTAAATCTATAAATCACTGGCAAGTGGAGATCAGAGAAATGGTGCCCGTGCAGAGTAATTTTAGTCATTAAGTTGAATGTTAACTGGTAACAGTCCTTTGGCCACAGTAGAAGAGTTGCACGCCACAATATGTGAACATGGAGATTAGCATTTCCATGTGAGCAGCCTGTCTCTATCGGCGTTTTTCAGCATCAAATGGGCTGGCTTTTGGATCGGGGCTATGTGTGAGTCTTTGAGGATGCTGGCTCTAAACACAAATTACAATAAAACCCAGAGGAACCCACATTGGAAATTCACACAAGAAAATCCACACTTCATTACACAGGACGTAATTTTAAGATGCAAACCATTAAAGTTTAATAAAATTATGAATCAATAGAGAAGGCAAACAATTATAGTTAGTCAATTCATTCAAACTAAGCCCTAATCTAATCAATATCCAAAACTGGTTATGAGGCAGGTAAGAATCAATGAACATTTGCTATATGGACTGCTCAGTAAAGCAGAAGAGGACCTGAACATTATTTTAAGTACAGAGCGATAAACAGACTAGCATAGAGTCTGCTTCCTAGCATTGCGGTTAGTGCAAGAACTTTCAAACTAATTCTTGTTCTAAACCAAAGGAATACGCTGTAATATGCTTTGCGCAGAAAACGATTCTACATTCAAAATATAAGCAACCCCTCCGTTCGGCATAAGGAAGTGGCCTTCAATTTGTATACAATTGTGAATCTACCTCTCCAGAAACATCAGGAACACAAAACATTACATTTTGTAAATGTTACGGAGCAAACAAGACCGCTGACCGAACTGAATTGCGTACAAATAATAAGCAATGAAGGACACTCGAGCTCTGCAGAGCAAGATGGGACCACAAGCTGATGTCAGACTTTAACATTACATGCATCTGGAATGTGCAACTTCTCACCGCCCGTGTAGACGGCGCAACCAAACTCCAGACTCCAGTGGATTAAAGCGTACCCTTTCGTCCTGCATGTTTAACACCCGGATACGCAGTAAGGTAAAATTTGGGCAAACACTCGCCTGCAAGGACGCAGGGCTAACTTACCACTCTGCCTTCAAGTGCTACAATTATAGAAAATTGCTGCTCTACAAGGGCTGCCATGGCGTGCACCTACCGATAAAATGGTGAGTGGCTGTCCAAAATGGTGCAATATATATCACTGAGGCAACATTCTTTAAAGGATGAAGCCCAAAAATCTTAGTCGTCTAGACTGCGCCTGATTTTCCCCATTACCCCCGGGGGACAGACCTCCCTTCAGTCAGCTGTCCTCAAAGCCTTATAAGCTGCCCATTACAGAAATAAATGTATTTAACGCAAATGACACTGTATGTAGATGTTGTTTTTAGCTGGCCTTTGTGTCTAATTATCTGCATTTTCCAGACTCCAGTGGATTAAAGCGTACCCTTTCGTCCTGCATGTTTAACACCCGGATACGCAGTAAGGTAAAATTTGGGCAAACACTCGCCTGCAAGGACGCAGGGCTAACTTACCACTCTGCCTTCAAGTGCTACAATTATAGAAAATTGCTGCTCTACAAGGGCTGCCATGGCGTGCACCTACCGATAAAATGGTGAGTGGCTGTCCAAAATGGTGCAATATATATCACTGAGGCAACATTCTTTAAAGGATGAAGCCCAAAAATCTTAGTCGTCTAGACTGCGCCTGATTTTCCCCATTACCCCCGGGGGACAGACCTCCCTTCAGTCAGCTGTCCTCAAAGCCTTATAAGCTGCCCATTACAGAAATAAATGTATTTAACGCAAATGACACTGTATGTAGATGTTGTTTTTAGCTGGCCTTTGTGTCTAATTATCTGCATTTTCCAAGTTGGTGAGCATTGTCAATTAAGTCATTCTGTGTCCCTCTGTCTATGCAAAATTGCTGTCCTACCTCTAGGTTGGTGGGCTGTCTCTGGCTTTTTTTTCTCAAAATCTAGTCACCCTACCTTGTGTCAGATTCTTAAAGCACCATCCATTTAAAGAAAGTCTGAGCATTTTCAAAGCTTACACTAGCAATGTGATGTACAACTCAACCAGCAGGTTTGTGACTTTAAAACATACTACATCATCGCAAACGCTGCTAAAAAGAACTGCCCTCCTTGAATCTGGGATGAGCTGCAGTATTTCAAACTAAAACCCTCAGGTTTCCTATTGTGTAAGTAATTCACTTCCGTATTTACTGGATTGTTGGGAGTGCTATGGCATGGAGGGACAAAACAGCAACAGAGCTTCAAGGCATTCATTCAAACAGAAACATGTTACAAACATGCTAATAATAAAGTTATGGGAGGGATTAATGTTGTCTCCCCTCAAACCGACTGTATCTGTGTTTGAGACATTTTAAGTTATTTGTTGAGAATGTCTAGGCCAGTCACAATGGGGCTTTTTTAAAATAAGGGCATGACCCTCACAAACTCACTAATGCTGCCACACTACGCTTTCACCGGAGACCGCAAGTCCGATCTTTTAATTTTATTTAGGGCTTCATCTAGTGTCCCCGTAACTACCCCCTGTTTTCTCGAAATAAGCAGCAGAGGTAAATATTTTATTTATGCTGGCAAAACGCCTAAATTTTGCATGTAGGAAAATTCACATTACGCAATTTCACGTAACTTTTTTTAAGCAAACGCACAACTCGCACACCAAAAAAAAGACTGAGATAACAGACTTTTACTGCTCAAAGCAGTCTCTTGCTGGTACCACACAAAACGTTATTTAAAAAAAAAAATTACACAAGGCGAACACTATAATAATACGATGAAATCCTATTCGGAGTGTCATTTCGCAGTATTTTCATGAAATGGCCGGCCGCGCTAGGATTGGCCGGCCGGCTGAAGAAACCCCCGGGCGGGGATCGAGCAGAACGGGAGGGAGGGAGGGAGGGAGGGAGGGGGAGAAAGGGAGGGAAGGTCACTCACCCGTCCCGAGCAGCAAGGGAGGTGCCGGCAATGCCGGACCAGACACGGGGGCGTTCCCGGCGTCCCGTGACGTCGGCAAAAGCCAAAGAATGTCGGGAACGCCCCCGTGTCTGGTCCGGCATTGACGGACAGGCCCCTCGTCCAATGGCAAGGCTCCGTTTACGGAGCCAGCCAATCAAGGACGAGGGCCGAACCAAGCCACCCTACAGATCTCAACAGGATTTCGCCTGCGCCGAAAAGATGCGCAGAGCGCATCTCTTCGCAGGCGAAACCTAAAGAGCCACCTCGCAGCCAGCTATAGGTAGTTCTGTAAAAGTACATGACAGGGACTGTTTAAAAATTATGGCAATGTCTCCACCTCGTTGGGCTTGCCTATCTAATCTCACTATTGTATACCTTAGTGGAATAGCTAAAAGAATATCTGCACTTGGTGCATAATATAAAATAAAATCCAACATTTCAAACTTAAGCTTCACCGAGGAGCGACAGTTGAGGGAATAGAAAGGAGCCATGGGTGGAATTGAAGAGCCCAATCACATATAGGATGGAGGTTGAAACGCCCAAAGGCACAAACCAACACGCATTACACGCCAAAGCTGAGCGAGTCAGGTCGAGTGCCCAATGCCAAGTATGAGGGAGCGTGGTTGCTTGCTTCCTAAATTCCAAGGATGAATTCTGCTTATGGGCTGAGACGCCACAACCAGAGTTCCTGGCCCCTGAGTCAATTAGGCATGGACAGGTGCCGACAGACATGCCTTAGCCACTCCTTCAGCATGCTAGCGGCATGCCTACTACCATGCGGAGCCACAGCTTGCATCCCCAAGTAGCCCATCTCTAAAGGGGGTGTCGCCGAGGCGTGACTTTGCAGAAAAACTGGGAGGGCAAAACAGCCAACCAGAGCCCAGCAGCTCCCCTGCCAAGGAGGAGTCCGGACAAAATCAAGATAACAACAAAAAAAAGGTGCGAAAGTAAAACACAAAACAATTAAAAACATACGGTGGGCAACCTGACCACAAGATGTCTCCCAAAGGTGTCTGGAGCCAGGCAACTCTGGCGCGAATGTGTGCTACGAAAGTAAAAATGCCTTAGTAGATGGCAGGTAACAAAGACTCCTTTGATATCTTTCAGCATAGAACACTCCACTCAGGAGCTTAGACCATGTGCAGATGCGCAGCTTGCATCTTTAAGTAGCCCACGTCTAAAGGGGGTTTGGCTAAGGCGTGAGGACACCTAAAAATGGGGGGGGTAAAACAACAGCAAACTAGAGCCCAGCAGCTTATCCCCTCCTGGAAGGCTTCTCTGCCAGGGAGGTTAACTGGTGAATCAAGATAACGAAATAAACAGGTGAGAAAGTAAAACATAAAACAATTAAAAACATATGATGGGTAGCCTGACCAGAATATGGCTCCCAAAGGTGACTGAAGCCAGGCAACTCTGTGCGAATAAGCGCTACAAGGAAAGAAAAAATGCCTTAGCAGATAGGAGGTAACAAAGTCCCCTTTGGCATCTTTAAGCGCAGAATGCTCCACTCTAAAGCTTAGACCAGCTGGTAAGAGAGTGGGCCCAGAAAACGCTGGATCAATTATTTTGTTATTCCCCAGACTTCTGCCGCTTAGGGAAATCTCCGGTATAAACCCATTCCTCATTGGAAGTTGAATTGTTTGAAGTTTGTGGCTGTTTTTATTTAAAGACAGTATACTGCAACCCATGTCACCTCTGGCAAAGGCAGTTGATAAGGGTCTGGAACCAAGACATTTAATTTTACTCGGATCTCCATGTTGTCTGTTTGGAGTTGCACACAGTTAGAAGTAATCTTAATAATGGCGGGTGGCGGTTCTTTAGATTCAGCTGAAGCTGCTGAATTGGTGACAAATAAGACGCCTGTGTGTGCTTCCTGGTACCTCTAGTGAGGTGGAGATAGGCACAAGAGACAACACTTGGCGCGCACCAAGTCAGCCTCCACTAAAAATACAGGTAATATGACATGCATGTACGATTTTGATTCTTGCCCTTTGGTTTACATTTGTATTTTTTTCAGGGCATTGCACATATAGAATGCTCCTTGCATCCTGTAATTTTCTCTACCTATCTTGAACGAAAAGTCCCACGCGAGCTAGATTGAGACAAAACACATGTGAAACTGACAGCTCTTTCTCTTACCAATCACATCGTTTTAAAATTTGAATGCATAATTAACTTCTGCATCGCTTCTCAGACAAAGCAACTGCAGCGACAATAAGATGAAAAGTCCAAAAGCTTAGTTTATTTGTATATCGGATAATAATAGTATGAGAAGAGTTTAAAATTGAGATAACAATATACAGATCAAAGGCTATAAAAACACGTGCATGATTTTATTGTTAGAAAATGCGCGCACCGCCCACCGTTACATCAAACAAGACTTTCTAAGCTGGTAAACTTCAATTGTTGACAGAAATAGAGAGTTTCTAACTTATATCATTGCCCAGAGTCAAAGCTTGTTTTATTATTGTAAATTAAATGTGCCATGTCGACTTAGTTAATGAGAAATTGATGGTACAATGTTAAACACTTTTAAAAGTAGTATTTGTTTTACCAAAGTGATATTTATTCCATCGCTGCATCATTAGTTTGATGACCGAAATAGCTAGTTTTCTCCATAGTGCAGCCCCTGTTTTCAAGATAAAATAAATATATATATATATATATATACATATATATATATATATATATATATGTATATATATATAGCAGCGTCGTTGAAGCTGCATGCTTTAATGTGCAGGGTGCCAAATGAGTGAACTC
Source organism: Lissotriton vulgaris (assembly GCF_964263255.1). Taxonomy (NCBI): domain Eukaryota; kingdom Metazoa; phylum Chordata; class Amphibia; order Caudata; family Salamandridae; genus Lissotriton; species Lissotriton vulgaris. The sequence continues at coordinate 1,132,623,687 of NC_141697.1, forward strand.
ATTGCTAGGGTAACAAAGTGCAGAAACATTTGTTGAAGGTCCTGAAATATAAGCACACAGTGGCATTTTGGAAGAGATTCAGGGGCATATTAACAAGGGCATTGTGCCAGCGGAGCGTCACTTTTTCCAACGCTCCGGTGGTGCAATGCCCTACTCCATATTTGCAAGGCGGCGTAAAGCCACTTTGCATGGCTTAATGCAGCCTTCTAAATATGGACCTCCTCGCCACAGTTTTCTGCAGCAAAGGGGCGTGCAATGGGTGTTGCTGTGGGCGTACCCACGCAACACCTATTGCTTTTTGACAGTGCCCCAGATTTACAAGGATTTTTTAATCTGAGGCAGCACCAAAAATTAACACCTTTGAAAAAGAGGCGTCAGAACGGCGCAACAAGGAGAAATATTTTTATTTAATTCCGTTTTTTTGCTCTTTCTATGAGTGCTGCATTCTGTAAAAAATACCCTTAATAAATATTTTTGTTCAGGAAGATGTTCCTTCTTGCACAAACAGAATCATCCCTGCAATTCAGGCATCCTTGCACCATTGTGCAAGGGTGCCTGCTCAGGTGCTAGATAGCTTTTTTTGCGCTGGCGCAAGAGAAAACACAGGGGTGCGCTGTATTCTTGTCAATAAGGAGCTTCCCAGTGTTTTTTTTAATGACGCAGCACTGCTAAATTGCTTACAGCTCTACGCAGTGCCATTTATTTCTAAATAAGTCCCCTAGTCTCTCATTAAACCTGTACCACGTGTCGGACTGCCCCTGGCCATCCGACGTCACTGTGGGCGTGTGCGAAGGACGGCTGGGGCCCGTCCGAACCGCCCACTGAGTAAATCACCCTCACCGCCGCAGAATTCGAGCCGCGGTCAACGGGTTAAGATTGTGCATTGTTTACAGTGCACTTTTATGCTAATGTGAGCCTATGTCTTGATTTTACGCTACCTAAATTGAGAATTCACACAGTGGAATAAAGTGGTGAAGAGCGTCTGGTGTTGGATTGAAGAGGTATTAGGTGGAGTCTAGATGGTGCAGTCTTGGATTTCAGCATGTGGATATTCAATAGCATCAGTCGCGCGCTGCTGAGCAAAACTTTTGGCACCAGTAAATTTTGCTTCCTAAGGTGTAGCCTTTCAAGACTTGTGAAACCTTATCCTGAAATTAGAATCTAGGAATATTCAGATGCAAAGAATCCCCTAAAGTTAACCTGCCTATGAAACATCAGAAATGCTCTGAAATTCCTGTAATAGTCTGAGGACAGAGAGAGTTTACAGTTTACGAATATTCAAACCTAGAGAAATATCATCGGGTTTAAATAATCCTTCAAATCTGGATTGTTTTTCATTCTTTTTTCCAGCCTTTTCTGTCATCCCAGCCCTTTTTCGGCCTCATTTTATTTCATTTGTGCTCTCTAATACTCCTTTCTCGAGACAAACCAAAGACACAGTTAAAGCATCATTGTCTCGCTCATATCTATCATCGGCCGAGCTTCTGAGTTTATCCACATGTAAATGTAAATGTGTAAATGTATTGGCATTTATATAGCGCACTACTTACCCGTAGGGTCCCAAGGCGCTTCGACCGCTGCGAAACCCTTCCTGGCTTCCCTGAGAGATGGTCCCTTAATGGGTATCTCCAGGGTGAGACCAGGCATCCCCGGCGGTCTGGTGGGGCCGTTAGTGAAGATGAGGCAAGCTAATGCCCAGAGTTGCCGAGTGTGATCGCTGATCAGAGTGGGCACCGAGACGAGAGAATTATCGAGTCCGCTGACCCTGGTCCAGAAACCTGCCGCGCCGGGAATCGAACCCTGGTCCCGGGCCGTCCTCTGCTCTCGGGTCTGCCGCCTCTAACCAGTGAGCCACACTACTTCACTTCATGTTGTGCAAAGGGAGCAAAGAACACAAGGGCATATGTACAACGAAATGGAGCAGCGACAAATTTTGCAGCGCCTGCTGCATCATTTCCAAAGCGCAGGAATGTGCCGTACTTACGAGAATACAGATCACCCCTGTGTTTTCCTAGCACTGGCACTAAAAATAGCTGCCTAGCACCAACACAGACACCCTTGTGCCATAGTGCAAGGTTGCCTCCGTTACAGGGATGATTGTTTATGTGCAGGAAGGTGTAATAATGGTCCAATACTGGTGATTTGCTACTTCTATATGTGCTACATATTGCATGCGTTGGTTTTTGGTGCTGGCTCAGATTTACAGATCTTTATAAATCTGAGGCAGTCTCAAAAAGCAATGTGTGTTGCCGTGGAACCCCCACTGCAACACCCATTGCACGCCCCTTTCGTGCAGATATCTGCATGAAAAGGTACCATATTTACAAAGCGGCGTTAAGCCACAAAAAGTGGCTTAGTGCTGCTTTGTAAATATGGTGCAGTACATTGTGCCATCGGAACGTCTATAAAAGTGACATTCCAGTGGCAAAATTCACTCGTAAATATGCCCCACAGCTTAAATAAGCAAAATTAGTAAATAATGCAAAGGCCAAAAGATCAAATAAATGTAAAAATAATAAATAATAAAAATAAAAATACAACTGAAAACAGAAAATGCAGTAAAATGGACCTAAGCATTCAAATGAAAGTTAATGAGGTAACCAATGATTAAAGGAAAAGGTTTGAAAAAATATTTTCAGCATGACATGATTAGACCTGTGAGTGCATGATGTTGTGTTGGTTTAAGGGGTCAGGTAGACCTTGACTGGTGCCCGTCAGCTCAGTGGAGGCCCTGGCTTCTGTTCCAACGACAGAGTACTTTCTGCCACTGCTATCTGTCAGAAAATACCCCTCATAGGAGACTCTCATTGTCCTTGGTATGATTCATTCCTGTCACTGTCACTGTCACTAGGCTCAGCCACACAAATGGGATAGCGTTTCGTGACAAGTGGGGTAGAGCTGGGTGGTGAGGATTTTGTGGATTCCTGATGATTCCGGAAGTTTCTATCACAGAAATGTAAGGAAAATGCAAGATTTTAGGCAAGGTTTGAGGTTTGCAGGGCATTTTGAATATGGAAATCTTGTGAAAGCCATGCAAGACACACCACCCTGAAACCCCCTGGTTGTCAACTTTTCCAAACATTTCTGTGGTTTGTAGGTTACCATGAGGTGCAACCAAGCACAGCCCCAAATACTGCAGCTACCCCCATCTCTGATCTCTCCACATACCACTTTAGGGCCTTTTATGTTGTGGTCTCTTGGCCTATCCACACAAATAGGGTACAGTTGTTATCAGGAGAGGTGTGGGAACTCTGTGACAAATATATTGTGTGGATCCCACTGTAAGAAATTGGTTTACTGGTGTAGGGGAAAAAACCCTACTCAAGCAGCAACCACAATTCTTGTGAGGGTCAATCCATAAGAAATCCCAAATTAACCTATGCTCAGCCTCTGGTAGCTTGGCACAGAGCAGTCAGGCTTAATTTATAGGCAATGTGTAAAGTATGTATGCAGCACTTAAAACAGTAATAAAGTAAATACACAACACAAGAAAAATCCCACATCAATTAAAAAAAATAGAGCACATTTTAACAAATAATTTAAAAATGCAATCAGTGGAATCGGATATGCAGTTTTAAAGATTTAAGTGAAAACAGCACCAAAAAGCACAAAGTGCCAATTGTGGATATCTGATCAGGCTAGACCAGGACAAAGTCACATTAGGCTGGTTTAATAAGAATACTTTAAATGCTGGGTGGAGGAGTTGCTGAATCACGCGTCAAGGATGCATCGCAAAACCGAGGTGAAGGGAGGTCCTGGTACGAGATGAGCCATGCACTGCATGTTCCGAGAAGCTACCAGTCTACGATGTGAGGTTTTTCGTCATCATTGAGGAGGCCGTTGATGCGGGGGCTTGCAATGCAAAGTGCTGCATCAAGGATGTGCCACACACTGGCTGGTTCCGAAGAAGCTGCGGCACTTGCGATGCCGAGTCCTGCGTCATCAGGCTTGTGATGCAAGGGTCTGCATTGGGATATGTTTTGTGCAGCCGCAGGTTTGATGGCTCTGTAAGGACGATGTGAAGTATTTGCACCTGGAAAGTTCACACAGCAAAGGCGATGAGTTCTTCTGCTGGGTCCACAGATGGGCTGGCAGAGCACCTTCATGTTCACTTCAAAGGATCCGGGACTGGGCTAGCATCACTTTGCAGGGTAGGACCAACAGCTGACAGAGTCCAGCTGTTGGGTTCAAGGTTGCGGGAAGCTTGTTATGTCCATGAGGCTTTTGACCAGGAGGCCAGCCAACTAGCCCTTGGAGTCACTCTGGGGTCCTGGGTTTAGAGATACCGGTCCAGTCCTTCTCACATAGGCAAGAGATGCAGGGCAACAGGGTAGCACATTAAATGTAGATGTAAATGTAAAATGTAAATGTAGTATACTTGTAAAGCGCACAGCTGCCCCAGCAACGGGGCGTCCCGGAACTGTATAACGCTGTGGAACCCTTCCTGACTCTCCCTGTGGGATGCCCCTCCTGGGCATCCCCAAGGTGAAGCCAGGCATCCCAGCGTTGTAGGGGCCGTTGTGGAGATTAACCACTTGGCTGCTAGGCGTTTCCCACCCCTGTGCTGGAAATTGCCATTTTAGTGGCACCATGACGAGCTCAGCTCATCATCAGCACACGACACCCGTGGGTGATGACGAGCTGAGCTCGTCATCAGCATCGAAGGGGTTAAGCAAGCTATTGCCTAGAGTTGCAGCGTGGGACCCATGATTAGAGTAGGCGCCGAGGCGAGAGAATTATCGAGTCCGCGGACATTAAGCCCAAGACCCTGCTTCGTCGGGAATTGTACCCTGGTCCCGCGCCTGATCTCTGCTTCAGGGTCTGCCACTTCTAACCAGTGAGCCACACTTCTCCACAGTAGGGCAGCAGTCCTTCAGAGCAGCAGCCTAGCAGGGTGGCAGTCCTCCAGCAGCACAGCAGTCCTTCTTCCTCTCAGAGTCCATAGATCCAGAGTTGCTATCGGATGTCCAATATGTATACCTAGTGCGCACTTTGAAGTGGGAGAAGCTTCTGAAGGATCCCCCCAAGGTAGTTTGAATTTCCTGCCTCTCTGCCCTGGCCCCAGATTGTTGTTCGTCTATGGTCACAATAGAGTAGTCTCTAACCCTTTTGTGAGAGTGCTCAGGCAGGGCCTTTGTGATGTGCAAGTGTGGTAGGTGAAAGCTCATCCCCCTTGTTAACACAGATTGGTCCATCATGCAAAAACCTGGCAACGACTGTCTGGAAGTAATACACAAGGTCCGATTGCCAACTACACCTAGACATGTGAACCAGGTTACAAGCAGTAGACACCAAATGGTTGGGGCGAGAAAATGCCATCTTTCTAAAAGTAGCGATACCAAAGGGGATGATGGACGGAGCGTTTGAAAAAATCAAACACTCACCCCCAGTCAACTGATCTGGGTTTAATCCATCACCATTCTTTAGCTCACTCCACCACCCCAGTTCAGACATGGACATGTGAAAATCAGTCTGACCCTGTGCCTCATGGGAAAAGTCCAGCACCGAACTGCCAAGCCATGTCTTCCCTGGACCGGAAACAAGCATCCCCTTTGGCATCTTTTGAAATGTGACATTTGAAGTGTGGGCGGTAAACTCCGCTCCGCCGGCAGAGTCCCCAGATTTGTGCCACTCCGCACTACGCTTGAAGCAGCAGAGTTAGGCAAAAAAAACTTTATAACAGCCAGCGTTCAGTTTACCGGCATGGTAAGTTTGGCAACCATGTGCTACCGGATAGACAGTTCGCCTTCTCCAGGGTGGAATCGTAGAGAAGGTTCTTCAGGGGATTTCTCCTCTGGTGGGAGGAGCCTGCTTCAACAGTAATTAACTTTTCACCTTCGGCTCACATGATTTTGCTGGCTATCTGCGTGCTTATCTTCCCCTCCTGCTCTGGCCTCCTCCTCCCCCCAGTCTCGCTGTGCTAGTCTGTGCTGTCCTGTGACCTTCTCCCAGGTCAGAGAGGAGGCAGGCTTCGGAGCTCGAGCAGGAGCTGGGACAACTTGGCTTCAAGGGAATCTGCTGGGAAGGAAGGAGTATTTCCCACCTGGGAGCTTCAATCTTCTGGGTCCACTCTGCACCTGCAACCCAGAAGAGGTCCAATTAAATTGCAGACTGACGAAGTTTTTTGACATTGTATCCACAAGACTCACTCAACTACACGGCACAGTGATCAACAGCATCTAATAACTCGCCAATCAAGAAATAGTCTGCCAAGGTCCTGCCAAGCCAAAGCAAGCTGAGAACATTGACTCACACTTTTAATTTTCACAAGTGGGTTAGAGACACTGTAATCGAGAACGATAACTCAATATGGTTTTATATACCTTTTTCCTTTAATAATACACACGTTTTAAAGCTTATAACAATTTTAATGATGTACGTTTTATATTGTGAATTTTAATTAACTGTACAATAAAGTAAACCTTAAACCTGCACCCCTGGAAATCCTACTTGAAATCCTGCAGGTAATCATGCTCTTCCTAATTAGATATGCATGTTGCTGATAGTAGCCTCTGGTGTGTGGGGGCACCTGGGGGTGGATGGGAGTGGCTTGGGGTGCATGATGTAGACTAGGGGTTTATGCCATCGTCTCGGCGGACGTGGGCTCCTCTCAGGGTGCAGTAGCTGACTTGTATTCTGGGCGTTGTTGTTTTGTGGTGGAAGAAACAAAGGTCTCTGAGGACATCCTTTTTAGTATCAGACCACGGTCAAGACTTGTATTCGTAGAAGATGAACAGACGTACAGAAGAATCCCGATAAGAGGAACTTGGTAATGTTATGCATTATGCATGTTTAAACATAAAATTACGCGAATGCGTTTAACTGTCTGTTACCCTGCAGAGTGTAGCACAACCCAGCAAGGGCACTTCCTAAGTCTAGTAGCACTCCAGTCTCCACCTTTACCAAAGCAAGCATTTCCTAGATGTCCAAAGGAGAAAAGTTTGAACAAATGTAACATTTGTTTGCTATACATTTTTTGCTTCTATTAACATAAAACAGTTCAAAGATGCCGCTATTTTACTGGCACGACTCCTCACATTCAGCAGGGGAGATCTTGAAAGCACTGTGCTTCTGCAGACGGCAACCAGCAGTATCCAAAAATTAATTGAGTTCCAGGCAAATAGTCAGCAGAGCATCCAAAATAGATTTGGGGTTCTTTTTTTATTATATTTTAAATGCCACAGGCTGATTGTCAAAGTCAATGTTGTGTTATTAGAGTATTTTAGACGATCAAAGTTGTAAAAAGCAAACAGATAAAGGCTGTTATTACATAAAATGCATTGACCATGCCTAAAATTAACAGCATTTGCAGTTATACTGCCATGGTGTAGACTAGAGAGCAGGGCTTATGGTTGCAGTAGCCCCTCCCTGTTGAACCCCACAGGTATTTGGGCTCACTTAATGTCAGCTTTCGACATAACCCCAGGTGTGAAACCACCCTGTGGGCTGGCCACTGTGCTCTAGATTCTTGAAAAAAATGGTGTGAAATTGAATAGGCAAATAATCTCATCACAACAAGCTCTGTTTTAGCATTTACCACTAATGAATCACCAAGTACGCAACTGTTGTTTGTGGGTTTAAACTGGGTACGATACAGTTAGGGCGGAGTGGAACTCCACAGAATTTTACAGAGTTTATTTGCAACTCTGCGAACTCCACCCACCCTTACTTTTTAGAATTGAGTTTAAAAATCCAATTTCACCATTAAAATTCTTTAGACCCCAAACCCGACCTTTCCACGTGCTCCAGTTGGACGATATAACTAATTAATTGTAATAAGGAAACCACAATGTTATCCTATGGGAGAGGTAGACCTTGCATTAGTGAAAAACAAACAAAGGGGTTTTTCACTACCAGGACATGTAAAACTTTACTGTAAATGTCCTACTTTTTAAATATACTGCACTTTGCCTTCTTGGCTGTTCAGGGCCTACCCTAGTGGTGACTTTTATGTATTAAAAAAGAAGCATCACCAAGAGAGTGGGGTCCCTGCGCGAGATTCGCTCCACCTTGACCCGCATCGAAACAGATATCACTACGATAGAGAAGGAGATCCTTTCGGATCCATCAGCGGATCGAGAGGCTAAACGCCTTGAGCTACTTTTAGAATTTCAGGACGCAGCGGATAGAGAGGTGAAGTTCATGGATAAATACTATACTGCGCGGCAATACGGCGAGGGCGACAGGCCAGGCAAACTACTAGCGCAAATGCTCCGACTGCCACACCAAGCTGCTTACATTACCGAGGTGATCGACGCCCAGGGTACACGACAGCATTCCACTCCCGACATATACAACACCTTTCTATCATAATACGAAACCCTTTACACTTCCACACTCACGGGGGAGCACCGCCACCCGGGACCGTATTTGAATGAAATAGCCATGGTGTACCTAGAGAAAAACATGCAGGAGTTTTTGGCCATGCCAATCACACCGGATTTTTATAATTGAGGCAATCGACTCCTTGCGGAGCTCTTCTGCTCCCAGCCTTGACGGCTACACGGCCGACTTTTACAAGGAGTACAAGGAGGAACTTGTCCCTAAACTTCTCGAGGTGTACGCGTAGGCGCTGGAGGCGGGCATTCTTCCACCTACGCTCCGGGAAGCGGTTATTGTTTTGCTGCCCAAACAAGGCTGTGACCCCTCGTTGTGCAGCTCCTACAGACCCCTATCCCTCTTAAACTTGGACTACAAAATTCTGGCAAAAGTCCTTGCAATTCGTTTAGCGCTTCTTGTGGAAACTATAATTTTGCCGGCTCAGTCCGGATTTGTCCCACACCGATCCACTTCTCTAAACCTTCGGACACTGTTTTCTGTTCTACACAGAATAGAGCCCTCCACACCGGCTGCAGCAGTGTTCCTGGACGCGGAGAAAGCGTTTGACACCCTGGAGTGGCCCTTTTTTTGTCATTTATGAGGAGAATGGGGATGCCTGCTATGTTTGTGGCGACGGTGGAGTTGTTGTATTCGGCTCCCACCGCCTGGATACGGCTAAACGGCACCATTACTGACAGCTTCACACTTGCACGTGGCACCCGCCAGGGATGCCCACTATCCCCGCTCCTGTTCATCATTGCGATGGACCCCCTGGTGCGCTACTTCCAAGAGAAACATCTCCATCGTGGGCTCCAGTTTCGCACTGGACCACTTCTGGTCTCGTTATACGCCGATGACACTGTTTTGTATGTTCGTACTCCCCCGTCAAACCTTGAGCCTCTATTGACTGAGATTTCCCGCTTTGAAGACTACTCGGGCCTTAAAATAAATTGGCATAAGTCAGTGATTTTCCCGCTCACCCCCTCCACCGTGCAGTGGACCTGCTCGTACCCTCTTGAATGGAGCACGGACTCCGTGAAATATTTGGGAGTACACATTCACCTTGACACGGTATCCATTGTCCGATTGAATTACGGCCGCGCCCTTCATTTTTTGGAAGACAATACGGAGCGCTGGATTTGCCTCCCGCTGTCTATGACTGGTCGGATTGCCATCATTAAAATGATTGTAATCCCCCGGTTCTTGTATTTATTTAACAATATTCCTATCCCCCTCACCAAGATTTCTTTTCCCCAACTTCGCTCCTCACTTTTGCGTCTGATATGGGGAGGCAAAAACCCACGTGTGTCCTGGCGAACATTAACACTCCCTTACGAACGGGGCGGCTTCGGAGTGCCAGATTTTTTTCTGTATTGCTTGGTCGCACAGAGCTCGTACGCATACTCTTGGTTTCACCCGGATGCCAGGATTCCTCATTTGAGACCAGAGGCTGACTTGGCGCTCCCTGTGGCCCTCTCTTACGTCCTTCCTAAGGGTCTCCCCCGAGACCCGCAAGACATACAGCCTTTGTCCACTACTTGTTGGGCTTGGGACAAGATTCGACGCCTCTTACTCCTCGAGAAGCTATACTCGCCTGCACTGCCGCTGCCCAACCCCCACTGGCTCCCCATCACAGGCGAATCGGTGGTGCAGCACACGCTATCCAAATATCAAATACACACTGTCGGGGACCTTTTCCCGGACGGCCACGCTTTTTCCCTTACAGAAGATCACCGCTTCATGGACAGTACTTTCATGGACTCATTCACGTTGACTAGACTTCGCTCAATGCTCAGGGCTGAATTCCCCACATTCCTGCTCCCTCCTGATGACACCCCCGCGCTCACATTCATAATACAGAACCAAAAAGGGGCGCATGTTGTATCCAAGTTATATAAGATATGTTTGGCCTCAGTTCCCGCACTCGACTCTAAGGTGCGCGCTGATTGGGAGGATGACCTGGGTACCCAAATCACGGACAATCAATGGGCTGCATGTTGTGCCACCACAAGAGATGTGTCCATTAACACCAGACATAAACTTATACATTTTAGGTTCCTGAGGAGGGCGTACCACACTCCCGCACTTGCCCATAGAATTGACCCCAGCAGACCGCACACTTGCCCTAAATGCAAAGGCCCGCAGGCTGTTTTACCCATCTCTCTTGGGCTTGTCCGAAATTGCATACCTACTGGCTGCAAGTCTACCAGGTTTTGGGGGAAATACTTGGCATGGTACTGCACTACACCCCTGAAATTGCGCTGCTTGGTTATGTCGTCAACTTCCGGCGCCCGCTTTGAAAACTAGCGTCCATTGGCCTCCTTTAGCTAAACGTGAAGTGGCGCTGCTCTGGTGTGCTAGGCGAGCTCCAACAGTCCGCGCTTGGCTCCATAGTATGGCCTACTGTAATGTGAACAGCGCTGAATAATCCGAGATGGTTCCTATCGCCTCCAGACCACTGGATATATGGGGGCCATACCGGAAATATACTGCGAAGCTAGCTCAGGAGCCACAATCCCAATCGATTAACTCCTTTGTCCCCGCGGGGGTGGGATAGTAAGAGCCACACTACCACTTGGGAGCTACCTCCAGCGCTCTTTTTTCTCTTTTTTCCCTTGGTACATGCATGACCGACATTACTAGGTCACGGAAGTGGCCGCCCTGGCGACTTGCTGAATGATCTCTGGGACCGCATAGAGTGTTGCCCTTCTCACCGTGGGGTTCCGAAATCACCTTTGTGGAGTTTGACAAATGACTGGTCTGTACCTGGAAGTCTTGATGTTCCATTCTCAATGTGCCATGCTGTGGATAAATCAGAATTTTGTGCTGACTGACTTGTTCGATTGTGCTCGCAACATTATTGTCTTGTATCATTCTTTGTACGTGGATGACCGCTTTTTCTTCAGTTATATTATGATTTCCCTTTTTCTTTCTCGTTTTGTAAAAAAGCAAAAATGTACCATCGTAATGAGTCATGCAGACAGTTTGCAATCTCAGTGTGATATACTCAATTATCGTTTGTTTAACCGATCAAAGCCTCTCCATGTTTGCAATGTACACTTGTATGTAAGGATTGGATTGCTCTCCTGTGCAATAAACAGATTTACAAAAGAAAATGTATTAAAAAAGAAAGATTTGGGCCTGACAAAGGGTTTATTTTGCTAGGTCAAAGGGCAGTTTAAAACTGCACAGAGAGGCTGCAATGGCAGGCTTGAGACATGTTTAGGAAGGCCACTCAATTGGGTGGCACATTCTGTACTGCAGGTTCACTGGTACCCACAACAAGATGATGGACGCAGTGCTGAAACTTTTCAAACACTCACCCCCAGTCAAGAGATCTGGGTTAAATCCATCATTCTTTTGCTCACCATGCCACCCCAATTTGGACCCAGGCATACGCAAATCTGTCATGACCCTGCTCCCCATGGGAACAGTCCAGCCCGTACTGCTAGGCCAGGTCTTCCCTGGACTGGAAGCAATAATCCTGGGACCGGTTTTGTGGCATCTCCGCTCACCAGCCAGGCTAGCTTGAATAAAGTGGCACAGCGAGCAAAGGACCAACGTCTGGTCACACCCCTGGCCATTTAGGGCGAACATAGCATACACAAGTAGATGATGGACAGAGGCTAAAACTTTTCAAACACTCTCACCAGTCAGGAGATCTGGGTTAAATCCATTTTTATTTTGCTCAACATGCCACCCCAGTTTGGAACAAGCCATATGTAAATCAGTCTTGACCCTGCTCCCCATGGGAACAGTCCAGCCTAAACTGTCAAGCCAGGCCTCCCTGAACCGGAAGCAAGCATCCTGGGACTGGTTTTAGGGTATCACTCCTCATCAGCCAGGCTAGCTTGAATCCAGTGGCACAGCAAGCAAAGGACCCACATCTGGGCATACCCTTGGCCACATAGGGTCATCATAGCAAACACAACAAAATGATGGATGAAGTGCTGAAACCTTTCAAACACTCACCCCCAGTCAAGAGCTCTGGCTTAAGTCTATTGTTATTTTGTTCACCATGCCACCCCAGCTTGGACCCAGACATATGCAAATTACCCGAACGTCCAGGCAGGTCCTCCCTGGACTGGAAGCAAGCTTCCAGGGATTGGTTTCAGGGTATCACCCCTCATCAACAAAGCTAGCCTGAATCCAGTGACACAGCGAGCAAGGGACCCACGTCTGAACATACCCTTAGCCACTTATGGCGAACATAGCAATCACAACAAGATGATGGACAAACACTCACCCACAGTCCATTGATCTGGGATAAATCCATTGTTCTTTTTCTCACCATGCCGCCCAAGTTTGGACCCAGCCATATGCTAATCAGTCTTCAATATTTTTTAATTTCAACAGTTAGCTTTTTTGGTTAAAAACCTTGCGAGATCTACACAAATGGCCCTTTATTGGATTCAGAATTTCATCTACTCTTCAGAAATGCACAGCTTTCTGGGATCACTATGAGATTTACAATGGTTTCTACCACAAACTAGAACTTAAACCACAACAATTAGGAAACATGGGCTACCTTTGTGAAGAATGTCAAACTGTGGTATAAAAATAGTGTCTTTTGATTTAGCTTTGCATGTTCCTGAAAAGTTTAGAAGATTGTAACTTTAACACAGCAAACCTTTGTTGATGCAATTTTTAGGGGAATAAAATACACTTTTTTGTGGAGTACTTTTTTCCTACTTTTCCCCTAAAACTCAAAATGTAGCAATATTTTTGGCAATATCTTGGTCGTCTGACGGGGAATCCATAAACCCTAGGAACCTTAAGAATGCTCATAATGCTGGGGGGAAAAAGAGCACCCATTTTTGGGGGATACCTCCTGGGTATGAAAATTATGGAGGCTCAGCACTGGGTTGAAAAAATCTCAGCAGTTAATGGGTTCAGTATCTCTGGGGACTATCTTCCAGTAAGGGTTGTAATCTGCTCATTAAATCCTCTTTTCTTGTAACTTATTTTATTATTCATCCCTCTTCTTTTTATTCCTTCCTCTAACTTATCCCTTCTTGTCTTTCTCTCTCCCCTTGTAATACTTCTCACTGTCATTTCCTCTTCTCTCCCTATCCACTCCATCCCTACTCTGATTCATCTTCTCATTCTCCGGTAGTGATAACTAGTGAACTTTCAAGTTATTTGGTGGAAAGATCCGATGACTTGTACTAAAGAATAGGCCACACATCCACCACCCATCCCACATAGAGCAATCTGGTGGGATTCTCCCAAGCACGCAATTTGAAGTAAAATGTGGGTGCTCATGCATTTACGTGATGTTTTGAGGAACCATTTGTGAAATAGATTGTTTTTTTTTTCTCAATGAATAATTAATCACTATGATCTTGAATGTCCTGTCTGCTTTGCCCACATTTTTTAGGTCTCAGGGCTGTCTCGAAGAGACATGTTGTTTACAGAGGCATGACACATTCATGCTATTGACAAATCGGAACGTAGGATGGTAGAGGGGCAGTGGAGCAAACAAATTGTTGGCCTTTGGGGGGGCTGAAGCCCACTAAATTGTAAACAACATGTTTACAATTTAGTGGGCTTCAGCCCCCCACAAAGGCTAACATTTAGGAGCTAGGGAGAACCCGAAGATGAAGCATGCCACTTCTAGAGTGGGTGAAGGTTATATTAAAAAAAAGGATCTTTGCCTTTACCCACTCTTATTAGAGTTTTGCTTTGATTTGACACATGATCCCTTTGTTTCCCTACACCTACAAAGATAGTCTAGAGGGGATACTTTATAGGTGAAAAGTAGTCACATGAGGATGTATCCTTCCATCCTTGGTCAAAGAATTGCTCCAGTGCACATACCACTCCTCCACCTGCTGGCTGTGATGGCAGCCAAGCCCTGTCCACCCCAAAACTGGCTTCTGCAAGGAAAAATAAAATGATAATAACAGCAAGTTATTAGCATTTTATTTTTCCTTTTTTCATTGCTGAAAAGCAGTGGGGGCGACGGCCGCTGATATCGCCTCAGGTATCCTTTTAGGTTACTATGTGGTTAGAGGCGGCAGACCCGGAAGCTGAGATCGCCCCTGGACCAGGGTTCAATTCCCCGCCTCGGCGGGTCTTGGGCTAAAAATTCCACGGACTCGATAATTCTCGCTCCGGTGCCTTCTCGACTCACGGGTTCACACTCTGCGACTCTGGGCAATAGCCTGCTTAATCTCCACAACTGCCCCTCGCGGCGGGATGCCTGACTTTCACCTTGTGGATACCCGCTGGGGCTATCACACAGGGGAATATCAGGACGGGTTCCCTAAGCAAGCGCCGGGACACCCACTGCGGGTAGCTGTGCGCTATATAAGCTCAACTACATTTACATTTACATCACATATGATTGTATATGGCAAGACCCCTCTATTTCTTAAAAAGAGACTTGCCCATTACTGGCCTGAATGTGCCTGTCAGCCACTCCCTAGGTGTGGTGTCATTTTCGGATTAATGGTGGTATAGCCATATTTAAGTACCCATCAGGCTTCCAGACCTTGCCTGTCAAATTGTCGTTATTTTCATTATCTTCAGCTTTCATACTAATTCGCACTAGTATTTGTTCCTTGTGTTTGTTGTTTTTTAAACCTCTCAGTTCCCACCATTCCTCATTTAGTTGCTCCTTACTACATTATCCTATACTTTAGTTGCTATCTCTATCCCTTTTGTTATAGCTTCTCTCCGCTCAGGGACATCCTAAGGATTTGGGGGGCCCTGGACCAACGTCTTTGGGGGCCCCTGTTGAGACAGCTTTGGGTTTATGATCCAAATTCAGCTCTTGCTTGCCCTGTTTTGCCAGGTAATAGACAGTGCACATGCACATTTGCCCAAATTCTAACTGTTACTGCAATTAACTTCTGTGACATGCTCCCATTTCTCATATGTAAGGTACTGTTTTGCTCTAAAAGAAACAATGTTTATGGATGTTGAATGAAACAAACACCCATTTCTCTGCAAAATGTCTGTAATAGACTCTCACACATCACCCATAAGCAAAATAAACGAAAATAAAATGGCATTTAAAACAATCTGTTTAATAATTATTGAAGGGCTTCACGGCAAGACTCTCTACAGAACAGAGCTGGTTCTATCAGGGGGCCTCCTGAAAGACTGGGGCCCTGGGCCAGAGCCCACTTTGCCCATGCTTTAAAACGTCTCCGTCTCCGCTGTGTTACTATTAGTAACCTGTGGCTCTTGATGCAGCGCTACTCCAGAAATTTCTTCAAAACTCCTCACCTATTCCCTGAAAAACCCAATCACACATTTACTCATCAGTGGGACCCATAAAACTGCGAGTCACTTCCACACACCTTTACTCTACTTCAGGGATTCAGTGAAATTTAAATAGGAGAGCGACTGGATCATAGAGGAGTGTCTAAACTAAACACTAATATTTATAATATGTTCATCTGCAGTTTAATCTTTTACTATGGTTTATTTATGAAAAAGTTATTGAGACACACCACCATTATTTTTGTCAATGGATCTGTTAGTAAAAATTAACTAAAGGATAAACAAGACCAGCTTAATTCACCATTTATTTCATTTTTATTCTGAGCGAAAATCTTCGAGCATGACCTTTATTTAATATCTCTTATTTTTTTTCATTTAGTAAAACAACCTAGAGAAAGAAGAATTAAATTCAAACATTTATATTTATTTAAATCAATAGTTCAGGAAATAAGCAAATAATTACTACAATCTCAGGACACAGACATTAGCATAGGACAGAATAGCTCCCTAAAATCATTTTTCTGTTCTCTCTAACAGTTCATCTCTAACAAGGACTCTGTACTCATTCAAGAAAAGTTAAAGTTCAGAAAATTTCAAAGTTCTTACGCCTCAGGATAGATTCAGCAATCCGGCAGCATGTCTAGATGCAAAGATGAAGATCAGGAAGGAAGAATTTTTTTCTTAAGTCCGAACGTACTCTTTTATACCCTTTTTCACTAACTAATCTATCTAAATTTTGAAACATTTGGGGTCTTTAACTGCTCTGATTGGTCAAATCAAAGGGTGGATTAGCATAACCTCATCACCTTATTGTTCCAATTTTGTGCGATCATCAAATATGAAAGTGGTCTTTGTCTTAGCTTATGTCCATCTCTCTTGTGTCCTTAAGTCACTAGTTTCTCAGTTCTTCCCAGGCTCACGATGCGGATGTTCATTTTTGTTGGCATTCATTCAGGTCCTCAGGGCAAATTGTCCTTGACCCATTCTGCACAGGCAGCTCACGTTCATTCTGGGCTTAACACCTTAGCAGCTATGGAACGTCCAGCTCCAGTGCTGAACGTTCCATTGCGCAGGTGCAGTTGGAACGTCCAACGGCCGACGGCAGCACTCCCGAGGTAGTGGTGCCGTCGGCCGTTGGACGGGTGCAGCACTTAAGGTGTTAATCGCGCATGCGAACTGCACTTCAATCACAGAAACGTCCATTTTCTACTAGGCCGCATGGGCCAGAACGGGAACTATTATAGAAACAAACACAATTAAATGTTAAATATTACATTTTAACCCTTCTGTTTACCTCCCACCATACCAAGGTATCCCTGTTAGTTATTACCTAGCAGATAAAGCAACATATATGCGTATTTTACTCACCATTCTTCATCTTTTATGCCACATTTTGACAGACAAAAGCAAATTATGCCGCTTCTGATTAGGTTATAGCATTTGCTTTAGTTATAAACATAACAATATCATTTAGTTAGTCGATTATGGTTTGCAAAATAAGCAAATTAGTTTCCCACATGTACTTGGGTGTGTGCATTCTATTCTATGTTGATTAATTTTGAAAACCACACAATTAGTTCATGTTACTGTTATGAGGAAATAACTTCACGATGGGTATACAAAAATTTATTTTTCCACCTCGCTCCATCAACTCCCTCCTTTGGTGATTTATCACCAAACAAATCCCAAAATTTAGCAAAATTTTATCTTAACATGTTTCAAGTACTTTCAATTAGTATGAGCTATACTCTGGTATCTTCTATTTTCTTTCTGTCTTGATAAAGTTTTTCTTTGATTTCTTCCATTTCAATATCTCCTTTTCACGTTCTCTTTCTTGTTTTTCCTCAATCACTTTCTTTATAGACCTTTTGACATTTCTCCTCTTTCTGAGTTTACAACCTAATCTTAATATTAAAATCACTACTATTATTATTGTTACTGGAATTAGTACCTTACCTATAATTGATCTACTTATTTCATAAAACCAATTTTTAACTACTGAAAATCTTCTACTAAGTTTCTCAAGAACACCATCAACCTCCAGTGGTTCAACTTCTTTATGCAACTCTGTAAGATTTGTAATATATCTTTCAATGTTTTGACTTTCATCTGGAATGTACGTACAGCAATGTTGTACCTTCAAAATTCCGCAAACTCCACCTTCTTTTGCCAAAATTATATCAAGAGCAAGACGATTTTGCATCATCATAGCCCTCATAGCAACCATTTCAGTGTTTACCATTAAAAATCCACCTGCGGTGTTTGTTGACAAACGATCGACTATCGTAGACAATTTTCGAATTTTGTTTGCATTAAAGGACATACCCACTGCTGGTATCAGTGCTCCAAAAACATCACCTATTATTTCTAATAAACTTTCTCTTTTTCTATGACTTAAAGGTTTACCTATCTCATGTATTCCATTAGTGCCCCTAGCTACATGGAAAATTTTAGGAAAGACCAGGCCTACATAACGTACCAATGATCTGGTAATTTGTAATAAGCTTTGTTCCCACATAAGAAATAAATCCCAGGAAAGACTGGGTCATTACCACCCTTTATGATATATGTATCTTCACATTGACTCGCCCCGACAAAATAATTGTCATACCCAGTGTTATCTCTTCGAATACACAATTTCCCTAATAATGGTGTATCTATATTTATGGCCACATTTACATTATGCCCTTCAAAATTTTCATCATCAAATGTCCACATATTAGATTTAGTCTGCTTCACTTTTTCCCTCATTTTTGAACTCATTTCTTCTTTCCTCCACGATATCTAAAAAAGCTTTTTCTTCATCCCCTCACTTTACAAGTCAAATTATGTTTAACCACATCGCTGCTGCGGCGATTTTTGCGCTGTGCGGCTTTTTTTTAAAAAGCCGCGTTACATGACGAGCTCAGCTCGTCATCAGCACACGCCACCCGTGGCTGATGACGAGCTGAGCTCGTCATCAGCATCGAAGGGGTTAAATGCATAATCATGAGTTAACTCTTGTGTTTCCAAAAAATATTCTCCAAAACCCTTTGCATGCTTAATTTTGTTTAGTTCAGCTACAATTTTCAGTTTCGCAAAATCATCATCAGAATTTGAATAATAATACTCCAGTTTACCTGTTCTATAAAATAAACTTGTTAATACACTACATGTAACTCCATATGTGAGTGGGAGATGGTGGTAAGTCACCCCCTCAGCAACTGATGCTGGCAATTTCACACACACGTAACAGTCACTAGCGTCCATGGTCTTAACATATTCAGATAATAATGTTGAAAAAGTGTTCTTTGAAAAGTCACTAATCGAGTTATCTTTATGTATCTCTGGCTCATACACATTTAATGTTTCATCTTTTAATTCATTATTTCTTTCATTCATACTCACATTATTTTTCATTTTCTCAAAATCTGATCTAAAAGTAATAATAATAGCTAAAATCAACCATATCAACATTAATAATCCAGTGCATATTAGCCACATTCTACACCATTTTCTAAAAAAGCACAATTTGATCTGGTTTCAGCATTAGTAGCCATTTTGTTTTCAAATATTGTCTCTCATTAAGGGGGTCATTAGGATGGCGGACGGAAGTGCCTCCGCATACCCTGAGTATGCGGAACAGGCCTATTTTCCGTGCGCCCGTCGCGGACACTCCGTCCGCCAAATCAGGATACGAAATACGTGGCAAAATCCGTCCGCGGCGGTAGAACAAGGTCCGCCGCACCACCACACCCAACTACGCGGCGGACGTAACCGTACCAGAGACTCCCCCGTACGGACTGACGACTAGGACCGTCCTCCAAATCAAGATGGCGGAAAACACACATAAAAGCGCGGCGGATAAACAACCTGCCTGAACACGGCGGATGCTCCACAGCGACCATACCCACCACGAGCCGCACGCCGACATGGACCCTGCACTACAGGCTTACCCGATACTCTACACGATCCAGTACGTCCTCGTCTTGGCCCACCATCGACGACGACGCAGGTAGGCACCTAAGCATTCGCTGTCTGGAGAGGAGTACCGGCAAGGGCGGTGATGTAGGGAGGGGGGAGTGACATGTCCCAAAATGCACAAATGCCTGTGTACGGCAACGCCTCCAAGGGCCGTGACCCAGGTAGGGGAGAGTGACACGTAGCACAACCAGGGCTCAAGTCGGGGTACCACGCGGGTGGACGGCGTCCCCCCACTAATGTAACAGGGAGCATGATAACTATAAACTGCAACTGAGTGGAAACCACCTTTTGTGTCGTCACTTCCTGTCGTGATTTCAGCGTCACCCCACTTCTTGTTGCAGGACTTGTGTCCTGAGCAGAACCCACCGCCCCCAAGAAAATACCAATCCACACCAGCATCACACACGCAGGAATGACTCTGACAAAGCACGACACATGAATCGCAATTTTATTTACGCAGATTCGGAGCAAAGTCACAGTCTAGGATGGAGCATGGCCATAGTGGACACCAGAGCAGGTACATCAGATGCAGTACATCTGTATCAGAACAGCAACAGGGCAGTGTGGGCACCAGAGCAGGTACATCAGATGCAGTACATCAGTATCAGAACAGCAACAGGGCAGTGTGGGCACCAGAGCAGGTACATCGGATGCAGTACATCAGTATGAGGATATCAACAGGGCAGCAACAGGGCAGTGTGGGCACCAGAGCAGGTACATCAGATGCAGTACATGAGAGGGCACAATGCAGTATCAGAACAGCAACAGGGCAGTGTGGGCACCAGAGCAGGTACATCAGAGGCAGTACATGAGAGGGGCCAAGTGCTCCAACAGTCCATTGCACTGAAAACGTCCATCAGAGGCAGCACATGAGAGGGGCTAAGGGCACCAACAGTCCATTGCACTGAAAACGTCCATCACAGGCAGCACATGCGAGGGCACAATGCAGTATCAGAACAGCAAGAGGGCAGTGTGGGCACCAGAGCAGGTACATCAGATGCAGTACATCAGTATGAGGATAGCAACAGGGCAGCAACAGGGCAGTGTGGGCACCAGAGCAGGTACATCAGATGCAGTACATCAGTATCAGAACAGCAACAGGGCAGTGTGGGCACCAGAGCAGGTACATCAGATGCAGTACATCAGTATGAGGATAGCAACAGGGCAGCAACAGGGCAGTGTGGGCACCAGAGCAGGTACATCAGATGCAGTACATCAGTATCAGAACAGCAACAGGGCAGCAACAGGGCAGTGTGGGCACCAGAGCAGGTACATCAGATGCAGTACATGAGAGGGCACAATGCAGTATCAGAACAGCAACAGGGCAGTGTGGGCACCAGAGCAGGTACATCAGAGGCAGTACATGAGAGGGCACAATGCAGTATCAGAACAGCAACAGGGCAGTGTGGGCACCAGAGCAGGTACATCAGAGGCAGTACATGAGAGGGGCCAAGTGCTCCAACAGTCCATTGCACTGAAAACGTCCATCAGAGGCAGCACATGAGAGGGGCTAAGGGCACCAACAGTCCATTACACTGAAAACGTCCATCACAGGCAGCACATGAGAGGGCACAATGCAGTATCAGAACAGCAAGAGGGCAGTGTGGGCACCAGAGCAGGTACATCAGATGCAGTACATCAGTATGAGGATAGCAACAGGGCAGTGTGGGCACCAGAGCAGGTACATCAGATGCAGTACATCAGTATCGGAACAGCAACAGGGCAGTGTGGGCACCAGAGCAGGTACATCAGAGGCAGTACATGAGAGGGGCCAAGTGCTCCAACAGTCCATTGCACTGAAAACGTCCATCAGAGGCAGCACATGAGAGGGGCTAAGGGCACCAACAGTCCATGGCACTGAAAACGTCCATCACAGGCAGCACATGAGAGGGCGCAATGCAGTATCAGAACAGCAAGAGGGCAGTGTGGGCACCAGAGCAGGTACATCAGATGCAGTACATCAGTATGAGGATAGCAACAGGGCAGCAACAGGGCAGTGTGGGCACCAGAGCAGGTACATCAGATGCAGTACATCAGTATCAGAACAGCAACAGGGCAGTGTGGGCACCAGAGCAGGTACATCAGATGCAGTACATCAGTATGAGGATAGCAACAGGGCAGCAACAGGGCAGTGTGGGCACCAGAGCAGGTACATCAGATGCAGTACATCAGTATCAGAACAGCAACAGGGCAGCAACAGGGCAGTGTGGGCACCAGAGCAGGTACATCAGATGCAGTACATGAGAGGGCACAATGCAGTATCAGAACAGCAACAGGGCAGTGTGGGCACCAGAGCAGGTACATCAGATGCAGTACATCAGTATGAGGATAGCAACAGGGCAGCAACAGGGCAGTGTGGGCACCAGAGCAGGTACATCAGAGGGCACAGTACAGCAACTTACAGCACACTATCAGGTGGATTGCGTGAAGTACCCGCATCGGACACACTGGCAGCACCAGAAACCGGAGTGTGACACACAGCCACAGATGTAGTGACTGACACGTGAGCCACAGACCCAGATACACTGCCAGCACCTGATACAGGAGTGTGACACACCGACACAGCCCGAGTTACTGACACATGGCCCATAGACCCAGATACACTCCCAGCACCTGATACAGGAGTGTGACACACCGACACAGACCGAGTGACTGACACGTGAGCCACAGACCCAGATACACTGCCAGCACCTGATACAGGAGTGTGACACACAGACACAGCCCGAGTGACTGACACATGGCCCATGGACCCAGATACACTGGCAGCACCTGATACAGGATATGTCTCGACGGATACCCTGCCACTAACAGACACATGCGAGTCAACTGCACCAGCGCCACTGTGACCACTGAAATGATGAGCCACAGGGCTGTATGGTCCAGGAGGCAGGGTGGCTCTGGGAGCGGGGGATAGTTGCAATTGGCCGATATCGGATTGGGCATGTGTCAATGCTGTGTGTCTACGCTTCTTTTGGACATGTGCCTGCACCCTGGACAGGACAGGACTCACAAGTCGACCGGACTGAGAAGCAATTTCACCCACCATGGGAGGTGCATGTGCTGGGGGGGGAATGGTCTCTGGGGACGTGCTGGAGCCTGCTTGTCGTTTGCTGTGTGGGTGCCTTGTGGCCTCTGCAACATGTGTCATGGGGGATGCCACGACAGGGTCCACCTGCATCCGTCCCTGACGGGCCATGATGGGAGTGGATGTAAGGGGTGACTCCACTGCTGAGTCTTCTGTATTCCGTTTGCCAGAAAACAGCTGTCTCAGAGCAACTATGGGTGATGTATGCCTGTCCCTGACAGCGCCACTGTTCATGGGCGAGTCCTTGGGCCTTGGATGTTCCATTTCCGTAGGAGTACTGTACTCTGCGGACTTGCCCTGTTCCCTGGATGGTGCCCTCTTCCAGGCAGCAGACTTGTCGTCTGTGGTGTACATATCAGCTGGACACCCCTTCTGCCCGTGTGTGTCCCTGCCCCTGGGACTGTCCGTGCTCCTCTTAGGTGCGTTTGTCTTGTGACTATTCTTGTCCCTGCCCTTGGGAGTGGCTCCTTCCTTCGTAGTCTCCCTGGCCTTGGGAGTGGCACCTTCCTCCGTAGTCTCCCTGCCCTTGGGAGTGCCTAAATCCTTCCTGCTTTCCCTGCCCTTGGGAGTGGCAGCTTCCTTCGTAGTCTCCCTGCCCTTGGGAGTGCCTACATCCTTCCTGCTGTCCCTGCCCTTGGGAGTGGCACCTTCCTTCCTAGTGTCCCTGCCCTTGGGAGTGGCAGCTTCCTTCGTAGTCTCCCTGCCCTTGGGAGTGCCTACATCCTTCCTGCTGTCCCTGCCCTTGGGAGTGGCACCTTCCTTCCTAGTGTCCCTGCCCTTGGGAGTGCCTACATCCTTCCTGCTGTCCCTGCCCTTGGGAGTGGCACCTCCCTTCCTAGTGTCCCTGGCACTGGGAGTATGCGAGCCCTCAAGAGATGTATTCGTCTTCTCACTGTCCTCGTACAGGGTAGTGTCAATGGAAGCGGGAGTGAGTCTTGGCCTGGTAGTACCTTGTGTGTGGGATGGCTGTGCAGCATGTGTAGCCATTACACCAAACCCCTCTTTTGCCTCACGTGTGTGTACTCCACTATATCTGACGTTGTCCTTGTGAACAGAGTTACCTGACCTAGGGGATGGGGTCTGAGGCCTACGTGCCTTGACGTGCTGGCTGACGCTGCTTCTAGTGCAATAACCTGTATTAGAGTCCAGATCAGAAAATTCACTCCCCCCTGACACATCCAGAGTTGTAGATGGTGGAACAGAAGTACCACCCAGTCCATGCGACTGTGCAATGGCAGACGACACACTGTTAGACAATGACTGCAGTGTCCTGTGTACACCAGCCAGATCACCATGCATACCTTCCATGAATGCCACTACCTGCCCCAACTTCCTATCGTGGTCTTGGAATGCATTAATCATATTGGTCTGGCCCACACACAGCTGTCGCAGCAGATCAACAGCCTCTGCACAGAGAGAATTTTGGGTCACCGAGGCTGGGGCAGCGGTGCCGACACCGAACGCCACTCTGCTCCCCCTTCTCCTGCGTGCACGAACAGTACATGGTGCAGTTGCCGGCAGGGTGGGCCCTGTGTGCTGTGTCCCGACCGAAGGTGTTGGTTGCCCACTCCCAGTCTGTGACAACAGTGCTGACTCACCAACACTGTCGGAAGATGATGACGATGTTGTCTCCACATGCGAGTCCTCCGGGACGGTCCTGTCCCCCTCTCCGCCGCTGCCCCCTTCGGTGTCAGTCTGCGTGTGCGCGACGTCTGATCCGGATGCATTGCCTTCTGTAATCTCCGCCGTTTGTGGCTGAGTGCCCTCTGCCAAAGCTGAAAAGCACAGGAAATGGGTGTAAGTAATGGGCACACACACGTACAGTACTGCTGCGGAATCCCTTAAGCCACTGATGACACTGTCCATCGATCCCCCAACCTGCACACAGCCCACCCCAAGCAGTCATCCTCACAGGAATTCTGTGGCGTTGGCCGTAATACATGTACAGCATGCACACTGGGCATGAGGAACTACATCAGCACACAAGTGTTGCCAAGGGGTGACGGAGCACTACAGCATGTGCATGACAACTGAACAGCTTAGCAGGTGGCGTCTCAACATTCCGCATGTGCAAGTGAAAAGTTAACTGTGGCAATGTCACCAACATGCCATTGGTAATAGACTCACGATAGACGGAAGACCCTGATGTGTGTGGGCAACCATACATGCATTGCACTCACAAGCAACATACACTGACAGTACGCTTACCGCCACGTTGCTGTTCATCCACACGCAACCGCTCGGACAGGTCAGGATGCGTCACAGCTATGATACGGTGCATGAGAGGGGTCATTGAGCATCGGGCCAGACGTGCCGTCCGTGGAATCAGCCCTAGTGTCACTTCCGCTACATTCTTGCTCAGTCTGGAAATGTCGTCCCAGCGTTTGTGGCAGTGTGTATGTCGTCTATTGGACACCCCCGCTGCTCGTACTTCACGTGCAATGCTCCTTCACACGTCCTTGCGAAGGTGCAGCTTTACCTACCATGATGGAAGACAAAAGGGTGGAAGTCAGGGGACAGTTGGCCAGTCACACAGATAGGAGCAACACATTACTCTCAGCAGCCATGCACATATCGATACTTTAGTTGTTCTCACATCACACCGCCAACTTTCCCAGAGACCAGGTGCCATATCACACCTCATGCACCACAACTCATCCCCCACGACACTTACCGCCTGTCCGGGTGCGCCGTACAGGCGTCCGTAGTTGCGTAGCACAGCGTCCACCAGGACATCCAGCTCCGCGGCGGTGAAGGGACGAGACCGGACCTCTTTGACTCCCGACATGGCAAGGTCACGGAGTATGGCACTAGAGCGGCAGTCGGTGGTCAGCTCCGCAGCAGCAGGTGGAGGTGATGGTCACAGGCAGCAGTCGGTGGTCAGCTCCGCAGCAGCAGGTGGAGGTGATGGTCACAGGCAGCAGTCGGTGGTCAGCTCCGCAGCAGCAGGTGGAGGTGATGGTCACAGGCAGCAGTCGGTGGTCAGCTCCGCAGCAGCAGGTGGAGGTGATGGTCACAGGCAGCAGTCGGTGGTCAGCTCCGCAGCAGCAGGTGGAGGTGATGGTCACAGGCAGCAGTCGGTGGTCATCGTAGAAAGTTTGCTTTTGCACATCACACATATATAGGGCCCAGTGGCCATGTCAGTGGCATACGGCGCCAGCCATTGGTCCGCCGTGAGAGCGTGTTTGGAATTGGGCCAATAATTGGCCCTGGTGTTGCGGTGAACACCATACGGTACTTGCAATTGGCCATCCGTGGCCCATGTCCACACCTCCCATTGGCTGCACTTGCACAGACCGTCACGCTCACACACCGGCAACTGCACGTGCTAGAGACCGGGACGGATGCATCATTTGCAACAAAGTTGTAAGAGTGGCGCCACCATGGCGGGGCACGTATTCGGCGGGGGAGGTGGAAGCCAAAACAGCCATAAGCTGATGTCCATGCACATGCCTCTTCATGACCCCCCTTACAGTGACATAGCATCAGCCAGCCTACACCGGCCGGCCCATCTCTACCCACTACCGCCGTGCCAGACCTAGCCCATGACCGCCGTTGCGGCCGTGCCAACTACCGCCGCTTCAGGCCCCCTCCACTACCGCCGTGCCAGACCTAGCCCATGACCGCCGTTGCGGCCGTGCCAACTACCGCCGCTTCAGGCCCCCTCCACTACCGCCGTGCCCTGGCGGCCCTGGCACGGCGGTCATGGGCTAGGTCTGGCATGGCGGTAGTGGAGGGGGCCTGAAGCGGCGGTAGTTGGCACGGCCTGAACGGCGGTCATGGGCTAGGTCTGGCACGGCGGTAGTGGAGGGGGCCTGAAGCGGCGGTAGTTGGCACGGCCGCAACGGCGGTCATGGGCTAGGTCTGGCACGGCGGTAGTGGAGGGGGCCTGAAGCGGCGGTAGTTGGCACGGCCGCAACGGCGGTCATGGGCTGGGCCTGGCACGGCGGTAGTGGGTAGAGCTGGGCCGGCCGGTGTAGGCTGCCTGATGCAATGTCACTGTAAGGGGGTCATGAACTGGCATGTGCATGGACATCAGCTTATGGCTGTATTGGCCTCCACCTCCCCCGCCGAATACGTGCCCCGCCATGGTGGCGTCACTCTTACAACTTTGTTGCAAATGATGCATCCGTCCCGGTGTCTAGCACGTGCAGACAATTGGAATGTTGAACGCGGGCCGCGTATGGCCAGACGTCAACAGCGGAAGCAGTGCACCGCCATGGCGGCGTCAATGAGTGCATGTCAGCTGACGATGCACGATGCACTATGTTTAATTGTCTGCAGCTGCATGATGAGGGTTGTGTGCGTGATTGCGTGATTCCACACTTCATGCCCTATCCCATGGTTTCCATACCATGCCCATCGGTGTGCCACTAATGACCGTCACTTTTGGGTCATGTCACATGCCTTGTTGGCAGTGATGTTGAGGTGCAACAGAGTGCATTGGACATGTTGCAACACATCATGTAGCTGGTGGGTGCACATTGCTACGTCAATCCATGTTGTTGTGACAATCAGAGGTGTCACACATAGGCAAATCGTACACTGCCTATTACATGTTGGATAGAGTGCGGTGACATGTGAGTGAGTTGCACAGACATGCGTTGTATGTGAATTGACTTCCATTCCATTTACTCCCACACAGGAGGGCTCAAAATGTCCATCGCCCATATACTGTGCTGGAGGACATGGTGGACGAGGAGGTGGTCCGGAAATTCAGGCTTGATCGACGTCGATTGCTGGAGCTAGTGAACAAGTTGTCTCCTCACCTGCAGCCGCGGAGAACTTATCCAGGCTCAATTTCACCCACCCAAAAGGTGATGGCGGCACTCCATTTTTTTGCAACAGGCACATTCCAGTACACTATAGGACATGCCGGGGGAATGTCACAGGCCATGTTCAGCACGGTACTCAAGGATGTGCTGACAGCCATGATGCTGTACAAGCATGAGTACATACATTTTCCACAGGCGGCAGAGTTGGCAGCGGTCAAGGCAGACTTTTATGCACTGGGTCGCATTCCACACGTTGTGGGTTCAATTGATGGCACGCATATTGCGATCATCCCGCCACGGGCACGTGAGCAGGTGTTTCGGAATCGGAAGCACTTCCACTCCCTTAACGTGCAGGTGGTGTGCCAGGCCGACAACATTATCTCACATGTGTGTGCAAGATTTCCTGGCTCTGCACATGACGCCCACATCATGCGGAGCAGCATAGTCCCACGACTGATGGCAAATCTGCGTCCGGCACAAGCCTGGCTTGTTGGTGAGTATGCTGTGGTGACTGGAGTGATATCTGGGTGGCTTGGTGTGGCCACATGTTCAGGTACTGATGTCTCTCTCTCTCTCTAATTCCCACATACACAGGCGACTCGGCTTACCCAAACAGGCCTTGGCTTCTGAGTCCAATTCGCAATCCCACCACAGCAGGAGAAATGCGATACAACGATGCCCATGGTAGGACACGTCGAGTGGTGGAACGAACATTTGGCCTGCTTAAGTCTAGGTTTCGGTGCCTAGATAAGACTGGAGGGGCCCTGCCTTACGCACCTGGCAAAGTATGCAAGATTGTGATGGCCTGCTGCATGCTCCACAACCTGGCTGTGCGAAATAACATTGCACTGATCTTGGACCCAGATGAACAGCAAGTTCCTCGCCCTCCCAACCCACCCATGTCGACTGATGAGGATAGTGGTGAGGAGGAAGGTGTGGACCAGAGGCGCCAGCTCATAGAACGCTACTTCCCTTGACTGTGAGTGTGCCCCTCTTGTGCTGCTTGTGTATGCCCTGTGTAGGTTTGCTGCTCTGGTGTCATTGTGTTGGGGATCATCTATGTGTTTTGTTATGTGATGTATGCATGTGTGTGTGTGTCTTCATTTATGAGTACATGCACTTCTCCATGATGTGTGTAGTGTCAGCCATTCGTGTAGTGATGTGTGTGGTTTGTTGTAAGTTGCACTGCAGTGAGTTGGGATGAGTGTGATGCTGTTTACTAACGTCTGTTTGCGGGTTCTATGTTTCCCTAGGTCACTCCGTTGCGGCATGATTCTGTACCTGTTGGATCCCTGAACCTGGTTACGTCTGTTTCTGATGCAATCATGTGAATAAACATGGAGGCAACACATCATTGAGTGAGTAAGTGGTATTTATTTACAGATTGTGCATAGGGGTAGGTGCATATTTACAAAGGAGTGAAGGGGTGGGGGAGTGACTGTCCAAGGTAATAGTGGATGAAATGGCCGTGCAGACACCACATAGGGTGGTGTGTGCCTACTGCAGCAGGCCTGTGGGAGGTGGGACCGGATACTTTCCAGGTAGGATCTGAGGCTCACGTACTCCAATGAGTCACTGTCGGCTCTTCTTGGAGCGTGTGCCATGTGCTCCAACACTGCTCTCGACCACTTCGTTCCTCGGACGGCCCCTCCGTCTTTGTGCCGGGACGGGGTCAGCTAGGGGCGCAGGCTGATCCGGTACCACATCCGCCGCCAGGGGCGCAGTCGGCGGTGGCGGTGTTGTGGCCGGTGCCGATGTTTGAGGGGGGAGGGGGGGTGGTGTTGGCGGATGCCCTGGCGCTGAAAATGTCGACCAGTTGGCCAAGCCGCCTCTCGATGGCCCCCAACATGGCGGTGTTTTCCACAAAGTCCTGGTGGGCCCGGTCTGCATGTTCCTGGCTACGTGCATAGCCCGCCTCCACCCGGACTAGTGCTTCATGGCACTGTTGCACAGCAATCAGTGTTGTGTCATCTGCCCTTCTTTCCGCCCTGCTCCTGCCTGCAGGATCTGCCCTTGCAGTGGTGGGTTGCCTGACTGTCTCCCGGCGTGGCTGGGATGGCGCTGGCCCAGCGTTGGCGGCGGGGTTGGGCAGGGTGGCAGGGGCAGAAGTGGTGGTAGTAGTGGTGGTGGTCGAGGTGGTGCTGGAGGCAGCTGTGCAGGTCCGAGTCGCCGGTGTTGTTGTGATGCCAGTGCCCGTTGTTGTAGTTGCAGGTGTGACCTGCGTGGCAGAGGTCCCTGGCTGGGTGCTTGGTCCGGCACCATCCTCTGCCCCGGAGTTGGCTGCACTATCGTCCCATGAGTGCTCGGAGTTTGGGGATGCTGGAGGCCTGGTGTCAATGGCGGAAGTCAGATTAGGATCCCCTGCAAAAGAATAATGTGATGATGAGTAATGTTGCCTATACGTGTACATGTATTTATGGTTGACATTCAGTCGGCATTGGCACACACCCCACCCACCACCACCACCCTCTCTATGGACATGGGGGCCTGTTGGAAGTTGTAGTTCCGACCCCTCACACACCCCACCCACCACCACCACCCTCTCTATGGACATGGGGGCCTGTTGGAAGTTGTAGTTCCGACCCCTCACACACCCCACCCACCACCACCACCCTCTCTATGGACATGGGGGCCTGTTGGAAGTTGTAGTTCCGACCCCTCACACACCCCACCCACCACCACCACCACCCTCTCTATGGACATGGGGGCCTGTTGGAAGTTGTAGTTCCGACCCCTCATACACCCCACCCACCACCACCACCCTCTCTATGGACATGGGGGCCTGTTGGAAGTTGTAGTTCCGACCCCTCACACACCCCACCCACCACCACCACCACCCTCTCTATGGACATGGGGGCCTGTTGGAAGTTGTAGTTCCGACCCCTCACACACCCCACCCACCACCACCACCCTCTCTATGGACATGGGGGCCTGTTGGAAGTTGTAGTTCCGAGCCCTCACACACCCCACCCACCACCACCACCACCCTCTCTATGGACATGGGGGCCTGTTGGAAGTTGTAGTTCCGACCCCTCACACACCCCACCCACCACCACCACCCTCTCTATGGACATGGGGGCCTGTTGGAAGTTGTAGTTCCGACCCCTCACACACCCCACCCACCACCACCACCCTCTCTATGGACATGGGGGCCTGTTGGAAGTTGTAGTTCCGACCCCTCACACACCCCACACACCACCACCACCACCCTCTCTATGGACATGGGGGCCTGTTGGAAGTTGTAGTTCCGACCCCTCACACACCCCACCCACCACCACCACCCTCTCTATGGACATGGGGGCCTGTTGGAAGTTGTAGTTCCGACCCCTCACACACCCCACCCACCACCACCACCCTCTCTATGGACATGGGGGCCTGTTGGAAGTTGTAGTTCCGACCCCTCACACACCCCACCCACCACCACCACCCTCTCTATGGACATGGGGGCCTGTTGGAGTGCTTTAGAGGTTGGTGAGTATGTGGACTGCATGCAAGGCTGGGGTATGTGGGATGTGTCTTCAGAGTTGTGTGGCCCGCACCGTGTTGTTGTGTTTGTGGTGGTTGGTTGGTACTTACCAGCCTCTTCTCCATCAGGAAGTCCATCGAGGGTGTCAGGGTGCAGGATGGTCAGCACCCTCTCCTCCCACTCGGTGTATGGTAGGGGCTCCGGGGGGGTTCCACCGCCGGTATGGTTGGCCCGGAGGAAGTTCTTGGCTCTTATAGACTTCACCCGGGTCTTCAGGTCGTGCCACCGCCTCTGGATGTCAGCCTTGGTTCGCGGAACGCTCCCGGAGGCATTGACCCTGGTCACGATGCGGTCCCACAGGCTGTTCTTCCGAGCTATGCTCGTCTGCTGCACGAGGGACCCGAAGATGTGGGGTTCCACACAAAGGATCTCTTCCACCATTACCTTGAGCTCGGTGTCGGAGAATTTAGGATTCTTTTTTGGTGCCATGGTGCTCGGGGGTGTGTTTGTGTGGAGTGCGGAGGTGCTGGTGTGTGCTGTTTGGGTGTGGTGTGGTGGGTGTTTGTGTGCAGGGTGTCTTTGGGTGTGGTGTGGTGGGTGTTTGTGTGCAGGGTGTGTTTGGGTGTGGGTTATGTGTCTGAATCAAATAGTTTGCTGTTAGTCAAGTCAAGTATTGTCTCCTGCTGTCAGCTATGCTGGGATGCAGAGGATTTCAGGAGTGGGTGGAGTCAATTTATAGTCTGTGTGTTGGCCCTGTGTGAATGTTGATTGGCAGTCAGGTGATAGGTGGGTGTGTTGTCAGGTGTGGTCTATGCAGTTCTTGGGGGTGGGTACTTGTGTCTTGTGTTTGGTTTAGATGTGTCAGGTGGGTTGTCGTCCATTTTGCTGTGTTTGGTGATGGATTCTGTCGGTATGAATGCCATTTGAATGACTGTAGGGATGTTGGACTTCCGCTGTGGTGCCCCGTTTCTCATTGCATTGCTACCGCCGCGGACGTGGATCGCGGTGGCTACCGGGGTACTTGCGGAGTTATCCTAATTGCGGACACGGAAAGTACGCAGGTATCGCGGGGGAGGTTGTTGTTCTCCTGGTCATGTGCGTACGCGGCGGTCGGTGTTTTGTGGGTTCCGTCCGCATGCCACGGAATCAGGTGTACTTCGACCGCCGCGGACGGGGATTGTTGTGCTCCGTCCGCCGCGGTCGGCGTTTCGGTCACATTTGATCCTAATCGCTAATGCGGTTTTTCCGCGGCCAGGTCCGGAGTATCTTGACACCTTCCACGGCGGACGGACCACGTTTCCGTCCGCCATCCTAATCGGCCCCTAAGTCTTTACTTTACACTTAAAGTGTTTCTTCCACCAAGATTTCAAATCTTGTTTTCCTTGTGCTTTTCTCTTTCCCAGTTTCAGTTCAAATATCTCTTTTCCTCCTTTGAGTCACAATTTTACTCACTTTCTTACTCTTTGCCTTGATAGTTCAAGCTCTCTTGATGCTGTTTACTTCACTAATAGGAGGTAAGATCATGTAAGTCCATTCAGGTGACTTATATTTCTGATTTGGTCTTCTCACTCTTTTCGGCCTTTGAGCAAACTCTATTTTCTTTCCCAACAAATCTTTGTGACTGGTTATGTCATTTACTTGATCTTCTGGTTCTCTGGCTTTATTAACCAATTTAAATTTCAGTCCATCAGTTCCTTTAGCCAATTATCTCCTTTACGAGCTCTTTTAATTTTTGGTTCAATAGTGTTACGTTCCACTCTCCAAGCTCTTTTTCTTGAACTCCTTCTCCATTGAGTTTCATCTTCACTGTCATCAGTTTCAGTTTCAGAATTTTCGACAGTTTCATTTATGATGAACTTTATAATGTCTTGTCCTTTCTCAGAATCTGCTTTCTCTTTTGTCAGTACTTTCACTCTTTTAGGAACATCTCCATGACTGGTACTTGGAAGCTCATCCTTATCGTAAGATCTTTCCTCTTTTCCAGCTTCAGGATTTTGGTTCCCGCTTCCGGAGCTTTCTGACTGCTCTTCAGTATTTTCCTGATTACCAGTTTTATCTCTGCTCTGTTCAGTGTCCTTACTGGTATCAATCCTTACCAAATCTCGACTTTCAGGTCGATCTTCAAAATTTGGTACTTTAATAGCTTCACCGTCTCCTTCAGATGCAGAGCTAGCCTCTGATATCTCCAGGTGTCGACAACCAGGTCGAGCTTCAGGATCTGGATCTTTTTCTGGTTCACCTTCAGAATCAGAATCAGTTGTGCTTTCACCTTCCTCCTGTGGGTTCTCAGGTTCAGGTACACGGATGGTGTGGCTGACGTGCTCCCACCTCTTTATTCCAGCACATTTAACTGCAGTTGTGCTGACCAGAATAACCTGTCTTGGTCTTTGCCAGCGAGGCACTAAGCAGTTTCTTCTTCGGTGCACTTTTATTCAAACCCAATCTCTAGGTACTATATCATGAGCTGGATGTTTTTCTTTTGTGTTTGAATCAGTTCCCACCTGATGGAACACAGAAGTTACCACGTCGGACAGGTTTTTGCATTAATCCAGTATGATGTCATCATTAATAGTTAACAGTTTATCAACTGGCACAAATGCTTGTCTCATTACTTTTCCCATCAAAATCTCATGTGGACTTAGTCCAGTCTTTTTATCAGGTATGCTCCTTAAGATCATCAAAACAAGTGGCAATGCATCCGGCCACTTCAGTCCAGTTTGCAATTCTGTTTTTTATTGTTCCATTCACTTGTTCAACTACCCCAGAAGCCTCTGGTCTGTAAGCACAATGCAATTTCTGACGAATGTCCAGTGCTTCAAAATCATTTGCAATAGCTCGTTCTGAAAATGCGTTCCATGATCTGTTTCAATAGTTACTGAGAAACCGTAGCGTGGTATAATTTCACGCAACAACAATTTTGCAACAGTTACTCCATCATTCCTCCTAGTGGGGAATGCTTCTACCCACCGAGAAAATAGGCAAATGATTACAAGTACATAGCTGAGTCTGTTCAATGAAATCCAATTGCATTCGTGTAAATGGACCTCCCTCCCGTCCTATGGTTCCTAAGCTCACAACTGTCTTTCGCCTTGGATTACATTGTTGGCACACCAGACATCTGTGGCACAGGCTCTCGGCAATCATCCTAAACTTAGGGTTATACCATGTTTGCCTAAACAGTCTGATCATTGCGTTTCTTCCAATATGAGCTTGACCATGGTACATTCGGGCCATATTTGAAATCATGTTTTCAGGCATTACTGGTCTTTCATCTTTGTAAACCCAAATTTCATCTTCTTCTCTTTGTCTACATCCTGCCTTTAGCCAGATGTTTTTCTCTTCTTCACTAGCTTTTTCCTGCATCTGTATCACTTCCTGCCAAGTCTCAACTACTATGGTTAGCATTAAAGGACTTGAAAAATTTTCTTCTTTTCTGTCCCGATTCATGGATGCTAGATTTTTAGCACAGTATTTTGCAATGGAGTCAACATACCGGTTACCTCTTGTGACATAGTCATCTCCTTTTTTATGTGCTGCACACTTCACAACAGCTATCTTATCAGGCAATTGAATTGCATCAATCAACATTTTCACAAATTCAGCATTTCGAATGGGGGATCCTGAGGAAGTTAAATAACCTCTTTGGGACCACAATTGCCCATAGTCATGGACAATCCCAAATCCATACTGACTGTCAGTCACTATGGTAACTCTTATCTCTTTTTCTAGTTCACATGCTCGAATCAAAGCAATCAATTCTGCTATTTGGGCAAAACGAATTCCTTTCAGACAAGATGCTTCTAGTACATCTGCTACTGTACATACAGCATATGCAGCACTCAGAGCACCTTCATCCGTTCTTAGGCATGAACTATCAACAAACATTACATAGTCAGATTCAGGCAATGGTTCATCTTTGATATCAGGTCTTGGTTTGGTACAATACTCGAGAACATCCAAACATTTGTGATCAACCTCATTTCTTACTTCAGCTTCCATGACATCAGGTAGCAATATAGATGGATTTATATTCACACATCGTGAAATTGTCACATTATCTGCACCTAGAATTATTTTCTCATATTTTGTCATCCTGTTATTAGTAAGGAACTGTGTTTTTGTCCTAGTGAGAAGAATCTCCACAGAATGAGGTACATATACCCTCACAGGAAATCCCATCACTATCCCTTCACTTTGTTCCAAACTTACATTCGTAGCTGCTACTGCTTTCAAACAACCTGGTAAGGCTTTTGCAACTGGATCCAAAACAGCTGAGAAATATGCAATTGGTTTTCTCAGTTTTCTATGTCTTTGAATTAGGACTGCCAAAGGGGATGATGGACGGAGTGTTGAACATTGCAAGCACTCACCCCAAGTCTACTGATCTGGGTTTAATCCATCATCATTCTTTAGCTCACTCCGCCACCCCAGTTCAGACATGGCCATATGCAAATCAGTCTGACCCTGTGCCTCATGGGAACAGTCCAGCCCACACTTCTAAGCCATGTCTTTCCTGGACCGGAAACAATTATCCTGGGACCGGTTTCTGGCTAATCAGCCATCATCAGTCAGGCTAGCTTGAATCCAGTGGCAAAGTGAGCAAGGGACCCACATCTGGGCATACCCTGCCAACTGAGGGCGAACAAAGCAAAACTAAAGGGGATGATGGACGGAGTGTTGAACATTGCAAGCACTCATCCCCAGTCTACTGATCTGGGTTTAATCCATCATCATTCTTTAGCTCACTCCGCCACCCCAGTTCAGACATGGACATATGCAAATCAGTCTGACCCTGTGCCTCATGGGAACAGTCCAGCCCGAACTGCCAAGCCATGTCTTTCCTGGACCGGAAACAAGCATCCATTGAATTAGGACTGACAATGCACATCCTTCTCGTTTACTGCAATACAGCTCAAACTCTTTTTCATAGTCAGGCATTCCTAAGGCTGGTGCTTCACATAAACTTGTTTTTAGCTGTTCGAATGCTTCCATTTCAGCCTTGTTCAGTACTATAGGGTCTTTTACATCTGCTCTTATTAATTTTTGGAAAGGTTTGGCTATCAGTGAAAACTCACTAATTCATTGTCGACAATAGCCCACCATTCCTAAGAACATTCTTATCTTATCTTATCTTAAGTGACATTTATAAAGCGCACTGACACCATAAGTTTCCTGGCGCTTCTCACTTGTCTTTGTTTTTGGGGGCTGCATTCCTTGTATTATTTTGATTCTTTCTACAGTAACTTGCCTAATTCCTCTAGCAATTTTATGACTTAAATATTGTACTTCTTTCTGACAAAATTGTAACTTCGATGGAGACACTTTATGTCCCTATTCCGCCAAATGATTCAACAATGCAACAGTATCTGATACACATGCATCTTTTGTTTTTGATGCCACCAATAGGTCATCAATATATTGAACCAATACAGATTCTCCAGGCATGTTCAAACTTTCTAATGATTTCTTTAGCAATTGATTAAAGATGGATGGACTCTCAGTATACCCCTGAGGGATTCGACACCATGCTAAAACACGGTCTCCGAACCGGAACGCAAATATTGGCTGGCTTTCAGGATGTAATGGAACAGTAAAGAACGCATTACATAAATGAGTGATGGTATACCATTCTGCATCATGTGGAATTTGATATAGAATCACTGCTGTATTTGGTACAATCGGACAACATGAGACAACAATCTTATTAATTTTCCTAAGATCTTGTACTATCCTAAACGTTCCATTAGGCTTTTTCAATCCCATTATTGGCGAATTACAAGGACTACTTTTTATCTCCCTCAAAATGCCTTGTTCAATCATTTTGTTTATCACTGGGGTTATTCCATCAATTGTTTCTGCTGTCATTTTATATTGTGGAATATTCGGGAAGCTCACTCCTTTTACAGAGACTTTTACTGGATTTCCATCTTTCATTAACGCCTTAACAGCTTCGAACGTTTAGCGCCAGTGCTGAACGTTCGAAGAAACGGGTGGGGCCGCATCGGCCGTTGGACGTGCGCAGCACCAGGGAGGTAGCTCGCGCGACGTCCAATGGCCGACAGAAGCACTAAACGGGTTAATCCAATATCCTCTCCTGTAAAATCCCACACTTGCTCTTAGACTACCTCTTTCAATTCAACGGGTATCTTTTCTCGATCAAACACTGGAAACATTTAATTCTTTTCTGATTCTATCAGTGACATAGTCATTTTGTACAGGCTATCTTCATCTGGGGTTTGTAGTTCAATGCCATCTGGTGAACAGTATATGGCACAGTTCATTTTATATAGAATATATCTGCCTAGCAGATTATTAATGGGACCACTGTCACACACCACAAATCGGTGCATGTCTTTGAAATTTCCGATTTCTACTTCAACTGGTTTCGTTAGGGATGTTTTAATTTGCCTATTAGCTACACCTACAACTTGGATGTGTTCTCCTGAGAGAGGAAGATTTTGAACTTCTACTGATCTGACAGTAGACCGGGTAGCACCTGTGTCCACTAGGAAAGTCACATCTACATCATTCACCTTTCCATTCACAAAAGGACCAGATTGATCTACCTCTAGAGTGGCGCCAAGTACGCACTCCTCTCCCTCTCTCAGACACCGTCAGAAACTGTCATCTGACTCACTCCAATCTTCCTTTAACCAATACTGCGGACTCACATTCACTCTAGGTGATCTGATTACCTGCTCGCCTCCGCAGAATCCTGTCTCTGTACTGTATCTCTGTAGATTTACACTGTGTGGAAGTGGCGGTTGTGGCACCTGATTTTGTTAAGTAACTACCTGCTGCTGTGACGATGGCTGCTGAATTATCTCATTCTGCACCTGCGGATTCAATTATGTATTTTCGGTATTAACCTTTGGTAGATACTTGCACTCTTTTTTCCAATGCCCTATCCTGCAGCAATTATGACAAGGGTACTTTTTCTTAAGTTCATCCAAATTCCCTACTAATTTAGGTTTAATAAAATTTCCTTTCGGTTTTCCTTGACTTCCTTCTGTAATTCTATTCTCCAATTGAGCCACTTGATGTTCGGCTACCTTCACTTGCACCCACTTATTTTTTTCTTTACGCTTCCTCTGTTTTACCTGTCTCAGTACCTCATCTACAGAACATGATTGCCAACCCATTAAATTATGTTTAATCATGTCTCCTATTTCTGGTCTTAATCCAAACACAAAACGATACACAAAATGACTCATATCCTTTTCATTCAACTCCTCATATCCACTATACTGTTCAAACACTAACAACAGTCTCTCGTAAAATGTGTGTACCAATTATTTTGGCTCCTGTAATGTCCTGTTAATTTTTACCCAATCTGTTTCCTTCGGTGGAATCTTATTTTTCAGAACACTATTACTTGTTAATACTTTCGCATTACTTCAGGTCCAGGAGCACCTGTCACTTTGTCTCGTGGATATTCAGTTTTTGGCCAACCCACTGTTATTTTGCATTCAGACCACAAATCTGCTGGTACTACTATGTCAAACAATCCATCTAAATCTTCCCATAATACTTTCGAGACTTTTACAAATCGATCCACCCGTCGATACCATTCTACTGGTTTTTCTCTCAATCTGGGGAAATCACTAGTAAATGATAATATGTCCTGTCTGGTCCAAGGAACATGCACATATCCTCCTCCAGGTATTTCTCTCATCGGGAATTCATTTACTACTTGTTCTTTTTCTCTTACTAGGAATGCTAATGTGGATTTATCGCTACCTTCTTTTTTCTTTGCCCATTTCACTTTCCACTTTTCCACATCTCCCCATCTTCTTAGTAACACAATTAGTTCTTTTTTTGGGGTTAATCTCCCTGCGGTATTCATATTCTCAATGTCTTTCTCAGTAAAATCTACTCTATAGGGTTTCTGTAATGTCTTATTCTTCATAAAATCTACATTTAATTCACTAGCCAATCCTTCTAACCGGTCATGCATGGAGTTCGCTTTCCACGTAATGCTTTTAAACATGAACATCAGTTCATCATCTTGGTATGTTTTTAACCTATCTGTTCCGATCTTTCCAATTATCAATTCTTCCATGTCAATTTTTAACCTAGCCACATCTAATACTTTAGGTTCATGACCTTTTACTTTTAAAGTTTTGATCCAATCACTTAATTCCTGTTCTGTAGGTCCTACTGGGGTCTGTGATAAATCTATTTTTTCCATACTCCTTTCAGCAGTCACAGAATCAGATTCTGCACCCATTGGAAACTTATACGGTAAGCTTTGAGTGAAAGTCAAGTCAGGCGGTGTTATATAACTTGTACGCCTAACCTCGGGCAAATCTGGATAAACTTTTTCTCTTACTTTTTGCAAACTTTCATTCAAAGGAATCGTTAAAGACGGTTCTTTTATTTTCTGATTATCGAACACTGGAATTACAGGACCTATTGTTGCTGGGACAGTTACAGCTTCTATATTTTTAGTAAGTTCCTGTATCTGTTCGGTTAATTCATTCGTAGAACATATATATTCAGAAGTACTTGGTCGTTCTTCAATTTGTCTCTCTACTCTAGCCAAACTCCTTCTGTTTTCATAATTTTGTTTAGGGGTACCAGTAGATCTAGTTTCTATCAATGGGGTAGTTGGATCATATCTCATTTCTACTCTTTCTGGAAGATCTCTAAAATTTGAAAATCGTTTTGGAGTTTCAGCAAACCTATCCTCCATTGGTGGAGCATTTGGGGTTGTACTTATAGAACTCAGTTGATATGGTGGTGGTCTTCTATTTAATATCTCTTCCAGTACCGTATCCTCTGATTCACAATCTAAATAGCCTTTCCCACCTGTCTCCACATTGTTCCTTTTCTCCATGCATTTTCGTCCTACCATTTCATCAACCATTCTAACCGGATACATCCCTTCACACATATCAGCATTTCTCCACCTTTGCATTCTACTTTCATGAGTCTCTTTCCAAAATCCACGAAATCTACCTCTTGGCCTCTGTAATCTTCCAACCTTTCTCGCTCTAATTCATGCATCTCATCTTCCCATTCAACTAGTGCTTCAAATTGAGTCGGTCTAGGTCTTGGTTCAAGCTTCATCATTTTTTCTCTCAAATTTCGCAACCCTGCAGGACTAAAGGATCCTACTTCTGGAAATGCTAACGCACCATCATTCCTGGTATATCTAGCCCAGTTCTCTAACCATATACATGTATGATAGCCATATTTTGTCATTATGTATGAAGCAGGCGTTTTAGGTGGAGGGAGTAATTTTCCCTCTCTTGTTACTATTGCCTTATCCTTTTTGAATTCCTTTCTTTTAATTTCTTAAACCATGAAGGTTTCTTCTTCTCTTCTCTGTAATAAAACACAATTTTTTCTGATGATTTCTGGACTTTCAAGACAGACGCGCATCTTTCTGTAATCTGCTTCATAACACCAACCTATCACAGGGCGGTTCACATTATCGTACCAATTAGAACAAGATACATTTCCTTATTGCCCCACCAATAATCTCGCTGTTTCGCCTGATGCACCAATGACGCCTGATGAACCCTGTCTTGGTCACACGGACCAATCCCAGCTCGATACCTTTGACGTCAACCCTGCTCCGGTTTCTGCAGCTTTCTGCTGACCCCCTCTTTACAAAATGTCTCGGCAATTTGTATTTACACTTTCATACAGCTAAATCAGTTAGTAACTACATAAAACATCTCCATTAATCTATTTTGCTAAAACCAAAGTGATAGTTTCCTCATTCACACAAGTATTCTGTATTTCTGGTAGACAGTGCTTACCTCTTCTCTACCACAGAATTTTAGACTTGCCGATAAAGTAGCACATCCCTCTTCCTTACCCTTCTCTCAAGCTCAGGTTAAGCTCTATTACTCTCCCAGCAGTAAGTTTTAAATCAGGATGTCAATGATCCCTGTACTTGAAGGCTAAGATTTTATAGACTGCCCTTGCTATATATTTATCCCTTCACACATAAAATTCCCTAGACTTGTGATATGCGACGATACCACTTTGAAACAGACTATGTGATGTGCGACTTCATTTGCCAACTGGATTCTAGGTTGGCATAAGGTTCAACCTAGCAATATCTATGGATGTCATTTAGGAATTGCCAGGGGTTGTAACTGCAACTGCTTGCTTGCCCCTTGTGACCGCTGGCACTGCCTTTGTGACCCCTGGCCTCAGAAGTGGCAAAATCTTTGCCGGAAACACAGGGGCAGTTCATCCTAATGGGCGTTGGTAGCAGCTCATTTTTCTTTTTTACTAAGGTAAGTAAAAATTTTAAAAATGCTTTTAAATGTATATTGTACACATGCTTGCAGGTGAGTGTGTTTATCTGAGAGAGAGTGTGAATGTGTGCGTTTGTGTAAGCATGCATGTGTGAGCCAAATGTTGTGTGATGTCATTTCTGCATTTTGGTGAATTGACGCCCATGGCAACATCTGTTCCAAAAACCACTAAGCTCTGCTAAGCTATATGAACATCATATTGTTCAGCTGTTCTGGCCAAACATACCTGTCCTCTGTATTCCAGTTGTTTAAGACCTACTAGTCTCCTCAACATCAAGTTAGAGTTGTGCTGTCTGAGATGATTCCATGCTACAGAGTGAGCACCAATTTGGTCTTTCTTATTCCAATTTACTGATTTTCGACAGATTCTTGAAAGCATTTCTCTGTTCAACGAGTGGTGGCTAGCATCTAAGGAGGGTGAAAATAATATAAACAAGCACTGGCGTTGCCAATAGGTTTCGCATTTGGAAAATTGGAGCTATTGGTTTTGTAAATGACATTTTATATTTATATATTGTTATTGACAATGCCAATAACGATATATAAATATTAAATGTCATTTACAAAACCAATAGCTCCAACTTTCCAAATGTGAAACCTATTGGCAACGGCAGTGCTTGTTTTGCTTAAGGTCTTTTTGGATTCCCACAGAAATCTAAGTGGCCCAGAGACTGGCGAAGAAGTCAAGACTGCCTCTCGCCTGCACCACAGGCCGGACAGGAGCTCCCGGGAGGGGGTGTGGTGCGTGTCAGAGCCTTTCTGTAGGGGAGGGGCCGAGGGGAGTGGTGGTTCTACTGTGTAAAGCGTACTCCAAGGCCCCGCCCAAGAAATGTCATTAATGCAGTGACATTAAGGTGCCCTGCACAGATGGAGTTTGTGTATGTACAAGTAGGGGTTGTGTAGCTATTGTAGTGTATGTATAAGTAGGTTTATAACTGATGGTAGGTGGGTGTGGAGTTAAGAATAGTATATCTTAACTTAAGTGTATTTTTTACTTTCACAATGTGACAGTCCATATTCTGTTGTCATTACGGTTATAGCTCGACGTTAAAGCTTCGATATTGCAAAAGCAGACTGCCAAACAGTACAGATGGTCATGAGTTTCTTGAGGAGAAATTAATTTGAACTATGAAATGGACAAATACTGAATTTGGACAGGAACTGCAAAGGCCCTACCATGAACACAACAGCGCCTAGAGAATCATCGTCAACAGCCAGACCACAATCCTTCAATCCACCAGCAGCTAAAGAAAGATGACTTTTAGACTGTGGTAAATATATTTTACCGTATAGTTTCTCCATATAATTAAAAAGACATAAGGATAGCTCAATCAAATGAGAGGCAGAGTCCGTGGTATCTGAGTCATACGGGCTTTAATGAAATGCTTCGAAGCATGGGACATCGGGTTCCATCACCACTCAGGTTCAGGAAGGGACATTCAACATTTTATTAACATCACACATTATATATAGTATAACAGTATACTTGGAGTGAATACAGTAGGCGTAACATGTGAAAAGAGAGAGATAAGAACACATGTGCGTAACATGAGGCGTGTAAAAAGGCGTACACATGGGCGTGTACTTGACATGTCAGAGAATCGTCACATGAAACGTCACAAGTGGGTGGATGCATAGAGAAAGTTTGCAGAATCAGCAGAAACTTATGACCTGGATGCGCGCGCAACTGAGCATGACTGGGGGAGCTGGGGCTTTGACTTCTGCACGAGTAGAGGAGACTAATGTCTGGGGTGTCAGAACGACCTGTACATACAGCATATCTGATATCGTATGTTTTGAGGATGTAGTGTCTGGAGTAAAAGGTCTCTCGGGCAGAGGCTGTTCATCACTAAATGCTAGTGCGTGCATATGGATCTTCATGTAGAGTGCGGGGGCCATGGGCCTACCATGGTAACGGGAGCAGTAAATTACTTGCATGGAGACAGGAAGGCAGGGCCCTTTGCTCTGCAGCCGGGAATATGTTTACCTATATCACTAGACTGGAATGTGTTTTCGAGGAGGCTGAGCAGATAACTTGTAGGTCTTGGCAGGCAAACAGGCCGAGCCGGGCACCGCTCGTCTGTGGCAGGAAGTAAGGCAGAGGTCAGGGATGCATACCTAAACGGCAGCTTTCAGAGGCAGAAAAGTACTTGGAGCCTCGTTTAAGGATCTGGCTCGAAAACTTGAAGAAAACGTGAAAGTGTACCATGTAAAGACGTTGGCACCATAGGCCTAGAAGCCTAATTAACAGGATTTTTATGCATGACTGGATAGCTGACATGTTAACGTTGGATGCAAATGTATTTGCGTCTTTCTAGCATGAACAGGAAGGAAGTTACACGACATACAAGTAACATGGTGCAGGGATAGGGTGCGAGTGGGGGACACATTGGCTACCTGAAAATTTCTATTACCTCATTCCCTCCTTGGCCCCTACTACACCCATTAGGATATATCCATATTCATGAGACCATCTATCTGTTCATATAACATCATTTGTTCATCTTTTATTATTCAGGAACGGGAACTTGGACCTGGAATACAAGCTGTGGCGCACAAGCCGCAAATCGCTGGCCCACATTGCAGACATAGACAACAACTGAATAGGATAAGCAGTATTATTCCTAGGAATGACAATACTTTCCATCCCCAGGCAGATATCACACTCCAGAGCCAACCGGACCAAGTCCAGGAGCCTGGATTCTGGTGTATCAGGTGAGCAATTTCGTGAAGCCGTGTTATGGCCTTATACACGGACGGCGCGTTATTAGGAATAAACACGCAACAACTGGATCCGATGACTCTACAAGCCCCGCCCCTATCGGCCAGGATGACGTCAAGGACAAGGCGATTTTGAAGAACAACAATTCTCATAGCAGATTGCTCTTCGGTCAGGTTACCTAAAGCAAAAGTAGTTTCGTTCACTACCACTTCAAGGGTTCTTGTTAACCTGCGTATTATTTTACTGTTCTGGACAGGACCTATGAACCAGAAGTATCCTTTAACATAATCCCATGCAGATCCGGAATCATCAATAACTGGAGGAAGGTCTCTTCGGTGTCTTATATGCATAAGACGTGAATTCCGATGATAATCAGGTGGGGCTAGAAAAACAGGTGGTAATAGGAACGCAATGTAACACGTTCCATCCCAATCAGGGGGCAGATGTACATAAGCGGTGTGACCACAAATGAAATAAGAATGGCGAGAGGCTTTAAAAGTAGACTTTCCTTTGTCACTGAATTCGACTACAGTATTACAATCACTGTGTCCTAGATGTAC
Source organism: Lissotriton vulgaris (assembly GCF_964263255.1). Classification (NCBI taxonomy): domain Eukaryota; kingdom Metazoa; phylum Chordata; class Amphibia; order Caudata; family Salamandridae; genus Lissotriton; species Lissotriton vulgaris. Next base: position 1,132,668,087 of record NC_141697.1, read on the forward strand.
TGAACCATTCTTTCTAACACATAATTCGCCTTTCACTGGCAAAACTGTTATAAACGGCAAGTTCGAATTAGTCTCGGACTGGACGTTCAAAATCATGAGATTGAGGGAAAAATTACCTAATTCATACACTTCATTTTCTAGGTCGGTCCCTATCCTTTGGGGAAGACCGCCTGCGTCTGGGAAACATGCTTTATTCATGACTGTATTCAGGTTCCCCCAAATCCAATTGCCTTGGGAAACTTTGGACTTACTGTCTAAGGAAGACATTAAAGCAAACCATGCACCACATGAACCATTATGTGTAAACGGGTAGGGAAAGAGGGGCAGAGCTCCCTTGTATTTCTGATAAGGTGGGAGTCGGCCACATACCCAGCAATTGGTGGAATTGCTGGTCTGGTGAGTGTGGTGTAACATGCGAATGAATGTATTGTTGCGCATTGCTAATCGATAGGACAGTTCGTGGGGGGGCAGGTCGCTGAAAGTGTGCTCTACAGTGTCATTAGAGGAAGCATGTACATGAGAATCAAGAGGGAAAAAAACATGTAGCATTAAACTTATGCATATGATCGTAAGACTCAGAAGAAACATGAAAATTAATGCAATGATGCATCGACTGTGCAAATTTTTACAATATTGTTCTCTTTTCTTGATACGCCTATCTCTCTGACTACTTGGGTCTATCTTATACATGTCAGAAACCTGTCTAACCGCTTCACCCGAGGGGGACTTAAACAATTAAACGCTGTCTGACTTACTAGACCTCAACTTGGCACGATACTCCTCTTGGGGAGTTTTTTCTAACAGGGGAAGTTTAGAGTCAGTGTCCAAAAGGGGGCAGTCCTTAGTCTCTGGACACAGTCCGTGAACTTTTTTAATATGGCTGGAATGCAGCCATCCCTTGTGTCCTTCCAATTTTACGGCGGTCCTCGTCGTCATCAACACCAACTTTGGCTGTTTCCACCTCGGCTCCAGCGGACTTGTTCTGTCGAAGTTACGAACGAACACGTACTCTCCCGGAAGAATTTCATGCGGTTTGACTTGGGTGTTGTCCGGGAAGGCAGCCGCAACCTGTGAACGACAATGTTGTAGTGCAGACATCAAGGAAGCTAGGTAATCTGTCAACATAGTACTATCAACATCTGTTATCTTGCGGGGCATAGGCGTACCCCACATATTGGGAGGCCGCCCGAAAACCACCTCATAAGGAGATAGTCCGGTTCTAGAATGAGCAACCATGCGCATATAGAAAAGGGCAACTGGCAAGGCTACTATCCAATCTACACCTTTCTCTGCACAAATTTTGGCTAAGCGTGTTTTCAGAGTTTGATTGTGTCTCTCAACGAGACCTGCTGCTTCGGGGTGTCGTACACAGTGGAACTTCCACTGGTAACCTAACAGGAGTGATACCTGTTTCATAAGCTCGGACGAGAATGGCTGTCCATTATCAGAGTACACGACACGAGGCAATCCGTATCGCGGGAAGAATTCACGAACCAACTGCTTGGCAGTGGTCGCGGCAGTGTAATCTGGGACTGGATATGCTTCTGTCCATCGGGAAAGGGCACATACAACTACGAGGACATATTTAAAACCTCTACATCTATCCATCTGGATATAATCCATCTGGAGGACTTCAAAAGGATGGTCAGGAGGATGAAATCCACCTTGTTCCACGGGAACACCTTTGCCTGGATTGAACTGACAACAGATCATACAGGGACGCACTTTCTGTTTTGCTGCTGCACGTAAATGTTTATTGAACCATAGATTCTGAATGCTGTCTAACATGGCTTTCTCTCCTAAGTGTGCTGGACTATGTGCTGTGTTAATAATTACTTGAACCATAGAGTCGGGGAGGAACCATGTGGCTCTTCCCTTTGTCATCCATCCCTGATCTGTCTGGATCCCTCCTTGTTCAGTCCATTTCTTAATTTCGTCTGGAGTTGCATGTGTCTGTATATCGAGTACATCTAGTGTGGGATCCTTTACTGTCATACAATGTGTCTGTGATGATACTTCAGTCTTTGTTGTGTCCGTTGGAATGTCTATTTGAGTCTGGGCTGTGAGTTTAGCTGTTCGATCTGCCAGGTCGTTACCCTGGGAAATGGTGTCTGTGACTTTCGTATGTGCTTTGCACTTCATGATGGCAATGGATGCAGGTAAGTGTATTGCTTCTAACAGAGCTTGAATGAGACCGTGCTGTATCTTGGCGCCATGAGAAGTTAAAAAACCTCTTTCTTGCCAAAGGATACTGAAGTCGTGAACAACTCCGAATGCATACTGTGAATCTGTATATATGTTTACTTTAAGGTTCTTGGCTCGGATACAGGCTTGGGTCAGAGCAATGAGTTCTGCCGCTTGAGCAGACAGTGTGTCAATACGATGTGTTTCTATGACTTCAGTTTCAGTGGTCACTGCATAGGCGGCCACTAACTCTCCTGTGCTTGTTCTCATACATGAACCATCCACGTAAAGTGTCAGGTCTGGGTCGGGTAACGCAATGTCTGTCAAGTCCTGTCTGGGTTTCGTTACAGTATTGATGACTTCTACGCAGTCATGTGGTGTCGGATCAATTGTGCTCGAGGGTAACAGTGTGGCATGGTTTAATGTGTTGCATCGTCTGATTTCTATGTGCGGCTGAAATAATGTTAGTTCATATCCTGTCAGTCTTGCTATAGTCAAGTGCTGAGTCTGGGTTCGGTTCAGGAGAACTTCCACTGAGTGTGGAACTTGTACTGTCAGGGGATGTCCTAACACTATAGAATCGCTTTGTCTAATTGCTAAAGCTGTCGCTGCAACTGATTTGAGGCACGCAGGCAGAGCCTGGGCTACTGGATCCAATGTACTAGAAAAATAAGCACAAGGCTTGTGGCGTCCTGCTTGATCTTGTGTGAGTACAGATAATGCTGTGCCATCGCGTTCTGTGACAAAAAGTGTAAAAGATTTACTATAACATGGTGTCGCTAAAACAGGTGCTTGACATAAGGCTTTCTTTAATTCGTCAAAAGCTTGTGTGTGTTCCTGAGTCCAAGGGAGGACAGTCGAAGTTGCTGCCTCCTGTGTTGTCAACTGTATGAGTGGTTTAGCCAGATATGCATACTGAGGAATCCATTGTCTGCAGTACGAGGTGAGGCCAATGAAGGCCTGTACCTCTTTCTGTGTCTTGGGTTGTGGCAGATGTGCAATTAACTGGATGCGGTCTGGTGTCAGCTGTCTCCCCCATTTGGACAACAAGTGCCCAAGATCTACCACTTGCTGGGCACAGAATTGTAGCTTCGAAGGGGACACTTTATGCCCCTTTTCGGCCAAGAAATACAAGACAGTCAGTGACGCACGTTCGCAGTCATGTTCGGTCCGTGCAGTGATTAACAAGTCATAAACATATTGAAGCAGAGCAGTGTCAGTAGGCATGTGGATACTGTCTAGTTGTCGTTTCAGGGCTTGACTGTAAATACTGGGACTTTCCGTGAACCCTTGTGGTGCACGTGCAAATTTGAAGCTTCGGCCATTTAAAGAGAATCCGAACAAATACTGGCTTTCCGGATGAATGGGGACACTAAAGAAAGCGTTCTTGAGGTCAATTACAGTAAAGAACGCTGCTTCGGAATTAATGGCAGTCAATAGCGATGAAATATCTGGTACTACTGGGTACTGCGGAATAATGCATTTATTCAGTTCTCGAAGGTCAATCACCAATCGGTAGACTGGTGGTGCATTTGGGTCAGTTCGTTTAAGAATTGGAATGATTGGAGAATTACATACATTGGAGTCAGTTTCTACAACTACTCCTTGAGCAATCAGTTCGTCAATAATTTTCAGTAAGGCTATTACAGCCTCGGGTGGCAATTTGTATTGTCTGATTCTAGGCAGTACAACTCCTTGCTTGAGTGTAACACGATAAGGTGTAATATGCATACAACCTACATCAGTCGGACCTTGTGCCCATAAATGCGCTGGTACATTTTGCAATCTTGGATCAAAATCTCGTAACACATAATGACCTTTGAAGTCACGTAAAAATAATCTCACTCCTTCTGGAGAACAACATATTACAGCTCCTAATGCTTTCAACGTTTTAATACCAAGCAGATTTTCAGGACATGCTTTCGTAAGTAACAAGTCTGTAGTACGGGACTATGGACCAACTGCAGGGGGAACTGGCTTTGACACTTCGTTAACAATAGGCTTTCCTGAAAAACCCAGGGAAACATTCTGTGAGCCTGAGAGGGGTGCCCCTGGAACCTCGTCATGACTGATGGTAGTTCTGCTCGCCCCTGTGTCAATCAAAAACTTTCTGTCTCTCCCTAATACCTGACTATGTACATAGGGACCCTCTTGATCTACAGGAACCTCAATAAGAGGCAAGCCAACCTCCCTCTCTAGGCTGTTTCATGAGTACTGCTGATAATCGGGGTAATCTGGCTGTGCATACTGGTACATTTGCTGTGTGACATGTTGCGTGGCAGCAATAGGTTGGGGTTGGGGTACAGCAACTGTTTGCTGTGTATACTGTGGAGGTTGCACGTTCTGTGGAACATGCTGTGGAACGTGTTCTTGTCTGGGAAGACGCGGTCTCTCTTTCGTTTTGCCTGTAGCAATATTGTGTTTCAAAACCAAACATTCATTTATATAGTGACCTGGCTGCTTACAGTAGTTGCAGTTCCCTTTAACAGGAGCTGCAGGATGACTAGTCTGTGTGGTACCCCTCTTCTGACCATCTGCTGGGACGGACTGGGCAACTAGGACTTTCATTTTTGTATCTTTCATACGTCTCTGTTCATGATCATGTTCTTTTCTAATTCGGTTCTGGTGGTACTGTAACATTTGTAACATTTGGGAAGGGGTATTTGCTTGCCAGGTGCTTTCGACTTTCAATACTCTATTTTTAACTTGTGGTAAGGAATTCTCGACTAATTTAGTTACAAAAAGGTGTGGATATGATTCGCTACTTGTTTTCAGACCACTATTAATAATAAAACATTTCTCGAATCTGGAATAAAAATCACTAGTGTCTTCGTCTTGTTTCTGTTTGCAGGCCGAGATAGCATCCCAGTCTTCTTTTTTAATTGCCAATAACCTCGGCAAGACCTGTACTAATAATCCTGGTAGTGCTTTAGCTTTATCCCCAAGACCCGTACCTGGGACTCGTCCATTTTCTTCTGTTTCTAATTCAGTCCAATTAATCTTTGTATCTCCCACCTCCCATTCTTTCGCTTTCAGTTTTTCGTAAATACCCGCTGGCAACAATACTTTTAACATTTTAAGAATATCAGAATATGTATAATCTCCCATGAGTAACATGTCTTTTAATTCACGATGGAAACCTGCTGGATCTTTATCATGACATGGCACTATTTTCTTCATTTCCAATAGTTCCATTTTGCTTAAGGGTGTGTATACGAATACTCGCTGTAGGCCACCCCCTGTGGTCTGGACGGGATGAACTTCTCGTAAGGGATTCTGTCTGTCTATGTAAAATGGTTGTCTTACTGGGGGTGGAACAGGAACGAAATGTGGAGTCAGGAAAGTTCTGTATTTATGCCGTTGTTCTAGAATGGTATTGATTAAATCGGTACCTAGGCCTCTCCATCTTTTTAGGAGTAATCCTTCCAGTATATTATATAGGGGACCTGGATCAGAATGCTGACTCTCATACAGCGTGATGAGATGCTGGATCATGTACATACCAGCTAATCGCTGTTCGTCTGGGGACAGAGTCAAAAACGTTTGCGCTACTGAATCATCTTTATATATGCTATCATTACCAGCCCATTGGACTGCTGACCGTGCTAATTCCTGATCTCGCATTGTACTAAGTTCATGGTAACCTATTCTTTCTTTCAGTATTTTATCAGTGTCTTGGAAAACCTGTTCAAGAGAACATTGTTCTGGTATGGGAGGAAGGAAACGTTTCTTGCCTTCTAGACGAATGGATCTGTCAAAAGGGTACTGTTTAGGAAGTCTCGCTCTCCCTACATACGCTATTGTTCCTGGCATTTCCTCTGTATCCAATAAATCGTCCTCCTCCTCTGTGGTGTCGTCTCTCTCAGCTTCCCTAGCATTTTCCCTTTCGTGTATTCTTACAATTTCTTTGCGGATTTTTCTGTACATGGCTTCTATACAACCTTGTGTATTATGTTTGCCGTCGGCTATATTGTTACTCCACTTTAACAGTACATCCATTTCTTCTATGCTTGTACCTGGCCGATCTCGTTCTCTTATTAAACAATTTATCAGAAACTGTAAAATCATTCTTTGTGTCTCAACCTTTTGATGTGCCATGGCCTCTTGAATGGATTCTGGTCCCTCCCCTGTTCTAATGAAATTATATATGTTATCTAGATATGTTTCCATATGTGGCAGAAGAACAAAATAGTTTGCAACGCGCCTTAAACGTAATGAATGTAGTACCATCCCGTCTTCGCCGGGTACTGGGTCATATCTGCAATCTGTAACATATTCTTTAAGGGCTGCGAATGACGCTGCCCTGGGCGTACGTAGTAATGCTAGATCTCTAAGCGTTGTTCGTTTTACTTGTGGCGGGGTGTTGGGACCTCCTATTGCGCCTCCTGAAGCGGAAGCTAAAGCATGAACTGGCTGTGTCATCGGTGGAAGTGTTAGAACTGGTCGGGGAGGGGAAGTAGTAATAGGAGCAGGCAATGTTTGTGGCAGCGCAAGGCGGCCATAAGGATTACTAGGGCCAACGGCAGGAGGAACAGTAGCAGGAAGAGTGGGAAGGGTCGTGTCAACCTGAACAGGCTGTTGAGGAACATTATCAGCAGGAGCATTATTAGCAGGTGCAGGTGGTACACGTACATTGGTGTACGCTGGAGCTACATCATCTAAATAAGAGGAAAGGAAAATATCTGCTGCGGTCTGTTTATGACGGAGTTTAGTCGGGACCAATGGTAAAGGCAAGTTACGGGGTGCTTCCGGGGTTGCCATAGGCAAGCCCTCGGCAAGAACTGGATACAGTCCTGTAATAAGTACATTTCTTTGTCTGTCTTGTTGTTCTATTCTGACTCGTTCTCCTTCTTCTAGTAACTTTTTTCTCTAGCTTTTTCGGATTCTTCTCTACTTCTCTCTGCTTTTCGGAGTTCTTTTTCCGTTCTTCTATGGGCTTCTTTACGCCATAATTCTATGGCATCTTTCTGGGATTGTCTGGCTTTCTTTTTCCATAATGCTTCTTCTACTCTCATGATGCAATCGGCATCCCATGTCCCTGAGACAGGCCATCTATACTTTTCTTCCAGACCCTTGGTATAGTCCACCCACAAATCTAGATACAGTATGGCATCTAAGCCATGCTTATTGTACATAAAATGTCCAGGAGTGTCCCTAGGTGGGACGGGAACTGCTTCTTCGAGTATCCCTTTCCTAGTTCCTATCTGACGTAACTTTGAGAACAGTGGCATTATCGGATTGCTTTAAACGTGGACACAGTAAACACAATAATGAATAGCAAAAACAGTCATTCATACCACAACATTAAAACCACATGTAAACATTTCAGACTGATATTACCTGGTACATAGAATACACATAAATACTGAAATCTCGAGTTGTAATACTAGAATACTGAATCACTGAATTTCTAGATGCACTGCTAAAACAGTACAGACCGGTCCCATAAAGAGACACGTCATACCGGGTCCACCGAAATGAACACGTCCAGACCAGGTCTGTGTACCCAGACCTGTCTTGACCGGGCACAAATTATTGTACCCGTCTAGATGCGTTCCCAACAACGGTACTCACCGGGAAGCAAGAACTGAAGGCCTCGGAATCTGGACTGGACTGGACTCTGGACTGCTACGACATCTGGCTGCTACTACGCTTGCGCCTCGGAACAGGTGGGCCTCCGGATACCTCGGACCTTGCTCTCTCGACTAGGGGCTCTGGTCGGGATCCTCCGCATTCCTCACCGCCTCGTCTGGATGCCGGACCGCAGTCTCCGTCTCCTCCGTGGGCCCGAGGGAGATAGCAGGAAAACCCGCAGGTGTGCACGGAGTCCGTCGCAGCTGTAGAAGGATCAAGGCCTGCGTAACATCACCGGCGAGTGGGGAAGGGGGGTCCCTATTCGGGCGCCAAATTATGTGGTAAATATATTTTACCGTATAGTTTCTCCATATAATTAAAAAGACATAAGGATAGCTCAATCAAATGAGAGGCAGAGTCCGTGGTATCTGAGTCATACGGGCTTTAATGAAATGCTTCGAAGCATGGGACATCGGGTTCCATCACCACTCAGGTTCAGGAAGGGACATTCAACATTTTATTAACATCACACATTATATATAGTATAACAGTATACTTGGAGTGAATACAGTAGGCGTAACAGGTGAAAAGAGAGAGATAAGAACACATGTGCGTAACAGGAGGCGTGTAAAAAGGCGTACACATGGGCTTGTACTTGACATGTCAGAGAATCGTCACATGAAACGTCACAAGTGGGTGGATGCATAGAGAAAGTTTGCAGAATCAGCAGAAACTTATGACCTGGATGCGCGCGCAACTGAGCATGACTGGGGGAGCTGGGGCTTTGACTTCTGCACGAGTAGAGGAGACTAATGTCTGGGGTGTCAGAACGACCTGTACATACAGCATATCTGATATCGTATGTTTTTAGGATGTAGTGTCTGGAGTAAAAGGTCTCTCGGGCAGAGGCTGTTCATCACTAAATGCTAGTGCGTGCATATGGATCTTCATGTAGAGTGCGGGGGCCATGGGCCTACCATGGTAACGGGAGCAGTAAATTACTTGCATGGAGACAGGAAGGCAGGGCCCTTTGCTCTGCAGCCGGGAATATGTTTACCTATATCACTAGACTGGAATGTGTTTTCGAGGAGGCTGAGCAGATAACTTGTAGGTCTTGGCAGGCAAACAGGCCGAGCCGGGCACCGCTCGTCTGTGGCAGGAAGTAAGGCAGAGGTCAGGGATGCATACCTAAACGGCAGCTTTCAGAGGCAGAAAAGTACTTGGAGCCTCGTTTAAGGATCTGGCTCGACTAGGCCAGAAAACGTGAAGAAAACGTGAAAGTGTACCATGTAAAGACGTTGGCACCATAGGCCTAGAAGCCTAATTAACAGGATTTTCATGCATGACTGGATAGCTGACATGTTAACGTTGGACGCAAATGTATTTGCGTCTTTCTAGCATGAACAGGAAGGAAGTTACACGACATACAAGTAACATGGTGCAGGGATAGGGTGCGAGTGGGGGACACATTGGCTACCTGAAAATTTCTATTACCTCAAGACTTAGAGGCCAATAATGGTTTTATTGATTTACGTTGTTGGTCTCTGCTCGTCTGGCATTGCTTGTATCTGAGGGCGTTTTAAGCGCCACAGGAATTAAGCCTGTGGCATGGGCAACCTAATAGAGATACAAACTGCTTGTGTAAACTGTCGGAGCCAGACAGCCACTAAGGGCTTAGCTGATAGGGTGGGAGCTCTGTAGACTTCTAAAATATCAGAGAGAGAGGGGGGAGAGTGAGAGAATGAGAGAGAGAGAGAGAATGAGAGAGAGAGAATGAGAGAGAGCAAGAGAGAGAAAGAGAGAGATAGAATGAGAGAGGGAGGGAGAGGGAGAGAGAGAGCGAGAGGAAGAAAGAGGAGAAGAGAGAGGGGAGCTCTGTAGACTTCTAAAATATGAGAGAGAGAGGGGGAGAGTGAGAGAAAGAGAGAGAGAGAATGAGAGTGAGAGAGAATGAGAGAGAGCAAGAGAGAGCAAGAGAGAGATAGAATGAGAGAGGGAGGGAGAGGGAGAGAGAGAGCGAGAGGAAGAGAGAGGGGAAGAGAGAGAGGGAAAGAAAAAGAGAGAGAATGAGAGAGAGAGGGAAGGGGGAAGAGGGAGAGAGAGAGAGAGAGGGGGAGAGAGAGGGGGGGAGATAGAATGAGGAAGAGGGAGAGAGAGAGAGATAGAGAGGGTGAGTGAGTGAGTGAGTGAGTGAGTGAGTGAGTGAGTGAGTGAGTGAGTGAGTGAGTGAGTGAGTGAGTGAGAGGTATTTATTGAAGGGAAAAAGCCAAAATTACCATTCCTCGGAATCGAAGTGCCGCATCTCTCAAAAGTCACACAGGATTTGAAAGGATCACGTTTCTTTATTACTTCATGTGGCAGCTCTACATAAAGTAACAAAGCAGCTCATGTCCCTTGTTCCGTTTGAAAAAACACGCAAGCGAGAAGGAAGGTAACTGCCAGGTGTTACATTGGATAAAATAAAATGCATGGATGATTCGGAGGTATTTTATTGACAGACATTCAGGGTCCAAAAATCAGCTTTGAGTTGAGCTCTGAAGGTCTTTCTGGAATCAAAGTAATTGAATTTTGTTTTCCGGAGAGAAGCCGGATGGGGCCGGGAGAGCCTGGTGGGGGGCGGGAATGCGAGCGAGGGGAGAAGTGTGGCAGGCGAAGCAAATCATGTCCCTGGTTCCGTTTGAAAAAACACGCAAGTGAGAAGGAAGGTAACTGCCAGGTGTTACATTGGATAAAATAAAATGCATGGATGATTCGGGGGTATTTTATTGACAGACATTCAGGGTCCAAAAATCCGCTTTGAGTTGAGCTCTGAAGGTCTTTCTGGAATCGAAGTAATAGAATTTTGTTTGCCGGAGGGAAGCCGGATGGGGGCGGGAGAGCCTGGTGGGGGGGCGGGAATGGGAGCGAGGGGAGGAGAAGTGCGGCAGGTGGATTAGGGAGATGCGCGTGCTTGTGTGGTCACGTGACCCGCTTTTGTGGTCACGTGACTCACATGCACTGTGAAGAAACCGCAGTGGTTTGACGAGTCGATCGAGCCCTTGAATTTTCGCCTATTACATTCGCAAGCGAATGATAATAGGCGAAACCTAAAAACACTTACCAAAACACAACATCCTCTGCTTCAGGCCTCTTCTTTCGCAGGAACTGGAAGTGGATGCTGCAACTCCCTTGACCAATCCTGGCTCTGCTCTACCAGCATGAGAGCAGTGTACTGATTGGAGGGAGCAGCCTCACTTGGTATACCACAGCACTCTAGAGGCCTGCACTTGCTCTAACTCAGCTGTCTCAAGTTAGCTGGGTTAGAGGTGTTCATAGTGCACCTGTGGCTGGCCATCGCAAGATGGCCAGCCAAACATATATGCACACTGTAAACACTGCAGAGACAGCCAATCCTCCTCCCTGCTGCTGTCACTCAGCAGGCCCCGACCCGTCGTGACGCTACATTCGGGACAGGTGGATGAAAAATTCAACGGTAATAAATTACAATTTTATTTTTCATCTCTGGGGGGCTTTTAAGTGGGATGATGTTCCTGCGCTCCAACTGAGGAGCCACCCCTTTGTTCAGCGGAATAGATATTCAGGGACATTATGGACTTTCTTCAGGTCTACATCTTTGGGCCTGGACATATTCGATCTTCTAGGCACATTTTAAATTGTCCCTCATTTCAACCTCTAGTCGTAAGGGTGGGATTGAGATTTTTCGGTTCTTGCCATTTCGAACTCGAATCGGTGTGCATCTCACTCTCCAGTTGGAACATCTTTCTTTCAGAAAACATTTGAAAAGATGGCCATTCTACTGCGGCAACAAATACAGCCACCACACATTAGCTTGCACTTTCACAAAATACACCAAGGGCCTTAGTATGATGTTCAACACTGTATCAGTATGAGAACAGCCCGACCTTCAGTCGGAGGTTCTGCATACCTAATTACAATGCAACCGCACACTGTGCGGTCGAAAACTCAATTTTCCCTACGGGATCATGCGCGGGGACCATAAACCGGCAGTAGCAAAAGCTCCCATAGAGAAATGGGAGTTTGTGTGAATCCCTGCACCATGTGGCAGGCACCTCACATTGCAGGGATTCACAGGGGGCACCATAGGTGCCCCCTTGGTCTCCTTCACCCAGCAACCTCTGGTTGGGGGCCGAGGGGGCACCTATGGTGACCCCTGGGGATCCCAGCCACGTATGACAGGCTCTGTGAGGTGCCTGCCACACGGTGCAGGGATTCAAACAATCTCCCATTTCTCTATGGGAGCTTTTGCACTGTACCTGCCACACGGTGCAGGGATTCACAGGGGGGTACAGGCATGTGGCACATGGTGCAGGGATTCACACAAACTTCCATTTCTCTATGGGGGGCTTTTGTACGATGTGTGCGGTCGGAGGCTTTCCGACCCTCAGCATAATTGGGCCCAAGTGTGCTCAAATACAATCTTTCAATTTGCAGTAGTTACACTTTTTTTTTGCACAGCATGTCAATTTTGGAAAACACAATACATTTGTTTGCCAATAGCTTTTAATTTAAAAAAAAGTAAAGTCATCTAATACCCTTCAGTGAAAATAACGTATTTTTATGTCCAAATTATGCTTTTTATTTTTAATAACTGTATTAATTTTCTTCCCATTGTCAGTCTGTTAACCCTGGTATTATGTGCAATATTCACCAATAGCTTTATGTAGCCATTTTCCACCATCATATTCTAAGAACTGGTTAAAATGCCTACATTCATAAATCCTGTGTGTAGGCTCATACACATTGAAAGCCTCATATTACCCATCACATTCTTATGTGCCCATGATTCAGCGTTATGTTCCATGAGTAGCTTTGCAAACCCAGGTTCAGTTCAGCAGCTCATGACAATCTCATATTCCCAAAAAGCAATACCCAATGCAAACAAACGCTTCAGATAATCCTGTTCATACTCAAATCCCCAAAATAGCATCATATTCCTTCATAATTCCCCAGTTTAGTGGATGCTAAGTTTCAGCCTCAGTGCCATTGTACCTTCTTGTGCCCATGTGCAATATCGTATAACCATGTACAAAGTAACATAGCAAGTAGAACGTATCTGTTGTCCACATAGATACAATCAAAGGGACCTGCATATATTTTAGGCAAAGGGAGGTATGCACTGTCCAGCGCTGGCAGCTTTCACTCTGTGCTACAAAGGCTTCTGCACTGGTGATTCACTATCTGCAAGGCCTAACCAATGCTTAAAGGAAGTGGAGATGCGAAGGGTTTGATAGTACTGGAGGCAAGAACTTTCAACATTCTGGTACAGGCAATATTGCTGTATCTGGGAATGAAACCAGTCATTACCCTGCACCCTTACATGCAGGTGAAGAAACCTAAAAATGACCCCAACCCATGTGTGAGCTGCGAACACCTAAATAGTAACTAAGTATGTAGTATCTAAATGGGATAGATGCCAGGCCTCTCCCTTTGTCCTTGTCCTTTTCATACTCACTCTACCATGTCTCCTTAGCCTCATTTTTCTCACCCTCTGTACCATATCTGCTTCATCTCTTTCTCTGTACCCTGTTCCTCTCATCCTCCTCTCCGCCCTTCCTTTTCTCTTACTTTTTACCACCATTCAACAAGAGTAGCAAAATCATGGGGTAAAAAAGATCTCTTCGGATCCCACAAACCTCCTCAAAGCTCCATACTGCCATAACAATGCATAGGATGGATTCAATCCCAGTAAAGGCCACTAACTATAGAGCAAATCTCTAGACAATTTATGCCAATTTGCATCTTTTAAAGTTACAGACCATTCAATACAAAAACATGATTCTTCCCAAGTACAATCCTAACCAGAAAACATCCACACATAACCTCTAGATTGCCTTGCATTATGTCCACTCACATTTAAACAACTAGAAGTCTAAAAGGCATACCAAAGGAAGGCATGTTAACAGCTAGTAGGTTCATACTATGAAGCAACAAAGAAATGTCAACTATGGTGCCATATCTAAGTGGTAGTGATCAGAACAAAGAATAAGATCCCTTTGACACCAACAATGAAGATGAGGGGAATATATTCATGAACCTGGGAAGACAACAGCTGAAAAAGAAGGCCCTGCTGGAACAAAGAAGTCTTCTAATGCCAGGCTCCTTCTGGAAGGACAGGAATCAAGGATTCCTGACTCCTGCTGGCATCAAGGGGCTGGAACTGCGATCCTTGGGCTACTTGGTCAGCCTTCTGTATCATGATGTACTCTATGGACACCAGCAGAAGGACTCCTAATGGCCAGCTGACCACATATGACTGTGGCGATACAAAAGGGGATGATGGACGCAGCGTTTGAGCAAATCAAACACTCACCCCCAGTCAACTGATCTGGGTTTAATCCATCACCATTCTTTAGCTCACTCCGCCACCCCAGTTCAGACATGACCATATGCAAATCAGTCTGACCCTGTGCCTGATGGGAACAGTCCAGCCCGAACTGCCAAGCCATGTCTTCCCTGGACCGGAAACAAGCATCCTGGGACCGGTTTCGGATTCATAATCCTCATCAGCCAGGCTATCTTGAATCCAGTGGCAAAGTGATAAAGGGACTCACGTCTGAGCATACCCTGCCACACTTAGGGCGAACAAAGCGATACAAAAGGGGATGATGGACGGAGCGTTTGAGCAAATCAAACACTCACCCCCAGTCAACTGATCTGGGTTTAATCCATCACCATTCTTTAGCTCACTCCGCCACCCCAGTTCAGACATGACCATATGCAAATCAGTCTGACCCTGTGCCTCATGGGAACAGTCCAGCCCGAACTGCCAAGCCATGTCTTCCCTGGACCGGAAACAAGCATCCTGGGACCGGTTTCGGATTCATAATCCTCATCAGCCAGGCTATCTTGAATCCAGTGGCAAAGTGAGCAAGGGACTCACGTCTGAGCATACCCTGCCACACTTAGGGCGAACAAAGCGATACAAAAGGGGATGATGGACGGAGCGTTTGAGCAAATCAAACACTCACCCCCAGTCAACGGATCTGGGTTTAATCCATCACCATTCTTTAGCTCACTCCGCCACCCCAGTTCAGACATGGCCATATGCAAATCAGTCTGACCCGGTGCCTCATGGGAACAGTCCAGCCCGAACTGCCAAGCCATGTCTTCCCAGGACCGGAAACAAGCATCCTGGGACCGGTGTCAGATTCATAATCCTCATCAGCCAGGCTATCTTGAATCCAGTGGCAAAGTGAGCAAGGGACTCACGTCTGAGCATACCCTGTCACACTTAGGGCGAACAAAGCGATACAAAAGGGGATGATGGACGCAGCGTTTGAGCAAATCAAACACTCACCCCCAGTCAACTGATCTGGGTTTAATCCATCACCATTCTTTAGCTCACTCCGCCACCCCAGTTCAGACAAGGCCATATGCAAATCAGTCTGACCCTGTGCCTCATGGGAACAGTTCAGCCCGAACTGCCTGCAGGAGCCCTCATTAGGGGGAGGCCTAATTCCTAGAAGCCTCCCCTAAAGACCTTGGAACCGAAGGACTGGCCAGAAGGAGTATTCCCAGTAGTTGGAGAAAGTGAGACTTGGGGCTAGACGTAGGTAAACAGGATTTACCGATTCTAAAATACCAAATTTTACCGATTCGGTATTTTAGAATCGGTAAATCCTATGTAGGTAATAATTTGGTAAAAATTACTGAATCGTTAAGATTCGGTAATTACCGAATCGGTATTTACCGATTCTGTAATTGTCATTCATTCTTATGGGCCTGGAGGCCCATAGGAATGAATGTCAATTACCGAATCGGTAAATACTGATTCGGTAAAATAGGGAAATAAACAAGGGTGGCAGGGTGTCACTTGGACACCCTGTTGCACCCCTGAATAGTGCTGGTGTGCACATGTGGCATACATACATGCCCGTAAGGGCATGTATGTCTGTCACATGGCACAGGTGTAAATGAACAGATTTGCATTTACACAGGAATTCCTTATTTACCACCAACCAATAGTTGGTGGTAAATAACGAATCCTTAAAGGAAAAAAGCATTCTTTACAGTGCTTCCTACATCTCATTTACCGATTTGGTATTTAAATAATGATTTGGTAAATACCGAATCGGTAAATACCGATTTGTTATTTACCAAATTGGTAAATATACCACCTACATAGGAAAAGCCTATTACCGGTCGGTAACGGCCGATTTCGGCCGTTACCGACCGGTAATAGCCTACCTACATCTGGCCCTTGGTCATTTTCTTTCACCTACGAAGGATTGGGAGAAGGGCTGAAGCATGTCCACAGAGGTTGTACCCAAGGCCAGCAAGAAAACCAGGTTGGTCTCTCTCAAAGCTTTTTGGTTCACTTAAAGCAGGCAAAGAATCCTGTGATATTTTGTACTTAAGGGTCATGTAAGGTACCTTGGGACCTGGGCAGTGGAGTGATGGAATCCAGAATGTGGGGTTGGTTGCTAGGGTGGAATGTAGATCTTGGAGGAAAAGGCAGCTGGACCTGACTGGAGACTGGATGGGGTCTCTGCTGAATTACTACTGAATAAACTTGTAATATTTATATTACTACAGGCCTGTCATTCTTGGACGATAAGTGTTCGATACACTTCTACATTTTGACGACGAATGACCGAATCTAACGTATCGGCTGCAGAGACCTTAACCACGTTTACATCTAATCTAGCAAAGTCTCTACATTTGGCAAGCCACTTACAAAACCTTTACATGTGCAGCTGTGGATGGTTTGCGGGGGTGCCTTGTCTCTGGAGCCCCATTGGATCCCTTGTGTCACTGCTTGTTTTCCCTGTGATTGAAGTAAACAAACAATATCCCAACTGGTGTTATTGTATAGACAATTACATATGCTTGCGAAAAGCATTACGTGGACAGAAACAAGGAGACTCAATACGTTTTTGGAATGTGCTCATGGCATCATATAGTTAGAAAACAAGGGAAGAAACACAAATGTAGCAGCACTGTGCAAAAATAAGGAGTTGATTTTGAACAACATAATAGGAGGGAGAGGTCACTCTTGAAGAAATTGCAGGAGGCAGGTCTCACCCTTAGGGCAGACAAATGCAAGTTTGATGTTAAGGAAATAGAATACTTGGGACATTTTGTGTCGCTTCTGGTATTACACCCAAGGCCTCCTTGGTGAATACCATTTGTAATCTTCATGCTCCTCTAAAAAAGGAAGAACTGATAAAGTTTATGGGCATGGCCCAGTTCTATAACAAGTTTGTCCCAAATTTTGCAGGGAAAACATGCTGTATGAGAGCACTACTCAGAAAGCGTTGTGAATCTGCGTAGTCCCGAGAGTGTGGGGATGAGTTTGATTGTATTAAGAAACATCTGAATGAAACTCAGTGCTTAGGAAGTTTTGATCCTGTGAAATTATCTTATTTGATTACTAATGCCAGCTCAAAAGGGGTAGGAGCAGTTTTTTTTGCAGAAAGTTGATAGCAAGGAGAAGACAATTGTATACATCATTGAGAGGTGCTCAATCTAACTATTCTGTTGTAGAAAAGGAAGCTTTGGGTGTTTTCTGGTCTGTGCGTAGATTGAAAAGGTTTTTGTGGGGCAAGAAGTTTAATATTTTAACTGATCACAAACCATGAGGAGAGGTGTTTGCTAAGAAAGGTATTGAATTTGTGTTGCATAGAATACGGAAGTGGGTTATGGCATTACATGAATTTAAATTTGTAATTTCTTCCTTGCCTGGATCCAATAATATCTTGGCGGATTGTCTTTCGAGACTTCGTGATAGTGGGAGTGAGGTGTCTGAGGAAGGTGAGTGGTTTGGTGGTGAAGAATTGGAGGAGGTGGTCAATGTATGCGTGATCAGTGAGGGTTTGATTTTTGAAAGTGAGTGCATGGAGTGTCTGGTCAATGAGCAGGTCTTGCAGAAGGCCATGCCCATGGTTACAGGTGGCTGGTGCGAGAAGAAGGAGTGTGAGGTGGAGCTTAAGGGATATTGACAGATCAGGGAGGACTTAGCTGTGGTGAATGGTCTTCTCGTGCGAGGCAGTTAGTTGGTTTCCCCACATAACCTGAGAGATGAATTGATGAGGAATGCTCATGCCAGTCACATGGGTATAGCCAAAACAAAGGAAAAGTTTAGAGAGGCTTATTGGGTATGGCTCTGGACAGACATGTAGAAAGAGTGGTTCATTAGTTTGCAGAATGTGTGTAGAGTGTCGGAATTTTGAAATGCAGAACACAATCAATGGTTGTGAGGGTGCAGGCTAGTGGTTCGTGGTCTGACAATGCAATTGGCATATTTGGTCCTGTGAGGTTGAAGTCACATTGGCCAGTCATCAACGTTGTTAATTCTATTGAATCTGAAGTGGTGATTGAAATTTTGGAGGAGCTTTTTGAGCACGAAGGATTCCCTTTGTTACTGTTGTCGGACAATGGTGTTCAGTATACTTCTAGAGTGGTGGAAGAATTTTGGAGTGCCAGGAGTATTAAGCATAAGATAACGGTGCTAAATCATTCACAAAGTTATAGTGTGGTGGAAAGGTTTGCAAGAGTTCTTAAGGAAACTTCATAACAAGCTGTTGTCTCTGGTGAGAATTGGGAGTTAGCCATGGAAAAAAAGAACGTGAGGATAGCTTCATGTTGCATTCCTTGACTGGCGACACTCCTTTTCATTAGTTTAAAGGCAGGGTCGCAAACATGGAAGTGACTCCCTTGTGGGTGTCTGTAAAGAGAGGTTTGGTGGATGATAAGGTGGGCAGCACAGGAAGTTAAAGAAAGAGAGAAAAGGAGGAAATGGGAAAAAGGAAAATCTGGTATGATAAGAGAAAGGCAGTGAAAAGTACTGCTGTGAATGTTGGAGATTGAGTTAAGATTAAGTCCCGAAAGAGAGACGGGTGTATGTCCAATTTTGGTCATCTTTTAGCGTTATTAAGATTTTTTTTAAATACTGAGAAAACCAATGACCTCAGGATTTGGAACTTAACACTTTCTGTACTGTACTGTACTGTACTGCATGACGAGCTGAGCTCGGCATGAGCATGGAAGGGGTTAAACAGCTCGTGGTGGTCCTAGCTTGGATAAACCTGCCACACAGGGGAGGTCACCAGACCACTTCGTACTAGAGAGTTCCTCTTCACTTACAAGATTATTTTTTTTTATGCAGGTGTTGCATCATTTCTGAATAAGTGCCTTTAATTTTCCACTTCTTAATTTGTCATTTACATTTATTATATATGTATAATGGGGAAGGTGATGTGATGTCTGTACTTATGTGCCATGTAAGGTACCTTGGGGCCTAGGCCGTGATGTGATGGAATCTAGAATGCGGGGTTGGTTGGTAGGGTGGAATGTAGATCTCAGAGGAAAAGGCAGTTGGACCGAACTTTACTGTGGATGGGGCCTCTGCTGATTTATTACTGAATAAACTTGTAATGTGTCATTCTTGGGAGCGTGGCGGCAGCGTGGCAGCAGCATGGCGGCCCTCTCCCATACCACTAAAGTCCTAATCAGGCCCTAAATCTGATGGTAAAATCTTAGAACGGGTGAGTCGGTAAATAGAAGTGCCTCGCAAAGGGACCGTGGGAACTACAAAGTCCTGCTTTGTCCCACTTACAGCTTTTGAAACCAAAACTAATGGCCTCAGAAGGAGCTCAATGACAATGTACCCAACTTCGACAGACCCTTGATGGACACAGTTAGGAACTTACCCCACTGAAAGTGTTTTCCTTTTATTTCAGGAACTAAGCCAAAAGGCAAAATCATGGACAATCTGCTTGGTGTATCTAATCTCCACCCCATTGCAGTCAGCCTAAAAATCAAGCCCAGATCCTGCATGGAGCCATGAATTATTGTTTTTCAATAGAACTTTGCTTTTTGAAGCTGCTTTTGCCTAAAATTGTTCTTTCTGTAGCAGAGAGCAAAGATTCCTATGGGCTTAATGTGGTAAAAGCCTGTCACATTTCATGCAGATTCATCACAGAGCACCAAACTTTTTAGCACAGGAAATCAATTTTGCCCACCTTTTCATCTTTACCCCCCTTGATAGATCTATATGAAAATGTGACATGCCAATGGAAGACTAAACTTGCTAAATAGCTGCCAAATTGAATGTGGATTCAACACATTATGTCATAGTTATTAGCAAAAGAACACATTTTAAAGCCCCCACCCATCTTAAAAGTGTCCCCTTGATGAATCTGCACTAATTTGAAAATACAAAAAGAAAACTAAACATGCTAAGCAGCTGC
Source organism: Lissotriton vulgaris (assembly GCF_964263255.1). Classification (NCBI taxonomy): domain Eukaryota; kingdom Metazoa; phylum Chordata; class Amphibia; order Caudata; family Salamandridae; genus Lissotriton; species Lissotriton vulgaris. The sequence goes on from NC_141697.1 coordinate 1,132,688,057, forward strand.
TAAATTTCTAGCAAATTCGCCCAAGAACACTGAAGTTATGGGTGCTTCAAAAATACAGCTTTCCAACTGTCAATATATTTCTAATATTTGACCTCTTAAAGCCCAACCTGCGCACCTTTTCAAGTGCTAATTTGTCTACAAACCATCAAATGCACAATCTCGATTACAAGCAAGGCCGGACTCGCCGTAGCAGGCATCAGGCATTTTCCTAGTGGGCTGGAAGGGTGGGGGCCTGTTTTAAAGAGATAGGGGCCGTTTTTTTGTTACTGGGGGCTGGTTTTGTAGTAGTGCTGCAATATCGGACCCCTTTAACAAATGCAGCAGAAGTGCTTCACACTAGCACCCTGTCCCATGACACTAACACCTCCCCTCGGGGACCAGACCGACTGAATTTCCAGGGCTTGTTTGTGTCCCCAGTCCAGCCCTATATACAAGCTCCAACTCTATGGCAAGTTGGTGTAATTCTGTTCAGTCTTTTGTCTATTTGTTTATATTGAACAGCAGAGAACCCCCTGCGAATTAAAATGGAAAATCACAGGTTTGGGACTCTCATTTTTGTTGTCCAAGGCCTGATGGATCTCTGAAAACTTCCAATGACCGAAGTAGGTGGAAGTTTTCTTATATAGTTTGGGCTTATCTTTCAGACCTTCCCTGCGGATCCTATTAGGTTACACACTTTATTACACTGCCCTGATGCTCCCATCGGCGACACCGGCTAATACCGATGGTCGACACTAAGTCCCTATCAGAAAACCTCAACATAGTTTCCCTGAATGTTAAGGGTCTTAACCACCCGGTAAAGAGACGGAAAGTCTTTGAGTACCTCGCTAAATCAAAAGGGGATATCCTCTTATTACAGGAAACCAAACTTTTGGAAGAGGACACACGATTCGTTAATCTACATTGGATCTCGCACACACTTTGCTCCCCAGCTGTACACAAGAAAGGTGGAGTGATCACTCTGATTGCAAAAAAAACCTAACCTATCTGTTGTTTCACACACGCATGACACGGAGGGAAGGCTGCTCGTCACACATCAACTAAGGGACGACGACCCCATCCATGTAAATGTATTTGAGCTTATATAGCGCACAGCTACCCGCAGTGGCTTTCCCGGTGCTTGCTTAGAGAACCCGTCCTGGTATTCCCCTGTGAGATAACCCCGGCAGGGTATCCACAAGGTGAAATCCAGGCATCCCGCCGCGAGGGGCCGTTGCGGAGATTAAGCAAGCTATTACCCAGAGTCGCAGAGTGTGAACCCGTGAGTCGAGAAGGCACCGGAGCGAGAATTATCGAGTCCGTGGAATTTTTTTTTTAGCCCAAGACCCGCCGAGGCGGTGAATTGAACCCTGGTCCAGGGCCGATCTCAGCTTCCGGGTCTGCCGCCTCTAACCCCTGAGCCACACTTCTCCACAATGTTGTGAATATATATGTCCCCAACTCGGACGTTCCGGAATTCTGGGATTCGGTCTCCCGGGCCATAGAAAATATCCCACAAGACGACCCGCTAGTGGTAGGGGGTGATTTTAATCTCCCTCTGGACCCAATACTTGATCGACCGTCTAAAGGCTTGTTTCATCCTTCTCGCTCACATGAGGCACTCACGCGCTTCTGCAACCGATCTCTATTAAAAGATTCTTGGCGCCTCCAAAACCCTAATGGAAGGGATTATACCTTTTACTCTGCCCCACACAACTCATACTCTAGAATTGATTTTATCCTTATCTTGAGCTCCTCATTGAAGAAACAGATATTGCCCTGAAACTAGTCTCTGATCACGCATGTATCAGTACCAAACTTGCTGGCTCCCACTCGATCCTACACCCTAGAAGATGGTGCTTCAACGAAGATATCCTAGCTGACCCTGATAACAAACAGCAAATAGTTGACACCATAGAGTAATATATCTCATTGAATGCCTCGCCCGAAACAGCTCCCTCCACTATGTGGGACGCACTTAAAGCCACAATTCTGGAAGTTATCTTTAACATCAGAGCCAGAACCAACAAGAAACTAAATAAGGATCTGGAAAACCTCGAACAAGATATTAAGAACTTAGAAGCCGCCCACAAGTCCAGCCCTGACAACACAGCAGCCCTTGATCTCTTAGTCAAGTAAAGGTATGAATACAACATTATCACTAGCAAATCAGCCGGTGTCTGGATCAGTAGATTCAAAGCTCTAAAGTTATGTGATGGGAACAAGGCTGGAAAGCTCCTCGCTTCTTATCTTAAACACAAACAGAGGCTGACTACTATAGCCTCAATCAAGGACCCCGCAAATAATATTCATACAAAGCAGGCCAAAATTTTAAACACCTTCAAATCCTTTTATGAGGACCTGTACAAAAACGATCTGACCCTCAAAAAAGATGCCTGTGTTAGCTACTTGGAATCCTTGAATCTCCCTAAACTATCGGATGAGGAGAGTGCCCACATAGGCTCCCCCATCACAAACACAGAGGTCTTATCTTCCATCAAAACCCTTAAAAGTAATAAGGCACCCGGCCCTGACTGGTTTTCCACGGCCTTCTACAGGCCTTTGACAAACAACTTACCTCCACCCTTCAGACACTCTTTAACTCAGTTGCAGCCAGTGGCAGCGTCTCTCCTTCCATGAGTGAGGCTACCATTATCGTGATCCCCAAAGACAGTAAAGACCACCTTTTAACCAAGAATTATCACCCCATTTCATTGATAAATCTAGATTGCAAAATGTATGCTAAGATCCTGGCAACTAGACTCAATGACTTGCTCCCCAAACTGATCAGCACCTCAAAGGTAGGGTTCTTAAAACATCGGATGTCAAACGATAATACCAGGCTATTGTGTCATATCCTAGAAAAAGCCAAGACTTCCCCCGCTCCACTGGTTGCCATAACTTTGGACGCCGAAAAAGCCTTTGTCAAGGTTTCTTGGGCCTTTTTACAGCACTGCAAGCAATCCTTCAACAGGTCACTCATATATCAAAATGGTAACGGCCCTATACTCTTCACTGTCCGCCAGAATCGCCATTAATGGCACCCTTTCTAACCCATTCCGCCTGTACCAAGGCACTAGACAAGGTTGCCCTCTCTCCCCTGCATTGTTCCTCCTGGCCCTTGAACCCCTTCTAACTAACATCAAGCGCAATAGGGAAATAGCGAGTGTGACTTTTGGGGAATCTCAGGTGAAACTAGCGGCATATGCCGATGACATTTTAATCGCCACAGAAGACCCTGAGAACTCCATAAAAGCCCTTATGGCATCGATTGACAGATACTCAGCCCTCTCCTGATACAAATTGAACCAGGAAAAATCGGAGGTCAACCCCCTTAATGTGCACACCACCAGAGAAGTCCTAGGTGACTCTAGCCTGACATGGCAAAGTGGCGCTATCAAATATTTAGGAATCGAATTTGCTGATTCCCTTCTTGAAACGATTCGCCACAACGAGACCACTACCCTAGACAAAATCAAACGACTCCTGGATGGTTGGTCCCCTCGTTTTATCACCTGGTGGGGACGAGTTGAAACCATCAAAATGATGATTTTCCCCCTGGTCAACTACCTCATCACCATGCTGCCGCTCACTCTTTCTGGGGAATTTCACCACAGACTGGACACACTGATATCCACCTTCTTATGGCAGGGGAAAAGAGCCAGAATCAGCCTAAAAAAACTGCGCCTTGACAAGATCCAAGGTGGGGTTATCCTAGCGAACTTCAAACTTTACCAGACTGGTTTCCTTGCCAAGCAGGGCTCACACTGGCTGGTGCCACAACCAGGATACACCCCAGTGTGGCTCACGATAGAAAGGGCCCTCTTCCAATTCCTTGACCCCACTTCCTTCCTTACCATCACGCTGCGCCCCTCCATCTGTTCAGGGCCCATTTTTAAGAATGCAAAAGCAGCCCTCCTACAAGTAAGCAAGCACCTACCACATCAGTTTAAAAGGTCAAAATGGGAATCTCTATGGTACAACCCTACATTGACATACAAAGGGAAACCTCTACATAACGAAACTTGGGTTGCAAAAGGGATATTCTTTCCACACCAACTTTCTAACGATTCCGGACCACTCTCCTTTGCTGAAGTGCGATATAGATATGACCTTAGGGAAATAGAGGTTTACAACTTCTTGAACGTCAAGGTGGCAATTTCCAAAGCGAAACTTAACAACAGCACTCCATCCCTTCCTGGCTATCTAGCTACCCTCAATAAGCTAGGCTACCAAGTCTCTAAACTATACAAGCTGATGCATCCGCAAAAGTCTAACCTCACTGAACCTTTATGACTTTTTTGTGAATCATACTCCTCTACACCAATCTCAGAGGTGGAGAGGGCCAGAACGTGGGAATCCACCACACAACACAAAGTCAGCCCTACTCACTCCCAGACTAAACTCTGGCTCCTCCACAAAGCCTTTTGGACCCCCAAACGGCTCTTCTTGCATAACGTTAGGGACGACGATACATGCTGGAACTACACAGAAGAAGGAGGCAATCTCGAACACTTAGTATTTAAATGCGCCTGTGTTACAAACTATTGGGATAGAATTTTTTAGTTCATTAACAAGGTGCTCTCGATCTCCCTACCACGAGAATTTTCCACCCTTGTATTGGGCTTTGCCAAGGCTGCAATACTTAATGATAACGATAAGGCCTTGCTTGACCTCCTACTCACTGCTGCTGTTAAGATAATCCTGAACAATTGGAAGGACACCCGCAAGGCATCCTTTCCGCATTGGCTTAATTGGGTCTTCTACTTAAGAGGCGCCGACAACACATCACTCATGAACACCCCTTGGCGTCCCCCCCACAGAAAAATGTGGACCTCGCTAGATGACTACTTTAACCTCCACAAACCTCCATAATCACCCGTGCTGCCCATTGGTTTTTTTGCGCTCCTTCACCCCTTCCTCTAGTGGTAGTGTGTGTCGATTCCATACCTGTAATGTTGCCTCCAAACACCAATGTTTATCTGCATCAATATGCCTGATTTACCGTATTATTATTATTATTATTATTTGTTTTAATTGTGATTTCTACTTCCTGTGATGTCAATATATCGTGATCTTGTATTTTCTTATGATTCACAGTCTGATTTCAGTCTTCCTTTGTTATAAGTTATGTATGTAATGCCATTCTTTTGTTGAAACTCCTAATAAAAAATGTTGTAAAATTTTAAAAAAAAGGAAAGAAAAAAATACAAAAATGCCTTTCCTATTGAAATTATGACTCAACTATAACTATTCTTGCAATATTTATTTATTTATGCGATTTTATATAGCGCGAACTTTACCTGAAGGTGTCAGAGCGCTTTACATAAGAACCAGTTGAGAAACATAAGGACTTAGGATTACATGCGTTACATAAAGGATACAAACAGAAAAAATTGCAAATGTACAAGATGTAAAGTCACACAAGGAGGAGATACAAATGGATATACTCTAAGAGTCACATAGGAATGGTAGATAGTACAAAGGTCTACTGCATATACTAGTGATTATAGTTATCTCTATATACATGGGGAAGAGATACAAGTGGATATACTCTAAGAGTCAGATAGGAATGGTAGAGAGCACAACGGTCTACTCCATATACTAGTGATTAGAGTTATCTCTATATACATAGGGAAGGGATATGACTGGATATACTCTAAGGGTCACATAGAATGGTAGAGAGCACAGCGGTCTACTGCATATACTAGTGATTAGAGTTATCTCTATATACATAGGGAAGGGATATGACTGGATATACTCTAAGAGTCACATAGGAATGGTAGAGAGTACAATGGTCTACTGCATATACTAGTGATTAGAGTTATCTCTATATACATAAGGAAGGGATACAAATGGGTATACTCTAAGAGTCACATAGGAATGGTAGAGAGTATATAGGTCTACTGCATATACTAGCGATTAGAGTTATCTCTATATACATAAGGAAGGGATACAAATGGATATACTCTAAGAGTCACATAGGAATGGTAGAGAGTATACAGGTCTACTGCATGTACTAGTGATTAGAGTTATCTCTGTATACTCAAGGAAGGGATACAAATGGATATACTCTAAGGGTCACATAGGAATGGTAGAGAGTACAAAGGTCTACTGCATATACTAGTGATTAGAGTTATCTCTATATACATATATATATACACACATAGTAGATTTTCTCAGGCAGCGTTCCATTAAGTGGGGTCAGAGGGAGGACGCAGTCACAGCCCCAAGGGAGGGTGGGAGGGATACAAGGGTATGGAGAAAAGGCAAAACAAAAAAGGGAAGAAACATTTGAGGATCGTCAAGGGGGAAACGAGGGAGAATAGTACAAGACGAGGCTATGGACAAGATGGCGGGTCAGGGTCCAGAGAAAAACGGCCGAGAGCAGCAGTAAAATGGCGGCCAGGACAAAAGAAAAAGTAAAGAAGTCCATGAGAGTCACATAGGAATGGTAGAGAGTACAAAGGTCTACTGCATGTACTATCACCACTAGTGACAAATATATTTATTTTGAAAAGTTAGTAAAATGGGATATTATCATTAAACTCACTACAATTTTATTACATATTGTTTAGTCTAGCATTTCCTCTGTAAATTTTACGTTCTGTTTAGGATTAGGTATGCATGCGGGTGGTCACATTTTGTGTCCCCGCTGTATGCTTGCACTCTCAGTTCCTGCATGGCATTGAACTTAACAGTTCATGCCGTGCAGGAATGTGCTATGGTGCTCCCACTGCGGTGCCTTTCTGAGGCTCAGATATAAGTCTTTGAAAGGCCCGGATGCTGTAGGACCGCCCGATCTGTATTCCAATCAAAATACGGCGGGCGGGCGGCCAGACTACGGGTTTGGTGTCCTGGAGCGGGGCGCTGGCGTTGTGGCCAGCTCCAAGTCTGCCAAACTCATAATCAGGCCCTCAGTGTTTCACAAAGTGGTAACCCAATTCTGTTTAGAATAAAAGCTTTTCAAGCGAATTTGCATTACGTCATAATTGTATTGTATTATATAGTGATCTATATAGCGCTTTTCGATCTCTTTCCAGGCCCAACGCGCTTCCTTTGTTGTCGAGTAAGTAGCAACTCACTATATTCCATATATATGGTGCTTGGAAGCCCTGACCTGGTCATGAACCATCGGGTTCCACTTCCTGGGCGCCCTGGTTGTAGTTTGGTCAGAATGGAAACAGTTTGGTGCCCTGCATGAGACTTGGAAGGGTTTTGACAGTTGTTTTTGTTTGGTTAATTTATTTTTGGTCTACAACAGTAGATTTTTTTTGCAGCTCTTTTTTCAGAGTGGCCCTGGTGCTGCCTACGCGCAGCTATATTGCCGTTTCAGCTCTCAGACAGTGACAAACTGCACAGGAAATGAAAGAAGAACAGGCGAACATGAAGATAATAGCTGCGGCGTTTCAGACATTAACCAATAACACACACACAAGGCAAGCACGGCAGAAACAAATTGATGTCTCACTGCTATAAAAATAAGTAAGCCCACTAGACTGCTTTTATTAATTATGATCTCACAGGGGGCGAAATTGTTTTCTTCCCTGATCACGGGTAATGTAACAGAGTTTTAAAATATTAAGTTAAGTGCTGTGATGTTGCTAGGAACAGGGTCTGATGTTTTTTAGTCAACGCATGTTTCTGGTTAGATTATGTAATTTATTTTTTAGTTTTCTAAGTATCAGGAGTGTACTCTGCCTAAGGAAGGATATATGGAATTCATTTATTTAATTTCTAAAATATATTGCTGGAAAATTTCATAAACATAAATGACAACAATAAATAATATTAACTATAGGTTTTTGGGTCAATATTCAAGTCTTACATAACTGTATGGGCAGAAGGGAGGAATTACAGGGGAGGAGATAAAATGGCAAAACACCAAAGCCATTCTCAATGCAGGAGTCTCAAGGCCTCACTTTGTATGGGCGACCGGGACCCAGCCTTAGGACACCAACATCAAGAGGCGTGCTGGGCTTTGCCTGCACATAGGGCAAATAGCAGTCGGAATAGATCCAAAGGAAAGTGTTTTTAATAAAAAAAATTCAAACATAGGCTGCAATTGTGTTCACCTCGTGAGTAAATCTCCTTATTCTTCCTACCTTCTCCCTCCCATTTATTTGCACATTTCATATGCCTAGCTGAAAATAAATGCAAGGAAGGCTTTCCATGGTTCCATGACAAAATATCATGGTAAAATATGAATATAATTGACAAAAATATATTATTATAAATATTGTTTACCACAATATTGTATGCCCATACTTATATTGGAAATGAAAAAAAAAATGTAAAAAAATAATTGTGGACAGTAATATCTGCTAAAAACAGGCAAAAATATTGTTTTTCTTACATACAGTTTAAATTTGTTAATATAATATATGTGATATATTATAGATATGTATTCATATATGGAGAAGTGTGGCTCACTGGTTAGAGGAGGCAGACCTGGAAGCAGAGGTCAGCCCGGGACCAGGGTTCAATTCCCGGCTCGGCGGGGTCTTGAGTCCTAAAATGTCCATGGACTCGACAATTCTCGCTCCGGTTCCGGTGCCTACTCGATTCACAGGTTCACACTCTGCGACTCTGGGCAGTAGCTTGCTTAATCTCCACAACGGCCCCTCGCGGCAGGATGCCTGGCTTTCACCTTGCGGATACAGGATGGGTTCCCTAAGCAAGCGCTTAGAAACCGCTTGGTGATTTGCGCTATATAAATTCCTGTACATTTACATTTACATATAAATGTAATATAAAGCATAGTAAATAAATTCACTAATTACATATATTACCTACTGGCAGTCGCCAGTATGTATTTATAGTTAGGACCATGTTTCCATCGGAAAAGTGTTTTTTGACTTGCCTATACCTTTGGCGCTGTTTGAGGAATCTTAACAGAATTTTCTCATAAAAGTGCCCAGTGATTCTAGTTGTGCATGGAAAGTTTCGGAGTGACTCGTCAAGCAAGGGCTGAGAAAATATTGGGGGGGGGGTCAAAAAAGTGCACTTCCAATGTTAATTCCTATAGCGACTTTGAACACAACTACAGCCCGAACTGCTGGACGGATTTGCACCGAATTTGGCAGAAAGGTAGATTACCCTTTCAGTTATTTGGTGTAAATCCATTCAGTAGGGTGCTAGAAATTAAAGGAAATCCAAATTTGTATATCTACTACTGCAAAGCCTTTGCAAATAATGATGAGCTGGTGCAGAGATCTGCAGAGCTGTGACTGGCAGCCAATACTTCGACCAGGAAGGGCTAGCAGCCATCTGGGACTCCTGAATAAAAATGCTGAAAAAAAGAAAAAGGGGCAGGGTACGAATACCCTATCCCCGTAGCCTTGGTCCTGGGGTTCCAGAAGGACCCCGGCAGGGCAAAATAGCTATATATTTTTTAATTCATGGCAAAATGTTGCTCTGAATTAGGGGGGGGGTGGTGGTATCCTGCGCTTGCTTTCAATATTGCACCCAGGTGGGCCAGAGCATGCTGAGTTTAATTAATAAAGAGGTGGGCTTACAGGCCCACCACCTACTAGGGATTATCTGTGCACCGGGGACCACTAACTCCCTGGGGCTTATGTTTTACTAATGTGGGGGTGCACTCAGACCCCCCAAGATCCCGAGGACCACATCACCTCCCTGGGGCTAAAACACGCAGACCCCCGGGGACCACCACCTCCATGGGGCATTCTATTTTCTTTTGTTTTTTAAAGGAGGGGGGCTATGCAGCCCATTTCCTGAGCCGTTCTCTGCACCAGGGACCACCACCTCCTTAAAAATCAAATGTGGGGGCAAGACGCCCCACTCCAAGAGCCATACATGGCCCTGGGAACTGCCACCCCCTGAATCTATGCCTGAAAGGGTATCGTTTTGACTTATGCTGGGTGCTCCCTTGTATCTGGACAAAGCTATTCCTCTCTAAGGAGCTCTAATGAGAGCGAAACCAATGTCAGGGTTTGCTTTTGTTAATTTTAGGTTGGCTTGGTTGGTATTTTACTAATTCAAAGCTGTAATACAGTGCCTGAAGTGACAAAATGGTTTATGTACTTTTACAGCTCAGCGGGGATAGCACTGTCCTAGTCCTATGCTTAAAAACTTTGATAGAAAGGCAGAAATTTGAGGTGAGCAGATTTAGTGTCGCTGGTGTTGAGGGTGCTCTATACAGGAGCTGCTTTCCACCTAAACTTGAGAACTACCCAGAGTTCTCGGCTTCTTTTTGCAAACTTTATGCGTCAGTCTATGCCTGAAAAGGTATTGTTTCGACATATATGTAAATATATATATATATATATATATACATATATAAAAGCTCCCTTGTTTGCACCTACTTCGCGCACTCAAGGACGGGTGCTTCCGCGGATGGTGCCTTCCGCAATGAATTGGAGCTCTGTCTCGCCTCGTATTTTCAAGAAAAGAGGAAGCACTCTCAGGAACGGGTTCACAGTTTTTATTTTAAAACCCACAGCGACCAGACGCGGTTCGGCGTTTTGCCTTTATCGATGGTAAAGTGCGTGCCTGAGGCAGCCATTTTTATTTTACACATGCACATGTAGTGTTTGACATAGAAAGAGGACATACCTGCGGAAAGTATGTGCGCCATCTTGGCATGGTCATGTACACACATTTACAACCAGTAATCCATCATGGCATCATTATAGACGAACAAGCAATTATAGTCCATCCTACTGATTCGTTAACATTATATGCAATCATCACAATGTTACGATACTTTGTAATAACGTCCTCTTTCTATGTCAAACACCACGTGTGCGTGTGTAAAATAAAAATGGCTGCCTCAGGCGCGCACTTTACCATCGATAAAGACAAAACGCCGAAACGCGTCTGGTCGCTGTGGGTTTTAAAATAAAAACTGTGAACCCGCTCCTGAGAGTGCTTCCTCTTTTCTTGAAAATACGAGGGGAGACAGAGCTCCAATTCATTGCAGAAGGCACCATCCGCAGAAGCACCCGTCCTTGAGTCCGCGAAGTAGGTGCAAACAAGGCAGCTTTAATTCATGACCTCGCGCACCGCTGCCCGGAAAACTGCAATCACTATGTGAGAGACAAACTAGCGAAACGGTTGGACGAAAGGGGCCGAAATCCGGAGACCCTCTGGATTTCCAGTGTACTCATTGAGAGAACTACGGAGTTACGATGTGTAGTAACTCGGAGCGTTGTGAGGCGGCGCTGGAAGTTTTCAAAAAAAGACAAACCACGAGTGTGCCCAGCGCACAAAAAGATGATCGGATCGTCACCTCGCTGGCAACCCAATTTTTGGCATTGGAGAGGCTGAATGAACGCGAAATTCGCAAGTGGTGGGAGGGCACTTCCCTGCAAAATTATGTGGAGGTCAACAGAGTGCCGCGAGGCCTCCGCATCTATACCATTCCGGCCTATGAAAATCCAGATCCCAAATTGCTTGAAGAATGGGCGGAATTTACAGCGCACTCTTGCAAGGGGATGTTGTTAATCCTGATTAAATTCGAGTGGAGCGATCATGAACAAACAAAAAAAGACATTAACGACTTGGAGACGGAAATTGCTAAAGACGAAAATAAAACAAGACAACAAGAATTAAGAGAACAAATGATCAAACGCCTGAAAAGTTATGAAGGCAAAATCAGAGCGAGGAAACAAGAGAAATTTGCATGTGATGAGCGCGACTACGCTCAAGGAAGAATAATCACCTTCGCTAAAAGGTATGATGCCCCACGGAAAGCGTTACAAGAAAAGGCGAAACAAAAAACAACAGTGCAACCCGAAACATCGGAGTCGGAGGTAACAACTCCAGAACTATCGGAGGAGGAAAATGCGGATGGCCAGGGGAGCACAATACAGAGCTTTCCTTTTCAAGACGAATTCCGCGTGGTGAGACAGTCATTCCAAAAAGCCAGGGGCAAACCACCAGACCAAAGAAAGGCAGGCCAACGAGGAGGGGTGGCCAGTGGCGAAAAAGGTCGACAATCTCCACCAGTAACCAGGAGCAAGAAGAAGCTCTACAAACGCAGGTGAACGGTGAAGAACAGAATGAAGGTGAGAATCTAACCATTATTAACTTGACCTCACGACCATTATCCCCAGTTGAAGAGAAAGTCCTAAAACTGGGGTTCTCCTTTTGCCCTCAGAAGAATTTAGAATACACACAGACTTGTATTGACTTATTCAAGTTCATAAGGAAGCTCAAACTTCATAAATTCTTTAAAATGAAGCCGAAAAGGGAAAAGACCCATAAAGAATCCTTCTTAGCAACAGACTTGTTGGTGGGCCGTGACCTGGCAGGTATGCAAACACTCGAAGATCTGAGTAATGAAAACGATCTAGTTATCGAACAACGAGTGAATGTAGGAATAGTGGGGGTAGAACAGGAAAGTGCCCTAACCACGTTCAAACCTGTATCAACGTTCCAACCACAGATGCCAATTGATATTATTGACACTTTTTCCGATGTGGTCACGAAAGAACTTATGCAGATGAGACACAGAAAACGGGGGAGACCCAAGAGACGGAACATCTCCTATGAACAGATTCAGGCTTTGGAACAACTAAAAAATGATAACACGATGTGTACAAGCCCTCTGATAAGGGCGGTAACGTAGTGATTCAAACCTACGAGGCATACAATAAGGAAGCCTTCAGACAATTATCAGACGAGTTGTCATATGAAAAAACAAATAAAAGTGTGTACCTCACTAGCATTAACAACTGTCATGTGTTACTTAAAAACTGGTATGAAAAAGGCATGATTGTTACAGAGGAATATTTGTTTCTGAGGATTTTGAACCCTATTGTTCCTTGTTTTTACCATCTACCAAAGGTGCACAAAAATGCACTAGAACCACCAGGGAGACCGATTGTTTCCTCACAGTCGAGTCTTTTAGAGCATATTTCCATTTACATTGACCATTTTCTTTCAGAATTTGTAATGTCATTGAGGTCTTATGTGAAGGACACGAGAGACTTTGTTAAAACTATTGATGCGATGCAATGGCGGGAGGGCGATGTAATGATTGTAATGGACATCACAAGCCTATACACATGCATTGCGCATGGAGATGGCATTGAAGCAGTAAAGTACTTCCTGCAAAATAGACCAGTCAAATTCACAACTCATAATGAAATGGTCTTACAACTGCTGGAATTTAGTCTGAACAATAATATTTTCTTGTACCAAGGGCAATACTATCGCCAGGTCTCTGGGACCGCGATGGGCACCTGCTTCGCCCCCAGCTATGCAAATTTATTCGTTGGCTGGTGGGAGGAGCAGGTGGCCTGGGCGGAGACCAACCACAACTGGACCAAAAATATTGTTACCTGACATCGTTACATAGACGATCTCTTTGTAATCTGGAGGGGGTTTATAGAAACAGCCATGGAATACGTAGACAGACTAAATGATAACATGGTACATTTTACTGCTGAAATGAGTGCCTCCGCAGTACATTTTCTAGACCTGGAGGTTTGCATAACAGATGGTGGTATCCATACTAAACTGTATCGCAAGCTCACAGCGGGCAACTCAATATTGCACGCACAGAGTAGTCACCCCCCCAAAACTGATTAGGAGTATTCGATTCGGAGAACTCCTACGGATTAAAAGGAACAACAGTAGTTGTAGACTACCAGAAACACACACTGGAATGCATCAATAGATTTCGAGCACGAGGCTATGAAGAACGCACCTTGCAAGAAGCATTCAACAGGGTCAATAAAATACCTAGGAAACAACTGCTTAAAGGGAAAGATAAGAGTTCTGAAAATGGGAAATTCAGAATGATTACAACCTTTTCTGATGATGCAGGAGATTTGAAACAAATCTTTAAGAAAAACTGGAACCTATTAAAGTTGGATCCAGTGATAGGCCTGGATATACCATCACAGCCATTACTGACTTTCAGGAAGGCAAGGTCATTGAGGGAGACACTTACAAGCAGCTATCAAGGCAAGAAGCCCTCTGTCCAGCTATCCACGAACCTTCAAGGGTTCTTTCCCTGCGGAAAATGCAAGGCGTGTTCCAGTAGTAAAAAAGTCTCCACATACAGAGTCCCGGGTAGGGACAGACCAAGAAAGATCAAAATATTTCTGACGTGCAGTACTCCGTATACGGTATACTGCCTGGTCTGTCCCTGTGAACTCCAGTACGTTGGAAGTACCATCCATGAGACCAAGAAACGAGTCCTCGAACACTGTAGGGCCATAAAAAACTGCAACATGACCTATCCGGTAGCCCGTCACTTTCAGCAGAAACACAATAGTGACAGGGAACTGCTGAGATTCTATATTTTGGATCATGTCCCAATACACCTGAGGGGGGGTGACAGATTAATGACGTTGCGAAGATTAGAGTCTCGCTACATCATTGACCTACAAACAAAGCACCCAGAAGGCCTTAATACCCATGAGGAACTGGCGGTACACTTGGGAAAGTAATAGGTCCAAAAGTACTACACGGATTATGGTAGTGTGATGATCAATGTACAGACAAGTAAACTGAAACAGAATTATTTAAGGAATGTGATTATGTAACGTATGTATTTATAAGATGGCACATCTCTAAACTGAGATATAAATGAATTATGTATAGACAGGGCCCATTCAGGGCTAGATTGTAGGATTTCTTTTGCGGAGAGGTGAAATTGGTCATAAGCCCATCTAGGGTGTTATTACAAAGTATCGTAACATTGTGATGATTGCATATAATGTTTACGAATCAGTAGGATGGACTGTAATTGCTTGTTCGTCTATAATGATGCCATGATGGATTACTGGTTGTAAATGTGGGTACATGACCATGCCAAGATGGCGCACATACTTTCCGCAGGTATGTCCTCTTTCTATGTCAAACACCACGTGTGCGTGTGTAAAAAAAAAATGGCTGCCTCAGGCGCGCACTTTACCATCGATAAAGGCAAAACGCCGAAACGCGTCTGGAAGCTGTGGGTTTTAAAATAAAAACTGTGAACCCGCTCCTGAGAGTGCTTCCTCTTTTCTTGAAAATACGAGGCGAGACAGAGCTCCAATATATATATATGTATATACACATATACCACCATTCCGCAAGTGAGAAGTGTATTCAATAACAACAGAAGAGTGGCTATTTTAAAAGAACACTAAAAGAAACACACAAATGTTTTTAGAAGGACCCTCAGTCACCAACCTAGTTGGTGACATGCTTCATCATCGGGTCCCCACCGGATCAGCATAGTGCCGTTCCGGTGTGCTACGACACCTGCAATTGCAGCGGAGCGGGTTGTGATTAGGTGCAAGTGATATAGCTAACGTCTCGCCTCCTTCCTCAGCAAGTACAGACATGAACCATTCGATTGAAGGGCAAAATCCTTTATTTACTGCAGTTTCGTCACCATAACGTTTTGGCTCCCCAGAGCCTTGATCACATGATATACATATATATTATATATATAACATATACATATATATTATACAGTGCATTTGGAGCCCCCACCCCACAAAGGAAGTTCGGTGTTAGCAGTGGCAAGTGCTTTGTTGGTAACACCTCATTGTCTGGGGAAACGCCGAACCACCACGCTTCACGGGAGCAGCCTACCAGTTTTGGACCGTGAACTGCACGAGGGAACTGCCTGCACTGTTGGAATGTTCCGAGTCTGCAACTGTGGTGTGTGGGGGGGTGAAGGTGCAGGCCAGCCGCTTTTTCCACAAGAACATCCAGGTGCATTGAGGGAGTTTAGGCAGTGACCGCCCACTGGGGCAGTACAGACGCCTTGTGACTGCCGTTCCTGAGACCCGGAGTGCCGAGTTTTGGGATACTCCCTAGTACCTGTCAGGTGTCAGCAGCCAATCGCAGCAAGACATTTTGTTTAAAAGGTGGACATTGGCGAGCATTCAAGGATTGAAGGCATTTGAAAAAGTTTTATTACGAAACGCGCCATGCCAGAAAGCTGCGCAATAAAGTGTGCTGGACCAGGTTACCTATGTGTGGCTTTTTCTTCTTCCAGGTGAAGGGGATTTGGACTGTATATATATATATATATATATATATATATATATATATATATATATATATATATATATATATATATATATATATATATATATATATATTACCAAACCAAAGTTCCACTCGTACAAAACGACTTGCAGTTTGCACAAGGACGACAATGCACGGACCAGAATTCGCAGTGCTTCAAATTTCTTTTAATCGCATGCCGGCATCATAACGTTTCGGCACACAGGTGCCTTGCTCACATGACAGCGACCAATAGTGAGGGTGGTTAATTTAAAGTGCAAGTGCATGACTCTGATTGGGCTCTAGGAATAGAGCTAGAAAACAGACTCAATAGGAATCATCGTCAAATACAAACTAATTACATATTCCACACGTAAAATACATAAAAATGATCTGTAAAATACATTAATAATACCGTCAGATATTATATGTATCTCCTATGATAACAACATTTTTTCTATTATCATATACAGAGATTGAAAAATAACTGTAAAATACATTATTTTTACGCAATTCAGATCGTACTTGATTCCAATAGACTGTTCAAATCAATTATGTCAGATCTTTATCAAAAGTAGAGCCCATATCACTGGGTGTTTAAATAAAAAAGAAAGTGCTCATTAGTGATTCAAAATAAGTGCATAGTGCTCCATAATTTCATATGTTAAACACGTATATCACCATTTTGCCTCATCAATACTCCACGGACTGAGCCCAGTTGATGAAGTATACAAGGGACGACCCAATAACATTATTGTTATTGCTTGATATGTATCACAAGATCGTTGAACAAGATAATAGCAGTATCAAAAAGAGATATATACATATTAAAATATATTCAATCCATTTTCATACATTTGAAATCCATAGAGTTAAGTCATGCCAGGAGAATACCATGTGCATCCAAAAAGAGCCTTGATCCAAATGCGAACGCAAAAAGCACTTATGCTACATTTATATTGTCTTATATTATGCATCCAATGTTGTAGCGGAGGTCCATCATACTTATAAAATTGATTTATAAGAATCCATTATTTCTCAGATGTCCATAAGAATATCATCTGCGTTTATAAACAGTACTGTAGGAAAGAGAAAAATAAATAACAGGCCCTTAATAATGTCAGGTATGGCCCCACAAATTTTTAATAGACATCGATTGTAAAAAGTTCATATGTCAGTATGCAGAGGGTATTTACTGCTGAGATTATCATTCTGAAAGCCTTGAAAAACTCTATTTACAATTGTTAAAATCCATTGTACATTTAGGAAATAAATAAGATAATAAAATCCACTTAATCCTTTGGCTTTTAAATACATGACGATAACCTCTATATGGGATCTTCTGACCACAGTACTGTTTTATGGACTGATAGATATTGCACATGTAATGTATCGATATTCTAATGTAAACACGTGTATAGGTCCTCCGTTATATTTAAACCATTAGGCTGTTTGCTGTTCATTTGTAAGATGCATCTTGTCTCTAATTTCCTTAGATTTGCCTCTCTGTTGCCTCCTCTTCTACTTGGCATGATAGAATCAACCACAAAATATTTTAGATCTTTGTTGTTGCTATTGTGGTGGGTTCTAAAATGTCGCTGCCACAGGGTAAGTATTATCTTCTGATGTAATGGCCCTCAAATGTTGTAAGATTCTTTTGTGGACAGGCAGCTTTGTACTGCCCACATATTGTAGTGGGCAAGGACATTCCAAGATAAATATAGCAAAATCAGTTTTACAAGTTAAAGTTTTACTGATTTTGTGCTGCCTGTCACTGAATCCATCCTGATAACTAGTTTGGTTTACCCCGTGGGTGCATGCCTTACAGGACTTGCATTTGTGGAAAACCCCTCTAGGGTGGTACCACGATGTTCTTGCAAGTACTTCAGGTCCGGTATCCACCAGTCTGCTCCTCATATTAGGGGCCCTACTGTAAGTCACAGAGGCTCGCTTTGGTAAATTATTTCCAATGATGTTATCTTTTAATACAATGGGCCCATTCTTATTGATAATCTTTCTTACTTCCTGATGTTGGGAGGAGAAACCAGTAATAATTCTGAATGCTTCAGTTTTAGGATTACTGGTAGAGTCCACTGTAATAGCGCCTGGCTCCATAGTTGCCAGGGAATTAGATTTTGACAACATGGAGAGGCGGTCCAAGGCTTTACTTTTGTGGATGGCTTCGTCAATAACTTTCTGAGAATAACCCCTGTCACGAAACCGATTGGAACTAGCAATCTGTGCTTCAGCCAAATCTTTCTCCGTGCTGCATAGTCTACGGAGTCGCAGCATTTCACCATAAGGAATACTCATGATGAGGTGGCGGGGGTGAGCACTGTCAGCATGGAGTGTTGTATTACCAGCTGTTTTTTTACGATACAACTTAGTTTGTAATTTGCTGTCATGTACATACACTAAGGTGTCCAAAAAAGGAACCTGATGTTGACTGAGTTCCCCTGTAAAGTGTATATTTAAAGACTTGTTGTTCAGATGATCAATAAACAACAGTGCTTCTTCCCTACTCACCCTCCATACCACAAACAGATCATCAATGAATCTATGCCAACTAATGACATGCTGTCTCATTTCATGCTCAAATTGTGTATGGAGGACCTGCTCCTCCCAAGCTCCCATGTGCAAACATGCAAAGCTTGGGGAGAAACTGGCCCCCATAGCAACTCCTTGTAGTTGTCTAAATAACAGATTACTAAACATGAAAACATTGTGTTTGAGACAGAATTCAAGCATTTGTAACAACATTGCATTATGTTCATGAAAAACAGGATCCCTCCTCTTGAGATAATAATGTATTGCCGCAATGCCATCCACATGGCGGATACTAGTATAAAGGGATGTTACGTCGAGGGCTATTAGCCAATCTCCCTCACGTATTTGTATGGTGGAAAGTTTAAGCAAAAAATCACCTGTATCCTTAACATAGGAATCCAGGCCCTTCACATAGTTCTGCAGGAAATAGTCGATATATATTGACGTTTTTTCCAGTAGGCTGCCTCTGGCAGAGATGATAGGTCTGCCACGGGGGTTGTTAATGTCTTTATGTACTTTAGGAATAAAGTACATAGATGGTATTACCGGGAAATCATTTTTCAGAAAATTATATTCCGGTTCAGCCAATAATTTTGCAGCTTTCCATTTTAACAACAATTTATGGTATTCAAATTGCATATTTTTTACTACATCACCTTTTAGTTTTTCATAGTGATCCTTGTTATTCAGCTGTTGGAATGCTTCTTTCTCATAGATGGTCTTGCTGAGTAGCACAATGTTCCCGCCCTTGTCACTGGGGCGTACAATGATGTTGTTGTTCGTTTTAAGTTTAAGTACCAAGGCTTCATAATCAGACGTTCGCTGGTCATATTTGTACTTCATTTTGCTCACTTTGCTGTGTAGTTCCTTCAGGTCATTGACGATGTTCTCATGAAATACGTCTATGGAGTCCCGTGGCATGATAGGGCAAAAGGTCAATGAGGGTCTGAACGGGGTAAGAGGGTTGGTATTTGTAGACAGTATCGATGACTCGCATGATCCCAGTATAGATGTTCCATTTAGTTCTGTAGTCAAACTGTCATATCCATCATTTGCCATTAAGTATTGAGTTCTTGGGTCAAAGACGGATTTGTGACAACCATAGTGTTCTTTTCCATCTCATTAGCTTTCAATAGATGAAACTTTTTCAGCTTAAGTTTCCGGGTGGCTTTGTAGAAATCAGTGCGAGTGGCAGCGTAATTTAAATTGGTTTTGGGTGCAAAGGATAACCCCAGCTTCAAGATATTTTCCTCCTTGGTTGAAAGGGTTACATTGGTGAGGTTGATAATTGTTAGTTGGGGAGGGCTGGTTATTTCTCCTGCCATTGACCCCTGCCCTTCTTTTTCGGCGGGCCATTGTTTGTTTGAACCTGCCCGCGCCCTCGCCCTGCGTCTCCTCCTACGGACGTAGTTTTTCCATTTTCTCCGTAGTACTTTCTTGTCCCAGGTCTTAAGGTTTGGAGGCGCTCCTCGCATAAAAAACTGCTCTCCTCGCCCGGTGATGGTTTTTTGGCGATATTCACACCTCCCATCTGCCTCTGTTCAGAATCTGTGTCACTTCCTGGGCCTGAACTGAAATCGGATACCCCGGACTCCTCCGCGTTGGCTTGTGTTTGTTTGTAATTGCGTCTGCCCTGAGTCTTTGGATGTATGTTTCCAGTGGTACCTCCTTTTGCCTTACGGATACCATCGTACTTTCTTGAAAAAGTGAAGATTTGTCCCAGATCATAATCTTGCCTATCTCGGGCAAATTTATATGTTTTTCTGGTTATGATTTCCTCCTCTTGCTTTTTCAATCGGGCATTCATTTCCGCAAACAACTTTGTTCTTTCATCCTCAGTGCCCAGGGACTCCAATTCCTCATATAGACTGGCAACCTCATCCAGCAGTTTGGTTCGATCTATTTCCGCGTATTTGATTAATATCAATACCAGCCGCCTTGATGCCTCTAGATTGCTGTTTGCCCACTCCCTCATAAGCTCCGGATTAGGATTTTCATATGTGGGTGATGTTAAGATTCTAAGTCCCCTTGGAATCCGGTTCACCTCGATGTATTTTTGCAAGGACTTAGCCTCCCACCATTTGCTTTGTTCCTGGCGGGACTTTTTTTCCAGGATCATCATTTTGCCATGCAATGTTTCCGTGTTGGGTCCCCCTTGTGGGTTCGGGGTGTTCAGTGCATTGATGTTAGCACTAGGGGGCTCATCTGAGAACATGGTCGTGGCTCTCACCTCCCTATCCCTCACGCTGTCTGCCGACATGTTATTAGCGATATTATTATTCAGGACAAATAAACGGTAAATATAGTTTGGTACCAAATACCGTATTGCCCCGATGCCGCGTTGCTTTCCGCCTGTCTTCCGATAGATTCTTCAACTCGGGTGCAGCGTTTACACTCGCTCCGGCGTCTTTCGATATTCTCCGATGCCGATTCTGCGAGGACGCAATCACTTCCGGTACAATCCAAACGGCTGACAGGGGTCAAACATCAATTTCCCCTTCCGGAGAACACGAACGCCGAAGAAAGACTCCGGTAAGGATCCTCTTGTGGTGACGTTGACCTCAGATTAGTTTTAAATTCGGAAAAGGTCTCGTGTTCGATCGCGTAGATCCAAACGATCATGAATATTACCAAACCAAAGTTCCACTCGTACAAAACGACTCGCAGTTTGCATAAGGAAGACAATGCACGGACCAGAATTCGCAGTGCTTCAAATTTCTTTTAATCGCATGCCGGCATCATAACATTTCGGCACACTGCTGCCTTGCTCACAGGACAGCGACCAATAGTGAGGGTGGTTAATTTAAAGTGCAAGTGCATGACTCTGATTGGGCTCTAGGAATAGAGCTAGAAAACAGACTCAATAGGAATCATCGTCAAGTACAAACTAATGACATATTCCACACGTAAAATACATAAAAATGATCTGTAAAATACATTAATAATACCGTCAGATATTATATGTATCTCCTATGATAAAAAAGTTTTTTCAATTATCATATACAGAGATTGAAAAATAATTGTAAAATACATTATTTTTACGCAATTCAGATCGTACTTGATTCCAATAGACTGTTCAAATCAATTATGTCAGATCTTTATCAAAAGTAGAGCCCATATCACTGGGTGTTTAAATAAAAAAAAAAGTGCTCATTAGTGATTAAAAAAAAGTGCATAGTGCTCCATAATTTCATATGTTAAACACTAAGCATGGGCGGAAAATCCGTTCCGCTCGCGGATTTTCGGTAAATTCGAAATCCGTGAACGCTCGCGAATTTACCGAAAATCCGCAAATTCGCACGCAGCGGATTTTTTTTCTTGGTGATACAATTTTGCGGCGTGCGGCGTTCACTTACCGTCATTCAGCGTTTGCTGAGTTGTTTTTCTCAATATTTTCCGAGTGCTGCGCCATTTTGGATATCGCTGCGGGATCCCGCGGGAGTTTGGCGACGCATCGCGAGAGTTCGCAATTGCGAACATGTAGGTGCGGCGGGCAGCAACAATCTCGCACTCGCGAAATTACAAAATTTGCAATTCTGCACAAGAAATCCACTAGCAAGCAGCATAGACCTTCTGAAAATGATGATTTTTATCAGAATAACTCCTCAGGTTGACATTTGCCTGTACGTTTTTGGATTTGAGGCCTTTTGACTTTCTTTGGATCACTTTTGGATTAGAAATCAACTTTCACAAGTAAGTTTGTTTGGGGCATTACAGTTGCTGTTCTGCAGAAAAACGAGTTTTGCAAAACTGAAAGCACTCAGCAGGTGCAAAAGTTCACTCATCATTAGTAACCATTCCCTGTAGTACTTCCTGAGGGGCCCCTCCAGAATTCAGTTGCCTATGTTTGTTTGGGGCATTACAGTTGCTGTTCTGCAGAAAAACGAGATTTGCAAAACTGAAAGCACTCAGCAGGTGCAAAAGTTCAACTTCAAACTCCTCATTAGTAACCATTCCCTGTAGTGCTTCCTGACTGGGGTCCCTCCAGAGTTCAGTTGCTAGTTGCAACAATTCTATGACCCTGCTCTGACCCTCATAGCAGGCTCATAGAATAGCTACAAGTAGGCCACAAAGGTCCTGGAAAAATAAATTGCACTGCAACAGAAAGCAAATTACAGATAAGGAAGCAGGTGCCAGACTGGAATTTTTAAAACAGTGACATATTAATAAATCAACCCCAAATTAATTCATGTCAGTTGAAGCAGGGCAGGTGTGCTTGCTTTCCCCCCCATAATCTACAGTGATGATGAACCAGAGGGTGGCATTCAGTGGCGGATCCTCTATGGGGGCGTTTTTGCACCGCCCCACTGCTTTCTCACCGTGCGAGAAGGCAGAAACAAATAGTAGATAACTACCATTGTTTCTGCCTTCTCGCACGGCGAGAAAGCAGAAGTTCCTTCCTGGTTGGGAGAGTGGGCGGCACTCGAGGGCAGGGGGAGTGGCTTTCCCACTGTTGTTAATACTGTCTGTTTGGACAGCCTGAGAGGTTGTCCAAACAGACAGTATTAAATGTATTAAGAACAGTGGGCAAGCCGCTCCCCCCTGCCCTCGAGTAACCCCTCCCACTCTCCCTGCTCTCTGTATGCTGCAGGCAGAGAGAAATGACGTGGTTGAGGGCAGCCGGCCGAACCAATCATAGCGCTGTGCTGTGTAAGGTGATGGAGGGGAGGGAGGCTGCCTGCGTGAGCGTGACGACGAGCACCATGGGAAATTCAAACAGGACGGCGGCGGGAGTCGGAACTTGAAGGCGGGAAGGAAGGTAAGGTAAGTTAAGTTTATTGACTTTACCCCTGCCTTTGAAAGGACTATGCCTACGTAACGCCCCTGATTGCGAAGTCTGCAGCCGGTAAAATGACATTCTATACTGGTAGCATTTTAAATGTGACACAATCGGGACGCGAGTTGTAGGGGTCAGGCGTGTGCTCTGGACGCCCAGAGTGTACATCCAGGAATCAGGTCGCAGGGGTGAGGCTGCTGAGGTAGGGTGTGCAGCCTGGAAGGACAGAGAGGGTGCAGGGGCCCGGAAATCCAGATACGTTCCAAGGTTTGGACCCGTATCTCCCAAGTCCGGGTCGGGGAGGATTAATGATTTCCTCGGATGTCAGCCAGAGGGAGTTCTCTCACTGAGAGGAGAAATTGCCTCCGACTGCATGAAGGAACCTCTTCCGGTGTTTGGCGTAATTAGTAGAGATTGTGTAATCGTTCTTGTAAATGCCATTGGAATCCTCTCTCAGCAGGTACCGGTTCCTTAAGCAGCTCCTTTGAATGTGTCAGTGGGGGTTGTCACTGAAATCACTAAGGTCTTGTCTGTGTTTGTTCATTGTCCAACTCTGCACGGCGAGCGGGCATTTGATACGTTGCCATCATTTTTATAGCACACTTCTGCCATTTGTTTGACCTCGCAGCGCTTTCCAGTTCTGGCTCCCTTTTATGAGATTTGGTGTTTTTTATTGGCTGCAGTCATTGTGGTCCACGGACCACGGTGATTGCATGTGGTTAGTGAAGATTGAGCTGTTCGACTATAATTTAATGTTTGTGCACGCACTGGTTCTGTAAAAGGTGTAAAATATGTACAGATCACCTAATCCTGGAGCCTAACAAACAAAAATGTGACCTTTCCTGTTTGTAAGGTAGCTGGGGGTCATGTAAAATGCTTCAATGTATTCAGTGCGAATTAGCGCTATTTAACTCTACAGAAACAGACATTTCTCATCGTTTTTCAAAGTGCGCATTGGAATTTGTCTTGTGCGTTTCTTCATAAACTTGTTGTTGTGCCCGTGATTGTGAAACCTATTGTTCTGCGGGATAAGGAAGGGTTATTTATTGGCTCTGAAGTAACCACTCGTTTAAACTCATTGCACAGCACTCTGACCTCCAGAGAGCTTGCTTAATAATATTATTGTGAAAATGTAATTTACACACGAGCGAGAGGGGCCACTGCAAGCTGTTTCATAGTTTTTCACTGTGGACTTGAGCTGCCGTGTCATTCCGTCTGACTCGTCATGAGCCCTGGCCTCAGCCCTGTCTGCTGTCTTTATGACCTGACATGCAGCCTACATAATAAACTCAATGGTTTGCTGACCCCAGGGGCAGACAAATGTAAGCAGTAAAATTCAAGCCATTTGCCAGGACATAAACTAACAACAAAAACACAGGGCCCGCCTGGTGACAAATTTGCTTGAAAATTAGCCATTGCCCTCTCTTTTTTCCCCAAAGTTTCCCGGGGGAGACCCCCCCCTTTCCTGGGCTCACTCGCTATAGGGTGCTCATCCCAAACGTTTCCGCCCTACCACTTTAAAATGTCACCAGCCGCCACTGGTGGCATTGATGTACCAGAGGGTGGCATGGGTGAAACAGAGGGTGGTA
The DNA here is from genome assembly GCF_964263255.1 of Lissotriton vulgaris. Lineage (NCBI taxonomy): Eukaryota > Metazoa > Chordata > Amphibia > Caudata > Salamandridae > Lissotriton > Lissotriton vulgaris. Next base: position 1,132,712,930 of record NC_141697.1, read on the forward strand.
GTGGTGAAACAGAGGGTGCTGGGAACCTGTGATGATGAACCAGGCGTAAAAACAACATAGTCGCGACCGTTGCGAGCCGACAAGTAAGTTCACAATTGCGAACTGGTACAAAACCCTCGCGAACTGGCAGAAACCCTTGCGAACACAAAAAAAAATCCGCAAATTCGCGAGAATTCGCGGATTGCGAGTTCGCAAATACGCAAATTCGCAAACGCCAGATTCGCAAAATTCGCCCATGCTTATTAAACACATATATCACCATTTTGCCTCATCAAAACTCCACCGACTGAGCCCAGTTGATGAAGTATACAAGGGCCGACCGAATAACATTATTGCTTGATATGTATCACAAGATCGTTGAACAAGATAATAGCAGTATCAAAAAGAGATATATACATATTAAAATATATTCAATCCATTTTCATACATTTTAAATCCATAGAGTTAAGTCATGCCAGGAGAATACCATGTGTATCCAAAAAGAGCCTTGATCCAAATGCGAACGCAAAAAGCACTTATGCTACATTTATATTGCCTTATATTATGCATCCAATGTTGTAGCGGAGGTCCATCATACTTATAAAATTGATTTATAAGAATCCTTTATTTCTCAGATGTCCATAAGAATATCATCTGCGTTTATAAACAGTACTGTAGTAAAGAGAAAAATATATAACAGGCCCTTAATAATGTCAGGTATGGCCCCACATATTGTTAATAGACATCGATTGTAAAAAGTTCATATGTCAGTATGCAGAGGGGATTTACTGCTGAGATTATCATTCTGAAAGCCTTGAAAAACTCTATTTACAATTGTTAAAATCCATTGTACATTTAGGAAATAAATAAGATAATAAAATCTACTTAATCCTTAGGCTTTTAAATACATGACGATAACCTCTATATGGGATCTTCTGACCACAGTACTGTTTTATGGACTGATAGATATTGCACATGTAATGTATCGATATTCTAATGTAAACACGTGTATAGGTCCTCCGTTACATTTAAACCATTATTCTGTTTGCTGTTCATTTGTTAGATGTATCTTGTCTCTAATTTCCTTACATTTGCCTCTCTGTTGCCTCCTCTTCTACTTGGCATGATAGAATCAACCACAAAATATTTTAGATCTTTGCTGTTGCTATTGTGGTGGGTTCTACAATGTCGCGCCACAGGGTAAGTATTATCTTCTGATGTCATGGCCCTCAAATGTTGTAAGATTCATTTGTGGACAGGCAGCTTTGTACTGCCCACATATTGTAGTGGGCAAGGACATTCCAAGATATATATAGCAAAATCAGTTTTACAAGTTAAAGTTTTACTGATTTTGTGCTGCCTGTCACTGAATCCATCCTGATAACTAGTTTGGTTTACCCCATGGGTGCATGCCTTGAAGGACTTGCATTTGTGGAAACCCCCTCTAGTGTGGTACCACGATGTTCTTGAAAGTACTTCAGGTCCGGTATCCACCAGTCTGCTCCTCATATTAGGGGCCCTACTGTAAGTTACAGAGGTTCGCTTTGGTAAATTATTTCCAATGATGTTATCTTTTAATACAATGGGCCAATTCTTATTGATAATCTTTCTTACTTCCTGATGTTGGGAGGAGAAACCAGTAATAATTCTGAATGCTTCAGTGTTAGGATTACTGGTAGAGTCCACTGTAATAGCGCCTGGCTCCATAGTTGCCAGTGAATTAGATTTTGACAACATGGAGAGGCGGTCCAAGGCTTTACTTTTGTGGATGGTTTCGTCAATAACTTTCTGAGAATAACCCCTGTTACGAAACCGATTGGAACTAGCAATCTGTGCTTCAGCCAAATCTTTCTCCGTGCTGCATAGTCTACGGAGTCGCAGCATTTCACCATAAGGAATACTCATGATGAGGTGGCGGGGGTGTGCACTGTCAGCATGGAGTGTTGTATTACCAGCTGTTTTTTACGATACAACTTAGTTTGTAATTTGCTGTCATGTACGTACACTAAGGTGTCCAAAAAGGAACCTGATGTTGACTGAGTAAGTGTATATTTAAAGAATTGTTGTTCAGATGATCAATAAACAACAGTGCTTCTTCCCTACTCACCCTCCATACCACAAAAAGATCATCAATGAATCTATGCCAACTAATGACATGCTGTCTCATTTCATGCTCAAATTGTGTATGGAGGACCAGCTCCTCCCAAGCTCCCATGTGCAAACATGCAAAGCTTGGGGAGAAACTGGCCCCCATAGCAACTCCTTGTAGTTGTCTAAATAACAGATTACTAAACATGAAAACATTGTGTTTGAGACAGAATTCAAGCATTTGTAACAACATTGCATTATGTTCATGAAAAACAGGATCCCTCCTCTTGAAATAATAATGTATTGACGCAATGCCATTCGCATGGCAGATACTAGTATAAAGGGATGTTACGTCGAGGGCTATTAGCCAATTTCCCTCACGTATTTGTATGGTGGAAAGTTTAAGCAAAAAATCACCTGTATCCTTAACATAGGAATCCAGATCAGCATAGTGCCGTTCCGGTGTGATACGACGCCTGCAATTGCAGCGGAGCGGGTTGTGATTAGGTGCAAGTGATATAGCTAACTTCACGCCTCCTTCCTCGGCAAGTACAGACATGAACCATTCGATTGAAGTGCAAAATCCTTTATTCACTGCAGTTTCGTCACCATAACGTTTTGGCTCTCCAGAGCCTTGATCACATGATATATATATATATATATATATATATATATATATATATATATATATATATATATATATATATATATATATACGGCTCCAATTTCTTTCGGGGAGAAAGAACTGACTGCACTCCATGCGTGGGAAAATAAACAGGTTTATTTAATATATATATATACACACACACTTAACTAAACTAAAACAATGTAATATGTAAAGGGAAAAGTAAAATTACATATAATAATATCAACTCCCTTACCTACCAAAACAATAACAAAATAATTAAATCAATACTTATGTAATTATTTGTAATTAATACAGAAAAAATAAAATTTAGATAATAAATACAATTCCGCAAACAGAATTTCACAAACACTTACCACAGCTACTTAATATAACTTACTATCACTAGTAAACTAAAATAAAAAGTAAAATTCTAATTTTGTATTAAAAATATAAACACTTAAAAATGCACATTAGTAATCAATAGTAACAAAAATAACAAACAATTACTATTAATTTAAAAATATTTCTAATTTAATAATATCCCATCCTATCTCCCTACAAAGCCAACAACCTGCTAAGACACTGTAACTTGCTAATAACATTTTTTAAATACTGAATCACTTGAAATTACAAACTATTTTTTCCGAAATTAATACACATTATACAAACAATCAACAACTCTAACACCTAAAATAAATCTAGTAACTAAACTACATTACAATAATTGAAAAACACTTTTTTACAACTATATTACAAAAAAATATTAAAAACAACAATATTCTTCAACATTAGATTATTTACTAAAAAAGGATATTCTTGACAATGATATTTAATGCCATGTTATTTTTTTATTTTACTCACAATATGATTTGGCGTCCAGGAGGAGCGCAGCTATGGAGATTCAGATGACGTGGGGGGAGCATGCAGTTTGCGTGTTGTGTGAGATGTCTTGCCCTTACCACAAGAGGAGGGTTGGTGGAGTACCTCTGCCTGAAAGGGGAGCATATTTGGTTTTGCTTAGCCTTAGCACTCGAAAATTTTAAAAAAAGAGGTTTTAATAGCTAATCAAGTAAGAAGAAAGTGTCCTAACTTTTATTGGGGCAGTTCAACAAGTGGGTCAGGGGAAATTGGGTAGGAAGGATCTTCAAGGCAGGAAGTGGTGAATTGCAAAGGAAGAACTCTGTCACATATTTTTGTGATTCTTAAGGACAATCCCGCATGTGCCCTCCTGGTATCCAGATTCCAGCTTTCACTTCCTGTAGCGCAGGTACATTTTTGACTTCTAGTTTACTTTGGTTTATTATTTATAATATATAAATTACAGTTTTGCCTTCTGGTGAAACACAACACAATGCAAATGATGTCGACAGAAAAACATCCCACAAGACACATTTAAAAGGCTGATTAATAAAAACAAACCAATATTTCCAGTAAACAAAACTATCATCAGCAAAATAGTGGAGAAACGTGGCTCAATGGTTAGAGCCGCAGACCCTGATGCAGAGGTCTGGCCCGGGATCAGGGTTCAATTCCTGCCTCGGCGGCTCTTTGACTCAATCTCCCCGGACCTGATCATTCTCGCCTCGGTGCCTAGTCTAATCATGGGTCCCACTCTGGGCAATAGCTTGCTTAATCTCCACAATGGCCCCAGCAGCGCTTGGATGCCTGGCTTCACCTTGGGGGTGCCCAGGAGTGGACATCTCACAGGAAGGGTTCCAGAGCGGTATGAATACAGCGCTTCGAGACCTCAGGGTAGAAGTGTGCTATATAAATACAAAACACACACACACACCCAGCTTCAATGGCACTAACAGTGTTGCTGAAATATTACCTGTGCTATTATGAAGAAGACCTTCCTTAACTTAACACTACCAGAAGCACAACACTTCTTACAACACCCAGCTTTAGTGTAATGAGTGCTGGGGGTACAGTGATATCTGCACTGTGGAAATGAAGTCTTGGGTTGCAGAGGCATTTAAGCCTTACATTTACAGGGGAGCTTTACATATTTATGAGGGTCGCAAAAGCAAAGTGAGGACTGAAGACATCATATTAGCAATGTTCTGTCTGAACATATGTACATGTTCAGTTCAGAAAAGACTGGAGTGTGAACAAAACTTATTTTTGTATGAGACAATTGTTCCTGGATGTTGGATGTAAAGCATGTATTTTTAGCATGGATGTGGAAGGTTGAAGCTAAATCCCCAGGCTGAAAAAAGTCACCTAACTGGCACATTTAGGCACTAAACAGTGCCAGGATGTAATTAGGCCATTGGGTATGCAACAATAAATTTTTTATAGGAAACAAAATTATTCTTTGGCTTACTTGAGTACAAGCATTTAATAGAAAAATTAAACAATTGCAGAACATGTGAGTGGAAGACCAGTGCAAGTGACTTGTGTGACAAAGTAAAACCAGTGTGTCAAAGGCTCCAGAAAGATCAAAAAGGATAAGGAGAAAGCAGGTATTTGATCCCAGTATTTGTAGAAGTTCAACAACAGTGCGACCTTGGCGGGTTTCAAATCATGGATCCTTGGAAGCCAGATCGAAAGCACTGAAAGCACAAACATTGTCAAAGATGATCCACAGTTTACATGCGATGATGATTCCAGGAGTGCAGTGAAGAGTTGAACGAATACTGCTTGCAGGACGTTGGCTTTGACATGGGTTGAAGCACTTTTTCTTTTTGTTGGTTTGAACCAAACTAGGTTCAGGCCAGGACACCAGAGGTACAGCTTTGTAAGTAACCCAGTTTGCATAGGGATGTAATGGGTAGGATTGCACTAGCATAATAGTCATTGATCAAACAGGGCGAGCATATGTCATAGGGGAGCTAAGTAGTTTGCTGATAGAGTTGCTAACTTCCTGAGGTGCTAAAGGAACTATTTAGAGGGAAGGTGGGTCTGGGTAGCTGGTCAAGGTGTAAGTAATGGGTGCACGGGTACTGATGCCTTAAAAGTTTATATTTTGGATGAGGGGATGTTTTGATGTTTTATTTACCACTTTAAGGAAGTAGAAAGTCTGGCAGTTCTGGCACAGAGGGTGTATCAGTCAGAATACCATCCTGAATTAGACACAAGGCCTAGTTGGCAATTTGTTGATCTTCTATGATATTTGACTGCTTTTATGAAGTGTTGGGATTGGCATCCGTGGGTATTTTCGTACTTGAGAAGTTTGGAGTCTGTGCATATCCTTAGCTCGTGGTGGAGCTCTTGTTTGAGGATTGTTAAATCTTGTGAGAAGCAGCTTCTTCTAAATTCTTTGTCCTTGTGGCTCGTTTTGAGTGGATAGCGGCACACAGTTACTGAATGACTGCTGAATGTAGAGCTCCAGGAGCATCGTGGGGGGGGCATCAACGGATAGAAGACCATTTAATTTTGGGATTGAAACTGATGGAACTTCAAACATAAAGTACAGTTCTGTTCTGATTGTGAAATCATTGTAAGTGCAAATTTCATCCTTTACTGTGGAGTAACTATGAGAAATTACAGTTTCTGCGCAAGACAGCAATTTACTTTGAGTCCATCAGTATGCATGGTTGGGATTAAAGAGTAAATAAGTGAGTCAACGAAATGGAAAAAGTGACCAACTCAACATTATCATAAGGAAGGGACATGAGGACAAGAGTAAGGCTGTGATCTTCAACAAGGGGGTGGCGGCTGCAGAGCAATTAAAAACAGAAGCTATAGTGGTAAAGCTAAATCAGAGCTGCACCAATTTGCGACAATGTTCAAATATCATATGAATAGTAGATTTTTTATGAAGCCACGAAGCAGTTGTACAAGGATCAAGTTTTTCTTTTCCTTTATTGATTCATTCTTAAAAGACAAACAGCCAAAGCGTTTCGTCCTTAGAAACAGAACTTCTTCAGGGCAATGTTGAATCTATACCTATACAGAAAATTAGACGTGAATAGATATGGTAGTGACCTTGGGCATTGAGGTTCTTTGATTTCTGACTTCGTACCGTATCTAGCCGCCATTTTGTGTCTTGTCGCCATTTTTGTGTTACCCTCACTCAGGCCGCACGGCGAACTGAGTGTTTTTGTTTTTCCCAGCTGCTGCGTGTCCTTTCAGTTAAAGAGTAACTCCATTGCCCTTGTTTACGAAACTGATGTCAGGGTCTGGCCGAGTTCGTTAATCCATGTCTGGGTTGACTGATCCTCGTCTCGACTGACTATTTGCCTTCTCCTATTCTTTCCTTATATTATCTTATCCGACTGGCCTTCACTATTCTCTCCTTGTATTCTCTTGTTACAGAGCTATCCTTTGAGGCACACAAATACGTCCTGCCACCTGCAAATTGGATTGTTGGTACCATCACGGATTAATTTGTTGGGAGGGGTAACACACGGGGTCTGAGAAAGGGGCGTATTTGAGATAACTGATAACTTGTTTTCCAACTTTTCTCAGTGGTCCGTTTTGTATGTGTAAGGAGTAGACTTTGTAAATGTGTTTCCTATAAAAGATTGTGTGCCACAGATTGAAGTGGCAGTCTCCTCAGAACCCACCTTGTGTGTAACTTCTGGGATAACTGTGCTTGGCTGTAGCTAATAAACCTGGCTTCCACGCTCAACAGAGTGTCTTGTGTCTCTGTTCGACAAGGTAGGTGAACTCGGGGATTTAAGGCGTGCCCTGCGCCGCCAGGCCCATAAGGCCCGGTTCTCCAACTGGCGCCCAACGGGGCGGCTTCAGAGGTAGCGGTTCAGCCAGAGGGTCGTGAGAAGCCCTGCAAGAAAATTCCGGTGGATTCGCGAACCACGTCAAGCGACCCCTGTATGTCAAAGTGGACCAAAGGTCTTTTGCAGTGTGGCTACTCCTTTCCGACGGTTGCTGACGACTGCTGCCCTGACTGCCGCCCTGCCTTGGACCCTATGGTGATGACTGGTATGGCCAGACGTTAGACGGACCTCTGTTGGCGTGAGAAGACCATTTAGTTAAGTATTCGTGGGTAGCGCCCACTTCTTTGTTTTGTTTTTGAATTTTGTTATTCGACTATTGCAATAGCCGAAGCCAAGGGGTGAGTACATTTGTACTGTGTTCTTTGCTTTCACTCCTTGCAATTGGTAAATGGGCCAATGTGCTTGAAAATGCCTGGTTTGAGCGGATTTAGGAAACTCTGTTGTTTTTGCTGTACTAGGGATTCCCGACTCGAGGACTCATGTCCGATTCCTCCGGTTGGAACTCCAAGTTCAAGTTCAAGTTTAAAATTTGTATAGCGCACTACTCACCCAGAGGGTCTCAAGGCGCTTGAGGGAGGGGGGTACTTTACTTATTGAATATCCAAGTTTTTAGTTGCTTTCTGAAGGAGAGGTGGTTCTGTGTAAGGCGGAGGTGGGTGGGGAGAGAATTCCAGGTTTTGGCCGCTAAGTAGGAGAAGGATCTTCCCCCAATGGTGGATCTATGGATGCGCGGAATTGCAGCGAAGGCTTGATTGGACGATCGTAGTTGGCGGGTGGGGGTGTAAAAGGACAGGCGCGTGTTGAGGCATTCGGGTCCTAGGTCGTAGAGGGCTTTGTGTGCGTGGGTGAGGAGGCGGAACGTTATTCTCTTGTTGACGGGGAGCCAGTGGAGGTCTTTCAGGTGACCTGAAATGTGAGCTTGGCGGGGGATGTCTAGTATGAGTCTGGCTGAGGCGTTTTGGATGCGTTGGAGTTTTTTCTGTAGTTTGGCTGTGGTTCCGGTGTAAAGGGTGTTTCCGTAATCCAGTTGGCTTATGACCAGTGCGTGGGTGACCGTCTTTCTTGATTTGGTGGGGATCCAACGGAAGATTTTTTTGAGCATGTGTAGGATGTTGAAGCATGATGATGAGACGGCGTTGACTTGTCTGGTCATCGAGAGGGAGGAGTCCAGGATGAAGCCCAGGTTACGTGCGTGGTCCGTAGGTATGGGTGCGGTTCCCAGGGCCGGTGGCCACCATAAGTTATCCCAGGCAGAGGGGGATGAACCTAAGATGAGGACTTCCGTTTTGTCCGAGTTCAGTTTTAAACGGCTGTTCTTCATCCACTCGGCTACTTCTTTCATTCCTTCGTGTAAGTTGGTTTTGGTGGTGTTTGGGTCTTTGGTGAGGGAGAGGATCAGCTGGGTGTCGTCTGCGTAGGAGATGATGTTGAGGTTGTGTTGGCGCGCGATGAATGCGAGGGGACTCATGTATACGTTGAAGAGGGTGGGACTGAGTGATGATCCTTGTGGTATGCCGCAGGTGACTTCAGTGGCCTCTGATCTAAAAGGGGGGAGGCGGACTCTCTGGGTTCTTCCGGCGAGGAACGAGATGATCCAGTCCAATGCTTTTCCTTGTATTCCGATTTACAAAAAGGGGGTGGTGATGAACAGAGTGTCTGAGTTAAACAGACCACTCTTACCCAGTCCAAAGATCAGGGCTTGATCCATCACCGTTATTTATCTCACTGCCCCATCCCAGCTCAGAACCTGGCTATATGCAAATCAGTCTGTCCCTGGCCCAGTGCATCATGGGAACAGGGCAGACTAAACTACCAAGCCAATTCTTCACCAAAAAAGAGACAAGCTACCGGGGACCGGTTTCTGGCATTTCAGCCTTCTTCGGCCCGGCTTGCTTGAATCCTGATGGAGCAGTGAGAAAGGGACTCATGTCTGAGTATACCCTGCCACACCTATAGTGGCCAAAACCGATTTACAAAAAGGGGGGGGTGATGAACAGAGTGTCTGAGTTAAACAGACCACTCTTACCCAGTCCAAAGATCAGGGCTTGATCCATCACCGTTATTTATCTCACTGCCCCATCCCAGCTCAGAACCTGGCTATATGCAAATCAGTCTGTCCCTGGCCCAGTGCATCATGGGAACAGGGCAGACTAAACTACCAAGCCAATTCTTCACCAAAAAGGAGACAAGCTACCGGGGACCGGTTTCTGGCATTTCAGCCTTCTTCGGCCCGGCTTGCTTGAATCCTGATGGAGCAGTGAGAAAGGGACTCATGTCTGAGTATACCCTGCCACACCTATAGTGGCCAAAACCGATTTACAAAAAGGGGGTGGTGATGAACAGAGTGTCTGAGTTAAACAGACCACTCTTACCCAGTCCAAAGATCAGGGCTTGATCCATCACCGTTATTTATCTCACTGCCCCATCCCAGCTCAGAACCTGGCTATATGCAAATCAGTCTGTCCCTGGCCCAGTGCATCATGGGAACAGGGCAGACTAAACTACCAAGCCAATTCTTCACCAAAAAGGAGACAAGCTACCGGGGACCGGTTTCTGGCATTTCAGCCTTCTTCGGCCCGGCTTGCTTGAATCCTGATGGAGCAGTGAGAAAGGGACTCATGTCTGAGTATACCCTGCCACACCTATAGTGGCCAAAACCGATTTACAAAAAGGGGGTGGTGATGAACAGAGTGTCTGAGTTAAACAGACCACTCTTACCCAGTCCAAAGATCAGGGCTTGATCCATCACCGTTATTTATCTCACTGCCCCATCCCAGCTCAGAACCTGGCTATATGCAAATCAGTCTGTCCCTGGCCCAGTGCATCATGGGAACAGGGCAGACTAAACTACCAAGCCAATTCTTCACCAGAAAGGAGACAAGCTACCGGGGACCGGTTTCTGGCATTTCAGCCTTCTTCGGCCCGGCTTGCTTGAATCCTGATGGAGCAGTGAGAAAGGGATTCTCAGATGTGAGACCCTTGCTCATTGCACCATCAGGATTCAAGCAAACCGGGCCGAAGACGGCTGTAATGCCAGAAACCGGTCCCCGGGAGCTTGTTTCCTTCCCATAGTAAGAATTAGCTTTTGTAGTTTGGTTTGCCCTGTTCCCATCATGCACTGGGACAGGAACAGACTAATTTGCATACAGCCAGGTTCTGAAACTGGGATGGTGCAGTGAGCTAAAAAACGGTGTTGGATCTAGCCCTGATCTCTTGACTGGGTGAGAGCTTTCTGCTTAATTCAGAGACTCTGTCCCTCACCACCCCTTGTTGTAAATATTTCCTTGTATTCCGACATTGCTGAGGCATTGTATGAGGGTGCTATGACAGACTGTGTCGAAGGCTGCGGAGAGGCCAAGTAGGATGAGGGCAACTGTTTCTCCGTTGTCCAGTAGTGTTCGAATGTCGTCTGTTGCTGCGATGAGGGCGGTTTCGGTGCTGTGTTTGGCTCGGAAGCTGGATTGTGAGGGGTCGAGGGATTTGTTGGATTCGAGGAAGGGGGCGAGCTGACTGTTGACGGCTTTCTCAATGACTTTGGCAGGGAATGGGAGGAGCGAGATGGGGCGGTAGTTCTTAAGTTCAGTGGGGTCTGCTGTGGGTTTCTTCAGAAGGGCGCTGAGTTCGGCATGTTTCCAGCTTTCCGGGAAGGTAGCGGAGTAGAGGGAGTAGTTGATGATGTCTCGGAGATGGGGTGCGATAATGGAGTCTGCTTTGTTGAAAATGTGGTGGGGACATGGGTCGGTTGGCGATCCTGAGTGGATGGATTTCATCAGGCGGATGGTGTCTTCAGTGGTGATTGGGTTCCAGGCGCAAAGGTTGTTAGAGGGGGGTTTTGGTTCGGAGGTGGGTGGAGTGAACTGGTCTCCGGATTGGTTTTCAAAGCTGTTATGTATGTCGGCGATTTTGTTGTGGAAGAATGAGGCTTGGGAGTCGCAGAGGTTTTGGGAGGGAGTGATGTCGTTGGTGCCGGCGGTGGGGTTGGTAAATTCTTTGAGCCTAATGTTTTAGATAATTTGGAAGCAATTTTGTTTAAAAGAAAAGCCTGGCCGGCAATGTTTGACTCTTTCCGCCTCTGGCGTAAGGAAGCCAAACAGAGAGAAATTAAGCAGGCAAAAAGAGATAGAAAAGCGAAAGATATGACGATCCTACAGGCTTCTTAGCAATTCAAGGATAATGAGACTGAGCGAGCAATTGAAGTTTTAGACAGACACCATCATATGGCAATAGATAGATGTTACCCTGTGTTGCCTACTTCTCCACAGAGTAAGGACCCTGACAAAGATCCCTTAATGTCTCATTAGTTGAGATTGCCTCTTCCTTATATACCGGGAGCTAACGCACCCGTATTATTGCCACATCTTCAGCAACCTGTTGTTCAGCCAGGTGCTCCGGATCCTCCACAATTGCCTCTTCCTGCATTGCCAGCTGCGTCTCCTTTGCCACCAACTTCTGTACCTCAATCTCCTTCATCTTCAGGTTCTCTTGTGACGGCTAGTTCTTCTCTTCCTTTGCTTAATACTGCGTCTCCAGTTTTACTCCCTACTTCTTCCCCGATTCGTAATCGGCTGGTCGATACTGTTTCTGGTCTTTTCTCCCCTCTTTTTGGGCCATTTAATAGGACTCCTGCTTTTTCTTGAAGGCAATCCCGTAGTCAAATTCCAGATTCTGCCAAACGAGTTGTATTTGACTCACTTGCTCATAAATGGATGATGAGTGGTCCACTGTATAGTGTACCCGATATTCTGAGTACCTTTCTTCAGTGGAATGCACCAACGCAGAGATATGTTTTTAATGCCATGTGTGATGCACTTGTCAAAGGATGGGAGGATATGGAGTTTGATTTAACTCCTCAGGGTCTGTTAGATATACAGGATAGGTTTGACAAAGGACTTATTGTGGGTTCTGCAGTTGAGGACGGCGTAAAGACACTTGTTACTTTCAGATCATTATATTCTTCCCAGACTATTCAGCTCAACAGAGAACGAAAAATGATCCTATGAGGGAAGGTCCTCCAGTCTGGAGAGAGGAGGTTCCACAAGCAGGTGCTGTTCCGCGTGTTCCTGCTCATTTCCAGCGTATATGGGTACATGTCCCTTGGAAACGAGCTGAAGTTTTAGCACTTATGCAGTCTTTACCGGACCCTCGTAAAAATCCTGCTGGATATTATAAAGAGCTGTCCCCGACTGTTGATGCATGTATCATGAACTTGGCCGATATTGATATGCTGATGGGGAATGTAGTTCCACAAGCGTTGTGGGCTCGGATTCGTAGAGAGGACCACGACCAAGCTTTAGGTGGTAATTGGGCCGCTATAGCTGCTGCGGATGCAGCACAAGTGGGTGGTGCTAAGCCAGATGATTTGATTGCACAGTTGCCTGGTAGGATCATTGCTCTAATGAAGACAATGATGCCTGCCTTACGCGTTAACTGGGATAAGTTAGCTGTGTGTAAACAGAAGAAAGATGAGGGTGTTTCCGATTTCTTTACTCGTTTTGAGGAGACACTTATCGATCACAGTAGTCAGGATATGCGTACTGAAGGCGGACAGCGATTATTTGTGGATAAATTAGTATTTAATTTACCACCTGAATTGTCCCATAAGTTGAAAGACTCCGAAAGTTCCTGGGCTGTTTCTTCGTCTGCACAGATATTGGCCACTGCCCAGTATTACGAGAATAGGGATAAAGAAGAGAAAGATAAGATGGAGAAGAAGACTAAGGAATTAAAAACGAAGGTTCTTCTTCAACAGGCTTATCCCCCTAGTTCTGGCCAACGTCAGTTTCAACAGCCTTCCCAGCCTCAGAGGATGTTACAGAAAATTGAGCCTTTTGTTCCGCGACCGTTGCTTGGTCTTAATCAGTGTGCCTATTGTAAAGAGGAAGGTCATTTTAAGAATAGTTGTCCGGTTTTATTGCAGCGTAATGGTGGATTTCCAGGGCCACGAAGCCGTGGTGGTTTTCAGTCAGCACCTAGAGGTAGAGGGCGAGGTGCGTTGCTTCAGGGTCAGCGTTCCTTTGACCCTCAGAATTCTTTGAATTATTTTGATCAGCAAAATACTCAGTCTGCACAATATTTTAACGATGATTATTGTGTTGAGAGCGAGGTTCAGGATTTTCATTCTAGTTAGGACAGCCATGGACAAAGTAAGGGAGTCGTATCAGTTCCAGTGGATCAAAATGGGCCTTATGTTGAAGTTGTTGCATTGGGTGTTGCAGAGCCATTTCTTTTGGATACTGGTGCAATGAGAAGTTCTATCATACATTCCAAACTCCCTGGGGCACCTTTGTCTGGCTTAACAAACGTTTCTGTAGGATTCTCTGGCGCCCCAGTTGCTAACCCAGTTTCTTGTCCTTTGCCTCTTTCGATTGGTCCTTACGATTTGGAAGCTCCGCTTATTCTAACGACTGGTTGCGGAGAAAACTTGATGGGTTTGGATTTGTTGAAACGTCTTTATGCTACGTTGTATTGTTCCCCCTCTGGTGTGCATCTTACCTTGGGTGAGAAATTGGTCTCCCCTACATATCTATCCAAAGATCGGTTTCCGCCTGAATTGCAATCTCTCCCTGCTGCGCTTTGGGCTACAGATCCGAATGATGTTGGTCTGCTACAGATTCCACCTTACGTGGTTACTATTAAAAGTGATGTTAAATTGCCAAGTATTCCTCAGCACCAGATTTCTAATGATGGTGAACGAGCTTTGTTGGCTATTATCTATGATTTGGTTCAGAAGGGTGTGGTGGAAGAGACGAGAGGTAATGTTTGCAATAGTCCTGTTTTGCCTGTTCTTAAATGCACTGACCCTTCTCAACCTCCTGTATATCGTTTTGTGATCGATCTTCGGGAGGTCAACAAGATTGTTGTCCCCCAGTTTCCTGTTGTCCCAGATATCACTGCCTTGCTTACTATGATACCAGCTTCAGCTGCATGGTTTTCGGTTATAGACCTCAAGAATGCTTTCTTTAGCATTCCTATTGCTGAGGAAAGCAGGGATATTTTTGGTTTCTCTCTCAGAGGTCGAAGTTTCCGGTTCAAACGTGCACCTCAAGGCTATTGTGAAAGTCCCTCCATTTACAGTCAGGTTTTGAAATCCCAGCTTGATGCTTTCATTTTGCCCCCAGGTGCCACTCTGATTCAGTATGTGGACGATTTGTTGGTTGCTGCCGACTCGGAGGATATCTGTAAGGATGTGACTGTTTCTTTGTTGCGTCATTTGTCTGACTTGCATCATAAGGTGTCCCCTTCTAAGTTGCAATATTGCCGCCAAGAGCTTACCTATTTAGGTCATCTCTTGTCGAAGGAGGGACGGCAGGCGGTTGACCCCAGAACGAATTCAAACAATTGCACAAATGCCTGTGCCATCCACACAAAGGGAGGTCCGTGCCTTTCTGGGCATTACCTCTTATTGTAGACAATGGATTCCAAATTTTTCTTTGCTGACTAAACCTCTGTTGGCACTCACGTTGAAAGATACACCACAACCTCTTCCTTGGACTGATAAATGTCTGAAAAGTTTTTCTGACTTACGTACTGCCTTGTGTTCCACCCCTGTGTTAGGTACTCCAGATTACAGTAAGCCTTTTGCACTCTACGTTCATGAAAGAGAAGGTTACGCGTTGTCAGTTTTAGAGCAGCAATTTGGAGACAAACAACGGCCATGTGCCTATTTTTCGGCTACGTTGGATCCAGTAGCCAAGGCGTTGCCTAGTTGTCTCAGAGCTACAGCAGCGGCAGCAATCTCTATTCGTCAATCTGCTGGATTGGTATTAGATAAAACTCTTGTTGACATGGTACCACATGCAGTAGATACTCTTTTGAATAGAACGAAGACACAACACCTCACGAGTGCTCACTTGTCTGGATATGAGCTGACGCTCTTGGCCAGCCATATACACATCAAGCGGTGTAATACTTTGAATCCAGCAACATTGTTGCCCATTCCGGACGAGAAAGGCATTCAAGAACAGCATGACTGTTTTCTCCGAACAGAGGAGGAGACGAAAGGCAGAATAGATTTAAAAGACACACCACTTGTGGACCCGGATGGGATCCTCTGGGTGGATGGGTCTTGTTTTAGGCTTCCAAATGGCGAAACGACTGCAGCTTATGCTGTCACCACCTTGTATACGGTAGTGGAGACAACACGTATTGCATAGAATTCAGCCCAATCAGCTGAATTAATTGCCCTGATGAGAGCGTGTGTGTTGGCCAAGGGAAAGAGATAGCCAATATGCCTTTGGTGTGGCTCATAGCTTCGGTCGCTTGTGGAAGGAAAGAGGATTCTTCACTTCCCATGGGACTAAAATACAGTATGGTCAGTTGGTGACTGACCTTCTCGAATCACTTGCTCTGCCTACACAGATAGCAATAACCAAGTGTAGTTCCCATAAGAAGATTACTGATGATGTGGGTCATGGGAATGAATTTGCAAATGAAGTAGCGAAGGAAACAGCGAGAGATGTAACAAGTCGCATGTGTGTTGCGGGCCCTGCAAGATGGGACAGAGAAGGAGGAATGTGTGAGGACATGATAGAAAGTGTGAGAATGATTCAAGAAGAGGCTACTGAGAAAGAATTGAGTAAGTGGAGAGAAAATACGGGAACGTTGGGCTCGACTGGGTGTTGGACGGAATTGTCAGAACATCAGCGTTGGCTGTTACCAGACGCCTATGTACTACCTGTAGTTACTATGGCGCATGGTCCAGCCCACATCAGTACAAAAGGCCTATGTAAACTTTTGGCTCCAATATGGCAGAATGAAGGAATTCCTAAATGTGCAGAAAATGTGGTGAAGCATTGCATTGTTTGTTTAATGCATAATCCAGGAAAGGGAACCCAAACTCCAGCAGGTCATTTTGCTCCTCCTACGTATCCTTTCTAGGTATTACAAACCGATTACATTCATATGGATCGTTGTAATAACCTCAAGTATGTTCTGGTGGTGATGTGTGCCTTTTCCAGATGGATAGAGGCCTACCCCCTAAAGGATAATACTGCTTTGTCTACTGCCAAAGTCCTTTTGAAGGAGTTTTTCCCGAGGTTTGGTTAGCCGTGCATTGTCTGGTCTGACAATGGGAGTGAATTTGTAGGCCAAATCATGCAGAACGTATGTACAGGTCTTGGTATTAGGCAGAAATTCCATGCGGCATCCACCCTCAGTCAGCAGGTTTGGTAGAGTGCTATAATGGCACTCTCAAGCTCAAATTGGCAAAGATTCAGGCCAGCACGGGTTTTGCTTGACCTGATGCCTTACCATTGGCACTTCTGTCTACGAGAACTACTGTGCATTCTCGTTTTGGTCTTAGTCCATATGAGGTCGTTTTTGGGCGCCCAGCCAATGTCTGGGGAGTTCCTCGACCTAAAAGGTATTCTGATATCCCATACCCAATGCTGATAGACTACTTGCATGACCTCACCACTAAATTACGTATTCTTCATCAACAGGTTCAAAACGCTTTGCCGGAGGCCTCTGTGGACCCATGTCACTCCATCCAACCCGGAGACTGGATCTGCGTGAAGAATTTCGAGCGGAAAAAGAGTTTGGAACCCCGTTGGGGCCCACCACGGCAAGTTTTATTGACAACACGTACAGCAGTAAAGGTCGTCGGGAAAAAGAACTGGGTCCACGGCGTGCACTGTAAGAGGGTACCTTTGCCTCTACCTTTTGATCAATGGGTTCGTAAGGGCATGAGTGATAGTGAAGGCGAAAGAGTTGCTCGATTTGTACCTTTCAGTAGTGCACCTCTGGACCAAAAGAACTCTGAGAAAGAAGACGACGACGTGTTGCAAGAAGCTATACCATCACATCTGCGATTGAACACGGCCAACCCAGAAACTTTGTTTAAGGAGCAAACGATCACTAATAAGACTCGATATAATTTGCGACCAAGAATAGCAAAAAACAATTGATTTTTTCTTTTTCTGATTACGTTTTTTTTTCCTTTTTGAGAGACATTCTTTTTCCACTATCCATCAAGTTGCAGGGTCACGGTAGGAGTCTTAAGCTGTGACCTGAGTAGTGACATAGGTCTGCAGGCCTTGCAGTGTCATAGGACGGCTAACAATCACAGCTAAGTGATTTAGGAAGATTGCCGTGAGCAACGCTTTAGAGTATGGATACAAAGGTGGAAATTAATGACCAAAATTTGAAAATGAAAAGTAAAATTAAGAAACACTTGGTTAGTCCGTGTGGCATAATGTTATGTATTTTAATATGTTCATGTATTTTATTAGCGTGTGTAAGTTGGGTTGTTTATACTATGCAGCCATCACCTGTTCCAACTTCTGTCTCTTTATCTCTCTTTACTACTGTCTCCCCACATCGGTTTCATACACTCCCAGAACACGAACAGATTAGGAGAACAGAATATTTCAATAATTCATTTATTCAGTTATTGCATCAGCATCAACTGGTAATGAATACCACTGATTGTTGGGTCTGTGGGCTCATGCCTCATAATACAGAGAGAGGGATGCCATATTTGGTCCTTCCGTTTTCCTATGAAGGCTCCGCTTGGGCCTATTTGGCTATGTTCTCTAATGTCTATCAGAATCAACTATGGTATCCTCCTGGTAGTCCATATGGTGGTGGAGCAGATTTCAGTCATAGTTCTTTGATAAAGGGAATAGTGGCTCTGGCTAGAATTGCTGAGATTAGTCAGATTCCCGTGGATGAGAAAAGAGCATATAATGGCAGGAATATAACTTGTTATGTTACTAGCCTCACGGATAAGGCTAGGCAAAGGAGATCCCCACCAATTTGGACTGTGCCTCATCGAGGTAACTTCTGTCTACAAATTAATGGTCAGAATGTTAAGAATCAACAGGAAAGGAGTGTTTGTTCCCATACTTATCTCTATACACCCCAGATTCCCTCACCATTAGTGCCATCACAAGGCACATATTTTATCTGCCATGATAGAGCTTATACATGGCTTCCTACTTACTTTTCAGGAACTTGCTATGTGGCTTTTCTTCTTCCTCCAACATATACTGCTCCTTCAGGTCATCATAGGAAAAGATATGGCAGAGGAGTTATCGATTCGAAAGACATGGCAGGACAAGAAAAAGGTGACTTTATTAAAGGGTTGCTTCCTTTCTGGGGCCCAATGGCCAATAGCAGATACATTAGACAACTAGTTTGTGTTGTTGAGGCTACTATAAACGTAACTTTTGGAGCCTTGAGTAATCGGACAGCCGAACTTCAGGCGGATCGCCTTATGACCTTGCAGAACCGAATGGTTCTAGGCATTGTCCTTGCAAATCGTGGAGGAGTCTGTAAATTGATCGGGTCTAGTTGCTGTGTTTACATTCCTGATAATGCCCCTACGGTATACCAAGCTATCTCCAAGTTACATATCATCTCCGAGTCTATACATCAGGCCACGGGAGATTGGTCTGTGATGGGATGGTTTTGGGGACTACTGTCCACATGGGGATGGAAGATATTAACTTTCCTTGGAATGGTTTTGGCCATCATTTTCTCATGTTGTCTCTGTGTACAGTTTGGACCTGCCATTTGTGGTCTTTGTGCCACCATGTGTGCACCAAAGCCTGTATCACAGAAAACAGAAAATATTAGAATGATGTTACAGCAACAGCTCGATGACCTCATGGCCATTGACATTGACTCAAACTAACTTGAGTCCTTGGTGTTTTGCCTGAGTAATGGCAAAAGGATGGTCTGAGGTTCTTTGATTTCTGACTTTGCCCCGTATCTAGCCGCCATTTTGTGTCTCGTTGCCATTTTTGTGTTGCCCTCACTCAGGCCGCACGTCGAACGGAGTGTTTTTGTTTTTCCCAGCTGCTGCGTGTCCTTTCAGTTAAAGAGTAACTCCATTGCCCTTGTTTACGAAACCGATGTCAGGGTCTGGCCGAGTTCGTTAATCCATGTATGGGTTGACTGATCCCCGTCTCGACCGACTATTTGCCTTCTCCTATTCTTTCCTTATATTATCTTATCCGACTGGCCTTCACTATTCTCTCCTTGTATTCTCTTGTTACACAGCTATGCTTTGAGGCACACAAATACGTCCTGCCACCTGCAAATTGGATTGATGGTACCATCACTGATTAATTTGTTGGGAGGGGTAACACACGGGGTCTGAGAAAGGGGCGTATTTGAGATAACTGATAACTTGTTTTCCAACTTTTCTCATTGGTCCGTTTTGTATGTGTAAGGAGTAGACTTCGTAAATGTGTTTCCTATAAAAGATTGTGCGCCACGGATTGAAGTGGCAGTCTCCTCAGAACCCACCTTGTGTGTAACTTCTGGGATAACTGTGCTTGGCTGCAGCTAATAAATCTGGCTTCCACGCTAAACAAAGTGTCTTGTGTCTCTGTTCGACAAGGCAAGTGAACTCGGGGATTTAAGGCGTGCCCTGCGCCGCCAGGCCCATAAGGCCCGGTTCTCCAGCATATGTATAGTTTGGCAGAGGTGGCAGTCGCACCCTTGCATCGAGCTTGTCTATTAACGCAAACAAATATTCCAATTGGAAGAAGAAGATAAGAGGTTAAATGTCCATCCGTATTCTTGATATGTCTTACAAATTTGCAGTAGAATTTGGAGCACGTGTGGTTTGATAGCCACAATGGTGTATTGTTAATGTGTGACAGGAGAACACCATCAACCATGTGGCGTGATACTTCTTTACACTAAGTACTCTTGCCAAGCTCTGGACACGCTCTAGGGAGCGACAACTGCACATTAACAATACACGATTGTGGCTATCATACCACACGTGCTCCAAATTCTGCTGCATATCTTTAAGACACATCAAGAATACGCATGGACATTTAACCTCTTAGCTTCTTCTTCCAATTGGATTATGTGTTTGCTCTAACAGACGAGCTTGACGCAAGGGTGTGACTGCCACCTCTGCCGAACTATACATATGCCCAAGGTCACTACTGTATCTATTCACATCTAATCTTCTATATAGATTCAACATTGCCCTGAAGAAGTCCTGTTTCTAAGGACGAAACGCGTTGGCTGTTTGTCTTTAAAGAACAAATCAATTAAGGAGAAGAAAAACTTGATCCTGGTACAACGGCTTTGTGGCTTCGTAAAAAAATCTATTCATATGATATTTGAACATTGACACAAAGTGGTGCAGCTCTGATTTAGCTTTTTCATTGTGTTGCCCCTGGTAATAGGGCAGTGCTCTTGGACAGGGGGCACGTTTGGAGATTTGCACACAAGATTCTTTTTTGTTTCTCATGACTTCAATTGGTGATTGTATGTGATTGGTGCCTTACTGGCTGTTTCTGGTCCACTGTTTATCTTGTGTGTTTAGAAGTGTTGTTTGTTGATTGAAGTACAAATGTTGGTGAGCCATCAAGAGCAGTCTGGGTCACCAGTAACAATTATTCCATGTGTTCATTATAGATGGTAGTAATGAGATCTAGAAAGCCATGAAGACAATGAAAGTTTTCAAGGCCGAATAGCAAAGGGAAATAGATGCTTCAAATGAGGGGTAGAAAATGCTTATTTAATATTAAAGTATCTCCAGTGACCTCACGCTCTTGGAATTAAATGCACTGTAATTGTCGGATGTGTAATCTCGGGGTGCACTGTCATCTGTAGTGAACTACAAAGCCCCGGGCATGGAAGTGTGAGACACGCTTCACGCTTATCACGGGTAAGAGCAGCCTTGCAACGTTGCTGAGGAAAGTCCCAAGCGGGATGACGCCGGCTGTGAAAGACAAGCAGACCATAGTGCCTGTGGCCTTTGATGCTGAGCCTAGCGCGAAGCACCGGCAGGGCAGGGAGAAGGCAGTGCGGCCAATCAGCGCGGAGGACTGGGAGCATCCTTCCTCCTGCCGCCCTGCTCTCTCTGTGGGCGGGCTAGAGATGAGCACGCACCGCTCTCCACGGTCCCCGCCTGCCTGCCGCTCCCTCCTTCCCACCGCCCACTCAGCTCCTCATTGGAAGGCGCAAGGTGCCCCTGCCTCGGAGCTCGTGCGCCGCACCGAGGGGTCATTACAGAGCTATTCACATTGAAAGGGCACGAGCGGGGCGTGGCGCAGGAAGGCATCGCCAGCGGTCGCGTGAACGCCGCGTGCGCATCGGTGACTGCATCCCGGGCCGCTCACCTTGCAGCGCGCGCCAGCCTGGACCGTGCGGAGCGTGTTATCATGGCCCGAGAATAGGCTTCCTGCACTATCAGAGCCGCCGCATCACAGCTGGGAAGCAGGTCAGTCCGCGGCACGGCTGGGCGTCGAACAGGCCTCGCGCACATTTATTTTAAAATAAAGCACGCTCCATATAGAAGTGTGCCTCCCCCGCCTATAAGGACTTCCTGAAAGTTGTATTGCAGGGAGCGGGGTGTATCCTGGTCTCTCAGCTGGGCTCTGCATGTGCACTCTCGAGGCTCTTGTGGAGGTTCAAGGCTGCGCTGTAGGTGTGTCGGGGTGCTGGGACCCGGGATCTGCAGCTGCACAGTGAGGTCTGTCGGTGGTGCCTTTTGCTCCTTCATGTACCGGGTGTCTCAAGGTTTCGGTGCTTACTGTGTCGCTGAATAAGGGCCTGGTGTCACACTGCCTGGCCCTGGTGGTTGTCAGCACTCTGGCAGAGTGCGTGACGGAGAATACAGTTTTAGGAGGAAACGTAGTACATTTATCATCTGAGGCCACACTCAGCAGAACATGGGGTGTGTCTGTCATTCAATACCAATGGCTGCTGTGAAAAGTTGTTCCTTGTGCTGTTTTAATGTGTGCCGTGTTGCAGGAGAATTTGGCGGTGGTGACGCCCCTTTTGGTGAGGTGTATAGAGTACAGGGTGGCATCGCTGCTTGGTTTGGCTGATATAGTGCTTCGGCCCAAGGCTTCGCGTTACTTTGTCTGGTGGGCATAGTTAGGTGGCAGCATGCCCCATTCTAGTGTGTGCATGATGTAGGATCTGAATGTTACGTGTTTAGATGAATGGGTTGTGCCCCAGGAACACTTAATGAGGCCCTTTTTTATTTTAGTGGGTTTGGGAGACCCGGGTGACAGCGTTTCTGGGTGTGTACCAGAGTGGTGCTTCAAGACACATGGCGGCAGGCTCGTTTTGACCATCCGTCGTGGGTGGAGGGGCGTTTGATGCACAAACACCTGCTGACGCACTCATTTTTTGGCACGTTTGATGCAGAAACACCTGCTGACGTACTCTTTTTTAGCACGTGTGTGATGTAGGGTCACCTGTCAATATATCCTGTTGTGCGTAGGGGTGTTACATTGCAGATCCACCTGTTAACATACTCTTATTGTAGGCGTGTGTAGTCTACGGACACCTAGTAATACATGTTTTGTGTGTGTGGTGTTATGGATGCACAAGGTGGCACACTGTGGGCCTAAGTATGAGTGGCTCGTTAAATTCCATCTGTGCGTAAACCCCTGTTTTACATTTGGGATGTAATTACCAATTCGGTTTCATCCTATAATTATTGGACGTATTGAATAGCCTCACAGTCGTAAAATTAATTTAACAGGGGATAATACGATAATTACTGTATCATGTAGATCTTGGTGTGTTAAACACCAATATGTGCTTGTTATTCCACATAAACTCATTTTAGGTATTATTTATCTCACCCGGTAAATAACATACCCTGTGGTTTCCCTATGTATGAGGGGCAATAAATAATGCCTCAATTCATAAGCATGATTTAGAGAACAGTGGTCCCTATTTTGGAAGGAAAAATGGACAAGCACAATAATCATACGCTTAAATGGATCGTATGTCTTTCGTCCAGCCGGACGAGAATTTATTTTTATATAAGTTCAGTTGATTGTGATTCAAAACATTAAATGACAAGTGGGCACAGCCGTGACCCACAAAACACAAGACAAACCAACGAAAAACAGAATGGCCAAAGGCAGGGTATAAGATGTGTCTGTTTGTTTGTAATCACTATGACAGACTTAAATATCCATTTTCACACCATTGATCATTACAATATTATAAAATCATGTTGCATATGGTGCTTTTAGTGTCGAAATTCATAAGCATGCCCATAACAGGTGCTAGTTATGCACCTATTAAATAACGCAACATGTGGTGTTGTTTATCAAGGGCGGTAAATAATGCATCAATTCATTAACTAGCAGAGTATGTTCTGCTTTAGGGGCATAGCTACAGTACTTTGGGCCGGATTACGAGGTAAGACGTTATTTATCACCCCTGATAAATAACTATACCATGGGTACATTATTTAACAAGTGCAATAAATAACACCTATTACGAGTTCATAGGGAATAACATGCGGATTTTGGTGTTTAATGCACCAAAATACCCATGATATGGAAACTACTGTATGTCCCTGTTAAATTTTGACAGGTTTGACCTGCCGACATTTAGTAAAGCTTGAGTTATTTAAAGGCTTCTGATAATTATCGGATGTGTTCAATAACTTCAAACTCGAAATTCCCACCCATGCGTGAACAGGAGTTTATCATGGGTAGAATATTACGTGGAACTCCTAATTAGGCCCTACGGGTGCGCAACCCAGGAGAGTCTAGTGGCACACTGTTTTTGTGGGCGCTTTGATTTTGACAGAGTACCTGGTGATAATACATTATTTGTATAGTGTTGCTGCAAGGGCACCTTTACCTCACTTTGAGGGTATGTGCTACATTGCAGCAAAACCTGGTGGAAAACGGAACGTTCGTGTGTTTTTAGGAGAAAGTGCACCTGGTTGTGCACTTTCAGTGGGTGTTTTATTGTTGGAGGGGCACCCGGTGATACTTTGTGAGTGGGTATGCGTGGTGCTAAAGGTGTGGCTTGGAGCCAACTTTATTTCTGTGGGGGTGTTTGATGAGGCCGAGTTTCTGTTGGTATACTTGCACCGCTGGTACTATCTTTAGGTGGGCACATTTGATACTGCAGGAGTGCCAGGTTGAGTCTCGCTATCTTTCATCTTTTTTGGATAGGCGCATGGGCGTCGCGGCACCGGCACACTGTCGCATGGTTTGAATCTCATGAATTTCTCAGCTGCGGCTCGCAGGCTCCTGTTGGACGCCCCCACCCCTTCTCGCTGCGCTGCTGCGGATATCAGGTTTACTATCTGCTGCAGGACCCGTGCTGCAGTTCACTCCTCCTCGTGCTCGCTTCCGGGGCTCACCTTGCGCGCAGAGCGGCTGCTGCGGCGCACACGCGGCCGGTCCCCATTGTAAACTGTTGCCCTTTCCTCCCACAGAGTCAGCGCAGTATCCCGGCCCGGATCTCGGTCCCTCCGAAGAGTGTGAGGCTTCCCTTACCCGACTCCATGGAGGTCTCTGAAGCCACCGCTGCCCCTCGCGCCCGGTGCCTGTGCGCCTGGCGCTGCAGGTGATCGCCCTCCCGGGATGATGGACCCTGATTGGCGCAGGTCGAGGAGCCGAGGCGCAGCCTCCTCGGCTCCCAGGAAGGCTGGGGGCGAGGCCAGGCGCGCGCCAGCTGAAGCCAATGCTGCACATGATGACACGCACATGAATATGGATGGCCCTGCCGCTGCTGCTGCAGGCAGGCGCGTGGCGAGCAGGACCCCGGCTGCTGCAATGCTTCCCACCGCTGACCGCCCCGCGCCTTTCGCCACAGCGGCCAAGGACCCCAAAATCGTCAACCTACGCTTCCTGAGGCGGACCGTGGTGGAGTCCGACCAGGAGGAGCCCGTGCTCGAGCTGGCCGTTCCCCTCCAGCAGAAGAAAGCCATCCCCATCTCCAAAACCAGGAGGGCCATCGCCAAGAGGGCGCAAGGGGTCAGCGAGGAAGGAGGCTCCAGCGGCGGGGAGGGCTCTTGCGACACGGCGGGGGTAACCCCGGAGAGCGGCAGCCTTCAGGAGCTCCGGGAGCAGGTCAAGGTTGCAGAGCAGAACCATGTCCCCGACGCCCCTCAGGAGCCCCCCAAATCCACGCAGGGGGGAGAGGTCCAGGAGGACGAGGAGGAAGAGGCCGACATCAAGGCGGTCGCCACCTCCCCCGACGGCCGCTTTCTGAAGTTTGACATTGAAATTGGACGGGGCTCCTTCAAGACGGTCTACAAGGGCCTGGACACGGAAACTTGGGTGGAAGTTGCGTGGTGTGAGCTGCAGGTAAGCGCGCAACTTCCTGTGCTCCCTGGGGGGCTACTTCAGTCTGTCTACTGAATGTATGCAATAGTTTTGTGTGAGTAATTCACGTCATGGTAAATAATGTAAAGCTAAACAACCCGTGCCTGACTCCGAGTAAGTTAACATTTATTGCAAATCTTTCTCACTCGCGTTCATTGTGGATATGCTAAAAAAAAGAAAGTTGATTCTAATATTTGGTAGGCCTGCAAGTTAAGACAAACACTGGTTTCAGGGGTGTTCTGGTACACTTAGTTACACAGGGGTTTCATCAGCCAGGGCTATCTGGGCACGTGCACACATCAGATGGTCTCGTGCGTCCGCATTACGTGCTTCTGACGGAATTGGATCAATATCCGTGGCGGTTGCTTTCTATGTCAGGGAGCCTAGTTTGGGGCTTGGAAGATCAGGCCTCTCCATGTGTGTTCCATAGCTGCCAAGTTTTTTCAGGTCTGTGCGTGATGTGCTGGTTCAGTAAAAAAAATCCCTTTGAATTCTGGGTCTTTAATTCATGTTGTATAATGAAACCAACAAGACTACAAGTCCCATAATTCACAGAAAAAAATCTGGACTGGCGCAGCACATCACGCATGGACCTGGGAAACTCAGCAGTGCATTGGCACCAGTTACACTTCTGTACTGGTGCTTTGAGTCGTGCAGTCGAGCAGTATTTCTTCTCATTTGTCCATCTTCTGTCCTGGGTTTTACAGATCTTGCTTCTTGTGTGCAGCTTTAACCCCAAACGTGTTCCCCAGCTTCCAATCAATTTTCATCTAGTTGAGACTGAGCGCCCAGGAAAGGCCAATGGCGACCCGTGCTCTCTCCAGGAAAGTCCACTCGTTGTTCTGTGACACATCTGGCCATCCATCACAGATGCAGTTCATGAAATTGACAAAAATGATGAATGGAATTGCTTGGCTCGGTCTGACCCCTGACCACTTTTCTTGATTCATTTCATATAATATTTTCGGATCCGATTTTGAACAAAAACAGTGGAATGGAATGCCACTTAGAGTAATTACAAGTGGATGATATTCAAGTAGTGGGCTCCACGCCTTCTGCTTCTCTCGGACAATAACACAGAAGAGGCTGGGTAATTAACCAGACGCCTGCTAGCTTACAGTAAAAACAATTGGAATCGACCTCTTGTTATCATGTCTTCCTCCCTCTCCTGATTGCGTCGTTTGCCTCCTGGTCATTGCATATCTCCCATCCTGAAACCCCCCTCACAGGCAGTAAACTTGATTTACTGGGTTAATTTTGAAACCGCAGTCGCGTGTGTCGTGAAGCACCACGGGAAACCGTGTAGCTGCGTTTTTATGCCGATAACCATGATTGGACTTTTCACGAGTCGCTTGGGACTATTGTCATTTGTGCAAAGAATATACTGTTGGGGACGTTATTTTTCGTGCTGTACTTAGCAATGTTTTGATTTGCATCTTTCAGCGGAGTAAAAATTGTAATGAAGACTCAAAAGCAAGTTTTCTAAAATAGTGTTTGGAAATATCATTGTGGCGTTTGGGGAGAAACACCATGCGTTCTGCATCGACCCCACTTTTTAATTTTTAGCTACTACTCTGTATTTGTGTACTCGTTAATTGTCACTTCTGTAGCGCCTAGCTGCTGCTCGTGTGGCATTGTGGCTCAATACGGGCCTAGTTTGTGATTGCTCAGTCTTTTTTTTATTTTTATTTAACTGTTTGTTTTTATTACTCCAAGAGTTGCACAAATATCACAGCACAGGTGGTCTCGCATAATCATAAAGCATGGGTTATAACTGATAAAGAATTATCAAGCATATCAGACTAACATTGCAACCATGCCAGTGGCTCATATGCTGGTCTACGCTTCCAGTCCTGGAGTAGCATCATAAAACACGACTTCATGTTTAATAGGTGATACAGCTCCCATAAAAAAGAGTTATGTAGATGAAAGGACAGCAAGAAGCAAAACAACGAAAGAGCATGGTTGTGACGGCCAGTCAGGTGCTGTTTCCTATAAAATCCACGATCAGAGATGGATCTGGCTTTTCTCTCGCGTCTCCCTCTCCCGGTGTCCAGGGGTAGTCCGCTGTCTCACCTATGTATAGGGCAGCATGAAAGCACACGTCATCTGCTGACACTAGTGAGCGGGCTATCTAATCCTCAATAATGTCCCGCAGGTACACATGTCCCCGTCCCATGCAGGTCTGCAGGATCCTTATCTGAGGTCACCAACTCCACCACATTGGGTGGTGCCATGGGACATGACCCCCATGTGCACACTTCACACTCGCAACCCACAGGTACACATGTCCCCGTCCCATGCAGGTCTGCAGAATCCGTATCGGAGGTCACCAACTCCACCACATTGGGTGCTGCGGCAGGACATGACCCCCATGTGCACACTTCACATTCACAACCAGCAGGTACACATGTCCCCGTCCCATACAGGTCTGCAGGATCCATATCTGAAGTCACCAACTCCACACTGCGTGCTGCGGCGGGACATGACCCCATGTGCACACTTCACATTCACAACCAACAGGTACACATGTCCCCGTCCCATGCAGGTCTGCAGAATCCGTATCTGAGGTCACCAACTCCACCACATTAGGTGCTGCCGCGGATCATAAGCCCCATGTGCACACTTCACACTCGCAACCCACAGGAACACATGTCCCGACCCATACAGGTCTGCAGGATCTGTATCTGAGGTCACCAACTCCACCACATTGGGTGCTGCAGCGGGACATGACCCCATGTGCATACTTTACATTCGCAACCCTCAGGTGCACATGTACCAGTCCCATGCAGGTCTGCAGTATCCCTCTCTGGGGTCACCAACTCCACCACATTGGGTGCTGCAGCGGGACATGACCCCATGTGCATACTTTACATTCGCAACCCTCAGGTGCACATGTACCAGTCCCATGCAGGTCTGCAGTATCCCTCTCTGGGGTCACCAACTCCACCACATTGGGTGCTGCCGCGGATCATAAGCCCCATGTGCACACTTCACACTCGCAACCCACAGGAACACATGTCCCGACCCATACAGGTCTGCAGGATCTGTATCTGAGGTCACCAACTCCACCACATTGGGTGCTGCAGCGGGACATGACCCCATGTGCATACTTTACATTCGCAACCCTCAGGTGCACATGTACCAGTCCCATGCAGGTCTGCAGTATCCCTCTCTGGGGTCACCAACTCCACCACATTGGGTGCTGTGGCGGGACATGACCCCCATGTGCACACTTCACACTCGCAACCAACAGGTACACATGTCCCCGTCCCATGCAGGTCTGCAGGATCCGTATCTGAGGTCACCAACTCCACCACATTGGGTGCTGCGGCGGGACATGACCCCCATGTGCACACTTCACACTCGCAACCAACAGGTACACATGTCCCCGTCCCATGCAGGTCTGCAGGATCCGTATCTGAGGTCACCAACTCCACCACATTGGGTGCTGCGGCGGGACATGACCCCCATGTGCACACTTCACATTCGCAACCCTCAGGTGCACATGTACCCGTCCCATGCAGGTCTGAAATATCCCTCTCTGGGGTCACCAACTCCACCACATTGGGTGCTGCGGCGGGACTTG
The DNA here is from genome assembly GCF_964263255.1 of Lissotriton vulgaris. Lineage (NCBI taxonomy): Eukaryota > Metazoa > Chordata > Amphibia > Caudata > Salamandridae > Lissotriton > Lissotriton vulgaris. The sequence goes on from NC_141697.1 coordinate 1,132,741,961, forward strand.
ACCCCATGTTCATACATCACACTCTCAACCCACAGGAACACATGTCCCGACACATACAGGTCTGCAGGATCCATATCTGAGGTCACCAACTCCACCACATTGGATGCTGTGGTGCGACATGACCCCCATGTGCACACTACACACTCGCAAACCACACACAGTGCCAATCAGTCAACCAAGAGGCGATCCTGCGGTGTCAAAATGGCTGTCTTATGTAGAAAAATGCATTTTGTTTTCAGACCGTAGTCAATGTGCAGTACTGATGAATTGATGCAATCTTTTTTTGACTGTTCATTTCTCCGCTTGTTCAGCCTAGAGCAATTGCTTTTTTATGTCACACTTGTGTTACGGCCTGACGTTCTGCAGTCCCAGATTTATTTATTTTTGTTCTCCACACAGTAACCAGGAGTAGTCTCTGCTGCGATACATGAGACCCACTGGTGCCACATAACTCGGAGTTCTAGCCAGATGCACGTGCCCTGCCCACCCCAACAAACACTGAAACCTTCATCATAGCAACTCTCTGACTTCCACTTTTAGCTTTATTGGATCACCGCAGCAGCCCCTCGTGTCTTGTGCAACTGATGGAGTCACAGGCTGGGGAAGAGTGAATCTCTTCATTTCTGAGCCACTGCCAGAACATGTGCCCGCTTCACTCAGTCCTACTTTTTACTCCCCTACTTCCTTCTTTTGCCTCCCCCCCCCCCCCCAACCACACCTACAGGGAATGATCATTTGGGGCCCTGGTCACCTGACAGGGCCCTAGTGAGCAGCGACGACCTTTGTGCTGCTTACAATTCTGCACCCCTGGTTCATCAGCCAGGCCAAGGGTGTCTGCCAGAAACCGGTTTTGAGGGTACCCCCCCATCCAAATGAGAAAATAAATATCTGATTTCCTCCAATCACAGGTAACTAACTGAGCTATGCAAATTAGCGATATAAATCATTTAAAAATCAAGACTTCTAAGGGTCTCAGGCTAACCATTCAACATTGAATGGTATTTGTTCATTGCTTCAGAGATCAGTGGAGTTGAGAAAAATCTCGTTTGTTATGTTAGTTTCCCAATTTCACAAGATAATTTCAGTGTAAGGCATCTTTCCACACTGTTTTCATGGATTAGTTATTCTGCTACAATAAATGGATGCTGATGTCAGGATCTGCTTTTTTTTTTCTTCAGCTGAAAGTTTCATATAAGTGAGCCTGCACTGGCATTGGGGTGGTCCCTGTATCCAACTGGACCACCCCAAAGCTGCTCCAGTTTAGAGTTGAGGACGCACAGTTTTTCATGAAAACCACATCACAACACATTAACAGTCCACAAACCAGCTACCCCTCCCGTCACTTGTTGACTGCATGCTTGCCTTTGATCATGTACAGTGCTCCACTGCATTTTTTGCTAGACTCCCTTTATACAAATGGTGCATACATACATACATACATACATACAGAAATCGCATGACTGTGAGCACTATGTGTCACTTTTCCTCATTATTCTAATGTCCTAATCAGTTCTGGTCTGTACAGTTGGATTTCAAGCAAAGCTTCCTGGATCAGTAAATTGGCCTCCGTCTCAACAGTGCATGTTGCTTTTCCATAGAGCCCCATATTTCATAGAGGGAGGATTCAAACAAGGAAGAGAAAGTAGGGGAGAGGTGGCGAGGAGAACCAATGCTCCTTATCAACTTTCATTGATTAGTGTTTGTTTAGTCCATTAGATTTATATGTGATAAAATATGAGCTCCCATTGCATAACACTTTAGATTTTGTGTTGGTGAGCATGCTGGCAAAGTCGAACTAAGTGTTGGGGTGGGTGCACAGCTAATTAGGGTATCTATCGAGTTGTAACTTGTGTTGTAAATAATGTTCACCCTGGGTAGGGTGCTCCTTAAAGTGACGTGTCCGTCCAATATCACGTCAGTGTTACTTATGTGAAAAATTGTGCTTCCAGTAGTTTGGGAGCATCCTTGGTTAGCGCACACCTTTGGTTCCAATAACTGGACTCCTTTCAAGATTTTTGATTTTTCAAGACCTTTATTTCATTTCATATTTTCATTGTATAGGTCCTTTATCATTTTTGAATTTTCTCATTCTATTTACAAACAAATCATAGGCATAGGGTTCTTGCTGTTTTTAACTCATGCTCCAATGCATTTCGGGCATACGTGCCCTTCATCTGGGAGCTCACTGGGCCCTTCTTCCGGGCCGGTAGGACGGCTGTTTCCGGCGCTGCGCCGGAAACTACTGGCTGAGAAACAAATAAGGTTTTGGATCCTACATCCACCTAGCCCGGATCTCAACAGTAGAGTCAACAGAAAAAAGTGGCTAGATAGGGAAAATTTGTGACCTGAATATTAGCGACGCAGTCAATATGTACCACGTAGCTGCGGTCAATAGTACCAAAACAAATTTATTTTCTTTTTTGTTTTTTCAAAATTTCAACAACACAAGGGCAAACCAAGGACTGTCACGACAGTGATTACATGAATACCATATCTACACATATATACAAAAGATACAAATATACAATATTTACAATAGGAGTTAAGCAAGACTAATGAAAGCAAATAAGCAAAAAATTGAACAAAAGACACACAGATAGCAATGCATCAATACAATATTCACAACTTAATTGAATTAATGCACAATAGAAGAGTTCGTGCCAAAAGCAAGGGACAACCAGTCCATGGGGATGTAAAACCATGGGACAGGCGGGAATAGATGGAATGGGACGCCTGCCTGCCTGACAACACTGCGGTACAGAGTTTATATTGGGTTGCACAGCTAGGAACTCAGGTGTTTAGATGATTTCTTTTCCTAGATGCACCCTTATGCGTGACCGCAGGGACCACCCTGCGGTCACGCATAAGGGTGCATCTAGGAAAAGAAATCATCTAAACACCTGAGTTCCTAGCTGTGCAACCCAATATAAACTCTGTACCGCAGTGTTGTCAGGCAGGCAGGCGTCCCATTCCATCTATTCCCGCCTGTCCCATGGTTTTACATCCCCATGGACTGGTTGTCCCTTGCTTTTGGCACGAACTCTTCTATTGTGCATTAATTCAATTAAGTTGTGAATATTGTATTGATGCATTGCTATCTGTGTGTCTTTTGTTCAATTTTTTGCTTATTTGCTTTCATTAGTCTTGCTTAACTCCTATTGTAAATATTGTATATTTGTATCTTTTGTATATATGTGTAGATATGGTATTCATGTAATCACTGTCGTGACAGTCCTTGGTTTGCCCTTGTGTTGTTGAAATTTTGAAAAAACAAAAAAGAAAATAAATTTGTTTTGGTACTATTGACCGCAGCTACGTGGAAACTACTGGCAGCACAATTTTTCACATGCTGGCAAACTACCATGTGAGATGTCAGCAAGCTAGCTTGAGGTTTGTGAAGTCCCCAAACCATATGCCTTTGTCATTATTGTCAACCCCTTGGTCCTTTGTTAGAAACTTTCTTTAAATACTTAGTTGCAAAAAATAGTAAAAAAATTCGAATACAATAAACTGTTCAGTCTGCTTCATTTTTGCCTGGAGGCCATGCACTCTCTGCTGTAGCATTAGTGAATACACAAATAACGTCATATATTTTTTGAGTTTTATGGTGTAGCGTGACCACTCAGCCCTTTCAATCACCCTTCATTTTACATAGCTTCATAGTGTGGACAATTGCTCACCATTGGGCCCCATCGGGGAGGAGGGGGAGGCAGCACCGACCACAGACTCAATTTATGGTGTGACAAAGGCCGCTTTATTTGAAGCAGGTGCACCTTACAAACACAAAAAACCTTGGCCTGTGCCGTGCAAAACTAAACCTCACTAAATATAAATTTACCTAACATCCCCCCCACCCCAAAAATGGTTCCCCCATAGAACAACATGAACACAATGTACAAACTGCAACATGCCTCACTACCTAGCTTAATAACTTGTCATACTTCACCCCCCCTGCCAAACAACCCTGCCAAACAACAATGGCCTCCTACCATTTCCTCCATTGACTAGGAAAAACCGCCACTCGAAAGACGTACTAACTGCTTTCGACCCCCCACCCCCCCATAGGACGTCTGAACCTTCGATACCTGCGCACCACAATAGCCTGATCCAGTGCCTCCTTCAATTGGACAATATAGAGCTCCATCCCATACCGAGACAGGTGTACACAATCTTCCCTGAAGAAATACACTGCCCCATACGTTAGCCCTTGGTGCTCCATTCTACCCAATCCCTCCTTCTCACAAAAGACCTTCATCTCCCTGTTAATTTTCCTCCCTATCTTATCTATGGCCGCTGGCCTCTCCGCCCCCCTACAAAACCTCCTGGGAATGAACTCTGACCAGATCACATGGCACCCCGCCCACCTACGCCGTTTCTCCAACAAGTCCCTCTTCATCTGCTTGACCAACGCTTACCCTTTGCACTGGACCAGGTCATTCTCCCCCAAGTGTATGACCACAACATCTGGACACTCTTCCCCCTCCCCCCCCCCTCACCACTTTATTCAAAGCCGGCAACAGCTCGTGCCAGCGCATGCCGCCCTTTCCTTGCCAATGACAGTGAAACAACCGTTCATCTGATTCCAAGTTAAGGCTCCGGTGCTTTTCCCACTCCACCCTCTCCGCTCGCTTTTCAAAAGCATGTCCTATAATGTAAATGTCCAACGTCGCCGCAGCTGGCCCCGCCACTGGACCTGTAAAGACACACATATAAGAGGGCGGGAAAATTCCGTCATTTCAGTGTTCCACCCCTACCCTACTCATCCTGACATATGTCCTGTAACAGTAAGACTTCCAACGCCCACGTCGCTTGATGTCCTCCTTCCCCCATCCCTGACGCGCCGCCTATGTCGCCGCCCCAATCCGGAACAAATGCGTCCCGAAAGCCTTTGGGTCCTCACCCATAACCCGTAGGGATTGCTGAAGGACCCACAACACCTGAGCCACAGTCACCTTGCCTTTTTCCTCCAGACCAAAAACCTCCCCCCGCCAACACTCGCCATCCAGCTGCCGTCCCCACACCATCGGGCAAACCGCCGTGGACCTCCCCGGCCCCAACACCACCCAAGTGACCTCACCCCGCTGATCAGTCTTTGAATGATACAGCCGCACAGCCAACTCCTGCTTTCTCATGTCCACTCCCCCCCCCCCCCCCCCCTTAGCACACCTGGTCCCCCATTCAGTCCCACCAATTCTGAAACCGTAAAGGCTCCAAAAAACAACCACGACATAAGTGTGCAAAACAAAGTAGTCGTCCCCCCCCCCGATCGCGACAGATCGCGGTAACGTCTGCAACAAGGCCCGAGCAAGTCCTCAGTAATGGGCTTACACTGACTCACCCTGGCCCCCTTTTCCCTTGCCCAGCCTTCCAGGAGACGCGCCCCCAATTCCCCCACCGACGGCGAGTAACCTCACCACAACTTACCCATGAATGCCACCGCCGACAACTTACCCGCAATCGTCACCCTCGACAGCCCCCTGTCCATCAAACTCAACATGAACTGTACCACCTGCTCCTCCCAACGCCCCCAGTACCCCTGGCTTACCACTCCAAACCACTGAAACTACTAGCACACCTGCTCATAAGCCTTCCATGTGGACGCTGCCACAGACGCTCTCACCAGTTGAACGACGCGGCATCTCCCACCGACCACAAGTCTGTTGGCACCGGTGTCCTGTGCCCGCGCCTCCGTGGCTAGCCCATGGAACCTCTGCCACTGTGAACGAGACAAAGCATCTGCAATGTCATTGTCTACCCCTGGCACGTGTCGAGCCTGAAATATTATATCATGCTCCAAGCAGCGCAGCACGAAAACTCCTCAATTTCAACACCTGTGGGTCCCTGGCTGACTGCCTGTTGACCACCTGCACCACCGACATGTTGTCCACCTGAAACCTCACCCGTTTATGCGCCAATTCCCGCGCCCACACCGTAACGGCCACCACCAGTGGGAACGATTCAAGAAAGACAATGCTTCGCCCTCCAGCTTGCCAGCGCTGCGGCCACTGCTCCGTGCACCATCTCCCCGACCAATAGAGCCCTAAGCCGCCAACCCCCGCCGCATCCGACGATAACGTGACGTCCCACTCCCAATCCGCTGGGGGCGCCATAGGCACACCATTGAAGCGCCCAAAAAAAGCCTGCCACATGTGCAAGTCCTCCTTCGTCCCCGCCGCCAACCACAGATGATGATTTGGCAGTGTTAAACCGGACAGCGCCAGACCGAGCCGACGGTAGAAAGTACGTCCCGCCCGCACCACGTGGCAGGCAAAATTCTTATGCCCCAACAAGACCTGAACCTCCCGCACGGCCACCTTCCGCTTGTCCAGCATGCTGCCCACCAACGCCAACATCGCTGCCCTCTTGTTCTCTGGTAGGCACGCTTCGATAGCCACGAGTCGAGCTCTATACCAAGAAATGACAGCACTGTACTGGGACAGTGCGTCATCTCTGGCGCCAGGGGCACACCCAGGTAACTAATGAGGTCCGTAAAACCGTCCAGCTGCTGCTGGCAGTCCGTCGAACCCGGCTGTCCCACCAAGAAGTCGTCGTCCAGATAGTGCGTCTCCGAGCCTGTACCCCAGGAAAAATCCCACTGCAAAAAGGAACTAAACCTCTCAAACAAAGCACATGAAATCGAGCACCCCATGGGCAGCGCTTTGTCCACAAAAATGCCCCCATCAAATTGAATCCCCAACAACTGGAGCAGCCTGAACGCTGACTTAACGTCGCATTTTGTCATGAGGGCGCCCGCACCTACCGCCGCCACGATCTTCCACGCCACATCCACGGACGAATACAACCTCAACGTAAGTTCCGCCGTGATATAGTCATTCACCGACGCCCCCTCCGGCTACGTAAGTGCTGTATCAAGCGGAACTTCCCGGACTCTTTCTTGGGCACCACACCAATAGGTGAAATAATCAGACTCTGCAGCGGCGGCTCTGGAAAGGGGCTCACCATCCGGCCCTCCTTCACTTCTTTGAACAACTTCTCCCGCACGACCCCTTTGTGCGCATTGACGGACTTCAAATTCTCAGCCCACCGGGTGATCCGCGGACCTTCATACCCCAACCGTAAACCTTCTCGGAAACCCCGTCGGAACGTGGCCGCATCGTCCGTCCGCGGATAAGACGCCAGAAAGGGCTCGAGACGATCCAGCCTAACCGGTGTATTAACCATTTGCCCAGAGATCCTGACCCCCCGCCCCTCGACCTGCATTTCAGACGCCGCGGGCTGCTGCCCCTGGGTACCCCCCCCCCCCCCGACTCCCCAGCATCGCACCACCGGATGTCTTTTTCCACACTTGGAGCATTCATGCCAAAACTGGCTAACTTGCCTGCCGCACGCTCCCTTATTGAAATTCCAGCATGCCCCGACTGTTGTCTGTGCTGTGCTCTCTCCCTGCGCCACCCCCCCTCGGGTGGGGCAGGCCGAAAAGGGGGGCGGCACAAGCGGCAAACCGTTGGCCATATAAATCGTCCGGCCAAACTTCGCCCCACCAATAGTCTGGTGGTACAAGTCTGAATCCAATTCGCCCCACTTTGCCTCTGAGTCCGACGCCATCCGCGCCTGGAACTCCTCGTCATAATGAGACCAGGCATAACCCCCATAGGTAGCCTGCGCCCGCCTGACCACGTCCATGTACTTGAAGAGAGCTATGGCCCTGCCCTGGTATTTCTCACAATATACGCTGGCGTATATCAGGAAAGCCGCCGACCAGTTGTCAATTGTCAGAGGCACCTTGGGACGCCTGGCCAACCCCTGCTCCTCTTCCTTCGACCCCTCCTTCGCCATCCGCTCCCTGTGAAGGAGCTTCAGGATTTCAACATACTCCCCCTTCCATATCTTCTCATTAGTCGCTAGCGAAAAGTGGGCCCCCAGAGGCTTTGCCACACCCATGTAGGGGAGCTTGCACACCGGAACATCACAACTCTCCTTAGCCCCTTGTTTCCCCGACGGCACTCACCCACTTTCGCGACCCCACACCGGCACCGCCCTACGCCTCTGCGCTCCCAGACCCCCCCCGTCCTCCGCCGATGCCCCGTCCGGGCCCACCCCGTGTCCTTCACATATCGTCCCCCCCCAAGCATCCATACCCACGACACCTGCGCGCCACGAGGGTTGCCCAAACTATTCCCCGCTCTGCCACCATCCTTACCTGGTGTCAAGGCCAGCGTCCGCGCTGGATCCCACCACCTAACCAGTTGAGCTGGGGGGGCCGTCACTCTAGGCCCTTCCTTGTTTCCCCGACGGCACTCACCCACTTTCGCGACCCCACACCGGCACCGCCCTACGCCTCTGCGCTCCCAGACCCCCCCCGTCCTCCGCCGATGCCCCGTCCGGGCCCACCCCGTGTCCTTCACATATCGTCCCCCCCCCAAGCATCCATACCCACGACACCTGCGCGCCACGAGGGTTGCCCAAACTATTCCCCGCTCTGCCACCATCCTTACCTGGTGTCAAGGCCAGCGTCCGCGCTGGATCCCACCACCTAACCAGTTGAGCTGGGGGGGCCGTCACTCTAGGCCCTTCCTGCCATGGGCGTGCCTGCAACACACTACCAACAACATTACTCCTCCCCCCTCCCCTTCCCAAATTTCCCCCTCCTCCTCAGAATCCTCCTCATAGTCCAGTTGCCCCATCTCCCCCTGCTCCGCACCTAGCCCCCCCTCACCTCCCGGCCGCCCACTAGGGGCTCCAGCCGGCTCAGCCCGCCTTCTCCCTACAAGCCCGCATCAAGTCCCCTAAATCCAAACTCTCCCGCCGCACATCCCCCGCATATGACACCGCAGCCTGATCCACAGCATGCGGTCTCCATCCCTGTCCCCCGCCGGCCGTCTCGACCCTTCGGGGTGGGGCTGACGGGGACCTACCGCTCCCCCTTCCCAGCATGCTCCCTGGAGTGGTCCCAGGGTGGAGCACGACCGCCATTCAAGGCAGAGCCTGCCCATCCCCTCGTGGATTGGAGCCGCATGCTGCTCTCCCGAGCACCTAGCCAAGCGTTCCTGCCAAGAAAGAGGTGGAGTCCAGCATGCCGGGGAAAAAACATGCACGCCTACCCCATCCCACGGAATGACCACCTCTCTGTGCAGGCCGATTTATTTATTTCCCCCCCCCCGGTTCCGACCATTCCCCATGCCGCAACACCCACCCATGGCCCCTCTGCGCCCCACACCCCCTTGCCACAGCTCCCCCCCCCCACCTAACCCAACCCCTCCCCCACACGCCTCACACCCCATCCCGCCTCGCTCCGGCCCCCATCTGGCTCACCCCTCCTCCCCCCAAACCCCCCTCCCCTGTACCAGTCGCCCGCCTCCTCCAGGGCCTCCATGACTCACGGATCTTCAATGCGAACCATTAAAGGAACGTCGCCGCCCTCACCGCTCGCTCCGCACCGCCTCGCACTCTTCGGACTCACGCACTCAGCGCAGCCCGCAAAAGCCGGTCCTGACTCTCCCCCACCCCGTACCAGGCAAGCCCAGTATAACACGTACCACCAGAGCAATGCGCAGCGCGACCCACTAAAAAAAACGGACAACGGGCAACCAACCAACCAGGTGAGCCCAAAGAAATGCAGGCACTGCAAATGTAGGCCCAAAATGTAACTGCAGGCCCCACAAAATAAGATGCAGACCCACCGAATCCCCCGCCGGGCTGCTATCACTGCCACCGAAATGGTGGCTAGTGACACAAAATGGCCGGTTTTAATTCCTCCAACCCTAACCCAAAGACAGCCCAACCAAAGCCCAATCCTACTGCCAGCCCAACAAACCAGCCCACGTACGGTGCTGGCCATAAACTCTCCCTGGCCCCCAAACCCCCCTCCCCGGGGGTAGCAGGCCACCCGACTGTCCGCCGCCCCCCCCAAGCCCTATTCTCTTGACTGTCTTCTGCTGTCATGGTGAATATTTCTATTAAACTCCACTTGACCACTGAAACCATTTGTTTACCTTGCAACGCATTACATTTAGTTCACCGCAAAGCTTTTGTGATCCAAGAAGCTACATAATTGATTTTCTGTGAAGGAATGTTTCATGAGCTAAGCAAGGCTATTGGTGGATTCGTTTTTTTACCAAGGTGAACATTGGAGATTGTGTCTGGTCAATCTGTGACTTGTTAGCTTTGTTTCGTGAACACCACTAGCATGCAACTTATGATGTACATTTCTGACCACTGGAACGTTTCGCGTAAGGAGTTTCAGTCGTTTGCATTTTGACTTTATCAACAACCTGGCCTTTATGAGATCGGAAAGTGAAATTGTGGGCGTGCTCAATGCCGAGATAATTGGTAGTACTGTAATTCAAGCAAATACAAAAAAACTCATTTTAAAACGATATCTGTCTTCCATGCCCTCAATATGCCACTAGTCTTTACACTTTTATCAATTGTATGAGCCTGTTGAGGCTATATTATCGGATAGTCTGAAGAAAGCACCTACGGAGGACCAGGGACGCTGCTGTCCTCGAACTAATGAGTACAAATGCTTTACCATAGATGAAGATTATCAATAAATCAAGTGACATAGTCAATTAAATTCACCTACTTAAGACAAAACGTGAGTTCTAAGTCAGGAAGGTATGTTAACTCCTCCCCTGCTGATGACGGAACCGCTCCGTCATAAGCACAGCGCAACCGACGCTGGTGACGGAGCGGTTCCGTCACCAGCATGCGCCCGCCGCATTTCCGCCCTGCGCCCTTAGCACTTTGGCGGAATAGCGCCACAGTGAAGGGGTTAATAGTTTAAGATCGTACCTTCAGACATAGGGTATTACCTTAAAGCTGAATTGAATGCAGTAATCCATATTTGATTCTACTTTTTGTCTAGCACACAACATGAGTAATGTTAGTCTTATTTCTAAGAATTGAGGGAAGCAGCTCCAGAGGCTAGAGATTGAAATCTGGCTCACCTCCAAAATAAGGACTCTTTTAAAAAAAAAAAAAAAAAAAAAAAAATGTAATAGCAAAATACACAGTAAACGTCAATAAAGTCCGCATGAGATGGGTAAAATGATACATAGACTCAGCAAATCACAGCATGGAATAAAATGCAACATTGCCTAAGTGAATAACATGTAGTCCACTTTTGCCCTAATGTTATCGGATATGGCAGTAGAAATCTATAAACACATATAGCACTGAAAGGCTTATGACACAGAGGCTCACAGAGCTTCAGGCAGGAAGAACTTCGAGCATTAACATTTAAAAGAAAACTTTCCCTAGAGCTCACCAAGAAAAGCATCTCATTCAAAAGGAAATAACAGAATCACAAAACAAATTAATACATTTTCAGTGCACATTTTGCTGCATGGGAAGACAGAAGTTATGAAAACACAGTCCTGTTTGAAATACAAGATGGAGTCGGGGCCTAGTTTTACCACTTTAAGGAAAACCTAGTATTATAGTGTGCAGCAACTCAGTAATGCAAATCATTCATGATTTTATTAATTAAAAATGCTCTCTAACAAGCCCTAAGATTGATCAAAATCCTTTCTTTGTACCCTTCATTTGAGATAATAAGTAATGATGTTCACGTGTCATAGAGAAGTTTCTATTCATTTTGTAAGAGTCTGGATTTTTTCCATTGAAAAGTTGTGGTGTTCCTGTGTTTCTGAAGGGGATTAACATAATCTAAGAACGTAACAACTATCTTTATACCAAAGTCTAATTGGGTTGACCTCTTGAATATCTAAAGGCAAAATGGATGATCCCCCATAGTTTTGAACAAACCTTGATTAAAAACTTCCAACATGATTGAAAAAGACAATTAGTTTGGTATGTTCCAAATACCTTACAGTCACATTTATTAGCTTATTGTAAGGCCTGTAAACCGTTTTGTTAATTGCTCTAGTTTACCAGTATATAGTTTACTTTGTTTATTTGTAGTGTTTTCTTACCACTGTGATATATGGGCTACTTCTGCTCTTCTGAAAAAGTAATTCCAGGAATACCTGTATTTCAGGGATTGATTATTCCTAAAAAGCACCTACTTTGCCACCTCCATTTCAAGCAGATGACCTGCTAAGGGTGTGATTGCAGACCTATTTCAAATATCAAAATTCCCAAGGGGACGAAGAATAGATTGTGCCTCAAGTTTGCCCTCTTCCTCCAACCACAGATGAAAGCTGCCAGTAATGTCGCTCATCCTATTTAGTATTTCTGTGAGGTTTTTCAGTTTTCTTCCACTGAATAATTTATGTTTTAGATGGCCTATGTAAAAATCAGAGGGTCTTTGCATATTAATCTGCATAATCTGTTCACTAAGCTTCCAGTGGCCTAGGGTGGGCAATGGAGATTTGTTAAATCTTCAAATTGTTTCAGTAAATATTGGTAGCAGCCCCAATCTCCTGTTCCTTACCTCATTGCTATGCAATGCACAAACTTTGGCAGGAGCAATGGCACAACATGTGGAGCAAAATATTCCCATAGCCACTACTATGTTCTTCCTACAGGTTTAAGAATGATACATCATGTGTCACTGCTGATCTGGCATTGAAGAACCTACAACCTTCTTTTATCACTGCTGGTTTCTCCTGACATTTGTATTCTTATATTAGCCACTGCCCTGTTCAGTGGAGTACCTAGGTCCATTCCAATGTGCTCAGTGCCGCTTTGAGTAATGTTTCAAATAATTATTGGCAAGCCACAGGATTCTTGCTTCAACGTAACCAGGCAGAACTGGAATCTGAGGGGCTCCAATTAAGTCTGTCTACTTATGCTTTGCTTTTGTGATCACATGTTTTTTGGACCACCATTAAGTTGCTCCAATTTAGAGTAAAACACTCCTCTATTGGGCATAGGGCTAGAGTGGTAAGGGACTGCCTGAGTTGTGGGACGATCCCGAAAGAGGTTGTCAAGGGGTGTCACGCAAGATGGTTACTAAGATTTTTAAGGATAAAAGTCTAATCTCGCTCGTGTGCACATCACAAGTCGGCACCCTAACTGAACAATTTTTGGCCACCAAAAATTCTTTTTACTTTGAAGGTTTTATGGACATCATATTTCCTATTCTTGCAAGGAACCTTTTCATTCAATGGAGGTTTGGAACGCTGCCCCTTAAAGCCTTTACTAGTAAATGGACAATGTCGGATGATAAAATCTGTCCTGGGTGCAATGGGAACAAGGAGGACGAACTACATGTGTTGTTTTTTTGCCCTGCCTACAACAGACCGAGGAAATATTGGCTAGCCCCACTGTGCAGGAATTTGGGCATTAGAAACTATTTACAGTCCTATAGAATCCTGAAGACAAGTGCCATGCACTATATAGTTTTTGCAGTTGCCAAGTACTTAATGGCCATGTGGCAGATAAGGGGAAAATACTGAAAGGCTAATTTCCTACTAAATATGTACTGGACTGTAATGAAATGTAGCTAACTGTGTCCATAGTACCCCTGACCTTCCTGGAACCAAACTGATTCTTATGTTGCTCCTTGCCCTGATTTTACTGTATGTTTTATGTGTTTTAAATGTTTTCTAATGAATCTTTTATGGTCTCAAATGGCCGAAATAAAGAATTTTTGGATTGGATTGGTAAGAACCATTCCACCCCTAAGCGTCTTCATCTGTGAGGATCACTCTTTCGTTCCATCAGTAGTGAATTCTCTTAATCCACATCTGCATCAGTTCATTCTTAATAATAAATCCTTGCTTAAGAAGTGCATTTGATGCTGTTATTGCTAGTGAGCATCCTATTATAAGGCATATTATATTCTACTGCCTTTTTTTAGAATTCTACCCACTTTTTCAATATATGGCTGAAAACATCCATGTAAAGCCATATTTTTGTGTTCCAGGGAAGGTCAGTCAAATTTCGATGTTATGTTCATTTATTTAGTCAATGTGGATTCAGTATTAAAAGGTACTGAACCTGAACCTTCCCACCAGAACGTTCTACAAATGTAATCTGCACAGAAACACAAGATGGTGTTAGACTAATGGGTCCTCCCTCTTTCTCACTGGAGTTAATTTGTATTGGTATTTACACAGTAGCAACTGCCAACCGAGATAATTTGGAGTTTTTATGGGACCCCTCTAGAAGATGCCTGGTCCATATCCAGAATAGTCTTTCATTTGTCATTCCCATCATTGATTGACCAATCAACTACTCGGCAGCATATGGAAAGGAGTAACCGACCTCCGCAGCCTCTTTGTGAGAGCAGACATCACCGACAATCCTCCACTCATTGCTTAGAAACGGCTCACCACACAGGACACCACAGCCATCGTGAAATTCATCCACTCAGGAGCACCCACGGGCCCCTGTCCCCACCACTTCTTCAACCTCAGGAGCATGGAAATCTCCATCAAACTTGCCCCCACCCCCATCCTCAAGCATCCATCTCCACGGCCGAATTCCTAGGGCAATGGAAACATTCAGAGTTCAGACCCCTCCTGAAGAAACCCTCCACCAGCCCCCCCCCCCCAGCAAACCCAAAAATACAGACCTAACTTTCTGCTCCCTTTCCTCAACAAAGTCCTCAAAGGCCAACAACTCACTGAACATCTAGAAAATAACAACAACCTGCTGGGCACACCCCAGGCCGGCGTCTGCACCAACCACAACACCAAGACCGTCCTGACCTCCAACACTTACGACATCGGAACCCTCCTAGACCCGGGTGACACAGTTGCTCTTATCCTCCTCGACCTCTCAGCAGTATTTGATTCGACACAGTATCCCACCACACCCTCATCAAGAGGTTCCACCACCTCAGGTTCCAGGGAAATGCCCTCTGCTGGGTTTCATCCTTCCTCACAGGAGGAACCCAGTGAATCTGCCTACCTTCCTTCACGTCAGAACACCATAGCATCACCTGCGGTGTTCCGCAAAGAACATCCCACAGCAACTGCGTTGCCTACTGAATGAAGACCAACTGCCTGAAGCTCAACACAGACATGGCCAAAGTACTGAACTTCAAGGAACAACACCTCCCCGTGGAACAATATGTGGTCCCCCCCCCCGAACTCAGACCCAGACCCTCACCAACAGATCACGCCCGCAACATTGGCATTATCCTAGACCACAAACTCGCCATGAAATGCCAGATCAATGCAGTTGCCTCTGCCTACTTCCACACCTTCACATGCTCTGAAAGATTTTCAGATGACTTCTCGCAGACACCAGTAAAACAGTCACCCAGGCCCTAGTCACCAGCCGACTCGACTACGGCAACACACTCTATGCATGAACCTCCACCCAATTCCTGAATTGACTCCAGACCATTCAGAGCTCAGAGGCAAGCTTCCTCTTGGAGCTCCCCAAAAGGACCACATCATCCCCCACCTCAGGAACCTCCACTTGATCCCAGTTCAGAAAAGATGCCAGTTCAAGAATGCTGACAAACGCCAACAAAGCCCCCCACGATCAAGGACCTGCATACATCAACCACCGCCGGAACGTTCACCAACTCTCCAGACACCTGCCTTCCCCACCCTCGCCTGGCACATACTCCTTGCATCTATCAAAGCCACAGCGGAGGTTGCTCATTCTCCTACCTCGCCGCCAAGTCTTGAAATTACCTCCCCTCCACACAGCATCCTCACTCACGGAATTCAGAAAGCGACTCCAGACATGGCTCTTCGACTCACAGCAGCAGGATTCCAGCACCTTGATATCCTAATGTGATTATTCACGCTCCACAAGTCCTACATGATGATGAACTGATGATGTATTTCCTCTCAGCCCAGGAGCACTAAGGGATGGCTACCACTGTGCAATATCACATGGTGGGCCGTGTGGTTTACCACTAAGATTACAGGACTTCCGATACTGCTGTACTACAATTTATTAACCAAGGTACCACCTTTGCCCACCTAATATTTCTAGATTCGTGAATTTGAGTGAAACGCAGAAAAGAAGCCACAGTTCTCCCCATTTAAAGTGTTCTTCACAAGGTGAACATTCTTAAGGAACAGCAACAAGGCTGGCCCTAGCAACAGAGGATGCTATCTCCACTAGATTATAACTTTGACGAAGCATTCGTGTGAAAGCACTGTATGTTACTATGGCCTGTGTTGCTGATGTATGGCCATTATTTCAGCTGGGTAATAAAACAAAGAATTATTAATCTGGAAACGTATATCTGTGTCTCTCTGTGTTGCAGCCTATGCCGTGCTACAGAGTCTGTATCCCGAAGGATTATGATGTCAGTGAATTGATATGTCATGATGTTGACCGCGTGAGCCATCGGTCAAGGCTTACTCCAGGAGTTGAGCTAGTGTACTGCTTTGCACATATAACTTTCACTGTGCAGTCATAGCTTTGTTTTGAAAAATAATATTTTGATTAAACTAAGGAAGTGGGCTGAAAGTGTGCACCAACTAGTCAAGACTTATTAATCCTCGATCTTGGTAAGGAAGGGTTTGCAAGCAGAGTGTGCTCCGTGATGGCCATGTAATAGGCAGGGCTCTGGAAGTCTCCTCTGATTCGCTGTCTCCTCTTTCGCTACATCAATGATTCCAAGTTCAAAACACTGCTTGGATACACTCTGGTTTTAGTGCTGTTCAGAACATAATGGTGGCTACTCCTCATGCGTCACCTGTAAACAAGAATTTATAGTAATTTCTGGGTTAAAAATCTATCTAAACAAAGCAGTGCAACAACAACCTTGTTCCACCCCTTACAATCCTAATTGATTGATCAATTTTCATTTGCCATGCTAAACATGCGCTCAGGATAACTATACCAAATCCTATTTATATACTTTCATGGCAAAATCTACGAGTCGAAATGTTTTACCTACCAGAATAAATTAGATCTCCTTACCAGTTTCACATGCGCACTATTTTGAGAACAAACTTGGAAATACAAAATGCGAAATAAATGCATGAAGATACAATGTAACTATTGGTCCATACACTGGCGTTTGAGTGTAGCTAACTCTTTATTTGTATCTTAAATCCACTTCGCTATATTGCAATGCCTAACCGCATCAGTTTATGCACAGTATATTGTTTTAAATGTAAATTAGATCTGTATTTTTCATATGCCACAATTATTGCACAGTGTGCAACCATATTAATTATTCAGATTCTTTCTTAAACTTTTTGAAAGTAATATATTCGTTATATTGCTTGTAGTGATGACACTGGGAGTTGTAAAAAGTACGTTATTTCTTTCATTTTTGTTAATTTTGCTGCATGAAAATGTTTGTTCTGGTTAGCATATGGCTTTCTGATATCCAGAATGCTATTTAACCAAGTTGCTGGGAGGTTTTCTCTGATTCTTCAAATAATTTCCCTCATAATGGCCTACAGATTATTCAGTAGTCCAACCACCAGTGCAGCTAATCCGTTACAACTACACTTGGAGCTATGACAAAGCTGGTGGTTAATAGTAGCTCTGGTGACCTCCAGCCCTTCATCTCCTATGGTGATACCTACAGACCAACTACCATATTTGCTTACTACTCTCTCATGGCAAAGTTTCAGCGTGCTGATTTACACTGGCCCGTGTTCCCTGTCATTCAAATAAATGATGCAATGTTATCCAGTGTTTAATTACATCTTCAACCTTTCTTTTGCCGCATAGGTGTTTTCTATCTCATTTAAAAGATACAATTTTCTTTTGGTTCCTCGGTTTGTTCATATTTCATATGCTTCTCCAATTCTATACTCTCTCCATTGCTACACAAAGATATTAGTCAAGGAGTATTCCCAGGAGGTAGCTAGATGCCATGGCTTGTGTAATGACTTGCAGGGCAGTTTCTGGCCCACCAGGTTCGCCAAGACAATCCTGCAGCCAACCTGGCTCACCCATCGGCAGGTCACCTAGGCACCCCTACACTAGCTATTGTATCAGCAGATTTTCACACCATTGACCATCTTGTGCATCTGGAGCACATTGGACCTGAGGCTCAAGCTCTGACCTGGTTGACCAGTGTCCTGACCATTATCATACAGGCAATCTGGCTGCCTCTTTATTCTACAGACTTGCTGTGCACCCTGTTTTTTTTTTTTTGTTTTTTTTTTTTACCTCCTGTCTATCTTCTCGCCTGCTTTATTCACACTCTTTTTCCCTACCCTCACACCTTCAGGTAATTTACTGAACTCCAGTTAGGTGTCGCGTTCTTACGTTTTTGTACATTTCCCAGCCAATTTCACAGGATAATAACAATAAATTGGTTGAAATCCTTTCTTAACATTCAGAGTCTCTGTTGGAGATGGAGACCGCGGGCTGAAAGAGCGAGCGGCCATGATTATTGCTTAAACCCTTCCAGTGACTTCAACTGGATCCAGAAACGATTCAAAATGATCTGATGAATGCATACCAAAATAACACCCACGAAATGAAGAAACTCCTGACTTTCCTGATAATTATGTTTTTTTTTATAAACTAAAAAAATCCGAGCCCAAACAGACACCTCAGGTTGCAGTAAAAGACAGAACGTGCATTTAAATTGACATTATTCCTTTCATATAGCATCTAACCAACAAAACCAGAACCCCCATCCTAGATGGTTTTATTTCAAAGTGATCTCCATGGAAGAAATGCAGATGCCAGATTTACATAATCTCACAAACTGAAATTGCACAAGATCTCTCAACCCTTGTTGCCGTCATGAGAAATTCCTATTACTGCAAGCTTCCAAAGCGTCAAATATGGATCAGTTAAGGCATTCATATTTGTGTAGAGCTGTAGTCCATTTCCTTGGAATTGTAATGTTTCTGTAAGTGGGTGATATTTCTGCTAGACTGGAACACCTTCAATCAGCTGTCTGCCATTTATTTATTTACTTATTTATATTTCTTATATAGCGCAGGAATTCGATCTCCGAGGAGATATCTCTGCGCTGTGTTGTTCCGAAGATAAAGACAGAAAGTTTGTGTGACATATCTTTGATTGCTGGATAGGAAACAAGTACATCTTCAAGCATTTCCTGAAAGTAGCAAGATTGGAATTTTGTCTTAGGAAAGGGGGTAATGAATTCCATAAAGTAGGACCTCTAAATGCAAGGGCCCGGCCTCCTTGTCTTTCTCTTTTGATCCTAGGGATCTGTAGCAGAGCTTGATTTTCAGATCTTAGGGTTCTTCCTGGTTGATATGGTTGGAAGATTTCCTTCAGATACCTACGGCCAGTTCCGTACAAGCATTTATGAATGGTACAACATATCTTAAATTGTACTCTCTGGCGTATAGGAAGCCAGTGTAGCTTGCTCAAAAGGGGATGTGAGGGGGATCTCGCAGGGACATTAAGGATCAATCTGGCAGCAGTATTTTGAACAATCTGCAGTCTCTTCAGCTGTTCTGCATTAGCGGATATAAGCAATCCGTTGCAGTAGTCAAGCCTACTCATAACTAAAGTTTGTACTTTCTTTAGGGTTTGGTTGTTTTGAGTTCAATAAATAAATATGCTTCAAGTTTAGATTAAAGGTTGTTTGTGTAGTTGCTTGTAAGATAACTTGATGCGAAATAGTCATGGGTTTTCTTATTTTAGAACAAAAACTTCTCAACCTTTTATTTACTGTAACTACTGACCTTTTTCCACTGTAAATGCTCGAAGGCCACAACCTGCTGCAGCAACAAAGGTTAATGAAGAAGCACTATGCATTATATTCTTTCCGCTCGGGATTCTCCCCTTAAAATCTTTTACTTCTAAGTGGAACCTCAACGCACATGCCACTAGTATATGTTACCTCTTCAATGGAGGAATGCAAGACTTGAAGCATGTTTTGTTTTGTATGCCCTACTTCGAAATTGGTTCATGCCAGAAAGTGGTACCTAAAATTAATTCAAACTAGATGCAATAGTACATCAGTACAGAGCTTGACTTCGCTTCTTAAATTACCGCCTAATGAATTTGTTTTATCTGTTCATTTTTAACAACTTTTTAAAAATTGTATTGAAATGATTACTAATATTATATTTAATCCCTTCCCTGCGCATGACGGAACCATGCCGTCATGAGCCACGGGCGGCGTGTGCTCATGACGGTGTGGTTCTGTCATGCTGCGGCCGCTCCACCCACGCTGCACTGATTCCCCGCCTGTGCGGCCGAATTAGTGATTGGGCGGGGTCGTGATGGAACCACGTCGCCATGAGCACAGCTCGCCCGTGACTCTTGACTCCGGGGTTCCGTCACAAGCATGGCGGCGCTGCGCTCACTCCCCACCCGTGGCGAAATTAGCACAGCGGCAAAGGGGTTAATAACAAATGTAGTTTTTTTATTTGTTGTTCTCAGCAGAGAACTAAACCAAATGTAAACTTGAAGCTCTATGTATTGGGTGAAAGGCAGCCTAAGTTGTGCCCCAGTACAGGGTCAAATTCTATACCTCTGGGTGTATAGTAGCTCACCTCTGACATCCTAGATGATAGATTAATCTCAATATTAATGCTTTTGATGCTCTAGACGATGTATCCAGCCTGTTGGAGTAAAGGACTGATTTGCTAGTAGTGTAGATGAGGGTAGGGTATGTTTTATTAAGATGTGTGATGGCTAAGGGCGAGTCTTTACTGCAAATCTGAGGCAACACTGCTAATTTGCGAGGCCCTTGTGGCAACTTATTCCTCATTGTTTATTTGTCCTTTGGCCCCATAACAAATTACATGAGAATTACATTGATGTTACACAAATTGCCTTTAAGATGTCCAAGATAGCACCTCAGTGAGGGTGTTCTCCCAGAGCTCCACTTCCCACGCTCGACATCCGGGGCAGACACTATCCTTCCCCAGTACGTTCTTGCCCAGGGCCGCATCCAGAACGGTGCTTGATCAAAAATCTAAGATGTGAGCTGATCTGGCCTTGGCAGTGTCTCAATTGGTGGTAGCTGCTTATTGCGTCACTTCGACCCCCCTTCCCTAGACCTGTGGCAACTGGCGTTCTTTCAACAGGGACTGTAATCTCCAGCAGTTTTCGTCTGATCGACTGCAGCCCTGCACATCACATCGGATAGCCAACTGCACCATCCTGGAGCTGTCCCTTCAGCTCGGGTGCCTCCTGTGGTGAATGGCCATGCATCTCCAGACGGCAGCACGTCCTCAACCACCTCCCTGCGCACTGACATGAATGGCTGAGCAACTCTGCTGCTCCCAGCTCTCCAGCTACCTGGAGTTTGCCTTATCAGAAGCTGGGGGCCGGGTAAGAGCCCCATGAATGATGTTGCCGTCACGCACAGGTAACTGGGCGGAGAGATTTGTCACGGGCTTGGTGCCGCCTGAAGGGAATCCTTAATTGCCCTGGCTCTCAACTGCACACTGTCTTACTGGGGGAGGCCTATCTTGGCTTCTCCACGTAATTAAGCGTCCCAGCAGCCTGGTGTCCTGTGAGCATGGGGAGCATCCAGAGGAGCCGCCTGGCCTTGGGCTTGGTTGGATGGGCCTTTGCGTGCAGAGGAAAAGTCCTGGGCATGCTAAGGACTCAGATTTAAAGTTTCCACCACCCTGCGAGGGGAATCTTCTTCCTCCGCTTTGAACAGTGCCATTGTGGCCCATTGGGAGCTTTTTAGGACCCCTGAGGGTTTAATCTCATTGCCTGCACTCTGCCCTTCACCATGACTTAGGCAGGTGGACATTTCTGGTCACACCTACCCCAAGGAACTATTGGGCTACCACTAAGGGCACACTCCCACGCCCTGTAGCAGATGATCCGTACTATGCAGCACGCAGCAGTGAATTCTTTCATCCCAGAGGTGCTGCCTTCTGCTCTCAATTGTCTCTACCTAACCCTGGGCAAAGTTCGCGTAGTAGCACTACGCGTAGCTACGCGAAGTGCACTTAGCGAGCTGCGTGAACTGCGTAGTGCACTGTGCAAAATGCGGTTTGCACTGATTGCACAGTGCGGACAAGCATCTGGCACTGTGCAATCAGTGCAAACCGCATCTTGCACAGTGCAAGCCGTCGTTTTTTGCTGCTCAAGTAGATTTCTACTCGAGAGGCAGCTTTCTTAGAGCGGACTGATAGTTTCTCATTGCGAGCGGTCGCGAGCATACGCGACCACTTGCAATGAGAAACCTGACCTCCCCGCATTGTGAATTTCACCGGGAGGTCTATTTTCCACGCTCGCGATCGGCAACTTGATGTTGCTGATTGCGAACGAGGAAAAAGTCTCGCCAGGATGTCATTTTGCGTGGTCGCCAACTTGACGTTGAGGACCGCGAGCAAGCAAAAAATGATCGTATACTACGCCTGTTTGCACTGTGCTGCGTGCAATTCGCATAGTCTGAAGTAGCGCAATCTTCGCATACTACGCAAGCATAGCGTAGTACTTTGCCCAGGGTTATCTATACCTCCTTTTGTTTTACAAGACTGTAATGGGGGACACAGGGCTCTGAGTGTTCTGCAGACCCCCTTTTCCTGGCGGATGCATTCCACACTTCAGTGATCCTCTTTCCTGCTGATTTTATTTATTTTTATTTATTTCTTTTTATAGAGCGTGGACCAGCCCCAAGCTAGGGTATCGGAGCGCTTTACATAAGGCGTACCGTGATCACAATCAAAGGGGAACATTGCATACAAAGAAAACATAATCTGAAAGTAACAGAGTATCAGCAGTGATAAGATTTGTTCAGCATAGTAAAAGACCATTCAAGTTTGTGTAGGTCTTCACTTTGCGCTCAGGTACACCGAGCGTAGAGGTAGTTAAGGGGTGGAAGATCTGGTGTCGTGGTTGTGCGGATTTAACGTAGGAATTTGCTAACCAGGAATAATTTTGCTTCCTTTTTGAAGAACGGCGTTGAACAGATTTTTATGATGAATGGAGGAAAGCAGTTCCATATTCTTGGCACTGCTCCGGAGAATGCTCTGTTAGAAGTTTTAGTCTTTTTTTGAAACGTGAAGGTTTCAGTAGATTATTTGTGCTCCTTGAATGTCTGTTCCCTCCAGATAGGGTAAGTTTTGGGCTAGGTACTGGGGGGTGTTGTGGTGTAGTGCCTTGTGTGTGTTGCAAGCCATTTTTAGGTGGATTCGCGGTTCATAGGGTAGCAAGGTTGATACCTTTCAGGTGTGGCAATATGTTGTCAAATTTCCTCGACCCTGTTACGAGTCTTGCTGCGGCATTGAGACAGTCTTTTAGAGAGGCGGTTGAGATTTTGCGAAATCCAGCAAGGGTAGCACATCCGTATTCAAGCCTTGAAATAACTATGGACTGGCCTGCAGTTTTGAGGTCCAAGTTCTAGAGCAGTGGTTTCGTTTTTCTGAGATAGCTGAGGTGGAAGCGGGCATTTTTAGCAAATAAGTTGATGTGATTTTGCATAAGGTTCTTATCCAGAGTGATTCCTAGAGATATGGAGGAGTCCACTACAGATGGCATGCAATTCAATGCAGTGATAATTTTGATCCACTCCTTTGTCTCAGTGGAGTTTTTAGGGGAGGAGATTAAGAAGAGAAACTCTGTTTTTTGAGAGTTTAGCTTGAGGAAGTTGGTCGATAGCCATTGGACTGTCTTTTCGAGAGCCAGATTCCTTGTCTTCATCTCTTTGATGGAGGAGATCTTGATGTACAGTTGGGTGTCATCCGCGTACATATGGAAGGAGATGTTCTCCTGCTGTAGTAACTCTGTGAGTGGTTCGACATACAGGTTGAATAGCATGGGTGTGGAGCCTTGAGAAACTCCCAGTAGGTTAGGAGAGGAAACGGAGCAATTGTTGTTGATCATGTAGGATTGCGTTCTGTTTTCCAGGAAGGATTTGAACCACTGAAGGACTTAACCAGATAAACCCATGCTGTTTTCTAGTCTTCTTAGTAATTTGTCGTGATTGACCGTATTGAAGGCTGATGAGCGGTCGAGTAAAACTACCAGGCAGGTTTTGTTGCGGTCAAGGGCTTGAAGGGTGTCATTTCCTATGTGCAGGATGTGCTGTTTCTGTGATATGCCCAGTTCTGAAACCCGATTGGTGAATGTTCAGTAGAACAAGATGCAAGATGTTTTGGTTCAGTTGTTGCTGAACACATTTTTCCAGGACCTTGGCTACCTTGGGAATGTTGGTTATTGTATATCAACAAAAAAGAAATACAGAGTTCCCCGGTTACAGTCAGCTAAGGGACTGTCAATGGTCTCTCTCTTGTCGGGTCAAACAGTAAAAAAGTGAGTGTAGTGAACCCTCTCTTGGAATTTTTGGGGTATCTCACACAAGTCGCCGGTTGGACTACACTTGTAATCCCACCCGGTGATCGTTCAGCGTCATCATCGATACCCTGCCCCTGCGCCAGGCTGGCAGTGCAATGCCTGTCGGGCAACAATAGTTGTTGCTCTTTGGCGGGGATCTTCTATTCCTTCGCCAAAGGGTGTGTGGATGTAAGGGGACCATGCAAGGAGGTAAAAAGTGAGTGTGCAAAAGTGAGCGTGGGTGAAATAAAAGGAGTCAGTAGAGTCCAAAAATTAGGATTTTAATGAAATGGCTCACTGCTCTATTAAAACTGCAAGGGGTATAGAGGCAGAACTATCAAGGTAGTAAGCCTCATTCGACCCTTGGTGAGTGGATGGTCAACATGTTTCTTGCTTGTAGAGCAATTCTTCAGGACCAAGGGGTGCTCATATGATTTGCAAGGGCTCCCCCGTGATCAGGGGGCCCAGTATACGACCTGGTAGGTGTCGTATGGCAGTCCTTGCCTCAGGACCCTTCCCAGGACCATATGTTACACTACGGAGGCTTCCTCGAGCTGACCGGGTGGGGCCAGGACTTGGTGGAGACCACCTCGGAGTTCCTGGCGTAGGACGTCTAGTCACCTACCCTTCCCACTGCGGACGGTGCCGCAGATCAGCCGTGGTTATTGGTCTGAAATGTTGGGGTCGGAATTATCTGCTGTTGTTTTTTTTTAGGATAGGGGTTTTCAGGCAATCTGGGATGTGACCTTGTACTAGTGAGGCATTGATGATTTTGGTCCAGAGAGGTATGATGTGGTGAAGCAATTTGAGGGGGCAGGGTTGTTGGAGTGGTTGTTCAGTTTGGTCGTCGCTAGAATCTTGGTGATGTCGTTGAGATCGTAGAGTTTAAAAGTGGCCCAGTGAGAATTATTTTTGGTCAGCGGTAGCTCATGCAGTGCAGGAATTTTGGCTTGACTGCTCTTTGGGGTGGCTGAGTTGCATGCCGCCGCACTAAGTTTGAGGTGAAGGGAGTTAGTTTTAGCTGTGAAAAATGCGGAAATTCTACAATACTCAACTGTGTTCGATGTTAGGAGTCAGGATTTAGCTAATTTGTTAGATTGTTGTTTCAGAATTTCAAAGAGTTTCTTTGGTCTATTTTTGGCCTTGCCTAGTTCTGATCTGAAAGTCTTTTTTTGATTGTAGGCTACTTTTATTGTAGGAGTTTCTCGATTTCTGGAGAAGTTTAAGATGATTGGGGAAAGGATGTTGCCTCCATTTCCTTTCTGTTGTATTCATCTCTCTTCATTTAAGGCTCCGCTGAACCATGGTTTTTGTCTTTATCCGGAATTCTTTAGAGTTTTGGTGGAGCGGCTTGATCGAAAACTTTGGTAATTGAGGAGTTGTAGTGAGCTGTGAGGACGTTGACGTCTGAGACGTTATTGGGGGGAGTGAGAGCCTTCTCACAGTAGGAGGCCAGGTTGTTCCAATCAATGTTTTTTGTGTCTCTTATCCAATGTTTTTGCTTGCTTTGTTGCGAGAAAGTTTTCTTGTAAGCTGATAGAATTTGGAAGGTGATAATGCGATGGTCGGACCAGTCACAGGGAATAACCGAGAGTGATTCAATAGTATTTTGTTTAGATTTGATCCAATCAAGAGTGGCACCCTTTTGAGTGAGTCGGCATTAAGATAACTTGGGTCAGGGAATGGTCTGCTAGGAAGGTTTTGAGGGCGTTAAACTTCTGTTCAGGGGTTATCCCAGAGGAGATTGAAATCACCAAGGTATGTCTTTGGAGTGAGGGGAAGAGTTTGAGGTAATTTCCATAAGCTGTTCTGTGAATTCAGCATTCGAACCTGGAGGATGGTAGAGTATATGTAGTTTGTGAGAGTGGATACTTGAACATTTAACAGAAATCCCCAGGTATCCACAAGAGACTAGGGGTTCCGAGTGAAATTTTGAGATGGTAATGTTGGAACGATGTATGCAGGCTAAGCCTCCACCTGTCTTGTGGAGTCTGTCTAATCTAATGATGTTGAAGTCAGGGGGGACTAGAAGGTCTAAGGAAGGGGAGCCAAATTTCTGTGAGGATAATTATAAACATTTTCCTGTTGAGGGCAAGGTCTAAGATGTCAGAGGTGTATTTTGGAGCTGAGTGGCAATTCAGTAGAAGGCTGGAGAGTGCGTTTGAGGAACTCTTTACAGTTGGCTCAGGGTTCTCGGTGTATGCGGTTAATGATTGAAGGTTATTCCGGTTTATACTTCTAAGTCTGGGATGGGAAGTTCTGCTTGGGTCGCTAGGGACTGGGAGTATAGCGTATTCA
Organism: Lissotriton vulgaris; assembly: GCF_964263255.1. Classification (NCBI taxonomy): domain Eukaryota; kingdom Metazoa; phylum Chordata; class Amphibia; order Caudata; family Salamandridae; genus Lissotriton; species Lissotriton vulgaris. The sequence continues at coordinate 1,132,768,301 of NC_141697.1, forward strand.
TCTTTATTAGTGGTAGGGCCAACCGTAGTTTCATATAGCCGTAGTAGTGTTTGGATTTCACAGTCCGTTATATTGTTGAGGAGTCTGCATGTGTACAAGAATCTATCGGTTAGCGGCAGGGAGATAGTTTTTATATCCTTCTCGACTGTTGCTAGGGATTTTTTAAGTTGTTTAAGTGAGAGAGGGAGTTTTCAGCGAGTTGAAGAATATTTCTGATTTCTAGGATAACGTTTTGTAAATTTTTGGCGGTGACAAATGGATGTGTTTTGGGAGAATCTTGATAGGGTGGGGGGAACTGAAGTTCAGGCATTAGGCTTGGGGGTTTTAATACTAATTGAAGTAGGAGTACAGAAATAGATTGTACTGAGAAGGCTGCTGTTTAGTTAGAGAACATAAAAGGCTCGTAAATGATATTAGGCTTGGATTGTTTTAATGCTGATAAATAGGGATAAAGAAATAGTCGTAAGAGATGACTGTCGTTTCGTAGGGTTCTAAAGCCGGATGTCTGCTTATTTGGTGTTGATAGTATAAGCATTAGCCGTTACAAGATGGCTGCCATTTTAGTCCCCAGTTTGAGGTTGTTTTGGTGTTGATGATTAAATGGGATTCCCACGTTCCAGAATCACTACCTCTTTTGGCTAGGCACCCTTCCAAGATGGCTGCTGTTGTGGTAGAAAATGTTGCTGGATGTCTGCCAAGTATAGGAATCTTCAGTAGGAAGACAGTAACTTGAAAGGGAGCCGTTCCCAGATGGCTGCTGATTAGGTGGTAGCCATTTTGAATGCTGGCTGGGAAAGAGGTACTTAGCAGGTAAAAGGCTTCAAACTCCATGAGAGGCGTGTGAAAACAAGGATACTCTCCACCTATTAGGCTGTATTCAGAACTTTCATATGTATTTTTACTCACATCAAATCCAGGTGGCACTCCTCATTACAGGGGTCAGGCGTCTAGTCCGGAGGCGATGGAGAGCTAGGGAAGGGAATAGGATGTGCTCAGACCAGATTAGGTGACCAGCTGAATAAGCTCTGCTAGTGCTGGGGCACTTCCATGCAAATCCGCCGCACTGGTTGTAGCAGATTCAAGCGTGCAATCACTGGGGGCGGGACAGCTGTTGAACTCACAGAATGACACAGGAGATCCCAAAGGGGGACGCTCCTGGACCGGAATACGCCTCCCTGACCGTACCGCAGTGCAACCCCATGCGCCGCCGGCGTCTTTGAGCCAGATTCCACCTCCTGGACTTTGACCGCAGGGCACGGCACAATCTTCACTTTCCACAAATAGCTGCAGGCTCCTGGGGCAAGCAAGTGCGACTCGGCAGGCAATCCGAGTCAAAGGAGTTCAAGCAGAGCTGCTGACATGCTCAGCGCAGATTCCCCCTCCTCCCGCACTCGTCCAACGGGATCTCCGACTGCGGCCGCAACTGGATTTCCCCAGGCTGCAATCAGGGAATGGAGTCAGTCTCTGTAGCACTACCATGATTTCCCAATGCAACCCAAACCTTAATGATATGTTTTCTAAAACAGCAATGAAGAAGCCAGGTCAGAATGAAGAAGCATCTCGGACCCCACCTCCCCTCAAAGAGACTGCGACGGGAAGCTCCCAGAGGGACAACGCACCTGTAACGATGGCATTTCTTGAAAAACTCTTTGGGGACCTTCTGGGAGGATTTGACAGCACTCAAGCAAGATATAGTGTCGAGATGAAGGACTGCATGCGAGATCATGGTGACCTGGATCAGCGAGTGGACGATCATTAGCAAACCTGATCGTACTGATTTGACGTTCTGTGGCCAAAGACTCCAAACAATCTCGAAAGTGACATAAATTGGACTAACCGCCAGAATCTGTCTACTACAGCATTGTATTCACTACGAGTGTATGCTACGCAAAATTGATTTATTTCTTTGCCCGATTTTTACGCCATAATTAAAGGTGCTGGTGCCGTCACGAATTCCAAACTGACGTGCTTTTGATTCGAAAAAGGGTCATCAATTGTATATACCACTATTTTGTCCTGATGATGGTCTTAAGAAAATTCGAAAAAAGACCGAAACGTCGACTTGTTTAGTCCAATTCTGCATATTTTGTCTCATGTTAGCTTTTGATTTTCTTCTGATTTTTAGTTGAAATCAATTAATTACTGTGACTCAGCAGTCTGGACTTAATTTTTGGATATGTCAAAGGAAAAGCAACCAACACCTTGAATATCCATATTATATCTATGTATGTACCCTACCCTATGTCAATGTTCATTTTTTTGTACAGAAAATCATATTTTTTGCCTTGAACTTAAATAATAATTTTCAGACAAACAAAAATCCTGGTTTCATGTTTTATTAATCATTCATTGTATATATGATGTTAGTGTGGTAACATCCTGTGTTCCTTTTTTAGGAACTTCTTTCTTTTGATTTAAATAGAACAGCCACTGATTAATCTCAGGTTTAGGTACTTTGATTGCCCTTAAACAAGTCCTAACAGTGCTGAAAATTTACATAACAAACAAAACCCCTTGCTGGCCATTCTCTATTATAACAAACTCTGCCCGAGCCCGCAAGGGTATATTGGGTTGCTCACCTTTCTACACACTATACTAGCTAGCTGGCAAAAGATAGTCTTCCCTCTTTGGAAGCTCCAATTTCATTTTGTTTGTAAATTACCTAAGCCTAGGGATTGTCTCTCTTCTCTCCTCCCCCCCCCCCCACCGCTTCTGTTTTCTTGGTGAGGGAGCTCCTTGGTTACATCGAGTTGGAGAATTAAGAGACTTGTTGCCGTAGATATGGTCCCACAAACTTTGGTTACTGGTGTTCCCAGTCGTGGGAACTTGTTGACTTGTTTTCTGTTCTCCGGGCCCTTTCTCCCAGCTGAGAACCAATATGTTCTCATGCACGCTACAGAAACCACATAACCACAATGAATGCAGGGGATCTGTCTGATTCCTGACCTGTTCGGCCATCCTTGGACTCCACATATTCACTTACCTATGATTAAAGTACTCTGCCGCAATGTCAGGGGTCTTAATGCACCAGTGAAGCATTTTGCGCTCCTTTCTTTCCCCAGGGATCCTATTTGCGATGTCTGCCCAATACAGGAAACTCATTTGCTGAAAGGCGACTGAAAGCGTGGTTTGACCGCAAATACTTCTCCTCAGGTCAACGGAAGAAGGCAGGGGTGGCATTCCTTCTAGCAACTCATTTTTCAGGAAGGGTGGCACAAACGCACTCTGAGTTGCCTGGCAGGCTCCTTTTGCTGCACATCGATATGAAGGGCTTACTTTGGTTAATCTCTATGCCCCCAAAGACCACCAGAGCGTCTTCCTTAAAGACGCAATAGGCCACGTCCTAGTCAACCGTCATTATAGGGGGTGACTTTAACATAGTAGTTAATTCACAGTTTGATCCACCCAAAGCTGGGTTAGGCTGGTGCTCTCACACGTCTGTAAACTATGGCAATGTACTGCAGTTCAGGCTTTAGTTATTTCAAGGTTGGGGTATGGATGTACTACCCTCTTGGGGCTTCCCAAAATCTCAACAGCCCCTTTAAAAGCCTACCTCCGTGCAGCAGCAAAGCTCCTACCAGAATCTAGGAAATTGGATCACATATCTTCACACTTGAAGGCGCTCAACTGGCTACCCTATGAAGCTAGAATCAACTAAAGATGGCTTGCATCACTCATAAAGCTCTACACCACAACAACCCCCTGTACCTATCCCAAAAACTTACCTTATTGGGAGAAACAGACACTCTAAGAGCACTGACAATCTACTCCTGAAACTTCTTGTTTCAGCAAGAAAAAAACTTCTAACAGGGCATTCACATGAGTGGAATCAAGAATATGGAACTCGCTACCTCCGCATCATAAAAATCTCCTCTACACCACAATTCAAAAGGGAAGCAAAATAATTCCTGTGAGCAAATTCCTCCCTTAACTACGCAAGGCACTGAATCAATCTACGACTTTCCTCACTCCCATTAATGACTGACTCGTACTCTACCTTGTTCCTACTATTACATGCTCATTGCTGCTACCTACCTAACCTTGTAAGAAATATTTTGTTACTTTGTCTGAAATTTTGTTTTGAAAAATGTTCTATACTCACTTCCCTGTAAAGTGCTCTGATACCCTACCCTGGGTCTGGTTTGCGCTACAGAAAACTCTAAAAAAAAAAAAAAAAAAAAAAAAAAAAAAAAAAATGGCTTGCAGATGCAGCGCTGACAGACGTGTGGAGAAAAACAACCCGCCTGTGAAGGACTACACCTTCTTTTCTGCAGCACACCAGACATATGTCAGAGTTGATTTCTTCTTCATTTCCTCACGAATCACTGGTGCAACTGCGGTATGGATATTAGGTTAACTACCCTTTCAGACCACTCCACTGTCCTCCCCAGGTATGCACCTCCTATCTCCACACATCTTCCCCATAGTTGGTGTCTTGATGCTAAGCTTCTTACCTATGAAAAAAGCACTCCCTAAAATCACGGCCACTATTAACTCATTCCTGGCTACTAACAACACACCAGCCACGCCTATAACACTACTGACTGATGCATTGAAATCAGTAGTACTGGGTAAATGTATTGCTAGAGCAGTCCTCCATAACAAAGATAAAAGTGATATGCGAGCCCACCTGGAGACTAAAGTCAGGCAATTGGAGGGATTGCATAAGAACTTTGGCTTGCTTGCAATATAGCAACAACTTACAGGTGCTCGCAAGCAACCAAAGGCCTTAGATGTGGCTAGGGCAGAATATTCCCTGTTGCGCATGAAGCAAAAATATTCTGTAGAAGGGAACAAAACGGGATGCTTACTGGTTCACTGCCTCCCTTCCTAAGCTGTACAACATAGGGTGGATAAACTAGTGGGTTCGGATGGCGCGCCAAAACATCAAAATTTGAGTGTGTGTATGCCATTCTCCATTCAGCTGAGGATCGTGATGCTGAAAAGATTGACGCCCATCTGGCACCAATCCCTCTAACCAGCATCCCTCAGAAATGTATCTCCACTTTAGATAGAGACATCTCCCCACCCCTCCAATAAAGTCCTTATGGCTCTACAAATGCAATGTCTACAGTGTGCTAAGGCCCCTGGGCACGATGGGTATGGCGCAGACCTCTATAAAGCATTTGGCCCATTGCTAGTCCCCATACTAGCGAGGTTATACAAAACCTTTAGCACTACTGGTACCCTGACAGACACAATGCAACTTGCCATGATCACTGTAATGCCCATCCTAGTAAAGACCTTAAGCACTGCTCTTCATACTTCCCTATTTTGTTTCTGAATGTGGACGCTAGGATCTTTTATGGGCATTCGGCCAAACCGGTTCCCTACATGTAAGGCCTGGTGGACCCAGACCAGATTTATACCTGAGAGGGGCTGGATCGATAACACAAAATGTATGTCATCTCTTAGACCAGATGCAGCACTCCCGTACACTGGCCCTTCTCCTCAATTGATGCAAAGACGGCCTTTGATTGGTCCACAGTTCTGTTGGTGGATCCAGTGTAGCTATACCTCCTCTAGGGCAGTAGTGTGGGTTAACAGGATGTTGTCCCAGCCCTTTCAAATCTCTGTGGCACTCCACAGGGCTGCACCCTGTCACCGTTACTATTTGCTTTATATATATATATATGCTATATATGGAACCATTTGCTGAATGGCAACATAATTATCCAAACATCACCGGTACAGCCATGGGTGGCAGGGATCACAAAGCAGTGCTATATCCCGATAATGTATTACTCGTTTTTTTGAACCCTTATGACTCCCTGCCAGTGGGGATGAGCGAACTGGTGGACGTTGGTGGGGTCTCTGGCTTCAACATTAATATCCAGAAATCCTCTATTCAGAACCTCACCATTCCAAAGGCTGATCAAGCTCCACTTCAAACAGGATTTCTGTTCACTTGGGTCTCACAGGGAATAGGGCACCTGGGTCTGCAGAAACACCCCACACCTAGACCTACTATAGAGCACAACTATGCAGCGCTCCTGATGGCCGCCTGCTCATATCTATCTAAGCTAAGGGGTACAGCCTCTCGTGGCTGGGACATTTAGTGGCCGTCAAGATGACACTGAAAATTCTATGTTCTGTAGACTTGCCACCCCAACCGCCCCCCCCCCCCCCCACTCGCACTTGATAGGTTGTAACGTCTAATATAGGAGTTCATATGGGACTGTAAGAAGGTGCAGATGGCAAAGATGCAGGCATACCTGTCTTAATCTGATGAAGGACTTGGTGTTCCTAATGTAGGGTGCTATTACCAGGTGGTGCAACTGCAGTATTGGGTGGAGTGGTCTTGGCCTAGAACTGAAAAGCACTGATTTTATCCAGATGTGGCAGGCATCCCTATTTGGAAGGTCTCATGACTTCCAAAACCACACCGGCCAGTCTGGGTCTATATTTCACAGGTCCTCCGAGACACCATGGGAGTTTTTGATGGGGTTTTTCTCCAACTGGCACTATCTATCACTCGTGGAGTGATGTGGCTCACTGGTTAGAAGCGGCAGACCCGGAAGCAGAGAACGGCCCGGGACCAGGGTTCAATTCCTGATGCGGCAGGGTCGTGGACCAGGGTCAGCGGACTCGATAATTCTCGCCTCGGTGCCTACTCTAACCAGGGATCACACTCGGCAACTCTCGGCATTAGCTTGCCTCACAGGCAGGCTGGCACCCTCACTCACATTCTCTGACATTGCTCCAAAATAAGTTCCTTTTGGAGTAAGATGTTGGCTGCATGGACGACATGTATGACACAGACCTACCCAGTTTTCCTAGCTACACCTTGCAAACCCTCTGACGTACCCCCTAAACCTGCAATGGGGACGCCATTACTCCAGCACTGGGAGTGGCCAAACAGCTCTTGCTCTCCCACTGGAGCTTAGATGCAATACCAACACAATTGGCTATAAAAACTATGGGAACTGATGGGACTGGAGAAATTGATGGTGGGTGCAGCAAATATGTTGTCGTAGTTTGATAACACATGGGGGCCATGCAACCGGTACCTGTCGGATAAGTTTAGAGAACTGACTTGCCCAATATATCTGCAAGTTCTCTGTTTGACTCGCCCTGCCTGCATGCCTACCTAAACTGACAAATGGTGTGTTTCCCTTCACTGCTCTCGCATCCTCCCCAGCCATTCTTAACATGTGACTTGTGTCCCATCTCCCTCTGGTTGTCAGCACACGCACCCACACCTTCTCATACCCCTATCCTGACTGTTCTCCCCACTGTCTTTGCCCTCCCATGTTATAAGTTGAATCAATGTTTCACCTCCGGCCAACGGGTGGACCTACGTGGCCTGATTTTTGTACCTTGTTCTCTATAATAATAAAAGGTTCTTAAACCTAAGATGTACGTATGAGACCCCAGTCCAGTATTCACACAAAGAAGCTGTATCTGCATTGGTTCACTCAGCCTGAATGAAGAGGTCTGAGCATCCCACTGCTTTGCAAAATCCAATTCTAAAAATCTAACTTCCATAATGAACAGTTGTGTTTTGTTATTTGCATTTGAATAGCACAAACCATGTTCTCAGGGCTCCATTGCGGGTTAAATGGTCTGGACTCAAACTAAAGCTAAGCTATTGGTAAATTGTCTGAGCCATCGTTTTTTAGGAAGCTCATGATAACCGAGTTGTTTTTTTCCTAAAACTGCCGTTTCATTCTTCACACCCGTGGCCACGTGTTTGTTGTTGCTGTCAAAATCACAAAGAAGTGATCATACAGCCATCATTGGCTCCAAGATGAATCGCTGAAATTACTTTTATATTGGTATTAATGAGAAACTGTCGAAAAACATTACAAGTTTTGCAGAATGATGCTGACTCGTTTGTACAGGAAGTGTGTGATAACCATCCTAAAGACATTTCACTGGGTGCCCATGGATGCCTTAATTCAGTTAAAGCACTGCGATTAACCCATTAGGCTACTTACCGAACTGATGCAGCCAGCCTTAAAAAGAGGATAATAACCTATAACCCAATTAATGAATCCAAATCTAGGAAATTCCCAAAAGCGGAATTGGGCTGATATTCAGATTCGGGTTGGGCAGGGGCTCTTCAACTGGGGAGATGGCCACTGTTGATAACTGACCTGAGGCATTCTGTTATGTTCTACATCATTTTTTATTTATATATTTTTTGTATTTATTGTGTCATCCCAGGCTCAACAACATGGGCCAGGGAACAAGTCAATTACATATACGGGAATTACTTGGCAAGGGGCCCAACGAACTGGGTGAGCAAATGACGGGACGAACTACAGACTGCTACCGTCAACAACAAACTCTGTTGCCCGCTACAGACCTAAACACTATCAAGAGCAAAATCCTTAACACTAATTTTAAAGTAACTGGGATTACAAAGGAGCCCTCAGGCATTAGCATTCCGAAAAATGTTGCATTTTACTCCATTTTATCCTCCTATTGGCTGTATCGCATACCAGTTTTTATTTCCCTTGACATTTTGTGGAATTACTGTAATTTTTAACAACACTTAATTAATCCTAGCATTACCAGTGATGTCGTTTTTGTTTTTCTAAACATATGTTTTATCTGTTTGCAAAGGTTTTAATTAATCATGAAATAAAGCGATGACTTACTTATATACTTATGTTGGACACAGACATTGAGAATAGTAGTGGGAAATGTTATGTCTGACAGTGAAGGGGCTGTTCTGGTTGGCCTGGAGTGCAGGTGCCTCAGAGCCCGACCCAGCGGGATGGGGCGTCTCAGCATTTCGTCTGTTACCGCTGGTTGAATGGTCAAGGTTCTAAACACCATCCTGAAGGTCTAAAGGGGCAGAAATGCTGTCCTGTCTCAGGGGCGGCTCTAGGCTCATGGCGGCCCTGGGCAGGGAGCGTAGGTAGGGAGCCCCGGAAGAGAGAGTCCGGGCAGGGCGGAGCGCGGAGGCCAGTGAAGAGGGGAGGGGGACAGGGTGTTTGGAAGTGGAACAGAGCCGGAGGCCGCCAAATGCCTGCCAGGGGCTGCCACGCAAATATGTACCCATCCTCAGAGGATTATTATATTAAGGATATATATTGGCGTGGTGGCCCCTAGGGTTTGGTGGCCCTGTGCAGGTGCACAGCTTGCACATGCCTAAGGCCGCCCCTGCCTGTCTAACACTATGGAGTGGGACGCTTCTGAACCTAAAACTGGTTGGCGGTAGAACTGCTACACCCACTGTCACTTGGGGACCTACCACTATGTCTAACTGTGAGGGAGTGTTCACATTGTATGGAACGAGAAGATGATGAACTTCCTTTTTACGACAGTGCAAGGGGTTGCACTTAATTTAGTAGTGGTTACACACTGATCTTTAGAGTGCTGGGTGGTGGCTGGCAGATGAATCTGGAGTGCACGTTAATTATCTGTCCTTACAGAGGACAACTCCTACCTATATTTAAAAGAATGTTATTGATGTTGCGAAAATAAATGGAGACTTGCACAGTTGGCGTTCTGCGGTAGGGACGGTGGAAGCTTTTGCTCTGTATTGCTCTGATCTCGTACAGGGAGTTCATGGCATTTGTAGGTTCATCGTGAAACGAACAGACCGAAAGGATCGCCTGCAAAGTTGCAGAGGAGTGTAAATGACCGGCACTAAACATAATTCAAGGGCATGCGAGATACGAGGAAATTGATTAGGTCGAAATATAAAAAAGCAAGGAAAAAGAGATGTGCAATTTATTTGTCGTGTTATTAGGCAGCATATCGATTTTAATTCAGTATAATCAAATGCCCATAGCAGTTTTAATTTGTGGAATGTTTTAATTGAAGTGGTACTTCTCTGTACCAGGTGTCACATGCTTAGACTCCTTTATTACCTTATGTGCCCCACATATACTCACTCCCATAAAGCCGCCTCCTCACCCTTTTGCCCTCTGAGATTTCTTTTTCATTTTATAGGCCCATTTAGACTTAATATTACGAGGGTATTTCATCAGCTTATTTAGTCAGCATGACTAATCTTAAAGAAACCTTGGCAAACCTAATTGGTCTGGATTACATTTTGAGTACTGACTAAAATATTTAGGAAAAAAACTAGCAGAAATAAAAAATAAACTTGCAATTTAATGTGTGATGATTAAGATAACTTTTGAGACTTAAAATAGCCCCTAATGCATGGCAATGCACAACACTCAATAGGAGGCAGAATGTTCTAGCAGCCAATAGCATGTGGTGAGAGAATGATGTTCCTCTGGTGGGAGGTAGTGCCCACCTGTGTATATCTTAAAGAAATGGAAATAGTAGGTCATCCGCCGCAGAAAATGCATCTGACTGAACGAGATTCCTCAGATCTGAACAGCTTCACAACATTTTCTTCTGTTGATAAAGTGTAGTATAAATTGCTGCTGTTTGAGAAAGTGCAAACGTATAGCTTCTCTGATAACATTAGGACAGTGGAATGCAAAGGCAATGTATAAGGTGTTGTGTTGTATTTCAAAATTATGCAACATTCTCTTCTTTATGCCCAGCACTTTATCCATGGGCATGGTAGTATTATTACTCATTCCAGCATAAAGTTGTTTCTTTGTATCAGTTTGGGCTCACGGGGGTGGGGGGGCAGCACAGACCAGCTTGTTGGTGTGAAAAAGGCCGCTTTATTGGAAACAGGTGCACCTTACAAATGAATTTCCTTGGCCTGCGCCGTACAAAACTAAACCTCTCTAAATATATTCTTCCAAGCATATCCCCCACCCCTAAACATGGTTCCCCCCTGCAACAATTATAAACACAAACTTGCAATTCCCAGCTTTCCTATCTACCTAACTAGATAACTTCTTGTATCTATGCCAACTTTAAACCAGACTTTATAAAATCCCCCAGTACTTAGGAAACAATGCCACCCCAAAAGCCTGTATAAACGCACCTGCTCCAGCGACAAAGTCCCGATACAATGCACACCCGGAAGTACCCATTCCCAAGGCCACCTCACCATGCCGCAGGTTGCGAAACTCCCATGACCAGAACCCAAGAAGAAGAATGCTAACCAAAAGGACAGGAGGGAGGGAAACGAGAAACCCCCAGGACACCCCACAACCGGCTGCTGGGTCACTACTACCAAAATGGTGGGTAGTTCCCTAAAAGGGCCGGCTATAAATGCCCCCAGCCCAATGCCAGTCCAAACAGCCCAAAAGGAGCCCACAAAGCCCATCTGAGGTGCTGGCTTCCCCCCTCCCCCACCCCCCGGCCCAAAACCCCCTGGGAGGAGCAGACCTCCAGCTGGTCAGCCGCCCCTCCCAAAGCCCTATACTGATTGAGTCCACGCACTGGGACAAAGGTGGAAGAGAGCAGTTACATTTCCATAAGTGTATTGCCTAAAAAATGGGTGGAGTGGAATATTTGAGTACATAAATGCAAATGTTAGTTTTAGTATTACCCAAGGAATTGATATGTTAACAACAAGCTGGGTAGTAAGCCATTTATCAGAAGCGTATCATGTAGTTTTGCTTAATGCAAAATTCCAGAGATCATGCTTTTATGCCGGGTCGCAAGCTGTTTGCAGCAAACAATTTGCATGCAGGTAAGCAACGTGACTGACCAAAATGCGAGTGACTGATGTTTGTGGCACTTGTGAGTCGTGCGTAAAAAATTTTTTAAGCCAGATATGCGTCCTCACATCCAGAATGGATATGAGGATCCATTGTTCTCTAAAATATACCACCAAGTGCCGGCTTTGCATTTCATATAATGTTCTCCAAATTGTGTGTGATTATGCCAATTACGTGAATTTCACATCTATTTAAAGGATGACTGGTTGAACAGGGTATACTACTTTTTTGATTATCTGACCTAGGGGCAGTGTTTCCATGAGGCATGGTGAGGCACCATCGCTAGGTGGCTTCCAAATGCAAGGAAAGGCCAGAAAAACAATATTTTTAAGGTCTTGGCCGTGGACTACTTGAACAGTCTTGAACTCATGTCTCCATACACAACACAACGTTTAATATGCACACACATGGGCTTTTCGGCAGCCTCCATGAGCCCTTAGCTACTGGCCAAAGGCGTTGGTATCAGCCTTCGTCATTTTGTGAATATGAACTATTTAAAAATAGTCCACATTTACATTGAACTAATTGGCAAAGCTTTTTACTTGTTTGTATATATTTATTCACTTTTTATTGGGAAAGCTACTGCGCCCTCTGTACTTTTGATCCCCTCTATCTACCTCCGGCTGCTTGTCCACCTCTCCAAAGTGCTTGCTTACCAGTTCATGTCTTGCTCTCAGCTGCGGCTCCTCCACTATAGTGGGGGAAGGTTGTTCTACCCCCTTCCCCCAATAATGACAGGAAAGCAAAAATAAAACACTTGTTTTATTTCTCCTTTCCTGCAGAGTCTTGGGGGCAGGTCTGGGGGCTGACAATACTGAGGGGAGTGGTAGTGCACTCTTTTCATTTGGCATAACAGTTTTGCCGGCCAAACCTCTGTTTGCGATGAAGCTCTCTCCAACCCCAACTGCTTTGTTGAGTAGAGCAGGCACAGACTCCCAGTCTGGCCTGGATCGCTAATCGAGGGCGCTCAGGCCAATCTTGAAGCTGATGTCACGTGAAAGCAGCTTCAGATTTCGTTTCAGGTCAGGCTGGGAGCCACTTTCTGAAGAAGAGGGAGAGGGGGGTTTACCCAAATAAGTCACTCGGGACCTGGGTGCTATATGGTATATGAAATGAGGGTCCCAGTGAACTGTACAGGCATTATTCACATTTATTTAAACCAACAATAACAAAGAAATTAGAGCAAACACAATGTAAATTAATCACAATGGGCAAGGTCTACAATACAATAATAACAGTGCCCCAAGGAAAAAAGGAAGGGTGAGGTAGCGTGATGCTGTGAAGGAGAGAAAGAATAGAAAAGGAATAATAATAATTGTGACAAGCAAATATATCAAAATCCTTATTTTTATCACACACTAAATCGGCTTCAGATCCCTGAGCCAAAGAGAGGAAACACGAATTTCCAAATATTTATCCAAACAACATCTACTTGACGCTGGTATGTTATATCCAAGGAAATAAGGGTGGAGTCAACTGGGAAGGAAAGGAGGTAGCCGTCGACGTTTCGACCCCACGCTACAGCAGTAGGCGTGCTTGCGGCCTTACATCAGGGTCTTCATCAGGACAAGAGGGTAACATGGGGGCACTACAATTTCATGTTACGTGGAAATAGTAAATTAGTAAATAGTAAATAGTAAATTAATTTCACACGGTGATCACTTGGGGTATTCCTTTCTGTCACAGTTCGTCAATATCTTGGTGGTAGATCGTAAAGTCCACGTACCATGAAATTGTAGTGCCCCCTTGGTTACCCTCTTGTCCTGATGAAGACCCCGATGTAAGGCCGCAAACACACCTACTGCTGTAGCGTGGGGTCGAAACGAAGACGGCTACCTCCTTTCTTTCTTAGTTGACGCCACCCTTATTTCCTTGGATATAACATACCAGCGTCAAGTAGATGTTGTTTGGATAAATATTTGGATATTAGTGTTTCCTCTCTTTGGCTCAGGGATCTGAAGCCGATTTAGTGTGTGATAAAAATAAGGATTTTTATATATTTGCTTGTCACAATTATTATTATTCCTTTTCTTTTCTTTCTCTCCTTCACAGCATCACGCTCCCTCACCCTTCCTTTTTTCCTTGGGGCACTGTTATTATTGTATTGTAGACCTTGCCCATTGTGATTAATTTACATTGTGTTTGCTCTAATTTCTTTGTTATTGTTGGTTTAACTAAATGTGAATAATGCCTGTACAGTTCACTGGGACCCTCATTTCATATACCACTTTCTGAAGAAGAGCGCAATGAAGCCGTCTGAAGGTGTTTTACATTTTTTTTATTATTACTTTTCATTTTGCCCCTACCTTTGTGACCCCATGCCCCCACCACACCGCTCCTAGCAAACACCGTCCACTACTGCTAGATCTGCATGAAAAAAAAAAAGTACGTCATTCAGTTGTCCCGGCAGGTGCCGCGGGCTACTGGGTGTACGTTGAAGCTACCAGTCTATTTTTATTATTTTTAGTTTGCAACTATATCAATGTAGTCATGCATGTTGCAATGGCAAAGTTAAAAACAAAAGAAGCTAAAATAGCCATTGGTGTATCAAAATGCATGTGCGTTCGTGATGGCCATGGTGGAATCACAATATTTCAAAACTGGTGCTGTGCGTACACAAACCTGTGTGTGTGTGTGTGTGTATATGTGTATATATACATGTATATGTGTGTGTATATATATTCTTTTTCCAATATATGCACACTTTATCCACATTTTTTAGATGTATATAAAAATATTTGTAATATATATTAAATAATTTAGTTACCCGCTAACTACTTTTTCACACTTTTTTTTATTTTTATTTTCTCAACCTTTTCTTTGTCTTCTGTGGATGTATGTGTGTGTTTATTTACAGTTAACTGCAATATAATGACTCTTGCAATTTAGTCACTACCATAGAGTGGCTTACAATGTTGTGTTCCCAATGAAGGAGGGGGTACACTGCTGGAGGTATTGCAGCCCTACCCAACTGCCACTCTGGGCTGATGGTGTCAGTGAATGTTGCTCTCTCAAGGAGCTGTTTTCCTGCAGCTTGATCACATCCCACTCCCTTTTTGGTAAAGTCACCCAACTGAAGACACTCCTTGCCATAGAAGTTAAACATTTTGCTTACCGTGACGACTGTTCAACGTTTCCCAATTTACCTGAAGAAAAGTTTAAGTTTACACACTGGTAACTGTTAAAATTATTTAGCAACAGTCCCTGGTAGGTATATCTTTCTCCAGACCAGCCCATGTAGGTATGGTTGGACTGCATCCCACTGCTCTGAAGCCATGGCTGAGTCAAGGCCGTTGAAACCGCTTCATTGAAATCTGTTAATGTAACATTTTATTACGAAATAAATGTGGGTAAAAAGAATGTTCTCCAAGCCCCTCTCTTCACCCCTTCTCCTACGATTCACCAATACCCCAATGATGCACAACTCTCCTTGAAAGTCTTCTCCGCTTTAGACAACTGATGCCTAACACTGTCTGCACATCATCCAGACCTGGATGTCTAGCACCAACCTGAAGCTTGACCTAACTAAGGTTGAATTCCTATTATTTACCAAGAACAACAAAACAAAAATGGTACAAACGTGGTGCGGTGTTATGCATCTAGATGCTTTCAAACCCCAAATTTCATCAAATGCCAATCACTTGAATTAATCTCGGGCAACAGCCTCCCCCCCCCCCCCTCAATGAGCATATTGTCTAAAAAACCTAGCCTGATACCAGCTCTCTCTTATAAAGAAAGTGTAATCTTTTTTTTGCAGAAAATGAGTTCAGACCTGCTGTTCAACCCACTGTACTCTTGCATTTGGAGGTGAAAACACCCTACTCCATGACCTCCCAGACTATACCCTTAAATGCATCCTGCATACCACAGCATGAAAAATATGATCACATCATCCCCCATCCTAATGGAAATCCATTTGCTCCCCTTGCCGACCCACACTACAAAACTAGCTGCATCATTTACACAACCAATCCTGTTTATCTTGCATACAAGCTCACCATCTTGGATGGTTCTCAGCATACCAACCACCAGACAACCATCAGACTGCAGACTAGATAGTATTAAAAACAAAAAAACACAAAGCATTTTCCATGTATGCTTCCAGGATCTGCAGCAACTTTCCTGTGTCCATCAGGAGAGCCCACCCTACTTCAATATAGAAATGAATTGAAGATGCACCTCTTTAAAGAACACTGCATGACCATGCATTAAGCGTCCACAGACCAGCTACCTCTCCTATCACTCGTTGACTTTTTGCTTATATTTCACCCTTGACACTGCTCTGCTATTTATTAGTTCGGTTTGCAGTATCGAAATACCACACATACATAATCACATACTATGATCGTATTAGTTCTAGGGCAGACTAGATGAGTGTTAGACGCGGTGGTGTCTGTCTAGTTGGGATGTATCAAATCCAAGCAGAATCCACTGTCCTAGACAGGAGGATTGCAATACTCTTGTTTGATAACCTGTGCTCACCCATGGGTAGCTTGGCACAGAGCAGTCTGGCTTATCCGTGCGGTCAAAGTGTAAAGTATTGGCACAGCCCCCACCCTCGCAACATACTGTGTACGTTACAAAAAGACTCCACACCGGATGTATAAAACACTGGTCTTTGTATTACACACACTTTGAAGTCAAAATGACCAAGACATTGGATGTATATTTTACAGTTATATGCAATTGTCAATCGCTTCCATTAGAAGCAGAACAACATGAACAATATATGTACTAATTATTGGTATTCACTTGCCCTGTTATCCCCTCAGCCTCGTAAACAACATAAACCCATTTATTACTTCCTCCAACGTGGTCACGATCCAAGCAATGCCTCTCACAACAAAAGTAACAAACATGCATGCAGGCTGTTCAGAGGTATTGCACTTTTCCGCCAACATATTAGCATAAACCACAACATTTTCAAAATCGCATACCCCATACTGTTGTAATGGTCAAGAAATCACTGGTTCTGACTACACCAGCCAACAATGAATGTTGGACCTGCTGGCAACACTTTGATTTCATTGACAGGACCACCTAAAGTGGAAGTAAACAGTTATGTCTTCTCATCCATCCAGATTAGATCCTCTGGCACCCAGCGGAGCCTTCACAAGTGCAAGATCACTATCCCCCGTAGGCAAAAGACTGTGACACCAGAAGCTGCTGTGCTAACAATTTGGAGAATTGTTTCCCCTCAGCAGAGGTGCAGGCTGCAGTTCCTCCAGGCACCCAGCCATGGGTACACACAAGGCACAACAAGACAACTTGGGTTCAGTCACAGTATACTCAAAAAGGGGTATCATGTGGTGTGCAGCCAGGGAGAGGGAGCCAGTGACCTCTGACTGAGGCCACGATGTTAGGCATGGTCTTCCTCCCAATCTGGAGGTCCGAGACTGTCTAGGCTGCCAGTTTGGGTTCCGTGCACTCTGCAACCTCCACCCAACACCCCTTGGACACAACAAGCAACGGAGGTTGTAAGCTCGGGTCCCTCGAACTCTGACAAGTTCCTCCGCACTCCTCTAACTCCTCATGCTTCAGCATCCCCATGTAGGCCACTAATCCTTACTAGCACAGTCCTCTGCACAGTGTGATTACTTCACAAGTCGGGATGGTCCTTGTCCCTACTGACTATCCCTTCCACCCATTTCCGCCTCACCTTGAGCGGTCCTTACGATCTCATGGAAACTGGGAGATCCTTTATGTTCCTTGGATCTCGTCGACAAGAGGCCAGCCAACCAGCCCTCGGAGAGTGCTCAGCAACTCTGGCCACAACAGTTGGCAATTAGCTGCAGGATTGCAAAGTCCATCAAGTGATAGTCTCCTTCATAGAGCACCTCAAGTCTGCAGATAATCTGGTTTCAGTCTCTCCTGCCCCAATAGTTCTTCTTGTCAATGTCCCAGCATTGAACAAGCATGGTATGGTTCTAATCCTCAAAGCGTCTCTAACTCCTGAGGGGGAGAGCCCCAGTAGTTATACCCACAATGGCCTTTGAAGATGAGATCAGTTCAGAAAGCCACCTTTGAAATACATGGTCCCACTCTAAATTTTGTCCTGTCTACCATCCTACCCCAGGAGGCTTGATTAATATCTTTAGTAGGTCCATGACCCTGCCCCTTGGAATCCAGGTGCCAATTCCACCCCCGGAAAACCCCTCAGAGTCGGAGGTCTGCAGTGTACCTTGAGTATCTAGTTTATGGCTGTCTTCTCAGGAATGCACAGATGTAGATTGGAGACCGGCTAGCAGGCACATAGAGCCCCATGCACAGAAATGTCCACTTTTCCACAGTGGTATTTCCACCATAGGAATGTCAATCCACTCTCCCCACCAGAGAGGATACTTCTGCACATAGGAAATACAGCTCAATAAGCATTCCACATATCCATTATTTCAATACAATATGAGAAGCAGGCCCTGCCATTCCGAACACACCATTCAATGCCATTTATTACCAATGTATGTATCGCACATGCCCTACCTCTTCCCGACACTGCACCCTGTCTCCAGGGAGTACTGCTATAGCGAGAGACCTGTAGGACCTTAGCAAGTAGCTTTTTAAATGCCAATCCAAGTAACAGTAACCATTAGCGAAAATGGGGTAACCCAGTTAAGTGTCAAAGGACCTTGGTGTCGATCAGTAAGGAAAACAATTGGCAGCAGTGAGAGCCATGTAGGAGTGTCTGGGAAGAAGCAAGGTACTCAAAATAGATATTTTTAATAAGGGTTATTAAAAAGGCGAATGGGCCATACAGTCCCTGGCACTGTATGAAATTATTTTTGAGTGGGCGATGACATTGCGCACGGAAAGAGAGCCACCAGTCACACAATAGCAAACCAGTGGCTGAAGTGGTTTGAACTTGTTTGCCTTATGTTTTATTGTGTAGTTGGTGGAAGAAAAATTTGAATATCTTTACAAGAGATACGTTGAGAAAGGCAATGATGGCCTCGGTATGCAAAGGTAACTCTACACCTAAAAATAGTACCTTTGTATGTGAGCAATGAAAGAATAAATCTCATCCACATAAAAAACGATGTAAAGAAGAAATGCTTCTCTGATGGGTGAAATGCAAGGATATAGATGAAATCCATTGAATATGGAGCAGGAAACTGAAATAGACAAGAATGCCATCCAGTCATGAGCAAGGGTCTGACTCAAAACCCACTATGTATTGTATCCTAGAAAAGTTGTTTCAAGGCCAAACTTAAAAATATGTCTGTCCAACTGGCACAAGAATTATCTTTTTTGTGTATACTAGTCATTTGAGATGTCATTTTTGTTTTTCAGTGCTAATATTTTTGCAAAAGTGCAGTGATGTAGTCATTTAATGCACAATTGCAGTGTGATGTCATTGCATAGTATAATTTGATACTAGAGCAATTTCCCAAAGCTTCTATAAAAAGTTGTTCTACAGATATACATGATGAACTGTGACCCCCCCCCCCTTAACAAATTACATTAGGTTTTTTGGAAGGTCATAAGTATGTCATCCCAAGGTCATCATACATGGTAGCTTGTCTTGTATCCCCTTTGAAAGTTCTCATCAAAATATTGACGTGAGAGGGGAAGGTCATATCCATATGATTATTCTCTTCTAAATTCCCAAGATGGAGACGCCCCTAGAGATTGACGAAGCACAGTTCTTTCTCATCGTTACCAGAAATGCCAGGAAATGTGACCTAAAAAGAGCAGGTGGAGGACTTGGAGAGTAGCTCAGTGATGAGAGAATAGCAAGTTTGGGCAACAAAAAAACGAGAGTGTAGAGGACAGTTAAAGGAGGAAAGAAAGTATCGAAAAGGCTGTTGAAGCAGAGATTAAATAGGAGGGGAAGAGATAAAGTGTGAGATGATTTAAGATTGGAGAATAGTGAAATCTGTGAGTAAAGTGAGAAGAATAACTATGGCTCAGAGCTACGTGGCTTTAGAGCAAAGACCAATTGGGTGAAAAAAGAATGGGGAAAGAAGAGTCTTGTAAAGAGAAGTTAAGAGCAGAAAGCATAATGAGAGGAGTGAAAAGTAGTGCATAATTGAGTTAAAAGAAAAACTAGATACCAGCAGAAGAGAAATAGGAGAAAGCGAACAAGTAGAGAAATGTAAAGTGAAGGTTGGAAAAGTAAAGGAGATGGTGAAGGAAGTGGAAAAGAATAAGAGCATTGAGTAAAGGATGGGAAATAAAAGCTTTCCAAAATAGAAAGGGTAGTTCCAACTTCAGAAAGCTTGGTTTATTCAGAAAGCAGTAGAACATAAAACGATAAAACAAAGGGCCTCTCGTGCCTGAGGGCAGACCTGCTGCAATAGTAAAACCCTCGCCAATGAAATCAGATTTCACTAAGTTTTTAGGTCTCGCTTAGGCAGCGAATGCACTGGTGCTTTGAGACTTGTTTCTAGAATATTGGCTTTAAGCACTGCACATCTTTCCAATTGGCTCCTCTTGCTGTCCTTTGTAAATGTTGGCTTTTGCTTGGTGAATAGGCTTAGCAGTCCCTCCTTTTGGACTTTTGTATCCTCCCATGAGGACTGCCCCTGCCCCTGTTACACGTGCTCTTGCTCTTCAAGTTATTTAAGAAACTTGGAGAGCACTTTTTTTTCTTTTTCTAGAGCCTCCTCTGCTCCTCTGCTCTTGTGAAGTGTTCTGTTTACTTTGTGCATGGGCTTCATGAAATGCTCGCAGTCATGACTTCATTTGCCATGCCGTTTGCCTGTCTTCTGTGTTCATTAAGCTTCGCCACTACTTAATCTCCATGTGCTCACCCCCCTTCAAAACACAGTTTATGGGGTTTTTTTTGCACCCATCTTCCGTGGTTCAGCATTGCTGTTACTTAATCGTCCCGTCCCATCCCACCACCCAGCCAGCCACTCCTCCTCACCCTTCCCAAACATTGCTTTTTTTTGCTGTGTTACGTAGCACAAACTCACCCCAAAGATATCGAAGTGCTTTACAGGACCACCAGTTGAATAACAGATGGACACATTACATTTCCATGCAGGGCTGATGCAGAGACTCGAACTGGGTTCCGCAGCTTCAAGGTTGGCTGATCTGGCTGTTACGCCACATCTGACCACTGTTCCCTACTCTCCTATTGCTTCCTCTTTCCACCTCCTCATGTGGTCACTCCCATGTCTGTCCACGTTTCATTTGCGCCATCCATCATTGGCTGCACACAGGGAAGGGCAGGGGCAATTGGTGACAGCGGCAGCCTGGGTTGCTCACTCGCTGGGGCTGCTTGAACTGTATTCATAGAAACAAAAACAGTTGCAAGCGAGTCTCAAGCACAGGCTAGAGGGAGAGGATGCACAAGACTCCGGGAGCATACACAACAATAGCAGACTACAGTTGTGGCCATTTTTGAATGAGAGATTTAGTTAATTGCAAGACAAGCAATAGTTCTGCAGTAACTCTGCAATAGGATTTGTCAAATCCAGTTCACTTGTAAATATTACCGTATTGGATTTACTGTGTGCTTGATTATTTTTTTTTTTTTTTTTTTTTTTAAACAATTTTATTGCCCGTTCGTGTTATATTGGCACAGTCGATCACTCCCTGCTCACGGGTAAGGGCAGAGACCACAGGTTACGGTGGCAGAATGGTTTGCTCTCTCACTTCGGCTGCTCGACGCATATCCATAGGAACAGAAACTGTTGCAAGCAAGTCAGAAGCACAGGCTAGAGCGGATGTGCAAGACTCTGGGAACATGCACACCAATAACAGGCTAGAGTTGTGGCCATTTTGGAATGGGGGATTTAGTTCATTACAAGGCTAGCATCAGTTCTGCAGTTACTTTGAGATAGGATACGTCCAACCCAGTGCACTTTTAATTATCATATTAAGGATACCCACCAGCACAGGATTTGCTCAAGAATCTGGCACGGTTGATCTTTTCATACAGTCTCATACCTGTATTCAGGGAATGGCTTTTAATTTTATTAGGGTGATCTGATTAAACATGTGTTTGGGTTTTCTGAATCACATTGCATACCATGTGAATTAAACACAAGCTATTTTTCAATAAACCTCGTTTGAGAAGTTTTATCCTAAGTTCTCGTTTAAAAACAGTCATTTCTTAACTAAAACCTGGAGTATAGTTTATAACCACTCTCCTGCCCTTTTGGGTACATCTGAAATTTTTGTGACGCAGCCCCATACCATTAGTCGTATACCTATAAATTCAGAGCTTTCAGCTGATGTATGAATACTGCATACCTCAAACAACTCCTCACTCTCTCCTCTCCCTCTATGCACCAACTCCCCCAGCTCTCTTTAGTACATTCTGCTCTAGTCTCTTCCTCTTATATTTTCCCCCCCTGCTACTCTAATCCTCTTTTTCTCCCTGCCACTCAGGTACACTTTTCTCAAAACTCCCTTTTGCTCTCTGTCTCTCACGCACTTATCCTGCTTCGGTATCACGCTCTGTCCTGTCATGTATTATCCCTGACCCTTTACAGCAACGCCATCCCTATATATTTACTTTTTTATTCCTTTTTCCATTGATGACATTTGTTTTGCACCTCCCTTCCCTCGTAACCTATTTCCCATGTTCTGGTCTCCAACACTGCAAGGTAATTCAAATTGCAATATCAATATACAAATATGATGACTCAACTGCGAACAAAAAACAAAAGTAAAAAACATTGTCATTTACTGCACCAATAGCTCTAACTTTCACAAATGCAAGACCGATTGCATTGCAAATGTGAAATATTTGGTTGCTCTCTGTGGCAAGATCTAACAAGCAGAGAGGAATTTCCACCAGCCTCTCACCAACCCATTGGGTAGAAAAGTCCTCTGTCCAGAGAGGGTATTGCCTCGTCACCGCTGTGCTGCTATTTGATTGAATATTGGTTATATTAGGACAGCCCATCAAGTTAATAATAGCAGTCAGTATGAATTAAAAGGCCATTTGATTTAAGAATAGAAACAACCTTGAAAATATCTTGCCCATTTAAAGCCACACACTCCACACGATAACAGCTACTTGAAGTAGAATCTCAAGGAAAAATATAAATGCAATAGTCAGTTTATATTATAAGATAAATATATTTTCTGGTGAAAGAATGCTAAATAATATCTACCAACAATGTTATTAAAAAGGAATCTGGCCAATATTATAGTGCCTGTCTGACCGGTTTGCTTATTTCAATATAAATACTAACATTCTTGGTAAATTAGCATCATTGTGGTGTCTGCTGACAGCACTGCTGCATGTATTTATTCAGAAACCTGCAGTCTTTAGGCTCTGAACTGCTATAAAGGCCATTACATCCCAGGTGAATATTGCTTTTCAATTGGCTAGCATAATGAGATGAAAATACACCATTCTAAGCGGTCTGCAAACTAGAAGTGCACCCCATTTACAGGAAAGTGATGTCAGAAAAATCCTGTTAGATTTACTTTATTGACACTCAAACATGTAGTCGGTCTTCTGTAAATGCCAAATAAAGAGAAGCTCAAATATTGGCCTGAGCTCTGCCTGTTCTATAGTATCCTGTACTTCAAATAAATTCTCGATGGTGCGGCAAAACAAAGGGAGGGAGCACGCTGTGTTTGAAGCCAGCGAGGATAGTCTGCAATCATGATGGAAGCAAGCTGCACTTGATTTCTTAAGATTCACCATCATTGGCTGTATAAAGAATAGCCCAAGCAACAAGCATCCCAGATACCAACTTGTGTATTCATTGATGGTTGAATTAAGTATTGTGTGCTATTTTATACCTTCTTCTTGCCGTATCGCCTGCTGTACCTGGCTCTATCGGCCTTTAACCCGTTGACCACGGCGCGAATTCTGCCGCAGTGCGGGTTGAATTAATGAGTGGGCATGTTTCAGACGGCCCCGGCCATCCTCCGCACATGCCCTCTGTGACGTCGGACAGCCAGGGTTAAAGGCCGCTCCAGCGTTAAAGGGCTGAGCCGAAGGGAGCAGGCCTTTAATGACCGGTAGAACCTGCTACAGAGGGCTCTAAAGCTATTAGAACATTTCACCCCTAGAGGGCAGCATGTTCTAATTTGTAAAACGAAAGCCTCACAGAGCCCGAAGGGATTAAAATTCCCTTGGGTTTCGTGAGCCCTTTGTTCACACCAACAGCTGTGAACAACCAACACTGGAATGTTGGTACTCCGGGCTTCTTCCAGGCATTAGAAGCCCAGAGCAATCTATTGTATAAAAACGCGCTCCCAGCATTCCAATGTACTAATATAATTTGAAAGCATAAGCACAGAAAAATATTTGGAAGTTCACAAGGCTGATATTTCTTACAGCTGCTGACTCTACCAAGACGCAAGCATCCCATGCTGTTCAAATAATGACATTCTCCAGCTGCTAAAAAAAACTAAAATTCAGATTTCTCATTGGCAGTATGCAAGCTGTTATCCAATTGATTGTGATATAAGGAAGAGACTGAGGGTTTTCTAGAGGCATACACGAAATATCTGGTAATCCGGCTGTAGAAAACACAGTTGCTCGTGCACAGAGAAGCATCCAGCATCACATATTCTAAACTGACAACACCTGCACACCAAAGCCCCCGAGCAAAATCTCATTTGATGACCTGCCACAATTGGTTTCTCTTCCTCCGAGCCCAGTATCCCAAGTCAATTAGCAGTCCTTTTGCCGAGCACCTCAAATCTCTGTGAGAAATATAATCTCAATACATCATGAATTGATTGACTCATAGCCTAGCATTCTGTGCAAACTTGAGTTTCCTAAACAATTAAATTCCATACAGTTAAACTCGCTACTGTTTTATGAATGTTAAATGTGTTAATATTATTTAATGCTATGTGCTCTCATGAAGTGCACTCCTGTTGCTGGGTTGCTAATTGAAATATAGAAGGGTGGGGCACAGGTTTGTTCTATTTAAGACCGGAAGTATGCATCTAAAATATGAATGCTCTTATGTTCAGTCGTCTTCTAACTTTCAGTTCCCTCAGAGTAGTATTTGGAAGTCTTTGCATGCGAGGACACCCCTCTGACTCCAGCAGCAGAGAAGCAAATGCAGAATGTGACACTATTGGAGGCTGAAGGAGAGCGAAGTGTGCTTGACCACGGTACAGTGGTCCCTCAATGCCTAATGATCTCATAGCTTCAATGATCTCATAGGTTCAATGATTTGTGGCCCTTTTCAAAAATGTGTATGGGAACAAGCTGTGAGGGAAAGCTGGGGGCATGGTGTTTGGTCAACCTTGAGTACCCGTGACTCTGGTACTAATAACTCCTCTACGCTTCAAAAATGGCAAAACGACTCAAATAAATACTCTAGAATGCATAAATATTGGTTATTCTCATTTGCTCCTCAAAGCATGTCCACACAACTACACCAGTAGTCACCATTGCATAAGTGCCTTCTCAATTTCATTTTACTATTTGTGGCATCGAAATTGATTATTTCATCTTAGAAGACATAGAAATGGACAGCTGTTGTCAGCAGACCAACAACCAGGCCTGTTTATGGGTTGGTCCTTGGTCTTCCAAAACATGGTCTATCGGGAATCCATGCTGCCTATGTGGTTCCATGTGCAAATATAAATTGGAAAAATAGAGACTGGAAACCTATTTCTCTAAATATGTACTGTTAAAATATCCTAAATCCAATCATGCTTCCTTCCCACCTGATGTAGGGCTTGGATTGTTTAAGGTTATTCGGCTATTCTAATCCTAGTCCTAGAAGACTTGGGGCGTACTTGACAGTACATTTAAATTAATCTAGATATTTTTTTTTAGTTCAATACATTTTTAGTTTTAAAAGAGCACATAAATAGTTAAAATACTTTCAGAGTGATACAGATGAAGAGAATTAAAAAGAACTGTACAATTGTGAGAAATTGCGCACAATTCATCCAGTATGATAAATACAATCATTATAAAGTGCGCCAAAAAAATTATCTAGATATTTAAGCTATACATGCTGGTAAGAGATGTTCGTGCAGTCTTTATTTAAGCCTGGCCTAAAACAGATTTAGCGGTCTCACCTGCCTTGTGTAATAAAAAGAAGTCCTAAATCATGTATGTTATAATACATAAGAAGGCTTTTGGTAAGCCCACTTCAGCGATTGGTTATCTTCTACTGTGATTAACAACGTATTGCCTAATCACATGTGTCTATCAGTTTAATAAGAATTGCACTTCATTGCCAGTAATGCTACACAAAATCCTTACTCTGACAAAGGTTTTTTTCTTTCCATTTTTTAATCCATTTTAAACCCACAAAGTTGACAAGGGAACACTTTTTTTCAGGTTACATTTATTTAAAGCCAAATTGTATATTTTGTTTGCACCATTAAGAATTATATTTTCCTTTTTTCATATGCATTAAAATAGTTTTATCTACCTGTTTGAAGTGCAATGCTGGTTAGTAACCTCTTGTACTGTTCCATTAAGTGTGTGTTTACAAGGCCATACTAATTGGCTTGCCAATGCTCGTTTCAGTTTGTATTTTGACATGTTGCTGCCAGTAGAGGTGGTGGACAGTGATGTACAGGATTTTCAAACTCTCTTTATACCGCACCCTGCTAAACCAGAATTTCCCGAGAGAGTCTGCATGCGTGTAGTGGCTCGTTGTACTCAAATGGGCCTGTTCCCTGGACTGCATAACGAGCCCAGTTTAATTTAAAGACACTTCGGGTGTTTCTGCTTTATGGAAACCTGACTTGAATCCAGTAAGTGTGCTGCCAGTTTCCAGTTCCTTCTGATGTCTTGATTCCCTCCCTGCAGGGAGCCTCGTTTACCATCTCGTTTCCTGCCTATGGATTGGAAGGGGACGGACGGTCGCTGTCCTGGCTGCCTGATGCACGTTAGATGAAGCACACGTAGATCACGCGTTGCATATTCAGCGGTTTCTGGACAGACTTGGTGTTTCTAGCTGTGGCCTGCTGGGACCTGTAATCGATGCCGCTGCAGCGCGCTCAATCACTCCGCGAGGCTTCTGGTGACACGGGGAATGCATTTGGCTCCGTCGGTGATGTTTTAATGTGCAGAATAATGCAAGGAAAGGCTGAAATGAGTGGTGAAAATTTACTCCTCGGGAAGAAAGGAGAGCTGTGCAATCTGCCTTTCAACTCGAAGTTAATGGTCCTTCAGCTGGATTTTGCCTTGCTCTTTCTGTGAAAGCTCTGCATTTCTACTGATTTGGCGCTATATGTCTCTCTCCCCACCTTCATGTCCTCTGCAGACTGTTTACACCACTGTTTTCCAGACCGACAGCAGGACTTAATGCAGGCTCACATTAACTGCATGCAATCGCCCCTAGGGGTAGCGAAAGTGATACCATGCATCCCTCGACCCTCGGGCCCTCCCACGCTTGGATCACAGACAGGACTGACCTCTCTGTCAAGCCCATAGTTAGCGCTGAACATCCTCCCATTAGTTGCTGAGGCGCTAGATAAAGGTGATGGGGTAGGAACTACAGGAAGTACGACGCACTCCTCTATTCCTGTTTAATTTATGTTCCTGATGCTGACTTTCTGACCTCTGTGACCTGTGGTAGCAAGGGGCAGTGCCTGAGCTGTGAAAGGACCAGCCTGCTGCTATCCTTGTCTACACCCAATTAGCACCCAGTCAGGTGCCAACAGTTGTCTATAGGACACCGGGTTAGCCCCTCAGCCCTACCGCCAAACATTTTTAATAGGGAGGAAGATCCTGATGAGATAGGTGAAAAGAGTTTGGTGTCTGTTAAACATAAACCTCCACGCAGAATGCAATTGTGTGCATTTCAGGAAGCCCCTTCATATTGTTGGACAGTATAAAAAAAGTACCACCATCACAAATCATGAACCTCCCACCCTGATTCATTTTCACTGACCTTTTGTCACATAAAGTGAGCTTTTAATCTCTTTTCTAAATGTTGAAAGCTCTCTAATTAAATAAGCACATAGGTAAATAGTCATGTTAGTATTTTTAGGCCAGTATCCTTTAATTTCTCCAAAATTCCAGGTAAACGCACTTTTTAAGGCTTATATTTTTGGTGTGTTTGAATTATGGACACTTATGACACACTTTGCTTTCGATTTTTGTTTTTTTTTTTAATTTTTTTTTTTATTCTCGTCTTTGTGATTTTAATTCTTCGTTCAACTATATGGTCTATAATTTTGCCACATTGCTTTTTTGCTTTCCTGGTACATTATTAAAATTACTGTTTGTGTTACTTGTACTAAGAATGTTAAACTGACGCTGTCAACATGATGTTCTTAGTGTGCGTGGAAAATAAAGGGTGATTACACACTTTGCCATCTAGCTGTAAAAGTGCTACTTGTGCAATTTGAAACTGGCATCCCGAGGTAGTGTGTCTTTGCTGAGGTGATGGCTATGACCGCTCTTTCAATTGACCCATCAACATTAGAAATGGAATCTTAGGAGGTCCTCACACTGGTACCTTAGATCATCTATTTCAAGTTCCCAGAGATGGCAATTTCTCCCACGCATGGTGCAAGCAATAATCCTCCTCAGAAAATACCTACTAAGATGCAAAGGATCGCCCTGGATTTAGAGGAAAGTTATTTGGATAAAACAGTCCCACATCTGTCTGCACAACGGCAGTGGTAGATTGAACAAAAATATTGTTTAGTATTTTATTTGTATTGGTTTGTCAAAAAGACCATATAATCACTGTAATGCAGTATACATTGAAACAAGGAAGACTATGGGTCGATTATTAAGCTTTTTAGATACCTTCATAGCGCCTTTTGTCTAGTGTAGCTCCTCGTCTGCACTTGTTCAACATTGAGGCAGCCTTTGCATTTGTGCTGGAGAGTTTGTCCCCTAGAATTATTTCAATGCTGATGTGAGCCCAAAGGCTCCCGCCTTACTTTCCAGTATCCCATTTCAAGAGACTTTAGGGAAAGAATGGTTGCAAGTTCAACCAGACAGATGCCGTGAACCTTTTACTGACCATGACCACTTGTGAAACAGTATTGCCTCAAAATTACTCCCTTCAGTGTCCCCAAAACAATATATTTCCGGAGAAAAGAATGCTGTGTTCTTATGAAGATGAGTAAATCCACTCTTTTCCCATATATTTGCATTTAGTTAATGTCAATAACGAGTTGTACTTGTTTGTCATAAGTGAGTCCTTGAATACTTAAAGTAATGGTGCTAAACTCTGCTACTGGCAGGCAAAATGCACATTTTAATTGTAATCCTTTTTCTAAACATGTATTACGTTTTAGAACGTGTTATTAAGTTTCTGATTATCATTAGTGGGAATTGGCTTTACTGTGTACAGTTTTAAGTGGATAAACGTTTTTCTTGTTAATTGCCCCTTTAGTCCCACAACCATAAACAGTTAATTGAATTACGGAGACTGGTATTTTATTAAACATGTTAATTCATAATGAAATTGTACAATTTAAAATGGAATTGAGTAATTAGCATATAATAAAGAACAATGCGGCATATATTGCTTTTGGTCTATGTTCTTGATCCAGTTCGGAAGTTTCAAATTATGCTGCACTAGATTTATTTGACCATCGAGTATTAGTGTAAATTAAAAAAAAAACATTACTCTAAAAATATGAAAAATTTAGCTGAGAAAAGAAACATTTAACATCCTATTCACTTTTTTTTCTGCCCTCAATGTTGTACATAATTTTACTGTCATTGAAGGGTTTGGGAACAATGTTGTCACAAGACCCTCTGGTCTCTCAGTTTTTGTTCCTTAATACATTGGCGATTGCTTTGATCTGTATTTTGTTATAAACAAGCGATGGGTGGAATGATTCATATAATTCTAGCTACTGGTATTTACTCTGGTGTCCTGTTATTCCACCCAAGACATATTTGGAGAGGGCTAGTTCATTTTTGAGGTGAGATCGTGGGCTAAAGAAAGGTGGACTGGAATGCCGGTGGAGTCATTAACAGTGGCTGAGATTAATTTAAGCTTACCACCCAACACCTTTTTTTATTTTCTGTTTATTTTATTGTATCTTTTGTGTGGGTCTAAATGTACCACATCTTTGATAACTGCTGTTGGTGGCCAGAATGTGATCACTTTGTCCTCTTCTCTACTGAAATATTTTTACCCACTGGTTTGACTCTGTAACCTCCTACAACTGGGTTGCCATGCATGTGTCCATGAACGTTTCTAATATAGCCTTGGAGCCTGCCGTAGCAGGATCTATGGACCATTAAGTGCCCGCTCCAGTGTTAAAGGCCCAAGCTGAAGACGATGGTCTTTAACAAGGGAGCAACATTCCAATGTTATAGTAAAAAAAAAATGACAACCCAGTATCCCTTGGAGAACCTAGGTAAATGTAGTTGTACAAAAGCAGGGGTTGAGATGTCCGTATTCTTTTATTCCAACAAATGTGAAACCATGTCTTAACATCAGTATAAAAACATGAACTATTTCACTTCTGCAATAGAAACCAAGTCTAACAGAATAATCCTGTTTATTGCAATGTAGGTAAAATACACAAGACCCACATATTCAATGAAGTTTCTTGGCTAGCTATCCATTAGTGTGTAGTGTTGACCGGTCACGCACTAGTGGTTTTCTTTGCGCATTGTTTAGACATCTGACTTTGGTTATTTTCCTATGAGCTGCTTTCAATAGAAAGGGGTCTAGTGCCTATAAAATCTGCAACCCCAACATTAATAGAGGCAGTTTCATGCACTTATAACTTCCTTATAGTTTAAGTGAGACTGTGAGAGTAGATCGCATGTGTGGAGAAAATACATTGGTCTGATACAGTCTCTGAGTCTAAAGTAGAGCAGAAGTTCATTCAGTGTGCGGTCTTCTGTTGCACATCTTGCATCGGGCCAGGTACACGGAACTAAGCTCCCCTTGTCATCTTCCAAATGGTAAGCCGATACTTCTCTCTGCCACTTCTAAAACTAGTTTCCTCTGCCCGTGCTCATTGCTGAAGTGTGTTTGGGTGGAGGTCCTTTGTCCTAGTTTGTCTATCATACTTCAGGAGTGCTACTTCTCCCCTGCATGAGTTTATGCTGTCTGCTCCAAGTCCATACTGCCTTTGGCCCTGTGGAATAGCTATCCTGCCATGGGCCCTTATGCAAGCAAATGGTGCGTGCGTGCGTGTGTGCTTGTGGTGGTCTTTTTGTAAAACAAAAACCTTAAATTTGAGTAAATGATTTCCCTTAAATCCCTGGGCCCTGGTGTCTATTGATTACTACGCCCTCCTCTGTCCATGCATAATCCTGCATCAGTGAGTCTGAAATACACCCGTGGGTAACTCCCTGACAGGTGTAGCTTCCTTTTGCCATCTTCAAACTTCTCGGTTTCTGAGGCAATGCCTGCTGGGTAACAATGCAGAGGCCAGGGGAAGAGAGGCCATTATGCCCCTCTATGGCCATTCTACCAGGCTTATTTGATCATAGAAAGAATGCCCGAGCATTTAATGCAAAACTAGATCAACAATTCTGGAGGAGCCAATTTCTTATGTGCCACACTGCATGTAAATGGTTATAGAGCCAGCTGCCAACAAATAATTTTAGTAATTGTCCTTTTTTTAAACCGTGCAGACCATAGAGGTATATTCTATAACAATTTAAACATTACAGCCTGCAGAGGTTAGGGCTCTAAGCTTGTTCAGATTCAGAAGCTCTTGTAGTGCTTTAGATTGCACTGTATTATCCAGGCATGTAGCTGCATTTCTCAGTATATTTGTTCTATCGTGTCTATCAAGCATTGGAACTTTGCTGGTGCATTTTTGCTAGTATTAGTTCAAATTGATATAGCCCTTGAGGAGTGGGGAAAGTTTACTTTTGGTGGGCGCAATGAAGAGGAATTTGCCAGTTATCCCTTTGACGATCTTGCGTCGAAAGGTAATGGGCCTAACATTTGAATGAACTTTTCACAGTGAAATAATTTGTATAGCGCCATTTTTCTCTTCCTATAATTTCCCTCTAGGATGAAGAAGGGGAACATTATACGTTTTAAGGTAGTAGAATAATCCCTTTGTGTAATATTGGCCCTGCGGATAGCTAGCAACTGAGTTATTTTTATTTTTTTTTATTTTTTTTTATTTATTTTTTATTTATTTTATTTAATAGGACTTGATGGTACTGCACATCTAGTGGTCCTTTTTGGCTCTTTAATCAAATGCCCTCGACTTAATAGCCTTCCACTTGCCTCTGCCAAAGTTTGGGTGAGAGCTACACACACGTCTAGATTGAGTTACTTTCTGGATCACAACTTCAGCACAGATATGATAAAGGCGAATGAAAAGCATCCAGACAGAACACTATTATGGTAGGAGAGTATTGGTTTTCAGTGTTAATGTGAGTCTTAGAACGGGCTTCTGCAATGAGTAGCTCTCGAGCTGTTTTTTGTGTGTGGGATCAAGCCTATTACATTTGAAGCTTAGGCTTGTTTTAATTAATACATGCATACTAACACTGAGAAGCATATGTGTGAGATGTGTGTGTATTTTCAGAACTCTTTCTCAGAAGCTAATGTTACAAGAAAAATTGTTTGAGCTCCAAAATCTATTTAAATCTCATATTTGAGTGATGAAATCATGCAGCATCTCGGACGATATTTATCTTGCCTGGGGCATTGAAGCTATGCTATTTTGTTATGTATTGACCATGTAGGGCATTCCAAATTGGTGAAATCTTTTTAGATCGAGCCTGTGGCAGTGCATAGCTCTTGCTTGTAAGTAGTTTTCAATAAAGGGGTTGGAGTCCGACCATTGTTTACTGTTGACTTCTGTAGTTCGAGGGTATGTGGTTCGGTGGTTCCGAACCCGTTCAATAAAGGTCGTCGGAAATAGACGATTTTGGTGTCAGCCGACAGCAAATCACGAGTGCGGTGTGTACGAGTGTTTTCGCCTTAATGGATCAATGAGAACACTAAGTATTTGGGGATTTCGTTTGAACCCTCGGGTTCCATTTTGTGTACGGCAGCCATTTTGTGTGCTTGCCCTCACATAGGCCGATGACTGTGGCCGAGCGAGTCCTTGGGACACGTACACCTTAGCTGACTCCTGAATGACCTGGCCGAACTGACTCCCTTGCCCGAGGCTGACCTGGCTGAGCCAGTTCCTTGTTAAGCAGCTGGTCAGATAGAGATCAAAGAGCAGGACGTTGCTGAGTTTACAGTACACTGCACCCAACTTTCTATCTTGCTTCTCATCTGTTTCTGCTCCTTCCTTTACGACATAATCACTGATTTGGGTTGAGGTTTTATGATGGGTTTGTCCGGCCTGATCCAACAGGATATTGGAATGTGCTTGGTCATTTTTGGTGGGCTGGACAACGGAAAATGGGATTGTCGTCATGCGCTACTTTTTGAAATGTCACACTGTGATTGGTTAGTTTGTATATTACCGATGCTACTTTGGAATGTGATTTTTGACATAAAAGACCATGCTCCGCTCATTGAAATTGTGCAGTCTCTAGCTAACCACCTGTGTTGTGCTTCGTAGACCTCTGTTCCTGGTTGCAGCCAATAAACTTTGGTCTTTGATGTCATTGAGAAGTGTCCCGTGTCTCTGTTTGCCGAGGCAGGGGAATTTGTATTTTGTAACACCTTGAGGCGGAAAGCCGAGAGGCAGTGTTGTAATTTGCTGCTATAATTAATCGGCACTTTTAACTTGTTTTAAAATCGTTTTTGTGCTTTTAAAATTTAAATGTGCATTTGAAACTTGCTCATACCCCACACCTTCGTCACCCACTCAGAGCCGATTTCGACCTGAGAGTGGGATCGAGCCGACGCTGTTCTCCTTGGCCGCCATCTTGCTGGAGGCTCAGGGTTAGCGTCCTAGCTGCCCTGAGCTCCCGGCCCTGAGCACATAAATTGGGCACGTCTAAGCAGGCACGGTAATTTGTATTTTGTAACACCTCTTGAGGCGGAAACCCAAGAGGCAGTATAGTAATTTGCTGCTATAATTAATCGGCACTTTTAATTTGTTTTAAAATCGTTTTTGTGCTTTAAAATGTAAATGTGCATTTGAAACTTGCTCATACCCCACTCAGAGCCGATTTCGACCTGAGAGTGGGATCGAACCGACGCTGTTCTCCTTGGCCGCCATCTTGCTGGAGGCTCAAGGTTAGCGTCCTAGCTGCTCTGAGATCCCGCCTCTGACAGTCTAAATGGAGCACGACAATCGTAGGCGCAGCAGACGAGCGCAGCGGGTGCGCCGAAGGCAAGCCAGTCTGCGCCCGTCCGTGCCGGGACCGGGCCCAGGGCCATACATCCTGCTAATTTCTACTCGCACTTGGAACCTGTAAGTAATATCGACCCTGATAGTAGAACTGAGATTGTGGCCTTAGATAACAACTCTGGTCCTGTTTTTAAATATAGCTCTAATGACTTGAAAGAACTGAGAACTCCCATACATCTGGATTGCACGGGCTTACACCTTGACATTGGCTTGACCTCATGCCCGACTTGTGATTTATCCACAACAATCACATATAGAGGGGAGGATAAGGCAAACACAAAGAGGGCGCTACCACAAGGGAAGGATAAAAAACTTCTGTTCTTGAGCTTAAATTGTAGATCTTTACCTAAGCAT
Source organism: Lissotriton vulgaris (assembly GCF_964263255.1). NCBI lineage: Eukaryota > Metazoa > Chordata > Amphibia > Caudata > Salamandridae > Lissotriton > Lissotriton vulgaris. The sequence goes on from NC_141697.1 coordinate 1,132,802,320, forward strand.
AAATATGAAATTTTTAATTTATTGCTGGAGGATAAACCAGACGCTCTCTTTTTGACTGAGACATGGCTCCAAGAGTTCAGGGCCGGATATTGCAGTGGCTGTGCCTGATAATTATGCGATTGTCAGGTTGGACCGCCTCAATCAAATAGGAGGGGGTATAGCCGTCCTCTTCAAAAAGGAATATAGCTGTGAGCTTTTGAGACTCCCTACCATCAAAGGGGAGGCGGCGATTTTTAAACTGGCAGTTACTCCGAACTTTACCCTCTCTGGGATGCTGGCCTATCGTTCACCAGGTTCAGTGACGGATTGGATGGCGGCCTTACGTGAAATTATAAGCCCCTTGGTTTTCTCTGCTGCGAATTTCTCTCTCCTCGGAGATTTTAATATTCACTTGGAGAATTTAGCTTGCACCACCATAGCAGATTTTATATCGGACTTAGCTGTACAGAACATGAGGCTGTTAAATACAGAAGCCACTCACAGTGCAGGACATTTATTGGACCCAATTATTTCTAATTTAAGGGATGTCCAGGTTTTGCCTTCAGTTCCACTTAGTCGTTCAGACTACTATCTGGTTGGATTTTCCCCCAGAGAGGCAGCAACCTATTGGACTATCCTGGACTGATAAGAAGTTGGAAAAATTTAGACTTTGAGATGCTGAATAATCATCTAGCGGCACACCGTCCGTGTTTAAATGGGTCTGTGCAATCTCTGTCTGAAGAAGTTCATACTTGGTTAAGGGTAGCTATAGATACCTGTCTGCCTCTTTCTAAAGCAAAGTGCAAGGGGAGGAGGCCACCGGCACCTTGGTTTAACGAAACATTAAAAAAGGAGAAATCGGAATGTAAGGTTCTGGAGCGAAGATGGAGAAAGTACTATCTCCTAGAAGCAAAAACAGAATATAAAAACAAGCTGAAAAATTATCGGTCTCTTTGTGACAAAGCGCGAGCAAACTATGTCTGCTCCTCGATATCAGAGGCATTGAACCGCTCCCAAATGCTATTTAAAAATGGTCAAAGAACTGGCTGGGTCAAAAACCACAGCTAGCCCCCCAGAATTAAATAAAGATCAATGTGAAGCCCTAGCATCATTTTTCATTCAGAAAGTGGATAAAATCCATCAAGGAATAGCGACCGCTAAACAATATGACTCACACCCCGGGGCAACTCCCCCTCCTGGAGGGGAGCAAGAGTGTGGATCTGAGGTAGAGCGGCTTTTGAATAAAGGAAATGTCCTAGATAAATGGCCTAAATTGAGCACGGAAAGTTTAATCAAACTGCTCAGCTCGATTAAGTCAGGATCTCCGAAAGACCCTTTACCGTGTAAAATCCTGAAAACTTTCTCCTGACGTACTGAATATTATCACAAGTTTATTAAATAGGTTCCTGCATGAAAATACAGTACCATCGGAGTGGAAGCATGCCATGATTCAACCCATTATGAAGAAAGCAGGAACAGACCCCAATCAGCCCTCCAACTTTCGCCCAATTTCACTATTGCCAATGTTCTCAAATTTTAGAAAAACACGTAAACCACATCTTAACTGAATTTGTTACCACCCATGAACTACTACCACCCGGCCAATCAGGATTCAGAGCCGGCTTCTCAACGGAGACCACGCTCTTGGGGGTGATGGAAAATATCATTAGTAGGCTGGACAAAGGAGAAACTGTGGCCCTGGTGTTGTTGGACCTCAGTGCCGCGTTTGATTCAATATCCCATGCAGTCTTGGTTTCAACATTACAATCATTAGGTATCTGTGGTCCAGCATTGGAATGGCTTACTTCTTTTTTTTAAAGGAAAGGTCATTTCAGGTCTTTTCTCAGAATGCATGCTCCGACATTCACAAGTTCGAGCATGGTGTTCCCCAGGGATCAATTTTAAGTCCTTTATTATTTAATTTATACATGAGCCCTCTGGCCAAGATTGTGGAGGAAACCGGATTAGTGATGTTTTCTTACACGGACGATTCCCAACTTGTTTCCCTGACTTCCGAGACAGTGGAAGATGAGTCCACCCTGAAAAGTGGCCTGAGGAAAATCGCAATATGGATGCAGGATAATTTCCTCCAACTGAATGGGGACAAAACAGAGGTTATCATCCTAGGGAATAATAAAAATTTGTGGGGTCCCCATCACTGGCCAACTGAAATGGGCAAGATTCCCGTCCCAGTGACTCAAGCACGCAATCTTGGAGTCATTATAGACGATGCGCTTAAGATGCATAAGCAGGTGGAAAAAACTGCAGGAACATGCTTTGCTATCTTAAAATGGTTGAAGAAAATGTGTTGTATGCTACCTGAGCCAACCAAGAAGACGGTGATGAATGCTTTGATTACCTCCCGTATTGATTATGGAAATGTCCTGTACCTGGGGGCAAATAAAGCATTAATTCGTAAACTACAGGTAGTTCAAAATTCTGCAGCTAGGTTAATATGCAAAATTCCCAGACACACCTCAACCACAAAATATCTGCGAGATTTGCACTGGTTGAAGGTGGGAAAGCGGATCAGATTTAAGGCACTCTGCATTATGCACAAAATAAACCTGGCCAGAGCCCCGAAATACCTGATGACATTGGTCTGTCCATACCTTCCGTCGCGATCATTGCGTTCCTCTACCCAAAAGAAATTCACCATTCCCAGATTTAAGCTCTCCAGCGTAGGAGGCAGGTCGTTTTGCTATCAAGGCCTAATGCTGTGGAATTCCATGCCCCTTGCAGTTCGGATGGAAGATAATTACGGTAGATTTCGCAAAAGCCTAAAAACTTGGCTATTTAACATCTAAATTCCATACTTCGTGGTGTTGCTAACCTGTACAAATCTCCGCGCCGGGAAACCCTTTGTGGGTAGCTGTTGCACGTAACAAATGCAATAAAAAAAATCCGAAGACTTCGAGCGTTTTCCCTGGCGCTGCTGGGTTCTAAACCCGGGTTCTTCACTTCTTTGTCATTCTTCTTTGCTGGCTTCAAATTAGCCAATGCTTGTTTACATTTCTGCTAGCAAGCCAAGTTGATGCACTAAGGTGATCACAGCTGACAATTTTTCATGTAGTTGCAACCAGTGTTATTGTGTCTGATATGGTCACTATTACAACACTAACATTAGTAGATTGGGAAGAATTTCATTGAACACAAGTAGCTCTTACAACAGAAAAGGTTGGAGATCCCTGCTTTTCAGTATTGAGGGAAGCTATTCGTTTTTCAGATGGCTGAGAGTGTTATCTAACGTGAAAAGAATGTGCAACCCAAACGTTATAGGAAACTGGCAAGGCCTTTAGCTACCACACATTAAAGGTGTGGCGCACCAACTCAAGCGTCTCCTACGCTTCAGAGGTTCGTTAATGTGCTGCACGGCTAATTCATTCAGTGCAGAGTGTAGCACTGATAGCTAGAACAGGTTTGCTTTTTGGAGTTGGTTGCAGTGGAGCATACCTTGTAAGGAAAGGAGGAAATATGTACACTGTTTCTTCTCAAACATAGTGAAATAGTATTGAACTTTCTGCAAAATCATGTACGAGCTATCTTTAGGCAAAAGCCCCTAATATTTTTTATTATTATCCGTTTCCCTCCAAATGTTACTAGCCGTTGTGACCATTTAGTTTTTAAATACTTTTGTTCCGAATTTTATTATGAGATTTCAATTTATTATTTTGGTGAATTCATTTAAGAGCAAGAGGTTGAATATAGTGAATATTACTACTATGATTTCCAAAATAACACTTCCTAGATAATGCCCTCTATAACCCCTCCTTTGACTCATCCCAAACCTCATCTACTTAAACACTTCCTTCCTCTATACCTATTTTGTCCTCTTTATTCTAACTAAGACTCTCATGTTCACCACTCAAATTAACAAATTATGTTTCCCTACATTAATCCATTATAATCATTTGGGTTCCGGAGTAACGTGCTACTCGCTGAAAAGCACTTTACCGCCTCGTCAGTGGCAGTAAGGGCTGAATAAATAAAGTAATTGTATGGTATTGTAGTTTTGTTTTTTAAAAGGTACAACACACCTTTTCACTACTCAAGTTTACACAAGAGAAGGAGAATGTACCCCACACACCACTTAAATTCTCTTATAAAAATGGGCGTCTTCAAGACCGATTCTAGTTATGTTAAAAATCAATGCACAGTAGTTTGGAAGACTCTCAACTTCGTTTTCCTATTCAGTAGTTTTGTTACTAGAGCCTGTGACTTGGAGAAAGATCTTTGAATTCAGACGAAGCTGCTCATCTGCATTTATTGTGCAATTGAAAGGTATCCTGAAGTGGCGAATTATCATCTTCTTTTATCATCTTCTTTTATTTATTTTACAGAGTTTTATATAGCGCAAACTTGACCCGAATCGGGTATCAGATCGCTTTACATAGCACCAGTTGCATTACATGAGGACACATTCATTTTTTAGACCGTGATTGTGGACATCTGTAACATTGGGGGTCTGTGGTGAAGCACTCAACATTTGCTTGAAGTGGACATGGTCACTGGAGACTGTCGTGAAGATTTGTAATCTGTAATCATTAGATTAGATATACAGAATGTCTGATGTTTTCTGAACTATCCAACCATGCTCAAGTTCTAATGTCTGTTGAAGGCTGTAGTCCTAGAATAGTCTTTTGGCAACTTTGTCTGCCTCTTTTATGTGTTTAAGGTCTGCCATCTTAGAGTTCGCCCTAATACCTTGCCTGTTTCAACATGTGAATGAGAGAGGTAGCAGTGGTCACTCGGGTGCAATGGCGTATTATCTTTTGGTTTGTGTCTCATATAAATAGATACAATTGAAAATACTGCTTGGTGTATCCCTTTCAGATTCGGATCAGGGAGACACCTGATTCTACAAAGCAACACTTAATCCATATGGAATAAAGGTAATTGTTTCATATGGTTACAAAACTTTAGCCAAAACGTTTAGTATTTTTTATTTAATTTTTTACTTTTCTGATGCTCAAATGTGGGGCCTTTTTTGTTAAGGGTCATAGAAAAGTAGTGTAGTTCCTTGCGGTAAATAGAAGTAATTGCTACAGAGAAGACCGTGAGGGATTTTCACTTTGATTTCTGCATTTCGATTTAATAGAGTGGCTTAATTCAGTCAAATCTGAAGTAGAGTCTCACTGCTGGTCTGGGCTCGTGGCTGCCAAGTGATGTGTTTCTCTATCATATTTTTTTATATATTTGGTGCTTATTTGTGACAAATATGCAAAAACACGGAGCTATCCCATTGTGTAATGTCTAGATACATGGCAGGTCTCCCCAGCCAATGGTATACTGTTGCAGATTGTGTAGATTTCTCGCTCTTAAATGTACATTAGTGTCTCTATGGTATTTCCCTGAATTAAAGCTTTCATTTTCTGACTAGTTCACACTGTGAACAGAAGTGATGAAATAGATCACTTTTTTTCTACTTTGTCCTTTTCCCACGATTAAAGAAGAATACTTCGATTGTAAGGTCATGCGTTTTTTTTTTTTTTTTTTTTTTTTAACAAGCCTTGCCGGATTACTCCGTTATATACACTTGTCTGACACTTACATTTCCTAAAGAACTCTTCCTTATTGCACTTACACCATATGTGTCATCCAGCATTAAATGACTATCAGCTAGATTCATCATTGTCCCGTTTTGCGAGTCCTTAATAGCGATTATTAAGGAATCGCTATTAAGGACTTGCAAAACGGGATTCATGTAGAAATCGCTAAAACACTTGCGATTCCTACAGCTTCCTTATTTGCGGAATGAATGGAGAGTTATTCCCTATTTGAGATTAGCAATTTGCTAATCGCAAATAAGGATGCGATTTCAAGGGTGCCAGGGGTGTCCAAAGGACACCCTGTAGCACCCCTGAAATGTAATTTTAGACTGATGTTGCGCACACACATGTCCAAAGGACATGTGTGTGTGTAGCATACAACTTAGAAAAATGCACAAAAGTGCATTTTTCTGAGTTTTCGCTATTTACCACGAAGTCAGACTTCGCGGTAAATCGCGGCCAAAAATAGCGATTTCGCAATTTTTAGATGCTTCTTGAATTGCATTTAAGGAATCTCTAATTGAGATTCCTTAAATGCAATTAATCGCAAATATGCGATTTATTAAAATGCGATTTTTACATTTGGGATGATGAATCCCAAATGCAAAAATAGCGCTCGCAAAGGGCCAGATTCTCAGAATCTGTCCCTTTGCGAGCCGTTTTCGGCTTGATGAATCTGTCCGTTAGTGCGTCTGTGATTTTCTGACAGACTTCGTGAGAGAGTCATGGTGATGGAGGGAGCAATGGTCGGCCTGTTCATGACCCATATTTGACTAAACGACCTGGCATGTTAAGGCATTTGAAATGAACACGTGACTTAAAAACCCTAACCAGTGCACTGAACTCGGCAGATTCCTGAAGAGCGGAGGAGACGGGAGTTAAAAGTTAAATTTTTTGTTCTGTTTGTATTTGTGTTTTGCTAACCACCAATGTTGCACAATCGCCATCCATGCGTTCTTTGGCTGTTTGAGAATGTCTTTTGTTTTGTTGATGTTTGTTTTAGTGTGGTCATCAACCATTTATTCACTTATGTTTTGACTTGGTATGTGTGTGAATTATTATGAAAGTAAAAGGATTTCGATCCAGGAAAATATGTATGGTTTTTGTGTGGAGTCCTTTTGCCAGAGGACTATTTGTCTATCAATTTAAGATGGGTTTTCCTTTGGTGTGTTGTGCACATGATGGGGTCTGTCTAGAGTATGAAGACTTGCAGGTCAAATCGGAACAATGATGTGTGCTGCTAATGTTTGGTAGAAAGTGCTGTCGAATGCAAAGTGAAATTCCAATTACGGGATATCCGTGGTGCTGTTGATGCCTGTGGTAAGGACAGTCCACAATGTACTGACTGGGCAGGATTTTCTTAATCATCACCGAAATTAACCATGTAAAAGGTGACTTGTCAACCCTGTGGGGGAGAATCAAGGCTAGTATGGCAGGCAAAAAGTCAACATTGCAGTTTTAGGATCCCTATAACCTGCTTAGAAGAGGTAGAGCAACAGTTGTGAGAAATGAATGCTCTCTATATTGAGATCTGCTAGGAACCAGCCTGTCCTGTGTGAGAATGTTCAATAAGAGGCTGCATACACACAATTCGCTGATCATTGAGGCCCTTGAGATCTGAAATGTTTCTACATAATACTTTGCTGAACTACAAGCCAGGTATATTTCCATCTGAGAGATACCTGCTAGCTATCGTACCACCATATACACATAGTTTGGATATGTTACCACTTAGACCTCTCAGCATGGGTTGAATGTGGGCATAGAGGTCCCTGATGATGAGTTTTTAAATCGTCATTACTGTAAGATGCATATTGAGAGGTTTGTAGTTGCATCCATATATGATGCTACAACTTGCATGCCAGCCTACCCATACGAGTTGAAGAACTAGGCACAGACTATTAATATGGTTTAGGCCAGAGATCATATATTGGCCCAGCAAGAGGAAACTCGAACATGCCTTCACCAAAATCTCCATGCCCACTCCCAGAATAGAGGATGTGAGATAAATCTCACCCCATTAAATCAACAGGAAATCGTTTTGAAGAGCTCCATCAAGTTTCCTGATCAGCTTGAAATCCACTGGACCAATTCACTGTAGTTAGTAGGTTCATCACTATGTCAATGTCCAAATGATTCTTTGACAGTGCTGTAAATACTTGTAATGCCTCAGATGATCTGGTCTTTGGGCTCTGACACTAATGACTAATGATCTTGTGTAGTTGGGTATAAAGGCCATGATGTTAAGAACAGTATCTCAAGATTCATTCAAAGTTCAGTCTTCTGTAGACCTGAGCAATGAACATCATGCAGTTTGTGTGTGCCTCATTAAATCTGGGCTCCTGTGCCCCAAGATGGCTGCAGGTTCTAGACTCACTGAGGCCCAACATGCAGGTTAAAAGTGGATAATGCAACGGTGGGAGTTCTCATGCTAATCTTGTTTTCCTAATGTCTAATCGAAGCAGCATTAATTCCAAAACTATATCAGTATAAATACAGTTTCCTCAGTAAAGCAGACTAAACATCCTGGGTTGTTCATTGGCCATAGCAGAATCCACAGTTCTTTCTCTGAGGTTGAACACTTTATCTTGTTAGATTACAGTGAGTGCCAAAATCTTACTGCTTAGTGAAGTTTTTGGTCACAATTTTTTTTTGAGTGAACACAACTAGCTGTAAGGAAACAGTAGCAATACTTCAAGGAGATGGGAGGCTTTCTGAAATATGGTTCAGAATGAGCAGGATCTTCAGAGCCAGAACACTTGACACAGTTCAGACCAAAAGATCTGACAAAGAAGGGTAGACCCCTTCAAGACTCCGAGGTAAGGCACAGAGGTGCGCTTATACATGCATCCAGTTGTTTTTGTCTTCTAATATTGAGTTTTCCATCTCTCGTGCTGTGTCAAAGGACAGTGATATCTGCCATGGTAGTTTCCATGCTTCAGCCTGTAAATGAGACGGCACTCTTGGGGTCATATTTTAATGTCTAATGCAGCGATGCAATGTAGAACACCCCTGAGTTTCTCTCACTATTGGCAAAAAACTTGATATATTAGTGCCCTGTGAAAATGCTCTGGTGACTCAGAACCTGTTTGTCCCTTTTTGTGAAAAAAATGAACAATTTTATACCCATATACATCACTCTTGACAAGGCACAGTTATCAATCTGTGGATGCAATGACAAAGGTCTTCATCAGGACCAACTGAGGCCAGGGCTGCTGCTGCAGCCATTTTGGAAAATGTGTATGGCAACTTACAGAACCTACATCATTGCAACACGCACATCTGCAAAGACAGCAGGTATCGTGGTTGATAGAAAGCCACGGGATAGTAAACATTTTCACAAGCGAGTGCACCCAGATCCCTATTTTCAGGACTACTCACAAGGAGAAATTCTCATTCCTCAGGCAGTTCTCCCAGACTTGGTGTTCTCAAATATTGCAGAGTCAAATTTCATTGAATAGAGAACCTTTTACCCTCCGTTTTTCCCTCAAAGATTTCAGTGACCTTTTTGGTGCTTAAAGATATCAAGGGACCTTATCCAGAGAACAATCTAAAGGAATACAAACTATTGCTAATTTACTGTCATTTCAAGATGGGAGACATATATTGGTTGTGGTTCATATTTCCCTTTGAGGATGGACTAGGAAAAAGGGATCTAGGAAATGGATATCGGGCATGCTGTCAAATACCCCGCACCATACAGTTGTTCTATGACTGTGTGCAGATCAGGTCAAAATGTTTTTGACCTGCTATCCAATTTGTTCTTCACAATGTGGGAATTGATCAAACTTCCCAAGACAGTAGCAGCGCCCTATGAATGATTTGAATATTTGTTGTCATGTTCATGAGTGAGAGCACCTTAAATCATCACATATGTATGCACAGATCTCTTCAAGGGTCTGTAATTAACAAACCATCTTCTCTAGACCCCAGTTGGACATGTTGCACTTCATATTGGAAACTTTTAATGCTACTTGAGGTTTTTTCGGCGAGTTTCCATCTAGATTGGGTTACAATACAAGAGGTGGATATAACTCTATATTGAGAAGAAGGGTACAACTCCTTTATCATTGCCCTGTAGTCCAGGAAGAGGCTCATGTTTCAGTATATGAAAAACGGTTTATTTTACGCCAAGAGAGTTAATCATTCAAATCTAGTTCTGGTGTATTTTATGTGAAGAATAAAGCAGTGTTAGAAATTGGTTCGATACTGTTCACCATGCCACCCAAAGTCATCAGCTGAGTGAAGTGGGAATGTAGGGTTCCACCCTTCAATGGTTTTTGTCTTAAGTAGAAGGCCGTTCTCATACCCTACTGTTCTCCACATTCAGGTGTATATTGTGTAACTGTGTCAGATTGGAGTGCCACTAGTCTCTTCCCTCCCAGCTATTATTTAATAATAATGCCAATCAGCCTAGGAAGGCCACACCATCTCAATCACTGATCATGTCCTCTGGCTTAACAAACAGATAAATGCTATTTGTGCTTCCTGATTCCATGTACCTTGCCTCTTCTGGGGGTACCTTTTTTATCATACCTCGTTGAGCTATCCTGACTAAGCACTCGCCAAACCTCAAGTTGTCCAAAATCTAGGAGCTCTTATTTTTGTATTTTTTTTTATTGGGTTAGTTTTTGAGGTGCTTCAAGTGGCTGAAGTCTGCATTCGCTCACTGTGCCAGAAGATTCATTTTAGCTCCTTAACCGCGGCACAAATTCCACTGTGGTGCTGGAGTTCTATTGAGTGGGCAGGGCCACGTTGACCAATGGCGTGCGCAGCACTAGCCAGTTAGTGCTTGCGACGGCCGTTGGCCGATGCCCGCACAGAAAGAGCTAAGTCCCTTTACTTCTGAAAACCATTCTAAAATCTGAGCATGTCTCAACTGTAGATCTTGGTTTCATTGCTATAACTGGATACTTTTTAAGCTCTCATGTGCTATTTTGTGGAATAAGATGACTTATTTGCCAGGTGTGCGTGTGTGTGTGTGTGTGTGTGTGTGTGTGTGTGTGTGTATATGTATATATGTGTATATGTATATATGTATATATATATATATATATATATATATATATCATGTGATCAAGCCGTTTTCCGGCGAAACGCGTTGTGGAATAAACAGCACTGTTTGGATTTGGTGACTACCTCATTTTTGTCCTGAGAGCGTGTTCTATGGATTTTGGACATAAGAGAGTGTGTGTATATATATATATATATATATATATATATATATATATATATATATATATGTATATATGTGTATATATATGTGTTATATATATATATATATATATATATATATATATATATTCACTGAAAAAACCATAGGTTTCAGGGGTGTTATAGTTAGCTGGATATTTCACTCATACAAAAATATTGAAATTCCTCTGTTATAGTTAGTTGTACTAACTGTAACTCTCGCGCCCGCAATCCACTGATGATAATGTCGCATATTAAATCATTCATGACATGGTCAGTGACATCACTGATGACCTCACTAAATGTAAAATGTACGTACTTGTCTTTTTTATACCATATGTATCCAGCCCCACCCTTCCAAGTATTTTCTATACTACTGCTGATTCCTGTAAATCACTCCGATACCCTAACGGGTCAAGTTCGTGCTCTATAAAACTAAAAAATAAATAAGAAGTGCACAACTGCATCAATATGTGTTGCTGATAGCTTGTTATTCCTGCTTGGCATAGAGGGTAACCCCACCACTGAATGTCATTTTACTCATTAAAATGCGCTGCTTGACCCTTTCAAAGATGAGAATTTGAATTTAAATATAGAATACTTCCCTGCTTGCTGCTGTACTGAACAAGCCTGCTTTCCTGCCATAGGGGTTAAACAACTTTTATATCTCCTAAGTATGTCAAAATGCAAACGTCCAGCAAAATAAGTTACTACTTTTTATGAAAAAGAGAGTATATTTTTAAACTTGTAAATCCAAAGAACAATCCCATGCATAGAGTAAATGTTAGTATTTGTATTCATTGAGACTAACTATAAAACTTAAAAATAATTTTTTTGATGAAATAAATCCATTCTCTAGCAAAGTATGTATTGGGACTAGTGTGTTTCCAGTTCATTAACTAATCTTATAATGCAAGAGATTTATTATCGCTTTCCAAAAGATAGTTATTGCCACCACTGATACTTTTGATTCACCTCTTGCTACACTGATAGGGACAAAGGGGATCATTTAAACCATGGTAGGTGGCCTTCCATTACACCAGGTGAGCTGAGTGCTGCGGTGGACCTTCTGTCATATATACAGCGCTCCACCTGCCATCGAAGTGCTCTGCACCTCCACTGCAACAGCACCTTGTGTTTTTAGGCCACTTGTAATTTGTTTTATTTTTTTTAGAAAGCTTTCAAAGTAGGCGTTTGTTGGAGGAGAAGATAAAAATCAGTGGTGCAGTCATGCAGGGAGATTTTTTCCCGTAGCTGGAGGCCACTGTTTGCTTTTCCTGCATAGGTCCAGATGAGGACAGAGAAAACCAGCCAGACCCTCTAGGATTTCGCGATTTGCCGCTAAATCTGCACAGGTCCAGATGAGGACAGAGAAAACCAGCCAGACCCTCTAGGATTTCCCGATTTGCCGCTACATCTGCACAGGTCCAGATGAGGACAGAGAAAACCAGCCAGACCCTCTAGGATTTCGCGATTTGCTGCTAAATCTGCACTTTTGTAAAAATGCAGCGTTTTTTACAAAAGTGCCTGCGAAATCAGCACTGTTAGCAGAAGGATCTTCCTCCAGCTGTGGTCTGGTGGACCAGTGGGGTGGGTCCAGGGCCAGTTGGGCAGAGCGGAAATGCCTGGTGGGTGTGTGAAAGGGGAGGCGGTGGTTAAGGAGCCTTCACCTGTGAACTGCTTCCTCTGTTCCATATCCCAGGTTGCCTATTCAAAGTGGAATACTCTGCTAAAACAGTTCCCATTGATTTAAGCCTTAAAATGAATGATTATGTGGAAAAATAAAGGGCTGCAAAAATGGCGCTGAATTTCCATATTTGTGCCGCCAAATTTCCATATTTGTGCCGCTAAATTTGCTAATCCATGCCGCTATATCCTGGGGGTTTGCTTAAAGTTCTGAGACAAAGTCAGCTATTGCCTGCCTAGAGCAATACCTACGGCAGTGGCATTCCCTGTGGACCGAAAAGCAGAATTGCAAGAGCTCTCCTCTAATGAGAGCAGATTGGGTGGAAAAGGGAACTGCAAAAAGGGAACTGATCTTGTCAATGAAATAACTTGCAGGAAGTTAAATAACTAATTAAAACATAAATGAACCTCCTTCGACGCTGCTTATTTATGATGGGACAATCCTGAAGATTTGAAGATTTTGCTTCAAGGTATCTGATGTACCAGAAATTGTGAAAAAATGTAGACTTTCAAAATTTCTCTCCTGTAGGACAAGAAATTACCAAGCCTAAAAAAAAAATCTGCATATTTGGCTCCATTGTCTCATTTTTCTCGACGTTTTGCTGTGAAGTTCGATACTACAATGGAACTGCTCAATCACCATCTGTTGGACCTTTGCAATTCCTTTTCAGCTACATCTGCTAGACTTGCATGTCTTAAGATCTTTCAACTTAAGTAAAGTTTATAAGCTAGATGGCCCAAACTTTCAGCAAATTAATGAATCAACTTCTACCTCGTTGCCACAACAGACGTCCGCTGGGTTTATTAACAATATGGAAAGCACTTTGATACCCTTTGATATTTCTTATTGTTTTGCTTTTACAACCGAATAACATTGAATATTTTGTCCACTGGTTGTGTATGGGTGTTTTTGATGTTTAGCTATTTGCACACATACCCAATGCATTTTCTCTGATTAGGACCTGGATGCCCCGGGTGAGGTGCATGAGTGAGCCAGGGATTCCTCACAAAAAACAATTTACCTTTGTCGATCAGATTGTTTGTATTTCTGAGGGCTCAGGCACAGCTCAAATTAAGGCTGCGGCCGCTCTCTCTTCACGGGCTAACATTGTAGTTCTCTAAAGACACAAATATTGAATTCTAGCCTATAAAGATTTTTTTATTTTAGCGACATTATTTCCTTTTGCATAGTTTTCTACTCATTGCTTCTACAGTTTTCGCTGGATGGTGACTCTGAGCCAGAGAAAGCTGTGCAGCAGTAGAACAGGAGGGGTAAATCTTGTTTGACACCTACTTTGGAAGGAATGTGCTAAGTTTCCCTTGTACCCTGGAAGGAACCTGCTAGCAGAAGGGTTGAGTATTCTGGAAGAATTTTCATTACCCCACCACTTATCCCCCATGCAGTCCTTCCCTTGCCCACATAATTTAGCACACGTACACCTAAATGTGAACGTTCACTCGCGGTATGACTGATTTTATTAATCTAAATATGGGTGCGTTTATCGAACTTTGGTCACCATGGTAACTGTGGATCGTTTCTATTGGGCTTTTGTTTTTCTTTAGCTTTTGTTTCACAAGATTTACAACGGTTGAATCTTCTGCTTAGTTTTCCCACCGAAGTCGAATTGGTAAACCAGAGCTATGGAGATGTGCGTCTCAAATGGCCTGCATAATGTGGAGCAAATGGCCCACTGTCTATAAAGCACTTGAAAAAACACCATTTATTATAAAAGGTCTGAATCCAATAATGAACCGAAGCTGCTGCTTTTTTTTTTTTTTTTTTTTTAATGTACGGTATCTAAATCCGACTCCACCTGCTGGCCAGCTTGAGTTTAAACCGAGTTTAAATAGAGTTGGATGAGTAAAGGTGTACATGCTGTATGTTGGAACATAACACTTTAATCAGTGTATGTGTGTGTATATCAGGCGTCTCCAACCAGTAGCTCGGGAGCTACTGGTAGCTCACCAGCACCCTCAAAGTAGCTCGCAGAGGTGAAGCAAAACCAATCCGATCTCAGGGATTCTGTGTATATTAAAGAAGGCAGCACTGCTTGTTTCATTACCCGTAAGAGATACAGACAGCCAAACCAATGGCAGGACCTCTTGATAACACTCAAACACACATCTGTTGGCCTATCAATCAATCAATCAGGGATTTATAGAGTGCACTACTCACCTGTGAGGGTCTCAAAGCACTGTGGGGGGGGGGCATTTGGGCAGCTGTGGTCATTCAAAAAGCTAGGTCTTGAGGCTCTTCCTGAATGCTTTCAGTGTGGGGTTTCATCTGATGCTGAGGGGGGAGTTCATTCTAGGTCTTGGCCGTGATGTAGTAGAAGGATCTGCATCCTGTTCTGGCTCTGTGGATGGGGTGATTACGGCCAAGACCTGGTCACCAAAGCGGAGGTTTCTCTTGGAGGCGTAGAAGGAGATTCTTTCGTTGAGGTATTGGGGTCCAGTGTTGTGGAGGGCTTTGTAGGTGTGCCGTAGTGCCGTAGCTCATGACGAGCTGACCTCGTCATGAGCACCCAAGGGGTTAATAGTGTAATGTTGAGCAAGCATGGCCAATGATTCCAATTCCTGGGTATTTGAAGCAGAATTTGTCCATCAGAGGCATTTTTACATGGCAGTACTCAATGAAAATGAAAAGCTGATGTATAGGGACTGTGTATTTTCTAACAATGAAAACGGATTTGATTTTTAAAGAAAAAAATTATGCTTTTTCTGAAAAGGTTTTTCTTTTGGAAAATTGAGTTTGATTGCTCAAAGTGGAAAGTGGTTTTGATAGCAAAATATGTGTATTTTTAAAAACTAATATGCTAATGAAGACAAAATATTACAATTCCAAAACACGTTTAAAGTGGTTGGCTGAATAATAATTGAATTTGAGTTGGGGAGACTTACTGCTGTGGTAGTACCATTTGTGGCACACAGCATGTGATGATTTGAATTTTACTTAATTACAGGCATTTAATATTGATAAACGTTTTCCTAGCATTCTGCTGATAACTTAATCTGGAATGTTTGGGTGGTTACTACTGATAAATCATTCTTAGGGTGGTCATAGTGTAATGTTAATACGTATCATCAGCATTTTACAGTGATAAAATATGCTAGTAGCTCGGCAGGACTTTACTTGAGCAGAATTAGCTCTCACTACAGAAAAGGTTGGAGACCCCTGGTGTATGTATATATATATATATATATATATATTATCTTTAAACATCCATGCACACCTGTACCATCCCACTTGGACCTTACCCAGTGTACGGTACAGGAGGGCTGTGCGCTCTAAAGGGGGCCCGTCTTATTTTGTAGCTAATTGTTTTTTTTTTTTATTTCGGTTATGTTTTTCCTCATTCAGTATAGTTCACTGACCTAACATAGTAGTTTACTCTTTCGTTCATATAAATCCATAAATAAAGAAATTAGGATTCCAAGAAATAATGGGAAGGTGTCGCCGCTATTCATCAGTTGGTAACTGATTACAGTGATAGACAAACATGTATCAACTTTCAGTTGTGTAGGACGTCAGATGTCAGTTTTACACACAGTACCTGCCAGGGTAAAGATGCAAGTGCATAGAACAGGCTCCTCTCCATTCCACCCCACCGCTCTTGTCAAAGAATGGGCCAGATATCGGTTACTTATGTGTCGATTGATCCTGTATCTGCAGAAGGAGTGACCACGGTGTTTCTGAGTCTGCCTAAAGGCACCTGATCACGACCAGAAATATCTTTCTAAGGCGAAACGTAACACCAAATCGATTGCGTTCCAGGCACTAAAATTAATCTAGAAAAAACAATTCATATACTTCCCTAGAAGACTGCAGGCCTTTTTTGGTCTGAAGAGAAAAGAATGAATGAAGGGATTGTATCGCAGGGCTCGTCTTTCGATCAATTTCCTGGATACTGCTGACCACGTGCTTGGTCAATGGGATTTTTGTTCTCATAAATCCTTCACTTGGCCTTCTTTACTGCATGGGAGAGCAAAGTAATTAATGGGGAAAGAGGAACTGCAAAAAGGGAACAGATCTTGTCAATGAAATAACTTGCAGGAGTTTAAATAACAAATTAAAACATAAATGAGCCTCATTCGAATCTGCTTATTTGTGGTGATGTGGGGTTTTTGTGGTGGTAATACTGCGCCTGGTAATAATAATAGTAAGTGTAGTTTCTAGGGCGCACGGCTACAATGGGCGAGGTGTCCCTTCGCTGGTAGCGGACTAGGAGGGGGTTGTTATTTAAATTCATGATGAGGTCATTACCAAATGCTCAGTCCCACAGCAGTGCGAATTCTACACTTCGGAATAAGGCATAATGCTGTAATATTGTTACATCGCTTTATATAGCATGTGTTGGCTAATTACATGGCCACTTAATGTGTTTTCCTCCATTGAAAGTAAGAAAACTCATAATGATGCAGTTTTTTCGAGCGTGGAAATTACAAAAAAAATTGGAAACTTACTTCAAGGCCAAATTCCAATTGTGCCCATATCTGGTTGCAAACGCCTCTCCGTATGAAGGTTTAAGAGTGTGCATGAAAAAAGATTTAAAAAATGTATTTCCTAGATTTTCCACTAGGATGTGGGAGTTGGTAATCCAAACTATTTCAGGGCTGGATATACAGTAGTAAATTAGCCCTCCCCTGACCAGTTTGAGCCATTTCCCAAAATATTCTAGGATGGGGTTTAGAAGCGGGCCGGCTCTAGGGTGTGCGACTGGTGCCACTGCACTGGGCGCTGACTTCAGGTTGGCTGTTGTAAGTATAATGTGGTTTTCAAAGCGTGTGCTGTCCCTTCTTGGCCTGCAGCAATTGTCGGGCAACAGTAAAAACATCAAGATCACTTCGGTGGTTAGTGTTCTCCTGCAGAGAGATTGGAGTTTTGTCTAATGGAAGTTTTGACTCATCCTAAGGGATAATATGCCTGCTGCAAAGAATGTGTACTATGCATACATTGTTAATAGGTCACTGGGTTACTACTTTTGTCAGAGGTCCTTTTGGTATTTGCTGTTTATAAGTGAAAATCTTCATATAGAACAGAGAGCTATAACTGTCATCAACGAGCTGCATGGAAACTGCATGGTATAGAGAGTTATGAATTTTCTCATAGTTTTTCATTATCCTATTTTTGCAAAAAAGGATTCATTTAGGTAGAAATCAATTATTATTATTATTATTAAAGAGAACACACAACCATGTTACTGTGAATACTCTCGAGTGTGTGCTTCTCCAAACAAAGCCTCTTAAACTATAATGCCTACCTGTATGATTGACATTACCTCCGACACCTGTAGCCCTCTGTCTTAAGTAACATTTCATATACACTGATCGTCTCTGATTTTCTCTGTGCAATATGTGTGATGTAAAGTGCTCAGACACCCTTCACTGGTATGAGTGGTGCTATAACACTAATTAAATGCATCTGAGAAAGTGGTTATGGAGACTTGAGGGGTTCTGTGACAGGGTGAAAGTGAGGGAATCTGTTGCGGAGGTGGTCCTAGGCGGCAGCGAGGGGTGGTGGGCACCACGGCCCTAAAGCCGGCCCTGTTTAGAAGACTAAAAAAGACTTCTCAGCAGCCACAAAACCCTGTGCCTCCATCCGGGAGTCTCTGAAAGCAAGGTCCTGTGAGAATAATCATGTTTACTGTAACTCGGAATGAAGATCTGTGCTCTGCCTCACTATTGGCGGTAGAAAAGGGGTGGGGATGGACGGAGCATCTGAATCAATCACTCGCACCCAGTCAAAAGATCTGGGTTTAATCCATCACCTTTCTTTAGCCCACTCTGCCACCCCAGTTCAGACATGGCTATATGCAAATCAGTCTGACCCTGTGCCTCATGGGAACAGTCCAGCCCGAACTGCCAAGCCATGTCTTCCCTGGACCAGAAACAAGCTTCCGAGGACCGGTTTCTGGCATTCCAGCCGTCTTCAGCCCGGCTTGCTTGAATCCAGTGGCAAAGTGGGGCCCTGGATGTAAAATGGGTGTAATCACATTGTGTGTAACGTTTTGCTACATATGTATCTTTGTAGGTTACAGAAAACAGTATCTTAAAAACATAGTTGTAATTTCGAAACATTTCTGGTCTGGTTTATAATGGAAAAAGTCGATGCAATTTTGTAACCGAAGCGCACTAGATGCAACCGCTGTGAGGTGATCAATTGATAAAATGACTGGCTAGCAATTCATTTTAACCAGACATATTTATCTAAAGTGCATAATCCAAACCTAGCTACAGAGCATCAGTGCAGTGTATAGGGTAGCAGTGGGTAGAAGTGAGATACAACGCCTCAAGATCGTTTTTACAGTGGGGAGTAGAAGGTGACTGATTTTTTTTGTGTAGACCAGCACACACCTGAAGAATACCAGTCAACTCCACTTCTGCCCAGTTGCAGGTGTGGGCACTCCACATCATAAACTGTGCATGCATCCCCATTTAAAAAAAACAGGGAAAGGCCATCTTCAATCTCACAAATCGACTGTGGGGGAGCCGGTAGAACAACAGAGTAAGAAGTAACCCTGGGCGTAGTTGGCGTAGCAGGACAACTCGGAGGTCCACAGAGTTGGGAACCAACTCCGTGGACCTCCGCTCTTCTAAGTCACATGCGAAAACTGCACATGCGCATTTCTCGAAAATGCACGGGCGCATACACAGTTTTTGTAAGGATTACCCAGAGGAAGAGGAGGAGAGCAGCCCGGGGACTCCGCAGTACAGGTAAGTGTTTTATGTTTTACTTTTCATTAATGTATAATTAATTGTTAATAGGGGTGGATGTGGGGGCTGGCCAACTCTGCTCTGCTGCGGAGTGTGCAGAGATTGCCTGCTCCGCGTTCTCTGCGGAGTAGGCAAATGCGGGCGGAGTGTAGTTCTCTGCCCGCGGTTAGTAAGGAGAGCATTTCTTTGCATACTAGTTTTGCTGGTTCAGTTTCCCACCAATGCCACAAAAGCTGGCCGGTGCAATTGTCCCCTGGGTTTGTGGGGTCTGCAAAAGCTAAAACAAACCTTTGTCGAGGACTTCAAGTACACGAGCATTCTGATAAATTGGCCTCACCTGCGAGTTTTCCGGACTTCAGTCTTCTTTTGATCTTTTTGGCGTGCAGATATATTTGTATCAGTTTAGTTAATAAACGTGGTATTTTTGAAAATGCTCTTTGGAATGTGGTAGTTTTGAAGTTTCGAAACACACTGGAGGCCTACTTTGAGTACTGTTATAGGGAGGGGCTCTGGCTCCACTGTTCTGGGCCACTGTGTTGCTGCAGGATGTCGAGCTGAAGGGCCGAAACCAAGTCTGCTTGGAGTTGTTCGGTATTCCTCTGCAGCAGGGATTGCCTGCGTCACTGTAGGGTGTGATCTTTAAGCTATAGGTGCACAGTTATGACACAAGTCTAGCCGACGTCATTGCTCCATTGATGCTCTTTCCCAAAACATAACGTAGCCCCTTTTAGAACTAATCATTGAAGCATTGCTCAATTTGGAGCAAGATTTTTTTCCACGTCATTGTTATATTTACGTTCTCTGTGTCACTCTCTGAGCTACCTCCTGCCCAGCAAATAGGAGGCAATTTGCTTTTTCAGTTGCCTCATCCACCGGGCTAGAAGGTCTGATACTGGCTTTTACATCATCTGATCAGTATGAAATGTTTTGCCTAATCCGTAATTTAAGACCTGTTAAAAATATATACACGTACCTTTGTTCATTATCTGCTTATCTCGTGAACGTCTCAACTTGCTTTACTTGTCGTGCAAGCTTTTTTTCAAAAATTATAATTTTTGTTTCTTGTACGTTGATTACCTCCTGGTACAGCCAACACCCTTCCCAAAAATAACTTGTGCCTGTTCTGCGAACTCTTTAAGACCTGGGCTTTTTTTTTCTTTTTTTCTTTCTTTTTAAAACCCGTGGATTGCTGGAAAGCTAATTGTTCCATCCTTCCCATGCTCTGTTTTCCCTCTCTCGGTCTCTCATTGCATATGCAGTGTTTCTGATGTTGAGTGTCCAGAGACCTCTGCCAGGTAGGGTACAACTCCTTCCCCTGTATGAGTTAAAATGAAAGAACTAAGGTGCTTTTTCCACACTCCCTTTTTAGGTTGGGCTTTAGTTAAGACCTTTTGATTTCACTAAAATTGTATGTATAATAAATATGCTGACTTTAAAGGCGCTTTCACCCACCTCTCTTCATCCATTGTTTTTTTGTTGCGTCATTCACATTTTGCCTCCTCCCACTATAGCATACAGCATGGGGCAGTGGGTCAGCCTACTTCAGACACTGGCAAACTGCACTTCAAGTGACTGTGTTGTACTCTTTCACATCAACCACTTCCATATACACATCCATATACACGGTAGTTCTCATTAGAGCCAGTGTCTCTATTCTCACTTTATTGTTCAGTATTGCCTTCGTGTTTATAGCCTGATGTGATAGCAGGATACTACCAGATGTGAGCACAGGACGCAATCCAGCTTTATCAGGTTTGGCTCCTGCTAGCGTAGTTGTAAATTCCTTTTCAGTGGCTCTTCTTAACTGACTTCTGCTGTTTCACAGCATACCAGATTGTGTCTGTTTGATTTCTATCTATCTATCTATCTATCTATCTATCTATCTATCTATCTATCTATCTATCTATCTATCTATCTATCTATCTATCTATCTATCTATCTATCTATCTATCTATCTATCTATCTATCTATCTATCTATTTATGTAAGATATTGGCTGCTAGGGCACCCGTTACCGCACTTCCGGAGGTGTTTTTTATGTCTTGAGCAAATGCTGCTCACCTCTAATGACCAGCTACCAATTCGTCATACATTAGATATATTTGGACACAGTCTAGAAGCAACAAAACTGTGTAGTCCCATGGGTACTCTGTTTTGTTGGCTCTCAACAGTGTCCAAATCTATCTATCTAACCCGATCTGTCTATCTACTTGTCTATTTAAACCAATCTATCTCTCTACCTGTCTTTTCCTCTATCTCTCTACCTGGTACTCTGTCAACCTACCTGTAAATGAACCAGTCTGTCTATCTTTCTGTCTATCTACCTGTCAGTCTGTATTTCCATCTTCACAGCTCGATAGGTCTGCCTGTCCGCTGTGTATCTACCTAAGCAATCCTATCTATATATCTTAGCAATTCTACCTAACTATATCAGTCTGTCTATCTTTACAACACGATCTGTCTACCGATCTGCCAGTCTGATCTGTTCATCTACCTGTCTACCTCCTTGTCTGTCTCGCTATTGGTCTGCCTTCCTATATGTTTGCCTGTCTGTCTGTACTGTCTGTCTGCAACTCTGTCAAACTGTCTGTATTTCTCTCTTTGCACCTCTGTCATTGTCTGTGTAGCTATGTATCTCTTTGCAACTCTGGCAAACTGTCTGCATATCGATCTCTCTTAGGAACTCTATCTGTCAAGCTGCCTTTGTATGTATCTTCCCAACTCTAGCTACCTATCTTCACATCTCTATCTTTACAACTGTATCTGTCTCTGTTCCTATCTATTTCAATAACCCTATTTCTCTCTAATCTATCTCAGCAACCCTCTCTGTTTGTCTGTCTAAGCAACCCAATCTCTAATAGATCTAACCAACCGCATCTGTCTCTAATCTGTCTTTTCGAGCCCCTCTGTATGAAAGATTTACAAAAACAATACAAAAAAGCATTTACAAAGGGAAGAGGCCTCCAAACAGACTAATTGTGGTTTTTTTAGGTCTGGTGTTAGCCAAGACGTTTTGATTCTACTAAACTTATGTATATAGCATAGTTATAGGGGTTTTCAGCCTGACTGTTGTCAATCACATTTTTCTTCCACCGTCTCCAGTTTGCATCATGGGGCAATGGGTCACCCCACTTCAGCCATTGGCAAATATATATATATATATATATATTGAAGGCCCTGCAGCTTCCCTAACAAAGTTTTGCAAAAACCCTGAGAGAACAAATTAAGAATTGTCTCGAATAGCGGCCATCATCACATCAATTGGCTTTGCAATTGCTTATCTATTTTTGAAGTCAGACTCCATTTCTCACTCTCGTTTGTGGACAAATTGATCTTTCTCAAAACAAATGTAATCCACAAGTGTTCCCTTCTAGGCACATGAATCCCACAGCATGTAGAAGTTATTGCACAAATAGTTGTGTTTCAAGAGGATAGCCTTTGGGATTGTGGTGCTCAACTCTCTGTGAAAGAGCTGGCTGTGGCGTACTCTTGGGCTCATTAGTGGCAAATGGACAAAACTTTATCAATTCCTCGATGAGCAACTTTCCACATCAAGGCAATAATTTGAGACCTGGTAATTGTTGGGGGAAAAACAAGATGAGAATGAAATAGTAGAGACTCGAGGGTCTTGTACCAAATGAGAACTCCTCTTCATACTATGATAATTTGCACCTTGGTTTTCCGGTGAACCCAGATTGAATTCTTCTAGTTTACGTACTGTTAGGTTCTTGGTATACTTTACCTCAAATGTGTAAGCAAGATTTCTTCAACCAATCCAAGCAGCATTATTCGAAACGAGGATTTTTTTTTTTTTTTAAAGAAAATCCGGGCTATTTAGATGCTGACCCCTGGGTTAGTACCGTTTACTGGACTTGCTATGTCACTATAATTACTTGAATAATAATAATCAGAACCAGTTAGTGTCCCAGGCACGAGGTCAATGAAATTGTTAATTGGCCATATTGCCCATCAGACAGAATCGCGCATTTACTGCTTCTAGTGGATGAGCACGTAAGGATGATTTCACCATCACACCCATTCTTTAAATTTCTTGCACGCACACACTCATTCTTGCATCAACATACACTAAATCTGGTGTCAGCACAGAAACACACTAGCCCTGCCACTTTCACTGATTTGCAGTGGTAGAAGGAAGAAAGCATCTGAGAAGATCAAAGCCTTGTGGTGGCAGTCTATACACCAAACATGAGTGGGAGGACAGTTTAGGCTGGAATGTGTACCAGATGTGGTCACTTTGATGGCATCGCCGGACTATACAAAGGGCCAAACTGAGCATCTTGTAGGACTTTCAGATACAACATCTGTTGCTGCATGTTCTGATGTTTCTTGCCTGCAGTAGCCTTTTTAGGTCTCACCTACGCAGCGTGCGTTGCATAGGAGGAGACCTTTTGAAATCAATCCAGCATTTTGGCCAAAAACGTGCACATTTTGCATTGCTTTCTAGTGCATGCGTGCACGTTTAGTGTTTCCTTTGCAGGAGCAAGCAGCAGCGACATGTGCTAGCACTTATCGTGCTCACTCCCGCAAGGTAAACGCTGCTGTCGGCCGCACTCCCCCCACCCCTCCCACCTGTTTATTATTGTAGGCAGCCACTCCCCTTCCTGTATGCAACGCTCGCCGGGGCTGATGTCTTTAAGCGCTTGTTGTTCTACTTTCTGCAGCAGCCCCTCACTTGTTTTTTTTAAGCATCAGGCTGCATGGGGGGTGGGTGCTGGGGTCTAAGCTGCCTTACTTTTGCTTACTTTCGCTAGTCATGGGCTGCCTCCCATGACGCGGGCAGCAGCTAAATTTGTAAATGGGCCCCTGTTCGTAAGCTCTGCTCTCCGCTGCTGGCACGAAGGTTTTTGTCCCACTCGGATCTCCACCTTTACAGGACCACAATAAATTCTTAATGTGATTGTTTCTTCTATATAGTGACGCAAAGTACTCCGTAATATTCTCCATACCTTTAAAGAAAGTCTCGCTGATTAATGCAAAAACGTTGTTGCTCCTTTGCGCCCTCCAAACAAAATCATTCTTTAATGGCGTTAGCAAGGCAAGCTCTACTGGTGCTCAGTTGTTTTAATGAAAAACACCTGTGCAACAGTGAGGTTTGCAGAGAGGCCCCACCTAGAGGTCAGTTCACAAATATGCTTAGCTTTACTTCGATTTTGACACTTTGGCTCTTTGATTGGCCCAGCTTCTCTATGAAGTCTGTGCTTTGCCGAACTCTCATTGCCGTTTGATAAATGAATCTATTTGTCTGTTTCACTGTTTGAATATTAACCCCTTCTGTGCTGGTGACGAGCTGAGCTCGTCATGAGGCACAGCGCAGCTGCACTCATGACGAGCTGAGCTCGTCACGGCCGTAGGAACGTTGCACGCGGGGATAATTTCCCCGCTGTGCTGAACATTCTAAAAACGGGTGGGGTCGTGACGAGCTCAGCTCGTTATGAGTGCAGCTGCACTGTGCCTCATGACGAGCTGAGCTAGTCACCAGCATGGCCGCGCGGCGCGGCACCCCTCCCTCTGCACAGGAGGTGAAAAAACCCCACAGGGAAGACGTTAAAGAAGATCCTTTGATGGAGAAGGAAAAACTGCCTGCATGTAATCATTTATATTTACTTTGAATACATAAGCAGCTCATCTGCCCCCTTGTTGAACCAGTGTCCGAATTCCTCTCTAGTGTGACTTGGAATATGCTTAAATGAGCTGTAGTCTCTGCCTCTTCCTCACTTAAGAGATTGATGAAGGCAGAGAGCTACACAGTTCTTTAACACCCTACAGACAACCTTGATGCTGTGCCTCCGGCTTTTTCTGCATTGGAATGTACGTTTCAGAACTTAGTCCTCTCTCTGCCTCCAGTCACCATTCCCGTGGCTCGGGCATGGAATCAAAAATACTGTCAGCAAATGCTTTCTGTACAAGCTAAGATGAGCAAATGAGCTCCATGTTAGTTCCATGCTAGGCTATGCACAGGATTGTGCCAGAGGTCGTTTGGAACCCTGTTTTTTACAGCCCTGATATGTAACTTTACCGTGACTTCAGAGCACGGAGGTCAATGGTCTGGGAGGTGGTTCTGAGCTGTGCTAATCCTGTTTTGGTTGCAGGTATTTAGCTGGGATGTAGAAAACTCACTACATTTGGGTTTGGCGAGAGAGACCACTAGCATGTGAAAACAAGCTTTGGCATAGCCAATAGGCCTCTCCTTTGGGACCTTGTAAGTATTTAATTATGCAGCACAATATCCTTGGTGCAACATCAACTGTTGCATGACTAAACACTTATGTCCCAAAGGCGAGACCAATTGGCTATGCCAATGCTTGTTTTATGTTGGCCGGAGGAGAGTGCTGAGGGACTTTGTCATTCAGAATAACGCTTAAGTTAAGGTTGGAGGTTCCTTAACAGGGTAACTCTTTCCAGCTCACAGATTTGGAGTTGGGGCACCAGTAGAAGTGCTCCTAGGAAACATCATTGTTCCTCTTGCATATTGTGGTCTGAAAGAGCATTTGTAGTGACCCACGGAAAAGAGAAGCAGACTAAAGTACATGGCAAATGGCCTGTTTGGATTAGACACAAATGCACAGACTTTTAAAATGTCTTGACAAATATGTTGACGCAGAAATGTTTTTTGAGTATGGATGTACATTTTAGCCCTTATTTACAAAAATGTTTGCTTCAGTGTCTTGAATTCGCGTGGATGAAACTAGTGGGTTTTGGTGAAAGGCGAGAAGCTAATTGCCAAATGTTGTATTTCTATCAAACACACACTACACTCAGTAGGTTACAGGCCCTTTGCCGAAGTGTTAAGGTGCAAGTCTAGAGTTACAAGAGGGGCTACTTATTATATGTAATTACATGAAACAAAAGAGGGAGATTGTAGAGTCCCAAAATAAGCCAAGCTACGGGTCTCATTAGATGTGCTATACAGTATAAAACGATGGACACAGGAATTGTTATCTGCTTCAACCAATCTTGAAACAAAATAAAGTTGTACTGAATCATCAAGAATTATCAGTCTATTTTCATATTTAATTAATATCACCACAGTTATGTGTCGCTCTGGTTGTGATGTGACGTAAACATAATAAAGACTGCAACTTTTTTTAAATGTACACTCGAAAGATGGTGTTCTGATTGCTGGAGTAGGGATGGCGTATCAGATCCTAGGGTCACACTCAGTGGAATATTGTTTTAGCACCTTTGCCCTTTTGAAAGATGGTGTACCAGAAAGGAGTTTGGATTAGAATTCGAAAGGAGTCAGTTTATGGTTAATACAGATTAGATGCTTCTTACCTCATTTAAAGAATGTTCAAAGTGACTAGCACTGGAATGAAACCATCAGATTTCTTACTACCAGTGTTTTGTAGATTTCTTCTGTATGTTGTGTTTCCTAGTTCAGTCGCAAGAGCACTACTTGAACTGCTTATTTGAAATCATTGTCAGGTTTCATATTTGTTTAGAACCTTTCCTGATGATGTGATCCTTTTCCTCAAAGTGCAAAATAAGCTTGTCGGTTTCAATTTCAATATCCCTGATGGAAGAAGTTTTCCAAAACACCTGCTGTTATTAGCATAAAGTAGTATACAATGCTTGTGTGACATGAGATTCGATGCCTGTGGTTCCATGTAAACACTGATAAGGATGGGGGAGAGGATGAACTTGTACAAAACACCTTGACAGAGTACTGAATCCTTTGGGTGAGAGAGTTGCTCAGTTTTGCATACTACTGATATCCATGGTGAAGATCTGACCAGAACTGAATTGAGAAAATCCACCTATCCCTTCCACATTTCAGAATTTTAATTGCAGATTTTTTTCAGTGTCTAATTCTGGTGGAAGGTCCAGAAAGATGAGGAGACCGGAGTCTCCTTTGTGCAAATTACAGAGTACTATCTACTTTCAAAATTGCTGTTTCAGTGCTGCAGCCTGATTTAAAGCTGGATTTACGCTAGCACAGGAGGTGAACATTAGCTAACCTTCAGTGTGACTTTCAGGTCTTGATAAGATTGAGAACTTTGGAGCCAGGAAGCAAATTGTTTAGATCATCGAGGGCCCTATATTTGTGACTGCAGTACTTCACTCTTAGGGAGTGTTGGTAGAAGGGATTAAAAAAAGACATGATAGGTTTTGGTTTGACAACTGTGTTAATCATTTTAGACTGGGTAACTACTCTGAACAATGCAGGCGAATTTAGGTTTCTGTTTTATGATGGGTCATTTGTTACCTGTGAGGAGGATAATAAAATGTGATCCATCTTGATCGCCTTTAGGACAAATAAGATGGAGAATTTCTAATGTTTGTGTTCAGCTGTCTTTGCTCCCTTCTAATATGTGGGGGCGAGTGGTGAAATTGTTTCCGTCACTAAGCTTTCTAGGGACCTATGTTCTTGTCCAATTTTTCTTCTGATAAAATTGGAAATGTGTTTGTATTTAATCCTCAGTCATATCTTTAGTCAACATTTTAAAATGATGTCTGTGTTTCTAAGAGGCTTCCTTTCTTTGCTCTTGACTTTTTATTACCATTGTGCAGATGTTTTTTGATTCAGGATATGCTTTTGGAGAAAGAAGGGAATAAGGAAGGGATCCAATGATTTGAGTGATTGGTTCCTCGTAAAAGTGTCTAGAACAGAACCTTTAATATAGGGAGTAGTGCACATCTGAGTTTTAATTATTCCCTTGAAATGAAGAGAACTAGATTTATCAATATGGCACTGTGTTGCCAATATATTCAAAGTGAACACTGATGCAACCTCCCTCTTGTGTTAGTGGGAGCATTGTAGTATAGATGAGAGGTATCCAAATATTTAACTTTCCCCTCAGTCCAGTATGTCCAGTTTAGAACTATGGATTTCTAATACTTGCTGGGGCATGCTAAACAGACTCCAGACTAAAGTGATGTATAAAACCTGCATTCTGTTGCATCCCTGAGTGCAGTTTCAACTGATTTGACCTTAGTCATTAGCATTTTAACAGGCATCCGTGACACCCTAACTCTTTTTATAGCTTCACAGTATTTTTCGTGCTCGTAGCTCAGCTATTAAAGATGCATCAATATCTTACAGCTGTCTCACCATAAACATGTATCTTATAATAAACCCTGCTGCCTATAGGATACTTTGAAACTCTGCTCTCGAAAATGTGATCAAAATCCTATCATGAATATTATTTCTCGATGGAAATCTGACCTGTTCCAATCAAACCTGTAATATGTGGCTGCTTGTTTTTGTATTTGAATTTTCTTGAGGAATGTTATATTGGGTGCTTTGATGTGGTAGTGAGAAGCCATCGTTTAAGCCTTTAAACATCTACTCGGCATGTCTAAGGTGTCATTGCCCTAAGGTAACTATAACTCGCTTCCCTGCCAAGCATAGTTTTCTCAGCAATAATTTCACTGCAAATGTTAGTGATCTTATCAATGAAGTCATAGCAGAAGTCATGGGTGATGTCATTTGTGGGGTAATTAGCAGTGCAGGGTGAGTTACAGTTACCTTAGGGCACGGGTTGTAGTTACGTGAGATAACTAGAACTGCTAAATTTCTATGGTTTTGTGTGTAAAATCTGAACTGTAACATCCCGGTAACCTTTGTGTTTTTGCAGTGAATTTTTCAAAAGTATTTAAATTCTATTTCCTAACTGTTATGTCCCCTTAACCTTTTGTTTTTTTCCCAGAGAATTTTAATGTTTTTTTTTTAATGCTATTTCCGAACACCAGTAAATAAGATGGCTAGATGGATATTACCTACTGGAGTTCGCCAGTAGGTAGTTATATCAGGGACCTAGTTTCTATAGAAAATGCACTTTTTGTTTAGCTAATAATTTTGGTGCCATTTGACGAATCTCCACGCAATTTTCAATACTTGTGTGCCAGTCACTTCAGCTGTTGTCTGAAAAGTTTTGAGGTAATTTATCAAGCGAGGGCCAAGAAAAAGTAGAGGTCCCAAATGCATTTTCCCCATGCAATTTCCGATAGGGATTTTTGACAAGACTGCAGCCCGAGCTGATGAATGGAATTTAACCAAATTTGGCAGTGAACTAGATCTTGGTCCAGAAAGTACTTTAAAAACATTTCATGTAAATCTGTTCAGTAGTTTTGGAGTTATTAAAGGAAGTAGATTGATGTATTTTGAGACGCAAATCCACCGTGTTAGAGATACAGATCCATGTGCCAACAGCAGTTCCATGATTGGCTGACTGCCACCTGAGCGGAAAGTTGTAGCTGCCATTTTGTGAATCTGGACTTTGTTCCTGGGGGTGGGGGAGTTTTGTGGAAATAAAGTAGAAATAGGATATATGGGGTCAGGGGGGAGGTATCTTGCTTTTCCCTACCGCACTTAGGGTCCAGAATGCATATCCAAAGTTAGTTACTATATGTGCATCTTTTATGTATTTAATTTTTTTTATTTGGATAGATTTCTCTGAGCTGTAATTAATGGAATTTAAACTTTGAGCTACCCTGCTGGGCCAAGGTAATTACGCTACTAGCAATCTGGCAGTTCAAAGCTCCCTCTGAACAATAGGCTCCTTCTGAGGAATTAGCATTTTACTGAGAAAGATGAGGGGTGATGATAAAAACTCAAAAATATAATTATCGGCCTGTCTTGAAGTACTGGCAGGATGATCTCCCAAATGACCGAGAGAGGAGGAAGACGTCTGACTCTCCTTGTCTCAGTCGTTTCTTTGAAGCATTGATGGGATGAAACCAGATCTGACTGGGTGGTGTCTGGTTTAGAGGAGAGGTATTTTCTAATTTCCTTGCAAACTGCCATTTCAAAGCTTCCCAGAATGATGTGTAGGGATTTGGATACACTGTGGGCTACTGATTAGAATTGCTAGTCTGGGGTGGAGGAGTGATATGGCATATCTGGATTGTGTAGTGACTCGCGCCTTCTAGAACTCTCTTCCTCTGTTTTAAACTCCAACAGAGGTGAAACTGGGGGAAGAAAGACTCACCCACACTGTGGATGAACCCTTTACTGGAGTGGGGAGATACTTTGTAATTGTACTACTTGAACATCTGTCACCAGAACCTCCCTCCTGTGGTCAGTAGAAGGTGGATTTGCTGGGGACCTTAAAAGAAGGGTAGGCCCTTAGATGACAGTTTGCTGGTTCTGGGTTTTGGTGTGCTATTAGTCGGCGCTGCAGGAATCTACTGGGCACACATGGACTCTGCAAGTGACAGAAGGCTATGAGTGCTTGTAGAGTGCGGGTACACGCCTAGTCAGAGGACTAGAAAGAAAGCGGGAAAGAATGGTGGGTGCTAAAGTGTTTTCAGTGCGTTGTTGGGAGTAAGAGGAATGAGCTTTACCAAGGGGTTCTAAAAATGCCTTTAAAACCATTCAGAAATTGACCAACCATGATTTGAGGACCATGCGACCCCACGAGTTTTAATAGTGGCCGGTTGGTGCAAACTGGAGTAAGAAGAGCAATACTCCATTGCAGATGGCTCACTTGGGCTGGATTTCTCAGAAAAGGAAGCCACCATAAGGTGCCATATCTTCAGATTGTAAGTAGGATTTTCATCACACCTTGGGGGCCAGTGTATTTTGGGACTCCCAGGGGAACCAGGAGTCCTGTTCTGCTCCTCTTACTTATCCTCACCTTTTAGATGTGGGAGCATCAGTGTTTGCCTGCTCGGTTGCAGGGTCAAGAGCAGTATAGTATGTGACCACACAGAGGACCCGAGCATGGGACATGATCTCTGTTGTGGGGGCTTCCTGAAACAAAAGGGACATGACCAATCTGTAGGAGAAGGCACCAAGCATATTAGGCCTGGAGTGGCAGCATGTCACCACAAGAACTCCTCATACATCTTTGGAAATTGCCACCCTAAGCATCCCTGGATATTGTATTAGTTACCACAGGAGAAATTTATAATTGTTTTCAGCTCCTGGGACTGACCTTAGTTAGTCAGAGGTTGCTAAGCAACCTATTTCAATAGTAGAAAGCTGACTTTAATTGAAATGTAAACAAGTAATTGTGCCTACCAGAGATTTGTTTAACGCCTTAACCGCAGCGTTTTTTCCGCCGCGGTGCAGGCGTTCTAAAGAGTGGGCAGGGCTCTGTTGGCCGTTGGCCGACGGCAGCACTGGCCGACGGCAGCATACAAGTTGTTTTTATCAGTCTACATCTTATATAGGATGTCCCACCATGACATTGAAAATTAATTGAAAAAATGCATGCACATTTATTTGTCTGAAGAAATGAATTCAGTTAGCGGGATGTATCTCTACTTATTAGGTTTATATCAAAATGCAAATATTTAGGGATTCCTTGCTGCAATTCTTGCATGCATTGATAACGTGTTAAAGATGTACTAGATAAAAATTAACTAGTCATCAAAGTACTACTACCCATTTCCTTAATAATAGAAATGGAATCTGTTCTACACATATTATCTAGCTCTCCCCAAGTGAATTTAACAATAAGTAAAAGGAAGATTGGTTTAGATGTTTTGGAGAAGACACATTTGTATGGACAGACCCTCACCACTGAATATCAAAAGATTAATTAATAGGTTATTTAGAGTGATCAAAGACCTCATGAATTATTAAGGAATCAGATATAGAGAACTAAATTATCTCTCCATCCATAGTGAAATGCATTCAGTGCATGATTAAAACTTACTGGTCAATAACTTGAAAACTGAAATGTCGTAAGAATGGTCTCTTCAAATCAATTGGAAACAGACCTGAAAAGATCTAATAAGGAAGGAGAAGCAGGACCTCCTTAAATTTGTGCATAACTGAGAAAGGTCTAGAATGAATATTTACTTTGTTTAAATGCATGTAGCCTCTCATGGGGAACATATTCAGTATTCATACACAATCTTATAAGGAATATATAAAGTATTAGCCGATTAAAAAGAAAATATATAATATAGTTATATCAGTATGGAAATAACCAGACGTACTATATTTCATAGATTCTCCCTGTCTAAGCTTAGGTTTTATCCTCAATCATGGTTGATTCGGGCTGGCCAAATAATAATTAAACCTTATTCGCATCATAAAGGCATTCAAGGTCTATGTAAGGATAATCACATAGCATTAATTTAAAATAATTCCTTTACGCAAAAGGCATACACATAATGTGTCGTGACGGACCAAAGGGTTACACCTGCCATAATGCATCTTGTCGATTTATTTAATTTAGATTGTTTTTCAATAGTCAACAGACACAGACTTGTGCAGCATATGGAAAGTGTTATCCTTTGCAATGTAATGCGTGGATGTCTATTTTCTTACAGCGTGTTGCTAACAGCAATAGTGCAACTTTTTAATAAAAATGAGCCTGCATATCTACAGTCAACAGTATATTATATATACACACAATTCATCAAAAACAATTCTGTGTAATGCGGCGTACTGATGCTGACTATCTTGCACCGTGCTGTTTATAGGTTGGCAGATAAACAATCTAAAATTGAACATAGTAAATGCAGCGAAGAGTTGTGGTTCTCAAAATAATTTATAGATACACCGTGTATTTGAACTAATAAATAATTTTGTCAAAACCGATTCTTACTTTTGAAAGTAGTTGCCGCAGCGTCGGTCAGCTATCTCTTTTTTGTATTTGTTATGAAAGTATGTTGCAGCCCAAAGGTAAGGCTTTGTAATTAAAACCCCTATGTAAGGGCTCTTAATACCTTAATCAAAATATGTTAGTTGTAGTATCATGATGAAATGCTTAATGATGGTGAAAGGCTCATTCTGTTGTTGAATGTGTTCTTACACTCTATACCAAAGCCGTTGGACCTTACATTTTAGATTAGCGTGCCACATGATTGCAATAAGAGTATATTGATGAATTTTAACTTTAGACATTCGGGTTTGCTGGCACTTAAACCTTTAAATGTACCTTAGATATGACTGTTATGACTTTTTATCTAAATAAAAGGGTTTGAGTACCATGAGCTTTCCTGAGTGTGCTCCATGTGTACTTTGTGATGCCTTTTAGAGTGAGCTCCATTTGGATGTGCCACCTGCCATTTTATAAATATTTGTAATTGTGTTTAGAATTTAGTTTTGCATGTATTAGAGTACTTTTTCTTCTTTTAAAAAACAATGACTTGACATCTATGTATTTATCTTGACATTTATCTATTGTCTGTGATTTATTGTTTTGTGGACTAGAAAAATATGAAGTCAAAACTACCACCCTTAGATAGACTTGAACTGCTCTTTGTCGATACCCTGAGAGTCAAGTGCTAAAAGGGTTGCTTTGTTCTCAGTTTGAGTATCTTTAGTGCAAGACCTTCAGACATCAGTGCCCTGGGACCCTCTGGTCCAGTTATTTCACATTGAGCTTCCTTGGCAAAGATGTACTAACCCTGATATAACTGGATTTGTTGGCATAAGATTGGTTATCTAGCTCGAAGATGAAAAATAAAAGTCATGCAAGGAAGAATTCAGCCATGAGTGGCAGGAGTACTTGTGAATGTAAGTACTTGAAAATTAAGAGCTGACAAAAGCTGAAGTTTGTATCACAGCAACATTACTCCATCCTTCAAGTGAAAAGCTTGTATTTAATAACCAATATGTGTTTATGTACAGAAACCATATGAATGTCTTGTCAAATACATGTTTACAACTGTTTATTAAGTGATAACCCCTATTGGTGTCTGAAACCTGACATTGTTGGAATGCCCCCCTTTTGTACCGCTATGTTCGCCATAAGTTGGCAGGGTATGCTCAGACGTGAGTCCCTTGCTCACTTTGCCACTGGATTCAAGCAAGCCGGGCTGAAGACGGCTGTAATGCCAGAATCCGGTCCTCGGAAGCTTGTTTCCGGTCCAGGGAAGGCATAGCTTGGCAGTTCGGGCTGGACTGTTCCCATGAGGCACAGGGTCAGACTGATTTGCATATGGCCAAGTCTGATCTGGAGTGGCAGAGTGGGCTAAAGAACGGTGATGGATTAAACCCAGATCTGTTGACTGGGTGTGAGTGTTTGATTGGTTCAAATGCTCCGTCCATCACCACCCCCTTTTGTACCGCATTGTTGGAATGCCAGCAAGGTCTTGTTAACCCAAGTGGTAGTACTCTTTAGTAAACTAGTAAAATCTGTGTAGCTCTGCAGTTTACACTATAACATTGTGAGATATTTATAGATTCAGTAATAGCATATGCCAGAATCTGTTTGGAAGAGGGGCCATGATGTAAAAATGAAAAGGCGCGATATAGAAGAAATAACAATGTTAGAAAATGATATATCATATGACATTAATTCCTGAGCAGGCTCTGTTATCTACCGCTTTTTTAGCTGAAAATGCGATATTTTGACCGCACCTTGCCAAAATGGTATCAATTCCCACTACCTCTATGTAAGGCCAAGCAGTCCACGAACATACTCCAGTATTACGCAAGTCCCTTCAGAACACATTGCTTTTCTGGGAAATGATGTGAAAATATCCACCATGTGCAATTTGACAGATCTCTTGAGAGAGAGCATCAGATGGTAGCAGAAGTCCTCCCATCTGCCTCACCCCCTAATGGAATGGATGTGCAACAATGCTGTACATAGTCATGAGTTGCCACCGATTGCCTTCTAGTTAAAAGTGACATGTCGTACAACCGCCCCCTGACTTTATTTGAATTTGTACCAAAAGCTTTATATTGCACGTTTTATAAATTATTATATTGAAACTGTATTTCAGCAACACATGCCATAAATGTTATGGACATTGGATACAATTAGATAAAATGTACATTGCTTAAAAATGGTATGTCCTAAAACCACACAAATAGCTTGGTTACAATGTCATGTTAGAAGAAAAAAGGCATATTGTCATTTCAGAATTTCCTTTTCAAAGTGCAGTAAGATCGTCCAAAGTACAATACATAATCTTGTTTAAATGGTGTCTTTGTTTAGTCCTTCAAACAAAGTTAAAATATAATTAGCCGAATTTGTTCCCCGGTTGTTAGAGTATTCAGAACAAGCATAGTACTAATTCCGTATCTAGTAAATAGGACAGTACATCCATTGGAAATATTGTAAAGCTGGCCCCTGGGGGAAGTGAAGGTGGGAGGGGGTCCAAAGGAGGGATTTAGGGGGCAGGTGTAGGCTGGGCTATAAAGGTGTTGGGAGAGGGGGACCTGGCCTCTTCTTGACACCTAGCACTAGCGGGTAGGGTAAGGTGAAGTAGTGTCAGGATAGTTACGTTTTAGGGCCTAGATAGAGGGTCCTTTAGGTGGGGGCCCTAGTGGTGTTGCAGGCTGCACAGAACAATTGCATTACTGCCGACCTTGGAGGTAGTCATCCGACTATTCTGCACCCGACAGCGATGTGGTGCAGTCCGCACTGTGGGTGTTGGCGCAGGCAGGCCGGGCGGATCTCCTCAGGCCCGGAGTGCTGGATAAAGCGCAGGTCGACATGGTCCGCCCCCCGCGGTCCGCATCAGTGGGAGTAGCTGCAGCAGTGGCGGCATGCAGAGAGGTGCCACCACAAGCCAGGAAATTGGCCACAGCCAGGGGGCGGGGCCAACAGAAGATTTAGGTCTCCAAGAGCAGAGGCTGGAGGCAGAGCCTGCCCACACGGCTTCCAGAGACTGAAGAGCACACTGAGATGGTGAGCGGGGGAGGCGCTGCCCATGCATGAGCCGGCGACGCCGAGCACGGGCACTGGCAAGCAAATAAATAGTGGCCTGCTTCAGAAAGAGAGCAGCCCGATAGACCTCAAGTGGAGGTCTCTCCTTGGGAGCACTGCCAAAGATGCAGCTTCAAGTCTGGGCCCCGTTTTAAAGAAGTCCATGTGGGCTGGGGCCCAGGTTTTTTTCACACTCTGCAGGGTTGATTGACAACGTAAAGCGGGCCAAAGGCCCTGAGGTGGGGGTGGTTCTGGGGGAGGATTTCCCCCCTCATTACCCAGGTGGGAGGGTATCAAGCTGGAGACCAAAATAAGGGAGTAACGCCGCATCAGTCAAGAAATGGAGGAGAAATGGGCAGCTACGTGTGAGGCCAGGGAGCGGGCAGAGGAGGCACCCACCGGGGGGGGGGAGGGGGGGACTCCCCTTCGTGGGAATCAGAGAAGATAAGGTGGCAGGAGGCTGAAAATAAGGGTGTGTGGGGGGGGGGTACGTGGGTATTGGTCACGGATAAGCAGCATTCAGTTAAGCAAAAAAGGACATCCAGCACAGTGGTGAGGCCCAGTGGTGCAAGGGAGCCCCCGGGTTGGAGGAGCCGGGGGGGGGGGGGCGCGCAAAACCGGCAGGTAAGCCCTGCAGGAGAGGGGTGCCCTCAGTGGAGTGCACAACGGCTCCAGAACGCTGGCCTGAAGCATTAGGGAGTTTGAAGTCTAAGCCAATGGGGCAGAAAAAGACCAGCAGATGGGGCAAAGACAAGGAGGCCCAAGGAGGTCTTACAGGTAATGAGGATTGGTGGACGGCATGGGGTGGGGGAGTAGGGGGCAGAAAGAAAAAATCCTGCCGGTCGGTGGGTGTGGGTGACGCAACATTGAAGGACTTGGTGGTGAAAATAGGTGCAGCTGCGGCGCTTGAAGTGGGCAAGGTTAATGGCGGCTCAAAACACTTTGTAGGCGCGAGTGTCCAGATTGACAAGATTGAAGAAGACGAGGAGAAGGATGACAAAACAGAGGAAAAATTCCATAAAAACTTCCATACAAGGGGCTGGCGATGCTGTTGGGCTCTCATCTCTGACAAAAGAAGAGAGCGAATATGAAAACACGAATATGTTTAAATTACTGCATAGAGAAATACAGGCTAAAGAAGGGTCAAAGGAGGAGGAGTGAGAGTTGACGAGGACGCCAAGGGTGCCCATTAACATGGAAAACTGAACCTCAGCGTTCCTCATCTATGCCAGCATCTATTGTGAGAAATATTTGGACAGGGTGATTGCTTTGTTGAAATACATTGATATTGATAGAAAGGCACAGAAGCACTTTGGGAGTTCCGCCTGGCTGAGCTAGGATGAAAAATTTAGGGCCAGGGTCAGCATCAACCCTGATAAACCTTTGGGGGGAGGTGGATCAGGAGTTGTGGATGCCATCTACACCATCCTCTGCATCCACACATATGGCCAGCGGCCTGCCGGTGACATACCGGTCCTTTTTTAATTGTGTCCCGCTCTGCAAGGATTGGGAGGGTCTAGTTTTGGGTCAGGTGGATCAAGTGCCTCACCTAAACAGATAGGTGCCACCACAGGGGCACGTCGGAACTTAAATAAGGGATTTTGTTCAAGTCACCTATGTAAATTCAAACATGAATGCTCCAAAGGCGGGGGAAGGCACCCACTCATGCAGTGCTTTACCCTGGCCACACCAGCAGAGCAGTGGAGGGCCACTAAGGGGCGGGACAGTCTAGGCAATGGGCCTGTGGCTCTCGACTGACCCTTACAGAGAGGCAGCCCTGTGACTAAAGTGGGGTTTCATCAAGAGTTTCAGGGTAGGATACCAGGGTCAAGGGGGCATCAATGGGCGGACAATTTAAAATAAGCCAGAGACTTGTCAAAGGTGGTAGCTGCAAAATAACAGATGTGGAAGAAGGGAGAATAGCGGGTCCATTCGCAGATTGACCCTGGAGGACTTGATTATATCACCTATAGGGGTGGTGCCTAAAAAAGAACCAGGGGAATTCAGGATGATTCACCACCTATCATGGCCAGAAAGGGGGTCAGTTACTGATTTAATTGCCGAAGAAGTGGGTACTGTATGCCTCAGTGGATGATGCCATCCGTTTGGTGAGGGTGTGTGGACGGGGAGCAGAAATGCCGAAGTGCAACTTCAAGGCAGACTTTCATTTAATGCCCGTACACCAGGTGGATTTTCTGCTACTGGGGATGCAGTTTGGGGGTGCCATCTACAAGTCTTGCCCATGGGGTGTGGGATTTCTTG
Source organism: Lissotriton vulgaris (assembly GCF_964263255.1). Classification (NCBI taxonomy): domain Eukaryota; kingdom Metazoa; phylum Chordata; class Amphibia; order Caudata; family Salamandridae; genus Lissotriton; species Lissotriton vulgaris. Next base: position 1,132,840,285 of record NC_141697.1, read on the forward strand.
CACACTTGAAATACTAAGTACTTTCATGCAGTGGGTATGCACGAAGAGCTTTGGGCATAAGGGGGTGTCCCATTAACGGGACGACTTCTTGTTTGGGGTAAAGGAGCCTTCAGGGCTTGTGCGAGGGCATTGCATCAATTTGAGGGATTGACAGACATTTGGGGTGCCCTTGGTGCTGGAAAAATGACTGGGCCCAGCGGAAAGTTTACTTTTCTAGGCATTGAACTGGACTCTGCACTGGGTGTCGCGACAGCCTAATGACAAAGTGGAGGACCTTCAGGTTTTTCTGTTACGGGTGGCAGGTGAAAGGAAGATTGAGCTGAGAGAAGTGTAAAAACTGCTGGGTTTCCTGGATTTTGCTTAGAGTGGTGAGAGGGGGAAAAAGTTTTGCAGGCGCCTCAGCCTGGCCAAGTCAGGTGCAGTTCTACCAAATCACAGGGTAAGGATTTCGATGGGGGTCAGGGCAGACGTAGGAGCGTGGCAGTAGTTTTTGGCCGATTTCAATTGTGTGTTTTTGTACTTCGTGGAAGAGCACACAGTCTGGCTGGTTCGGATCATTTCGGACACAGCAGGCGCCTTAGATTTTGGAATGTTTTTGGATGGATGTTGGTGCCCTGAGAGGGACGGAGCATCTCATTATTGGAGGTTTTTTCCACTTCTGGTGGCGTTTGCGGTGTGGGGTAGTGCGCTGGAGAATTGTACCGTGCTACTTCATGTGGACAACAGGACAGTGGTGGAACTGGTGAACAGACAGAAGGCAAAAGATTTGAGGGTCCTGAGACTGTTGTTCAGGTTTATGCTGAGAGGCTTGAGGTTGATTGTAGTTTTTCACGCTAAGCATGTCCCAGGGGCTAGCAGTGACATTGCGAATGCTTTGTCTCCCTCTCAGTGGCAGCAATTTCAAAGATTGGCGCCCGGAGCGGAGGAATGCAAGACAGAGCTGCCAGACGACATGTAGGCCTGAGGGGGAATGAGAGTGATAGGCCTGGTCGAAAGGTCTTTGGCGGAACCCGTAAGAAAGAGTTACAGGCAGGTATGGTCAGAGTTTCGGGGGTTTATGGGTCAAGCCATAGCTACACTGAGCACTACGTGCCAAGAGGCGGAGCAAGGAGTTTTGTTACGTTGCATAGACAAAGGCTTATCACAGACAAAAATAGCAGGAAAGTTTGCCAGAATATCCTTTTACAGCAAGTTATATCTCCGTTTTGATCCCGCCAAGGACATGATTTTGGGGAGAATGCGGATGTTGGGGGCATGAATGAAGGGGGGGCCTTGAGAGAGACCAACACGTTCGAGTTGCTACGGGAGTTACTGGGGGTTGTGCCGGAGTGTTACGACACAGTTGAGGTGTCAATATTTCGACTAGGCATGATTTGGATTTTTTTTGGGCACTCCATGACTCGGAACTGCTGGGTACGCCACAGCAAGTGGAAGTGTTGTATGTAGACATGCAATTGGACTAGGGACATTTGGGGAATTTGTTTGAGCCACTCTAAGACGGACTAGGCAAACAGGGGGAGATGGGTGTGGTTGGGGGAGAGTGGGTGCAGGGATGGGTGCCCTGTGCGTGAATGGCGAGAATACATGTCAAGACCGGGACAGCTGTTAGCAGGGGTTTTCTACCATGCGTCAGGGGAATGATTGCACGCTTTTCAGCTTCTTGGCGGTCCCGCACAGACTACTATGAAGGTTAGGCAGGAAATCAGCCAATTTTGGGACACATTCCTTCCGCATTGGTGTGGCTACAGCAGCGGCACGTTTGGGGTGGTCATGGGGTAAAATTCGCCAGATCGAGAGATGGCGGTCCAGATACTGTGAAAAATGTTCGGCAATAAAGGGGCATAGGACTGGAATGTGCTTACTAGGTTTGTGCCTCAGAGTATGGAGGGGGGCTGTCCAGCATGCAGTCATCGAGAAAGCACACAGAAAATTGAATAGGGCTATGAGGATTTTCTGCCAGGCAAGCGATCTAAAGGTGGTTGCCCATGTGGGACTTAAGCTGAAGAAGCCAGCCCTTTTTTTCAGGGACAATGGGGTGCACCTTTCGCAGATGGGGAATGCTTATTATGATGGAAATGCCGGATGTGATTAGTAAGTTAAGGAACAAGTCCATTTGGTGTTGCAGGGAATATTGAAAGGTGCACAGGACCAAAGTGGGTGGTGCAGGAAATCGCTCTACGGGGGTTCCCTGGTTGGCAGTACTTTGGAGGGGTGGTGAGTCACATACGGGTGGAGCCTCCCCTCAAGGGGGGAAGGGTACACAGGTGACTGATGGTGGGGCACGGGATGCTGTGAGCAACGGAAGAAGTCCAAGAGAGGATGTTTTGGGGGGAAAGTGAAGCCGAGAATGGGGGTATGGAGGAGGTGACAGTGAAAGGGGAGGAGTGAAACAGGTGAGATGGTTTGAGGATGGCTGTGGAGAATGATTTATTGTTATAATAAACGTATGTAGTTGCTTTCCTGGTTTGTTGATAAAGTTGAAACTGTTGCAACCTTGTCCTAAAAAATGGCTTTTTACGCTTCAAGTAACAGCGTGGATTGTAGTGATTTTGCAGAGTGCAATGTGCGAACTCTGGAAGGAAGTGCAAAATACAGCAGCGTAAAAGTCATGATTAAGATCTAAACTACCTGTCTATCAAAGTATGACAGGGTTACATTGCTAAGGAAATGATTCCTCCCTTAAGCACAACACAGGGAGTCTTAGTCTATTATTCGTGCGCTTAAATTGACACAGTAATTTATTATAACAAGGTAAAGCAAGCAGCTCTATGACCCACTCGGCACGAATACCACCCAGCGAGAAATAGATTACTACGTAGGACGTGCCAGCATTGAAGAGTATTATTAATGTCGCTCTGCTGCACACCCAGTTAATGATAGAGCTTGCTGCTGCACTCTGCTCGCTGTAGGCAGCATGATTCAGCATGATTCAGCCGGACTTGGCTGCCGAGGGCAGGACCACATACGCTCGTGTGCACTACCAGTCCAACCAAAAGATTAGATTTCTTTGGAACAGCAGCAGCTCGGACTGGGAGTGGGAGGACCAATTAAAAAGATTTTAAGGAGGATAACGCTAATATAGCAAGCATAATCATCCCGAAGAGGACCAATTTATTTATGTACATAGTGCTGGTTTGATTCCAAGTTCAGAATGGCTACTGGGTATCGCTACCAAGATATTTATATGCATCGCAGAGTGGTACTGCAATGTTAGGGTAACGCACAGGAGCAGAGCTATCCATAGTGCATCAGGCTCAGTGCTACCTGAACTCAGAAGTGTGAGTCCTCTTGCTACACTCTCGGTTATACAAAAGAATAGAATTAGATGATGATTTAATTCATGTGTACCATCCATTACAGTTGTTGAAGGAAATGTTTGTACATTTTAGGGAGTTTGTTGCATTCAGTACACAACAGTAGATCATTCATGTGAAATGAGTGTTTTAGTTTGCCATGCAAAACACTCCTGATATATTCCCACACTCAGAGTTTGACATTTATCCGGTGCTATAAATCACACCCATTTAAGATGATCGCCCTCATAATGGAGCATGGAGGACAGAGTTTAGTGCTTACTTCATCAAAATCAGCATGTCCTATTATTTAGTGGGCAATTTCCCCAGGGTAAATAGGCCTGGTTTTACCTGCTGAGGAAATTTACTGTTAAATAATGCAATGCAGGTGTGGGTGGTGTATCACGCTCAAATCTTAATTGATGTGTGTAGGGTTACTGCACACATCTAGCAGACCAAATTCTGGACATTGTCTGGAGAGCTATATAGCTACTCCAGACAGTAGTTTTGCAAATTGAAGGAATAATGTGAAGTTAGACTGTGGAGATGAAGAAAAATGGCATGTTGGCACACTGAGTGTGTGGATGATGAACTTTTCTGAACAGAGTAGGGTCGAAATTGATTTCAATTTGAATATGGGTGGTTTCAAAAATGATGTGGCAAGGTGGGCAAAATAATAAAGGAATGGGATGCTACCTTAGTAAATACCAGTGGTTGAGAATAATTAAAGAATTCAATCATCACTTTTTTGCATGATTTAGTGTATTGCCCTCAAGTGGGACAGGTATTTCCAGATGTGGGTCCCATGCTCTGTGTCACTAGAACCAAGCTATAACTTGCTGATGAGCCCTAATTAGGGTGAAAACAATAATAGGTTGCTTGTATTCCAGTTCAGTGAGGGCCTGGCATGGCAGTTTGGGCGTGGCTGTTCCATTGGAGGAGGGCTGAGACTGATTTACATATGGCTGGGTATCCAAGTGAGGTGGCATGGTGTGCAAAATAACAATAGACTGGAATGCAGCCAAAGTATTTTCCATTGGCTGAGAGTAGTTCAAGCGTTCCAATACTGATTATGCTACCTCATTAACATCAAGCAGGATACAAGCATTCATCGTTCATGTATGGTTTGTTGGCCACTTGTAGTGGTGTAGTCCCATGCGTAGAGGTGATGAAGTTGACGTAGCTGATTAGAGTCTTTGTAGGTTATTTATTAAGTTTTAACATCACTGGTAACAGCCCCACCAGGAACAGCCTGCCTGCTGCTCAGCCTATCTTCCAACTGTCAACACTCACACCCGGCACCCAAGCATTCCACACATGTCCATCACACCAACATTCCATACAGAACACTCACACTGGCTGAGCAGCTTGGAACCAGGTACCAGGGAACATTATAACCACAACAGGAAGATACTACACCACTGCTTTGCCCACTGGTGTGGTAGTGTGCCTAAGATTCTCATTCCTAAGAATCTAGGTTTTCCAAATGTGGATATTACATGGATTGGAAACGGGGGGGGGGGGGTGAAATGGCACCAGCCTATACCTGTGACTTAAAGCATTTAAATTTCTGACCATGTGATGTGATGGTAGTGCATTTTGAAAGAAAGTATGTGGGCACAGTCACAACAGGTAGCGTTATCAATTGCAATGAAACTGGCCAAACCAACCTCCACGAAGAATGAAAGCTGTCTGAGTGGATGAAAAGCAGCCGACTAAAGCTAAACTCAGACAAGACGGAAGTCCTCATCCTCGGTTCCACCCCCTCGGCCTGGGACGACTCCTGGTGGCCGACTGCACTGGGAACGCAACCTAGGGTTCATCCTAGACTCCCCCCCCCCCCCCCCTCCATGACAAAGCAGGTCAATGCCGTCTCCTCCTCCTGCTTCAACACCCTCTGCATGCTCCGCAAGATCTATAGGTGGATCCCCACGGAAACAAGAAGAACGGTCACCCAGGCCCTTGTCAGTAGCAGGTTGAACTACGGAAACGCCCTCCATTCAGGAACCTTGGCCAAACTCCTGAAACTACTTCAACGCATTCAGAACGGCTCTGCACGCCTGATCCTCAACATCACTTGTTGCAGCAACATCACACCCCACTGAGAGATCTGCACTGGCTCCCCATCAACAAGAGAATGACCTTCAAGCTCCTCACCCACGCACACAAGGCACTCAACAACACCGGACCAGCATACCTCAACAGACGACTCAGCTTCTACACCCCCACCCGCCAGCTTCTCTCCGCCAACCTCTCCACAGTCCCCCACATTTGAAGAGCAACCTCCTGTGGCAGATCATTCTCCCATCTTGCCGCCAAGACCTGGAACACCCTCCCTATCCCCCTACGGCAGACCCAAGACCTGCTGACCTTCAGAAGACTCCTAAAGACCTGGCTCTTCGAGCATTAGCAGCCCCCCTGCGCCTTGAGACCTTCACGGGTAAGTAGTGCGCTTTACAAATGTTCTGATTGAATTAAAGTAATTTCAGGAAGGTTTCTCACGCACATCCTTTTTGTATTCCAAAGTATGTTTTCCAAGATTTGTAAATCCTGGAAATACGTTTAATTAACTAATCTCTGCTTTTCTAGGAGACTATGGCATAGCATTAATCTACCATGGCATATTCTTCGAAATGCCTGCTGTCTAAAGCACAATGGAGTTAATTTTACAGCCGAAGAAAGCAGGCACTCTCTCCTTATCTCCAAGAAATATATCAGTTCCACCTCTTAGTGTATATAACACACTAAGAACACACATGCTTTTGTCAAAGCCACCACATATTCACTATTAGGAGTTTTGCTTCTACTTAAAACTGTGTAATAAAATTTGAAAGTATTGCAGTGCTACGGTGGACCCCGACAAATGCTAATTTTCCCCAAAGTTTGAGGTAGTTCCCATGCCAGGTCCGTGGATGTACAGTGGATCCATGTATTACCTCCCCCCCCCCAAAAAAAGTATCACTAATTTTAACCACTTCTCTCATGCAGCCAATCCTTCAGCCTTGCGCAGCAGAGGGTTGGTTGCATGCCCTTCATCCAACCCTCCAGAGCCAGGGAAAGGATTAGACTCAAGTCGGGCCTCTGACCAGGCCTTACCCGCTCCCCTATATATGCAGCAAGCCACTCTGTTGTGCACATCATTCGCTGGGGGACAACCTGCAAGCTTTCTTTTCAAGACGTTGCTTTCCCTTGTAAGCGTTAGTTGCTGGTGTTGGTACCAAGGTACGTTAACCAGTACTGCCAAACTACCACCAACCAAAATTGTACAGGACAGCAACAACATGGTGTAGAGTTTGTTGTGTGAGACCCATGTTCGTACTGCAGAACCACACTGAAGTCTCACTGAGCCCCACGGTTGTACTGCAGATCCAGGTCCAAAATACTTTAAAACATTTTTTTAAATTCTTAAACACCTCAGGGCTCATTTTGGATGCTCTCCACATGGGCAGTGGGAACAGGGCATCCTTATCCTGCCTTCTCTTTGAGCACAAACATCCTGTTTTTCAAGACTCAGGGACTGACTCCCTGAGCCTTGCAATGAGGGCCATAACACTTTCTAAAGACATTGTAACCAGCTAGTCGCATCATTTCTGTACTGCGGATCCTTCTGTGGATCTGCAGTACTGAAATGAACAACTGGAGACAAGCTCTAGTGGCTAATCAAAATAAATTGGTTGAGTTGCTGCATTACCAGATATCTCTAACTTATAATCCCATCATGCTCACTCTGAGCACATTTTTAATCTCTAATTTCTTCAATACTAGTAAATCTCCTGAAACCATCGAATGGAATGCTTTCTGAGTAAAAATATAACATTGTGCCAAATTTCATGTAATTCCATTCAACCATTTTTTTCAATATCCGATAGCATCCTTTGCTAAGTGAATTCAAATGGGAATTGGCACTTCTGGGACACCCCTTCTCTATTTCTTCAGAAAATCTCAAAGCTGCTTACATCTAACACTTTCCATGAAGTAGCCAAAATGGATGAACGTTTTTTTAGAAAGCGTTTTTTTTTTTTTACAAATTCATCAAACGGTTTTAGTTATAAAAGGGCTTTCCAATGGAAATATATATATTTGTTAAATCTGCACAAAATGTGGAGGGCATTTTTCGGTTACCATTAGCGTTTTCAAATGTGCCCTGATTGATCAGGGGGGAGGGGAGTTGGGGAGCGCGTTTATGATGGGAGAGGGAGACCAAAAACCGGTCATTTGCTAATAACTGTGATACTGTTTTATGAATCTGCAGGACAGTTTGCATATCTTTAGCATATTGATTGTTCTCTTGGTGTGTCATGTTTAACAGAGGCTCTCCCCACCTAGGGGGAGCTGTCGAGCTGGCAGGGGACCAGTGGGACAGACAGGGCGTGCCTGCCCCGTCTTTCCGGCTGGGTATGGCGCAGATTGGTCTGCGTGTCCGCTGCCCAGAAGCACATTAGGTGGGGGTTGATACTGCCCCTATTTAAGCGTCCCTAGAGGGTGTCTTGTATCCTGCTTGCAGCCAAGATGCGGTTGCCGCCCACTGCTTTGCCCGGACGCCTTCATCGTCCCAGGAGCAATGAGCTGTTTGCGGCAGGTTGTGGACCCCCTTCCTTTATTGTGCCTTATCGGGGAGTCGCGCTGGCTCAAGTTTTACCCACCCACCATCCCCAGAGAAAGGGGCCCTTAGGGGTGCTCATGGGGCTTGTTGGGGTGATAAAGGTTTTTAATTTCAATGATAACGTAGGTATTGTTTGATGGATCATGACATAAGTTTGGTGTTTAATCATGTGTTTGTTCTCTTGTATGGTTTGACTGTAACAGGGTTTTGCTTCTATTAAATTGTCGTATTTTAGGTTGGCGGGTGAGGTCAAGATTGGGGGGACACTTAGAGCCCCTTTACGGCATCCTCTTTTACCAAATTTAACATCTGCGTCTATGGACCCGCCAAGGGGTGCTGCCACTAGGTCGGAAGGAGGTGACAGGGGGCAGTGGTTCTGGACGTTCGCTGACACGTGGTCCTTTACCTAGCTACCAACGCACAGGGGCATTTTGGCACAACCTAGCACTGGCCCTTGCGGGGGAAGGAAAACCTGGGTTTCAGAGGTTGGAGACCTCCCTATAGGGACAGGAGAGGAAAAGTAGGCTCATCCCATAAGGAGGGCCCCTGAAGGGGTAAAAGAAGGGGCAGAGCCATTCTTGATCTCACTCAGAACAGTTACGGAATCATTTTTGTTGGTTGCACATGAACAGACTAGTTGTGATTGGGTGATTCCCATGTACTAGAGTCCTTGTTAAGTCTAGGTCACAACTGTAAGCTGAACTATGAATAATGTGGTTACTGTGTAAAAAAGGTATAAATTGTGTTTTTTATTGTGTGTGAAATGGCAATAAATTTAGCCAGGGGTCTTACGACCCCTATCACAAAGAAATAAGAAATTGGGTTGTTGCATTGTTGTGGCATGGGGCTTGGGTAATGGCAAGTATTAACCTTTAAGGGGCAAGTATTAACCTTTAAGGGGCAAGTATTAACCTTTTAGGGACATCGTCGACTCCTTGGCCATATTATACAGGTCCGTCAAGGGGAAGAAAATTTAAAGGAGGGGATCACAAGGTCTTTGTTACGCTAAGGTAAAAAATTGATTTTTCAAAAACATTTGGTGCAGTTTAATGAATCAGCATGATAATTAATAGTCTGTTAGCCCCATGAGACAAGTGCTGCAGTTTCAAAATTAAGGCACAGCTGCTAAGTTAGTGGGAAATGCAAAAGAACAATTGATGGACAGAATGCAGAACAATGTCATACGTTCACCCCAGTACAGAGATCTGGTCCTAAATCCATAGGTTATTTTGCTCCCCATGCCATTCCAGTTTAGACCCAGCCATATGCAAATCAGTCCTGACCCTGCGCCCAATGGAACAGTCCAGCCCGAACTGTCAGGCCAGGTCCTCCCTGGACTGGCAAAAAGCCTTCTAGGACTGGTTTCGGAGCCTCACCCCTCATCTGCCTGGATCGCTTGATTCCAGTGGCATGGAGGGCAGGGGACCCACATCTGGGCATACCCGTCCCACTCGGGGTGATAAATGCAAAAAGAACAATTGATGGACAGACTGCAGAACTGTGTCATACTTTCACCCCAGTACAGAGTTCTGGGCCTAAATCCATAGTTTTGTTGCTCCCCATGCCATTCCAGTTTGAACCCAGCCATATGCAAATCAGCTGGACTGTAAACCAGCATCCTAGGACTGGGTTCAGGGTTTCAGCCCTTATCAGCCAGGATAGTGGCAGCCAAAATGTAATTTATTTGCTAATATCATAGGTGCTGTAAAATGAATCCTTAGGAAATTTGGCAGGTCCTTGGAATGTTTGGGGAGCACAGTTCCAGGGCACACTAGTGGCAAAAAAAGAGTTAATTTGCTGGTAATATGCTAACCTACTGCAGATTGCCAATCCACACATTGCAAAGCCTTCAAACATCCAGCAATGGCTAGCCATAGGGCCATGTATAACCTGGCAGGTACTTTATATGTGAACAATGTTTTAATTGGTTCGCAGACCAAACGTTGGTACTGCAGACTCAAAATGGATAACAGGAGGTAAACGCTTCCTTGTCCAATGTGACCTTTTATTTTTATATATAGGACCGTTGACAAACCCGGGCTTGAGGAGTAGCCACTCACTAACAGTCCTGATTGCTTTAATTTTAAACACTATAAGCCCACTGATGCATTATTTTAATGCTAATTTCTTGAAAAGTACTGAAAGGATTTAATCCAAATCAAGCAATGGATATTCCCGGATTAAAGATTTTCATGCCAAGTTTGCTATAATTCCCTTCAGGGTTTCGTTTATAGCGGAGAGAAAAGTTTTCTATGAGAGATCAATTCGTAAATACTGCCTTTATGACCATTTTAGTTGTACTGCTCATTCATTGGTTTGCAGGAACCTCAACATTTCAGAAATAACCTAAACATGGTAAGTGTAGTTTTACAGATCTACATATTATTTGTCAAAGTTATCAGCAAAAACAGTTTTTCTCTTTTACCCCCACATTTAACTTCGCCTCTTAAATATACATGACTCCTTAGATTCCCACAATGTGCTTAACCTGTTAAGACCCTGTCAAATTTCATGTTGATTCATTACACAGCACGAAAGGTATGAATATATGAAAATATGTTTGCCCTCCCCCCAACTTTGAGGGATCTGCATGAAACTTTCCATACCAACACAAGTTTAAACATGTTACTTATGGTCCACATTTTATGTGGACTCAATGATACCATGATTATTAGCAGATTGACACACTTTTTTAAAATCTCTTCTTTAAAAGTTACCATCCTTGATGAATTTGCACAAATTTAAAAATACAAATTTGTGAAGCAATGCTAAAGTTATGGGCCAATAAAAAGAAAACGCAGCTTTCCAGCTCTCCGTATATCTCGAACGTTTTTGAGGGTTAACCACTTATGCCCAATGTCAGCCCCTCTTTACACCCTAATTTCTCAAATGGCTGAATTGCACTAAACCAAATCACTAAAAAGCATAGTCCTTGGATGAGATATAACTTTTTTTGCCACGTTTGGTGTAAATTCCTTTTATCTGTTTTTCCCTGTTATTAGTTAGCAAACACTCTTCATGGAATTAAATGGGAAATTGCATGTTTGGGGGCCCTCTTCTACTTTCCTGCACAAAACGTTTCATGAAGGAGCCAAAGTTGAATGAATTTTATTCTTTGACATTTTGTGTGGATTGTCAACCAGTGCTAAAGTAATTAAGAAAACAAAACTTTACTATGGAAACTTACGCCTTACTATAACTAGGCCTGTGATATACCTGCCAGTGTAATAAATATATTAAAATGTATATCTCCAAGCAAAGTCTAGGAGACTGAAGGTGGCACTCCAAGAGCTGAGGTCCTTAATCTCAGGTTTATTGGCAGTTAAAAGGCTACACTCGTCTTTTAATGATAACATTTGAAGCTCCATTCCTGCTTTACCATTTATTGATTCTGTGTCCATTCATGTGGCGTTTTGTTTGGGAATCCGCAATGACAACCATTTGGAAAGAAGAGAATGTGGGAACCAAACTTGTAATGTGGATACCTTTTTTCCTCTCCAACCTTCTCCTGCATTAGTGAGTGGAAGTAGTTCCACAGTTTCCTTCCAATAAATCATTCTTATACTTAATTGATAGATTCAATCTCATATTTGGAGGGTGTTTGCTTCCCCATGCAGTCCTGCAACCCAAATTTCCAGGAATACTCTGCCTCTAACTGTAGTGGTTCTCACTGGTCCCTGGTCCTGATGATGAATTACCATAAGAGGTTGAAATGCTGTTGACTGTAGACAAACTCATAGACTCATTGACCCTAATGTTAAAGAAATGTTCACCTGTCTAGTGCTTTTTTCATGTGTGTTGCATCTTGTCATTAAAGATCAGAGCACATAAATTCTTGAAAAAACAATGCATGCTTATAAAGCAAATATAAGAAACGTATTGAGTTTTTTTCAGTAGTTGGCTGGTTGGTTTTAAGTAAACTATCAATTGTTTTTTTTTCTATATGGATTATGCATTCTTATATTAATGGATATTGTCTCAAAATGTGTCCACAGTGACCCCCTGCTGTAATCACAAGTTAAGAAAACAAACCAATGCCTTTTCAGTAAAAAGTCTTAATCAGAACGACAGAGGTGCCATTGCTGAGCACAACTCTCCTAATAAACATTCACACTTTTTGATTACTATAGTACCAAAAGTCAAATTTGAGTTTAGTACGACAGTAGAGCAAAATTGACATACGAAAAACACTGTTTACTGATCAGATTCCATGTTCTAGTTCATTTACAAAGAGGGACCACTCTCCTAATAGTCTGGAGGTCTCTGAAATGTGATTGTAACTTACTTAAGGTTAAAGTGCTTGCATCACGGTTTTGATTAAATTCCTCTTTTAAAGCGATTATACATGAACAAATAGAATGGGTAAACCATATATGCAGATACTTAGTCTAACCTGCTTTTTTGCCTCAGTACAGCTGCATGTGATTTACCCCACGCAGTGAAAATTAATCTGCCCCAGCATCACATGTTATTTAGAGAACTGTACTAATAAATGCCCATTCACACTTTAACTAGTACAGTGCAAAGGTCCAATTCGAATGGATTAACCATAGTGAAGCAAAATTGACATGAGAAACACTTTTACTGCCCCACACATTTCATGTAACAATTAATTTACTGAGGGAAACAGTTCTCATTATAGTGAAGCAATTTCTCCGATATTATTTTTAAAATAGTGCACATATTTAAAGCCTTGCATCCTGATTATGGTTAAATATCTTCTGTTAAAACAAATACACATAAAAACATACCATGGCATACAGCGTGTATGAAGATGCACAAAGTAGAATACAGTATTTCCTACCATTGTTGTGGTAGGAGAAGGGCATCTTGACTCACCTGAGTTTTTGAGTCATTGTCCCTCCATACACAGGGGCGGTGGGTGACATTTCAAAGTGGTGGGGCGCAAAGTGATGTGCATACAGCACCATAGCGAGCGCAGCGAGCGTGCCCGAACCCCAAATGGGGAGTTCGGGGGGATTACCCCCCCCCCCCCCCCCCCCCCCAAGAAAATTTTGAAAAAAAAGAAAAATCGTGCATTTTCAAGCAAATTTGAGAAAGCAGGAAGGTTAATATAGCAATTGTGAAAGTGCAGTTATTACATTACTAGATTGCATAACATTCAGTATAACCACAGAGCTTCATACATTCCGTCCTATTACGCTCAGGTGCTGAATTCAGACTATAAGACTTTCATGAAAATCTCAGCTCTAAGAGTAGAAGAAGTTGCGCAGCAGTTGGGAAACAGCCTTCACAAAGCATTGGAAAAATGAGAGGCAACTACTTGAAAGCAAACTGAAAGCAATGCATCAAGTAGTAACTTAAAGCAATGCATCCAGCAAAACAGTGCATGCAGTCAACCATACAAAAGTAAACTAAAGAAAGTGTGAACCTGTGAACCTTCACTTTGAAAGCAGGGTGCTAGTCAACAGGCCAGTCACAGTCACATACATTTAAACTGAAGAAGAGTACACCTCAGCATGCAGGCGCCAACATAAAAGCACCAAGCAAGTCAAACAGTTTACTGAAAGAAAAATGAAAGCAATGCTTCCAGCAAACTAGACAGTGACTCAAGAAGTAAACTGAAGCAAGTGCACACTGAAAGGAATGCGCAGTCATAAGTCAGACATTCACAAAAAGCAACTTACCAAGACACCCAATCAATTACATGGAAAAAAACTTGAGACAATGCACCCAGAAAACCAGACCAACACACCAAAGCATCCCACCCCTGATAGGATGGCAGCTGTGCTCTTAGGGTCACCTCTCAGTTTTTTGGCAGGATTGAGCACCCCCCAGTTTTATTCCCTGTGCGCCTGAAGGGGAGACAGGCAAAAGGTGTCATAATGGGACATCTTGCACAGCCACTTTGTAATCTAGGTCACCCACCCAGCTCAAGACTGAGTTACAGGCTGATCTTAAATCTTTAAACAACCACAAGGGTCTCCAGCTAGTTGGTTCTTGAGCCAAAGGAGTCCTCAGCTCACTGGGAGTCTTTACATCGCACCTGAGATGACATGACCATGTCCCTCAATCCGGAGCAACTGCGGGGACTGGTCTGGGTCTGACTTGGTACATCAGAACTGCCCCATACCTTACTGCATTAAAAACATTCAACAGTTTCTGGAGTGAGCCACTTGTACAAATGGACATAAGTACACCGAAACTCTGGAACTGTCACAAGTAAGCAATCTGAAGTCTTGGCAGCTGTAAATAAACACTTTGACTGTCAGATCACCAATTAGCAATTAAAAGGCTTAAAAGTTCACAAAAAGCAACTAAATTACTTCAAATGTGAATGTCACTTCAGAGCAGGTTTCGCCTTTCCCTTTATTTTCACTCTACACACTCCAACAGGCTGCAATCACCAGGGAGGAACACATCCAGATCACAATTTGACTTCCCAACAATAAAACCAGCAATTTACAGAGTATTGGGTTGTGACAATTAAGGGTTCACCGGTTTGGACAAATGCCAAACACCTTCACAAGCTTTCATACAATGAAATCTCCTAGCTTTCCCAGACTGAAGCCTTCAATATTTATGCTGTTCGCACGCCATATGCAGAGCTCTTTAATCATGCGCAGAAGATGTTGCAGTCCTGTCACATACACACAGTCCAGGCACTGAAGAAACATTGTTCGAGCTTCGAGAGATTACTATTGAATTCCAGTGACGTCTACATTCCTTCCAAATTGTTATGAAAAATGTGAAATAAAGATGCTGCCAGCTCAAACACATTGTCAGTAAGCCTTTAAATCATCTTAATCAACAGAGAGCGAGGCTAATACTCAAACAACACATAGTGCTTTTTCTTGAGTCTCCGTTTCACATTGTGTCGTGTGCTACATGTATACATATTTATGTACAGACTATAGCTCCGTACAGTGAAAATATGTATACATGTAGCACACGTGGCTAACTGGAGGGCCGTGAAAAAAGTAAAAAAAGCACTAAGTGCTGTTCGAGTCTCCGCGCCGGTTCTAATAGATCCTGTGATTCGGGGCAAATCGCTTCGCCTTGTGGTGCTTACAAACCTCTGAGCTAGTGTAATGTAGCCAGGGTGGGTGCACAGGTAATACCCACCAAAACCTTTGGGTCGAGTTTGCAAAACAACAAACTCTCCTGAGTGAACACCACAAGGCTGTTAGACTGCACAGCTTGAATAGAAAATGACTGGGCTACCAACTTTACTCTGTTGGACCTCACCTGTGACGCAACAAACAAGGGCTCAGCTTCAGCTACAGAACGATATCCGTACCTCCTACCAGGGATTCGACGCTGAAGTTACACATTCTTAAGACGAATAGCTTCATATAAAAAATTTTGCGCATATGTACTATATTCTAAGCATGTAAGTACATTTTTCCCTACATTATTAACTATTTGCCTGTCCTGATTATACATTAGAAAGATGTATATCGCATTATAATTGCGGGTAAATTTTTCTGCGTGCCATTTCTAAGTAAAAAGATTTCTGCAGCAACTTTTAAACGCATTCCAAGTGGGCAGTTCGAACGTGGTTATTAAATCGAAGACAATTGTTGACTAATTTCTTCCACCAATGACAGGCTTGCATGATATTTAACTTTACATACAACCAATTGCAGCAAGATGGGTAGAAAGCAGCACACAGAAACGTTTCAACACACAAAACTAACCCGAACACAAACTGCAGAGTAAGGTGCAGTGCTTGAAAGATTAGTGGGTCTGCCATGTCCCACCAACAGAAATCCTGCATCCTAGCCGCAATTTTTCTAGGCCTGCTCACGTGTGCATTTTTGTGCTCTACACAATAATACAATAGTCAAAATATCATTTTTTCTAAAATAATGTTATTGTGGTATCTGATTGGATGGAAAAATAACAGCAGATTTAAACTCTTGCTGTTGAAGTCCGTTTATGTTGGAGTGTCACCGATAAGCAGATTGTGCCACTACTCTAGCATTGTATGGGCTGTGCCTGTTGTGTGTGTGAATGAAGACTTCACTGCTGCGTATATTCAACGAGTTCTGTTTCAACCCTTTCACTCCAGAAAAGCCTGAACGATTGGCTTTGTCGTTTCTTGTTGAATTTGCTTTAGGCAGGTCTAGGGGCCTCTCGGTTATTATTTTGTCTTATCCACGCCATTTTTTGCTTTTCGGTTTTGGGTGTCCTCTTTAATGTTCCACTTGCCGTTGCTCTGTGGTCTTCATCTTGTCCCTCATTGGACTTGTCAGTCTGTGACCCTCAGTCCCAGACCTCCCCACCTATCTTTATTTGCTTTGCTCCATGTTACCGAGGGCCCTCGGTTTACAGTCATGGGCTTTAATTTAGCAGGCACGTGGATTCGGTGAGCAGTGGCATTGCTCGTCATTGGTTCAATAAATAGGAATGGCTTTGAAAGGCAGGACCAGGACTGGAGACGCGGTGCCCTGTGACCGGGGAGCGGCTGACAACCTCCCTGCTCACTGTCTTCACCCTTCCCAACCCTACTACCCCCCCCCTCTTCTCTATTGCTGCCATAGTCTCCCTTCTACCTCCAAATACTCCCTCCCCATTTATGTCCCTTCTACACCGCCATCTCTCCTTTCTCCCTGCCAGCAGCACTATGCCTCAGAAAAGGGGGTGGTGATGAACAGAGTGTCTGAATTAAGCAGACCACTCTTACCCAGTCCAAAGATCAGGGCTTGATCCATCACTGTTATTTATCTCACTGCACCATCCCAGCTCAGAACCTGGCTATATGCAAATCAGTCTGTCCCTGGCCCAGTGCATCATGGGAACAGGGCAGACTAAACTACCAAGCCAATTCTTCACCAGAAAGGAAACAAGCTACCGGGGACCGGTTTCTGGCAATTCAGCCTTCTTCGGCCCGGCTTGCTTGAATCCTGATGATGCAGTGAGAAAGGGACTCATGTCTGAGTATACCCTGCCACACCTATAGTGGCCAAAAACGATTCAGAAAAGGGGGTGGTGATGAACAGAGTGTCTGAATTAAGCAGACCACTCTTACCCAGTCCAAAGATCAGGGCTTGATCCATCACCGTTATTTATCTCACTGCACCATCCCAGCTCAGAACCTGGCTATATGCAAATCAGTCTGTCCCTGGCCCAGTGCATCATGGGAACAGGGCAGACTAAACTACCAAGCCAATTCTTCACCAGAAAGGAAACAAGCTACCGGGGACCGGGGTTCTGGGTATACTCAGATGTGAGTCCCTTGCTCATTGCACCATCAGGATTCAAGCAAGCCGGGCCGAAGACGGCTGAAATGCCAGAAACGGGTCCCCGGTAGCTTGTTTCCTTCCCAGAGAATTGGCTTTTGTAGTTTGGTTTGCCCTGTTCCCATCATGCACTGGGACAGGAACAGACTAATTTGCATACAGCCAGGTTCTGAAACTGGGATAGTGCAGTGAGCTAAAAAATTGTGTTGGATCTAGCCCTGATCTCTTGACTGGGTGAGAGTATTCTGTTTAATTCAGAGACTCTGTCCCTCACCACCCCTTGTTGTAAATATTTTTGTCCACCCTAAGCGTGGAAGGGTATACTCAGATGTGAGTCCCTTGCTCATTGCACCATCAGGATTCAAGCAAGCCGGGCCGAAGACGGCTGAAATGCCAGAAACCGGTCCCCGGTAGCTTGTTTCCTTCCCAGTGTAAGAATTGGCTTTTGTAGTTTGGTTTGCCCTGTTCCCATCATGCACTGGGACAGGAACAGACTAATTTGCATACAGCCAGGTTCTGAAACTGGGATGGTGCAGTGAGCTAAAAAACGGTGTTGGATCTAGCCCTGATCTCTTGACTGGGTGAGAGTATTCTGTTTAATTCAGAGACTCTGTCCCTCACCACCCCTTGTTGTAAATATATAGCAGCCCTATGCCTAGCACTTGTGCAACCTCCTCACTCATCCCCTACTGCCCTCCACACTACCACACCCTCCTCATTCTCCACTGCACCCCTCTCTCCTCTCTTAGGCCATTCCCACCTCCTGGTTTCTCTTCCCGCTCGTCATTCCTCCTCACACCAACCCCCCTCGCTTTCAATGCAATTCCCCCTCCATACCCCACTTTATTTCGCATTAATATCTCTGCCCTGCAGCAAGTGCTGTTTCTCTCTTAATCTGCAGCTACTGAGCTGTATCCTGCATGGGGGAGGGGCAGAAAGCCTTTGATAGGGGAGGGGGGCTCATTTTGAATGCAAGTATTTTATGCTCCCTTTGTGATGAAAGAAACCAGTGATTATTGGGTGGCATGGAGCCAGCGAGGCCTGTGAGGGATAGGTCTGCTGTTTGAGCCTTTGGGATCGATGTAACCTGAGGGGTAGCTTTGGTGTCAGAGGGCGAGCTCCCTGTCACCCGATGTGACCTGTGATGTACGATTCTACTGCTCTGCGTCTGCATATTCAGAGATCTTGATAACTTGGGGCCTTGCAAAGCACGTCCTGGCATTAAGGGCATGGTGTGCACACTGCACTGTTTATGAAAATGACAGCTTTGCTACGCAGTCCATGAGTGCTGCTGCGTAAGACTATAGCTTGGCCATGCTGGGCCCGCATAGTGCTTAAAGTGTAAACAAATAAGTGCCCGGGCCCAAAGTTTGTCACAGGAATCCCACAACGGGGCTATCGGACGTCGATGGTGCAGTGGTTACCAAGGTTGCGTCGTCGTTATTCCAGCTCATTGTCTCTATAGTCCACGACCAGCCACTCCCTGCCCCTTTCTTGCTCTAGCAGGTTCATCCCTGCTTTGTTTCTCTGAACTCTTTTTTTCTATAATTCCATTCTGTCTTCTTTCCTCTGTTTGTGCGTTCTCTCTCTTACCCTGGGTATACCTCTGAGGTGGTACAAATAAGTGCCGGTCGGCCCACCTGCAATCACCGCCTTAGTAAGCTCTGTGCTTGGCCAGGGTCCCTGGATCTCCCTGCATGTAGCTAGAAGGGCATGGCACACGTAGCTGCAGGTTTCCCTGGTCCATGCATGACTAGGTGCTCCAGCTTAGGTTTTTTTCCCCTTTGCATTCTGGGACGTGTAGTCCTGGTATTATTCCATGTAAAATGCTTGATAACATGTAACGGAACTGGTGCTATGTAAAGCGCTCTGATAACCTAATCGGTTCAAGTTCGCGCTATATAAAACTCTAAAAATAAAAATAAAATAAAAATAAATAAATAATAAAAACAAAGCAATATCGTGGAGTGGAGCAGCTAGTCATGAATGGACACGGAAAATATTGCAGGGCTGGATCCACCGCCTAGACTTCGAGAAACAATTGAAAACGGAATTGTTCGGACAATCATACGATAAAGAAGTGACTCTTAGATACAGTCATGTCTGACGAGATGTCGCCATGTCACTGGGACACACGGCTCTTCTATCATTGGACTTTCTATTACATATCATTCTCCAATTGGCTCAATTAAAAATGAAACGACTATAACCCCGTAACATGAAATCAAATTCCAGCACGGGAAAAGGTGTGTCTGGTGACATGGCGTCATGTTGTCACCAATAGTCATAAGCGAAGTAGAACGGCCGTGACTCGCTGTGTGTGACCAACAATTTGCGGATACCCCAGCTTTCACCCTCACTAATTGACTGTTTAGTACCCGTTTAACTCTACCAGTCCGATTGCAGCTAGCCATGTCGATTAAGTACAATATCCATAGAATTCCACATAAACCAGTGTTTAACGTTCCCAATTGTACCCACGGCCAATCAGATCAAGGAATATGGCATGACTCTCCTTGCAGACCGCTCTGCGCCTGGGACCCTTAAGACTGGTGTAACCCGAAGGCCAGCTCTGCCGCACGAGTTTGTAAGATTTTTAGTACCTACAGATTGGCACTGCTCAGTCTGTTTACACCCCCTATCCCCCCGCCAGCCGTGAGGGGGGCAGCAGGACTTCCAGAACGTTCGCTGAGTCCGGATTCCCGCCCTCACTGCGGTCGGAGCCTTGCACACTATGTCCAACCCCCCCCCCCCCTTATAATTTCAATAAAGAAGGGAAAACTTACCTGACCGCCGATCAGCGCCGCCTGCATCTTCAAAGTTCTGGGACCTTGGCTCCTTCACTGGAGCGGAAACCCCGCCCTCCGTCCTCAGCCAATCCTGGCATATTTGCTGCTCGCCCCGTCGCCCTTTAGAAACCCGGGCTGTGGCAGCAAACAAGCACCCCTGGGTCCCGCTGTGGAACTTACAGTGCCCATGCTTGAGAAAGTTGACAACTTTCCCAAGCATGAGCACTGTAAGTTCCCCAGCGGGACGGTCTGCTGCAGCCTGAGTGTTGACTGTCACTCAAGCTGCAGCAGGCCACCCCCCCTGACTGTGCAATTCGCCGGTGGCTGGCAAAATGTATTTTATTGAGAAGATTGGCAGGCGCCCGCGATGCGGGTCCATGGTGTGTGGTGGGGCTACGCCCCAATGGACGCGCCGCTGCTGTCCATACACTGTTAACAAATAGCATAAATATTGTGCATTTGCATATACTATATTCAATTACAAAACAAAGGTTAGGTATAAGTTATTTTTGGAAAACTTCATTGAATCTTTCTATACAACCCTACTTAAACTACACAAACATTAGAAGTTCTATAGTTATAACTTAATTTATGCACAACCCTCAAATTATTATGTGGTGACCTCAGTCGCCACTTTATTAACTATAACTCGTCACTCTACCATGCACTGTGTTCTCAGAAATAATGGGTTTGAGATGTCATAAGTGTTGATATAAATGCTTTCATTTCACATAGTATAAGTGATGTGATATGGAAGGGAATACGTAGTGCATGGTTGAATGGCGAGAAACTGTGTGTATGGAGGAGTGCTAGTTAGTATAATGTGAAAGTGGTGTGTAAATGTAAGGTATAACTAACTTTGATTATTTTTTATGAACTTAAAGTTTGATTTGTATAGAAAGAAGACTTAGTTCTAATTTAAATGTGATGTGTACATTAGAAATTTAAAGGGACATGTGGGAGGGCAGGCTTGATAAACAGGCGAGGAGGCTGAAGAATAGGTTTAAAGGAAGGTTTATTGATAATTGGTAAAGAAGTTGAAGGTTGTTGAGTTATTGGCTTTTGAGATGGTATAGCGTTATCCGAGTCCGACGAGGATGTTGAAGTCCGGTCTTCGTGTTGTCCGTGATCGGGGTGTGTTCTCCGGAGGCTCATAGGAAACAAAGAAATGAAAAGGAGCCGTTAGAATAAGGTAGTGCTGTGTCAAAAAGTCATAACGTTATAACCTTGCAACCTAAGCGTTTGGAGACCAGTCCTATATGCAGTAAAGACTGAAAGAAAGGACAAGAATGGGTGTTGCTACCACACCCGAAATGGTAGCATGCTATTATCGTCTAGTGGTTGATTCTAAGGAAGGGTTTACGGTAACATAGGATTTAAACTAAGGCAGCGTTTTATTCACAGAGAACTTGGAGTTAGCACTTTGTTGGACGCTACCCCCACCCGTTCGTTTACCACCCTCTCCCGTCTATTCCCAGTTTACAATCACTAACCTGGCTCCGCCGTAACTCTCCTGAGTCACGGCCGCTCTCCAGCCACCTCCGGACACCACCAATCTTCGGACCACGTTTCGTCTTCGTCCTCGATGGTTCCTGACGTCCAGGTCTTCTTCTGGTCGAGTTCTGCGTCTTTTTCCTGCTTTACACCGGGTCCCGCGTTTTCCTGCTTGTTTTCGGGTCCCGCATCTTCCCGCTTGAATTCGGGTCCCGCGTCTTCCTGCTTGAATTCGGGTCCTGCGTCTTCCTGCTTGAATTCGGGTCCTGCGTCTTCCTGCTTGAATTCGGGTCCCGCGTCTTCCTGCTTGAATTCGGGTCCCGCGTCTTCCTGCTTGAATTCGGGTCCCGCGTCTTCCTGCTTGAATTCGGGTCCCGCGTCTTCCTGCTTGAATTCGGGTCCCGCGTTTTCCTGCTTGAATTCGGGTCCCGCGTCTTCCTTCCACGCTGTCCTGGTTCCACCTACTTCCTCCCCGTAACGGTTATTCCACTCCCCTCTTATTGGTCCTGGAGTACTGCTTCCGGTGTTCGAGGGAGGAACTTCCGGGTTGTGTCCCCGTTCGTAACCCTGCGAAGACCGACTACGATATCCAGGCTCCTCTCGTCTAAGGGGTCTGGCAGGCAACCTCTCACAGGACAACTATAGCTTTAGAATTTATAATGTGAATATACAAAGAATAAATAACGTTTTTCTAATTGTAACTAAGTTTTGACTTTTTTTTTTTTGAGAAGGTCAATGTTTTTTTTTTATTTTAGAAAAACAAATGTTTCAAATCCTAGTCCATTTTGTCAAGTGTCGTGCAGTACATTCGAAGACTGTGTCATACAATGGAGTGTTGTAGAGTTGAGTGGCATTGCCTATAGTGGAATAAAGTGTCATACAGTATAGTGGCCTCTCCTAGACTACAGTAGTGTGAAGTGGCATAGTGTACGGTGGAGTAAAGTGGCATAAATTGGAGTTGTCACTTGTAAAGTACAGTGGAGTGCTGTGTTGGAAAGTCCCAGAGTGGAGTACAGTGTTATACAGTGGAGTGTATGAGGATAGGATGGAGTAGTCTGGTAGAGTGGCATACAGTGTAGTATAGTTTTGTAGAGCAGAATTGCATAGAGTTTATTGATGTGGAGTGTCGAACAGTGACAGAGTGGCGTAGAGTGTACAGTACAGTGACCTAGAGGGAGTTGCGTAGGGTGTCCTACAATGCCATATACTAAACTAGAGTGGTGTAGACTGGCATTGACTGGAATACATTGTTACACAGTGGAGTGCTATAGAGTAGAGTATAATGTGATAGGGTGGTGAGCCGTAGACTGCTGTTTAGTGGAGTACAGTTTTGTTGAGTGGAGTAGTGTAGAGTGGAGTGGCATACAGGGGAGTGATGTTTCATAGATAGTATCCATTTTACCACCTCTGGAAACTATATTTTCCTTTACACTTCAAATATTGGCTTATCCAACATATCTTATCATACATAGTTTTTCTTTTCTAAACAACCAACTTGACTTTCAGCCATGTTGCACCTTCAAACATACAAGTGGTACAGCTTACATTGGAGCATTATTTAGGTGGGTCTTAATTTTAAAAGGTACTGGGACATCGAAATTCCTTCCTGCTAAATTTAGAACATTAAACAAAGTGCCAGGGTGATGGTCTGCTAAGTGGCTTGGGGCTGTAGCTTTCAAATTGGTCACCATTGTCTGCAAAGTGGTTTGACTGAGTGCTTTCGAAATTAATGATTGTGACCTTCAAACAATTACATGAATGATTGCAGGGACTCTGTCTTCATGGTATGCCAAGGAGAGCATCATGTTACCCATAAATCGCCTACAAAGATAGATGTGAATGCCATCCAAGTAGCTCTGTGTAGGAAGGCCTGTTTCAGCCAGGTATTTTTTAGCATCAAATGCTACTTTACAGCTAGATTAAAAAATGCAGTGATAGAGAGAGATCTATTATATCATATACATTTTTTTTAATATTATTTACTTATTTTTTAGTTTTATGTAACGCAAACTAGACCACAGAAATCGGGTATCAGAGCACTTTACATGAGCTCCAGTTTCATTACAGAAGGACACATTCATTTTTTTTGTTAGTCACGGGGAGATTAAGTGATTTGGCCAGAATCACAGGATGTTGAGTGTGGTTGCCGAGACTAGAGCCTGGTTTGTCAACTTCGAGGTTGACCGCTCTAGCCGTAAGGCTACATCCTCTCCCCAAACTTACATATTTTGTATATCAATGGTATCATATACATATATTATGTATCGTGGTTTTCTATTAATGACCTGAAACTAGACAGATCTTCAGCGTGCTAGTGTGCAACAGACATCTGGTCAGCTAATTTTTAAAAGTAGTATAGGGCAGAATACATCAATAGAACCATTGTAGAACCCTATTTTTGCATGGCTTGCACAGCTCGTGCCTATCCGCACTAGCGAACCCCTCCATCGCAGACTCTTAGTGATGGGAACCCTCCTTTCTTGCTGGTGCAAGAAAGGAGGAAGAAAGGAGAAAGTCTGACAATGATTTTACTCGCTAGGAAAGACTGCACTCAGGAGAGCTGGCGGTGCAAGACAGCACCTACCAGCCGGACTCCGAAAGCCTCCTTTGTTATAGTTGTATGTGCTGTTTTCCCAGCCATCTGAACTCTGCTGCTATCGATTAGAGAGGCTTTAAGCAGGGCACTGGAGATAGAAATGGACCTGACCACTCGTGTGCTTACGTGCAGGCCCAATATCACTGATGCAGGGCCCTCACATGCCCTGCAGGTCGGTCATCAGTCGAATGGCGAGCAGGGGCCCACTTATCCCCTTGTCCTCTCATGCGCTTATGTCCCTTTGACATCCTGCCTCTATGTTATGATGGAACCCCTTGGAGAACTTCATTATTCTGGTAATGTGCAGTTGGGGGCATATTATGCTCCATATCCGAATCCAGACTCTTATTCCTTTTTTAGCAAAGCATAATATTTAGAAGCATTCCTGAATTAAGCAGACTGTTTGGACCAGCTACAAGTCCAAATCGTAATTCAATAGCACACGTTTTATATTTTTGTTTGTTGGTCTGCTCCTCTAAGTTGGTGTTCCAAGTTAGAGGATTGTTTCACAAATGCTGCAATATTCAAATACACATTAAGGACATTCGACTATTCTGCTTATGAGCAGAGAGTATTGCACCAGTAGTTCTTCTGTCATTGCTAATACAGTGCCCATCTCTGAGCAGAAATGTGCCTAGCCTGCAAAATGGCTAAATGGATCCTCTTCCCCTGATGGACGATTCTTTTGCTGATCTGTGCAGGAAGCAGAGTGCTGGAAGACTAGACTGGGGCTAAGAAGCAGTGTATGTTTGTTGTAATAAATCTTGTGCTTTTATCGCTTCTGAAAGCTCAGTTTTACATGCGGCAAAAAATAATCACCCTTCTATGTATCGGAGTTGAATAGAAAACCTTCGTAATGGATTTCTGGGATGAGACCAGAATCACAAAACCGCTGTTGCTAGATTGGGATGTTCTGTGGAAGTTTAACCCCCAAAAATGTATTGTAAGTATGTATTTTAGGTAATGCAGTGGTGAACCTCAGGTGACTGTGCAAGCTCAAACACCTGTCACTTTGGCTTATGCTTAAACCATGTCATATTCAATGATGCGGTTACCTTTCATTTGGCGCTTTGTGCTTCACAGCGCTTTATAACCGGTTATTCTACTTGAGGATTTTCAATTAATATTTTTATTTGAAGATTAATGAGGATTTTATCTATTTTATGGAGGTAGTAGGTGAAGTAATGCAACAAGCAGAGGATGGATAGAGCTGGTCAGGGCCGGCTCTAGGGCGGTGCGACTGGTGCCACCTCACTGGGAGCTGAATTCCTGGGGGTTCTGTGTTTGCAAGTTTATTAATGCAAAATGAAAGCACCTGCTTCCGTGTTCGTTTCCTTCAGCAATTTCCAGGTAGCCCAAAAAACATGTCAACATAACTGCTGTGAATAATGCTCTTCTCGAAGAGAGATGGCCTTTTTGTTTAATTGGGGTTTTGACTCACTATAGTAGCACAGAGGGTAAATAGGCCTGTTGCAAAAAGCAAGTACGTGCAGATTACAAAGTGCATAGAATGTAAATAGGTCAGTAGGTTACTCCTTTTTAAAAGAGTTTTCAATTTGTTACATGCAATTTATAAGTTAAATACAGAGTAGTTAACTTTTGTTAAAGAACTGCATGCACGCTGCACAGAATAGATTTGACCAAAGTTTAATGTTGCAAAAAGGATTAATTTGGGTATAAATCTATTCTCCTTATGAAAGAGAACCCCAAACTATGGTGTTCCTTATCAAATTCTGAGTTTGTTCTTCTCCAGACCAAGCACTCTTAAACTATACTGCCTACCAGTATGGATGATATGTCTCAACTACACCTTGTAGTCGTCTGGTTTATGTAACATTTCCTATTTGCTGATTTACACACGTATGATTGACTCTCTGTAATGTGTGTGAGATTCAAAGTGCTCTGACACCCTACACTGGTATGAGTGGCGCTATATATGCATCTGAGAGAGAGTGCTAGTGCTATATATGCATCTGAGAGAGAGTGGTTGTGGAGGCTTGGGCACTGGTAAGGGTGGTGGTGCAGGAATCTGTGGTGGAGGAGGTGGTCATTGAGGGGCGTCAACAAACCTTGTCGCACCGGGCGCCACCAACTCTAAAGTCGGCCCTGGAGCTGGTTAAAGCTGTGGAAGTAGTAGCATAGAGTATGCGGGTGCATCAAAGCTTGTAGCACACTGGATTGTGACTCTGAGGGTCTGAGGCCACGCTGCTTTTCTGTGACGTCCGCATCTGGACCACCGACTGTTTGTTGTTGTCCATCTTGAATGCGACAGCCTGAGATGGGCCCAGAATCGCAATAGAGTTTTCAGATGAGAATAATGTAACATCGGGGCAACCATTGCAGCCGAATTCCACAACTTATTATAATCTTTTTGCAGGGCTCAAGGCGCCGTTTCTGTACATTTTATTTAATTTACTTTTAAAAGATCCTATTCGAATGCTCGACTACCTTGGGGGGCAGGCGGTGACTAAGATTGGCAGTCTGTAATGCAGAATACAGAGCAGTATGAATGATGCTGAAATTGCCCTCCGTGCACGAGGGCTGCATCGTTGTCTCCTACCTCACTGCATGTGCCACACACAAAACTGGTCTCTGGACATCGCTGTGACCGGGATGCTTGAGTCCCACAACTTGTGTTCTTGGTGCTCACCACCCTAGTAGAATCTTACAATAATTATGCAAAATTGTGTCATCCATTCATGACTGAAATTTTCAACACCGAATGGACTTTGGGCTGATTTAAAAAAAAAAAGAAAGATAATTCTTCCAAGAAGTCAAGCGCTGAAGGGTGCTAACCTGAAGCCTCTCTGTAAAGTGTGTTGTTAAATTGTATACATTACGTAAACTCTGGCAGGCAGCTCAAGTTATCTTCATGCCAGACGTATGTCGTCCTAATATCTCTATGAACACTATTCCCATATGGAGGACCTCGTTGAGACAATGCCTTGTCTCCCTACTACTAACCGTTCTCCCTTTCCTCCTGACACCCTACCTATAACCGAAGAGCTTAACCTTTTGCCACCCTTCCCAACTCTTTTGTGCACCATTGTATTTTTTCTTCTTAGATCGCGTACTAACACTGCAGCTGTGTGCCCCCATACACTACACGTCTATTTTCACACTTTTTATACCACGTGTGTTTGGTATCCCTTAAACTTTCATTTGCTGTTTTTAGACTTTTTGTCCTTACATGCCACGCTTTACACCACTTCCTAAATTGAGTGTAGGCCACATGAACCCCGTTGCATCAACTGGCAAAATAAACTAAATGGTTAACATGCTCGCCGCTGACTCCTCCAGTAATCTGTGGGTCACAGGTCTGTGTTGTCCTGACAAGGGGAACTTAGTCTTCCACTCATGTCGGTAACATCTGCTATGTACGGATTTATTAGTAGCAGACGTTCGATATGAAGCACTATCTAAAACAAGTTAGTATTACTAACCAAATATTTCAAAATGTATTTTGAGGGACAGTTTCCCATTTTCATCCTGCACTAATATCTGTGCAAACACCAGATATAAAGTTTCTTTTTACGTGAATCTTTTTTCTAAAATGTATTAGAAGATTTTTTTAAGGGTTATTACAGCAATATTACACCACGTTCTGTGAAATATTTACTTAACACAGCTTCTAGATATATTATGAGGTTTTCCTATGTTCATTTACTGGCGCAAAGAAGATGGAGAGGAGAACAGGGAATGGGAGACAGTCAAGAAGGCCAGAGACAGGCATGGAAGTCCTGGCACAAGTACCTAGGATAGGTGATTCACCATGTGCAGCCGGCAGGGGCCATAGGCTCAGCAGTGTGCGAGGGGCCGTAAGGCAACCACATGCTGTTCAAAGATGGTGCTGTTCCTTAGGGGATCAGCTACAAATGATGAAAGCATAGAACAAGTGGACGAATTGCTGGTCACGGCAACTGGGGCGCAGTGTAAGAAGAGAAGTGATGAGGATGCGTAGTTGAAGAAAGGTAAACCAATAACCACTTTTATTGGTTATTAAGCCATGCTCCAAACGCAGAATCTCTGAGCCCAGAAAACCGCATCCAGTCCCCAACTATTTCTCTGTGTAACCTCCGTATTCTTTTACAACATTTTAAAATGTCATTAGCTAATAATAGATGATGACCTACACATACAACAAAGACACCCATAACTATACCTCACACCTACCCCCTTTTTCACAAAAACAACTCCACAAAACATACATACAACAGATAAGCAAGTAAAGTACTTAGTCCACAAATCTTTTAGGTTCTCTCTTTACACATGAACTTTTCCTTAATCGACTAACAAGATCCATGGACTGTCGGCAGTTCACCTGATGATGAGTGTCTCCTCTTGAGACTGTTTTTTCACCAGAGTTGTCCCTCACATCAAGACTATCTTTATACACTTTTGTCACACAGGACAAGTTCCACCACTGCCCATTCGAAATTTGAACTAAATTGCCACACACACTGCACTTGAATGGGTTTTCTAAATTTTGACAAACCCCTACTTAGCAGCATTGGGTCTTTGATATAGACCTAATCTCCTAGTTGTAAGACTATAGATTTCTCGTGCCTTTTCTTACCAAACAATCCATCTCTGATTTTAACCATCACTTGCAGCTTTTGTCTTCTCAGACAAAACATGCATCGAGAACATCAGACATCCACACAGGAGATAGACGTGATCTAGCATTTTTAAATTGTGGACAATACAATGGAGAACAAGTGTGTCTAATTCTATTTTTCTTAATCCCTTGCATGGTTTCAGAAGTCAATTTTACTGTCTGACAGTACTTCAGCTGGGGTACTCTCTCTAGAAAATACTTCTGTGAAGAATTTGAGAATATTGATATTCACAGTGTTAGGTGCAACAACACCTTTCACTTCCACTTTTCTTGACAAATGATCATTCATAACAATCAGATACATACTGGATGGCTCACAGCCAGCTCAATTTAAACCCTACAAAGACTGAGCTTGTGCTGGTGGGTGGATCTGCCAACCCATGGAATGACAGCTTCTTGCCCCACTCACTTGGGATCCCCCCCCCCCCGCCCTGTCGACTCTGTGAAAATCCTCGGTGTAGTCATCTCTGGTGACCTCTCTATGAAGCCTCAGATTAGTGCTGTAACATCATCCTGCTTCTTCCACCTACGTAGGATACGCAAAATCTGTAGATTTCTCACCAGAGATGCACTTATCCTCGTCATCTTGGCTCTCGTAATGTCCAGAGTCGACTTCGCTAACACCCTATATGCAGGGATCCCCGCCTACCAGCTCCATAGGCTGCAGCTGATACAAAGCCAGGCTGCTCGCTCAGTATATCAGCCTAAGCACCAGCACGTCTCGCCGCTATTACGGAGCCTGCACTGGCTCCCGGTGGCCAAACGTTGCACTTTCAAACTGGGAAGCACAATATTCAAAGCCCTCTCTTATCTCGCGCCTGCTTTTATTTCTTCCAGCTTGAAGCGGTATACACCCAGGAGAAATCTACGCTCTTCTGCTGATAACCTCCTGCTCACTCCCCAAATCCGTCGCAAGAAACATGGCGGCCTCCGCTTCTCTTTTTTAGCCCCTACATTTTGGAACTCCCTTCCTTCCTCTTTCCGTCACTGCCCTTCCTATGAGTGTTTTCGTAGGACACTGAAGACGTTTCTCTTTAAGTTAGCATATGAGTAAACCTCTGCCCTTGCCCTCCGCATCTGTTATGAGCGCCAAGAAACCGCTTCGGTGAACGTGCGCGGTATAAAACTCTTTAACATAACTTTAACATAACATTCATGTTCACTGGCAAATCAGGAAAAGCATCCAAAAAACACAATTGACAATTTTTTCCATACTTTTTCAGGACTTAGACACTCTGGGTTCTGGAACTGAGGTGACCAAATATTTATCATGAAGACTACTTTGATTGCACTCACGTACAACATCATCCACTTCATGGTCCATGGCTGGCCACCAATACCCATACACACTCCTCCCATGACTTTTGGTGGTAGTCATACCCAAGTGCCATGTTTGCGCTGTTTCAATAAATCTTTGCTTGTAGCATGCAGGAGGAATTCATTTCTTTCCAGGGACTACTCATCCACAATTTACTGGAACAGTTGCAAGCTTATTTTTACATTCTTTTCTCTAGGCCAACTCTTCAAGATGAAATCCATGACCTTCTGTAGATCACCAATCACTGCATTACACCACTCATAGAGGTGCTTCCCTGTCCGTTGAGCATAGATGTTGGGCGTGGCTCCTGATGACCCAGCTGTCCTCCATTTGTGCTACAGTTCACAAACGCGTCTTGGTGCAGACTGTTTTCCAACTGTTTTGAATCTTCCCTTGAAGTCTCAATGCACTTAGCTACATCAGTAGCCTCGTCTAGTGTTAGGTTTTTACAAACTAATAGTCTCTCTTGAATTTTCTTTTAGAACTGCACCTTGCCACTAATTAATCCCCTGTGAGTAGCTATGTAAAATTCTGAAACTTACGATAATAAGCCAACAATTTTAGGGCAGTGATGTGCACATCAAAGGATTGGGCATGGGCTTACTCTAGTGAGAATTGTGTGCCTACCTACAACTAGGTGAACCTTGCCCTCAAAGTGAATTTCTAATTGTTGACAGCACTCTGGTATTAGTCCAGCACTTCATCTTCTGCGGGTCTAAATTCAGGTAAGTGGTCAAACACATTTTGCCCCTCAACACCTAAGTAGTAATGCACTAAATTTATTTTTCTTTTGGGTCTGAATTTTTGACCATCAATGGCACCAAGATATGCATTCAATGACCTAATCCAGAGCCGCCATCTTCATGGAGGTTCTCCAGGTTCTTGGAGAAAAGATGCCGAAGGTGTAACTGTTTGCATCATATTGAAACAACTTGTATGCACGCAACAATATAACACTACTATAAGCTTATCACAATGTACTAGACGTTTTACCCATACAATGTTATAAATTAGGTCTATCTAAATGTCATTGAAAATAAATGTCACCATGTACAGTGTCACTGTTAGGATGAAGGTAGCGTGTCAATTGCTGTTAACATAGTTAGAATCCACTATAATTACTGTAAACTTAAATTATATATAAATAAGCAGTTTAGCACTGCTGGACTTGGCCCTTTTTGCAGGGTTATTCCCAAACTGTTTTTGACATGTTTTTGTTGGCATTAGGACTCTGGGCACTTTACCACTGCTATCGCGTACTAAAGTGCATATGATCTGTCTAAATTGTATTGGTGGTTGGTTTGTTCATGATTGGCATATTTGATTTACTATTAAGTCCATAGTAAAGTGCACCAGAGGTGCCCAGGGCCTATAATCAAAGGCTATCAGTGGTCCTGCACCACTGATTTTGCCACCCACATAAGTAGCCCTGCAAACATGTGTCTGCCACTGCAATGTCTGTGTGTCCAGTGTTGAATTGCACCCATTTTGCCAGGCCCAAACTTTCCCTTTAATTACTTTCAAAGCACCCCTAAGGTAGGTCCAAGGCAGCCTTATGGGCAGGGTGCAGTGTATTTTAAGAGGTTGGGTATGTACTGGTGTGTTTTATATGTCCTTATAGTGAAATACTGCTAACTTTGTTTTTCCCTATTGCAAGGACTATCTCTCCCCTACAGTAACATGGGTATTGCCTTGAAATATCTTTTAAGTGTAATTTCCAGTTGAGAGCAGATCGAGATTTGGAGTTTGGGGTCTCTGAACTGACAATTTAAGAGTGCATCTTTTGGTGAAGTTGTTTCTAAATTGTGTGTTTGAAAACGGCACTTTTAGAAAGTGGATGTTTTCTTGCGTAAACATTCTGTATCTCTACCAGTCTGTAGAATCCACATCGGGGTTAGGAGGACAGTTGGGCTCTTGTGCATTCACTCTAGACAGTCACATAAAGGGAGCTGTGGTGTGTCTTGCCTATCCTGATGAGCCATCACCAGACTGATGAGCCTTACTGAGCTAGAGTGGTGGGAGGAGTTGTCCCCGACACCAGAATAGGGCTGTGCTTGTCCTCCCACAAAGCGGCCTCCACCCCTTGTAGTATGCCTAGAGCCAGATCAGGGAAAGGCAGGGTCTTGTGCCCTACAAAGACTTTCCTTTGACGTTTGCCTACTTCAAAGGCAGAAAGGGGTTAAAGTATTGGACCTCTGACACTCCAAAATCAGAACACTTCTGGACTGAGGACTCTCTGCCAGGATGAAAAGCTGGATGCTGTAGGAGGGTATGCCACTCTACTTGTTGCTTTGTTGTTCTGGCCTGCTGCGTCTGTCCTGGGAGTGAAAGGTCTGGACTTTGCTTTCTATATACGGCTTCCAGGGTTCTCCATTGGCTTGTGCATGCTTGACTACTGTTGAGTCTCATGGCTATCAAAGACTTTGCCTGGGCTCTTATGCTGAGAGTCCTGACTTGCCAAGTAGTGCCAAATCGGGTTGTGGGGCCCTTGGAAGTAGAATCTCGTGAAATTGAAGGAGAAAATCCATGCATTGACTCCCAGGATATATTTTTTATCAATGCATCACTACAAACTTCGATGTATTGCTACTGCTAGGACCAGAGCATGGTTCCCGATTGGTGCATCAACCACAGCTTTCATAGTCATCCCCAGCTTTCTATCACAATGTGTCAGAGTTTTGAGCACTGCATCACCGAAGTCCATGACGCACCGCTCCAGCTATGACACAGCGTTTGCTTCGCAACTGTGGAATTGATGCAGCATGTCTGGATTTTTGACACACAACGTTGCCCAGCAGTAAGGAACTGAGGCCACGTGTCCGGGGATCGGCACATCACCTCCCCTGCTTAGCAGTAAGGAACCAATGCATCCCCTCCCCTGGCAGTAAGGAACCAACACATCACCTTCCTCTGGAGTAAGGAACCCATGCATTGCTTTGCTTTTCCGGTGCTTCACCTGAACTGCGCCTCACATCAGCTTTGAGTTTTGACGCATCCAAGGTACTTTGTGCTAAAATAAATGCATCCATTAATTTCTATGGGCTGAACTTGCAAAATCTTTGAAAAGTGATATCTTTACTTTGGTATGTTGGATTTCTGTCATTTTAGTCTTGTTTTATTCAGGGAGATATTGGCTAAACTGATGTGGACTCCTTTTCAGTGTTTTCACTGTTACTTTGTGTGTGTTTACAAATGCTTTACACATTGCTTATGAGATAAGCTGTACCGCTCGTGCCAAGCTACCGATGTGTGTGCAGGGGTTATCTTAGCTGTGTGACTCCCTTACCCTAACTAGATGGAGGGTACCTACTTGGATAGCGTACAAACCACTGCTAATTAGAGACCCCATTTCTAACAAGTGTGCTAATCGCTGTCAGCACAGAGTGCTTTGAATAAATATTAACACTCCATTATAAGGTTTGCTAATCACTTTTAGCACAAGTATTGTACTGGGCAGTAGGTAGTGCTGTTGGCCAAGTAACCAAAAAGCCATTTCGACCTGGAAAAATAAGCATTTTGCCAGGCCCACAACATTCTTTTTATAATGCATATGTCACCCATTGGATAAGCCCTGCACAGCCCTAAGGGCAGGTTGGAGTGTATTAAAAAGCAGGAATTGTGCTTTTAAGTTTTACCTGTCCTGATACTGAAAAACGAAAAACTGAAAAACTGTTGTTTTCCACTATGGCAATCTTTCATAGGATAACATTGGGGTTACCTTATTACATTTTATAAGTGTCATTTCCAAATGGGAAGATCTAAACGATTCATGTTTGGTGTATGTGAAATCCTACTTTAAAATCCTAACTTGTGGTGTAGCCGGATTGTAAAGGCACTGCTCTGGATACGGCACTGGTAGATAGAGGTATATTCGCATAGAAGAACTGCAGAGAGCATCCAGAGGCTGGTGCTTTTAGGGAGAGTAGAACAATAGGAAGTTGATGACAAATGTTACAAAGAGGGAAGCAAGTTTTTAAAGGAAGTATGTTAAAAGGTTGGTTGTTGACTGAGTAGGAATGTTTGCTAACATTGAAATCTAGGAGTACAAGGGGAGCTTGGCCCTAGTGGACAAGTGGGGAGGCTGGGCCTAGTATATGCAATCAGAAAAAAGAGTGCCTCTCCACAACTCAGTTACAACCATATTCATGGAACATTGAAAACGCAAGCTGTCGTTTCCAACCAGATACTTTTATTTATACCACTTAATTGAACAGTTATACTTCATTTGTCAAACAAAACATATTATGAGCAGACAAGACCTATGTATAGCATAAGATCAAACCAAAGTAAGACTTTTAAATACACCACAGTGTCAAAACTGAATGTGAGCAAAACTCAATATGATCATTAATTAAACAAACAATATATGAAAGACAGACAATAACATTTAAACATACATTGCAATCAATGGTAAATACATTTTGGCATTTGATTAAAGCAAAAGAAAAGTAGAGAAAAAGGAAAATTGGAAAAGAGACGCGAAGATGAATTCGAGAATCTTGTGTCACCAGTGGTGGCTGGTGTATGAATTATCCTTTCCTAATTAGCCGACGCGTTTCGAATCCAGAGAATTACTTTCGGGATTCTCATCAGGGCATGGTTATTCTGTCTGTAAGTTTGCCAAAGAAAAGGAAAAATTGTATAAGCATCGTGAAAAAGAGACAGTCTCCCTATATTGTGACACTCAGCTAGGGGGACCTACCGCTTTTGGAGGAAGCTAATTAATTGGAAGTATGGCAGTGCAGGTTGAAGAGGGGGTCCAAGAATTGGAACTACCTACAACAAAGTGAGTTGGCATTAGACCGATTAAAAGGCTGATAACTAGAAAGTGCAAAATAATTTGTTTGAAAATGCACATACCGTCAATTGTTTCCAGGTTAGTGTTGACGGTTGTTTCTAAGATGAATGCAGGCTCATCAGCACATTTTTCAAAAGTAGAACGGCCTGTGGCACTCTATGCAAGAACAATGGTATTGGTAAAAGGAGCGGGAGTTTGAAGAATAGATGACTGTTATACTAATTTACACGGAACATACCTTAAATTCAAGGTTGATACGGAGCAGTCCTAGTTACTGGACAAGCGTTGTAATTAAAGACCGGCGTGTAAGAATTCAACCGGGGTCCGTTTCCGCTAAAGAAAAACGGAACAGAATGTTAGCATGTTTACCGCGTTTGACCGCGAGTGAAGCAGAGGCCGGCGGCAGGTCCCGCAGAGGCGCCGCTTACCTTCGTGTCTCTCGCTCTGGGCTCCCTGTGTTCTGTCGAATCGCCAAGATGGATACTATTGATGTTACCATAGCAATAAGCTTTTTCGAAAGGCGCTAAGCCTTGTGGGATTAGTAGTTCGCACTATTCTAGGCAATTGTACTGATGGGGATTGTCCATTAAAAAGACGAGTTTACAACACTGAGACGCGACCCGTCCGGTCAACAGGCGCCAGGGCACTATTGGATTAAAGTCTGGCGATTTCAGATAGACTGTTAAGGCCCTTCTGGACGCTATTAAATTTCAGGATTAAATATGCTTCCATTTTAAGGAGCATTCTGTCAAAATCCACATTACTCTGTGATGGACGTAATGTGTGCAAAACCGTCCATTTCAAGTCATTGGCATCATGGTTGACATTTACAAAATGTTCCACCATGGGGGCAGTCATGATTTTATTTTTGATCCTGGATCGATGTTGGCAAATTCGTGTGTTAACTTGTTGTCTGGTTTTTCCAACATAAATGAGGTCACAAGGACATCGGACCAGGTAAACAACATTCTTGGTTTTACAATTCGAAAATTCCAAATGTTTCCATCTGGTGGACCCATGTTGGAACTCGTCGCCCTTAATAGTGTTTGGGCACACGACACAGGTACCACACTTGTGGTGCCCCGTAATCGGTTTGAGGTTCCACTGGCTCAAAAGGTCACTTTTCTTTTTTGGTAGAGATACATCCGCCCTCATGATGTGTTGTCCTACATTTTGGTTTCTCTTATACGCGAACAAAGGTTTTGGAAGTGGGCATTCTAAGTTCGCCATTAAGTGCCAATTGCTCAGCACAGCTTTTCTCAGTTTGTGGGTATCTGGTCCAAAAGTGGTAACACAGACCAGTCTTTCAAGTGTAGATTTAGGCCGTACTTGCAAGAGTTTCACGGGGGGTGAAGCGCGCTCTTTGTAGAGAATGCTTAAACAGTTTTTTTGGGTACCCCCTTTCCTGCATTTCTTGGCAAAATGTCTCCGCATGGGACGTGAAGTCTCTCAAATCAGAGCAGTTTCTCCTGATGCGCAATAATTGCCCATATGGAAGGTTGGATTTCAGATTCCTGGGATGGGCACTCTTGTGGTGCAAGATAGTGTTCCTATCTGTGTCCTTTTTAAACAGGGATGATTTAAGGACCCCGTTGATGTTCACAATTTCAACATCAAGGAAGGTCATCCTTTCGTTACTTTGTGCCATCGAAAATTTAATGTCAGCATGCCTGTTATTAAGCCAGTCATGGAAAGCTACCAGATCCGTCTGGCTCCCCTGCCACAGGAGCCAGACATCATCTATGTAGCGGAACCATTGTAGAATGCTCGGTTTGAAAGGGTTGTTATTGTCGACAAACATCTGTTCGTACTGCTCTGATTTGAGAGACTTCACGTCCCATGCGGAGACATTTTGCCAAGAAATGCAGGAAAACCAAACTGTAGGACAACACATCATGAGGGCGGATGTATCTCTACCAAAAAAGAAAAGTGACCTTTTGAGCCAGTGGAACCTCAAACCGATTACGGGGCCCCACAAGTGTGGTACCTGTGTCGTGTGCCCAAACACTATTGAGGGCGACGAGTTCCAACATGGGTCCACCAGATGGAAACATTTGGAATTTTCGAATTGTAAAACCAAGAATGTTGTTTACCTGGTCCGATGTCCTTGTGACCTCATTTATGTTGGAAAAACCAGATAACAAGTTAACACACGAATTTGCCAACATCGATCCAGGATCAAAAATAAAATCATGACTGCCCCCATGGTGGAACATTTTGTAAATGTCAACCATGATGCCAATGACTTGAAATGGACGGTTTTGCACACATTACGTCCATCACAGAGTAATGTGGATTTTGACAGAATGCTACTTAAAATGGAAGCATATTTAATCCTGAAATTTAATAGCGTCCAGAAGGGCCTTAACAGTCTATCTGAAATCGCCAGACTTTAATCCAATAGTGCCCTGGCGCCTGATGACCGGACGGGTCGCGTCTCAGTGTTGTAAACTCGTCTTTTTAATGGACAATCCCCATCAGTACAATTGCCTAGAATAGTGCGAACTACTAATCCCACAAGGCTTAGCGCCTTCCTAAAAAGCTTATTGCTATGGTAACATCGATAGTATCCATCTTGGCGATTCGACAGAACACAGGGAGCCCAGAGCGAGAGACACGAAGGTAAGCGGCGCCTCTGCGGGACCTGCCGCCGGCCTCTGCTTCACTCGCGGTCAAACGCGGTAAACATGCTAACATTCTGTTCCGTTTTTCTTTAGCCGAAACGGACCCCGGTTGAATTCTTACACGCCGGTCTTTAATTACAACGCTTGTCCAGTAACTAGGACTGCTCCGTATCAACCTTGAATTTAAGGTATGTTCCGTGTAAATTAGTATAACAGTCATCTATTCTTCAAACTCCCGCTCCTTTTACCAATACCATTGTTCTTGCATAGAGGGCCACAGGCCGTTCTACTTTTGAAAAATGTGCCGATGAGCCTGCATTCATCTTAGAAACAACCGTCAACACTAACCTGGAAACAATTGACGGTATGTGCATTTTCAAACAAATTATTTTGCACTTTCTAGTTATCAGCCTTTTAATCGGTCTAATGCCAACTCACTTTGTTGTATGTAGTTCCAATTCTTGGACCCCCCTCTTCAACCTGCACTGCCATACTTCCAATGAATTAGCTTCCTCCAAAAGCGGTAGGTCCCCCTAGCTGAGTGTCACAATATAGGGAGACTGTCTCTTTTTCACAATGCTTATACAATTTTTCCTTTTCTTTGGCAAACTTACAGACATAATAACCATGCCCTGATGAGAATCCCGAAAGTAATTCTCTGGATTCGAAACGCGTCGGCTAATTAGGAAAGGATAATTCATACACCAGCCACCACTGGTGACACAAGATTCTCGAATTCATCTTCGCGTCTCTTTTCCAATTTTCCTTTTTCTCTACTTTTCTTTTGCTTTAATCAAATGCCAAAATGTATTTACCATTGATTGCAATGTATGTTTAAATGTTATTGTCTGTCTTTCATATATTGTTTGTTTAATTAATGATCATATTGAGTTTTGCTCACATTCAGTTTTGACACTGTGGTGTATTTAAAAGTCTTACTTTGGTTTGATCTTATGCTATACATAGGTCTTGTCTGCTCATAATATGTTTTGTTTGACAAATGAAGTATAACTGTTCAATTAAGTGGTATAAATAAAAGTACCTGGTTGGAAACGACAGCTTGCGTTTTCAATGTTCCATGAATATGGTTGTAACTGAGTTGTGGAGAGGCACTCTTTTTTCTGATGAAATCTAGCCCTATCTGTGCACCCCCTTATTACCTTGCACACCTTAATGTAGGAATCAACCAAACTGCATAAGATCAATATAATTTTAGAGTTGGTTGTGAGACTAAGGCAGTAATCTTGGCGCTGAGTTGCTTTTCTGGTTAGGCATCCATCAGGGAAGGGAGTGGGGGTGGGCAGTGGCATAACTAAAGTTGAGCAAGCACCCCTGAAAAAATAAATTGAAGACCCTCATAACTGAGTCAGGAGCTCTCAGGCATGGGGCCCATGCACAGTGAACAGTGGAGCTCAGGGGCTACGGAGGCTAATGTTACCACCACTGTGGTGGGGAGGGTTGATATAACAATTTACTTTTATTCTAGGGTTCAGAGGAAATAATCAAATCTTCTTTTGTAACCCATACGGTGTAGTGCTCAGGGAATGTGCGAAGAAATGTTGTTGCAGCTATGCATATCTATTTCCTGATACCTAAGAGATGGGTTAATGTTATTATTATACTACCCATTTGAGTTCACTTGCAACAGCTGAACCCTTCCAAACTAGGTTATTGTGCCGGTAGAAAAGACTTCATGATTACGATGTAACCTACTTGATGAACTGTACAAGGCGGTGTACCTCTGTTGCCTTAGTAGGCCAATATGAATGTTAAGTTTCCTCTTTACATTGTGAACACGTCCAGTCTCACTTAAGAGTCTGATACATGATTCTGGTTATACTCTGCCCATCTCAATGTCAACAGCATTATTCAACCTACTGCATTTGAACTGGTCATCAATACTATAGTCTGTAGCATTCTAGTTTGATTGTTCTCTCTACAACCTTAGTTGGAGATCAAAAAAACTATGAAATGAAGCACTCCTCTCATCCAAGTGTGCTGCAGTTTGTAAGTCGTTTTTGGAAATTGGTCCTGCAAAGATCATCCTTGGAGCTAAAACCCATCCAGTAGACCATTTGAAGCCCTGTAAAAGTTCTCGGGACGATGGAACATTTGAATGTACTTTTCTTCTCTCAAACTCCCTGGGGCATGCACACTAAAGTGATTTGACGCACCTATCGGAACATATCACCTCCCTGAAAACACTTCCATAGTAGAGCAAACTTCATCCTACACATTGTCAATCATGCATGCATCGTCCAGCTGCTGCAATGAAATAACACAAAGATTGCTTTAAAGCTGCACATGTGGTACACACTTCAAGTAAAATGAAAAAATAAGCAAGGCAACCCAGCTCATACACACACCGAAAACATTGATTCAATATTCTGTCACCAACATCTTGTCGCTGTGCATTTCTCTCATTTCGAAAGTATGTCTAGCTTGAAATTCATGCCCTGTAGCCTCAATTCGGTGAAAAAAAAATGTAAAGGTCCTTTTTAACTTTAATTGTTAAGTCAATTTAACTTTGGTAATGGTGTAAAACGTAACCTACTTAAATATCACTTGAGGGGGCAGAATTGATTTTACTGAACATACCAAATAGTTAGCTGTCGCTATAGAATGGTTCCAAAACCCGTCTGTCTGCAGCCAAATCATTTTTTTTTTACTGAACGGCTGCCAACGGGGAGATCCGTGTTTTGAAGCCTGAATTGGCAACATGAAATCGGACTAATCATAACATTGTTATAGAAATGTCAATACCACTACAAACGTTGCAAATTTAGGATTGACTTGTCTCCTAGTCACAGCAAACATACATAATAGGTAAATCAGTTAGATTATCCTTATTTTCTAATTTTTGCTGTTCTCAGAATGTGAAATGTGATGCTTAAGTGTGTCTGAGTCTATAAAAGTAGTATATGGATTTTTTTCTGGAGTTAAGTACCCTTATCCTGAATTCTCAGATAGGTCGATTCCTACACCATGCATAACTACAACCCAGTAATTTCCTGACCTCCTTCTGAGAGAGAAAGGAAAAACTCAAAACTTTAATACAACTTGCTGACGAGGAACGATGCTTAAAAACCAAACATTCAGCAAAAAAAGTAATTTTAACACGATCAAGTAAAGCACTGAATTCAATGAAATGACAAGCATTTGCAAAAAGAGTTCTAGACTTGGGCTGGCAGAACTGTTAATTTTTTC
The DNA here is from genome assembly GCF_964263255.1 of Lissotriton vulgaris. Taxonomy (NCBI): domain Eukaryota; kingdom Metazoa; phylum Chordata; class Amphibia; order Caudata; family Salamandridae; genus Lissotriton; species Lissotriton vulgaris. The sequence continues at coordinate 1,132,880,831 of NC_141697.1, forward strand.
CAATTATTTTATTATTGGATGCACTGTTTAAAAAATGAGTTTTTTTTTTATTTTTAAAGAAACATCCTGCCCTAACTAAACATGGTGGTGGTAGGCTTGCAAAATAAAATGTAAAAAAAAAGAAAAATACATACACCCTTATAATTGTAATAGAGTAGCATGGGTTCTTCCTACGACCCAATGAGTAATTAGAATCAATATGGAGTACTGGGACAATTTTATGTTTAATGCATCAGATGAAAATGGAAGGTTTATCGGTACAGAGAAAAGGTACTGTTGACTTTGAATTACTGTGACCTGAAAGCATAGTTTAAGTACATGAGGATGATTATAGGAAATAAATAAGGTTAAAGGTTTGAAAAAAAAAGTATTGGCAAAATAAAGTGTTGGCCTATCAACTCTGTCAAGTTCAGTAAAAGTGTTGTCTGTGAAGAGCTCCTGTGTGACTGCCCTGGAAAGGGAAGAGAGGGCTTGCACTCGGGTTGTGCCATTGCCACATTGGTATATGCTGTGGTGGGCGAATGAAAAATGTGGCGACACCTGTACAGTACAGTGGATGAAGAGGGCTTACCCAGAGCTGTTTGTGTGTATCAATGAATGTTTTTGATTTTCTTTTTATGGGAGGTTGGCTAGACCGCCAACTCTGTGTCAGACATAACATGTTAATTCAGTTTATGTTGAGAGTTCCTTTTACATGTCTTACAACTTCAGTAAGGTTAAGCTTTCTGAAATTAACAAATGTGTTTCTGTAGTCCATTGAAGACCGTTTCTGTACCGAATTAGACAATACCCTAAGGATGGTACTAATGTGTAAGTATTTTGTGACTCTACAAGCGCATAAAGAAAAACCTAAAGCGAATTAGATTTTGAGCCCCACGAGTAATGCATACATTGCAAAGCTTTTAATTTCATGTTCCAGGAAGCTGAACATAGGCTTGTATTCCGATGCTGTTCATGGGAAGTGTGCAGTTAACAGACACTGAATCATATTATCAACTCTCCGGTGTCTCGCCCAGCTGGAGTTTCTATTCGATAATGGAAGAGATATAGATATATATATAATATTTTTGGTTTTTGGGGCTCTGAGTAGAGCAACATGGTTCCAAGGCTGCTTATGTATGAAGTTAGTAGGTGTTGCTTACCAGAAAAAGAAGAAAAAGGCCAGTTATAAAATTAACTTGGTGCTTGTCAAAACCTTCCTCAAGAGGATGCTTGCTTTCCTAAAGAAGGCGTAAACACTGCAGGGTAGTATTGACTAGCTAGAACTGAAAACGTTAAAGAACAATTGCACTGTGCCCTAGAACTGCACAATGTTTGTTTTCTCCCTCACCCATTACACCACTGTGATCTGCATCCCTTGACATTTGGGTTGTTAATGCGCACAGCATGAAAACGATTCCCACATAGGCTCAAAACAAAAAGAACCTTCCAAAAGCACATGTTGTAGTTTGCTTTCCACGTGGGTAAGCGCTCTAACTCCCAATGTAAGGCTAGGAAGTACTATACAAATGGTAGAATGCTGCACTACAGGCGTACCAAGGCTCTTTTCCTAAAGGGCAGATTGAGAGGCGAAGTCTCAGATTTCAGGAACTCTCTCCAAGATATTTTTTGTTCAAATGTAGGGGTGTGTAAAGTTTTATTAGTGGGCAGGACTCCGTGTATTTCAAGTTTCAATAATGGCATATTGTGGGTCAGTAGGTTGTGGCCAAGTGCCCTGGAATCAGCCAGACCAACCAGAAACCTAAAGGGGTAGGATGCGGTTTGATTTTCCTTGATGGAAGGACTTGGCATACTTTCATCTTCTAATTTCGATAAAGGCAGATCGCTGGTCATTTTTACAATGGGAAGGGTCAGCAGGACAGGACTAGTTGCTTAGAATTTAGCAAGGCTAGCCTGAGACCTTGTGCCCAGCCTTAAAGTAGTTTGGGGTAGTCCACTTTTTCCTACAATGTGTCTACAATGGCCCAATACTAGAATTCTTGGCTGAACAAGGTAGTCCAAAGCTCTTCTTTCACAGGGCAAAGCTTAGCTGCAGTATTCAGTGGACTGGATCAGCACTTCTGGCTGGAGCCATCTTTCGGAGAGGCTGAATTTGGTGTTGTCTAGGACAGGAAATAACACTTATTGGCTACTGTTTTAGATCAAATGCCTTCTGCTAGAAGTTAGCACAAAGTTTATGGATAGGGTAGGGGGAGTGCGAAAAGACCGGACATGGGATATTGGAAGGGAAGGCTATAGAAAAGGTTTTTTCATAATGGTCTCAGGTCGGAAGAGCTGAGCTAAGATTGAATAAAATGAAAACTACCAATTCGGTTCCATTTTTATCCCCTAGCTGAAACAACAGAAAAAGGGACAGTCTGCTTTCACCATTGCCTTTTTACTCTTCAATGTTATGCACATCGAAGTGGTTCTTGGAGAAAATTCTAGTCGGTCAGGAGGATTCCCTCTTAAGTAAATTAGAAAAACTAGGGGTTCTGGGATCTAATAAGTGTTTGCTCGCATGGAGGGGTGATGGGAGCTGGATAACGAGAGGCAGGTCTTTTGTTGCCTGTGCTGCCAGAACACAACCCTACCAAGCGCTTTGTCTTTGACCCTCGCATGTGCAGGATGGCAGTGTGGTAGGGGCTGCAGCCCGACTAGGGGTCTCCTGACTTGGGCTTATCCACCTTTGGGAGTCTAAGGGAGCTTGAGAGGAGCTTGGAGGGTGCACCTTCTGCTTAAAAGTGGAATCCTGGACATTTTAAAATGTGTGTGACTGGTCAGGTTGACAGCCTGAAGTGCTCTTCCATTTCCGTCCTTCCTTCTTCAGGGGGGTGTTTATTCCTCATTAAGCAGTACCCCTGCCTTGAAAAGCAAAAGATGGGGGGGAGGGGTGCATAGCTACTGTGCAGTACATAAGTATTTTTTTTTTGTACTTTTTTTTTTCTTTTTTTTCTTTTTTTTTTATTTGATTTTTTTTTTTTTTCTTTTTTTGTCCTAGTTTTTTTTTTTTTTTTTTGTCCTCATTAGCCCTTGGCTCGGTCCAATTGTGCTCCATCAATGAACTCCCAGTGTACAGAGAGACCGTCCCGATGTCATCCGCAGAGCTTGGACGTACCTTCTCCCTTCAGGTCGGTTTGACCAGTTGTCCAAAATCTATACTGTGCCTCCCCTTGGACAAGGAGATTTTGGGCCTAATCATCGGACCCGGGGAAAAGAAAGAAAAAAAAAAAAAAAAAAAAAACCCCGGGTTGACTAACTGTCCCTTTTCCAATTGACCAAATAATCCCAAAATCTCACCGATCGGGGGCTACATGTTCTGGATAAGTCCTGCTTTGATATTACATATAATGAAGACAGCCACTCTGCATGTGTTGGGGGGTTTATGCTTATCCAATTTTTGCAGATCTCCCTTCTTGCCAATAAAATGGCATAGAACAGAAATTCTCTTTCTAGTCCCTTGATGTTATCGTTGGTTCCAAAAATGATCAGCAGCCATGAGCACCGGATGGATAAACCCAGGATAGATTCAAGTGTTGCTCTGACTTCGTTCCAGAAAGTAGCGATGTTCGGGCAATCCCAAAACATGTGGAGGTCTGAGGCAGCTGGAAGAGAGCATTTGGGACAGCACTTCCCTGGTTGAAACTTTGACAGGCGTTTAGGAGAATAATATGCTCTATGAAGTGTATAAAGATGGTTACGCCGCAACCATGCGGGCTTGATAATTTTATAAAGGAGGAGAAAAGATTCCTCCCATGTGTCCTCCATATCTGCTTCCCCCTCCGCGCCCCAAAGCTTTTCCGGTAAGTTGAGATCCCTCTCTTCATCCTCTATGATATGCCAATAAAAAAGTGCTACTTCCTTTTTCCCAGGAGGTCTATCAACTAGGGTGTTTTCTAGCAAACTCTCCTCGCCCATCATTGCTTTCTTCTTAGTTTGAGCCCGAAGCCAGCTGCTTAGTTGCCAAAATACTAACCAAGAGAGTGTTGATGTTACCTTATGCTTAAAAATATCCCAGCTTATGATTGATCTTTCCACCAGTATATCGCCCCACTGTGTGATATTCGCATCTAGCAATACCCTTTTAGCTGTGTTGGCTTCTTGTGATGTTAATCCCGGTAAATCCCAAATCGGGGCATGTTTAGATAAGTAACCTATCCCAACTTTAGATTTAATTCGAGACCATTCTTTTACAGTGCCTGATAATGTTTTTAATCTAATTTTTTTGAAGAACTTCTGGTGCCCGAACTTGAAAAGGAAACCGTTCACAGGAAGGTCCGAACCTATTAGCATAGCCTTATACATATGCCCATTTGCATTTTCCCAAGGGATCTTAAGCAGCATCCTAGAGTGGGTCAGATGAAATGCCCAAGAGTAGTATTCTAGGTCTGGCAATGCGAGCCCCCCTTTTTCTCTTCTCCTTCTTAGTTTTTTCCAGGATATTCTGCTGGATTTATACCCCCAGACAAAAGAATTTATGTTTTGCTGACATTTTACAAGCTGTTTAGTATCAAAAGATAACGGGATAGAATTAAAAATAAAAGTAAATTTCGGAAGGATATTCATTTTTATCAGGCTGGTTCTCCCATAGATGGTAAGCGGGAGAAAGGACCAAGCTTTCATCAAGGTTTGAGATTCTCGAGAGATACGAGCTAGATTGTTTTGGGCCAAATGTTGTAACTCTTTAGTGATTGTAATTCCCAGATACCTCAATGAAGATTTTATCGGGAGCTGAAGATTTTGAATGTTCCAGACCATAATTTCGGTTTTCCCTGCGTTAATTTCATATCCTGAAAATCTACCGAAGTCCTCCGCTTTCTTTATAATAATTGGATATGCCAATGCAGGATCAGATGTGTATATGATTATATCATCAGCGTACAAACCAATCTTTTTTTCCCAGCCCGAAAAATTAAAATGTGGAATGTTAGTATCCTCCCTAATAGACTGAGCAAAAGGTTCTACATACAAATTAAAAAGAAGTGGGGATAAGGGACAACCCTGCCTTGTTCCTCGACTAATTTTGAAAGGAGTGGTCCGTGTACCATTAATTAATAGGGAAGCTCTGGGATTATTATATAATAAACTTATAGCTCTGCAAAACTTAGGGCCCAGATGGTATCTTTCCATAATTAAGTTTAAATATTCCCAGTTTACCCTATCAAATGCTTTAGTAGCATCTAGAGTCATGATAGCCAGGGGTAGACCAAAGGTTGAGGCAATATCCACCGCTCCCACCAAGTCATAAGTTAAGTCGGCCAGTTGCCGGCCCCTAATAAATCCCTTTTGATCAGGGTGGATAATTGTGCCTATCTCGCTTCCCAATCTCTCGGCCAAGATTGAAGTAAAGATTTTGTAATAGTTATTGAGAAGCGAGATTGGACGGTATGATCCACACTCAGCTGGGTCTTTACCTGTTTTCAATATTAAAGCTATATTGGCTTCTCCCCAGGAGCTTGGTGGTGTCTCTCCCTTAATCATTATGTTGTTAAAAAGATTCGTAAGGACAGGGGTAAGGGTAGAATTGAGTACCCTATATAATTCTCCTGGGAGGCCATCTGGGCCCGCAGCCTTGCCCTGGGCCAGTAGCTTAATGGTATTAGAAACTTCCAACTCAGTTATGGCTTTATCTATTTTTTCCCTTTGGTGATTTTCCAATTCTGGGAGAGTTGTATTACTCAACCATTCATTCCTTTCATTCAGGTTGACATTGAGCTCCTCTGTGTAGATATTTTGAAAGAACTCATTAAAAGCTTCGCCAATAGCTATGTCTGTAGATCTACTCTCGGCTTCCCCAGCAACCCTCACTTCCTTAATGTGATTCCTGGACTGATCAGCTTTGATTTTCCAGGCCAACACCTTGCCAGCCGATTCGCCATATTCAAAATGGGCAATTTTGCTTGCCTGCCATCTTTTATTTATCCTTTCCTGCAATATTGTATCCAACTTGGCCTTTAATTCTATTTTCTTCTCCTGGTTATCAAATGAAATCTGGTCTGATGATTCTAGTTGTGACAATTCATGCTCTATTTGACTAATCCCCTCTTCATATTTCTTTCTCCTGAAAGAAGCCCTACTTGTAATACACCCCCTAATAAAGGCCTTCCAAGCCTCCCATACGTTGACTAGAGAGGCAGAACCTAAGTTTTGCTCTAAAAAGAAAACCGTTTCCTGCATCAAATATTCTTTTTCCTCATCATCCAATAGAATTGTTCTATCAAAAGACCAGGTTCGATGAGCAACTTTCTGCTCTGATTTTAGCGAAAAAAAAATTGCAGAATGATCTGACATATGTAAAGGCAGATATGTTATGTTTTTAACCAGATCCTTAATTGAAAGACTGAATAGGGCATAGTCAATACGCGATTTGTGTCTATATTTGTAGTTGTGATATGAGACGCCCATAGCGCTCCCAGCTCTTTGTCTCCATAGATCTATCAACCCAAGATTTGACATAGATCTAAGCAATGTCTCCCTCATATTACTATGTACTATGGCCCTAGAAGTTGCCGATTTATCTAATTTTGGATCTAAAACGAGATTGAAGTCTCCTACCCATATTATAGGGTCAGGGCAAGAGATCAGTTGGTTTTGTAAGATATTTAAATAAGAAGGATCATCCTGGTTAGGCCCATAATAACTAATGATAGTAACAGGCCTTGAATTTAGTTGAGCATTGGCTATCAGCCATCTACCGCTAGCATCTGTTTTCCAGCTCATAATCTGGGCTTTCGCTGTTTTTTTAAAAATAATGGCGTTGCCGCGAATACTAGCGTTGTGGTCCGTAGTTATAAATTTATCGACCCATTTGAGCTTCTTAAATATATCGGTTATTTCCTGTTTATTCAGATGTGTTTCTTGGATCGCAATTATCTGCGCGGGTGAATCTCGTAAATATTGTAAAATTCTATTTCTTCTAGCCCTAACGCGCAGACCATTTACGTTCCAAGATAAAAATTTAATGTCTGGCATTAATTTTGAAGCTAATTGTCACTATATCCCTGTCCTTGGTTCTCTTAGTTATCTTAACAGATATTTTATCCTGAGCTATATCCCTACAAGTTTTGGTCAAATAATATCTTTGAGACACAATTGGATCTGTTTTATGCGTTATTGTAAACTTTATTTTATGAGGACTTTTATTCTTTGCCTTCCCTCCCTCCTCCCTCCCACCCCTGGAAACCCCCCCCCCCGACTTACTCTGGCATGCTGGTTTGCCAGCTTGTCATCTCTGACATGTTCCCACTCCATACCCAGATGTCTACCTTTTACATTTTCTTTCCTGGTCACTGTAATTACGGTATAAGTAATGGTGGTTAGTAGGTGGAATCATATATCTTTTATCTAGTAATGCTTCCATGACGTATTATTACTATTCATAACACTTTAATATGGAAAACAATAGATTAGGGTAAATTGGGGTAGTAATGTGGGAATCATGAATAAACGTCATTACAACCTATAGGTTCAGAAATTTTAACGTGTATATATGTTGTGTTGAAGGTCCATAGTGAAATTTTCCGATTGATGCTACTTTATAGTGGATCCCCCATAATGCATTAGTGGGTAGATTGTGACCCCTCACCCATGTGCTGAATACTTAAGTGTTAGTTATTCATTTATTTATTCCTTTTTATTTATTTTTTTATTTATTTATTTATTTATATATATATATATATTTTTTTTTATATCTTTTTTTTTTTTTTTTTTTTTTTTTCCCCCTTTAGGTATTATTATTTATTTTATTTTTTTTTACCCCTATTTATCCTTTCTATTCCCATCTTTTTTTTTTTTTTTTTTTTTTCTTCCCCTTTTTATTTAAACTCTGATTACAGAAAGCTCACGAGAATGTCATCCCCTGTCCGGGTGGGTTGCGTGTTCACTAATCTCAGCAAGTAGCTCGTCAGCCTCCAGGGGGGACTTAGCATTGTACATTTTATTATTGTACATTATCCTTAGAAAGGCAGGAAATCTTAATTGCACTGTGGCTCCCAGGCTTCTGAACTTCTCCATCCGTTGACCCAATTCCCACTGTCTATCCAACGTTGTTCTGGAGAGATCCGATCTCACTTCGAAAGAAAAATCAGATGCTTTCACAGACTTGACTTTCAATGCTGCGGTCAAGATCCTCTCTTTCATGGAATATGTTAAGAAGTTTACTAAGATCTTCCTAGGCTTGTCTCTGCCCTGTTTAATGCGGAAAGGGTCCCGATGTACCCTCTGAATATCTAGCTCAATCTCGGTCAAAGATTCGTCCAAACTCAGTGACTCTTTTAGTAGAGCTGCGACAAACTTTTTTAGATCTCCTCCTTCCTTTCCCTCCGGTATTTTCAGAAGTCTTACGTTGTTCCTTCTGGAAAAAATTTCTAGAGACTCTACCCTCTCTTTGACTGAGTTCCCTTCTCGTCGTAGAGACTGGATCTTCCCTTCTGCGGCCTCCAATTTAGCCTTTAGCTCATCAACGCAGTTCTCTAGACCCCCGGTTCTGAGTGTAAGACCATCTACTTTAGATTCAAGATTTTCACACAGTACATAAGTATTAAATATATCTACCAATATTCATTGGAAACAGTCTATTTTATTTACTACATACTGCTTATGTCACCAGTTCCCTTTCTTGCACTTGTTGGCATCCTTCAATCATTCACCAGCATCTCTGGTGCATGTCACAGTATGGATTACTGGGTCCTCTCTGGTTACCCCTCTTTGTGGTGTGCAAATACACAGCATCATGCGGTCTGTGTTTAAGCCGTTTAGTTCTTACAATTCTCATGTGCACATCTGTCTCCTATATACCACCCACCCATTTCACCACCATGTGCTATGTACCATAACACAATAACCCTACCTCGGTGCTAATCACGCACAACATGATAACACTTCCCACGTAGGCTCAAACCAGAACCACCACCCATCCAATCACACACAGTACATGGTGTGGCTTGCTGTCCCTGTGGATAAGTGCTTCAACTCCCCACATAGCGGTAGTAGGTGCTATACAAACGCTAGAGTATACAGAACTGATGTAAACCGGCTCACTCTGGAAATCCCTGCTGTTTAGGCAAGACAGTCATGCCTTCAGCTTGCGATTAAAATGTTATGTGCATGGGTTGAATTTTTCTTTTGAATTATGTATGCAGCTGCATTATTTATATCTTCACTTTCGCATCCTTTTCAGCTCGGTTTGTATGGAGAGTGAGATGCAGAGCTGTCATTGTGCCACGGCTTCCCACTCCAGACGCACAAATGATGGAGTGCCTTGTAAGGGCCACAGGCTCTAGAAACAATAGGTTGTTGTGTGATCTCCACTTCTCTGGCAGTGGTGTGGTGCTTTAGGTTAATGGATTTCAATTGCACTGGTGAAAAATGATTCATCTGTTTATCATCCAGTGGATTGCTGGAGTGCAATCTGTTGTTGTCTATGTGAAGTAAACACATTATGCCAGACTTGCATTCATTTTACTGGGCAGAAATGTTAGTCTAATCCATGTGTGTCCTTTTAGCTGGTTTATGGACAACGGTACCCCCACGCACCCTCTCCTTGCATTACCCTTTACCAGAACGTATTAATGCTGGATGTAGCATTGAAATCCTTTTACATCTACAATAATGGGCCACTGATGCAGACTATATGGGCCTGAACAGTCGACTCAAATTCCACGCACTCCAAAGGACCCTACGATCAGCCCAGCTCTCCTACGCCGTGCGTCCCCCGCACCAGAAAGACCAGATCGGGAGGTCGCTCCTTCTCCTTCTGCACGGCCAGAGCCTGTAAAGACCTTCCGCTCCACCTCAGACAGATAACATCGCTCCCCATCTTCGCAAGAAACCTCAAAACCTGGCTCTTCGACAGACCCACTCCTTGATGGAATGGAACCTGCAAACCCCCCCCCCACCCTCCAGTTCCTTGAGACCCTTACGGGCGAGTAGTCGCGCTTAACAAACACCTGATTTGATTTCACTTTTTCAGAAACCCCTTATTTACAATTTGTGATAATTATCACCCCCTAAAAACTGGCTCAGCCCTGAAAACCATATCATTTACACCCCAGTTATTGTTCACAATCATTCCTTCCTGTTCTCCAACATAATCCTATGACTCCCCCCCCCCCCCCTTACATCACTCCTTTGCTCTCTGTCTGTTTTTCCCCCTAAAAAATTCCAATGTATACACATTGAATCAATCTAACACTAGTGCTTAATTTGAGCCAGTGGTTTTATGGTGCTTGGCACTGGCACTTAGTTGTCAGCACAGGCACTTATGAAAGTCTGCGACATGGTGGCACTGGTTGTCTAATTTGAAGTTGAACACAACAACAGTTGTTAATTCATTCAATGTACATTGAAAATGGCTAATAACGGACTCTCAAGCCATCCTTCTAGTGTGTGGGACCTGGAATAGTCTGAATTGCCACACTTGTAGTGTGATAGTAGCGAACTTGGTACTGACATGGCAGCGCTGGCACGAGCAATCGGTGGTGCAAGCTGCAGTGGCCTCTGCCGAGGGCACCTACACTTATTTATTTACAAATTGGGCACTTTTATTGAACAGAACATTACATAGTACCAGATAATAAAGCCTAAATGAACGCAGAAACACAAACGCATACTGTCAAGAACTGGATGCAATGCTTGAAATCTTTGCCGATTTGATGCCCAGAAAAACAGTTTAATACTTCATGTATTCTGGCTGCCCAGCTAAAGAAAAAATACACCAAGCAGCAGGTGTCTCTAAAGAACTAATGATAAGGAAAGAGAAGACATAAACTTCTCATTTGAATTGCAGAAAATGGTAGGAGAAGACCAGATGAGCTGGGAAGATTGATTTGAGCATGTGCTGAATACAGAAGAAATTCCAGGCACAAAATATGGCGCAAAGGGCGATTGTGGGACAAAAATCAGCAAGGGGAGTGACAGAAAATACTTCGGAAGCTTTGCCTTTGAAGTTTTATTATACTTCATTGTAGGACCCCAAGTGAGGCGAGTATGCCCAGATGTGGGTCCCGTACCGTTCACATTGTGCTACTGGAACCATGCTATACCCAACTGATGGTCCCTAATCAGGACGAAATTGGTCTTGGGTTGATGTTGTTCGGTTCAGGGAGGCCCTTGCCTCGCTGTGTAGGATGGACTGTTCTCACTGAAGCAGGGTTCAGACTGATCTGCATATGACTGAGTCCAAAATAACATGGTGGCATGGTGAGCAAAATAACAATGGACTGGGTTGGGGCTCTATTCATTTCGAGTGGCTGAGATTAATTCAAGTGTTCCATCCATCACTTTTTGTATACTCAAGTGACATTTTTTGGGAGCAGGAGTCTTTTTTGTGACGGAGAGACAAAGTTAAACTATGCAGGTGTTTGCTCACCATCATGCTTTGGAATCATATGGTTGACAGCCTGTGGTGACGACGTGATCTTGGATTGAGTAAATAAGGAAAAACCCTTCACGGAGGCAGAAAATAACTAGGAAAAAGGCAGCATGGAGGGTGGAGTGGCATGCTTAGGGCTTTCAATGAAAGTGTTTCTACCACAACACCCTCTGCTGGTTGTGGTGCCTCACCACTAAGCATGGGCGGAAAATCCGTTTCGCTCGCGGATTTTGCGGATTTTCGGTAAATTCGCAATCCGCGAGATTCGCGAATCTCCCGCAAAATCCGCGAGCAGCGGATTTTGCTCGCACTGCTCGCACTGTTCGCGTGAGTTCGCGGCTTCCCAGTACATCTTCGCGCCCCGCGAATAAGTGCAAAATTGCAGAAATACGATCTTAGCAAAACTGAAACTACTTTCCAGGTTCAAAAGTTCAGGCTCATCATTAGTAGCCATTTCCTGTAGTGCTTCCTGAGGGGCCCCTCCAGAGTTCAGTTGCCAGTTGCAACTATTATGTGACCCTGCTCTGAACCTCAGAATAGTTACACATATGCCACAAAGGTCCTGAATTACAGCTAAGGGAGACAAGCAGGAGCCAGGCTGGAAGTTCAAATCCATTAATCAGCCCCTAATTCATTGTCAGTTGGGGCAGGGCAGGTGTTGTAACTAATTTTGCAACAATGAAAGCACTTAGCAAGTGCAAAAGATCACTAATCAGGAAGCACTAAGGAAGCAGGTGCCAGCTAAAAAAATATTCTGTGACACATTAATCAGCCCCAAATTAATTCAGGTCACTTGAGGCAGGGAAGGTGTGCTTGCGTTGCCACAATAATGTACACTGCCTGGACAACCAGAGGGTGCTGTGATGAAACAGAGGGTGGCATGGGTGGGCCAGAGGGTGGCATGAGTAGTCAGAGAGTGGCAGTGGTGACAGAGAGTGGCAGTGATGAAGAAGAGTGTCCCAAACAGGCTGGACACGTAGAAACAACAAGTTCGCGAAACTTGCGACCCGACAGGTAAGTTCGCAATTTGCGAAATTGTACAAAACCCTCGCTAACTGGCAGAAACCCGCGCAAACACAAAAAAAAAAAATCCGCAAATTCGCGAGAATTCGCGGATTTTGCGGATTGCGAGTTCGCAAATCCGCAAAATTCGCGAACGCGAGATTCGCAAAATTCGCCCATGCTTACTCACCACATCATGATTTGTCTGGTTTTTTGATCAAAGCTGATCCAGTAAAAGTGATTGCCAGCGACGAGCTCCTGTGCTTCTGCCCCGTAAAGGGAAGAAAGGGAAACAAAGGAGAATCTATTGAAACCAGTGTCTCTGCTAACTTACAAAGAAGGTAGAGCTATTAGAACATAATTTAAGTTGTAAAGGAAATTGCACTTAGGGCAGATGCACTGCATGCACTTGACCTCTGGCACTGAAAGCCCACTACTGTTCCACCCACTAGATTCTTCCACTTTCGATGTAGAGTAGATCACGTATTCATGCAGCATAAAGACCCCTTAGGACTCTATGGCCTGGCGTGTAGCCACTGCACCTTACTGCTGATAATATGCAATAAGTCTGCCCCTTTCTGCAGCTGCAGGCAGCCGAGAGTATTGCAATAACGCATGCATTCCTGTAGCGGCACCCTTTCATTAAAAGTGGGGGTGGGGGCAGGGGAAAGGGGAGCCCTAGGAGTAGGGGGAATATAATAAATAAATAAAACACTTATCAGCTGCTGCCCTGCCGGTTTAGGTTTCTTCTGCTCGGTGTCCCTGCACACTGCACTGGTGCCTTGACACCAATCAAGGTGCTGCTCTCATGAGAGCAGCACCGTGATTGGCCTGAGCGGGCCTATTTAATGCTCGCACAGGTCCTAGGAGCCTGTGCCTCTACTCCACCCAACTGTACAACACAGCTCATGTTGAAAGAGATCAAAGTGCACATGACTGCTTGGACGGCCTTAGACAGCTGGCCAAACCGTCATGCGCACTTTACAGTGTGCACTACTCCCCCTGCATTCCTCCTGGCCCCGTCCAGAGTTGGCTGCCTGCAGCAGAAGGGAAAATAAAATGATAAAATGGTTTTATTATTTTATTTTTCCCGTTTGTCTGCTGCCTGCAACTCAGGAGGGGGTGGGGTGGCGGATCTCCCCTACCAAAGCGGGGGAGCCGCAGCTGATGCATTCTTGCCACAGATTGAGTCTGTTGGATCCAGGGTCAGGCTGGGGCAAAAAACTTGCCTGGGAATCAAAATAAAAGTGGCCCCCACTAGCAAAGACGACAGCTAAAAATGTGGTAATAGCCACTAAATATACTGTAAAACCCGGTCCGCAGATCATAAAACCGGCCCACAATTGAAAACTGCCCCACAAATTGACCTATTGGGCACTGCCTGGTTGGCCTATAGGCCACTTCGACACTGGTCCTTTTTGGGGATAATAGTTGTGCTTTATAGTAACATTATGACATTTGAACGCTGTCTGATGGACCCGAGCATTGCATTTACTTATACCCAAAGTTGGCCACTAACTTTCATCTTGTGCCTGGGTCATAGAGTTCCCTTGTAGACCCATGTGCCTCAGGATTAAAATATTCAGGCAATCCCTAAAGCCGCCCTGAGTGAAAAGAAATCTAAAGTTGGAGTTTTATTTTCATGTTTGGAGTTAATGTTCTTTGAAAATGATTGCAGCCGACATATGTTTCTATTTATTAAACTTATCCTGCAACATTGATAAAGTCCTTGCCGTGGGCGATCCAACGATCTTATTAAATTCTTTTAAAAATGATGCACTTCCTGAAAATTCAATTGCGGAAAACAAAACCTTAATGCTGGTGGCTTCCTAAAAGAAAACCACAGTACATGAGCACCAAATTACATTGCACAATCGTATTTGTTCTTTTTTTTTTCTTCCAAAGGCACAGGGAGATTAAGTGATTTGTTCAAAAATTGAGTTGATGCTAGACTTGAAACTGGTTCCCCAATTCCAAAGTTGACAGCTCTGGGCAATAGGCCACATCTCATCCCTACGTTTATGTAAGCTGTTTTCCTTTTGGCTCTATCAATGTGCTTGTTTGAGCTTGTCATTTTTTTTGCAAAACCTTACTGTTAATGGACCTGTCAGCATGTCGTTAATTATTATGAAAAGCACGCATATTTCCATAGTAGTCCATGGCATTGACTGGAACTACATTGTGTGGCTGGGATCCTTGTTAAGATTGCAGACTCTCACAGTGCAGGTAGCCAATGACTAGAGTGGGACACCCACTGTCTGCTGTAAGCTGTTTTTGAAAGTAAAATATCAATGATACATGGGGCCTAGGGATTAAGAAACATATTTTTAGTAAAATCGTAAATTCTTGGCTAACCCCAGACCTAAACAATAAATGAATGCAAGCTAGGGACCAAATAGGATTGTGTACATCATTTCTAGTGTTTTGCTCAAATTGAGGGTAACGTGAATCCCCAACACTAACTGAATTAATACTGTAGAAATCGTTTAATGTTTTTTAGCTGTCTGTTGGATACTTTGTAAACCTGTATATATGGTTGTACGTATATTACATTTGCGGAGTTTTTCTTTTTAATACAGTTTCTTTTATGGCTGTATTTACTGCAGAATAAAGATTATTATTATTATTATTAATATTATTATTACTCTTATTATACTGTAGAAACCCGCCTTTATGGCGGAACCGTAGGACAAATGCATCCCTTTTAAACCCACTCTAAAATACAAGTGTTCTTGGAAGGACCTTTTATAGAAAAGTCGAAATCCTGACCAGCATCCGGAAAATGGCGATTTCACATTCCTATTTATAGAATAACAAGAGTGTCTGCCAAGGGATCCGAGCTTCAGGGCAGCATTTAAAATAACACTGGTTCCTGGAACTAGTGGGTCTGGTGCACGTGCCCATGAGATGCTTCGTGGGTCGAACCTTTGAGATCATCCTTTTATTTAAACACTGGAAAGGTTAAGCTGCTCTGGTTTTAAACAAGCGAGTCCTCGTATAGCATGTATTGTGCTTAACTACATTAGTACACTGATAGGTTAATTTGAATAGGGGTACAGTTGCTAAGCAAATTGTTGTATCGGTTGCATGGAACAGTCGTGTGCAGTTGGTAAAAAAATCTTTGCACATATATTTCAAACTTTTGGTTTAGTGGTTTCGATATTGTGTTTTTTTCTCAGTGGTAGTGATGCTAAATTTTTCTGATGTTTTTTCAAAGATGTGACTGGGTTTTGATTACCTTCCAGCAGTCCAAGAGTGCTGTACTTGCTCCTATGTCCTTTGAGTGCTAATGCTGCAGATCACTTGTTTCAAGGTATCTGGTTTCAGGCCATCCTATTCCCCAGAGTCTCACCGCCATCAGTTATGCTTTGTTTGCGAGGCCAGCTCAACCCATGCCCTCATAACTTGTTTAATTACTTTTCAGTCATCCAGCAATAAAAAGAAGCATACAATTATATACAATTAGTTTGTGAAATACAATCAATATCTCAAAATCACAAAAAGTATTGAGCAAGGAGTCTTGAAGTTTCTTTTTCCAATCATTATTTATTTGCAGTCCTATGCGGTATGCTTACATCAGCCCAGCCAACGCGTTTCGTCCAACATGGACTTCCTCTGGGTTGGGTATATCTTTCAAAAATAGCCGAAGTGATCTTCTTCTTTGTATCCCGTTGTAAACATACTCTGGGATTCCCCGTAACGTCCAGATTATCAATGTTTAAAGGATAATTGCCTTCATATTCTATCTGCTGTGTTCTACGATCATGTTCGAGTGCCGTCTGTCTATCCATACTTTTCAGTCATGTTGGTCACCCTCAGAGAATGCCCTCCTTTTCCTTACAAGAACCTAACTTGATCAGAATCAAGAGGTATTCTTTTATTTAACTAGTATCTAGTCTGGAGGAAGTAATCTTCATTTAGACTCTTCCATCTGGAGAGAGGCCCTTGCTTGCTGCTTGTGGGGTGTGTGCTATGTGGGGATGGGATCTGGATTTCCTCTCTGGATGAGATGTGCAAAGCTGGAATATTATCTATGCCTCATGTTTCCTGTGAATGAACAGGATGGGGTGGGGGGGGGTTTCAGGAGTTGGTGCTCAGTACCGGCAGTTCCTGCATTGGATCATCGTTGAGTAAGACCTTCGCTTCCCTATGAAGGCTTCTTCTTTTTCTTCTGTTTTTTCCCCTCGCATTTCTTGGCAATAGCCTCAATTGTCTGATCCATTTCTGAAACCTCCCCTGCTTCAAACAATTTGCTTGTCTTTCTTCCTCTGTCTGTAGCTGCCTCATGAGAACTTTGTAACTGACACTTTAGTTGTGTTTGCACTTGAGAAATCCTCAGAGGCCAAGTCTGCCTCCCCCACACTTTATAGATGGTGGTGTGGTTGCGTTTATGTATGCAGACCTTGCTTAAGAGGCAGCGGAACACTTCACAGATCTCATTGAGTGGTTATAATAGTATACAATGTAGAAAGAATGACATGAAGTAGCATAGAGAGAGAGTGGAAGGCTGTCTCACGAAGATGCGACTTGTACAAGTGAGCCTTAAGGATTTTTCTGAATGAAAGGAGATTAAAGTTAACTCCAGTTGTTTCCAGGATCCAGCGCCATAGTCTGGAGGGTAAACCATGAGACCGCTTCTGTAAAGTCTTACTGCTTTTTATTTTTGGGAATCTTAAGTAAAAGACGGAACTTGGTTCTTGTCCTCCTTGTTTCCTCTGGCAATATGCATTTTGTCTTTAAGGTAGTACTAAAGTCAGAAGTGCAGAGCTTTATGTATTATGCAGGCTAATTTGCAGACCTGCGTCTCTCTGAGATTTAACCCCATCCGTGCACGGGGAATTCCTACGCTGTGCGGGCGTTTCCATTAGCGGGTGGGGATTCGGACGGCCGGGGGCCATCCTGCGCACACGCCTAGCATGACGCATGACGGCTCCCGGCTGTCGTGAGCATGGAAGAGGCTAGAGTAGTTGTTTTCGGATCAGAGCAATTTTTTTTTTCAACTAGAGACCGAGGGGCTCATTACAATGTCAGGCAGAAAGCCTCCGCCCAACACCATCTTGGATTTGGGACCGACTACTTGCAGTCGGCGATTCAGACTGCCGGATTACAATGCGACCAAACACTTTTCGGTCAGGCTCCTATGGGGTAATGGAGTGTGTGTGGAAACCCTGCACCCTGTCACAAGCACCCCACGGTGCCTGCCACACAGTGCAGGGTTTCACAGGGGGTACCTTACGTATCCCTCGGCCACCAATCGTAGTCCGCAGGGGCAGGAGGCCCTGCTAGGGGCCCCAAAGTCACTTTCTGACAGTCTTTCCATGTCAGACAGGCCAACACAGAAAGGCTGTTGGAAACCAACATTGTCATCCTGACTGCATAAACGCCATCCTGGTCTTGAGGGGCTTAAGGTGCAGTTCCGACCGACCGGAATACATCATAATCTGGCGGTTGGACTGTAAACCGACCAAGCCGGTCAGAAGGGCTCCGATGCGGTCGTGAAGATTCCGACTGTCTGGGAGAGGCTTTCCGCCCGACTTCGTAATGAGCCCCCAAGTGTGCTGTAGGTGTCCTTCAGAGGTATTTTCAATCATTTGTATGATGGCACCTTCACAACATTCGGCGTACTTGGGCCTACTTTCTAGAGGTGCAAGAAATCAGCAAAGAATTAGTTCAGTACAGATTTGGCTGAAAATAGAAGGATAAACCGGACGAGCATGAGAGAAATTCACATTGGAAACAAAAATAAAATGTGAAGGCCACATAAGAGGCTAACCTAAAGCTATTAAGGATCAAGAAAAGTTGTCTACTCACTGCATGCTGACTTCCTCTAACAAGCAAAATCAAAGTTTTTAAAAAAAATGTTTTATGAGAAATCTAATTTTCTATCCGGTTAAAAAAATAAAATCACATAAGTTTTGAGAAACCTCTCGTTGTTTGAGGAAAATAGCAGGTGACCATCACACCACTACAAAAAAAACTACAATAGTAGACCCTGATCTGATAGAATCTGATTTTGGATCACTTTCTGTACATTAGTAGGGTAATGGAAAGAGAAATATTGAACATGTTTAAGATCCTCTGGAATCTAACAATCTCATTCATGACTACCACTTGAGCTGTAGGTCAGGAAGTGAAGCAGAATCTGCAAAAATAAATATATAGGAAACTATCCTTGCACCCATGGATTCAAACTAGTCAGCAATGTGGAACTTTTTCCATCTTTAAGTTGCTTATGTCGATCAGGATCCACAATGGAGTAGATCGTCCCATTCTTTTCTAAAAAGAAATTCCAAGTTAGGATTGGCTCCACAGAACCAATCTGGAAATAAATGTGCTGCGGGGTTTCAAAATGCTCACCATTGTCATCTGTGCTATTTAATGTCTACATTCATTCTCTAGCTCAACATATTGATCCAGTTCATCTCTAGTTCTAGTTGCACACAGTGACAAATTATACATTTTCTTACCTCTAGATAAAAGTGTACCCGACCATAACATCCTATTTGCTTGGGTGATAGTATCCCTTGGGTGAGGAAATGTTTTACTTGCCCTCATGGGGATGGAATAGAGATGCATTCTTCACCATCACAGCTGACAGACTTATTACAGAGTGGAAACCGATTTGTTTCTCAAAATATCTACATGGTTTGATCAAGGCAGGCTGTTTCTAAAGACTCAGTCTAATATTTCGAGGAAATAGCTCTAGTTTTAACACAACTGTTTTCCCAACTTCTTTCCATGCCATCATGCCTCTTTGGACAAAGTTGTACTTATCTGAATGTAGAAAAGGAAGGCCTATAATTCAGTCATTGTTAAATTAGATATCATCCTCTATTCAACATTGAGATTTCTTTGTACAGTTAATTTCCTCCTTCAAGCATCCAATTACAATGGAATAGCAACAAGGTTGCTTCCTTTTTCCTGGCATGTAGCCATCCGACTTTGAAGGGTGGTTATGTAGGCTATCCTAAATACATTGTGCATGCTTATAATCGTTGCTGCAGTCTGTTACAATGCGCAATTTAGGTACAAAATTGAAAGGTGGCAAGGCATTGTATAGTTGACAAGGACGTAATCTGAATTAACAGACAGGACAATTAGTTTCACTGCATCCCCTCACTGCAAATTTCTTAGTACAAAAGTATGCTTATTGTGGAATTGCTATCTTGCATTACTTCATAACAGGTTGTTTTTAGTTTGCCTTTTTTGATGCGGTCACACTGTCATTTCCATACCAGTTATATCCTTTTGTTAACAAAAGATTTATGCATTTAGGGATTTTCAATGAAAAAGTGTTTTGGACTTAGGAAGGTTGTTGAAAATGTTTGACTAGAAGTTGCATTATTAATGCGTTTTACTGATCTAATAGTTGAAGTGTATGGCTGTAGACCATTTTTGCGATTGGAAATTATGCCTGGCTAACAGAATATAAGGGGAAGTAATTACTGAGGAGTAACCTTAGGGGGAACATTAGGAGGGAGAAGATCAACAAAATGTGATGCTGCAGAAAAGACTATTTTAGTTTCTATAAGACGGCAGTGTAGGAATTGACGTTAATCTAGTGTTTGACTAGTGTTTTAGATAATTGGAGAAAATGAACAAAGATGTGTTAATCAGCCAAAAAGAAGTGAGAAGATGAACCAAGCAAAGCTATCAAGAAAAGCAAGAGGGATGAAGATAATGACTATCTACTGAAACTTGATGTAGAACAGTAGAGCTCCATCAAACCCAAACAATAAGTAAATGTAAGATAGGAAAATGCTGATGCTAAAGCACTGATTGAACAAGGAAGGAAAGGAAGTTCAAATTAATTGTGTGGTGTGTCTTTTCCAAAGGTGTTAAGATTTTATGAAATAGGATACCAATGATAAACGACTCTACTTGAAAGTCACCTCTGCTTCAAATGCTTCAAACACTGCTTGAGCATCAATCAATCAATCAATCAATTCACTTTATTTGGTTTAATATAAACCTAGATCATAAAAGTACAATACAACGTTAGACTTCAGTCTCATAAAGTGTCAGGGCATAATACAGAGATATTGACCACGTTACAGAGGCCACGAGGAGAAACATCCTGCATAAAAATAAAGAATTGAACAAAAATATTAAAAAGGTCAGTGAATGATGCAAAGTTAATAACATTAGTGCTTAAACCTCACTCAAGGGTCGCCAAACACTCCAGTTACCTTGGTGTAATATAGCAATATGGCTATCATTCTTTACTTATTAGATTGCTTCTACAAGAGCATTTCATAATAATGTGCCTGGTGGAATTATAAAGTGTAATCTATATTGTCTATTGTGTTATAAATGCACTATAGTAAAAGATTAGAAAAACATGCAGCCCATTAAAAAGCTTAAAATTGCTATCAGCATGACCGACTCAAAAATCAATTCGACCTAGTCATTATTGACACCCATAAATAAGGCGCTAAGTAGTAGGACACAATGTAATTAGACCACATTTGTAAGAAATAAAGTGCAGTGCAGCAATGCATAAATTTGTGCTTCCACATGAAGGAAAGGATCAATCTGTTGTGATACACCACATCAAATTTGCAAAAAAAGATAATATGCAGGTTTGTTGGAGGAGATACTCCATTGCACGGACATGCCGACACAGCTTGTGGAGAGAAAATTCCCATGGGTTGGCCTAGCATACTTGGTATAAGGTTTAAACTAAATATTACTAATACATAGCAATGTCGAGGATTAGAGACAAATGACCGGTATGAATTTACATCATGGGGGATGGAGGGTGCCTTAAGATATTACCACCATGGATTTGATAAGATTATTTTTGTATCTATCACTGTCCATTTTAGTGAACAACAAACTTTTAATTAGGTCTTTTGGGGTTGTGAAGCAATTAGCTGGGTTTGTAAACGGAGACTGCAAACCCAAGGAAGTCAGTGTGTTTTTAACATATTGGATCCAGGTAACCTTATGTACGTGGATAAGGTTTCGGCATTTCCTATTTTTTTTTGTGTTAAATTAGCAGTTTCCCTTCTCAATAGTGAATTCCATTATAAAATCGGTGCAAGGCGAACCACATCTGATATATAAGGGACGTCCAGCTCAGAGTGGGTGTTAAAGTTAGAACAACCTCTGGGGAGGGCTAAAAGTTTTTTCCATTAAGGTATCTTGGATGCTTTATAGGGCATCTAAATTTGCCAAACTGCACACACGTGACTCATATGTGGCTATATAGATGGCTTTTGCTGTATAGATCTTTTTGATTGCCTCCGACGACTTAGACCTTAGTTTTTTAATCAAAGAAAATGCCATAATACTTTTTTACCAGCAGGAGACATCTGTTAGCTACCATATTTGAGCACATGGTCATTCTGTCCAACGAGACCCCCAAATAGGAGAAGGTTTCTGTCACTTGTAGAGTATTTATATAGCGCACTTCTACCCGGATGCCTCGTAGCGCTGTATTCATACCGCTGTGGAACCCATCCTGGCTTTCCTGTGAAATGTCCACTCCTGGGCACCCCCAAGGTGAAGCCAGGCATCCACAGCGCTGCTGGGGCCGTTATGTAGAGTATTTCTGATAGGGGTGGGTAACCCAATAAACCCTTGCGGGCTTGGGCAGTCAAAGTATTTAAAGGAAAAATTTGCCGGCAAGGGATTTGTTTGGTGCTTTGAGTTTCACAGTATCATGAAATCTATATTAATTAGATCAATGAGCTGAATAAAACAGCAACTGTGCGATGTTTTGTCAATTTTTAGAGAGATCAATAGAAACTACCACACTAGCTCTATGAACAATATAAGGACTTAAACTAATTAGTGATCACTTTTGTAATTATATACAATACAAGGTGTGTTAAATGAAAGAACAAAAGTAAAAAAGTAAAGCAACACGGGTAGGTTTGTTCTTGAAAAAGGTTTTAGTTTATATTTGTATAGAGATAAATTGTCAACAAATAAAGGGTACACAATTAGTAGCGATTGCATATGTATCTTAAGTAAATGGAGCTGAAAAAACAATCCATTAATACAAAAGAAAACAATCCAGTCTCTAGCAACGTAGATAAAAATGACTTCTTTTAAAGGATCATAAATAGAAAGTCAAAAACAAACAAAGGACTTGGATTGATGTGTCGACGTTTCGGTCTCAGTGGTGCAATCCAGAGACCATCATCAGGACAAGAAGATAAGGCAATGAAGATGACCCTTATAATGTATTAAAGACCCAAATATTGATGAACTCAGGTGAAAAATCAAGGTTCATAACCTTAAGGGAAATGCGATTGATACCCCTTGGTTGTATCCATAAATCCAGGTTAAGTCAGAGTTAAATCCTTGACCCGGAACAGAGGATACGTTTTCTACCTTTCCTGAACTTTCGTGGTTCCTGACATTGATGTCACGTTCTCACCTTACCATAAAGGATTTAACTCTGACTTAACCTGGATTTATGGATACAACCAAGGGGTATAAATCGCATTTCCCTTAAGGTTATGAACCTTGATTTTTCACCTGAGTTCATCAATATTTGGGTCTTTAATACATTATAAGGGTCATCTTCATTGCCTTATCTTCTTGTCCTGATGATGGTCTCTGGATTGCACCACTGAGACCGAAACGTCGACACATCAATCCAAGTCCTTTGTTTGTTTTTGACTTTCTATTTATGATCCTTTAAAAGAAGTCATTTTTATCTACGTTGCTAGAGACTGGATTGTTTTCTTTTGTATTAATGGATTGTTTTTTCAGCTCCATTTACTTAAGATACATATGCAATCGCTACTAATTGTGTACCCTTTATTTGTTGACAATTTATTTCTATACAAATATAAACTAAAACCTTTTTCAAGAACAAACCTTTCCGTGTTGCTTTACTTTTTTACTTTTGTTCTCTCATTTAACACACCTTGTATTGTATATAATTACAAAAGTGATCACTAATTAGTTTAAGTCCTTATATTGTTCATAGAGCTAGTGTGGTAGTTTCTATGGATCTCTCTAAGAATTGACAAAACATCGCACAGTTGCTGTTTTATTCAGCTCATTGATCTAATTAATATAGATTTCATGATACTGTGAAACTCAAAGCACCAAACAAATCCCTTGCCGGCAAATTTTTCCTTTAAATAGTTATGGAGATTAAGCAAGCTATTGCCCAGAGACACAGAGTGGGACCCATGATTAGTCTAGGCACCGAGGCGAGAATTATCAGGTCCGCGGAAATTGAGTCCAAGAGCTGCCAAGGCGGGAATTGAACCCTAGTCCTGGGCCAGACCTCTGCATCAGGGTCTGCCGCTCTAACAATTAAGCCAAGCTTCTCCACCTTCTCTACGCTTTTCCACTTACATTTTGCGTCCCGCTATGTGAAAGAATGGCCCTTTCTCTATGCCATTTCCCTGTTACCAAGATAAAAGTTTGTGATTCATTGACTTGGAGATGTAGCATTGCCATAAATATGACTTTCTCCTCTGAGTTTCTGCAGTGCCACACCCGTCTGGGCTATTATCACTTCAGCATCTGCATAGGGTAGAATAGGGATACGAACATGATTCACCATGGGGACATCTGATGTAGTGTCTGAGGCCTGCTTCCACACAATTTGTGTAAATAGAAAATAGGCATGCACCCCTTCCAGACTCACTTATTTATGGGAAACTGCCTTGTCATTCGGCCTGGCTTCCATACTGAATGCATGCTGAAGCTTGAGTACAGCTGACGTATAAATAGGATTATTGGCTCATCTATGCCCATCTCCTTCCTAAGTCTACAAAGATGGGAATAATAAACAGTCAAAGGCTGCTGATGTGTCCATGAGTGCCATATAGATCTAACCCTTTATGGCTGCGGTATATTTGGCTATGATCAGACTCCGGTTTAGACATTGGTCCAATGTCCCTTTCCCATTCTTAAATCCATAATGTACTGGATTTTCAGTGTGGCCCACTCTTCTAATCGGTCCATTAGTTTGACTGAGCCATCCAGTAAAGAAATGGGTCTGTAATTTTTGGGCAAGTATTTATCCACTTTTTGGTGAAAGGGGATAATATTTTTCTTTTCCCAAGATTCTGGTGACCCCACCACCGCAATAGCGTTAAACAAAGGTACCCCAAGGTCAGCGTTTTAAAAAAAGAAGTCTCTAGGGGCTCTGTCCGGGCCAGGGTCCTTAGCAGTGCTGCACTAGAGCAATCCGTATCTAGCCTCTGCCAAGGTAAATGTTGAGGGGAGGCGAGGGGGTCACTATGTCATCATGGGGGGTAAGCTAATTCTTACTTCGCCCAGAATTATCACAAAAGCTAACACTGCTCTGATGGGATCTATATATGGGTCAAGGCAGGCCATTATCTCCTTCTGGCTTTTGGCTACAATCCGAGGAATCAATCCCTCCTTGTTGATCTTGTCCCATTTGAGGACTATACTGTGCTTTCTCGCTATATGGGGTGTGGGAACTCTCCTCGACGGAGGATGGTGTTTTTCTTTCCATTTTAGATGGGAGGCTATTGCTGCAAGATCACTAAAAGCTGAGATGTGGATTTTAGTATTACTAAAAAGGGCTTTTTTGCGGGGGCCGGTACAACCAGATAGTTAATGGTAGAACCCTGAGAACTGGTGCTGATTGATTGTTTTTTCCAGGAGGCCAGAGATCGAATCAGCTGGGTTAATAATTTCCAAGTTCCTTATAGTAAGGAGTTTGTTTAACTAGTTACCATAGGCATTGTGTGAGATGTGTGGAGTTACCTCCCCTTCTCATCAATTAGATCACAGATTGGCTTTACCATTCTACCCCAAGTGCGAGTGAAAATCTCCCATCCATAAAATGTTTAGTGTTATGGTGGGCTATGAGGGTTACTCCGATCGCCTTCTCAAGTGAGTCCGCCACCCATGATATCTCATCCTTGAAGTAATTACTATAATCGTCGCTTCCTCTGAAGCCTTCACCCACCAGAAAATTATAATATGGTGACTCGTTATAAAAAACAAAAACATTTAGACATAAGGTGTTTCTGATCAGGGTTGGAAAGCCCCTCTTTCACTCTACTTGCTCTCGAAGGGGGTCGCTGGAGTATAGAAAGAGCAGAATCTGTCTATATGGCATGGCCCAATTTCTCAGGTTTTCTATAGACCTATTAGGTTGAAGCAAGTTGTATACTTAACCAATTCAGGATCTTCCAATTTCGACCTTAGCCCTGCTATATTCCAGGTTATTTTTTTTTTGAGTTGTTACCGATGTCCTTCATGGAAGGGTTCTTCTGAGGATTAGCTGGAGAGCATGTAAAGGCTTGTTGGGCCACGTTAACACCCCTGTCAATCGCAGGCTTGAAGGCCTTCCTAGACAGCAAAGTGATTTCTTGTGCGTATTGGGACGGTACATTGATTCTTGTGTGGATGAAAACAAAAGGGGTTGGAGAAAATACTTCTGTGTCCCTGTTCCATTGTATTTTGGCCTCAGGGTTTGTAGAAAAAGCATAGCGGAAGTGAATAAATCTGTGTATCAGGAGAAGGTTGGTTAGGTAGTATACACAACAAGTGCCTCACCAAAAATGGCGATTGAAGGTAACTATTATACAGTCCCCTCTAAATGTTTGGAGTTGCCCATACATGCAATTCTCCTAGCCCAAATGATATGCTTGGAAAGGTCGCGTTCCACCTTGTACATGTTTTAACATCCAGTGTAAGGCTTTGAACACCAATGTTGTATTGACTCTGTATATGTGTGGTTCAACTCAAGGGTGTTTGCCAGGATGAAAACGTAAGGGCAGACTGCTGGAGGTAGATCTAATGTTGTATAGGTCTTCTGCCATTTACCACCCTCCCGTCTTTCCAGTGATTGCGGCCGCACCTCCAATCATGGCTTTCAATGTGTCTTGTGTGGGGGCCTTCTGCCTTCGTACCACTGGGGGGGTACTTGTGCAGCAAGATTGCTTCTATGTAGAGAAGAGGGAATTTGGGTGGCATGGGGCATTGGCGGAGTGTTATTGTTGGTATGGGTCTTACGGAGTTCCTTGATATTGGATGAAGATAAGGGTTATTTAATCCATCCCCCCTCAAAGTCCCAGTGGCTGGCCTGTCTCTGATGGTGTAGTTCAGGTGGCTGAGTCATGCCCACTAGCTGAGAGGAGGGGATGGCATTGATATTTGGCAGTTACTGTGTATTCTCTCCCCCTTGGATTCACGCACTTAGCATGATGAGTGCGGCTGTTATCTTCAATCTTTCTTGGTCTGTCAGGAACCGGTTGTAGCAATAAGGAGAGAGCCAGCTTTATTTTTGTGCAGCGGGCCTCATTCACGGTCAAAATATCTGGCTTTGTTCCCATCCTTGTGTGTGTATCTGCTCTTGTCTTCATAGTTGTGGCCTTGTTACCTATCCCTCCCCTCTTTACTTCATAGGTGGTCAATAAGGGAGCCAATACCCCCTCCACTAGAAACTAGAGGGTTATTAGATTGACTTGTTACTTTGGGGGACTGGGTTAAGTGATAAGTAACACCTCCAGGACCCCTGGGTGTCAGCTGATAGCATGGTCCGGTTTGCCCGTGAGGAGTTATTTGCTCTCCGTTGTCAAACGGCGTGTGCGCCACACTCATTGCACCCTGGCTCACTTGACCTGCGGTGTAATTACTGCAGTTTTTAAGCTATGGAGGCAGGCCCATTTCCACCGGCCCCCGCTGACAAAATTAACAATATTGCGAGCTTACAGATATTAAGCCTTAACTGTAGGTCCCTTGTCAAACATCATGAGGATATTTATGAGCTTCTTACGGACTACTCCCCGGACCTGCTAGTCCTAACAGAGACATGGCTGACGAATGACACACTGGCCATCACTGCTTTAGCCCTCCCTTCTAACTATCTCATTCTAACTCAGAATAGATTTAAGGGCAGGGGAGGGGGATTGGCAGTGATATTTAAAGGCATCTACTCTTGCACTCTCTCCCCTACAGAGATAGCCAACTGTGAGAGCGCACTTTTTAAGTTGAAGGTCTCAGATACCTTCTCTTTTACGGGCATGCTGATTTATCGGCCTCCCGGGCTAGCGAGTACATTCCGGGAATCATTGGTTTCTAATGTCTCTGCCTTTATTTTACAGTCAGCTAACTTCAGTGTTCTGGGGGACCTTAATTTACATCTGGAGTCTAGTCTCTCCCCAGCAATACTGAAGTTTCTAGGGGATATGGAAGCCTGCCAATTACGTCAGCTGGTGGTGGGGCCCTCCCATCTAGCAGGCCATTTATTGGACCCGGTGTTTTCGAACATTCAGGAAATTTCAGTTTCCACTCCTAGTCCTCTTAGCTGGACGGACCATTTTTTGGTACAGATCGCTGTTAGGATTCCAGCTGGCCCTGGGGGAAAGCCTCCTCCTCCTTTTTTGAGACGTGCATGGCACAAACTTGATGGGGCACTATTTGAGGCTAGATTAACTAAGTCCCGACCTGCCTGGCCTACTAATCTGGATGAGGCGGATCTAGCCTATAGAGAATGGATCAATGAGTCTCTGGATCATTTCATACCCAGGAAAATGTCAAGACCTAAACGTAAGCAGTCCCAGTTATGGTACTGTGAGGCGCTTGTACTAAAAAAAAAAGGAGTGTAAGGTACTTGAACGTATCTGGAGAAGATCGTATGACTTGGTAGCCAAATCCAATTTTAGAATTGCCACAAAAGCCTACCATAAGCTGATAAAAAAGACCAAGGCCAGTTATTATACTGATCTGATCAATGCCAGCACAAATCGCACAAAAACTATCTTTGCGTTAGTGAAGGAGCTTACTACATCTCCCGTGGGGACTAATAGCACCATAGTATCTGACTCACAATGCGAAGAGCTGGCTCACTTCTTCATTAAAAAAGTACAAGGGATTTATAATGCATTTAACTCTGGAGAACCATCTATGACTTACAGACCTACTACGGACTCATTGAGCCTTCCCTATTCCCTCCTAACTCTCCCACCCATCTCTCAGACAGACATGGAACCCCTAACTTTAAGAATCAAGTCGGGGTCCCCGGAAGATCCTGTCAAACCCGAGATGTTTAGACTGTTTCCGGAATCTATCTTGATAGAAGGGCAAAAACTGATTAATAAATCTTTGCAATCAGCTACCATCCCGAAATCGTGGAAACATGCCAAAGTGGTCCCCTTGTTAAAAAAACCCACCCTGGACCCCTCCAAGCCAGAAAGTTTCTGGCCTATCTCGTTGCTTCCTTACTTGGCCAAAGTAATGGAGGCACATGTCAATTCTATTCTGACGGGTTTTCTGGAGACTAATGGGATCTTGGAGGAGTCTCAGAATGGATTCCGTGCCAAACATAGCACGGAGGCAGCCTTACTGGCCGTCACAGAACATCTAAGGGTGGCACAAGACAGGGGTGACACCTCAGCTGTGGTGCTGCTAGATTTGAGTGCGGCGTTCGACACCGTCTCCCATGGGATCCTAGTTAGGAGGCTATGGGAGATAGGTGTCAGAGATGATGCTCTGGACTGGTTCGTGTCATTTCTATCTGACCGTTCCTTCCAGGTTCATGCTCCCCCGTACTCATCTGGCAGTTTTCCATTGGGCTGTGGTGTTCCTCAGGGCTCTGCCCTCAGCCCCACGCTGTTTAATGTGTATGTCCGCCCCCTGGCCACATTGGCCAGGGAACGTAACATCGAACTAATATCTTATGCGGACGATACACAGCTGATCTTCACCTTCTCTAATAACATCGTTGGTGATCAAGCCAAATTCCAAGAGGATATCATGGCCATTTCCAGCTGGCTTACGGAGAACTGTCTTCAGTTAAACTCATCTAAGACTGAAGTCCTCCTGGTCGGCCCGGACACCCAAAAGTGGGACGAGCGGTGGTGGCCCCCCCACATTGGGCTCACCGCCTATGCCCAAGAAGGAAGTTAAGAATCTGGGTGTGATCTTAGATGATGCTCTCACCCTGGATTCCCATGCGAAGAGGATAGCTGGTACTTGCTATGGCCGCCTGCGCTCTCTGAAACCTATTCTTGGCTTCTTTGAACCTTCCACCCGTCAGACAATTGTCCAGGCTATGGTCCTATCCCATCTGGACTATTGCAATGTATTAATGCTTGGGTCCAATCTGACAGTCATCAATAGACTACAGAAAGCTCAGAACGCGGCAGCTCGTACCCTGTTCGGCTTACCAAGACGTTGCCATACCTCTCAGGTTTTGCGCAGGCTCCATTGGTTGCCCGTAAAACAACACATTCAATTTAAAACCTTGTGTGTTATGCATAGAATGTTACATTGTCTAGGTCCTAAAATCTTGCAAGGAATTTGTTCCTTCTATGTTCCACAGCGTGCACTCCGGTCTGCGGACCTTTTCCTTGCTTGTACCATCAAGATTCGGAGGTGTAGAGTTGGTGGCCGCTCTTTTAGGTTTCGGGCCCCTAAACTCTGGAACTCTATTCCTTTAGGTGTACGCTCCATCACAAATCACCTACATTTTCGAAAACAAGTAAAAACTTGGCTGTTTTCTTCTATTTAGGGTTCCGCGGTGAATAGATATCCTGCCGCATCCCTCCGGCTGTTATGTGATTGGACCTGTCTGCAAGCGCTGGGACGCCTCGTTGCTGGGGTAGCCATGCGCTATATAAGAGTTACGTAACATAACATAACATAACATAACATAACCTCCTGGCCAGAGACCTGCCCTCCACCTCTACCTCTGCAGCTCGGCTGCTGCACCGCTGTCGCTCCTTGGATCGTGCCGGTGCAGGTAGGGGTTTGAGCCTCCGTGTCATGCCTGCTTTGTTCTGCCAGTATTATTTGCTTTTCCTTTATTCGTTATTTCTATTAGTGCCTGTATTATCTTGTCTGGTGCCCGTTTTTCGTCTCCTCTGTACCCTATTGCCCTCATTGTTGAGCTTTGTACTGTTGTCTACAACCCCCTCCCGCCCGTTCTTGCTCCCTTCCCGCGAATGCTACCCCCGTGGCCCCTCCCAGCTGCTCCTCCCTACCCTTTCCCTATTAACGGCAGCCGCTGCTCGGCCATGCCACTAGCGCCAATGGCAAACCAGTCGGTGCCTGTCTGCGATCCGAAACCGACCAGCACCAGAACCGCTGGATTTTCCATCACACACCACTATGACACCGCCACCCCAACAGGCAATGCCCTCGGAAGGCCGCCTGGTTCACCACCAACCTTCAAGAAGCTAGACATGCATGCAGACGGCTCAAAGAATGATGGAGAAACAGCAAAACAACCGAAGACAAGTCCACCTATACATGCCATGACTGAATACCCCCAACTCATAAAAACCACCAAGAGGACCTTCATCCGGGTCAAAATCCGGACCAACGCCAGCAACTCTAAGGAATTCTTCAACATCATCCAGCAGTTCACCAAAGCCCCCAGTGAAGGCACGGACATCACACTGTCCCTAAACCTCTGCAACAAACTCTGCTCCTTTTTTCCACCTAAAGATCAAGGTCTAATACAACAACTTCAGCACACAGAATTCAGAAAGCACCCTCCCCTCCAGCAACAACAGCCAGCCCACCATCACCATCTGGACATCAGTCACCACCAAAGACACTACTGTGACCATGACAAGCACCCAGTCAGGAGCCCCAACTGACCCCTGCCCACCTCACATCTTCCACATGGTCGCCGCCACCATCACACCCGAAGTACTCCACACCATCAACACCTCTCTGGAATCCGGCATATTGCCCGACAACTGGAAGCGGGCTGAGGTCAAGCCCCTCCTCAAACCCTCAGCTGACCCGACAGACCTGAAAAACTACTGGCCCATCTCTCTCCTTCCCTTCAACGGCAAAGTCACGGAATGAATTGTCAACGCACAACTGACCACCTTCTTCGAACAGAACACTGTACTAGACTCCTCCCTAGCTGGATTCTGCAACAACCACAGCACCGAGACCGCCCTCCTCGCCGCTACAGACGACATCTGCATGATACTAGACCAAGGACACAACGCAGCCCTCATCCTGCTAGACCTCTCCCCTGCCTTCGAGACTGTCTCCCACCCCACTCTCACCACAAGATTCCACAATGCCAGCATACAAGGTCTCGCCCTCAACTGGATCCGCTCCTTCCTCACTGTCAGAACCTCTGCAAGACCTTCAAGTTGATGCCACCCGAAGCCAGAAAAACAGTCACCCACACACTCATCACCAGCAAACTGGACTACAGAAACGCCCTCTATGCGGGAATCAACAAATCCCTGCTACAGAAACTCCAGGACACCGCAGCCAGACTCCTCCTCAGCACCCCATGACAGGAACACATGATCCAACTGCTGCGAGACCTACATTGGATCCCCGTTGAGAAGTGATTAACCTTCAAGCTACTCGTCCACTCCTACAAATCCCTCCATGACATCGGACTCAAATACCTCAACAAACCAATATCTTTCCACCCACCCAAAAGACACCTCCACTCCGCCGACCTTGCCCTAACAACCACCCCGCGCATCTGCAGATCCAGAGCCGGGGGAAGAGCCTTCTCCAGCATCAAAGCCAAAACCTGGAACAAACTACCAGTCAACAGAAGCTCCCCCACCCTACACACTTTCAGAAAGAGCCTCAAGACCTGGCTCTTCGGCTGACCCGGAAATGCTCCCCGTCCCCCCCTCACCCCCCTGCAGCGCCTTGAGACCCTCATGGGTGAGTAGTATGCTCTAAGCCCCCTGATTGATTGATCTAGACATTCGAGCAATGTTCACGGGCACCGTCGTTTGGGGGGAGGATCTCACCTCTCCTATGGCGAGCCGACGTTCTGTGAGTTCGATCTCTGACAGGGCGTCCACAGCTCTTGTGAGGAAAGAGTCCACGGTATTTATTGTTCTCACTCCCTTCTTCACTGGTTTTTGCCTTCCTTTTGCTCATTGACTTTCAATGGCGCGAGAGATGGGTCTAGTGTGACAAAGTAGCGGGGACTGATGGGGGGGCACCGCATCATGTGGGCTCCAAAGGGTGTTTACCTCCGTGGTTCAGAGTCACCCTTTTATGCATGTGTGTCATTGTAAGGAATGTTGGGGATTGTAATTTACCCCAACTGTGGCAGTAAAGTAATCCAGTTATGGATGGCTTCTCCCCCTCTGCTGCTGAAGGGCAATGCGGGCACAGCTGTTGCGGATCAGCATCATGATTTTATTCACATGTCTTGTCATGAGGGATGTTGGGGATTGTACTTGTTCCCAGCGGTGGCACTAGAGTAATCCAGTTATGCGCAGCTTCTCCCCCTCTGCTGCTGTCAGGCAATGGCCATTCAGTCCTTTATGTCCAAATTCTACTTGCAACAACCCAACCAAGGGAATTCCTGTTTATTTGCCAAGAACAGCAAACAAGATCTAGTATAAGCCTGGATCAATGATCTGAAATATGTCCAAATTTGTATGCCAAGTCACTTTGATTCACCCTGTTCGCTAACCTCACCCTCAAGGAACACATTGCCTAAACAACAAGGACAGCCTGGTATCCGCTCTCTCTTCTAAAGTAAGTCAAACTGTAACCTCAAGAAAGCAACTTCAGAACTGGAGTTCAGGCCCTCTTACTCTTGCATCTGGATGGTGGTAATGTCATCCTCCACTGCCTTCTAGACTCTACATTGGCACCTTTGAGGCCCTCCTCCAAGCTGCAGAACATCTCCAGCAAGGCATGAAAAAATATGATCACATCCTGATGGAATCCATTGCACCCACTTTCTAGCCTGAACCATATACAAAACCGGCTGCATCACTTTAAAGACATCATAAACTGTATACCACTTGTCTTGCAGACGCTCACCATCTATGGCGGTTCCTGGCACACCCTCAGCCAGGACACCATCGGACTACATACTAAGAAGATTAAGAAAGCAAAAACAATGCAGTCTGCCTTTTCCACCTGTGCAGGATATTAAAGAAAATGCTCGTCCCGCCCACCCCACCCACAGAGAAGACTCAATTTGTATATATACATTTTAATACTTTATTTTTTCAAATTTATTTTTTCAAATTTATTTAGTACAATTTGCATTGCATCAATTAAATCATATCGATTACATATCTTAACAGAATATTGTACAATGTTTCCCAAAATTGACAAATTATATACTATTGAATATATAATATTGATGCAGGGCTCCCTTTATTTTTTTATATATTTTTTTTTCTACCTGAGCGTCCAGGATTTGGAACAACATCCCCTTATCCATCAGGACAACCCCAACACTACTTTAAATTAGGAAAGAGTTAAGGAATCGGTTTTTAAAGAGCACTTGTCACTACCTCATAATGAACGAAATGCCAACAACACATTTCTTCCCATTTTATGCTGGTCTTTGACCATATACAGTTCTCAGCTGCCTTTTGGCAAGGTTTGCACCATAGAAATAACATAAATGAATCGCTACCTGCATATCCGTATCCAGCAAAAACCTTAATTCATGAATTCCTAGATAAGGCACATCAAGTGCCTATCTAGGAAACAAAAAAGCGCAATTTTGATGATGGTTTTGTAAATGGATCTTATGTGCCTAGCAAGAAAACCTCTCAGTGACTGGGCACTCCCCTACCATTGTTAGATAGCTTTCTTACTTCCCCACTTTAGACTGCTTCTCACAGGAACACTAACACCCCATTGATAAGTAAGCCCAAAGCTGCTCAGACCCATGGTTTAACTAGAACAGAAAGACACTCCATGTATAAATCTACAGCTTGCCCCTCCCATCCACTGTATACAGCACTCTGTTCCTTATGAGGTTCACGTTAAGTGCATACATAAAGGTGTGACACCTTACCCTTCAAGAATGTATTATTATACTATGTAGGTCGTTGCCCGTATTCGTGGTGGAAGATGGTGAAAATGCATTTATAACATTTAGACTACTTAATGAGAACTCAAATTAGCAGCTAAAAGTACATTAGCCAGACTAGTAATGAAGGACCTCTACTAAGACTAATAAAATAATTGTTACATATAAACCTTGGTATTGCATAAGTGTGTGGCTTATTGAATTGAGTTCTGTAAGAATCGTTAGCTTTATTTATACTTTCTTGCAAAAACTTGATAGACTGGAAAATCTTAACTATTTTTATGACTACTGATTCATATTGTAAAGTACACTTTAGATTGTGTGACTATTAAAGTAAATCACTTAAAATAAGTTAAACTTTGTTGTAATAGACATATCTTATTTACAGGATCGGAAACTTACAAAGATGGAAAGGCAAAGGTTTAAAGAAGAAGCAGGAATGCTGAAAGGTCTACAGCATCCAAATATTGTTCGTTTTTATGATTTCTGGGAGTCCTGTGTGAAAGGGAAGAAAGTCATAGTACTGGTGACGGAGCTAATGACGTCAGGGACGCTGAAAACGTAAGTGTTTAAGAAAAAAAAGATAAACGAATAATGGTGCCAAATCATAAAATATCCAATTGCTCCTCAGTTGTGGCTCGAAAAAAGCATCTGGGGTTCAAGATTTTTTTTTAGATCTCCATTGAAAAAGCCAACCAGCAGAGATGGAAATCACCTACAATGGTTACATGTATCTGGGAGATGTACTCTAAATGTTCTTAATTAGTGACGCACATGTAAACTGCGTTCTTTCCTGAAGACTTAAGTGATGTTCTTTGGTAGTGCAACATCTAAATCCATTTAAACTTAATTAAAGCTCTAATTCCTTCTGCTTCTTGTTTAACTTTATAAAATGGAAAATTAAAGTTTCTATAGAAGGCTGAATTAAACCCCGTTCGTCTTAAGTAATACAGAATAAAGGGCACGTTTCTTCTAGCATCCTCTAATTATAATTTTTTTTTCCAGGTACTTGAAGAGATTTAAAGTGATGAAACCCAAAGTTCTTCGCAGCTGGTGCCGACAAATCCTGAAAGGGCTGCATTTTTTACACACAAGAACTCCTCCGATTATTCACAGAGACTTGAAATGTGATAATATCTTCATTACTGGGCCAACTGGATCTGTGAAAATTGGAGATTTGGGCTTAGCAACTCTAAAAAGAGCATCGTTTGCCAAGAGCGTAATAGGTAACTGGCAAGCTTTTCCCTTCCTTATACATTTTATGTAAATTCTTAGTTCCCTGTGTTTGCGACTTACGTTTTGTACAGCATTACAGAAACTGGGGAAGTAACTTTACTAGGAGTGGTCTTAAGAATTCGACTCAATGGAATTCCGCAGAGTTAAGTAAAAACTACACAAGAGTTTGTGGCGTTTCTCCAACGGGCAGGAATGGCCATGTTGCGCTGCTCGCGCTGTGATTTAGGCCAAGGATGCGCATTCTTGTCCTGACAAATCAGCACAATGAGCTCAAGGAGGTTCACCGGAGGGTGCAGCTACTTGAGCTGATTTTGCTGCCGCTCAAGTAGATTTCTACTCGACTGGCAGCCTTCTGACCTCGAACTGTCACGACAACCCTCATTGGAGAAATCTCACCAGGTGCCCTGATAGCGACCAGAAATTTACAATACAGGATGCAAAATCTCGGTTGTAAGCTTACCGTTCTGGTACTGCGCGCAAGAAAAAAAATCTGTTCCGTGCAGATGCCCGTATTTGGCAGGAACTCCATGTTACAAGAGTAATGCTGAGACTCCAAAATTGTGTTAATTCCGGGGACGGAATGGAATATTTCACTAAGCATGGGCGAATTTTGCGAATTGGCAATTCGCGAATTTGCGAATGGCAACCCGCAAAATTCGCGAATTTGCGGATTTTTTTATTTTTGCGTGTTCGCTGGTGTTCGCGAGGCGCTTTGCAATTACGCGGGGGGGGTTTGCCTGCTTAATCACTGTCACCCTCTAGTTTTTTTATGCCCATCTGCCCTCTGTACCACTCGTTTCTGTGCCCTTCTGCCCTCGGCCCCACTTTTGTGCCCTTCTGCCCTCAGCCCCACTTAGAATGGCACCGGCAAGTTGCCAGTGCCATTCTAAAATAGCTAGAAATAGCTTCAACAGGAAGCACTAATAGATAAAGTAAAGCAGGTGCTCCAGTTGAAGCTCAAATTAAGTTACACAATCATTAATCACCCCAAATTTGGGGTGATTTATGATTGTGTAACTGAATTTGAGCAGCACCTGCTTTACTTAATCTATTAGAGCTTCCTGTTGAAGCTGACTTTTGTAACTATTTTAGAATGGCTCTGGCAGCCCGCCGGCGCCATTCTAAAAGAGTTACAAAAGTCAGCTTTAACTTTTGACCCAATCCGTTCCGTTCGCGGATTTTGCGGGAAATTAGCGAATCTCACGGATTGCGAATTTACCAAAAATCCGCGAGCGGAACGGATTTTCCGCCCATGCTTATTTCACCCACCTCTGGTTTTCACACCTTTCAAACACTCTGCAAGAATTTGGAATATGAACACCTTTGAAACACTCTACAAGAATTTGGAATATGAACTCGAGAATGAAAACCCCTTTTAAAGCATAAGCGTGGCACTGGACTTTTGCTTCAACGCTCCAGTGTCTTTCGGTTTTATTTAAGTACATTTATTGTTGATTGATTACAATCTTACAATGTAAAATCCTAAAAACAATCCTATTATACAATCGATACGATAAAAATAATTAATCAATCATTTTATACAATTGAGTAAAAAGATTCCAGGGTTGCTGTTTAAAAACGTTCTAAACAAAATTAGTAGAATTCAAGCAGCTATCAAGACATCGATGGCTGACAAAGTTATTGATGTATATTAAGTAGCACCTCCTATGATTAGGTTACTTAAACCAGTGGCAACACACAAATGTTCCCTAAAAACAGTAGATAAGTAATTCTATGCTATGTGTAAAAGAAAAATTCAGTCACTGGCCGTAAATTCAAACCAAGATAGCATTGTGAGAGTCCAATTTTCTTGCTGCAAGCTTCAATAACTTTGCAAAAATGCAGTTCAATGATGTATCTGGTGTTTTAAAGCAGGCAATCACAACTTGTCTGCACATACGAATTCCCCGCTGGTTAAAAGGTATCCTTAAGAGCCCTCTTCTTTCTTCCAGTAAAGCAGGCCGAAGACCGATTAAGTGAGTGATGTCTTCCTCTCCAATTAAGCACAGTCTGCAACATGTGTCTTTTGTTAGCTGCAGCCAAGGCATCGCATGGGCAAGCCCTGGGAGAAGGCCAAATTGCGCTCTAATGAAACCATTTTTTAGCTGTGTTGACCATCTAGTCACTAAATAGGGTTATGATTTAAGTATTTTATATTCGTTCAGTGTCATCCAGGCATGTGATCGAAGTGCAAGGAACTCTGTCTTTTAACATCGAAAGTATTGTTCATTATTTTGTGGATTACTTTTTTAAAGGACTCTCGGGTGAAGAGATTTCCCCTAAACTGCAAGCTGGTAACTCATCAAACGCTGAGTCTAGATACTTCTAAGATGGACAGTTTGCATATGTCTGAACATCTTGCCTTAGGACTTGCAATAGATGATTTTAATTTTTAATTTTCTTTTCCAAATTTAATGTAAGCTCCTTTCCTTGCGATAGTTTGATTTAATAGTCCAAATTCGAGCCTTGTCTGTGCCAGGAAGGCATTGCACGGTAGATGGAAAAGAGATCTAAATGTTTGTACAAGAATTGCGCTTAGGGTTACTGCGTCTCTACCACGCAGTGCCTTGCTTCCGTAAGAGAAGCTTGGTCAGAATTTTGTGGTTATTGCTTTTAGCAATGGGAGATGGGATGGACTCCTAGAGACCTTTGTAGCGTGTAAAATGCTAGAAGCAGAGTGTTGCATTTCCTCTGCAGGTCCTGCTTACGCTTCTGAAAAGAACCCTCATCAAATAGTACTCCAAGGTATCTATATGCTCTTTATGTATCCTATTGCTTATTTCCACAACGTTTATTTGTCTTCTCATTCATTGTCATACCATTTATAATAAATAGTTTGGTACGTTATCAACGTTGTGGCAGGCCAATCTTTGTTTGAATTAACAAAATCACATCTTTGGCATTCAAGGGGTTCGATATGTGCTTGTATACTAACTTGGGAGGATGCACATTTAATTCATCCAGAGCTAGATCAGCCAAAAATAGTTTAAATAGGGATGATGCCAGACCTCACACTTGTTTCATTCCCTGGGAGGTTTCAATTTACCTATGCAGGAATGAACTATCCCCTATTTTCACCCTTACTTGGCTATCCGAGTATGACATCTGGATTCCCATACAAAACAAGCTGGAATACCTAGATTAGACTGCTTTTGCCAGAGGACGCGGTGCTGTATGCAGTCAAACGCTGACTTCAAATCTACAAAACAAAGGTAGATTGGTTGCTTACTTAATTTGTATTTATCTAGAATTACTGAAAGTACTAAAATATTGTTCACCGTACCGGACCCTTGAACGAACGCAGATTGGTTTGGAGGGATAATCTGCCTCTCTACTGCCCAATGTGATAATTTAGCCAGGAGGATCCCTGTGAATAGTTTTACCTCGGTATCTTGCAACGTGATTAGGCGATAATTTTCAAGTTGGAGCTAGTCTTCCCCTTTAAAAATGGTTATTTTAGAGCCTTTCCACAAATCCAGCATAGTCTCTAGCAGAAGTGAAGTCGGTTTTGCCATATACCGGGCTTGTGGGATTCCGTTTGGGCCAGGTGCCCCTCTTGTCTACTTATTTTATTAAATATGCATATTTGATCTTCTGAAATACGAAGTGTGGGTTCATCTGGGTTTATCAGCTTCATTGAAGTTTACTTTCTGTTTCTCAGGTATAAAGTAAATTAGTCTCCAGAACTTGATAAAAATGTTTTGTTAAAAAACGACCCAGACTACTTCTGTTAAAGCTGAAGTTGTGATCGCCGTTAGGGCTCCATTCAAGCTGTTAATAATTCTCCAAAAATCTCTTGAGGGTTTCTATTTACTAATAACCAGTGCTTTTTCCCAAAGGATTTTGTTTTGCTGTTAATGTGTCTTCCCAAATTAAATTTCAGTAATCCATATAGTCTTCAATTCAATTTGGAGCTCTTGGTTCTCTGCTTTGCTTCCTTGCTCAAAGCTATGGACGTGATTGAGTCTATTGTTCTTAACAACCAGCGCAACCTTCTGTAGTTTGTTGCTACTAACTCTCCTAGGAGCGAATTTGCCTTTTGATGAGATGTGTATTGAACCTTGGTCTTAATGATTTGTTGAATAAGGTTGCTTTTGTTTGTTTTATTAATCTGAAATGAGGATCTAATTGAAATCAGGGTAAGGTTACTGCTTTTAAAACAATCCATTAGTGCAAGCCTACTACTTCATAGGTCCATGCAGGGAGAGTATCTTGTTGATACCTTCCATTCAATACCCTTAGGCCAAAGTATTTGAGATCTTTTACTAGTCCCGCTCCCCTTGCATCTCTAGGCCCATTGCGCTCAGGGGTGACGGACTGGTTGGGGATAGCCCATTGGTGGTCTTGTTGTATTTCATCTTCCTCTCTGCTAAATGGCCACAGCAAATTCATATTGAAATCTCCTACGATTGTAATTTCCATGGATGTTCTATCTTGCAATAGTTCTAGTAAAATATGTATCAATTTACTGGACATCGACTTCCTTACATTTGACTCTGGATGTATGTA
Source organism: Lissotriton vulgaris (assembly GCF_964263255.1). Classification (NCBI taxonomy): domain Eukaryota; kingdom Metazoa; phylum Chordata; class Amphibia; order Caudata; family Salamandridae; genus Lissotriton; species Lissotriton vulgaris. The sequence continues at coordinate 1,132,920,673 of NC_141697.1, forward strand.
GTTATTAAATAATTGGACAACCATATCTCATTATTTTAACAGTTTAAAGTAGTCAATGAATCCTTCCAACACAAATGTCTGAGTTGCCATGTTTCTTGTAATAGAACAATATGAACATTTCTAGTGAAGGTATTCAGATATTTGCTATGGTTTTTGGCTTCACGCCATTTATTTTCCATGAACATATCTTAAGAGTTTCCTTTGAGTTAACAGGTAAGATTTTACTGAAAGTGCAGTGTTTTTGCCTGTTACGCACAACAACCAATATTTAAGTCTGCTGTTAACCAGCCTAGATTGAGTTGGGCTAAACTGTGTTCTTTAATGGGAGTACAGGGCTGGTGATGATGGAGATGTTTGCGAATGGAATGTTTGCAAATGTAATCTACTTTATCATCATCTTTGCTTTCCCTAGCTCGTCCTTAGGCTTTGCTATATTATTGGATATTGTAGTAGTAGTGCTTATACAAGGGATATTTACTATACTGTTTTTTATTTTATTTATGGCTTTACATTGTTTTTTCTGTTTTCTATTCATTGTATATGGTGGAGAAGATGGTTGAGGGTCATCAGTTATGCACGCACACAAGGTAGTGTCTCTATTGGCAGCCTGATGGGTCTTCCCCAATGACTGTAGTTTGACTATCAATCACTGACCCACTGTTCTTGCTCCTAGTGTTACCAAATCTGCTGGTTTTCTTTCATTGATTGTGCAGGTAGAATGGAGTACTTATTACGCCCAGGAACATCCTGATTTACTTTTACATCTTCAATTGGGGTGGTCAAACCATCTTGAATTGTTGCTAGTTTATTGACCAGTGGTGCACAAGTGCAATCTATGCAAGATGTTGCTGCTTGTGTTTGCTCTCAGGTTATTAGATTATTTAGATTGGCCAGTTTCTGATCGATACCAGAGACTGATTTTGCTATGACATTGAGGAGGTCCTCTTGTACATCCATTTTATTTGATTGATCAGTCAAGGCATTTAATGTCAATTGCGATGTTCTAAAGAAGATATCAGAAGATATCCCATATGTCTCCTGGTTCGCTAATTGGTGCATCTAAGGAGCTTGATTTTGAAAAGAATCAGAGTAGCATTTACTCAGGATCTTTCTTACTGATAATGGACCTGGTTGAATCTCAGTTTCTAGTTTATCTTGTGTGGGTTGGATGCTATTGATTGAATTACTGTGTAACACAGAGTACTCCAAAGGTGAAGATTATCCTTTTTTTGATCAGATTTTGTCCGTTTTCCAATGGTTAAACCTTTCTGGAGTTGGACTGCGGCAGCACCTCCTTTAACATGCCAGTTTGTATATTGGAGACTAACCGCAGTAAGCTTGTAGTGCAACTATGATTTCATTGTTGCTGGTCCAATTTTCTGCTTGCCGCATGATATAATTGGTTTGGAAAATATGATTCACTAATTTCCCAGAATTGTTATGGTGTTTAATAATTTTTACATTCACTTCAATTGGCAGTTGGGCTCCAGTTCTTAGTAACTGTCTTTGGGACGTTTGAGAGGACATTTGAGGCGGACGTAACCTAGTAGAAGGTTGTAGCAACAGTGACAATAATCCCAGGACGGTTATAGGTCCCCATTGAGAGTCTTTATTTTCTACTGACTCCAGATTTAGTTCCATTTCAGCCAAATGCATGGTGCCATTCATTTGTTTTGCAGAAATAAGTTTAGTACCGGTTGTTGGTGTGATTGGTACTGGGAGGGTACATTGCCATAACTGGGTCCTTCAGGGTGTCAAACTTGTGTGGGATTTTAGTTGACTTTAGACATTTGCACCACGGGTGAGATTACTGGGTGATTCTTACCAATAGATTTTGCTTTAGTGTTTTTTACTTTTGACAATGCTTGGAGTTTTTATTTCTCCCCATGACCTGACCGCATAATTGACTTTTTCTGTAGGGTGAGCAAGTAGTCCCTAGGTATTTCTGATATTTCGTGATATTCCAAGTGGAGTTTTAAACTTATCAATGTTCCAGATTTTTCCAAGTGGTACTTTGCGCTTATTGATCCCAATTTTATATAATCAGTGTATTTTAAAAATATTCAAGTGAGAATATTCAATATTCTTTATATTTCCAATCCAATGATTGCTGAAGAGTTTCCGGCATGTTTCCACTATAAGGCACTCAAGAAGTGGAAGCCTGTCACATCCACAAGGATAATGGTTCACACAGAGGTACTGGTCTGATAAACAAAATGCTGGTCCTTGGCCCCTGGAGATCAGAGGCTGCCGGGAGCACCAAATGGACTTTGTACAGTGCTGTATTCTCCCATGTCCCACAAGCCGGTCTTCCTGAGCTATCGACAATCACCCAGCTTGCAGAACCACAGCAGCTTCCGCACTGGAGGGCACGAGCGCAGTGGCTGTCTCAATTTCTTAAGACTGGTTGGGGCATCAGGTGGCAAGGGCAGTTCATTGGGGGGATTGGGTAAGAGGGTAGAGCTCGGATTCCTGGTACCAGACTCCCATTAGAGCCGCTCACAGCCTCTGCTGCTGGTCTTTCATCTTCTGCCACACCCACTGGTCACTACGCTAGGACATGTGATAAATGATGATTCATGTCTTCCTGATTGTTTTTCAGTTCTGTTTCTTGTCCATAGAACCGTAAGACACTAATATATGAAGTTGGGGGGGCGGGGGGGGGGGGAGAAAAATGGTGAACCCTCTACAGGAGCAAGCAGCACCGGCCTAATGCCGGCTGCTTCCGCACCTGCTCTGAGGAACCCTCCACTCTGAGCCTCAACTGCTCTTCCAGACTACTCCCCCCAATGTCTCAAACTGCCCCCAGTTACCTTTAAGCAGTCCTGAAGCCACTCTCGCCACATCGTGAGCCCTGAATTCAGTGGCCAGAGATGAGGGTGAAAATGTTATATTGCCACGTCAGTCTGGGTGGTCCATTGTCTGGGCTTGACAAGCTACAGATGTGCTCTCGGAGTGAGGCACGGAGTAGGCAGCAAGTGACAGTTGTTGAGAATACCCCCAGCTATTTCAGCCATTCCAGCCAATAAAGCCGCCACGGAGCTGGAACCTGCAATCGAGGTCCCCCGGCCCTAGACTCTGCAAGTGGCACCGAGCACTCAGGCTCTTGGAACTCCACATTAGTACTCCTCAACCGCTCACGCTACCCTTTCCGCTTGTATGACACCGGAAACAAATTTTAACCGATGAGGAAAAGCATAATTTACAACATTCTACTCTTCTTGGATGGAATCTTTTATTAGCTTTACAGACTTTTTAAGCCTTTTTATCTTGAACTATACTAGACCTTACCATCATCAGAGGTCCTTACCTGAGGCTTAGTACTTTAATTTGGGAGAGGGACTGTAACAACTCACATAGCACTCTGACTTCAGTACTGCATTACAGCCCGCTGCAATTGTAGTGCCTGTTTGTATTGTCTGAGCCAAATGTAGCCGATGTGTGTGCTTGGTAAATTTTCAGGATAAGTACTGCTTGTTCACCCCTGTTGAAAGCACTGTGGATTTCTAACAGCTATGTTGAAAAGAGATGATTTCCATTTGTAATGGAACAGAGAGATGTTCGGCCTCCTAGATCTCAAAGGTGCTTTTAATTAAGGGTTAATTTTGGTCAGTTGCCTATCAGAAAATTATGCCCTCATCCGCGGAATGTAATGTAAAAAAAAAATGTAAATTGATACTTGTATAGCGCACTACTCACCCGCAAGGGTCTCAAGGCGCTTGTACGAATACCGCTGTGGAACCCATCCTGGCTTTCCCGGTGAGGCGTCCACTCCTGTGCACCCCCAAGGTGGAGGCCAGGCATCCTTTGCGTTGTGGGGGCCGTTGTGGAGATTAAGCAAGCTACTGCCCAGAGTTGCAGAGTGGGACTCCATGATTGGAATAGGCACAGAGGCGAGAATTATCAGGTCCGTGGAATTTTGAGCCCAAGACCCGCCGAGGTGGGGAATTGTACCCTGGTCCCGGGCTAGACCTCTGCTTCAGGGTCTGCCACTCTAATCATTGAGAGTATAACACACAGGTTCACCCAAACATAGTCACTGGGACCTGGGTAATATCGATACTGAGAAAGGGGGGTCCCAGTGTAAGGTCATCAATTAACACAGTTAAATCAAGATAAAAAGACAGTAAATGTAACTACACAGTTTTATTCACAGTGTAGATGTATATTGAATATCAAATCTTGAAATCAACATTCAAAAAGGCTGGACTGTGGAGTGCCCCAAAGAGGGAGGGAAGTGATAAGGTGAGGGTGGTGTGGATAGGGAATAGTGACATTAAAAACAACCAAATGGCGTAAATGCATCCATATGTTAATTTAAATATATAAACCAACAAGAAACCATAGGTTCAATACATCACTTGATCGGAATCATACTTCACAAAGTACATAATGTAATAATTGTGGCGTGAAGCTGATAAACAGAAAACAGTCGTCGACGTTTCGACCCTCTGACAGTTGCAGGAATTAGTGACACCCTTGCTGCGGGGTCTTCATCAGGACAAGATGGGGGCAGACAACCAAATCAATTGTGGCTCTAGATCACAATAGTCATAGGAAGGGTGATGAACATCTCCTGTTTGATTCAAATCATGGTGTGCCGATCACACCATAGCGAGACGCGAGCTCACGAGACGACGGATTCATTCCGCTCCTGTGCCTGTTGCCGGTGTCCTTGACGACGATCCTACGTGGACGTGATCTGTTGAAGCCTCCCTTCGGATTCTCCTCCCTGACCTCCCTGTGTGATTCATTTCAATCCAACCGTCAACGCTAGTCCCTTATACTTGAAGGCCTAGCATTTACGGCACACCATGATTTGAATCCAACAACAGGAGATGTTAATCACCCTTCCTATGACTATTGTGATATGTGTTGTCAAAACCGTGATGTAACCATACCGCATTGTAATGGTTTCGTGGTAAGATGTCTCCCCTTTAAAGGGTTGAAGCCCCCCTAGCAGTTTAGGGACCCCCTACAGTGCAGGGGCTACAGTGGCCTGCATTACGCCCCTGACTTATTGACAAACTGCACATCTGAAGTCATTGAGTCAGAGCGTTTTTGAGTGAACTACACACTTTATCTTGTCCTTCAAACAAGCAGGCACAGTGCCTTGTAGACATTTGAGTACCACCCCGCTACTTTTGATGCATCCCTGTATGTACAACAGCAAGCTAATGAAGGGATATGCAAATCTAAGCCATGATGCCGTCTTGAAGTGCTCCATGCCAAGCACAGAAAAGCATTCTGAGCATTCTTAAATCTATTGAAAGATCTTCAGCATGAACAGAGAGAATATCTTTCAAGTAAGTCTGTCTAGAGTTAATTGTTGCTTGTAGAAACCAGCTTCTGATTAATGGAATGGAAACTGGGACTGTTTCTGGGAGTGCAGAAAATGTAAACTGCACACCAACACAGCATTTCAAGGGGTACGTTACGGTGAAGAAAAACTGCAAGATTTGTTGGCTTTTTGAAAGTCCTAAATTTGAAGGCGGGCTTGACTCCCTTACAGAATGACCTCAACATTGAGGCACTGAGCAGTGTGATGGTTTCTAACATTAAATTCTGCAAGGCATCTAGGTGGATTGCATGCATGGCCATTGGAGAGAGACTGGGTAGTTGCTCAGAGGATGTAAGTGACGACCACATTCAAAGTGGCAGGTGACCTGCATGACATCACTGGTGATATCACAAATAAAACCCTTAGTTATGAGGTAGATATTAGGCCTGGGAGGAGTTTTCAATTCCGGTTGCAGAATCCGAGGAATTTAGGTAATCACGTGTTACTCGTGTAACGTGGAATTACTGGTAAATTAAAATTCGACTGGTCTGCCGGTCGGAATAAAAAATTCTGCAGTGGTTTCTAAAGATTAGTAATCACTGCATACCAATCGGCGCTTGTACTCTGCAGTTATAAAAGTTTTTAATCACTGCAGAGTATGTAAGAAGGGAACAAAGTGACCTATGCAGTGGTTTCTAAAGTTTAGAAACCACAACGTACCACTCGGCAGTAGTGCCTTGCAAACTCAACAGTGATTATGCAGGGTAGATTTGGCTGCACTATTTCCTTAGCGCAAAATGCATTCTCGCATCCATTTTTGGACTCAAGGGTGAAGTTAGCTAAAAAAAAAGTATTGCCAACTACCCACTCTGTCGCCTCATTGAATTCCGCTGAGTTTTAATGGATTTCCCCAGAATCAAACGCTGCGAATTCCACCCATGTCTAGATATCCTTACCAAGATTGTATGGCAAAGACTATGAATCCATTCAGACTGGCAATACCACAGCCACAAATAGATGTCCTTGCACAGCACTCTATATTATAAAGGAGCTAGAAGAAAAATAGCTGCATTTTTGTCATTGAGGAAAAAGAGAAGCATGCATATTCCCATTCACCCAAAGATCTCCTGTCTGGTCAAAGAAGGCAGGGGAGGTTTGCACCGAGTAGAATTCTAAAGCTGCACTGACTGAAGATAAACATTTTTTTAAATTTTCACTGCGGTCCTAACATTGAAACATTAATAAATTAATTGTTTTCTATAAACGAAGATTATTCCTGAAGTCACAGATTTGCACGAACATTAAATGTGTGAAGAATATCATTCTTAAGAAAGTACACCGAAAAGTTTCATATTGCTAAGATTTACATTTCAACATTTTATTTAGTTGGCCTTCCAGGAATTATGTTTGTCTGTTTAGCAAATTGATAAAGAGTGTAAAGAATGAAATGGTCATAACCTATTTCATTACATCTTCAGTGTACAAGATATTCATAAAGAGGTTTGCACCAATAAATACTCCGGAAAAAAATTGTATGAGTGCAGAGCAAGAAAGTGCTTGAACAGCTTAAAGTGTGATGAAATGTGCACAAGGGTGGTGAGACGCCTCAGTAGTGAGTAGGATCGCTTAAACATCTTTCCTTGTTGAGTGTAACTGGGCAGATCATGGAGCTCTTCCTGGGCAATGATTACATTCATAGATTAATTTTAATGGCCTGTTTGTATCATTGTGTTTAAATATTTAGTCCACATTTCTCAGGCTGGTAGTTTAATCGTGTTCTGAGAATCAATGTCAATTGCTTATGTTGGACTATTCCGATGCTATTTGTGGCTGACTTCAGAGTGCTGGGTGCTGGCACAGAAGTGCTGCTGCAGATGGTGCAGCAGCAGGGCTCTACAGGAGGAGTGTGAGTGTTTCTATCAGATGAAACCTGGGTTGTAAAGCCTAGCTTGGTAAAGTATGATATCCTTTGAATGCAGGACACAGATAATATACTATGAACCTAGCATAGCAGGTAAGGGTTTTCTTGAGATAAACCCGGCTTGTAAAGCTGAGGAGGAAATTATAAACTAGGTGAAATTAAGGCTATGATAGCTGTTCAATGTAGGACACCTTGTATGTATTATCAGCTAAGCGTAGCAAAGTGTAAAGTTGCTGTCGCCACATCATGCAGAAACCTAATGAACTGAATGTTTGTATACATATGGGTGTGTATGTGGGAGCGCGTGCGCATGCTGATGGTGCAGCACCAGAGGGCCGCCAGAAACACCTGAGGCAGGCTGGCCTCACCTACACTTTGTTGTACCTGGCGAAACTCAAGGTACTGGCCAACCAGATTAGTTATTCCTTTACGAAGCCTGCTGACGCCTGGGACTGGGTGGAGCAGCCGCATTATTAATCATCTACTCCAGCCACCCCAATACTGCAGTTCCGCACTAGAGGGACAGCGATGTGGGAGAAGATGGCGGAGCCAAACTGAGGGGCTACTGTGCACGGAGGCGGCTCCCTCCCCGACACAAGCAAAGGATCAGCAGCAACCTGCACTGGAGGCTGTGTCTCATCTGGGGCAGAGCGTTTCTTTCCCCTCTGCCACAATACCCTGAAGATTAATTGTAACCCCACAAACTTCTGATTTATTGGCTTAGCTTTTCAATTTGGTTGGGATGCATGTGTATGTGTGTGTGTGTGTGTGTGTGTGTGTGTGTGTGTATATATATATATATATATATATATATATATATATATATATATATATATATATATATATATATATATATATATATATATATACTGAAAAAAACATAGGTTTGACACCAGTTATAGTTAGCTGGAAATTTTACTCACCTGAAACCATTGAAATTCCCATGTTATAGTTAGTTGGACTCACTATAACTTGCGCGCCTGCAATGCACTGCTGATGTCACATATTACATCACTCATGACATGGTCAGTGACCTCACTCATGACATCACTGATGACACCATCCAGTGAATGTGTGTCTTTCTGAAAAATAAATGTTTTATATATGTATTTGTAAAGGTCGATGGAAGAATACATTTTTAAATAAGTATCTAAATGGATGTTTTTATAAAAAAAATTGGTTGGTTAACTGGGTTATTAAGTGTATCTTAGTGAATACATATATTAGCGAGTAATGTTTAAATATTTAAATATATGTATCAGTGTTTCACTTTGTGTATAAGTGGCTGCATGGGTTGGTGAGTAGCTACATGTGTGTGTATATGGGTTATTAGATGTTTTTTTAGTATCAGTATGAGTGTTTGTATGGTTTGGTGGGGGTATTAATTAGCACATAGATGCATCAATGACTGACTCACTGTTTGTATGTGTTTTGAAGACAGCATATGTGCAGGACTGCATGGGTGGATGAGTGTGTATATGTGTGTGTTAGTGAGTGAATGACTGTCTCACTAGTGTCTTTATCAGTAACTACATATGTTTTAATTTAGTATATGTGAGTATTGATGTATATAAGTGAGTATATGTGAGAGTGAGAGATTGTAAGAGTTCCTGTTTAAATAAGTATGTGTTTCTATAAGTGATTGTTTAAGAGAGTAAGTATGTGTAGGTTTCCTTAGAAGTAAGGTGGTAGTGTGTGTATAGCTGTACATGCAAATAAATGGATGTTTAATAGTTTATTTGCATGTGTGAGTATGTGTGTGAGTAACTTTTGGATGACTGTCGTTGTGTAACAGGATGTATAGATGTATCACTACATATGATGAGTGAGTATATGTATGAGTGACTATATAGAACTGTTGGTGAATGAGTGGATGTGTATATAGATGGTGGAATTACTGAATTGGTTGTTGTAACTGGTATGGGTATCTCCATTTTTTGGAAAATGTTAGTTTCTATTTTTGAATAGGTGTTTCAAGGGTTACATTACGCTGAAAGGAGGTCTGTCACTCTGTCACAAGGATGGTGTCATCAGTGATGTCATGAGTGATGTCACTGACCATGTCAAGAGTGATGTAATATGTGACGTCATCAGCAGTGCATTGCAGGCGCGCAAGTTATAGTGAGTCCAACTAACTATAACGTGGGAATTTCAATGGTTTTATGTCAGTAAAATTTCCAGCTAACTATAACTGGTGTCAAACCTATGGTTTTTTCAGTGAATTTCATAGGTTTTTTAAATGCTAATTCCTAACTATATATAGGCCCTCACACCTATGTTTTTTTCAGTGAATTTCAAAGTTTTTTTAATAGCAAATTTCTATTGCTATCAAATATAATATTTTTTATAATGAATCCTATATTGTATATTTATGTAATACTATTTTTATATGTGATATATATATATATATATATATATATATATATTTTTTTTATTTTTTTTTTGCCCTGGAGCGCTCCCAGTGCGCATACCGGTGAGCGCCCCGTTAGCGCTATTGCCGAGAACCAAAACATCATTGTGACTTATCGCGCAGCCGCGTCCGCGTGATGCGCACCCGGAAGCACCCAAGCGCATACGATCACGCTACGCCCCGGGGCGCACCCCGGGTTGCGTAGCGTAAGCGCGTCGGGTCATGTGACCTAAAAATAACACTTTTCGTTGGTTCAGGACAGTTTTGTTTTCCAAATAATGAAAGCCCTGGTCATGTGACCTGAAAATAACACTTTTCATTGGTTCAGGACAGTTTTGTTATCCAAATGATGAAAGCCCCCACATTTTTTCCTCATTCTCACTTTGTACTTTGAGTGAGGAAGACCTGTTTGCAGACCTATTTGTACCTATTTGTACTGAGAAATGGCTACAGTAGCAGCAGCAGCAGGAGCATCTCAACCATCACCACCACCACCACCACCACCACCACAAGGACCACCACAACACCACAGTGGTGGAGATGAAGAAGAGGAGGAGGAGCAGGAGGAGAGGCGGTTCCTGCCTGAAGATACTACCCCCTAGAAGCCAAAGGAGCACATTGTCTGGGAGTTTTTTAAAATCCCAAGGGGCCTCAAGAAAGTTAATGCGCCAAAGGTTACTTGTCTGATCTGTGGCACTGTACTTTCCAGGGGGATCCCTGCCAAAAAGTATTCTTTTGGCAACAAAACCATGATTCGCCACATGCAATGCTGGCACCCAAACAACTATGCTGCGGCAGAGGTCAGAGAACTGACCAGAAACCCTCCCCAATCTTCTCCCAGCACCTCCCAAAGTAAACAACCCACTACATCGGGTCCAGAGACAAGGGAGATGGTCCCAAACATCCAACCCCAGTTTGGAAATTTTAAAATAGTTTGCAAATTGCGGGACTACAATTTGCTATGGAGAGCAAAGTATTAAACTCATCAACCGTGCTGGAGACAACCACAACTGTAAAAAGAAACCTTAATTTTTTCCTGTTTTTTTTTGCTCCAGTTGAGCCATTTACAATTCCCTGTTTTTTGTTTGTCCCCATAAAAATTACAAAAAAATATAAAATTGTTCATAAAAGCCAAAAAATGTTCCTAAAAAATATATAAAACAAAAAGAAAAAAAAAACAGTTCTTTTTAGAACTACCTCCAATTTATAAAAAAATGCTACATTTTTAAAAAATCAATGTCATTCTTTTTTTCCCCATGGTACGCTCCGCGGTGCGCGTACCGGGTGCTCCCCCCGCACAAATTGTAAAAAAAAATGTATGACCCCCACATCAAACCTAGGGGGTCAGGGGGGGTCTACCCTGCCCCCTTTTGGTCATTTCCCCCTTTGTGTTTGCCACCTCTTGTGTCTCGATCCTACCGAGACACAAGATGGCGGCCGCTCCGGACTGTGTGGACACCCGAGAGCCAATCAGCTTTCCGCTCGCCAACTCGCGTAGCGCGCTGGAGCGCGCCCCGGTGCGCGTACCGGGGCGCTCTTATAGATATATATATTTTTTGAACCTAAGTTACTCAAAATCCACTGGAGCACATATCTTGAGACATAGCAAAGGCACATCGGGCTACCAGGCCCTACAATTTTGCCAAGTTTGGCGGAAATCCATTCAGCCGTTCGGGCTAAAAGTGAGTCCAACCGCCCTATGGAAATTAACATGGGGAAAACACGTTTTGGGACCCCCTTTTATCTCGTCCCCCGCTTGACGAATCCCCCCCAAACATTCAGGGAAGGAGCGGAGCGCAGCGAGGCACATTTAATGAAAATTACAGGCAGATCCCTAAATCGGCGCCAAAGTTATTCCCAATAGAATGTTGCGGATTTCCTATAGAAAACAATCCTAACTAGAACTACCTACTGGCGACCGCCAGTAGGTAATATATATGATGCAGCCTTCCATTCCTTCCACTGTGGTACCACCCAACACCCCCATGGGTTTATCCCTTAATCCAAGGACTAGCACACAATTCTGTTGTCCATTTCTTACAGCTCAGGGTTGGACAGACCTAGAGGGGCAAATACACCAGGTGTCCTTTGCCTCTACTCTCGCCTGCTGGGTGTTTTGGTACTGATCTGTGATGGTTGCCTTCCCCCTCATTAGACAATTTTCTTCTTTTTTGGGGAAATCTTTGAGGCCCCACTATTAGAGTTCCCATGCTATGCGTCTGTTTGTTCATTGTTTGGGTATTCGCTTTTCTGTGTCTGCCCTGGGTGTGCGGGGAGTTTGGGTTTATGTTGGTCTCGCTTTTTGCGGTTTTTCTCCTTTTTGCAGGTCATACATCACACACCTGTCAACACTGGGTCGCGCTTCCACCCCAAGCATTTAATACGCCATGACTAGGTTACAGGTACTTGCTTGGAATGTGCAGGGAATGGGGACCGCACGTAAGTGACACCTAGTTCACCAATACATACGGCAGCGCAACACTCCTTGCATTCCTTCAGGAAAACTCATTATTGTGGTAGTGGGGGTGCAGGCTGACCGGCACAGGGAAATAGCGATTCTGGAGAAGTTCTTGGGTGCGTTGGAGGTGGCATCTCGCAAAGCCCTTGCGGGTCGCCCTGCGATCAGATGCCTGCGAGCGGCATGCTCAACTGGTAGCTCAACTGAGATGCTTTAATTTCCAGGCCTATCAGGCTAAGATGCACACTGAAGAAGAAAAGTTGTGCCGGCTATTGGCATGCCCATCACTGGTTCACCAATCTCTGATACAACCCATCAACTGTCAGTCGGATATACACACCACTTTCACAGCCTTTTACGAGGCACTTTGACCCACCGGCCATGGACAAGACCGATAGTCTTTGGGCCTTCTTGGAGAATATATTGAGCCGCCCACTATTGATTGATCTGGCCCAAGAAGAACTGCAGTTTTCCCTAACCGAGCAGGAGCGAAATGCTAAACTCCAGGCCTGGATGGTTTTCCCGTTGAGTTTTATAAGGCTCACTAAAGTATTCACGTTCTTAAATTAATGGAACTATATCAAGCAGCCTTGAAAGCCTTGAGTCCCTTATAGTTTCACTGCCCAACCTGACAAGGACCCTCTAGAGGTGACATCCTACCGTCCCTTATCAATTTTTGGCAAGGATTATAGGATTCTCATGGAAGTCATCGCTGGCTGCCTCTTTGGAACATATGCCGCAGTTGGCACAAGCCGACAAAAACGGCTTGATTCCTAATCATTCTAATACCCTTAATGTCCGCAGACTCTATAGAATATTAGAACTGGCCAATTCCCAGTGGCCGTATGCTGCCTGCCTAGTGATAGATCTGGAGCAGACTTGATACTGAGGCTTGGACCAATATGTTTGTGGTGCTTTCCCGATTTGCCATCCCAGCGTGTTTGTGACACCTCATCGCTTGTTTTACACTGTCCCCGCTACCAGAGTCAGCATATGCCAACTCAAACTTGCCCGATAGAGGTCAGCAGTAGCACGCGTCAGGACTACGCACTGTCCCAGCTCTTATTTGCACCGGCAGTGGAGCCATTGGCTCAGCTACTGCAGCGTGATGGGGAGAACTGGGGGATTGAGAGCGGAATCACATTCAAACTCCCTTTATGTGGACAATGTCCTCTATTATATACATGACATTCGACAGGGATTCAGAAAGAACAATGCGGCCCTGATAGATTTTCAGGAGGCTTTTGGGCTGGGTGTGAACTGGGCAAAGACGTTCCTGTTCCCTATTAGCCTAGACTGTCCACCACAGCGTTTGATGGTGGGACCCAACCTGGTGAGATGGGAGCCTTGCACCTTCCGGTATCTTGGTGTTCCGATGTATCGCAGCCCCAAGATTTAATAGATGGTAACCTCAACTGGGCGCATGCCTCCTTAAGACAGCAATTAGCATTCCAAAATACGCATCTCCTAACAGTGCACACTTAGCTTTCTTCAACCAAGCTATATTCTACAGCCGGGTGGAGAAACGGCACAGACTCCCTGTGCCTGAGCAAGTGTCAAACCAGCCCACTCAGGCAAAGCCCGTGCATGAGAGAAGCATCTGGATTGGATGGGGAGTCTGTCCCAGGGACTGACTGCAGCAGCAGTAGAGCGGAGGTGCACCGAGGCACGAGGCGTCCGGAAGCATAATGTAAACTGGGGTGATGTATAATACCTATACAGAGGTGGTGGGGACACAGTGAGGAGGAAGAGGCACATGGCACTGGCGTGAAAGGGCAGGGAGCGCCACTCACCAATGAAATGGTACGGTGTTGCCCCAAGGCACATTTAGAGCTACATTTCAGGGGGGCTAGTAAAAAATTCGGAGGGGGGGAGGCAGCTAATTCTTCCAGCAATAGGCACAGTGGAGATGCAGGGGCGAAAAACAACAAAGCCTTATTAACAAGTAAATGGTCTTTCAAAGACCTGTGACGTACTCTGGTGCGGCTGCAATAAGATGGACGCCAGACCAGCCAGCCCAGAGCTGCTCAAAAACTGTCTGTGTGTGTGTGTGTGTGCTCGGGAAGCTGTCTCAGCCCTGGCTGACGCACACAACAGGGGGACTGAAGCCTTTTGAGCCCTATGGACATTGCACACCTGGTTTCAAGTTTCAAGTTTGAGCATTTGTATAGCGCACTACTCACCCAGAGGGTCTCAAGGCGCTAGGGGAAGGGGTATATTATTTGTCGAATAGCCAGGTTTTCAGTTCTTTTCTGAAGGAGATGTGGTTCTGAGTAAGGCGAGGGTGGGTGGGGAGTGAATTTCAGGTCTTGGCAGCCAGGAAGGAGAAGGATCTGCTACCAATGGTGAATTTCCGGATGCGCGGGACAGCGGCGAGGGCTTGATTGGACGATCTTAATTGGCGGGTGGGTTTGTAAAAGGACAGTCGAGTGTTGAGGCATTCCGGTCCTAGATTGTAGAGGTCCTTGTGAGCGTGGGTGAGAAGGCGGAAAGTAATTCTTTTATTGACGGGAAGCCAGTGGAGGTCTCTTAGATGACCGGTGATGTGATCGTGGCACGGGATGTCTAATATGAGTCTCGCTGACGCGTTTTGGATGCGTTGGAGTTTTTTCTGTAGTTTTGTTGTTATTCCGGCGTAAAGTGTGTTACCATAGTCCAGCCGACTCGTGACCAGTGCATGGGTAACAGTTTTTCTTGTCACAAGGGGGATACAGCGGAAGATCTTTTTGAGAATGCGAAGTACATTGAAGCAGGAGGACGAGACGGCGTTGACTTGTCTGGACATCGAGAGAGAGGAGTCTAGGATGAAGCCGACGTTACGTGCATGGTCTGTGGGTGTGGGTGCTGTGCCCAGAGTGGAAGGCCACCAAGAGTCGTCCCAGGCTGAGGGGGAAGATCCTAGGATGAGCACCTCCGTTTTGTCTGAGTTGAGTTTTAGTCGGCTTTGTTTCACCCATTCGGCAACTTCTTTCATGCCTTCGTGAAGATTGGTTTTGGCGGTGTTGGGGTCTTTGGTGAGGGATAGGATTAGCTGGGTGTCGTCGGCGTAAGAGATGATGCTGAGGTTGTGTTGACGCGCGATGGAGGCGAGAGGACTCATGTAGACGTTGAAGAGGGTGGGACTGAGTGAGGATCCTTGAGGTACGCCGCAGATGACTTCGGTGGCTTCTGAGTAGAATGGGGGAGGTTGGACTCTTTGAGTTCTCCCGGCGAGGAATGAGATGATCCAGTCCAAGGTTTTTCCTTGTATGCTGATGTTGTTGAGGCGTTGTTTAAGGGTGCTGTGTCAGACTGTGTCGAAAGCGGCGAAGAGGTCGAGTAGAATGAGGGCCACTGTTTCTTCGTTGTCAAGTAGTGTTCGGATGTAGTCGGTCGCTGCAATGAGGGCGGTTTCGGTGCTGTGTTTGGCTCGAAATCCGGACTGAGAGGGATCGAGGGAGTTGTTAGATTCAAGGAAAGTGGCGAGCTGGCTGTTGACGGCTTTCTCGATGACTTTGGCGGGGAAAGGGAGGAGGGAAATGGGTCGGTAGTTTTTCAGTTCTGAGAGGTCTGCTGTGGGTTTCTTCAGGAGGGCGCTGAGTTCGGCGGGTTTCCAGCTTTCTGGAAAGGTAGCAGAGTTGAACGAGCAGTTGATGACCTCGCGGAGTTGGGGTGCGATGATGGAGTCAGCTTTGTTGAAGATGTGGTGGGGGCAGGGGTCAGAAGGCGAGCCAGAGTGGATTGAGTTCATGAGGCGAATGGTGTCTTCAGTGGAGATTGGGTTCCAGGCGCTGAGGTGGTTAGTTGGAGGAGTAGGATCTGAAGGGGGTGGGGCGGGTTGATCGCTGGGAGAAATCTCGAAGCTCTTGTGGATGTCGGCAATTTTGTTGTAGAAGGAGGATAGTGCATCGCAGAGGTCTTGGGAGGGAGTGATGTCGTTGGATGCTGCGGTGGGGTTGGTGAATTCTTTGACGATATTGAAGAGTTCCTTGCTGTTGTGAGTGTTGTTGTCGAGACGATCCTTGAAAGCGGATTTCTTGGCGGATCGGATCATTTGGTGATGTTTGCGCGTGGCTGTCTTGAGGAAGGCCATGTTGTCTGAGGTTGGGTTTTTTCTCCAATTCTTCTCCATGGTGCGGCATAGCTTCTTGGATTCTTTAAGTTCATCATTGAACCAGGGAGCCTTTTTGCTGGTTGAATCCATCTGGTGCTTTTTCA
Source organism: Lissotriton vulgaris (assembly GCF_964263255.1). Lineage (NCBI taxonomy): Eukaryota > Metazoa > Chordata > Amphibia > Caudata > Salamandridae > Lissotriton > Lissotriton vulgaris. Next base: position 1,132,936,940 of record NC_141697.1, read on the forward strand.
GGGGTGCTAGTTCGTCTGCGCTGTGGTTAATCCATTGCCTGAAGTTGGTGGCCGCTTGGTCTGGGTTCATTGAGAGGGTGGGAGGGTTTTGTTTGAGTGATGTGAGGAGTTGGTCGGTGGTGATTTTGTTCCAGTTTCTTCGATGAATAGGTTGTGGGCGGTTGTGAGTCAGGGTGGTTTTGCAGCTGAAGTAAACACAGCTGTGATCCGTCCAATGGAGAGCTGTGGTGCGATCGAAGGAGATGTGCTTGCTGGAGGTGAAGATCGGGTCGAGTGTGTGTCCGGCTGAGTGAGTGGGGGTGTCAACAAGTTGTTTGAGTCCGAGATTGGCCAGGTTGTCCAGGAGGGTGGTGGTGTTGCTGTCGTGTTTGTTTTCAAGGTGGTAGTTGAGGTCTCCTAGAAGAATGTAGTTCTCGGAGGCGAGGGCGTGTGGGCTGACGAAGTCCGTGATGTCATCGCTGAATTGACTGCGGGTGCCTGGAGACCTGTAAATGAGGGTGCCTCTAAGTGTGGTCCTGGGGTCGGTGTGGATCTGGAAGTGGAGGTGTTCGGCGGTTGCGAGATTGTTGTCGGAGCTGGTTGTGATTTTGATGGTGTTTCTGTGGACGATGGCGAGGCCTCCTCCTGTTTGATTGGTGCGGTCTTTTCGGATGATCTTGTAAGCGTCCGGTATGGCTATGGCGATGTCGGGGGCGGATGATGTGTTCATCCATGTTTCAGTGAGGAAGGCGATGTCAGGTGATGCAGTGTCGATTAGGTCCCAGAGTTCTGTTGCGTGCCTGTGGACCGAGCGGGTGTTGAGCAGGATGCACTTTAGACGGTTGGAGTCGGAGTTGTGTTTGGAGGATGTGGATTTGGTGAGGGTTCTGAGGCAGTTGAACTTGCAGGAGAGGCAGGCGAAAGGACCGTGAGTGCGTCCTGGAGTAGCTTCGCAGCATTGTGGTGAGCGTCCGGGGTTGAGGGCGAGGAGCGTTGCGGCATCATATTTGAATTTCGTGGGCTGGGAGCAGCGGGGACCAGGGGGTCTGGCGCTGGGCGCGGTCCAGGCGCGGACGGGCGTAGACGGGCTTACCTTTGGCGCGGCCGCAGCGCGTGGACGCTGCGCGTTGGTTCATCTGCTTTAAATGGAGAGTGGAGGGGGGCGGAGCGTGGGAGGGTCAGCTGGGATGCGAGATCTAGGTGCAGGGAGGGTCTGGGATGGGCCAAGGGGTCAATACAAAATGGCTGAAAGATAAACAAATGCTCCGACAACAAGAGCTCAATCTAAGAAGAAGCGCTATGGGGCAGATCTTCTAACACGGCTGCACTTGTAGAGCGCTGCTTAAATAAATATTACATAGCGCTACACACCTCGAGGTGCACCACAATGAAAGTGCTAGCGGAAATAAATGCGAGGCAAGTAGTGTTATCGAGCGCTGCACAGATAGCTATCCGTTACCAATAGCAGTTGCCCAACAACAGGTCACGAGCGCTGCACAGAATGATATTCTATAATAGTCAATAGCACAAATAAGGTCAACAGTGATATGTTACGCATCACGGAAACCTGACTTACAGAAGTAAGTGGTTTAAACCAAATGTTTATGTGCCTACATCGGTTCAAAATTATGCACCGCATGTGGCGGAATCGGTGCAGAGGTGGTTTGGCAATCATTCTCCAAGAGTGTCTCATGATGATGGCGTTATCTACACGAGACCTCCCCTTGGCAGAAAAAATGGGCTTTAAGATCTCTTCACAGACTACCAAATTATGCAGTGGCCTAATGTTACTGTCCATCTAGATCAGGGGAGGTGTTTGTGGATCTCTTCCTGGATCTTGTGCTCCAGTCTCGTTGGAGTGTACTAACTTTCTAGTAACTAGATTTTAACACATGGGCTGAGACCTCCATTAGCTCACTAGTGGACAAATTAGTTTCCGGTATGATGCTGGAGATAGCCCTGAAAGTGATCGCCCCACCCACTATGAAGGCCACATGCTTGACCTTGGATTTGGCTCGGGTGACTTCCTAGTCTGGACGGAAGCTATCCTCCTGATTAAGTTTGACTAGCTAACAATTCTCTTTCTCGTGTAAGTGTCCTTCAACACATAGACTGTTGTAAAAAGGCCTAAAGTTAAGGTGCATCAACACGTGCTCAGGAAGATCTTACCATTTTTTCCTAAATCAGCTCACCAGGTGGTATACCAGGCCAGATTAATTTGCTTGGACCTTCCTTATTCCTGGTGCTTCATTAAAGCCTTCTTATGCTCCAAAGAATACAACATGTAATGTCCAAATTGGCTTTGGGGCTCCTTCGTTCTTCTCCAACCTCGGAGGCACTAATATCCCTGCACTGGTTACCAGTGAAAAAGAGGGTGCTCTTAAAGTCCCTTTGCAACCTATTTAAAGAAGTTCATCCCAGTGGCCCAGAATATTTTATCCATAACGTTTGCAGTTGTACACCACCACACTGTCTGCTCTCCTCTGGAGCGCCACTGCTGGTTGTGCTCAGATGTAAAGTGGCTTGCACGAACGAAACCTTTTCGGCGAGGGCGGCAAAGTTCTGGACTGAGCTATGAGGTCCCTTAAGACTTGCTCTTTCTTACTATGTTTCAGGATGGCTTTAAATACATTACTTTTCAATAACTAGGAGTGGTTGAGCTGATTTCCCAACACCTCCCTATTCGTTGACAGAGCAGTCTCTGTGCTCCGATTCGGACACTTCCTTCCCTGTGTTTACTTGGCTCCAGGACAACTTTTGGGGTATTTTCCGTGCTTTACAAATCTGGTAACATAACATACTCGATCCACTTGGAAGAACTGGAATCAACTTAACACATCAGAAAGGCCCGCCACCTCCTGCAGCCTTTTGAACGGAATGTCATGATCTGTTGTACTAAAAGCTGCGGATGAATCGAACCACATTAGGAGTGCTAAATCTCCAGAGTCTAGCAATTGGAATGGTGGACTGTATGTTAAGTGCCTTCTCTGAACTTATGTTTGGATGGAAACAAGATTGAAATACCCTATGGCGCACAGTGGATTCCATGCGATTTTGAAATTGTATTGTTAGCTGTTTTCTTTTTCTTCAGTTCCGGAAGCCAATGGATGCTGTTGTTCGAGCAATAGTCTGTATAATCCGTGGTATCCAAGCCAGGTTTCTTAAGGAGCATGATATTGAACTATTTCTCTAAAGGAGGTCTAATGTAAAGAGCTAGCTCCAGATACCCTACCATAGCAATTTTTGCTGAACACGGATCTTCCAGACATAAATCTTTTTTTCAATCATTATAATTCTGGACAAGCTCTCTCCTTAATGGTGGTAGTGTTCATTTTAATCTTGTGTGCCAAAATGTAATGTAATTTAATTTACCAAACCAAGTTAAAGACCAGCCTATACTTTACTTATTAGGAGTAGAATTACCGCATCTATATTTCAAACCTTCAGCTCTGGGGACCTATGGAAAATGGAAACCGAGTACAGAAGTATCTGTCAAGGTCGAAAACTTATACTATCTGTACACTCTACAGTGGCTAAACTTGTCACGGAGTAGGAGGATGCTATAATGGGAAATCCATTGACAATGTGATAAGGCATCTGGTTTATGTGGTTAGTCTTACCCAGGCCCTCTGATTGCGCATAAGATGCATGATAGAAGTCCTTACGTTTACACAGATCGTTGAAAACTACTGTCATACCTAGGTGATATAATTTAGATCTGTCCTATACATTAAATGGATCCTTATCATCGCTATTAACTGCTGCTGACATGTCAACCAAGAAGGAAATAACTGCGTGGGAGGCTCTTTAAAACTGCTCTTTAAAATTGTGTCGTGAATCCATTCCTGAAGGTTCTCGCTCCACCTGCTCTTCTAACCAGTCAGGGAGAGCTGAGGCTAAGTCATATAGATATCTATAACGATCCCACACATACTGACGTAGAGAATGACTTGGCCATTGTATCAGGATGACGTGGTAGGGTCAGTACACTTTTTATTTTAAACAGCTGTTCAATGTCTCTGCTAATCGGCTAAGTATATTTGCTTTCTGTTCTCTTTGATTTCTTAGATGAAATACAATAATAGCAGCTAAAAGCTATTGAACAATTAAACCACTAAATAGAAAATGGGAATCTGATGCAGTGGATGGGAAGAGAAATTAGCAGCAAGCCGTGCCTCCCATGCCTACCCTATCTTACCAGACTCTAAACAGATACATGTAGAAGTGGTGCGAGTCAATGCAGCTTTCTTAGGGACCTGTTGCGGGCCGATGACAGCATCTTAGCCAACTCTTGGAGATGTAGGTCCATAGTCCGCTTGGCACAGCAATCCACCGCCTTCTGCTTTCCCTGTGGGCCTGAGCATTCACAGAGCAGCGGTTCCTCTTACTCTTGACTCCACAGGGAGCTGCAGCACGCGTTGGTGCAACATTTATGTGCCAGCCCCCTTAAAGCCATTCTTTTCCGTGGCAAACCCTTTCCGGACATTAGCTTGTAAGATGGTCCATCACTCTGTGAGTGACCTCGAGAAGTATTTTAGTCTCAGTATCCTGCTATTGACTGTTGTATCTGTCTAACTCCAATGAAGTGATTCCATTTTAATGCAGGAGGATAATTTTATATTAGAAGACTACATGCAATCAACTTTTTATCACATTTAGTTGCAATGTATTCAACCAAAAAATCCTTATTTTAATATATTTTTTTCACTGCAAGACCCAATGGTTCATTTAACACCAAAACAGATTAATTGCTGGAGACACCAGCGGTCTGACATGCTAATAGTTTTCATTACAGGAATAACCCTTTAGTATCCCTAGCAATCACATTCGGCCAACGGGTCATCACCAAAATTCAGCACGCCTGGCAGCAACACTGCTCCTGCTGAAAGGCCATACCTGAAAACCAATTCAATATACCTGGAAGCTGTGGCAAACCAGTAGCTCTGGCTTATTACTGCATATACAAACCAGACCTACTGAATTTGCCAATTCTTCTTTTTCCTACACCCAGTTTTAAATTAAAAATGTTATTTATATTGCGCTTACCACCCTTAACGAGGGGTTGAATTGCTTATGATGTACTGATTGTCACATTTAAAATGTTGGAATAATTCACAAGACTTTGTTCATTAGACTCTAAACCTTGTTCCTTGCATCCAGGTACTCCAGAGTTCATGGCCCCAGAGATGTATGAAGAGCACTATGATGAATCTGTGGATGTATATGCCTTTGGAATGTGCATGTTGGAAATGGCTACCTCAGAATACCCATACTCAGAATGCCAGAATGCTGCTCAAATTTATCGCAAAGTTACAAGTGTGAGTATTTGGAGATGTGCTGTTGTCAATCATTTTTTTTATTTTGTACGTGATCTATACTTTGAGCTCTGTAACATTCTTATTTGTGTTTAAAAGGTGGAATTTGTTTTATTATGATTTCGAAATACATTACATTCCATTACCCATAATTATTGATGTAATTTAATTCTGCAAATCTGATTTGGTTTGTTTCGTAACACTTTTTCATACCAGCACACACGGTGTCATGCAAAGACACAAACATGTAAGATAACTATCTCAATTTGTTAATGCTTTGTGATTCATGTAGTTAACATAATTCAGCATAACAATTTATATTTGTTTTCCTATTAAAGTTCCTAATCAATATGCATTCGTTCGGTAAGTGTGTGCAATTTTACCCAAGGCACTCCTATATCATTTGTGAAATTATACAATTCTTTTGTTACCCTCTGGTGGATCGGAAGGCAAAATGTCATGACCATAAAAAATAATTGAATTGAGGGCTATATCATATCAACTAAAATGCCGCATGCAATATCATTAAAAAGATTAATGTTCATCCTCTTGTGCAGAACGATTACAAATGAAGAAACTTCACATTTATTAACCAAACAGAATAGAGCAACAGCAATGGTCATCTCTAGCTAAAGATTTTACGGCCAGATTCATCAAGCTCAATTGCGCTAGCAAAGGGCCAGATTCTGAGAATCTGGCCCTTTGCGAGTGCAATTTTTGCATTTGGGATTCATCATCCCAAATGCAAAATTCGCTAATAAAGAATTCGCACATTTGCGAGGAATTGCATTTAAGGAATCTCTATTTGAGATTTCTTAAATGCAATTCATGAACCATTTTAAAATCGCAATTTTGGGCCGCTATTTACCGCGAGGTCAAACTCGTGGTAAATAGCAAAAACTTAGAAAAATGCATTTAAATGCATTTTTCTAAGTTGCATGTTACACACACACATGTCCTTTGGACATGTGTGTGCGCAACACCAATGTAGATTAGGGTGCTACAGGGTTTCCTTTGGACACCCGTGGCACCCTTGAAATCGCATCCTTATTTGCGATTAGCAATTAGCTAATCGCAAATAAGGAATGTGTAGGAATCGCAATTTATTTAGCGATTCTTACATGAATCCCGTTTTGCAAGTCCTTAATAGCGATTCCTTAATAATCACTATTAAGGACTCGCAAAACTGGACTATGATAAATCTAGCTGTTAATCTCTGTGTACATTTGTCTTTGCGCACCAATTCTGGTTAAACCACTGTTTTTCTAAATCCATATGAGAGGCAGGCAATTAACAAGTGCTCTGGAATCAACAGAAGCTTCAACCATGTGTACTGATTTTCTGTTTCAAGCATCAAAATGGACAGTCAGAAGCCAAAGCATCTTCTGTGGTACCTAGTTACAACAGAGGTTAAATAAGGAGGTTTGGACGAGGAAGAACCCTTTGAGAGTTCTTGAATATCTCACTTAATCAGAAAAAACACCGGTAGAGGTGTGCCTCTTTCTAACCAGTGAAATTGCCAAAGAAATACGACTGGTTCATTAATGAGTTTTACATTGAAATTAAGCTGGTTGATGTACATTTTAGGAATTTCGAAAATGGGAACTTTTGGACGATAAGCAATGCGTACCTTAAATATAACACATGCTACTTTCAATCTTTGATACCCTCACTTTGAATTTTTGTTTTAATCTGATGCTAAATTGAGTCCACTTGGTGTATTTGTGCATTTCTGATGGAATGCGACATTCTGTTCTTTTTGAGCAGTGACAGAGACAAACCTTCGCATACTTGGTAAGAGCAAGCATTTTAAGATTTGGCGTGTTTGGCGCTTGTGCCATTATTGGCCAACATTTTATATTCCAGATTTACTTTAAGCGTCTGTGGGCCTGACTCAGTCCGCTGTTGGCTTCATTTCTCAGACCTTTTAGACACTGGCTTGGGACATTGTCAGTCACACTTTGGATCAGCCCAAAGGAGTATTTGTCCTACCATATATTGGGTGTGACCACTCACCTTCGTTACAATGCATGAGGGACGGTCAGTTTTTCCCAATTGCAATGGCCAGCTAGTGGTTCCAAAAGCATCTGAAAAATGGATTCGGCAACCTGTCTTTTTTCACGTTCATTTTTTAGAATTCTTTGTCTGTGTACGTTCTACAATACACACACAAGTACTGACAATGCCTATAATAATGTCAAGCTAATCTGCTGTGCCAAAACCCATAAAGCTTTACCCTTACATAAAATTATACTTGTTCTGACGTTACAACATTGTGCGTTCATTGTTTTCTTTAATTTTGGAAAACCAGCATCTGGGATGCTAAATGGACATTCATAGGTGATTTATCAGCGTATGTTCAGCGTATGTTTGTTAACAAGGTTTCACATTTGTGTAAAAACTTTTGAAATAAACTTTTATTAGGATATTTTTTAGAAAATTGACTGCTAGATTATCTCTGTATGGGAAAATTACTTCTGCCACATCCTTGATATAAAAAAATAATTTGGGTAAAAATGTTCACAATCTAAAGTTGGAATTCAAATCCATGGTAAATGCGAATGTGACTCCCTTCCTCCTCTGGATGCTTAAAGGAAGTTATTCTATTCCACCTTTTCCCCAAGGGTTAGTTAAGTGGTTTTAAAGCAGTTTGTTTGAATCCAACAAAGTTTCCTTCAGTATTCTAAGGCTGGCCCCTTCTTCTTTGGCATCTACAGAGATAACATCATGCTGCAGAATCCCTGATGAGAGATGATGGACCTCCAGCTTTACCTAGTGTCAGGAATTCTAGAATCCATATTCTCACTGGGTCACAGCTAGGATCAAGTGTATGCAATCCTGTTTCACAGACCTATCAGTACAAACTTGCAATGGGACAGTTTTTGAAACTACGGCGGATTGCCCACTTGTGGCTGGGGAGGTGAAGGTGGGGTGGACTCAGAGGGGGCACAGAACACCACTTCCGGGGAAAGGTGGGAAGCGTTGTAACACGCTGCACTTCCAGGTCGGTATATTTCACCTTCCCTGACAGAGCCGACAGTGCCCTCTCTTTATCTAATCACCCAGGTTGCACCATGTTGAGTCCTTGTAATTTTTTAGATTATTTGTTTCCCCCTTTTAGGTTCTCTGGGGTGGTTAGGGCAGCTTAGAATTACCTTCCATTTGCAGAGGCGAAGCATTGCTCATCACCTAACAAAGAAATCTTGCTCAAATACAAGCTCTGCAAATCGTCTTGCCACCCAGCATATCTACTATTGCGGTGCACATTTATATCAGCTTTCAAGACTATAACTTGGTCATCTGAGAGCTAATCACTGCCTTTCAATTTCCATACTTTGGGGAGCCGACTTTTTAGAACTTATGTTAAAATTTAAGAGCATCAGGCATAGTTCTTGGAAAAAAGAATCACCCAGGCTCAGAATTCATCTAAAGAACTTTTTAAAGTAGTGAAATCCCTAACCACTGTAACACATCATTATTCCATCTGAGTCCTCAAAGGAAAAATCAATGCACTAGCCACCTACTTTCATAAAAAAGGTCTCCGATATCTATAGCTCCCTCCATGCTAAGTTGGATAATACGACAAGCCAAGAAAGTGATCAGGCGCTGACCTCCTCCATCCTTGCGCTAACCCAATTTCCACTTTTGAATAAGGACATTGTTCAAATGCTCATGGGGAAGATTAGATCAGGCTCTCCTTTAGACCCGGCCCCTCCCACGTACTTGCTAAGGCCATGGAGGTTCTTCTGCCATCAATAGTGGATACTCTGAATCTTTCACTACAGACAGGCAAAGTTCCTAAAGCCTGGAAACATGCAATAATGAAACCTTTATTTAAAAAACGAATCTAGACTCTGCTTTCCCAGAGAATTTTCAACCCATTTTACTCCTTCCATTTGGTGGTAAAAGTTTTTGAGAAACATGTAAATAGGATCCTGTCAGCATTTTTGGAAGACTACCTTCGGCTTCATCCCACACAGATGGGGTTCAGGGCACAGCACGGAATCTGCATTGTAGCAGTATCCGAAGAATAAAAAAATTACCCTAGATCTAGGTGGATCAGCTGCGATACTACTTTTAGATTTAAATGCGGCATGTGGCACGGTCGACTACGGCGTTCTGTCTAACACACTTTGGGAAATCTGCATCCAGGGCACAGCACGGGAGTGGTTAGGGTCCTTCCTGGAGGAAAGATCTTTCCAAGTCATGGAAACCAACCTCTTCTCAGACAAAATTCCTCGGACATATGGGGCTCCACAGGGCTCATTGCTTAGCCCCTCATTGTTCAACATTTATTATGCGGCCATAGGCCAAAATAGTCCAGGAATATGACATCTCTATGCTATCATACGCTGACGATACTCAGTTGGTGGTCTCACTTAATTCTAGGATATAAGGTGAATCAGATCAGCTGGCGCCATGTCTGGAAAGTGTGATGAAATTGATGACCGGGAGCTGTCTGAAATTGAACAGCGACAAAACTGAACTGATGGTTCTCCGAAACTCTGGAGTCCCCTGGCCTCTAACTAGATGGCCAAGCTGCTTAGGGATCACACCAGTCCAGAGTAATGCAATAAGAAATCTCAGATTTTGGATGGATAAGGAGATGACTATGGAGACTCAAGCAAACAAAGGGGCAAGTACTTGCTTTGCTCAGAATGCTTTGCAAGATCATTGAGCTCATCTTACAGCTAAGAAAGCTGGTTATACATGTTCTAGTCGCATCTCGCTTGGATTATGGTAACACCCTCTTTCTGGGCCCACCTAAATATGTCATCAAGATATTACAGGTCATGCAGAATGCTGCGGTACGAGTTCTGTTTAAGATTCCCACTTCAGGAACCAGTGGAAAAGCATCGAAGAACTCTACATTTGCTCTAGATGTAGGTTAGAGTTGAGATTAAAGCACTCTTCCAAACGCATAGAGCCATAAATAACAAGGGACCCTGCAAAGTCAGAAAGCTGGTGGGCCTGTACCTCCCCAACAGACATATTCGAACCGGCACTGAGCGCCTATTAAATACAACCAGAATAAAAAAGAGCCGGATGAGTTGAAGAACTTTTTCCCATCTAGAATTCAAGCTATGGAATTCACTACCTCGGTAACTCGGATCCCTGGAATAGACCTTCAGAAAAAATCGAATAACCTGATTGTTCCACACGTTCTGCTTATCTCCTCTCCTTCAGTCTGTACCTATTTTATGCCTAGTGCTGGGAAGCCTTTGGGTAGCCATGCACTCTACAAATCCATATAACATAACGTAATTCTTGGGGCATTCTAACTTGTTGTATATAACAGGGTATGCAAGCTTTACAATACAGTTCTTACCACAAATTACATTACAATGCAAGACATTGCAACTAATGAAAGTACAACAGAGGCCCTTTTTTCGTACTTTAAGAATACACAACTTCAAAACACATGTAACTGTTTTAAGTTATTTAAGGAAAATAAGGAGGATTGTGGGGTCTAAGTAATTTTTAGGGCTCTGGGATGGGTAAGAGTATAGGCTGGGGTACATCTTTTAGGCCTTAGTGCTGGAATAGGGCAAGGGGATTGTAAGGGTTTTTAGGGTTCCAGTATGGGAAAGTGAAGGCATTAGTAACAGTTATAGGGTTCAGGGTTGGTTAAGGGTATGGATAGGTAAGTGATTTTATGGTTCAGCTAAGAGTGTGCGGTTTTAAAGTTTTTTTTCTAGGGTTTTTGTGGTTCAGGGACGGGTAAGGATTAGTGGGTTTTTAGGCTTGAGTAAGGGTATAGGCTGGTGAGGGTTTATTAGGGTTCTTAGGTTTCAGAGGCTGGGAAGGGATTAGTAATTGGTTTTTAGGGTTCAGTTGGGGACAGGGTAGTAAGGGGGGGGTCTTAGATTTAAGGATATGGGGTAGTAAGCGGTTTGTAAGTTGAGGAATGGGTAAAAGAATTTAGTAACAGGATTTTAGGGGTTATGGGGTGATTAAGGATAAAGGTATGCTAAGGGTTTAAGATTTTTAGGTTTCTGAGTTAGGCAAGAGAAGAGGTTAGTAACAAGTTTCAGGCTCGGTTAATGGTGCATGGCCGTGGGGGTTTTAGGGTTCAGGGATAAGTGGTGGGATGGTATTTATTCTTTTAGGGTTCAGGGATGGAGAGGGGGTTAGTAGCAGGTTTTTAGGGTTCAGGATTGTGTAACTGTTTGGGTAGTAAGGGATGTGTATGGTTCAGGTAAAGGTAGGGGTGGGATAGTATTTTGTAATGATTTAAGGGTTTTGTGATGGATTAGAAAGAGGTATTTCGGGGTATGGGAATTGGTAAATGTATATCGTCATAATGAGTATTTAGGTTTTAGAGTTGGGTAAGGTTAGGTATAGGGTTTAAATGATCGGGGATTGGAAGATGTCAAATACTTTTTTTAAAATAACTTCGTATTCATTTTCCAAGTTTCAAGACCGCCGACTCCCAGTTATATAGGTCGGGGTTTGACCCACTCACACTGTCATGCACCCACTCACAGACCCACTCAAGACAGTTTCACACCCACTTACAGAAACTTCATACAGTATGTGTTACATTTGTAAATAGCATTGAACCTCCTTTAAAGTTAAGAAACTAAATTCCCAACCAATGCTATACAAATGGTACAAAATAGTCAGAAAAATGCCACCACAAAGGTAAACATTGGATTGAGGGAAACAGAAGCATCTTCAAAGCATCTATGCTATGCTTGGGTTGACTGTCACCTAGGTGCAATTTCAGTCCACCTGTGATATTTATTTATTTATTTATTTATTTATTTGCTTATATAGCGCAGGAATTCGACCCCCGAAGGGGTATCTCTGCGCTTATGTTCTTACCAAAGGCCATAACCAAATAAAAAACAATCAGAAACAAGAAAATAGAGCAGTTGATAGAGCAGTTGTTGGGTGAGCCTAGTGAACTGTTTTGGTCAAGAGTTTTACTGTACAACTTAGTCTTTTTGTTGAAGTCCTACTCCTTTTTGCATGGCAAGAATTTAAGCTGGTGAGGTCTTCATGAAGTTGGATACTCAATTTTCTGGGACCCATTGAAGCCTTGAATTTGAATACCTAAACCTCAGCGAGGGACATTTTAAAACAAAATTGTAATCAAAGGCCTTTCATTGCCAGGATTGTTTTGCCACCTTGTCCCATTGTCAAGGTTTATCCCTTACCCCCCACCCCCACCCCCCCAATTAGTCACTTTTGTGGGAGATCAACCTCATGAACTGGCTCATCAACCTCATGAACTGGCTCAGAGCTCAACATTGTATAGAGAAGCTGAAAAAGGATAAAGTTGCAAGTTTTTCAAGATTTTAGATATCTTCATCCTGATTGGTCTTTAAACTCCTGGGCACTTTCCCAGGAGACGAGGCTACAGGTGGCAATGGAAGGCATGTTCAACTATAACATAAAGGGCTCCAGCAAAGTTCAGACCACTTCTAAATGCTAAGGTAATTCTTTGACAGTGAACCACCCCACCCTCTCTAGCTGATTAATGAGCAAAATATGGTTAACCATATCAAACTCGTCTAAGAGGTACAGCAGGATCAGTGCAGCCTTCCCTCGTCCACCTACATTCGAATCTCCTCAGAAGCGTTAACGAAGGCGGATTCTGTACAGTGCTCCAACTTGAAACCATGTTGCGATGGATCCAGAATTTTTTTAGCCTTCAGAAAGGCCATCAGATCTTAATTTGTAGCCTTTTCCAAAATCTTTGCTGGGAATGGTGGACGAGAAATAGGCCAGAGGTTTTTAACCTCTGCCGGATTCTGTGAAGGTTTTTATGATTTCTGTAATCTTTCTAAATTTTACATTTGGTCCAGAACTCACTTATGGACTCATTCTTTAACTGTATGTTGATATGCTGATTGGTTCCTTGTCTTGGGACACATTGCCTCATGAAATTGAGGTTTAACACTGCCCTCAATTTATCCATTCCAGGACGTGTTATTGAGGTGACTTTTTTGGGGGTCTAAGAGTTTAGGTGTTCTCAATGTCCACACAATGCTCCCAACTTAAGCCACAACTTGATGATCTCCCACCTGACAGTCACACCATGGAACACACTGACTAAGTGGGGAACCAAGGATGCGAACAAAAGACCCTTAAAACATGTAGAAATAAAGAAGCATAAGTTTGCCTCTCACTATGCCCACTGTTGCAACTGCTGTACAGACTGAATGGCTGTATTCGAGTGAAGAGAATTTTTTTTACATGTCGTACCTAACAATTAAAAGTAAACCAATGGCTGATATATATAGACTGACCAATATGTGGATGACACCTATCGGAACCAGTAGGTGACAGTGCCTGTAATGTTGTCCCTTCTTCTTTATAGATCATGTAAGCTTATGGAAGACAAACTGACCTGAATAGCAAGGCTGTTCATCTACAGCTTGGCTTTAGAATCATAAAATCAGAAACCTCTTCCAAATGAGTCGTTCCTTGTACAATGCAGAAAGTCTGGTGATGGCACAATTCTTTACATTAATCTGTGATCTGCCTTCCTTCTGAGGTGCGAGGGATTCTCATACCCCTTGCCGCTCAAACATTGTGCTCTCAATGAGGCACAGTGCATCTACCTCATTTATGTTAATGGCATGGGAATCTGCTTGAAAATCAGTGAGAGCAGTTGCGAATGCGGTGGTTGAGGCCTACTTGAGAAAGCAGATCAACAGCTTGGATTGAGGACTGCTTGCTATAGCAGATCAACTGCTGGGATTGAGGACGGTTTGCTATAGCAGATCAACTGCTGGGATTAAGGACTGCTTGCTATAGCAGATCAACTACTGGGATTGAGGACTGCTTGCTATAGCAGATCAACTGCTGGGATTGAGGACGGTTTGCTATAGCAGATCAACTGCTGGGGTTGAGGACGGTTTGCTATAGCAGATCAACTGCTGGGGTTGAGGACTGCTTGCGATAGCACATCAACTACTGGGATTGAGGACTGCTTGCTATAGCAGATCAACTGCTGGGATTGAGGACTGCTTGCTATAGCAGATCAACTGCTGGGATTGAGGACGGTTTGCTATAGCAGATCAACTGCTGGGGTTGAGGACTGCTTGCTATAGCAGATCAACTGCTGGGATTGAGGACGGTTTGCTATAGCAGATCAACTGCTGGGGTTGAGGACTGCTTGCGATAGCACATCAAATGCTGGGATTAACTACTGCTTGCGATAGCAGATCAACTTTTAGGACGGAGGCCTGCTTGATATAGATGACCTTCTCAGATGACCTTCTCCCCATCATTTGCAGTGTGCAGACATTGCAGCCCCTGTCCTTTAACCCAACAGGATTCACAAGTACTGGTACACTGGGAATGTGACGTTCTGCTTCTGCTGATGTAAAGGCTTACCTTAAACCTTTGTCTCATTACACTGCACGGCAAAGAAGTCCATACATAGTTGATATGTCATAGTGAAAAGAGAGAACTTCTCTGCCCCTGAAATGTGCATAATTTAATGTCTGTTACAAAATGCCGAGCCATTTGCGTGGAATTCCAGAGCTGGTTCACTGGTTTGTGTGTCCAGCTGAATATGGTAAACCGGACCGAACTGAAAAGGATGCAGCACAGATAGCCAGGGGTGTTACAGGGTCTACAGATGTGTAGGATTACAGTGGGGGTTGAACTATGGGGCATTAAATAGACCAGTTTTTTCATTATTCAAATCTGTTTATTCACGTTTTCATATCGGATATAGCAAAAAAAGAGCATTGCAGCACTCTGCGTATGGCATTTATAGTGTCATTAACACAGTCCCTCCAACAAAACCTCTATCCCTCACCCCACCCCCTTAGTACTAAAAGAAGGAAAAAACTATAGTTACGACACAGGAGACCATTGTACAATTTGCCTAAATACCATTCATCAATGGGCCTGTTATCTTTAAAGATTGTATGAAGCTTTGGTTCTTTTTGTGTTTTGGTAGAGGCTTATGTTTTATGTTTGTACTTGTGATTGTGGGGTTAGGTTTCCAGTATTGTGGCTCCAATAAGATGATCATTCAGAAGCATCAGGCTCTTCGAATCAGAGTGTATGTAGTAAAGCCCTCAAGAAAGACTTAACACCAGTTTTGGAAGGTTGCGCCAGCATCCATGATAGGCCATGTTAAAATCCAAAGCATTAACACTAGTCCCCCTGACTTCCTGAAGAACAAATGGTTTGCAATCTTGCAGGAGCTCTTTGCTCCGAAGGCACCTTTCTTTCAGTAGATCCAAGAATGAGAAGGCTTCACGCAGGAGATGCTTCATGTCTTTCATGAGGTTGCTCATTCTGGAGGGCACCGCCACAACAATGTGAGCAAACATTGTGAGCATTCATAAGGCTCTTAAATCTGGTGTGAACATCTATATTCATTTTCTTTGATGCACTGTTCTCTGATGTCACATATGGGATAGTTGGCACTGTTCACATATGCAGAGACCACATCTTTGGCCTATAGGACAAATAACATTCGTATTCTGATCCGCTATGTCTATGCTTAGGATATTTCTTTGTAGAGCGTGTGCTCCGGAATGACATTGCTTCTCTGCGCTAGGTCTGATATGCCATGTGGTTGTCATGGTAGTCTGCTGACCAGGTTAATTATCATGCCTCACCCTGACATGCATGCACTGGATAACCATATATTGGCTCCCAGAATAGGCCATGTCTATTACTAGTAGGCTGATTTCCCGCATCTTGGATGCCATGTTACGGACTATGAAGATGGACTGGGAGGTACTATACCACCCGGATTGTAGACTTTTTCTCTATGAAGTCTTTGGAAATGGGAGAACATCGTGCATCCCATTGGAATAATAGACAAATGGATTGCCGAACCCTGATTCAGTCCTAAGGGACGAAACGCGTTGGTTGGACTGATTGACTTTTGTCTGGAAAAAATTACCAATGAAGTTGGATTTGAACACAATTGCAAGACTCCTGAAGAACTGAGTTCAATTGAACTGACTCTATTGGATATTGTAATACATGGAACTTTTCCAGTGCTATAATTGAGTGATACTCATGTTACGTATCCCACTCCTTTTTCAGTTGTTGCACTAATGTTTAAATTGAGTGTGGCTCCTAAGGAGTGGGTTACTAAAAGTTAAGCATAAAAGTATCTATCACAAGAATAATACACTAGACGGCCCACACTGCTGGTGCCAAGCTTCCATATCTACTACTGTTGCATTGAAAGGGTGAGGGGGTAAGACTTCAGTGACCTTAGGGGGTAAGACTTCAGTGACCTTGAACCCCAGTTGAAGATGTAAGAATTGGGCAGAAGGTGAGACAACAGAGGGCAGTAGTTGGAGGCCAGGGCAGAGCAGTGAGTCGGGCTGAAGAGAGAGCGATGTTTTGAGTTTGCTTCTGCATTGAATTACACTTCAGAGTTTTGTTCAGATGCTTGATTCTCTCTGCTGTGAAAGGCTTTTGTGATGCTTTAGCAACCTTCATTCGAGAGTGTTTGTTTCCTGTGTTATTTTTAGCCGGGGTTGTGGGTCACTGCAGAGGAATGAATACATTTCTGTGACGTCCTTCATTCGATTACCGTCGCCCCGCACCCGCCTCTCGGCTGCAAGCCGCAGTGTTGGCGTTTATGAAATATTTATAATGCTGCCAAACGGATAATAATAATGTACACGTTGAAATCCTATCTTTCAGAGGTTTCAATGACTTATTGCTAATAATAGGCTTTTCTGTCCTTGCATGCGTCTGCTGCGTCACAGCCCTGTCTGAGCTAATGGACTCGGCACAAGTACTTTTAAGACCTCATCAGAAATATTTTTCTTTTGAGGGCTTTCATGTGCCTGAAAATGTGGGCGGGTGATGGTAAGATACCACAAGCGCGTGGGATATTAGGCATGAAGGCATCCTCAAATTGTTAGTTTAGTTGGTGATCTCCGGTTTTGGTCTCGGCGGAGCCATAATGATTATTGTCCTTTACAAGAAAAAATCAATAGATGACGCAGCAACATTTTTCCACTGGCTCCGAGAACCAAGGTCAGTTTGCCCCTATTTAGTATCGGAACGCATGGGCAAACAGAAAATAAAAGTCTGCAAGAGGCTCCTGTTGTGTGAGGTTTTTTATAGAGGGTTTATTTTTTGTACACACGGTTTAAAACAAAAAAATACAACGGTAATACAATTCCTATCTGTATTATCCAATTCAGTCGCTTTTCTGTCCAGCTTTTTTTCCGTGCACGGACTGCTTTGTTGCATTAAGGTAAAGCTATATTTGCTGATCAAGGTATTCTGGCTTGCAAGGCAAAGGGCAATTTTTTTTTTATTCAATTTGCCTGGCAGGGCTGCCTTCTTTCGAAGTGCTTGAACAGTGTGATTAGAGCTTCTTTCTCGCTAGTTTTCCATCAGTATTCGTGTTGCATGCCATATTAAGGATTTGGGGGTCGCGGTTAAGGCATATTTTGGGGGATGCTCTAAAAATGTCATGTTATTACCGCTAATTAAAGCCTGTTTGATGCCAAACAATACTTTGATATTTTACACTTAATCAGGGTCTCAAAACACTATTGAAATATATATTGCCAGAATCCCAAAAATACTTAAGATGGCCCTGGGTAGAGAAACAGTCAGAAACTAATGTAGGCAGAGAGGGTGAGAGGTTTAGAGAATCAGACTAGAAAGAGGTCTAATAGAGAGATGGTTCAGTTTCCCAGGGGGCCCGTTGGAAGGTAGGGGCCCTGGACAATTACCCACTGGTCCCATGCCTTAAAACGTCTCTGGGTACATGTATAGGAGTGAGTTACAATGCAGTTGATGATTCTTTAGTACAGGTGACGTGGACTCTACAATGGTTCTCTGTTCACAAGCTTACTGTATCCACATTGTTGAATACTTCAGGGAAGGGTTAGTGGAATATAAGCACATGGTTGCACATTGCCGCCTTTGTTTAAGATTTGACCACTTAGTGAAAAATAAAACACATTTCCGTTTCAGGATTTTGGAAGATGTCGTCCACTCCCTGCTGATGTATGGTGGTGACCGCTCCAGACTGGATCACTGACGCACTCTACTCCGGACCCCTTTCTTTAGGGCGCAAAAAGCTTTGACATTACTCCAGTCATTACAGCGGTTCTCTATTGAAACCAAATGCATCTAGAAAACTGCCTCTCGTGCCTATATAATCCTTCGTTCCCACCCTCCACAGTACATGGCTGGGAAGTTCATCTCAGGTGGGCAACTCGCTCTCCCCAATACTGGTGTACTTTGATTGTAGACTCCAAACTGCTACGAACAGCATCTTCTGTGGTGGATGTCCAAGAATGTAGAACCACTTCCTCCTCGCAACGTGCTCACGAAACAATCCAAGGAAGTGCATGTTCCATTACCACTTGCACCTTTATTACCCTGAGCTCGGTTACGGTCTAGGGACTCCTTTCAAACCCACCTTTTAAAGGTAATTCTTAAGGGGATCTATACGAAAAGGGGTGGGGGGGGGGGGGGGGGCAGGAGCCAATTAAGGCCCAGTGCCCGTGCTCCTAACGTTAACTGTATTAACCAAAACAGGTTGCTGGCACTTGTGCACCTACCCTAATCCGTACTCCTGCCTGCATCTACGTATACCTTTTATCTTCCTCTAGATTGTAGGGGTGACTACCTACACCCCTCATCTGCAACAGTGCCCCCTGTTTTGGTTAATAGATTCTTATGGGGAACAAACGAAATCCGAGTGGCTTTGTCTTATATGTTCGACCATGGAAATATTGGGGCTATGCCAATATTGGTATAGCCAAATAATCATTTCCCACAGTACTGCTGTTTTCATGAAGGATGGCTACTGCAAGAATATTGATTATAGAAGGGCAGATAATGCCCCTCAAGGTGGCCCGATTTAGGCCTTCTTGAGATTTAAGTGTCCCCCAATTAATGAATTATAATTGTAATTGCATGTATATAGCGTTCACGAGCCCTGACTAGGTATCGAAGTGCTTTTCGAGGAGTATCATTTTACTCCAGAACCCAAAAAGGAATAGTGGTGAATTAGTATAGGGAAATGTGAAATTAATTTGAGCGGTGGACTATATTGAGCAACAATTTGCAAAATGATTGTACTTCGTTTAGTCTTCTTAGCTTACCTTTAGCCACCCTCACTCAAAAATTGTTCTTGCAGCAAAATATTTCTAAGTCTTGCTATTATTATTGCCATACGACTTATGAGAAACAGTCACTTTTCCTACGACTTTGCGGGTCCTATCCGCTACAAATGAAAAAACATGGATTGTACCACCTTTCAGAATCTTGAGACTTTATACTTCTCCGGTAGATTTTTAGTATCTGCACGTCTGATACCTCGGGCAGACTGGTATAATAATAACTAATCCTGTGAAAGGTCTAGGTTTTTATGCTGTACTTTGTGTATTATCTGCACGTCTGATACCTCGGGCAGACCCTGGTTCAGTGACACGTTTTCTGTCTCATTGTCCGGCTTGGCGTGTGATTGTTGGGCTTTTACGACTTGAACCCTGAGATACCTCTCACTGGGTTTTCAGTAGAGGGGTGGAAGCAGCCTTTGTATTGTATACCGAATCCTATTACTTTGTGGGTATAATCTGAATTATCTTTTGTTTTAATTTCAAAGTGTTGATTAATTATGTCAATTATTGTATACTAATTAAAAGGTCTAGCTTTGAATCCTGTACTTTGTGTATTGAATATTTTATGGGCGAGTTGTTGATTTTCATATATTGGATGGCTTCATACAGTGCAATGTCCACCTGAAGGTACCTTGGTGCTCCTGCACATACTTGTTAAAACTAAGTTTTCAGGGATTTTACAAATTAAAGTAATGAGGGATTAGGTCAGAGCACAGAGTGCCAGTATTTCCTTGCCACCACTGAAAAAGCACAGTTAGGGTTGGCGTTAGCGCTGGTGGCACCCAGTGTGACCCCCTACTCCGCCCCAATCCGATGGAGAAAACTCCCAGGCATGGGGATCATAAGGTTTTTTTTTTATGTTTTTCCGAAACAAGCTCCGTTTTTTGGGAGTTTTTCTGAAAAACAAAAAAATATTAAGCTTTGTGGACGGCTGTCAAAACAAGTTACAATCTTCTACTAAACTTTCGAACATTGAAAGGAATGCTGTGGCTGTATTCCTTTGAATGTACAGAGGTGACTCTTGGGCCAGCGGGAATCACTACATTTGACAGACTGCAGTCCATGGAAACTGCAGTCCGTCATGATAGCAGTGGTAACAGACTGAGTGCCATCCGTCAAACTCATAATCAACCGCATAGTGATTTAAAATGACTCATTGCTTTACAGGTAGCCAGTGAAAGTCAGAGAGAGCAGGTGTGACTGAGTTAAAGTGCCAAAGATTGCAAATTAGTACGGCAGCACAGTTTAAGCCCAACTGGAGCTTCTAATGACTTTCTCTGGCACATCTAAAAATAAAAAAGGCCTTGACAATCTGTTCTTGTAAAGAACAGAATGTTTCTCAACTTGGTCAGCTCAGCTGATAAAGCACATTTTAATCAGTTTTAATATGCTCCCTCCTATCTAACTGCACATTAAATGTTACACCCAGGATTTGCTCACCTTCTGATTTCTCACAGAGACAGGTAGTACAAAATTGGGGGAAGGGTGTTCAAATCAATGGGTAATAGCATTACCAGATTGAGGTAACACAAATCATTAGCACTGTGCATTTTATCTAATTCAGATATGATTTAACATCAACTTACATGAAACATTCCAGTTTAAGTGACTTTATTATGTATGCCAGTGGGGGTATGTACATGTTGAAAAACAGAAGTGACCAGACTGAACTGTTTGGTACCACACTCATGATTACTTCGGCGTCCGACACACACAACTTGATTTGGGCCTAAAGGTTTCTACTCCTCAAGAAACTATGCAGCCATCTTAGCGCCATGTGTTGTATTCCCACCTTCCCAAGCTGTTTCAGTAATACAGGTCAATACCAGTATAAACCAACATTTGCATGGCCAATAGGTCTCGCCTTTGGGACCTTATAAGTGTTTAGCCATGCAACGGTTGATGTTGTGGCACCAAGGATATTGTGTTGCATAACTAAATACTTATAAGGTCCCAAAAGCGAGAGAGAAGGGCTGAGGCAGGGGAGAGAGAGAGAAGGGCTGAGGCAGGGAAGAGAGAGAGAAGGGCTGAGGCAGGGAAGAGAGAGAGAAGGGCTGAGGCAGGGAAGAGAGAGAGAAGGGCTGAGGCAGGGAAGAGAGAGAGAAGGGCTGAGGCAGGGAAGACAGAGAGGACTGAGGCAGGGAAGAGACAAATAGGAAAGTGGGCTGCGACAGAGGAAAGTGGATAGAAGTAGAAAGAGAAGGGGCTGAAGTAGTGGAAGGAGAAGAGGACTAAGGCAGTGAAAGGAGAGCGGAGAGAGAAGGGCTGAGGCAGGTAAGAAAGAGAAGGGCTGGAGCAGGGAAGAGAGAGAGAGAGAAGGGCTGAGGCAGGGAATACAGAGAGGGAAGGGTTGAAACAGGCAAGCAAACCTTCACAATGGTAGCAGTGAGCAAAAAATACCCGGAATATCTCCAAATGAAGATGGTCATTATTGGAATAAGGTGAGATCCGGACTGATGGTGCAACAGAAGACACTCCTCCAACCATATAGTGTCTATAGGGGGGGATAGAGAAAGCAATCCCAATATAAAACATCACATGTGTTTGGAGCATGCAGCAATATTGTACAGACAGTATATCATATCATATGTGGTAAAAAAAAGTTATAAAATGTATTCACAAAACTAAAATGTACAGTATACCACTGGAATGTATGTATGAATCCCATATATGAAAATACAGCTACGTGAGAGGAGGTCGGTGGAAGGTGACGTGTAGAGGGGAGCACTGAGCTGAGGTGAAGAGTGGGGGCTGGGGCGAAGGAGCAGAGATGCAGATGCAGGAGTGGGAGAGAGCAGAGGGAGGGAAAGGAGGATGGGTGGAAGATACTAAGGATGGTCGAGAGAGCAGTTGGACAGTGTGAGCTGCTCCACCTTTCCTAAGCAGCTTCTTGAGGAGGTCTTGTAAACACCGAAGCCATGAGCTCCGAGGGCTGCCCGCCTGGCTCTTGGTGCTGGACAGCTTCAGTTCAGCCTCAGAGGAACGGCAGGGTAGAAAGAGGTCTCGGGAAGGGCGAGGAAAATATGAGGGGGAGGGATGGATGTGTGTGTGTGTGTATGTATGTATATGTGTATATATATATATTACCTACTGGCGATAGCCAGTAGGTATATATAGTTAGGATTTTTTCTCTATGGAACTTTTTTAAAATTCTATGCCTAATAACTTTGGCGTTTGTGGACGGAATTGGCTGAAATTTTCAGGAAAATGGCACATTTTGTTTCTGAGCAGCTCCTGGAAATTTGGGGGGGGTTCGTCAAGGGGGGGCCGAGAAAAAAGGGGGGTCCCAAAACGCGTTTTTCCCATGTTAATTTCCATAGGGCGGTTGGACTCACTTTTAGCCCGAACGGCTGAATGGATTTCCACGAAACTTGGCAAAATTGTAGGGACTGTTAGCCCGATGTGCCTTTGCTAGGTCTCAATATATGTGCTTCAGTGAATTTTGAGAAATTAACGTTTAAAACAAGATATATATCTGTAACAGCGCTCCGGGCAGCGCTCCGGTTCGCGTACTTTTCGCGTATCGGAACTTTGCGAAGCGAAGCTGATTGGCTCTCCGGTGTCTGTCAACATTCTAAACAGTCCGGTGCGGCCGCCATCTTGTCTCTCGGTAGGATCGAGAGACAAGAGGAGGCCAAAACAAAAGGGGAAATGAAGGAAAGGGGGCAAGGTAGACCCCTTCTGACCCCCTAGGATTGATGAGGGGATATTATAGAGCCACGCTGGGCCCAACAAAAAAAAAAAAAAATCCGATTTTTTTCGCCGTAGAGACGCGTCTTGGTACGCGAACCGGGCAGCTAACCGGGAAGCTAACCGGCAGTGTAACGGGAGTCTGACGAGTAGCTGATTGGCTGTCAACATTGTAAACAGTCCGGAGCGGCCGCCATCTTGTCTCTCGGTAGGATCGAGAGACAAGAGGAGGCCAAAACAAAGGGGGAAATGAAGGAAAGAGGGCAAGGTAGACCCCTTCTGACCCCCTAGGATTGATGAGGGGATATTATAGAGCCACGCTGGGCCCAAAAAAAAAAAAAAAAAATTCCGATTTTTTTTCGCCGTAGAGACGCGTCTTGGTACGCGAACCGGGCAGCTAACCGGG
This sequence comes from Lissotriton vulgaris, assembly GCF_964263255.1. Taxonomy (NCBI): domain Eukaryota; kingdom Metazoa; phylum Chordata; class Amphibia; order Caudata; family Salamandridae; genus Lissotriton; species Lissotriton vulgaris. The sequence goes on from NC_141697.1 coordinate 1,132,960,423, forward strand.
AAGCTAACCGGCAGTGTAACAGGAGTCTGAGGAGAAGCTGATTGGCTGTTATCATTGTAAACAGTCTGGAGCGGCCGCCATCTTGTCTCTCTGTGGGATCGAGAGACAAGAGGTGGAAAAAAAAAAAGGTGTAAATGAATGAAAGGGGTAAGGCAAACCCCTCCTGAACCCCTAGGATTGATGAGGGGGCTATTAAAGTTCCCTGGGGGGTGAAAAAAAAAATTGCGATTTTTCGCGGTAAAGGTGCTTCCTGGTACGTTAACCGGGCAGCTAACCGGCAGCGTAACGGGAGTCCGACATATTGTGTTTTTTGAACGTTTGTGATATGTGCACGTGTGGATTTTGTCTAATTAAGGTTAAAAAATATATATATATCTTTAAGCGTGTTCTGGCGCGCTTACGTTTTGGGTTTGGTTTGCGCTGCAGAGACGATACGTCACGGTTATGCGATGCATCATTAGGCGTCTCACGGGCTACGTGATACGTCACTTAATAAAGAATATATTTTACAGCTATAGATATTAGCTTTTAAAAAACCAATGAAATTCACAGAAAAAACCATAGGTTATAGACCATATATAGTTAGGAATTTGCATTTACAAAACCTTGAAAATTCACTGAAAAAACCATAGGTTATAGACCATATATAGTTAGGGATTAGCATTTAAAAAACCTTATTTTATTTGCACAAAACCATTGAAATTCCATATATAGTTAGTTACACTAACTATATATCGCGGACCCGCAATCCACTGCTAATGATGTCACATATTACATCATTCATGACATGGTCAGTGACATCACTGATGACATCACTGATGACATCTCAAATGACATCACTGATGATATCACTGATGACATCTCAAATGACATCACTGATGACATCACTGACATCTCATTTGACATTACTGATTACATCACTGATGATATCATTTATGTGATAATACATCTTCAGACTCTAATATAACCTTAGATACACTCAGTGTGAACAGGCACTCACAGACTGTCACACATCCATGGAGTTACCCACACACCTAGTCAGTCATGCAAAGAATCAATCACACCTCCATTTCCTCAACTATACAGTTATACACACCTTACTTATTCAAACATATACTAACACATATTTACTCTCTTATACAATCCTTGATACAAGTTCACAATGATTCATACAGCCACTCTCACATTCACTGGCTCTTATGTTCAGTTATTTATATATGTCAACTCTCACATGGAGTGTGTTTTACATATGTACTTACTTTGACATGTAGAACTTAGATATCCATTCACTCACCAATATACTCATGCACACAGTCAACTGTCCATACAGCTGTTTCTACATGCACTTTTGAACCCATACACCTAGGGAATCAACTGCTCACACATCTATGCACAGAGTTATACACCTCCCAGCCACCCACACACATACTCAGTCTCCCATACAAATACTTGGGCAACCATTCAATAACCCATATAGTTACTGATATAGCTACTGATTTAAACATGCAGCAGTTTACAGAAGAACATAAATAATGATTGCCAAATTAAGACACTTTAATCACTAACCCATGCACTCAGTGAGACACATTTAATCATTCTCTCATACAGTCAGTCATGCACCTACTAAATCCTTCATCCAGACACTTATACATCCACTCATTCTTCAATATGTAAGACATATTTTAACTTTACAGACACATACAGTCACTGGGTGTTGTCATCAGTGATGTCATCAGTGATGTCATCAGTGATGTCACTGACCATGTCATGAATGATGTAATATGTGACATCATTAGCAGTGGATTGCGGGCCCGCGATATATAGTTAGTGCAACTAACTATATATGGAATTTCAATGGTTTTGTGCAAATAAAATAAGGTTTTTTAAATGCTAATCCCTAACTATATATGGTCTATAACCTATGGTTTTTTCAGTGAATATATATATATATATATATATATATATATATATATATATATATATATATATATATATATATATATATATACACATACGAGAATCTCTGCAGAAAAGACGAGCCACACCAGGTTTGCAGTTCTAAATTTGAATTAAACAATTATAACACAAACAATTGATTGCCTGTACATTTGGTGAATCTGTAGTACATTTGACTATAGTGGGAGTCCAGTGAAATTACAGACCAGGGCAAAAGAAGACAGTGGTCTAGTACCACTGATATCCCCTTTCAGAAGGGGGTCTGATTGAATAGGGGTTTGTTAGGTGGTGAAGTGACCTCTCTAAAGGTTAAATGCAACCAGTGTGAGGCCCTAGTTTCCTTGGACTTAAGTGGTCAATTGTGTGGGGACTTGTGGACGACTGGGTTCAACTATCGGTGACGAAGAGACGACAGTTCAGTGGAACATGTTGGTCCTCAAGTGCTCATAACTTTAAAGTAAGTGGCTACTCTTCATAGGTGGTACGTTCTTCAATCTGTTAAAATATAAACAGACAGGTCAGTCATGAGGAAGAAAATTGTCCTTCATACATCACAAAATAGTTGAAAATAGAGCAAGTTAACACATTCATTATACAGTCCTAGTCCCTGGCTCTTGGCGCTGGACAGCTTCAGTTCAGCCTCAGAGGAACGGCAGGGTAGAAAGAGGTCTCGGGACGGGTGCTTTGGCGTGGAAAATATGAGGGGGAGGTGTGTGTGTGTGGGTGTGTGTGTGTGTGTGTGTGTGTGTGTGTGTATATATATATATATATATATATATATATATATATATATATATATATATATATATATATATATATATATATATATACGATCAGGTGAGAGTAGAGAAAAATCACTAGTAACATAGAGGAGTGAATGGTAAAATGGGAAGAAGAGCGGCGAGTAAAGTGGAGAGTGGAAAGAGGTTGAAAAATAGAAAGCGAGATACAAATGTAGAGCGAGGAGGAGAAAGTGAATTTATATAAGAATGGAAGTAAAATAGTCAGTGGCTCAGTGAGCTAATGCAGATTACTCCAGGGATCTGTTTCACCTCCTGCTCATAGATTCAAATCCCGCCGGGTCCACTTAGCCTTTCATCTTTCCTATGTCCATAAAATGAGTACCATTTAGTAACAATAAGCATGTTATTCTAGAGCCAATAGATCCAAGGCTTGGATGAACCTCCTCTTTAAAAAACAGTGTTATATTATATTAAAGCTACTTGGGGAATTGTAAGAAAGGTAAGAGGACTACAGGGGGATGTGGGAGAGAGTCAAAGTTGTAAAGCAGCTAGATACAAGTGGCTACTGAGATACAGGTGATAGAGGAGAAAAGCAAAACGTTTAAAGCATCTTGATGCAGATGGATAGTGCCATAAATGCTGACTGGCGGAGAACGGAAGGCAGAAAGTAGCGGGAAACATATGGAGAAGAGAATAGGTGAGTGGTCGAGAGCAAACTATTAAAACGGCTAGATACAGACGATACCTGCTATGTGGGAGAGCGTAAAGTAGCAAAATACAGATGAAATAGGGTACATAGGGGGAGAGCTAACGACAGAAGATAGCCATATACAGATGGATAGCAAGATGAAGGAGAGTGAAGAGAGCAGGTGTAAAGCTGCTCGATAGAGATGGATAACGAAATGCAGCGCAGAGTAAAAGGTGTAAAGAAACTAGATACAGATGGATAGCAAGATGCAGGGGTGAGTGGAGAGAGCAGGTGTAAAGCAGCTCGATGGAGATGAATGCAGAAATGTGGCGCAGAGTAAAAGGTGTAAAGAAGCTAGATACAGGTGGATGGAAACCTACAGGAGTGAGCAAAAGGAGTAAAGCAGCTACATAAATATGAAGACCAAGATCCTGGGGAAAGTGGGGCACATAGGAACGCTAAAAGAAGGAAAGGGAGGTAAAGGTACTAGAGTGATGAATTAGAAAAAATTAGAAGGGTGCTGCAGACCAGAATGGAGAGGTACAGGTGGGAATGGGGAGGTGAAACGTAAAAAGTGACGAAATACAGTGGAAGCTACAGGACGGTAGAGTGGAGATATGCATGGAAGGAGGTAAGGGAAAAAAGGAATAGGGAAGAGTTGTGGAAGGTAAAGCAATACAGGGGACAGAAAGGTGCTGATGGATGCAGGATAAAAGGGAGAAGGTACTGGGGAATTATAACCGTCAATAGCTAATGAGAGGTGGAGAGGTAGAAAGGGAGTGGGGAGAATGAAAGGTAGCGTGACACAGAGGACAAGAAAGAGGAGGTGGAGCTGGAGTTATTCGAGGAGTGATGCAGTGGTGGGGGAATGAAGAGATTGGAACAGGACTATAGCAAGGGACGTGCAGGACCACTGCAGCTCAAGGTCTGCCTTTTTTTACTACCTAACCATTGGGATGGGTCCTGTTTCCTTCACTTTCGTTAGGGCCCAACCCACCATGACAGCCTTGCTCCACTATTGAACAAAGGCCAAGAGATCTATGGCTTTTGGGATACACTAATGCACAGTGAGGCTTCTCGTTTATTTCAGCGTCCTGTCTTGGAGGGAGGTTGCTGCTTAGTAACAATGGCTCCTTTCTGCAACCAACTACTTTTAATTTGTCCGAATCTATTCAGAGAAAACTAATTCGTGCATCTGCAACCTCAAACATAACCGCGTGAAGCACAACTTCCTGGAAACGATAAAACACTGAAAACTCAGAACACACGTGTGCTTGTTCTCAGAGTCGTGAGCTATCTGTTCCTCACAGGATGTTTACCAGCACAGAGCATCGGAGGGTCCCCGGCCAGGAATGAAGTCCACTTGACATTGGAAAAAAACATATTGTATACTTTCCATCCTGGCAAGGCCAGTTTCATTTTTGTGGGTAGTCCGCATCGCGGAGGCAAGTGTTGTCAGCAGAGCACTCGCGAAAACTGTATGAGTACATGGGGACAGACGTGTTTTTTTTATGTAATTTGCGCCTTCTGATCGCCCTAAACAGCAGCTCAATAAAAGCCAGGTGAACCAAAGCTAGCCCCCTGTGGACACCTAGCAAAGAGAGATGACTTGGCAGTTGGCACGGAAGCAGCCTCCTGCCCCTTGTACACAGGCGTGTACACTAAAGCGCTTTATGAACCGCGTCCTTCCTGCATCGAGAAGGAAGACTCTCTGGTGCCTCTTGAAATCGCCCAGTGGAGAAAAAAAGAGCAGGCAAATTGCACTCGTGCTGGCATCCGCCTTGAAGGAGCGTGCAGCGCTGGGGCGCGAGAGCCATGTGTTTTCGATTACCGCGCGCAGCAGCTCGCTCCCGCAAGGTGGATGCCAGCACAAGCACGAGTGTGCTTGAAAAGGAGCAGACCGATTTAAAAAAGTCTTCTCCTAGGGCAGAGCGTGCGCGCTGCCTAGGCGAAACCTAAAAACAGTTAAGTCCAGTAGCACCAGCACTGCTGGAACACCTTTATTGCAATGCCATAGGATGTTACCATGTTAAGGGCCATGTCCTGGACATGATCTTTGCAGCGGAGCCGCTGGTCTCGATTAAGGAGGTCGCGGGCCAATGCTGGACAGATCATGCTTTGATGCACTTCTCCATTCTGCTACCTCCTGGATCGCTGAGTAATAGCGTCCCGGTCAAGCCTAAACTTAATAGACAATGGGCTCGGCTACTTACGGGCTCCACTATACCCACATTACTGCTCAGGGCCTTTTCATTGGGCCAGAATGTGGAGGAGAGTTATTCAACTCTGTCATCAGATCCTTGAATCACTTGATAGGATGATTCCAATGCGTAAGGTGAAAGATAAACCGCAGAAAGTCACTCCCTGGTTTTCTAGTGACCTTCTCCAGCAGAGACTTCATTGCAAACAGGCGGAACGGGTCTGGAGAAGACTTTATTCAGAAACAGATAGAATGGTTTATAAAAAACCCTCCAGGAGTATAAATCTCAGATTAGGTTGGCTAAAGCTAAGCTTCTCGAGGCCACATTGGCCAAAGCTGGTAACCAGTCACAAACCTTGTTTAAGCTGGTTAAAAACCTCTCCAACCCAGCCTGTGCTACATCTGCCATTCCGGCCTCGCAGGAACTATGCTACTCATTAGCCCTGGCCTTTGAGGAAAAAATGAATACCATCTTGGCGGGACTCTCTGCCCCCGACCTATCTAGCCACCCTGATTTGTGCTCCTTGGAATTAGTCAGCGGAGTAGCTCGGGAGGTGACTATGGAGGAAGCAGTACAGCCTCGGCTGACCTGCTTTCCTACTCCTTCCCTGGAGGATTTCTGTCTGTTGGCGAATGGTGTGTCATCCGGCTCCCCGTTAGACCCCTTGCCACACAAGTTTTGGAAGGCGTTCCAGGCAGAGCTCTTCCCTCCGCTCCATTCCATCTGTTGCCAGTCGTTGACCACGGCCACGGTCCCGGATAGCTGGAATCTGGCAGTAATTACCCCACTGCTAAAAAAAAGTCACCTTGGACCCTTTATGTCCGACCAACTATAGGCCTGTTTCACTCTTGCCTTTCTCAATAAAAATCTTAGAGAAATTGGTCACTAGGGTCCTGTCCAGCTTCCTTGAATCCAACGACCTTATGGACGTGGCCCAATTTGGCTTTAGGCCGGCCCACGGTACGGATTCTGCCTTGGTGGCCGTTTTGGACGACCTACGCTCGCGTGTCGACATGGGGGGAGGAGCAGCGTTTCTGGTGTTGCTTGACATGTCGGCCGCGTTTGACACGGTTGACCATGCGGTTCTATTAAGCAGGCTCCGGGAGTCCAGGGTAACTGGCTTAGCCTTGGACTGGCTGGCATCATACCTCTGTAACAGGCGACAATCTGTGGCTATGCCGCCGTTTCGTTCGGTGGTGAGAGAGGTAAAACAGGGAGTGCTGCAGGGCTCTGCAATTAGCCCGATTCTTTTCAACTTATACCTTCGCCCTCTAATAAGTCTGATTAAGTCATTCGGCATGTCTGTCATCAATTATGACGATGACACTCAGCTTATTTTTTCCATCGAGGGCAGGGATGCGGTCTCCCTGGAATCCTTTCACCAATGCATGTCGGCAGTTGCGGATTGGTTGCGTCAGAACTCGTTACAGTTTAATGGGGCAAAAACTGAAGTTCTCTACTGTTCGTCAGATCGTACTCCTCGCCCTCTGCCAGAGGGAATTTGGCCTTCTTCTACCTTAGGCACAGTCGCAGCGGAAGACTCAGTCCGTAACTTAGGTGTCCTGCTCGGGCCTAGTCTCCAGCTGGACGCCTTCGTTAACAAAACCACGGTGACCTGCATGCTGCTGTTACGCATGTTGCGGAAGATTCTGTCACTATTTCCCCATTCAGCGAGGACAGAAGCAGTGCGGAGTATCATCCTCAGTAGGTTAGACTACTGCAACGCACTGCTTCTGGGAGCCCCCAGTACTCTAATTATGAAGCTACAGCGGGTACAGAATATGGCAGCTAAACTGGCGCTCTCGCGGCCATGGTCTGCTTCGTCCTCTCTTGCACTTTTGGACCTACACTGGTTACCGGTGCAAAAACGGATCTGCTTTAATTCAGCTTGCCTGGTCTTTAGAGCCTTGCATGTGCTGGGTCCAGTGGTACTGCGAGGTCTTTTTTCCTGATACTCTGCTGCCAGACTTTTGAGATCCTCCTCTGCCTTCTTGGTGACTGTTCCTAAGATAAAGTGTGAGGATGGGCAGCCGCTCATTCAGCTTCACGGCCGCCAAGCTTTGGAACTCCCTACCTCTGGCCCTAAGGTGCAAGCAGGATCTCCTATCTTTTAGAAAGGACCTTAAAACCTACCTTTTTCCGAAGGCAGTGTAATTGACATCGGTAGGAATGCTCTGTGGTCAAAGCGCCAGGATGTCCTTTGGGTGACAGTCGCGCTATGTAAGTATGCCTACATACATATATACATACATACATACACCATCTTGGCACTGCAGCCATCTACGAAAATAGCTTGCAATAGATGTAACAGGGTATCTGTATTGACAATGGCAGAACGTGGATTACAAAAGAGCACACATTACATTTCTCCAAGAACAGCAATTGAGACACTGGTCTACAATTCTCTAATCTGGATACATCCACAGTCCGCTAGTATACTAATTGAACTGGTCTCTGACCAGATGTTTATATGGTTATCATCTGCAAACCGCAAGAAAAGATGCCTCATGGTAATTCTTACTTGAGATAAAGCCAGCATATGGATTCTAAAGGGAAGGGGGTAGAGTGAGCACTGCTGTACAGAGTAAGAGCTGTTGGACCTGGCCCTCTCTGCAGGGCCACACTCAAACATTTTGCCTGCACACCACCTTTTTCCTGACCCTCTTTTTATTAGCATCAGTCCTCTGTGCATTGTACCTCTTCGAACCAGTACTAACATGCTTGTGCTCGCCCCTTTAAACATGGTTAAATTGACCTACATGCAATTGGCACATTTTAATTTACCTAAAAGTTCCTAATAAAGAGGGTACAACATTTATCTAGGGCCTGTATATTAAATGCTACCATTGGGCCTGCATATAGCCATGTCTGAACTGGGGTGGCAGAGTGGGCTAAAGAACGGTGATGGATTAAACCCAGATCTTTTGACTGGGTGTGAGTGTTTGATTGGTTCAGATGCTCCGTCCATTACCACCCCTTTTTGTACCACCATTGGGCCTGCAGCCCTTATTGTGCCACCCACTTAAGTAGCCTTTTAAAGCATGTCTCAGGCCTTCCATTGCAGCCTCTGTCCAGTTTTAAACTGCCATTTAGACCTGGCAAAATAAGCCTTTTACCTGGTCTAAACCTTCCTATTTAGTACATATGAAACAATCATAGGGCTTTAAAGTGCTTATAGGGCAGGGTTCATTGTATTCAAATGGTTGAACAAGCACTTTTAAGTTTTACAAGTCCTGGTAGTAGTGAAAAACAAATTTGTTTTTTTTTAACAGTGAGGCTTGCCTTTTCGATAGGCTAACATTGTGTACTAACTTTTGTTTGAGAACAGGTAGGAATGTCACATTTGGAATCTAAGGAATTGTGATTTAAAACCCTCTTTAATGGTAAATTATGATTTTAAGTCACAATTCTGAAAAAGTCCCTTTTAGAAATTCAACATTTTCTGGTTCTAACCTTTTGGTGCCATCAGCCTGTATCCTGTGTCACATGACTAGGTGTAGTTGGCCTTTTGTGTATTCCTCCCAGACAATATCACAAAGGGAGACTGATGTTGACAGGATGGGCCATCCTAACCTGGTGGGAGGGGCGGAGCTGTCACCTAACACACTTGCACTTCAAATGAGCTGCATCATCGCACACACACACACAGAACTTCACACTATCCTTTGGTGACTACAAACATCCGAGGACTAGGGCAGGGAGGAAGTTAATTCCAGAACCAGATGTGGGGGGAGGGGGTGGAAGTCTAGAAGTTTCTCCCACTTTAAAGCTGGCACCAGGTATCAATATTGAAATCTCAGACAAGCTCTTTAGGACTGCCTTACTGCCAGAGGACTGCCCTACTGTCTGAGAAGAAAGACTGGACCTGCACCCTTCATGGCAGGCTTAAGTGAGTGCAATGTTCAGCTGCCTGGCCTCCTGTTCAGAGCTACAGAGACATTAGAAGCTCCAGAGGGCTCTCTGCAACTGCTCCGCTGACTTGCTGCACTGGACCTGCCTAGACCTGTAACTGGACGTGCCTGAGCCCTGTTCGCCTCAGTTCCTAATTCCCAAGAGGAGCCTGCTAGGATCTTTGGTGTGGCATCAGTTGAGCTTCTCCTTGAAGAAAAGTAGACATCATAAAGTGTTTGCCCCTTCACAACCACGAACAGGCCTGTTCATGCCAAGATCGTTCTGCTCACCAGCACAAAGTTTTTGTGGACCTGACTCTTCGCACTACAGCAGCGTCATTTACGGGAGATCTACACTTGGCATTACAGAATTAACAGTCCATAGTCTCAACCAATGTGAAGCTCCAGCTTCCACTGTCTGCAAAGCCCGGCAGGATCTTCACACTATGGCAGTGACTGTCTGCAATGCCTGGTATGCTCTTTGCGCTGCAGCGGTGACCATTCACGGCACTCTTGTCTTTCTCCACTTCTGACTTTGAGAAGGTAACTTTTTCAGCAGGGCAAGCCTGGTCTCTGTATCTGACCCACGCTCCATTGTGGTCAGCCTGAACTTGTCACTTTCATCTGGTCTAGCATGATGAGGTGACGACAGGTGGCTCTTTGTGCTTTTAAGAGATATACTTACTAAAGCTTTAACATTACTTATCTCCGGTTCTAGTGATTGGATTTTTGTGGCTTTGATGTCAAATAGTTATTTCAATTTTACTCTATTTGTCTAAAGTAGAGTTAGAATTTTCTTGTGCTCTGTTTTCACTTTTACTGTTTGTGTGCTACATGCATATTTTACACATTGCTTCTAAGTTATGTCTGCCTGCTTTTGTGATAAGCTACTAGAAGGTTCAGCACAAGTTAATGTGATGTCTTATTGTGGTTACCCTGAGCAGAAAGGTACCTGTACTTTTTGACTCAAGTTGAAAACAATGGAAGAAATCCATTTGAGGACAACCCCTGATAACCCTGACGTACATTTTGAGCTTGTTAAAAAAGTGGTGCTGTGGACCCTGTCATAGGCAGCAGAAAGGTTAATGATGATCAGAGCCGCTTGCTGATATTTATCTAAGGTAACCAGGAATACTGTCCAGTACTTATTCTGTCCTGAGGTGATCTGAAATCAGACTGTCAATCATTTCTCATATGATGGTGTTCTATGTACTCTTGTCGCTGGCTGGTGGCCTAACTTTCTACTATTTGCCTTGTAATGGAGAGTTTTGACATTGGCTCATAATTAAACAGCACCCGCAGCGCTGCCACTGGTTACTTGTACTGGGATGGGAGGAGTGTTATTTTTGTGTGTTTCAAGGAGTCAGAAAAAGAATCACATAAGGGACGTGTTTATTATGTGTGTAACAGCCTCAGAAATGGACGGGAGAGCGATCTTCATAAATTCAGCTTGGCAGTGCTCCTCTTGTATGTTGGTGGTTCGTTTACTATGTGTAACGTCTTCTGAAATGGAATTGAAAGAGGCGAAAGATTAGAGTGATGCATGGTACCTAATTGTAAAGATGATTGTGCTGCTGGTGACAGATTTGCACTCATTCAAGATCTAATTCTAGTAGTCCATTAGGTCTGATCATTGTTAGACCAAAGACTGTTAAGTTCAGGACCTTTGTCCCTGCTGGAGATGTGTGCTGACTGGGACCAGGGTCCCGGATTAGAACAATTTGGAATGGTCTTTTCTTCTGTTGTAGAATAGTTGGGGTGAATAGTTGATTCTCGAAGGCGGCATGTGGAGATCCCACCCAAGGTAGGTTAATGGATAAGAAAATCTTTGTGTTTCTAATCCAGATTAACACTAAACCGGAGAAGTAAGAAGGTGAGTCGGAAGCATTTGTTGTAGCGCACAGTAGTCTGTAGGATCCAGCAGGCTATATTTGGTCTTAAGCAGAATGTGGAATATTTCTTCAAAAGTGCTCAGAAACCATGTGGTTGGCATGGGCCATGGTGGTGCACATGTAGTAGATGAGTGTATGCCTTCTATGTAAGGTGAGAGTATGCCTTCTATGTAAGGTGAGATTCCTACTATGTCTAGCTTACAACATCTTTGGATCTCCCTATTCTTGAGGTAGTGGGAGAAAAATACGTCTGTTGCTGTGACATTGCTTTTTAAATGAGTCTGTGATGAGGATTTTCGAAGTTCTTCCTCCAATCTGTTGAATAATTATGATGTCAATAGTGGGAGTAATTTAAAATTATTTTCTCCTTACAATCACCTGACCTTGAATGCAAGGATGCGATCTGAAATTGATCTGAACTGATAGGACAATGCTGTAGGCACTTCATGGAAGCATTTAATACGTTAGTGATTGGTTTGTGTGCACCATATGAAAAAGATATTCCACTAAAAGTGTAAGTATGTGTAAACAAATGTACCTTAAACATGAACTAAGAGTAAAGACTACACGCGGGTTAGCAAATTACATTTTTCATTTTTCGAATTCTGTGAATGTTTCTAATGGTAAAAACAAAATGTGGTAATTAAACATTTGAATGTTTACTTTCAGGGTGTCAAGCCAGCTAGCTTTGAGAAAGTGTCTGACCCTGAAATTAAAGAGATTATTGGAGAATGTATCTGCAAAACTAAAGAAGAAAGGTATTTTTACTATGCTTTCAGTTTGGTTGAATCAGAGGCCAAAGCAGGCTGTAGCACATTGTGTTGCGTAAGCAGAGTAAGCTTCCTTGTATGGTAACATTAACTCAGATTGTTTACCACTTTACTTTGATAATGAGGGCTGCATTTTGAAGTCTAGACACGTATGGCCAATTTTTTGCAAAATGATTAACTTTATAAATCAGGAATACTATTTTATAGATATGCAACACTATTTCTATATCTAATCATATTCGAAAATTGCAAAATTAGCCATCAGGCACACATTTATTATCCTTGTAGCAGGAGTGCATACTGCAATTCCATTCAATAGAACAAGCCATTTTGAAAAGTATTAGCTTAATTTTTGTCATTGCACAGATAGAACCTCATAAATATCTTCTATACAGAAGTCATTCACATTGTAACCCTGGTTTTGCTTATACAATCAGTGGTAGGTTCCGCTCACTTCTCTGTTCTGCTAATCGGTCCGGCATGTGGTTGTTTGATGGTGCAGAAAACAGAAGTGAGTCTGTGGTGGTGATATCATCCTGATACCACAAGTCCTCACAAGATGTTGCACAACATCCAAGTTTTAGTCTGAGTTGTTGGTTCCCTCTAATTAAATCTAAATAAACTATGATATAGAAATAGTTTGTGAATTTTACCCATTTCTAATTGTATTAAATAACCATTGGAACTGTTAAGATACTCATCGATTGAATGAAATACAGTATTGATTTTCATTTCTGCAGCGATTGAATGGTGCATGCATGCCTCGTAGATCTGTTAATCAAGCTTAGTGACTAAACGTGAAATGTTCTATGACTAACGTTTCCTAAAAATTATTTGTAGATATGAAATTAAAGACTTATTAAGCCATGCCTTCTTCGCTGAAGATACAGGGGTACGAGTGGAACTTGCAGAAGAAGACCATGGAAGCAAAAGCTCTATTGCCTTAAGACTCTGGGTGGAAGATCCGAAGAAACTGAAAGGAAAACCAAAGGATAATGGAGCAATTGAGTTTACTTTTGATCTGGAAAAGGAAACTCCTGATGATGTTGCGCAAGAAATGGTAAACAGTTTTTGAAATTTCTTGTACCGTCTCTTTTGAGTCCTCCACTGTCGGCCTGAAAAGCAAATGTAAAGACTGTTTCTTCACATAAGGCTGATTATGGCTGAAGGATTTTAGAACATTAGGTTGTGTAAACCATACGTTATTAAAATGTTTACTTTTATGTGGAAAGCTGTATATATTTATTGGTCGATATGCCGGTCTCTATAAAAATAGATGCAGGTTTGAGTTGGTACTATGACTTATAGAATGGGTTAGCTAGTCTATAGCAATCAACTATTATTGTGCTAACCAGGAAAAACATTAGAATTTTATGGGCCCCGTGCCAAACATGATTTTAAGCCCTCTGCTCGGAGCAACTCTGAATGTATCGATTTTCAGCTCATTCACAACCTCGGCAAATTTGGTCAGATCATTGACAACCCTCTTCTTTGGCCAACCTACATCATGGCCCATCTCTGGAACAAACAGTTTTTCTCTGGCAGACAGCACCAGAGGAGCAGAAATACGAGCAGCCTGAACAATCCAGTTGCATGTGGTGCAGTCGACTGGTGCCTTACTTTTGACGTTGTACAAACGGAGGTTTTTTTTTGTGTTTACTGCACTCTCGTCCCTGCTCTGAGGTACAGGGTTTCTGAGTCAGGCGGCACTAGGCTGTGATCGTCCCATCTCCGCCTGGACAGTGCAGTCTTAGAGGAAGCATATAATGCCATGCTACACTGCTCATTGACATATGGCCAACCATTGGACCCTGCCTCGGAGCCAGTGGTCTCCAGCTGGATGGCACCAGAAAAACAGAAAGACTAGTGGTCAAGCCAAGCCTTCCATCCACAACATAGGTTTGCAACATTCGGGCATACTGTGTAATGGGATATTTTGTGTGTTGCACTGCCTGTCCTGCATGGGGCTGGTTTTTGGAGCCAGGTGGTAGCAGGCTATTATAGTGTACTGGCCATGCATCACTTTATTAGATACATTCTAATGAATACAAATGCAAATGAATGTAAACTATGCATGTTTGAATTGCAGCAAAGAATATGCATATTGGCATAGAGGTTATTCAGCTACTCAGAATTCTAGATTACCCACAGTGCCAAGTAATTTTGGAGGTGTTTAGCATTTGTGCACAATGGCCTACAATTAGAAACCAAAACTAAAGAGAAATGCAATATGTAATTGCAAGAGTCTTGCCATTCTTCATTCACATACACCAACCGATCAAACCAATACCCCACATGTAAGTGAGCCTGTTGCACAGGACCGTAATAGCCCAAAAATGCAACCATGTTAACTAATGAATGTTTGGATAAATAGACTTTTGTGGTGGTGGTTTCCTGTCTTATTTAGGCCAGGTTCAGCCATCATTCAAAGAAACCTACCAATCCAAGATATTTCTGAAAATAGGTTATCTGGGGAAAAAAGGGGTGGTGTGGCTGTAGTATCTTGGTTATTATGTTTTACATGTCTTCCACTGCTCCACCAGTGGAACACTCTTGAGGTGATGTCACTTAGAATATTGGTGTATGAATCACACAGTTGGAGAAGGGCTGGGCACCTTGCTGGCTGCTCCTGGTGGGGCTGAATACTATTGTACTACTGATCTTCGAACTCATTTGAATAAATCCTCCTGAATATCATCTACCTGCATGGTGTGATTACTACAGTGGCTTGTATGTGTTCTACCACTTTCTTATCTAGTATGCCTTTAAACCTTCAAACTATGATTCAGAAAATCAAATTTTTCACATTTGTCTGGCAATTTTGTGGAAGTTGCAGGGGAAGGCAAAATTCCTACCACCCTGCGTTTCTACACTTGTCCAATAATAATGGTATGCTGGGGATTACTGGAAGAGTATGGCTCGCATAGATTTAGAACATTCTTACCCAGAATGTCTTGCAAACTTCTTAGTTTTACCTAAAAAATAAATGGAAATTCCTCACTTTCCATAGGAAATAGATTTAATATTTTGGGGGCAATGTCGGTCAGCTTGTTAAGCATAGTTTTGACATCTCAAGTCATTCGGAGTAGGAAAAGGGCATGCATGTCAGACCACCCTCCATTCACACGAATCCCTAGTTTTCACAAGGGCGAAGTGTTCAGCCCAAATACTGCAGCCATTCCCTATGGAAAGTGTGAGTAGTTTGCAGCGGAAATGAGCCCATCATCTGGAATATCTATTGAAAAGGACCTGGTAAAACCGGACCCTGTTACCCATTCCATGCTCATTGTAGTTTAACGGATGCATTGTTGATGTGAAAATACTGGCATGAGTTAAATTCTAGCCTTCCACCTATTGTTTTTCCACAGCAATAACCACTACTTGGAATGAACGTGCCCTGAGGATAGGGAGCTATCACCCAATGCCAGGGAAAGCTGATCCTTCTCACTGAAAACCTACTTTTCTGGGGTCCAGTAAATTTGTGGGCCTGGTGGATAATGTTACACCTCACCCCCCAATCTGCCACCCCAGTAGAACAATAAACCATCAGGGTACAGTGTGATGGAGAGCAATACCCCAGCCTTGTTTTAAACTCTGGCATTACTTCAGTAATTTCTTGGTGTCTAGTGGGCTTCCTGCCTCCCCTGGATGAGCAGATTATGGGTAGTCTCCTCGCATACCTTGGCGGCAAAAAGTCAGTGTCAGGTCGTTAATGGGTTTTCTACACCATCCTGGGGTGACTAATTGCGGAAACCTCCTCAGATGGCTGTGCTAATTATCAACAAGATCATGGTAGTCCCTACTAGGGGCGTAAATAACCGCGCCATTTCTATCCCAGTATCTTAAAAAGTGCATGTCCGGGTATCCAAATCCGGCTTAGTTTAGCGAAGTAAGAGTGCAGGGGAAAGGGTCGGGTTAGGGAAAGCCAATGCCTATCTGCACATAGCATAAGCAACAGGGATGAGGTAAGTTATCAAAATTGTGAGTACCAATTCTAAAGTTACAAAGTTTTGGGGAAGCACAGGGCCGAAGCAAGTTGGTATCAGTCATTTTATGTCGGAAATGTCACAAACCGAATTGAGGCTTTAGAGGCGCATGGTGTATTCCAGTGCTGCGGTGCCCACATTAGGTTAGGGGATAGTAGACATGTGGTCCAACATAACAGTTTAATTGTGAGCTAAGTGAGTAAGAAGTTTCGTAAGTGCCTATATATCATGTCTGTAAGTCAGGGGAAACCAATTGTTGGCCTCATGAGCATATGTGGGCGCGTAAATAAATGCTGGCAGTGAAGGACCGGGTTTTAGAACCCAGCGGCGTCAGGGAAAACGCCCGATGCCTTTGAGTTCCCCTGCCTTGGCAAACAGAGACACGGGACACTTCTTGATGACGTCAAAGACCAAAGTTTATTGGCTGCAGCCAGGAACAGAGGTCTACGAAGCACACCACGGGTGGTTCGCTAGAGACTGCACAAGTTCAATGAGCGGAGCATGGTCTTTTATGCCAAAAATCAAGCCTCAGGCAACATTCCAAAATTAGCATCGGATACATAAAAACTGACCAATCGCATAGTGACATTTCAAACATATCGCATGACGACAATCCCACTTTCCGTTGTCCAGCCCACCAGAAATGACCAAGCACATTCCAGTATTCCTGTTGGATCAGGCCGGACAAACCCATCATAAAGCCCTCAACCCAAATCAGTGATTATGTCGTAAAGGAAGGAGCAGAAGCAGATTGGAAGCAAGATAGAAAGGTGGGTGCAGTGTACTGTAAACGCTGGCATGTCCTACTCTTTGATCTTTATTTGA
This sequence comes from Lissotriton vulgaris, assembly GCF_964263255.1. Taxonomy (NCBI): domain Eukaryota; kingdom Metazoa; phylum Chordata; class Amphibia; order Caudata; family Salamandridae; genus Lissotriton; species Lissotriton vulgaris. The sequence continues at coordinate 1,132,977,374 of NC_141697.1, forward strand.
CCAGCTGCTTAACAAAGAACTGGCTCAGCGAGGTCAGCCTCGGGCAAGGGAGTCAGTTCGGCCAGGTCATTCAGAAGTCAGCTAAGGTGTACGTGTCTCAAGGACTCGTTCGGCCGCAGTCATCGGCCTATGTGAGGGCAACCACACAAAATGGCTGCCGCACACAAAATGGAACCCGAGGGTTCGAACGAAATCCCAGAATACGTAATGTTCTCATTGATCGATTAATGCGAAAACACTCGTACACACTACACTCGTGATTTGTGGTCTGCTGACACCAACATCGTCTATTTCCGACGATCTTTATTGAACGGGTTCGGAACCACCGAACCTCACCCACAAACTACGGAACTACAGCAGGTCCACCTTAAAAAAAACTTGTAAGAGGCAGCTCCAGTATTTGACAATTGTTCTACTAATCTACGTCAATATTGAAATTGTGGGTGACCTGTAAAAAAAAAAAAATCTGGTTTAAAGCTTACATGTAAGTAACGGTGCTTTTGTCGGTCTCTGCAGTTTCGTTCAATATTAGTGGATTTTAGTTTGGCCAGCAATTTCATTACTCTGTAATTTGAACTACAGTTTTAAGTAAGTGCGAGTGGGTTGGTTATCAGACCATCTAACCTTAATTGAGCTTTTCTTTAATCTCTAACTTTTGTGTCCACAACGTTTGTCAAAAAAAATTCTGGTGAATTTTCTATTATTGTGATTATACTTTTGGTCAATTAAATTTACTTCGCAGAAACGTTTATTGTAGCAAAGTGCAATTACAGACACCTTGTGCATTTATCTTTGAATTTATTTCTGAAGAATGCAGGTATAAAAATGAACTCTGAGAGGTTGAACTATTGCCAGTGTTTATTAACATTAATTGCACATCCACAATAATAAGCCACAAATGAATCTTTACATTTTTCTTTGCTACAAACCTTCAAAACCACTTGTTTAGCATGGGAAATGTCCTTATCTTCCTTTATGTTGATATTCTTCTTAAATACAACTCCTTTACGCTGGAAAACCTTTTTGGGATTTACAATGTCACAAGGTGAACTTTTCTCAGGATACCACACCCCTTTAGTTTTTGAAATATGTGCCAGCAAAATCCCCTGTAACACAACATGGTTCCATAAGTATGTTTCTTATCTCTTTAGCCTTGAAAAAGCCACAGGTGTGCATGCCTCTGTAGGGCAAAAGACAAGTTGGCTACAACAGTTACAACAATGTTACTTTGCCTACAATTTGTTACAACAATTAGATCTTGGAATAATAAGAAAAATACATATCGAGGACCATATGCTGTATGATTGGCTTTACACCCAACTAATATACTCCATACCAAATTTCACCCTGAGAATTTTGGGAAGTTCTGAATAATAACAAAATGATTTTGGAGGATACACTAATTGTCCCTGAATTTAAATTAAAAATAGAGGTGTAGATACCCCTACCCTGCCATGAGTATCTCTACATCTTCCAACCAAAAAAGCAAGCATACGAATTGTGTTGGGCCTTTGGAATTGTTCATACTGCAGAGTAGAGTATTGTAGAGTGCAGTGGTGTAGAGAAGAGTGGCATATTGGTATTGTTTTCAATGGTGTGGAGTGTTGTAGAATATAGTGGTGTCCAGTGCAGTGATGCGTACTAGATTGGCATAGAGTGCAGCAGCGTATAGTGTATTGATTTTGATTAAAGTGGTGTAGGGAGCATTGGTGTAGAGTGCAGTGGCCTAGAGTACAGCAGTGTAGAATAGAGTGGCATAGACTGGAGTAGCGCAGAGTAGAATAGTGGTGTGGGCTGCAGTGGCATAGAGTAGATGGTTTCGAAGTAGAGTGAAGTGGCATAGAGTGCAGTGGTATAGGGTCGTAGAGTGCCATGGTGCAGAGTAGAGAAGACTGGACTAGAGTGGATTGGCATAGAGTACAGTGGCATAGAGTGAAACCATGTACAGTAGCCTAGAGTGCAGTGGCTTAGAATAGTGGTGCAGTGGCATAGAGTGCAGTGGCACAGAGTGGTGCAGAGCAGTGATGTAGAGTACAGTGGTGCAGAGTAGAATAGAGTGGCATAGAGTGCAGAGACATAGAAAGCAATGATGAAGAGTATAGTGGCTTAAAGTGCAGTCATGAAAAGTAGTATAGGTGTTGAGTAAAGCAGTGTAGAGTAAATCGGTGTAGACTGCAGTGGTTTAGAGAAAGATAGCTTAGAGTGGTGCAGCATGTAGTGCAGTGGCATAGAGTGAAGTGGTGCAGAGTGGCGTAAAGTGACATAGAGAACAGTGGTCCAGCGTTGACTTCAGTGGCTTAGATTGGAGTGGCGCAGAGTGGCATAAAGTGCAGTTGCATAGAGTGCCGTGATGTAGAGTAGATTGTTTCAGAGTAGAGTAAAGTGGCGTGGAGTGGTGCAAGGTAGAGTGAAGTTGCAGAGTTCAGAGGATTGGTGTCGAGTGCAGTGGTTAATAGTAGAGTGGAGCAGAGTGTACTGGCATAGAGTAGAGTGATATAAAGTAGAAGAGAGGCATAGAGTGAAGCAGTGTAGAGTGCAGTGGTGCACAGTAGATTATAGTGGCAAAAAGTGCAGTATAGTAGCGTCTGATATTGTAGAGTGCAGTGCACAGAGTAGAGTGGTGCAGAGTAGACTTGAATAGAGTTCAGTGGGAAAGAGTGCAATGCTGCAGAGTTGTCATAGAGTGCAATGGTGTAAAGTAGAGTATTGTGTAGTGGCATAGAATATAGTAGCATAGAGTGCAGTGGAATAAAGTGGTATAGACTACAATGGCATAGAGTAGATTGTTTGAGTGAAGTGGCATAGAGTGTAGTGGTGCAGAGAAAATTGGAGAGGCATAGAGTTCAGTGACGTGCAGAGACTGCAGAGTATACAGTCATAGAATACAATGGCTACAGTGCTTTTGTGCCAAAAAAAGTGCAGTGGAGTGCAGTGGCGTAGAGTAATTTTTTTTAGAATAGAGTACAGTGATGTAGAGTAGCATAGAGGGGATTGGCATAAAGTGCACTAGCATACAGTGGAGTGGTACAGAGTATAGTGCATTGGCATAGAGTGCAGTGTTGCAGAGTAGGGTGGCATGGAGAGGTGTAGAGTGCAGTGGTGCATAGGAGAGTAGTATGGGGTAGAGTGCATTGGTGTGGAGTTGTGTAGAGTGGAGTGGTGCAGAGAAGCGTGAAGTGATAGTGTGGAGTGGCGTGGCATAGTGTGGAGTGGTAGTAGAGTAAGTGACGCAGTGTGGGGTGGCGTGGCATAGTGTGGAGTGGTAAAGAGTTGAGTGCAGTGAAAAGGAGAGGTGCAGAGTAGAGTGGGGCAATGTAAAGTATGCATGGTATGGTAGCATACTGCCATTACAGACAACACATCTTCATTTGGTATGACCATTACATTTGCACTCAGAGTTTTACGAAAAAAAAGTTTACAGCGATCAAATAATGTGTGGAAATGTCATCACCTATTGAATTGATTTGATCATCAGCACAGTTCATTCACAGACATTTAGATGTTGTTGTGTGCTAGAAAAACAATACCGTCAAACAGCCTTCCTCAATCACTTCTCCAGAGCCAACATGATTGCCACATTAACCTCTCACTTTGAAGTCAGAGAAAGAAAACTAAACACCAAGCTCCCTGGAAAAGAGAGCCTGACATTTGACCTCTGAAAATGTGACAAGAAAAGAACAAGATTTAAAAGCCTGTTTACTCAAAGCAAGTCAGTGGAAGTATACCGTAAGAAAATGAGTTACAAAACACAAAGCCAATGGTAAGTAACATGAGGAATGCCTTCCTAGGTCAGCTTTCTGAATGTAACCAGACAGCTGTGCTGCAACCTAAAAAAAAGGACTACTCTTAAAGTTAGCAGGGAACGGACACAAGTAAAGAGCGTATGTTCTAGGGGAAGGGGCAAATGCAAGATGGACAACGGAAAGCTATTGAATAGGAAAAAAGTAAATGAGTGCCAAAGCCAGGAAATGGGAAACAATTGGTGGGCTAAAAGTCCACTGTAAATTCTTGGTTAACAGAAAATAGCTCTTTTAGAACCACCCAAAAAATGTAGACCGCCTTTAAAAATGCAAATGCAATTTGTCCATAATGACTTTTAGTTTAGAAGGTTATTACAGTTTCAAAGAAGTAAGTACATTTATGACCATGCTATTTGTAGCATTTAAGAGCAGTTACAAGTATTCGTTTTTGTTTAAATGTTGTTTAACCCTTTCGATGCTGATGACGAGCTCGTCATCACCAAAAGGTGTCGTGTGCTGATGACGAGCTGAGCTCGTCATGGTGCCACTAAAATGGCATTTTCCAGCACAGGGGGGGAAAACGCACAGCAGCCATGTGGTTAAACATGTGGCTTGGTACAGTTGATTTAATCTGTTGGCTGCTTCGAACCTTCAGTGCCAGTGCGGAACGTTCGAAGAAACTGGTAGGGCCGCGTGACGACCGTTGGCAGTGTTTTTTTCACTACTGATTAAAACGTTTAAAAAAGGTATTTTTACTAAGCCATGAAATAAACATTTAAGAAAGTTCTAGCATTCAATTTGTACTTTTCCTATGACAAACAGACTTCGAGATGTGGAAAGTACCATTGCTAAGAGGATTGTAGTGTGCTTACCCGACTTAACATCCTCAACCTGAGCTTAAATCACTCTATCATGGTTGTATGATGGAGAGATGCAGGGAAATAATTGCATGCCTTTAACGCACATTTTTTCCTCACATTTTTTAGCACGCATATGCTTTTACCTCGCATGCCATTAACGAACACAATTAGTCTAACTAAGATAAGTATTACTGAGGTGTGTGTGCGTGTGTATGAATGTGTATATGTATGTGTGTGTGTATATATATATATATATATATATATATATATGTATGTATATATTCTAACAAACAGGAACCCATATGAAGAAAAGCCACACAGAGGAAATTATTAGCTCGCTTTATTCCGTGGATAGTCCGCAAGCATTAAGCCTTCACGAACAGCATATATCCATATACGCCAGGCGGGCAACTAGTGCCAAATTTCGGGAGGGCTAATTCTTCCAAACTTACACAAGAGTGGCTGTAAGAAGGGGGGAACACACAACAAAAGCCTAATTTACAACTAAAAGCCTCATTTACAACTAAATGGTCTTTTAAAGACCTGTTAAGTACTCGGGTGTGGCTGCAATGAGATGCTCGCCAGCCCTCGAAGAGGTCTTCGCCAGGGCTGACACACACGACGGGGGGTGGGGGTGCAGGGGGGGGGGCTGAAGCCCCGTGAGCCCAATGGGTGTTGCGCGCCTGGTTTACGTGTATCAGGTCTTCACCTTTCTTCAGTGGCTTAATTGGCATCATGACTACAAGCGCTGCTACGAGTGCGCATTTTATATTTCACCAACTGCCCATGTGGGCGTGGCCATCCTCATGGCCTTGTGGTTGTTGTAGTGCACTCTTAATAAGCCCAAGTGGGTGTGCTGCTCAAAGTCTTAATAATAAATAAATACATTCTTGCAAAATTCCAAGAAGGCTCCTGCCTCGCTCTGGGACTGCCACTTGGAGCTTACGAACTTACTCCCTCACTGTCAGGGCGCCAGTTCCCCTTCGTTCGCATGTAGCAACACCAGCTTGGGGCCGCTGCTGACCCGCCTTCACAGCAGTAGGCTTTTCCTTGCGACCGGGTTGGGGCCGCTTTATAATCCAACAAACAAGAACCCATATGAAGAAAAGCCACACAGAGGAAATTATTGGCTCGCTTTATTCCGTGGATAGCCTGCCAGCAGTAAACTTTCCCGAACAGCATATTTCAGTATACACCAACACCAGACGCGTTTGAGGTCTTCACCTTTCTTCAGTGGCTTAATTGACATCAAGACTACAAGCGCTGCTACGAGTGCACATTTTATATTATCAGAGTGCACTACACCAACCACAAGGCCATGAGGATGGCCACGCCTACATGGGCAGTTGCTGAAATAGAATGCGCGCTCGTAGCAGCGCTTGTAGTCTTGATGCCAATTAATATAAATACATATATATATGTATATATATATATATATATATATATATATATATATATATAATATACATTTTTATCTTTTTCGAGAAGATTCCTCAAACCTCCATACTTACCTTAAGTGCATTGTAAAGTCATGCATGGTAAAGGCCTGTATGTGGTAAAACCTTGCATGGTAATGTGTGGTAAAGGCACTTCGCTGCAAAAATCACGTTGTTAAGACTGTTCCCCTAATCATCTAGTTTGACTTCACGATAAAGAATAAATTGTTGTATTTAAAATGAATGATGCTGTTAGTTTGAAAATAACAATGAATGGTTTTAAAATCTGCATAGTGCATATTTAAACATGCAATTTCCTTAAGTTAACAAAAGTTCCCACCCAGTCTAGAGTAAGGGTTATATTATTGAATCGAATATATTGTGCCATCAAAATACAGGTTACAAGGCAACTGTATGTACTTATTTGTGTTTTTTGTAGCACAAGTAATGCATTGCCATTTGGTCTTTCTGCAGGTTGAATCTGGATTCTTTCATGATAGTGATGTCAAGATTGTAGCAAAATCAATTCGAGACAGAGTTGCATTAATTAACTGGAGAAGAGAGAGAATGTGGCCTGCAAAAGTGGCGGAAGACCAGCGAGAAGTAGAAACAAGTGAAAAACCTACACAACTCCAAGCACAGCCCCAGGTTCAAGTTGCACACCCTACCAATGTTGGACAATATATACCCAGTGAAACAGAAGAGTCCGAACTTGACCAACACCCATTTCAGCAGAAACTTCCAGCGAGCATTACATCTGTTGCATGTAAGTCTGGTGTTTGTATTTATTTTTGTCTAAGCTAATAGTAGTTCTTCTCCACGTTGATAGGTCAGATTTTCTTGGTTTAGTTTCCTACATGATTCTCCAGCAGGGTTTGCAGCTCTTTTGTTCTCACATCTGGTGAGGCACTGTAATCTGTTAATGACTCAAGAACTATAACCTCATTGGTTTCTGGTGACACTATTCACCATAGGAAATGCAATAATAGGAGTAGAAATTCCAATAAAAGGGTCTCCAACCCTTTCTGTAGCAAGAACTACTTCTGATCAGAGAAAATTATTGAAAGCCACTGAAGGCTAAGCAACTTGTGTGTTGTTACTAGACACCCCAATACACAGCTTTATTGACTTTAACCCTAATGTCCATAGAGCCAGATAGTATTGTTTGAACAGAAAACTTTGACTAGGGGCAGTATGACAGGGCTACCATATGTGTCTGTGTTGCCGTTGGGGATTTATGAACATGTGTGCGTGTGAATAGTATATATGTGTATGGGTGAATGCGAGCCAGTGTCATATGTACTTGAGGCACAGGAGATACCTTTCACCGTACGTTTCACCGTTGCATGTATAACACAAACTTACAAACATTTGTTTTAAATGGGAGAAATCTAAAGTGCAGAAAAATGTTCTGCAAAAATATTCATATTATGGAACATTTGTCTGCACTTTCATTTCTCCCAGCTAAATTAATGGCTGTATTTCTCAGTTATAAATCTGGCACAGTGTCTACTACCCACTGGGAGTAAGATGTCTGCTCTGTGCAAAGGCAACACTAGAAACTGAAGAGAACTTTGTTTATATCGATTCCATAAAACTCATTTAAAGTTTCTCCCATTTACAAGCACCAGGGGCACCTTGCTTCCATTGGCCTGTAAACACTGTGCTATCTTTGCCATTTGTTTAAATGAGAGGAATTTAAAGTGAAGAAACATGCTTCATAAAATGAAGTAAATGCAAGCGGAGAAAGTCATTAAGACTTAAACTCATCCATGCTGGTGACGGGCTCGGCTCGTCATGGGGTACAGTTGAGCTGTACTCATGACGAGCTGAGCTTGTCACGGCCGTTGGAACGTTTGCACGCGGGGCTAATTTCCCCGTTGTGCTGAACGTTCTAAAAACGGGTGCGGCCGTGACGAGCTCAGCTCGTCATGAGGGCAGCTCCGCTGTGCCTCATGACGAGCTCAGCTCGTCACCAGCATGGGGGCGCTGCACGCCCCGCAGGGAAAACACCCCGCAGCGAATGGGTTGATGCTTCATAGAAACATTTTTCCTCACTTTAAATTTCTCCCATTAAACAAATTACTATTTTTCAGTTATAACTATGGCAGTATCTACTGGCCACTGGGAGCAAGAGGCCTACTGTTTATAAATGTAACACTTTAAAATAGGAGAATATTAAAATGAAGAGTTAATTTGATCATAAAGGTAACTTCATTTTAATTTTCTGCTTCAATACTGAGGTGACAAGGTCTTTTATTTATGTGGAGAAGTGTGGCTCACTGGTTAGAGGAGGCAGACCTGGAAGCAGAGGTCAGCCTGGGACCAGGGTTCAATTCCCGGCTCGGCGGGGTCTTGAGTCCAAAAAAAAAAAAAATGTCCATGGACTCGACAATTCTCGCTCCGTGCCTACTCAATTCACGGGTTCACACTCTGCGACTCTGGGCAATAGCTTGCTTAATCTCCACAACGGCCCCTCGCGGCGGGATGCCTGGCTTTCACCTTGCGGATACCCTGCCGGGGTTATCTCACAGGGGAATACCAGGACGGGTTCCCTAAGCAAGCGCTTAGAAACCGCTTGGTGATTTGCGCTATATAAATTCCTGTACATTTACATTTACATTTAAGAGTTAAACACCTCAATGCTTCAGTTCTTCGCCTCTGTGCCCCAGCACCAGCCTGGGTCATAATTCTGACTGAGCAATGCTCATTATCAAACCCTGCTACCGTCAGCCTGATGATAATGTAAAGTAAACAGACCCTTCCCTTACTTTAAATGAAACCTGTGATCCTATGCTTATTTAAATATTAACTCTAGGCTGTGAGCTACTTTGACTGTGTCTGTGAGCTGGTGGTAGCTTGAGATCTACTGGCTGGAGGCACCTGTTCCAATAGTTGTAGCAAATGAGTGTCTCCCCAATTTCCCCCTCGGCCATACTGCATTACTGACTTCTTTTGCATTGTCTGGTCAGAAGTGACCTTCATTTTTACTTTTTAGCATGTTTCCATTGTTTGAATGCACATCGCATGGGTGAATGGGTGGTTCTTTTATTTTCATTTTTGTTTCAGAAGATAGGAGTGGAGGGCTGTCTCGCCTTACAACGGCGGTGATTTCTGGGGACATTAGAAGGAAGCCCATGTTTATGTCAAAAATTATTGGTGTAACAAGTTGTAACTGATATGAATAGTAAGCTCTACTGCATCTTCCATATGCAAACAAATCCAATCACAATCCTTTTAGAATTTTAGAAGTCAATGAGGATGTCTTCAAAAGTTGCTGTATTTATTTGTGGTAGGTAGTGAATTGTTAAATAGGGTATTCTTGTTAATGCTCTACCGTCCAAATTATCATCTGTTAAAACTGTAAGCTTCCGTGTCTTTGTGGGTTGTTATCATCAATACATCAAACCACACTCCTACATTCTAATGAGACTGCACTGTATTTCGGCTCGCTGTTTAATGCATATATTGAAAGGAAAATACATCTTGTGTGGTTACTTTTGAGGCTACATTAGGATCCAGTACGGTTTGAGTTTCTATGCTGAACTGCAGTTGATGGCTAGCTAGACGTCACACCAAACTCTGAAAAAGAAACATTAATGTTTGTGTGCAAGTTTAGTTTCTAGTTAATGTTCAGACGAGTTCATATTGATAGTCTAACTTTAGCACTTGAGTACTTTGGGAAAGGTTGAATTTACGTCCAGTGAATAATGTACAAAAGAGCATCTTATTCTCACTTCTGATATTAAGAGTTGGTTGTCCCTGCCCACTCTTCTTGATTTCTCTTTGAGGAGACTCCATGCTCCCCTCCCCCTTCTCTTTATCACTGCCAGCTTCTTTCCCTGTACCCTTTCCCTTTCGCCCATGAACCTTTGTCATCCATTCCCCAGCCCAAATCTTGCTTTTCTCCCCTCCAAGCTTCTCATTGTAAAGTAGACATGGTGGTCCTATTTATTATGAATTCACAAATATATATATATTTAAAACCTTCTTGTGAAATCCTTCCTGTATGGTTATGACTTGGGATAGCCTTTCCATGATACCACATAGAATATTACATTAATTCTATGTGGACTCCTCTTATGCCCTTCGGGACATGGCCTAGCAAGCATGGAATCTGGATTCCTGTCTCTCACCATCCTTTTTACCCAAATCTGTTCATAATTGATAAATTAGGGCAATTTGAATCTGTATGGTTTTATTGCCTTTCGTTTTGAATTGTAATCGTCCAATATCTTCTTCCAATGACTATAAAGTTTAATTGCAATATGAGGATTAAAATGTTTTTGTTTTCACTATTGCAGTATTATTTTTTGCAAATTAATGTTTCTGTCAAATACCACACCTCTATACTTGTGAAAACAGAATAACAGTCCTCAGCTATGGAATTCCGTCTAGTCCTCCTGAGTAGCACCGTTAAGTAATTCATCAAACTTCTCTTGTGTGAGGATAGGATGCAATTTGTTGAGTGTGTTAAT